>NC_064920.1:162426208-163676208 GCF_023897955.1 Schistocerca gregaria
ATTTGACTACTTTCCATTATCCTCATTTTGCTTTTGTTTGCTTTATCTCATATTCTCCTTTCAAGACACTGCTCATTGTTTCAGCTGCTCTTCCAGGTCCTTTGCTGTCTCTGACAGAATTACAGCGTCACTGGAAAACCTCCAACTTTTAATTTCTTCTCCATGGATTTTAATTCCTGCTCCAAACTTTTCTTTTGTTTCCTTTACTGCTTGCTCAGTATACAGATTGAGTAACACCGGGGATAAGCTACAAGCCTGTCTCAATCCCTTCTCAACCACTGCTTCCCTTTCATGCCCCTCGACTCTTATGGAAAATAAGAATACAAAATAGTGGCAAAAAGTCAGTAATCAGTGAATATTGAAACTATGAGAATATCAGTAAAGTAGCTTTGATAACAAAAGAGGAAACACTTCCTTGATGGTCCACAATTATTTATTTATTTATTCACAAACCAGTTTTGGCCTCATAGGCTATCACCAGATAACTGCTGAATGTTGCAACCACAAATAAAATGACATGTGAGTAACAATGATATTAGTGATACATGCAGAGAGTTTTTATCAAAAAAAGCATCATATTAAAAAAATCATATTGTCTCTAGAAGTCGAAAATCAGTCGATGAAGAAAAAATTAATAACTGCAGAACATCAAGGAAGCAATTACTCTTTTGTTATAAATGTCAAATTTTGTTGAAGGCAATCGGGGAATTCAGTTAGTGTTATGAGGTAGCTTCACTTACCAGAGTAAAATACAGAGACTATATCAGCTTTCAGAATTACATATTTTTACTAAGGAAAAAAGAACAAGAAAGAAGGATGAGTTGATGGAAGATAGTCCAAAGGAAATTGATGATAACTATATTGTTATTTTATGGTTTTATAGACAAGATTTTTGGTTTTATAGACAAAATCTTTGGTTTTCAAATAGTGTATCGAAATTTACACTGAAACTAAACTTGCCTTATGTGTGTTTTGTCATCTGATAATATTTTGGTAAAAAACTGTGGCAGATTTCTTGTTGCATGCTCTTGCATCCACTGAAAGTTGCTGTCTTTATTTGCAGGTTTATTTGCCAATCTCCCCAATGTCTCTCCAACTCCACATCAACATACTATAGCAGAAATGTTGTACAATAATTACAATGACTAGAGAAAGTAATATTTAAGTTCGAGTCTTATCTAACTATTTGTTAGAGATGAGCACTCATTTATTTCTTCCTCAATACAAATTTTACTACCTAGTTGTCATATGTAATATTCACAATTATAAGTTCCCTTCATCTTTATCACAGCAGAGTCATTAACATTACATTAAACAACAGAGATAATAAGAATTAGAGATAATACAATGATAATGTTTGCTTTTCTTATGCATGGAGTAATGTCTTTGGTTCCTACACATAGCACAGTATCTGATGCAGTTACTTCTGGAATAAAAAGTGTTGCTACAAGGTGATGATAGTGTTGGTTTGACACACAATTGGAAGGTACTAAGTGCTTGTACTAATTTCTTTTGTGAGATGAATATGGATAAACATGATAAAATAGTGAACTTTGAACAAGAATTAAAATATGAAAATGATCTAAACACACACACACACATACAGAGAGAGAGAGAGAGAGAGAGAGAGAGAGAGAGAGAGAGAGAGAGAGAGAGGGAGAAGAGGGGGAGAGGGAGAGAGAGAGAGGGAGAGGGGGGGGAGGAGGGAGAGAAGATGATAGATAAGAAAATTCTATCTTTAGACAGTTCTAAAGTTTATGATAAAAAGGAGAATAGCTGTTGAAAAAATTAAAATAGTACAGCACATACCTACAGTTGGTTCATCACTGGCATAAAAAGGGTGAGCCAGCCACTCAAAAACACAAAACACAAAACAATCTTCAGCCTAAAAGCTTAACCTGAAGTCCACTCAGTACTTAAAATTCTAAAAGCTATATCACACTCATCTTGTTATTTATTAAAATTGAGAATGGGTCACCACTTATATTTGCTTCTGCTGTCTCATCACACTGTAAAATGCACTCTATAAAAATACAACATGTAGTGATTTGTTTACCACAGATATAATAAACTGATAAGGGAGGGGGAGTGAATGTCTCTCCCCAAATTGTGTAGCTATATGGTAGTGAACAGTGTCTTATTTGAGGCAGGTCAGCATTACCTCATCCCACGATGTGACAGGTACAAAGTACCACAGCTGGAT
This sequence comes from Schistocerca gregaria, assembly GCF_023897955.1. Lineage (NCBI taxonomy): Eukaryota > Metazoa > Arthropoda > Insecta > Orthoptera > Acrididae > Schistocerca > Schistocerca gregaria. Next base: position 162,428,412 of record NC_064920.1, read on the forward strand.
AGTTGGCGTAACCAATTGCAGTTGACTCTGCCTCACTGCCAGATCTTTACTCGCCCTCCCAAGTGTATGGCTTTCTGTGTCAACAGTGAAATGGCAGTGGCAGCCACTGGGAATGGCACAATGTGTCTCTGCAGCTCACCTTAGCTATTTTGTCAGCTTGCTCATTTTTCAAGATTCCCATCTGCCTTGGTCTCCAGCAGAATGGTATTTTCCCTCCTGTTGATGAAAGTCACAGCTGTTCAATATATTTTACATAATTTTCTATGCTGGGTACATTTGCTCCAACGCTAGTTTTGCACCAAGTGAATTGGAGCAGGTAAGAGATGTTTTGCTTTGAAGATACTTCATCTACATCCCTACCTTCAGGATAGTATGTGGACATAAATCTTAAGACATAAAAGCTTTGAAAACAACAATTATGGTCATCCCATATTGATAAAATTTTGGTTTACAATGTAAATACTCCTTGTCAGCCATAGGTACCACTTTCTGATAAGAAATAATTGTATGAAATTAGCTCTGATAATACAATACATAATATCCAATACTACATGTTTCAAAATGAGACTAGCATTGGTAATTGTGATGATGACTTCAAACTGAAATGATGTGAATGCCACAAAGGTAATAGTAAATTCCTAATAACAATGGAATTGAGACAATTATTGTGTGAGATGATCTTATATGGAAATTATAACTTAAACCTGGAATCATTACTCATAACATTGAGTAAGAACAGATGATAAACAGAACTACTAAAACTGGTGGTATTGATGGAAAAAAGTGCAGGAAATCCATCCCAAAAAACTTTAGAAATTAGAAGCACCATGTAATAAAACGATACTCCACTAAAAAACTTTCTCAAAAAATTCAGTCTATGTCACCAACACATAGGCATTCCATTTGACAAGGATGAACACACTACTTCAAATAGACATTAATGGTAATAATAGGCATAGCTTGGACCAAACAACCATATATCCATGACTAGTGAAGATACTATGGAAACAAAATGAGAATTAAAATATGCCATGGATTATGTAACTTCTGCTTGCAAGACTAATTCAGTTCATCAACAATCACTACAAAGACCAATAAAACAAAAATATTCTGAAAAGAATAGATTGCTACTCACCATATAGCAGAGATGATGAGTCACAGATGGGCACAACAAAAAGACTGTCAAACAAGTAAGCTTTCAGTCAAAAAGCCCGACATCAGAATCAGGTAACACACACACACACACACACACACACACACACACACACACACACACGCAAATGTAACTCACGCACACGTGACCACAGTCTCCGGCTGCTGAAGCCAGACTACAAGCAGCAGAACATGATGGGAGAAGCAATCTGAGCAGTGGGATAAGGAGGAGGCTGGGTTGGGGAGGGGGAGGAATGGGAGGGTAGGGGTGGTGGATGGTAAAGTGGTGTTTTTGTGAGCATACGAGGATAAAGTGGAGAGAGAGGTTAGAGCAGCTATGTGCAGTCAGAGGTTAGACGGAGGGCAGGAGGGGTGAGGGACACTGGAAAAGGAGAGAAGTAAAAATATTGTGTGTGTGTTGGTTGAATGGAGGACAGTGTCTTGCTGGAGGGGGAACAGGGGAGGGGGTAGGTTGGTGTTGGACAATGATTAAGGAAGTGTGATGTCAGGAGGGTTATGGGAAAATATGATATACTGTAAGCAGAGTTCCCACCAGTGTGATGCAGAAAAGCTGGTGTTGATAGGGAGGATCCAGATGGCACAGGCTGTGAAGCATCCATTAAAATGGAGAACATTGTGTTGGGCAGCATGATCACCAAGTGGGTGGTCCACTTGTTTCTTGGCCAGTTTTTCATGTGGACAAACAGCTCATTGGTTGTCATACCTACTTAGAATGTAGCACATTGGTTGCAGCTTAGCTCGTAAATCACATAACTGATTTCACAGGTAGCCCTGCCTCTGATGGGATAGGTGATGGTGCGAGGACATATGGGTCAGGCCTTGCATCTAGGGATATTACAGGTATATGAGCCATGAGCAAAGGGCTGAGAATAGAGGTTGTTTTGGGATGAACGAGGATATTGTGTAGGTTTGATGGTTGGTGGAATACCATTGTGGGAGGGCTGGGAAGGTTAGTGGGTATGACACAGTCAAAACCCTTGCAGAGAATGTAATTCAGTTGCTCCAGTCCTGGGTGGTACTGAGTCATGAGGGTAAGGCTCCTCTGCGGCTGGATGGTGGGACTTTGAGAGATGGGGAGTGCGGAAGAGGTAAGGCATGGGAGATCTGTTTCTGTACAAGGATGGGAGGGTAATTAAGGTCTGTGAAGGCCTTAGTGAGAAACTTTGTGTATTTCGAAAGGGACTGATCATTACTATAGATGTGATGGCCATAGGTGGCTAGCATGTTTGGAAGGAACTTCTTAATATGAAAAAGGTGGCAGCTGTTGAAGGGATGTATTTCTGGTGATTCATGTGTTTATATAGACGGTGGCACTGATGTATCAGTCTTTGAGGTGAAGGTACACATAAAAGAAGGTGGCTTGGGTGGCTTGAGGCAGAACAAGTGAAGCAAAGGGTGAGTAGATGATGAGGTTCTGGAGGAATCTGGAGATAGTGTCATCATCCCCAGTCCAGATGGTGGTTGATGAATAGTTTGGCATAGGATGGTGCCACGTGGGTGCCAATTGCTGTGCCCCAGATTTGTTTGCTGGTGATGCCTTAAAGGGGCAAGTGCGTATATAGTTGGACATGGTGACTAGGAAGCACCTTCCATATGCATCAATGTTGAAAAGTTTCCTTATCCCCAAATGACATATCTCCAGCTGTGACCCACCTCCTTCCTCCATCTCTTCACATTCTGTCATTCCTTGACCCTCATCACCATAGACCTGTAAAACTATCCCAATTGGGCCCAAAACCTCCTTGCAGTACCTCTTGTCCATCTGTTAAATTCTCCTCCTATGCAATCCCAAATTCCTGAGCCCCTATCTCACGCACTGAAGCTTTTGCCCTCCAACAACTAGAGTTGCATGCACAATGTGAACTCAAAGAAATCTCCAACCTGTTCACTTCCTGCTCCCACTTTTGACAGCCACTATTTGCCACCTTTACAACATTCTCCAAACTGCCTCCACATTGCTTCGTAACTGACAAACCTTGTCGCACCAACCTATGACATTTACACCATCCTCAAAACTTCCGTACAGAATCCAGAACCTAAACACACCCAAAACACAGTCATGAACCTTTTTTCCAAAAGCCTTAGCTCCATGCAAGTACCAGTCCTTCCCAAAGCCTCCCTTTTCCCCCACTCCCAAATTCAATCATGCAAGACTTGTTAATCTCCACAAAAAGAACTCCAGTCTACCACCTAAAACCTGATTCCAACCTTATAATTCTACCTATAGACAAAGGCTCCACCACTGTTGTTTCGAACCCAAGTATTACATGGCAGAAGGACTCTGCCAGCTGTCAGATTCATCCATCTACAAACCCTGCCACAGTGATCCCATTCCCAAAATCTAGCTAGATGTGCAATCTCTCCTCAAATCCTCAGGACAGTCCTAGAACCTCTCCTGGAGTCTGTCTATCTCCTCACTCCAACCTTGTACATGCTTTCTAAAGTCCATAAAGCCAACCACTCAGGATACCCCATTGTGACTGGTTACTGTGCCTCCACTGAGAGAATCTCAATTATTACTCACAACCTACCCTCCTGTATAAAAGATACCAAACATTTCCTCCACTGACTCTCCACAGTTTCTTTATCACATGGTACCCTGCGCATCACTATTGATTCCACCTCACTTTACACTAACATCGTTAATGCCCATTTCCTTGCTGCTATTGAACATTTCCTTTCCCAAGGTGCAGTGGATTCCAGACCTACAACCTCCTTCCTAGTGGCCGTGACCGACTATATCCTCACCCACAGTTACTTCTCATTTGAAGGCATCACCTATAGTAAATCCACCTAGAAGAATATTTTCTAACCACCCAGAATCCCAAACCCCTCACCTGGTTCACATTTACATGAACAGCTGCTATCCATTCCACACCAAGAAATCCCTTCCATACAGCCTAGCCATCCATGGCTGTCCCATTGCATCTGCAGTGACAAGAGGACCCTCTTGAGATATGGCAATGGTCTCACTGAGGCCTTCACAGACTGTATTTACCCTCACAATCTTGTACAATAACATCTATAGTGGCTTTCCCACTGTCCAACCAAAGAGGAGCATTCCCCTCGTGACTCAGTTCCACCCAGGACTGGAGCAACTGAATCACATTCTTCGCCAGTGTTTTGACTACCTCTCACCATGCCCATTATTCTTCCCAACCCACCCACAATGGTGTTATGCTACCCACTGAATCTACACAAATACTCATCCATCGCTACACATCCTACAAGTGTGATCATGTAGCTGTGGCAATCTGCTTTCCTAATATTCCATTGATAGGCTGGGCAGCTGACAAACACACATTCAACATTAAAACTGAGAATAATAGGAACAGAGCTGCATTCCACCAATATAACAAAGTGATTGACAGTTGAGCCTGGAAGGGGGATGTCATTAATTTGCTTGTACATGCAAGCACACTATGGCTCTAGTAACAGCATCTGTGAGTTCCAAACTTCATTTTAACATTCTCCATTACTGTGCAACACTGAGTTCACTTTGTAGGGTTATTATAGTCTTATCATTTTCTTAAGAAATTTCACAGTTAATTACACACACTGACAGAGTAACAAAGTGTATGAGAAGAGATCACAGCTATTGTCATCCACAGTTGACTGATAAGTGGCAGCAGAGGTAGTGGGACAAAATGACAGCTGTGTACAGGACAAAAAGTGTGGCCACACTTGCCCTTTGGTTGACGCTATAGTAACAGTCATATAGACAATTAGCTATCTGTTGATTTGTTTCTCTATTCCAGAAGTTCTTCTTTCCATGTGATGTGTTATGTTAAGTTAGGGTGCACCAAATAAATAGTATGCCTGCTCTGTTTAATCATTGGTTATCATCATTTAGCACATTTAGACATTTCTAGCTACAGTCTCTGATATAATTTTACTGACACTGTTTTCTTATTGTGAACCCCAGCTGGGATGGTGGGTAGTGAAGTTGCCTGATATTGTATTAAGATCTGCTACTGACCACTCAGTGTACTCAGTTACTGTTTAACTACAGTCTCTGTTTTGATCTGTCTACTCACATAATGCTTATTTCATTTTCATTCCAATTGAGGATAGCTGCTGAACTTATGCTCATATCTATCATTTCTGCCAGTTCAAATTATGTTAAAGCCAGTAAATGGAAATGGTTCATTTGACATTAACACCTCAATATCTGAGTACAACATACAAATTTAAGATGACTCTTTGTTTTTTTACTTCTTATTCAGTGAGCGTGGTCAATCTGTACCCTCCAGATGTCCTGGTTGTACATCCCCTCCTGCCCTTACTATCCACTGTACATGTTGGTGGCTGTTGGGATGCAGAGACAAAGAAACTAAGCTCTGATTCAGTGCACCTAAACATTCCTTTACCAAGACTAAGCTTCCTGTCAGTCCATAATTGAGAACGGGACAATGTAGAGGTGAAGACTTCCCCAGTTGACTCAAATAATTCAATAACCTAATACATTAATATGTTTGCTTGTATGGTCATCTTCTGCAGCAACTGTTATAATCAATTATTATTGGTTTTTCTGTCTTAAGCTTACTGCAATTAATTAAAGAGTATTTTACAACAGACGTGTTCCACTTTTATTTACAAGGTGTCTTTTGTGGTTACTGATGTTTCTGCCTCTTGTTTACATACTCTGCAAACCAATGCTTCTTCCTTCATTGTTAGCAGAGGTTGAGGTCAAAAGAAACTTGGTTGTACATTCACTCTTGGCAATTTTTCACTTTATAAAATAAAAAATGAAAAATAAAAGTAATAAAATAAATGCCACAAGTGAGTGTACAACCAAGTTTCTTTTGAGTTCAGCTTCAACTAACAATGAAGGTAAAAGCAGTGATTTGCAGAATATGCAAACAAGAATCAGAAACAACAATGACCACAGAAGATGCTTTGTAAATAAAAGCACATCACATCTGGTGTAAAAATAACATTAGTAAACTTAAGACAGAAAAAACAGTAGTAATAGTAATTGATCCTAATACATTAAATCTAGAGTTTATATGAAGCTACTCTTCAGTGGAATAGAAGGAGTTTCTCAACAAAATCTTCTTTAATTTGGTCTTAATTCCCACTATAATGTTCAGTGATAGGCTACCGAATACAGGTGTACCCAAATATCTGACTTATTTCTGTGCTATTGTTAATGAAATTGATCACACAGATCATTTTAGATAAAGTGGATGAGTAGATAAAATGGGAAAAAAGGCTCTTTGGAAGAAGGAAAATTATAGTGTAGAAAACTGAACAACAAACCAAGAAGGACTACTGACAATGCAAGACAAGAGTGAAGGAAAAGGTAATGTGAGGAAATAGCACAATTATAAAGGCAAGGTAAGGTAAGTGAAATGCACAGTGCTGCAAATTTTATAACAATGAAGGAACCAGGATAAATTAGTAAGGAATGATAAAAATCAGGGAAGGGTAACAATGAATACTAAAGGAAACACAAGATGGAAGGCACGTGTAGAAGATCTATATGGTTCCAACTAATAACCAAAATGATGAAAGCAGCATAGAACTAAACACCACAGATGTATTTCAACACTTTCACAGAGCTTAAAGCCAACAGATACACTTGCTATCAGCAGCAATGACCCTGGCCAACACAACTCTGCCTCATTGCCACAGTGCCCCTATGCAAAGCTGTCACCATAAACACACACAGTTAAGAACTGAGAGCCTGTCCTAGCTTACACTACTCCACACTGTCTCCTTTCATGTTGCTAGTGCTGCTGCACTGTAATTCACACATCTAGGTACAACTAACACTCTGTGGAGTACATAGGAACTGTGGCAGAACCACAATGGTGTGCAAAGCAAATTGCTAGAGGAGGAAACCAAGTGGCACAAACTCTCTTCAAAAGTGCCATGGACAAGATCTTATATGTCACTGAAAAGATGGAGATACCTCTATAATTGTTACGATCAGTTTTCTTCTCTCTTTTTATTTATTTATTTAGCATCCATGTCATTGTACAAATGATATTGGACTTTTACATAGTGCATGTATTAATGCTGATGTTCATTCTGACAGTACACTGTTAGAAGTACAAATTTTGTTAATAATTTCCATTAGACATAGAAAAATGTTGTCACTTAAGTTTTTCTGCAGTTCAGCAACTATATTGTCTTCTCCTGATCCTTTGCTACTTTTAAGTTGTTTTATGATTTCCTCTTTTGTTGGTGGCTTTGAGTTTGGTTGTATCTGGAACAAGTTATCAAAATGAAATTCTTCATTTTGGTGGATAACAGCCATGAAGTTCTTTAAAGTAGTCCACAGGTATTCTGCAATTCTTGTTGTTATTATACGCAGTCTTCCATGTTTTTCGGTTTATGAATTGTAAATTTAGTGATGTGCACTTCTTTAAATTATTTTTGAATACTGTATAAAAGTTCCTTTCATTGTTAAAATGTGATTCAATTGAAGTTCATTGCTCTTTTATATGTTGTATGCTGATCTATTTGAGACATTTTGATGCATGTTTCCTTGCTTCTATAAAAAATTTTCCTGTTCTTATCATTTTTATTTGCATTCCAGATGTTCCAAGCTCATTGTATCTTTATTTTTATTATTTATTTAATTATTATTTGTCCCATAGATCAAATCAGTACAATGGCTTGTACAACTGATATGGGATAAGTCAATACAAATATACAGTTTACAGGAGTCTAAAACAGTAACAAGAACACAGAAGAATGATTATTTTACATTACTTACAAAATTATGTTACTTAAAGTTACGGCTTTACAGAGAATTGTTACATGATGTGACAAAATTGACTTAACAACATTCAGCTTTGATACATTACCATGCACTAAGACAATTTTGATTTCAAATATTCCTGGATGGTATAAAAGCAGTCTTTTCTTAAAAGAGACTTCACTGTCTGTTTGAATTTATTTATTTCTTGGATTTCTTGTATAAAAGTTGGAAGATGATTATATAATTTTACTCCCATACACTTGACACCGTCAGTGTACAGTTTTGTTGAGTGGGTAAGTATTCTTAGAGAGGTTTTTGATCTTGTGTCATAATCGTGGTAATCCATATTTTTGCTAATTTTGTTGATACTTTTTTTGGTAAAGAATAATAATTCTAGTATGTATTGGCATGGGAGGGACAAAATATTTAGTTTCTTAAATAATGGTTTACAAATGTCTCTTTGTTTTTTGAACATAATTGTTCTGACTATCTTCTTCTGCAGTTTGAATATCTTAATTGATTCAGAATTTTGGCCTCAGAAGATGATTTCGTAGCTAAGTACAGACTGAAAGAGTGCATGGTACATTGTGGTTAGGGTACTTGTGTTAGTGACATTCCTTATTGATCTAATCATGAAGCATACTTTACTAAGTTTTGTGCTGGTAACATCAATGTGCCTTTTCCATGTGAGCTTTTCACTAATAGTGACGCCCAAAAATTTTATTTCATTTTCAAGTTTAACATTATTTTTTTCCAGTGATATAGTTGATAGTAATGGAGTTCTGTTTTGGGCCGTGTGGAAGGTTATTCCAATTGTCTTTTTTGCATTTAGCAGCAGCCTGTTACTTTGAAGCCATCGACTTATTTGATCTGTGGTCCTATCTATATGAGATTAGAGAATTTGTTCGGGTGCAGATATGAGTATAGAGGTGTCATCAGCAAACAAAACGGTTTTTGTGTTTGGTAGGCTGTGAGGAAGGTCATTTATGTAAAGTAAGAACAGCAAGGGGCCCAGGACGGAGCCTTGGGGAACGCCTTGCTTTATGGTATGCATGGAGGAATGTACAGTGCTAGCTGTACCTGAGAGGTTAGTTTCATTTAATTCGACATACTGCTGTCGATCTTCCAGATAGCTTTTAAACCAGTCATAGGCATTTCCTCTTATTCCATAGGAATGCATTTTTTGCAAAAGTATACTATGATTAACCATGTCGAAGGCCTTTGTTAGATCTAGGAAGACACCTATCGCTGGGAGTTTTTTGTCCACGAGCTCCAGTGCATGATCTAGAAATTCTTGTATTGCATCAGTTGTAGCTTTCTTACTTTGGAAGCCGAAGTGAGCAGGTGACAGGATATTTTCTTTGTCTAGAAAGGACATGATTCTTGTGGCCATTATATATTCAAATACTTTACTAAAAGTTGAAAGCAGTGCAATGGGTCGATAATTACTGGGATCCTCTCTGCTTCCTTTTTTGTGGACAGGTATAATTTTTGCAATTTTGAGCATACCAGGAAATGCACCATTCAGGAATGAGAAGTTAATTATATGGGCTAGGGGTTTACTGATAAAGTTACTGCAATTGTGAAGGAGGAAGCATGGAATTTGATCTTGTCCAGCAGATGATTTTTTTTTTTTAATTCTGCTGTGAAGTGTCTTTTCTATTTCAGTTTCAGATGTAGGTCTTAAAAATAGAGTCTCAGAGCATAAGTTTGGTTCTAGTTGTAAGGGACAGCTATTTTTAAGATGGTTAGCCAGGTTTTCTACTGTTTCTGTAAAGTAGTTATTGAATTCCTCTGCTGTTTCTTTCCCACTGGAGACTAATTTTCCATTTATTTTTAAGCTAATATCACTTTGTAGTTGTTTTCCTCTATTAGTATTCATATTAATAAGTTGCCACATGCTTTTGCTCTTATTTGATGACAATTTGAGGCACTTATCATTCTGTAGCTTTTTGGCTGCATTTACTACATTCCTTAATATCTTTTTATATAGAGTAAAGTATGACTTAAATGCTTCACTACTGCCTAGTTTGGATTTGCTAATGTAAAAAAGTTCTCTTTTTCTTTGTGATGATCTAATGATTCCTGGGGTGATCCAGCTGGAGAGTTTCCTATCTTTGTTGATACATTTTGTTTGTAAGGGAAAGTGGCAATTAAAATAATAACAGAAAATATCCAAGAATGCTTCATATTTGCTGTCTACTGTTTGAGCCTCATATACATTTTGCCAGTTTTCATTTTGTATATCAAAGAGGAAAGTATGCATGTGGGTTTTATTGAAGTTTCTCCTCTGTACAGTGATTTTATTGTGTTCATGACTGTTATTTTGCAACCAGACCTGCATAATTAATGCATTGTGGTCTGAAAATCCTAGTTTGACAGAGGATACAGTACAATTTATATTTCTTGCCACTTGATCCAGACAAGTGGTACTGTGATTTGTTATCCTGGTTGGAGTGTTAACCATTAGGTCTAGGTTGTAGCTGTTCATAAAATTTTTAATGCTTAGGTGGCTAGAGTTTTCTGAGAGAAAATCTATATTATAGTCACCACATATTAGAACACTATATGATTTTCTTTTACTTATATTTTCTATTACTGGTGCTAGATTTTTGTAGAAAGTCCCTATGTTACCAGAGGGTGACCTGTAAAGTGCTATTATATAAACATTTAGATCTGTAAGCTCTATACCTGACAGTTCTATATCTTTTTCAATACTATACAAATTGCAAATATCAAGAGGTGTAGCAGTAATGTTGTCTTTTACAAATATGCAACTACCTCCACTTTTGTAAGATGTTCTTGAGAAGTGACCTACGAGTTTAAAATTTGGTATCACAACACTTTCTATTTCAAAATACCTCATGAAATGTTCATTAATACGTAATATCTGTGTATCTGACAGTTCACTTGCACTTGATAACAAAATTTCTAATTCATTAACTTTGGTTTTGAGCCCTTGTACATTATGGATGTATACTTTTAGATCAAAATTTTTTTTGTTTAATTTTTTTACACATTGGTGAGGAGGTTCAGACTTTACCTTATTTACTACAATTTGCTGATGGAGTCCTTTGCAAGTTTTATGGTGTATCTTCAAGTTGTTTGATGATGCTATCTTTAACTTGTTTGGTGATGCTAAGTTTTTTGTTTTCTCAGAGGGGGATAGAAAAAATCCTCCTTCTTGGGTATATTCCGCCTTGATCTTAAATTAACTCTTACAGGTGTAACTGCTGCAGTCCTTTGTGGATCTTCTGATGTCTCCTCTTTCGTGCTTTCTTCGTTCTTGTCGAATTTGCTTTCCTCATTTTTGCCTGTAAGTCTTTCAGGAAGCTGATAGACAGATCTATTTCATAATAGTCTTTCTTTAATTATTTCACTGATGTGATCGCACATAACACTTTTTCCGTTGTAATTAAAGTGCATTCCGTGATTGGTGTGTAGGTTTCGATGTAGTTTACTTACGTCCAGTACATCACACTTTGTGTATTCAGCACACAGTTTCTTAATTTTGATGTTAGTTTTCCTAATTTCTTTATTAACACATGATAAATAACTCATTACAAGTATGATTCCACAAGGCATGCTTCCATTTCCTTTTAAGAGCGATCGTTTCTTTTGCAATGTGAATAATATATTTTTGAAGTTGTTGCCAACATTTAGATTTCTTTTTTCCAACTGCATTTTATAATGATTTTCTCTGGACAACTTATGCATGTCAAACCACTTGGGTTGGTATTGATTCTTTTTTATAAATATTACTCTAACCTTGGATTTAATGATAGCCAGTGATCTGAATCTGAACTGTTGCTCTTGGCAACATTTACAGTGACACCCTCCTTGTCAAAATGTCTGCTTATAGCAAATTACATGGTCGAATTGTTTTTCACCACAAATTGGATTTGGTGACACCATCTAATTTGTTTTCTAGAAAGGTTTTTGCAGAATGTGAACTGCAGATCTGAACATAAGGGTGGAGGTGTGGCAGTCTATGTACACACTAAAATATACGGTATCATTCCATGGTCTGCAAACACATGTACAGAAATGCTGTTTGAAGCTGCAGCAATACGGACACCATATAATGGGGAAAAGTGTATGACAATAGGGCTCTACATATTACCGAACAGTCAGATAAATGGATTTCTAAAAAGTTAAAATTCCTGTTAGATAAGGCTGTCAGGGAATTTCTTACATAATTGTAACTGGTGATCTAAATATTAACACACTAAAAGACAACTCTTATACAAAAGGAGCTTTCAAGATCTGACTAAAACTTATGGACTCAGTGTAGCAGTAGACAGCCCACAAGATGCTGTAAAAATTCAGAAACATTAATAAATCACGTAACCACTAATATACCACAGAGCAGGTAGACAGTACAGGTCATATACCCAACCTTGAAGACCACTATGGCCTATTGGTCAAATTAGAGGCAATGTAGGAAGGCCAGAAAAAGTATTTAAAGAGTTTAGACAAACTAAGTAAAGAAACATAGATAGGCTGAAAAGGCTATTGGAAACCGAAGAGTTTAATGAAGTATACTTCACAGAAAACCTAGATAAAGAATGGGAATCATTCTGCAATACATTAGGCCATTACATAGATATTGCATGTCCATTAGTATGTAGGGAAATAACTGAGAAGTGTAATAAAAACTGGATCACAGTAGAGGTGAAAGGGAAGAGGTGAAAAGTATGTATGAAAATTGTTGGCTAAGGTCAGCCCAAGAAAATATGGATGCATATAGGGAAAAGAAGAAATCATACATGAAACTGATAAAAGAAACTAAATTGACATACACTCCTGGAAATTGAAATAAGAACACCGTGAATTCATTGTCCCAGGAAGGGGAAACTTTATTGACACATTCCTGGGGTCAGATACATCACATGATCACACTGACAGAACCACAGGCACATAGACACAGGCAACAGAGCATGCACAATGTCGGCACTAGTACAGTGTATATCCACCTTTCGCAGCAATGCAGGCTGCTACTCTCCCATGGAGACGATCGTAGAGATGCTGGATGTAGTCCTGTGGAACGGCTTGCCATGCCATTTCCACCTGGCACCTCAGTTGGACCAGCGTTCGTGCTGGATGTGCAGACCGCGTGAGACGACGCTTCATCCAGTCCCAAACATGCTCAATGGGGGACAGATCCAGAGATCTTACTGGCCAGGGTAGTTGACTTACACCTTCTAGAGCACGTTGGGTGGCACGGGATACATGCGGACGTGCATTGTCCTGACGGAACAGCAAGTTCCCTTGCTGGTCTAGGAATGGTAGAACGATGGGTTCGATGACGGTTTGGATGTACCATGCACTATTCAGTGTCCCCTCGACGATCACCAGAGGTGTATGGCCAGTGTAGGAGATCGCTCCCCACACCATGATGCCGGGTGTTGGCCCTGTGTGCCTCGGTCGTATGCAGTCCTGATTGTGACGCTCACCTGCACGGCGCCAAACATGCATACGACCATCATTGGCACCAAGGCAGAAGCAACTCTCATCGCTGAAGACGACACGTCTCCATTCGTCCCTCCATTCTCGCCTGTCGCGACACCACTGGAGGCGGGCTGCACGATGTTGGGGCATGAGCGGAAGACGGCCTAACGGTGTGCGGGACCATAGCCCAGCTTCATGGAGACGGTTGCGAATGGTCCTCGCTGATACCCCAGGAGCAACAGTGTCCCTAATTTGCTGGGAAGTGGTGGTGCGGTCCCCTACGGCACTGCGTAGGATCCTACGGTCTTGGCGTGCATCCATGCATCGATGCGGTCCGGTCCCAGGTCAACGGGCACGTGCACCTTCCGCTGACCACTGGTGACAACATCGATGTACTGTGGAGACTTCACGCCCACGTGTTGAGAAATTCAGCGGTACATCCACCCGGCCTCCCGCATGCCCACTATACGCCCTCGCTCAAAGTCCGTCAAATGCACATACGGTTAACGTCCACGCTGTCGCGGCATGCTACCAGTGTTAAAGACTGCGATGGAGCTCCGTATGCCATGGCAAACTGGCTGACACTGACGGCGGCGATGCACAAATGCTGCACAGCTAGCGCCATTTGACGGCCAACACTGCGGTTCCTGGTGTGTCCGCTGTGCAGTGCATGTGATTATTGCTTGTACAGCCCTCTCGCAGTGTTCGGAGCAAGTATGGTGGGTCTGACACACCGGTGTGAATGTGTTCTTTTTTCCATTTCCAGGAGTGTATTATGAAAACAAGATCAGAATCTCAACAAATAATACTAAGACCATATGGTATCTCATAAATGATGAGAGGAGAGGAAAGGTGTAGGTGTGCAAAACACTGATAACATAATGCTTGAGGTAAATGGGAGGGAACTCAAGGATCACAAAATATCAACAGTACTTTAAACAAACATTATATTGAAGTTGTGGAAAAATTAATAAATCAAAATTATACTTCCAAAATAAACACAATAAACATTCCATATGAGAAAAAATGCTTATTCTTTATCCCAACTAATGAATCAGAAATTGTAAAAATAATACATAGTCTAAAAACAAAAAACCACTGAGGGACTATATGATACATCCAGTAAAATAATTAAATGCTGTTTTCAGTGTGTAGCAAAGCCGTTAGCCTAGCTGATACGCTTATTGATAGAAAAAGGAATATTTCCAAAGTGTCTGAAAAAGTGTAAAGTAATCCCTGTATATGAAGGAAGCTGCAAAAAAGACCCAGGCAATTACAAACCTATAACTATTACATCTGTACTCTCTAAAATAATAGAAACCATAATGAAAGACAGAATATTAAATTTTCTACAAACATGCAATATTCTCAAGATGAACAACATAGGTTTAGAAAGGGCAAATCTACCAAAACAGCACACTGTAGACATAATTAGTGTCAGACTTGGGAGACCCATGCTGAAGAAGACAGACAGCTATAAATTTCATGGTGTAACAATGGATAGGTATATGGCATAGGAGAATCACATAAAGAACATTTCTAGCAAAATAGGTTCAAGCATATTTCTGATGAGAAAAATGTATAGGTCAGTAAATACACATACTCTACGAACAATGTACTGTGGACTAGTCCATCCACACCTCTCATATGGCACCCTGGTTTGGGAAAATGCTGCAAATGTGCACACATAAAGAGTATTAAGATTACACAAGAGAGCTGTACAATTCACTGCAAAAATATCATCTAGAGAATCCTGTAGAAATAAATTCAGGGAGCCAAATATTTTAACAGTAGCATCAGTATCAATTATCTACTTAAAAACTAACTGTGCTGTAACGCTAAATGAAGATTATCATGAAGGTAATACATGAAGAAAAAATGACTATCACATAGAAGGAAGTATGCTAAAATTAACAAAGACCCTGTAAATTCTGGACGCGTAATGTACAACAGTTTACTGCAGTCTATAAAGATGATAGAAAGTATGCCTCTTTTTAAAAGAAAATCAAAAAGACATCTGATCAATATTCACTCTTACAGTGTTAAAGAATATCTTGAAATAAAAAAAAAGACAATAGTGTCTCAGTGTACATTGCAAAGGGAAACTGCAAGAAATATAAAAATGTCTGTAGAATCGTCCCGGTATGTAGGGTGTACAATATAAAATATTGTCTTAAAATGACGCTGCTGCTGTTCTCTACTTTTTCTCTGTTTTACTTGGAGGCACTGAGTGAAGACTGAGGAGTTACAGAAAAATGAACTACATTATCATTGGTACCTTTCATAATGTACTTTTAATGAAATTTTTTGTAAAAATTCTATTAGATACCCTTTTGTATCTAGAAAATATATGTAACAGTCAGATTATAAATGCAATGATACATTAACTGATATATATCACTGTATTTTTGCTATGTATATGTAAGCTTAATTGAAACATGACTTGTCCATATCCTTGTAAGAAATGGTCCATGGACAAATAAAGAACATGAGTTTTAGTACTATGTAATGCTGTCTGCAGAAGCTTAAGAGTCTTTCTCCATATGCATTTGTCCTTTTATGTGCAGGAAATTTTCTCCTGTTGATCTGTGCTCACTTTTTGCCAATTTGTGAATTAAAGTCTACAACTAGTAACACTGTTTTTTTTTTTTTTTTTTTTTTGGGGGGGGGGGGGGGATGTGATCCCAGATGTTTGACACATTTTGTTGAAACTTTTCTGTTTCCTCTTTCTGTGTCCTGTTTTTCTCATTTGTTGGTGTATGTTTACTTAAAATAGTGTAAGCTTTATTTGATGCTTTAAATGACAGTGTGAAAAGTCTTTCACAGTTCTTATAAATTCTATTACTGAGTTTAATATGTTTTTGTTTACAGTCAAATCTGTTCCAAATTGACGTGCATTATTCACAACTCTTTTTCCTGTCTTTCTCTTACGGATCCTGAACTCTTTGTATCAAAATGATGTTCATCAGTAAATCTACTTTCTTGCAGTGTTGTTATCATAACCTTTTTTTTTTCAGTTTGAGCTACTGGAGATAATGAACATGTGTGCGTTAGGTGTGCTTGCTTCTATGAATGAATGTGTGTGTGTGTGTTACCAATTCTGATAAAGGATAAGTCTGCAAGTGGATGTGTAAGTGTCATTTGGTTGAGGCCTTTCTGCAAATTAATGTGTTATCTTATGGTAAGCAGCAATCTATCATTTCCTTACATTATTGTTATTAAAGTTAAATTTTCTTGTTTTTAAACAATGAATTTACATTAAAAGTGATTAGGTAATTTATGTTTCTTTGTTTGAGTTTATGGATTTGTTATTTAAGGCAGATTTCAGAATGCTCTGACTCACTTTTTGCACAACATTGTCCTTCACTTTTATTTCCTGGGAAATGGCTGATTTGGTGCTTGGAGGAGTAAAATCTCTTACAAACTGCATCTCCATTGTTGATTGCTTTTTGAGTTAGAGGAACAAATCTCAAAGATACTGCTCATGGTAGTTAGCATTGAGGATTATGTTTTAAGCTGTGTCTCTGGTGAACAGGCTTTTTACCTTGTGTTGCTTCTTCTTCTATTTCTGCCTATCCAAGATTCATTCTTTCCGCCATCACTACCATTGAAGTCTTCACTGTAATCCTAGCATGAAGCCCTTATCTGAGCCAAGTGAGCACTTGTTTGTATTATATGGTTATTACTCCTCCCCCTTCTCCTTCCTCATCACTTGCATGATGAGATGACGGGCTCTGGGACTTGGGACCAGCATAGCAGAGTTTCAGTATTATGTAACACAATCGTTTAATCAATTATTATAAATTTAGATGGCTGTTCAGAAAAATGGTTGAGAAAACGAAACTACCATCTATATTTTTACTTTGTATGAAACCTGGTATAATTTGTACAAACAGTTTGTTAAATTACATCATGTATGTATCATATCTACTTAAATTTTTTCAGGTTGCAACATATATTCCAGAACTTGCTTTAATGAATCCTGATTACTGGGGTATTGGTCTCTGTACTGTTGATGGACAAAGATTTTCATTGGGAGACTGCACCATACCTTTCTCTCTCCAGTCATGCAGGTATGTGCAAAAATACTAGAATGTAATATGAGGAGAACAGATACACATTCACACTCAGGGATATCAGAGAAGGGTACAAGGCATTAAACATTCAGGGGCGAAGAAGAACCTGTTAAAAAGTGATAATGTAATATTGAGGATGACTTGAATAATTTGGATGCAATGACCTTACATACAAATGTGACTTTTGTCAATATTATGCAGTGATATTATTATCATGAGGTTAGTGAAATGAGAATGAACTGGCGGCTGCTGACTTCAGGGGAAATACATATATTAGTACTTTTGCAGTCATGCTTCATGTGCAGCTTTATAGCCATCTTAAAATAAAT
This sequence comes from Schistocerca gregaria, assembly GCF_023897955.1. NCBI lineage: Eukaryota > Metazoa > Arthropoda > Insecta > Orthoptera > Acrididae > Schistocerca > Schistocerca gregaria. The sequence continues at coordinate 162,446,153 of NC_064920.1, forward strand.
ATTTTAAGATGGTTGTAAAGCTGTTCATGAAGTATGACTTTACAGCAAAGAGAAATATAAAGTAGTAGAATTCTATTTGGGACTATGAAGAGGGTGGAAATGATTGTCAAATCATGATGCACAATTAGCCACACTAAATGACAAGCCAAGTCACAATGCCATTTCATCATGAAACATTTAATAAAGTGAATAGATGGTATGAAATTTCAGGGAAACCTTATGGAGAACAGATGGTAGCGATGTGTATAATGTGGCAGATGTCAACCCTGAATTTAATATTTTTAAATGAAATTTTATCCATCTTTGATAGCTGTTTGCTTTCAAAAAGCAATATGATAAGACACCAAAAAACATCAAAAAAGCTATAGGCTGCAAAATGAATCAAAATGTCTTATGTAGAGGTGGAAATTACATGAAATTGTTAAAATTAAGAGATATGAAAATTTTATTTCATCTAATAAGAAATATTGGACAGTATTAAGGGCAGTAATTAAATAATAAAAAATGGTTCCCTCTGTACTTCTGTTCATATCAAACCCAGTAACCTTTGACAGTACGTGCATTTTTACAAGTGTCATTACTTCCACACCAAACATATTACTCCTATATAGTCCGGCTACCTATTGATTGCTTATCTTCAGAAATGAGAATCCCCTTGCCCAGTGTGCTGAAGGTCTCTGTACTGCCTTCACAGACAGGATCTGTCCTCCAGACCTAGTCCACAAATAGATTTCCCCATGCAATATCCTCACATGCTCCCAAAGGTATTTTTACATCTGTGCAACTTCCCATGCATACTAGGTGCATGAGGCACATGCACCAGTGCAATGTCATGCATATCTCTGAATTGTAAACAATGGCCACTGAACCCCATCTCAGATGCTGCACATATGCAACAGTTGTGCACCTGTGTGTGTTTCCCTCCATTTGGTGTTTTGTGTTAAAAGTTCCAGTTTTTCACATGCTTCCAAATTTTCCTTTATGTTAGCACTTAGACTGAGTGTCCTAATGAGAAAACGTGGAATTTGAACAGTGTTGTCATACATTTCTTTTTTTCTGGATGGTTAATTCTGTGAATTATAAAGACAGAATAAAGGTAAATAACTGGCTGCTATTCATCGCAAATATGAAAAATCTGTAAACAACAACAGCAAACCTGAACAAATAAAAATCCTTCTTTCACATCTTTGATGAATAAGCGTTGAAGAAGGTGAACAGTGTTATAAAAAGGACAGATTGCTACTCACTATACACACGAGACATTGAGTCATAGATGGCACAACAAAAGGACTGTCAATTATTGAAAAAATTATTGAATTGGATGGATAAAAAAATATACTCACCAAGCAGTGGCAGAGCACAGGCACACATAAAAGACTGTTAAAATTGGCAAGCTTTCAGAGCCAATGGCTTCTTCTTCAGGCAGAAGGGTTGAAGGGTAAGGAAGAAGAGTGAACGAAAAGGACTGGAGAGGTCTAGGAAAAGGGGTAGATTTTGGGAAAATCACCCAGAACTGTGGGACAGGGGAGACTTACCATGTGGGATGAGAAGGAAAGACTCAACAAAAAGACTGATATACATTTTAAACTTTGGCCATAAGGCCTTCTGATGAAGTAGAAAAAAACACACCATTCACACATGCACAACTCTCACACACATGGTCACCATCTCTGGCTACTATGGTTGGACTGACTCATAGTTACACCTGATGGAACCATTAATCTGGTGGTGGGATGTAAGGAAAATGCATGGAGCAGGGGTGGGGCAAGGATAATAGCAAGGTGGGTTGGGGGAAGGTGTAGAGCTGTTTTTGGGACCTTGCAGGGACATGGTGGAACAGGGTAGAGCTCCTAGATGTAGTTGTGAGATATGGGGAGGGGAGGGGGGAGGAGTCGAAAAGGAGAGAAAAAGGATAAAAGGACTAATGGGTGTATTGGCAGAATAGAAGGTTGTGTTGTGCTGGAATGGGAGCAGGGAACAGGATGGGGAATAGCAAAGTTTGAGGACAGGGCAGTTATGGGAACATAAGACATATAGTGGAGAGAGTTCCAACTTATGCAATTTAGCATTGCAATTTGGCATTGCTAGGAAGGATGCAGATGGCGCAGGCTCTGAGGCAGCCATTGAATTTAAGCACATTGTATAGGACAGCACGTTCAGTGACCGATTGGTTCAACAGTCTCTTGGCTCAACTGTGTAGGTAGTAACACACCCTGCAATATATACTACTTTCCCACAACATCCCTGACCTCAGCATTTACCCTTAGTTAGTCCCTGTCCTCCTCTTACCTATGCCCTTGTCTGCTTTCACTCCAACACTGACCACCCTTATAATGTGCCAACACTGACCTTTTCTTCTTCTCTCCTCACACCTCTGTTGCCCCCCCCCCTCCTCCTAAACACCAGACTACAACTAGCAGCTGAGTACCATGCCACCAAGTGCCTGTGCCTGCACACTCCAACCCTCCCACTCCACTCTGATTTTCCCCCTTCCTTCCACCTTGCCTCCTCCTTTCCTCTATCACCCACACCAGACTGCTGCTGTTCCCATCAGGTGCAATTACAGCTCAGTCCAGCTAAAGTGGCCAGAGACATTGATCATGTGTGTGAGTTGTGCTTGCGTGAATGTATGTGTGTTTTCTGCTACAGGAGAAGGCCTTTCAGCCAAAACTCTAAAATGTATCGCACTGTTTCTGTTGTACCAGTCTGCAACTCAATGCCTCCTCTGTATAGTGAGTAGTAATCTATCCTTTTCATAATATTGTTAGCATGACCAATGTCTTTCTTTATGATTCTGTGATGCAGTACTTTTCTTCTATGTACTGTACAGAAATTTCCAGTAATTTTTTTGTTAGTTGTCGACCATCATACTCAAATAAACTATTAAATAATGGGTTTGTATCTAAATCATTGGAGGTGGTTGGGTTAAAAAACAAATTGCCAGTTGCTATACCACTGTGTCCACCAATCACCATATTGAATTTTGCTGTGCCAAATTATCCAAAGGGGGATACCAAAATATTTAAGTGTCTCACAGAAGACAAACAGTTATGTCTCACAAAGCATGATTCTCCACTTAGATCAGGGTCAGGTTACTGTTTAAGTAGTGCCAGCCCAAAAAGTAATAACCTGTTAAACTGTTCATGGAGGAGGAGGAGATTACTGTTTAACGTCCCATTGACAATGAGGTCATTAGAGACAGAGCACTAGCTCAGATTAGGGAAGGATGGGGAGCAAAACGGTCGTACCCTTTCTAAGGAACCATCCCAGCATTCGCCTGAAGCGATTTAGGGAAATCACGGAAAACCTAAATCAGGATGACCGGACGCGGGATTGAACTGTCGTCCTCCCGAATGCGAGTCCAGTGTGACTGTTCTTGTATTAGTGTACTTATTAGAAGAGCTAAAAACAGTACAGGTTTATTGTGAGATATTGAACTAGCAAAGTACAACAAAAAGATTAGAAATGCCAGTAACAAAAGCTCTGTGTGTGTTCCATCAAAACATCAGTGGCATCAGAAGAAAATTGGAACCTCTAAATGCTGAAATAAATGACAATGACTTTTAAATACAGAATACCATGTCAAATCAAACAGTGGAGAGCTCAGACTTCTGTTTAATTTTATCCTACTTTGTTTTTGGTAAAACAAGACACAAATTGCCAGAGAGATATGTTAAAGAAACAGCAAAAATTTCCATCTGCATCATATGTTCAATAAATCTCTTTCCAGAATTCTATCTGTAATTTCTCTCTAAACATGAGGATCACATAAAATACAGAATGGAATAACAACTATATTATGAAAAGGATAGGTTCCTACTTACCATACAGAAGAGATGTTGATTCACAGACAGGTACAAATCAGCACTTGCAGCAAGCTATTGAGAACTATTAAGAATAAAAGTGGAACTGCAATTTTCATTAAAACTAAGATAATATTTAAATTCCTCATCATACTTCCTAGTTTGTATATCTCCACTCTTTAAGTCTATTGAACTGAAACTACCACAAATGATGTCAATTGTTGTGTTGGCAGTTAACAGGGCTCCTGCAGGGAATATGTGTATTTTTCTAATCCAGATAGAACCACTTCTGACCCAGATACAATCCAAAACCAAGAATTTAGTTGTTGTGAGAGATTTCATTATCAGTTTGGAAAGTTGAAGTTGGAATCTGAACAATATTGTTACAGCAGCTTATGGAACTGTACAACCTCATTGCAACAATAAACTTTCCTGATAGAGTAACAAGTAACTGTAACAGCCTTATTAAGATTGAATCCGTTCACCTCCATAACTGAATGTTCAGCACAGTCTTGCATTGAGCCCAGGTTCATTTCCCAGATGGTTGGAGATTTTATCCATTTGGAGACTCAGTGCTGTGTTGTCATCATTGTCATTGATGTGTGTAAAATCCTCAATGAACTGTCAGATCAGGATGGACAACTGCCTACAGTAAATTACATCTACCTGTGTGATAAAGGTAAATAATCCTTTAAAAATTTCATGCCAGTCTGTAATGATACCCTAGAAAATTTCAACATTTCCGTTCAGCGGAACAACTTGATCCCTGTATATATGGAAAGGAATCTTCATGATAAATTTAACATGTTCTTTGATGAGTTTGTGTTATAGTCTGAAGTTTTATTAGAAATTCTGGATTACTAGAGGGATCAGAATTTCCTGTAGGAAAAAAAAAATGTTATGTGAATCACTACGGCTATATGATGATTCCATGAGAAAGCAGAACTATTGACTATACTGTATTATTCTGAAAAGAATTACTAAAAACACCAAAAGTCTGTTCACACATCTGAAAATGACAGCTCCTACAACAATACAAAAACCAGCAGGTTATAAAAAGGGAGAGTGGTGAAACAGTAGAGTGCATATCTGGTATAGAAATAAGTCATGGTGGAAATACAGAAAAAATACTGAAGAAACTGCTAATATTTTCTGCAGACATTTTTAACAGCTGCAGAGAAAACTGGTGCAAAGGTTCTCTGTAAAGCAAACAGTGGCAGCGTCAGTCAGATGCTGTAAGTCATGTCAAAATTAGTAAGATCAAGAAGAGAATCAAAGAGATGAAAAGAAAATGTCGTCTTGGGGTTGATAATATTTCCATTGGGATACTTGAGCACTGTCAAGTTTACATAAGTGTAGTTCTGTTTTATACATTTAACAAATCCCAACGTCAAGGTACTGTCCCACTGAGATTAACATATATTGTGTGAAACCAGTTTACAAGAAGGGTGAAAAACCTAATGTAACAAACTACTGAGCCCATCATTCCTGCTAAAAAGCTTTTCTGAGGTCCTAGAAAAACTGATGAAAGGAGAATTGTTGATCACTTGAACAGCTCCAACATTTTCAGTCAATGTCAGCTTGGTTTCCAGCAAGGTCTATTAATAGATGATGCAATTTTCCCTTTCTCTGAACAAATTCTGTGATCTCATAACAGTAAATTGGCACCAGTCAGAGTTGTATGTGATCTATCCAAGGCTTTCAACTGAGTAAAGCACAAAATTCTTTTAATAAAACAGAATTCTGTGGATTAAGTGGAATATTGGAGGTATATGTTAAGTATTAACTAACAGATAGAAGCAGAGGGTAACAATTACTGACAAGAATTGAATTCCAGCTTCATCTTCATTGTTAGCTGCAACAGGCACAAGACGTGCTTTGTTGGTGGTGCAGATTTTAGCAATTTTGACCAAGATACACTCATGCTACTGTGTGATTCTTTTGCATGCCATGTAGACGTGTGCACAGAATCAGCTCAGTGAAAAATTGCATGTTTATGTGTATATAAAAGCTGATTTAGGAATTTTCCTTTGTGTGAGACCATGTGTACAGGATTCATGTGTGCAGGTATGAAGTACTAGATTTGCATATTTTACTTTTTGCTGTGCTTCTGCACAAAACTATATTTTCGTAAGTTACCGCTTCAAGCATTTTGGATGCGTACCCTAATTTATCTCATAGCAAGTCAGCATCTGTCATTCACAGTTCTGCGAAAGAACACATCACCCCTGAGTTTAATTGTATATCCACACAAATAAATGTGCATATTTGCAAATTATAGGAGGCTACCATGGTCCTCTGCATAATCTACAAGCAATCTGCAGCAAATCAGTGTTTGTGATTTAGTTACTGTAGCAGGTGTTCTAACTAACATTTTGTGTTATATCTATTTTTTCCTTAAAGAGGAGTAGCCTTGTACACTATCTGCATTTATCATAAATTAATCCTGGTTTCGAGTTTTCTAGCAACTACAATTAATGTCAAAGCGTTGTAAGAAACTAGCAATTTTTTCACAGGTTTTTGTGTTGCCTGGATAGAAATCACGTTTCATGTGTTTGCTTCAGTTCTTATAGGGAATTAGCAACTTAGACTAAAAGGTAACCAGGGGGCTTAATTTACAGTTATTTGTTCGCTCCCTTACAATGCGTTGCATTATACAAAATGGAGCCCTGCTGTGAATGCTGTTCTCAAACAGGGGATGAATTGGTTGACCTTCATAAGTAGCTGGAAATCATCCTGATTACTGTCAAATGATAGGCTGTGAATGGGGTTGTTGGAAGACATTTGCGGAAACCTGTTTTGTCTGGTGTCAAGAAGAGGCAAATGGAAAAGGGTACAGGTCGATTAATCATCGGCATTTCAAAGGTACAGCGAATGATGCCTCCCCTTGGGGAAATGACAGCAAGGGCCAGAAAAGGACAGTAGGTGCACTCAGTGTGTATGCCTGGAGGTCTCATTAAAATTTTGAAGAGGCTATACCAGCAACCATAGAGGGAAGAAGATGCAACCAACAGCAGATTGTTGCACACATTATAACAAATGATGCCTGTTGTATGGGCTCCAAGGTCATACTTGAGTCATTCTAGTGACTGGCAGAAAAGGGCGAGAAGACCAGCCTCCTGCATGGAGTTTCAAAGAAGCCCACAATTTGCAACATTGTCCCCAGGAGTGATCGTGGACCTTTGGTTCTGAGTCAAGTGGAAGGACTGAACCAGAGACTTAGAAGGTTCTGTAACACACTAAGCTGGGACTTCTGAACTGCATTGTAGGTTTGAGAACTGTAGGGTTCCTCTAAATGGGTTAGCTGTGCACTAACATCAGAGGCTCCTACACAAGTCTCCATCCAATTCAGATAATTATAGCTGCAGGAAGGTCAAAAGGTATCAGTGCAAGATTGAAAGAAATGCCTGCCACTAGGGGGAATATCAAAATCCTAATGGTAAGCTACCAAAGCATTCACAACAAAGTGCCAGAGTTTGAAGCGCTCATGGAAAGCACTGAATCTCACATAATACGTGACAAAGAAGGTTGGCTGGGACCTGAAATTGATAGCAGTGAGATTTTAGGCAAAAATTTGACTGTATTTCGAAAGGAGAGGCAAATGGGAAGCACAGGTGGTGTATTTGTCACAGTAAACAAAAAACTTAAATCCACTGAGATAGAAATTGAGGCTGCATATGAGATTGTTTGTTCAAGACTCAGTATGAGGAGTGGGCATAAAATGCTAATTGGATCCTTCTGTCACCCACCAGACTCACCTCCTTATGTAACTGAAAACTTCAGAGAAAACCTCAGCTCAATTTGTATGTAAGCTCCCCAATTATACTGTAATCATTGGTGGAAACCTTAATCATCCAACAAATAAATGAGAAAATTACTGTTTTGTTAGTGGTGGGCATGATAAGACATCCTATGAAACATTACTAAATGCCTTCTCTGAAAAATACCTTGAACAGATAGTTCAGAATCCCACCCATGATAGAAATGTATTGGATCTACTGGCAACAAATAGTCCTGACTCCTTTGAGGTTGTTATTGGATATACTGGCAACAAATCGTCCTGACTCCTTTGAGGTTGTTCACATTGAAACTGCTGTCAGTGACCATGACGTGGATGTGGCAACAATTATTACCAAAGTACGAAGGGCAACTAAAAAAAGGAGGAAGGTATATTTAATCAATAAACTATACTCAGTTTATCATGAGCATAAACCTGATGTAAACAAACAGAAACTCGATGACTGGTCAGAGGGCGTAGCACACATTACACTCTTGGTAGTACATCTACATCTACATGATTACTCTGCTATTCACAATAAAGTGCCTGGTATAGGGTTCAATGAACCACCTTCAAGCTGTCTCTGTACCATTATACTCTCTCATGGGACGTGGGAAAAAAGAGCACTTAAATTTTTCCATGCGAGCCCTGATTTCTCTTATTTTATCATGATGATCGTTTCTCCCTATGTAGTTGGGTGTCAACAGAATGTTATTGCAATCAGTGGAGAAAACTGGTAATTGAAATTTCATGATGAGATCCTGTCGCAATGAAAAATGCTTGTTTTAACGATTGCCACTCCAATTCACATATTGTGTCTGTGACACAATCTCCCCTATTTTGCAATAATACAAAACTAGCTGCCAATCTTTGTACTTTTTTGATGTCATCCATCAATCCCGCCTGATGCGGATCGCACACCACACAGCAGTACTCCAGAATGGGGCGGACAAGCGTGGTGTAAGCAGTCTCTTTAGTAGACCTGTTGCACCTTCTAAGTGTTCCGCGAATGAATCACAGTCTTCGATTTGCTCTACCCACAATATTATCGATGTGATCATTCCAATTTAGATTTTTTTTGTTGTGGTTGGCAGGAGAGCCAATGCCGTGTTACTAGATGAGTCCGAAAGGCATGCGTTTTAGCTCACGCAGGCTGGCGTGAGGTCTGGAACACGACAAAGAAATTAGAGTTTAGAAAAATGGACGTAGCTGGTGGTATACTTAACTTTAATCCATTAATGACGAACATCGCTCTTGACGGTACATGATTCATAATATCAATAGTAACTGAATATGGCGCCTTGCTAGGTCGTAGCAAATGACGTAACTGAAGGCTATGCTAACTATCGTCTCGCCAAATGAGAGCGTTTTTTGTCAGTGAACCATCACTAGCAATGTCGGCTGTACAACTGGGGCAAGTGCTAGAAAGTCTCTCTAGACCTGCCGTGTGGCGGCGCTCGGTCTGCAATCACTGATAGTGGCGACACGCGGGTCCGACGTATACTAACGGACTGCGGCCGATTTAAAGGCTACCACCTAGCAAGTGTGGTGTCTGGTGGTGACACCACATTTGTAGTTGTAACCCCAAGTATTTAGTTGAATTTGCAGCTTTCAGATTTGTTTCACTTATCATGTATTTGAAATTTAGCTGATTTCTTTTAGTACTCATGTGAATAACTTCACACTTTTCCTTATTCAGGGTCACCTGACACTTTTCACACCAAACAGATATCTTATCTAAATCATTTTGCAAGTTGCTTTGATCATCAGATGACTTTAGAAGATGGTAAATGACACCATTGTCTGCAAACAATCTAAGACGGCTACTCAGATTGTCTCATATGTCATTAATATAGATTAGGAGCAATAGAGGGCCTATAACACTTCCTTGGGGAATGCCAAATATTACTTTTATTTTACTCGATGACTTTCCATCTATTACTATGAACTGTGACCTTTCTGAGAACCGCTTGGGATTGGCCAAGCGGTCTAAGGCACTGCTGTCATGGACTGTGCGGCTGGTGCCGGTGGAGGTTCGAGTCCTCCCTCGGGCATGGGTGTGTATGTTAGTCCTTAGGATAATTTAGGTTAAGTAGTATGTAAGCTTAGGGACTGATGACCTTAACAGTTAAGTCCCATAAGATTTCACACACATTTCAACATTTTCTTTCCGACAGGAAATCACGAACTGAGTCACACAACTGAGGCGATACTCCATAAGTACGCAGTTTGGTTAGAAGACACTTGTGAGTAACGGTGTCGAAAGCCATCTGGAAATCTAAAAATATGGAATCAATTAGACATCCCCTGTTGATAGCAAGTATTACTTCATGAGTATAAAGAGCGAGTCGTGTTTCACAAGAATGACATTTTCTGAAACTGTGCTGACTATGTGTCAATAAATCGTTTTCTTCAAGGTACTTCATAATGTTTGAATAGAGTATATGTTCCAAAACCCTACTGCAAATCGACATTAGTGATATAGGCCTGTAATTCAGTGGATTACTCCTACTTCTTTTTTGGGTATTGGTATGTCTTGAGCAATTTTCCAGTCTTTAGGTATGGATCTTTCTGTGAGTGAGTGATTGTATATAATTGCTAAATAAGGACCTATTTTATCAGCATGCTCCAAGAGGAACCTGACTGGTATGCAATCTGGACTGGAGGCTTTGCCTTTATTAAGTGATTTAAGCTGCTTCGCTACTCTGAGTATATCTACTTCTATGTTTCTCAGCTTGGCAGTTGTTCTTGATTGGAATTCAGGAATATTTACTTCGTCTTCTTTGGTGAAGGAGTTTTGGAAAATCATGTTTAATAACTCTGCTTTAGTGGCACTATCATCAGTGACTTCACCGTTGTTATCGTGTAGTGAAGATATTGATTGAGTCTTGCCACTGGTGTGCTTTATGTATGACAATAATCTCTTCGTGTTTTCTGACAGAGTTCAAGACAGAATTTTGTTGTGGAAATTATTAAAAGCATCTTGCATTGAAGTACGTGCCATATTTCGAACTTCTGTAGAACTTTGCCAATCGTGGGGATTTTGCGTGCTTTTAAATTTGGCATGCTTTTTTCGTTGCTTATGCAACAACAATCTGAGCTGTTTTGTGTACCATGGGGGATCAGTACCATCACATATTAATTTATGTGGTATAGCAGGAGCAGCAGTAGAAACAATAATCGGAACATCAATGCCAACAACAGCATCACCATCAACAGCAGCATCACAGACAGCAGTAACAGCAGAAATCCCAGCAATAGCAGGAGCAGCAGCAAACATGGAAACAACCATCCATGGGGCAGCAAGTAGACAGAAAAGGACACTTCCTTCCCATCTGAAGGATTTTTTTATTGCAGATATGAAGAAAAAGAAGTGACCAAGACAAGTAACATTAAATGCCTAACAGTACTCCACCAAAATATTCAGTGTTAAAAAACAAAGTGCAACAGCTGGGAGTAGAGTTACAAATCTTAGACAGCACTGTTATCTGTATTACAGAGTGCTGGTGTAAAGAAAGTGAATTATTATATACTAATTTACCCTCTTATGTCCAAGCATGTTCTTATTGCAGAAACACAATGAAAGATGGAGGATAATGTATTTATGTTAAGAAAGACATTGAATTTAAAGTCAGAAATGTTATTATCATGTAGACAAAGACTTTGAAGTGTCAGCAATAGAGAAAGTTGCCATAAATATGCCCAAGAAAATAACTATATTATGTGTGTATCATTCTCTTCGCAGTAATTTAGAGATATTCTTTTCAAAACTTATACAAAGCCTAGAACTAGAGTTGACTCTGAAACATAATATCCTTTTGTGTGGGGACTTTAACATAAATACAAATAAAACAGATGACACCAGTAACACATTTGTGAATACCCTACATAGTTTTGGTCTATCATCTATAGTCAACTGTGCAACAAGAATAACCACACATTCATCATCTACCATTAACCATGTAGCTACAGATGTAGACAGAGAAAACTGTGATGCACTTGTCAAAAATATGGGACTGTCTGACCATCTATGTCAGATTATAAAAGTAAAAGCTCATGCAAAAAAGAATCAAATCTGCATGCATATAAAAGAGTTTACTCTCCATCAGCTTTGCAAGAGTTTACCTTAAAGTTAGCACACGAAAGTTGGGAAAGAGTATACATAGGAACTAAAGTGAATAGCAAGTTCTCCAATTTTATGTGTGAGTTTAAATTAAAATTTGAAGGAACATTCCCCAAAGCATTAATTCCCATTGGAACACCCACCAACAATAAAATGGATTACTAAAGAAATTAGAAAACATGCTCAAACTTGTAAATACCAAAATTCCATTAAAAAGGACAATAGTGATCCAGTTTTTTGCACTACTACAAAAAATACAAAAGAATCTATGGGAAAGTACTCAACACTGCAAAAAAATTAGCCAACAATAGGTTCATAAATTTAGCCAATAATAAAAGTAAAGCTACATGGGCTGTAGTGAAACAAGAAACAGGAACTGTGAAGCAGAGAAGTACAAACACACAAAACAGGAACAAGAAAAACTTAGAAAGTAACCTGAGAGAATTAGCAAATTACATGAATACCTACTTTAGCAGCATTGCAATGAACTTACAGAAAATTTTTCCAAAAGGTGCTAATCAACCAATACAGAAGCATATAGTAAACTCAATGGTATTGCTTCCAACTACTGAGGAGAAAGTATGCAATGTTTTAAGGCCATTAAAGAACAAAAACTTGTCAAGTTTAGATGAAAGCCCAATGTGTATGCTGAAAAACTGCATAAACAGTACCAAAGCTCCACTAACAGAAATCATAAATGAATCCCTTAAAACTGGTTGCTTCCCTGACTATCTGAAGCATGTTCACAAGAAAGGTGACGAAGAAAATGTTGAGAACTACAGACCAATAACCCTGTTGTAATGCTTTTCCAAAGTGATAGAAACAATCATGGAAAAAGGCTTTTGAGCTATGTAAGTAAATTCAACCTCCTCTGCAATGACCAGCATGGTTTCAGTCCTGGTAGAGGTACAGAATTTACAATAGCACAATTTACAAAAACAGTTTTAGAAGCACTACATGAGAACAGCTATGTAACTGGCCTTTTCCTAGATCTGTCTAAGGCATTTGATACAGTTGACCATCAGATGCTGTTGCATAAATTAGAGGCACTAGGAGTAAGGGGAGCAGTTCTCAAATGGTTTCGTTCATATCTAGAAAACAGAGTACAGTCAGTAGAGATCACACATGTCTCCAGTGGATCAAAGTACATTGAGTAACGTATATCTGAGCCACAATATACCAATGTTGGGGTCCCTCAAGGAAGTGTACTAGGCCCTGTATTATTTCTGGTGTATATAAATGATTTCCTGCAACATATCAGCCATGGAGAGAAAATATTGTTTGCAGATGACAGCAACATAGTAATCACCACTAAGACACCAGCACAAATGTTGGAAAATTCTACTGAAGTGTTGAGGTATGTTCACAAATGGTCTCAGGAAACAAAGTAACTCTCAGCGTAAAGAAAACGAATACAACATGCTTTAGAATGGACAGAAAACAGAGTCACTTAAATTTAAAACTAGATAACATCTCCATAGATGATGTACCTAGAACAAAATTCTTAGGGTTGCACACTGACAGCCAAATGAAGTGGAATGAACTTGCTACGAAACTCTTGAAAAATATATCCAAAACACGTTATGCACTTAGAGTCCTTGTATCCGCATGCAGTAGTGAATGTTTGAGAACTGTATACTTTAGTTATGTTCATTCAGTAATCAGTTATGGTATTATTTTCTGGGGAAACAGTGCTCAGAATTTACAAACAGTGTTTAAAATGCAAAAGAGAGCAGTAAGAATTATAACGAAAACCAGTAAGTGGGCCCACTGCAGAGAACTTTTCAAAATGTTAGAAATTCTAACAGTTCCTTGTGAATTTATATTCCAAACCATAGTGTACATCAAGAAAAATATAGAAAATTATAGCACAAATAGCAGTTTTCATAACTATAGTACAAGAACAAGTCACTGTCTTCACCTAGACAGGAAGAATAAACATAAGACTCAAAACAGCTTCTTGTATGAAGGTGTAAAACTGTATAATAAACTGCTGCAGAAACTAAAAGAAGCAGATAACATGTACCACTTTAGAAAAAATCTTAAATTGTTTTTGCAGGAACATTGCTTTTACACTATAAGTGAATTCCTTAGTACAAAGTCATTGTAACTAGCTTTTGTTTCACAATATTTTGATAAGGAGCAAAAATGATTGTAAGTAACTTATATGTCACAATATTAAACTACATGCAACAACAAACTGTTTAAATATATTAATGTGCACAACTGACAACATCCATACATTTTAAAATGTCCATGGATGGCTAAATAAATAAATAAATAAATATTTCTCAATTGCTGTCTATATTATCTCTCTGAACACATTACACAACTTTTCTACACTTAGATGATCAGATCGGAAGGAGTGAAGACTGTCTGTTAAAAAGGAGTTAAGAGCATTTTTATCAGCTTTTTTAAATATATATATTTTGCGTTTCTTTTTGATGGTTGTAGATGTTTCGGTATTTAGCCTAGCAGAAACTGCCATGTGGTCACTAATCTCTGTATTAGTCACAATACTCACTATTTGTCCAGGATTATTTGTTGCTAAAAGGTCAAGTATGCTTCTGCAACCATTTACACTTCGAGTGGGCTCATGAACTAATTGTTCAAAATAATTTTGTGAGAAAGCATTCAGTACAATTTTGGATGACGTTTTATACCTGCCGCAAGCTTTATATGTATAATTTTTCCAGCTTATTGAGGGTAGATTAAAGTCATCACCGACTATAATTTTATGAGCACAGTACTTATTTCAAACGAGACTCAAGTTTTCTTTGAACTGTACAGCAACTATATCTGCTGAGGCCGGGGGGGGGGGGGGGGGGGGGGGGGGGTAAAACAATTCAATTAATAGTTTAGTCCAATTGTCAGGTATAACCTCTACCCACACTATTTCACACAAACTATCTACTTCAATTTTGCCAAAAGGCAAACCACCTCTGACAGCAATAAATACTCCACCACCAACTCTATTTAATCTATCCTTTCTGAACACTGTTAGATCATTTGAAAAAATTTCGGATGAACTTATTTCCAGTTTTAGCTAGCTCTTCTGTACCTACAACTATTTGAGCTTCAGTGCTTCCTATTAGGACTTGGAGCTCTGGTTCTTTTCCATCTCAGCTATGACAGTTTACAACTACAACACCAATCACTTCTACAACTATCTTACTGTGTCTTACCTTCCCCTTTTAGATGGACGTCCCTTCTGTGGTTCCCTGAGACCCTCTAACGTAAAAAAAACACCCGGTCCCTTCCACACAGGCCCTGCTACCCATGTAGCCACCTCCTGTGTGTAGTGGACTCCTGACCTATTAAGCGGAACCCGGAAACCCACCACCCGATGGTGCCATTCAAGGAATCTGCAGCCTGCATGGCCACAGAACTGCCTGAGCCTCTGATTCAGACCCTTTACTTGGCCCTGCACCAAAGGACCACAGTCAGTTCTATCAATGATGCTGCAGATGGAGAGCTCAGTGTTAATCTCAGAAGCAAGACTGTCAGTCTTTACCATCTCTGTAGCCGCCCGAAACCAGACAGAATATGATCCGATCCAAAGTGGCACACATCATTGGTACCGACATGAGCCACCACCTTCAGTCGGTTGCACCCTGTACTCTCTATGGCATCCGGAAGCACCCTTTCTACGTCCAGAATGACTTCCCTGGACTGCACACGCAGTGCATACTGCTTCCTTCCACCCCTTGGCAGCCATATTCCTAAGGGGCCCCATTATGTGCCTAATATTGCAGCTCCCAACTACCAGCAAACCCACCCTCTGTGAATGCCCAGACCTTGTGGGCTGAGAAGCTTCCTCTGGAACAGTGTGGATGACTGCATCCGGTTCAGAGACATCGTCAGCCACAGATAACTCCCAAAACCTGTTCGTCAAAGTAACTGGGGAGGCCCTACGATCAGCCCCTCAGGAAGTACCCGGGGCGACCACAGCAGTGGACAATTCGGACACATGTGGCGTGCTCTACGTCCCTTGCATCCACGCGTTCGATACCCCATATTGACACCCCTTGGCAGCAGCCTCAAGCTGTGTGATGGAAGCCAAAGCAGCCTGGAGCTGTGAGTGAAGGGTTGCCAACTTAGCTCACATCTGTACACAACAATCACAGTTTCTATCCATTACTGCAGTCGCTCCTGTTTGAACCTTGTAAAAATATGTAATAAGTGAATGGTGTATTCGCCTTATTAGTATTAGGAACTATCAGTGCTGCTCTCATTGATGGTCTAACTGACATTGAGCTGCTCTAACCAAACAAAAGCCTGTACGATACGAGGGTCGCTACAAGCGTCCTGAACAATGGTGATACTATACTCTACACTGTTATTAAAATAAAAGGTTGTGCCTAGTAAGCACTTGAACATGCAAGAAATTACAAAAATAAACTATTAACTACCCAGATAACTGAAAATAAGTTGCTCCTGTTTGAAGCTCGTATAAATATGTAACAAGGGAATGGTGTACTCGCCTTATTAGTAGCAGGAACTATCGGTGCTGCTCTCGCTGACGATCTAACTGACACTGAGCTGTTCTAACCAAACAACAGGTCCTACTTATGTGTTAGAATCTTATTACTGGGTTACATTGAATGAAAATTATAGATATTCTAATGTATTAACAGCCATCAACGTTTTTCTTAATGGTGCTTTAGCTATGTAGCTTTTATTTCAAAAATCATGTACAGTCACATTCTCTGTACTGTTTGTCCATGATAGGTTGACTATTGGCGTGATGGCTGTTGGGAACAGTTTTGTCCCAGCATTTTGTTTGCTGAGGAGAGAGACACTGCTACCCGTATTTTGCGCTTAACATGAAATCGCAGATGGCACTTGCAGAAGTACTGCCTATTTAAGTGATGCTTCCGTTGTATCTGAAATCACCTAAGTTGTTTACATATTCATGCTCAAGAGTTTTACCTGTAACTTATGTATTAATTCATTAATTATGTATCAAAAACAAAGAAAATGAACAAAGATGAATATACGACTTACAACACTAAGAACAGAAATTAAAAAGCTGATTTTTGGAGCCTGTTTGCATATCGAATTTATCATCATCATCGCTTGAGGGCATGGTACTGATGATAACTTCATTGGTGGCCATTTGCATTGTTCCATCTCGTGTCCAGTACTCTTTCTGCAGCTGCTGCACATTCCTGCAGTAACCTTGCCATTCCTGTGCAGCAGCTGCAAGGAAAATAATGTATTAACAGGATTCTACAATCTTTCAATCAACATGTCACCAGTGACATTGTTCTTTATTTTGTCCTATGCCAATTCTATCAGATTTAGATTTTAGTTGTAGGGCAGTAAACATACTACTTTGTGGTCCCTGCTCTTAGTGATTTCATCCACCATGTACACTTTACTTATTGAGTTGTTGCAGTTTGTTTTCCCATCTTGCAACTCCTCTAATGTCATAATCCTGAAATCATATTTATTAGGCTTTCTGTTGAACTTGCTGCTGTGATATGGTGCATTATCTATACAACCACAGAACTGGGCAAAATATTACGAACGACTATATCTGCAAAACTGCACCCCCGTCCCAAATGTACATCCGCTATTTTCGCCAGATGTAAGAAAGTTCCATATCAGCTTACACTCCGCTGTAGGGAGAAAATTTGTTCTACTTTCTTGCATCTTGCTGCAAGTAATTGCTGAATTTGCTTTTCATGGAAGGTCTTCTCTATCTCACAGAAGTTGTGTGTTTGTGTTCAGTACCAGTGCGAAAGTATTGTCAAAAAGGAGAGTCACACAAAGACAGACGGATCAAAAGAATGTAGTGTTGGAATCCCTAAACATACATAATTGGCACCATCAGTCAAGGAACTGCAAAATGAGTTTACCAATCAATTCATTTCACTAGAAGGCAATGTAGAATAGCAGTACAAACGTCTTTGAATGTTAACTGATTTTTCAATGATACTGTAAACATAAATGTATTGCGTTATTGATAAAAGTGGTAAATACTGCTTGCAAAATTAAAAGTCAGTCTCTTGGTGTGATACCGGGCTTCATTTTTGTTTCCTGTTGTCGAATACTTGGTTACACGATAGACAAGAGATGTTGGAAATATGCGTACAAGATCCTCAAAGTTTTTAATCTGAGTGAAGTCCTCTGAGTTCAGTTAACTGAATATTACTTCATGGTAATATCAATATGTACTCTGGTTTTTAATAATAACTCCTCTTTTGTATCAAGTATGTACGTTGAGTTTCTGAAGCAAACTCAACCCAGTGATATGAAGAAGTAAACTTGAGTAAGATTTCCTTCTCTAACACTTGAGCAAGTGCTTACATAAGTTATTTTTTAGTGGAAACAAGTCTTTTGTAATACTTTGAAAATATAGGGGCAGCTTGACATTCGCAGCACTTGGAAACAAATGAATGAATATCTTTCAAGTAGCGCTGATTTTCTGTGCTTATAGCAGCACTTGGGAAATCATCAATTTATTGTGGCCAAACAGCAGTGATATGCTCTGATTGTCACACTGTTAGTACGCACTATGAAAATGGCTGAGACTACTTTGTAGTGAAACGCGTTTGGTACATGGTTAAAAAGTGTACAGAAATAGGTTGTTCTTAATGTTTTTCATAAGTTTACAGAAAAAAATTGACCTTGAAGTTTTCTGAGGGTCTGTATTTTATACAGCTGAGATAAAAATACATACTGCACTTAGAGCAGAATCAGTAGGTTAGTGAATTGATGATCTAATGCAGTTTGTGGATTGCTGGTTCAAGTCTCGCTCTTGTCATCCTTTTTCTTCATTCATTTTTAAATAGCTGCAGCTTGCAATTGTAAAATTCATCATCTTTTTGACGAATAATGCACGTCTTCTTTTTTCTAATTACATTCTGCAAGTGAAGTTCCTGTTTTCATTTCAAATACAAATTATTAACTATTGATATTTCATGAGAGATTGTTAATAAAGTTTGCTTAAATTAAGAAAGCATAACAATTTAAATTTTAGGACAAAAATGAAAAACTAAATACTCTATAGTTGGACTACAGTCCCTGGCCAATTTATTTGATGCACTACAGCTTTAAGCAAATTCTGATTTATGTCTAATGATTTTTTTTATACATACATTGTGATAAAATGATTATGTGTAGTTTACCTCATAACTAAGTTGATTGATATATCAAATAAAGAAAATGTAGTATTTACTGAAAATATTTTATTTCAATAATTACAACTAAAATTAAACTATTGTAAAGTGAAAACATTAGTTTTAATATCTTGTTGAGCCACCTTTTGTAACTATGATAGGCATGCTGTCGATGCAGGACTGTACTGTGTTCTGCATTTGTGGATGATGATACCACAGATGGATGATCTTCTCTAAGAGCTGGGTTTTTGTTGTTTTGACATCTTTTGCCACCTCCCCCTTCATTTGTTCCCTTACATTTTCTATGGGGTTCATGTCGGGAACCATTGTCTGAGCTGTGGTATTAACTGTTTTTGCAGGACTTCTTGTACTGGTCTTTCCTCATTATGCCTTTAACTACGTAAAGACATCCTATACCCTTGCCACAGATGACAGACCAAATCATCACTTAAATGCGTGTTTTACGGTCTGAATAATGCAATCGGGATGAAATTTTTCTCCTTTTCGACGGTACACATACTGAGATTTGTTAGATAAAATTTCAAACGTGTTTTTATAGCTGAAGCATACCTGTAAAAATCAAGATACATAATTAATATGCTATGAATAAATGTACATAGGTTATATCATATTGTAAATAATAATTTTAAAGTTAAATTACTGATGTCCAGAAATCCACAACCTTATCACACCACTGTTTAGCCCACTTCACATGTTTTGTTTTCATTACGGCTGTTAACTTTGCTTTTCTAGGGCGTCAACAGGCCTTGAAATCAATATCCTTCAACTTTCTCCGAACACTGCGTTCTTCATATTAGCCTCTTCCAGTTGATATTTTATCCGTTTTGTTGTTGCAAATATGTTTTATAGGCAAATTCTTTTGAGAAATCTTTCTGACCTTGGGGTGGAAATTGGTTTTCTTCCACATTTATTCTTCCTTCTGGGGCTCAATTCTACACCTGAATCAATTTTCTTCTTTATGTGCCCCACGCTACTTCTGACATTTCCAACCTTCGTAAAATTTGATGAGTGGAGTAAATTTTCTTATTTACAAGGGTTTTGACCTCAGCTATTTTAGGTGGTCGAATGTCTCCTCTTTTACCCATTTTTAAAGGTCACAATTAGTTATATCTGGCTGATAAACAATCAGTTGTGATGTTTATATTATGAAATTGATAATCAAAGCAAATGAAGTATTAGACCAGTTACACACGAGAACGCCACTGAACAGGGTCTTTCCTGTATGCTATACTCTGCACCTTGATACTTACAACAACAGATAAAAATTCAACAATGCAATAAGTGCCCTGAATAAGTGTCATAATTTTTCTGATTAATCGCTTTAAATATAGTACTCAATATGTAATTATTACAAATAACATTAAAAATGTGCAGTACATCTAATAATTTGGCCAGGGACTGTGTGTCCACCATTTTATACCACAGATGTAGTCTCACACGAACCAGAGTGGTAAGTATTGTAGAAACATGAAAAACAATCATTTTCACATCATCGAGCACACCGTACAAATGCTGCATTTTTACATTTGGTCTATACTGCTACAATATGAAGCCAACAGAATTGATCTCGAACCAAGTTGAGGGATTTGTTGCGAGAAATAACAAGACTGTTCAGCTGTCAGACATACTGAAACTAACGCACACAGCTTTTTCACATGTTACTGCCTAATGCTGGTGGGATATAGAACAGCACAGCATAAAAGAAGAGGAGAAAATTCAGTGCCTGGGTGCCTTCATGGATTCTATTGTTGATTGACTAATTATCAAAGTAGTAGATAACGCTTCCAGAATTGAAATGTGTTTCTCAGATTCGGGTAAGGAAAGAGCTAAGTGATTACCAGACGACTGACTAACACCTTCAGTGGCTTATAATTATACCTGCAATGGATCCATTGTTCTACATTAAGGTAAAATCCGTGCAGTACGGTGTTGCATCACATATAGCTCGCTCAGAACAGTTATGCTGCATTTAAGTTAAGCTTTCATCAGTCTTGTTTGTAATTATAATACTATGTTCGGTGAAAACAAGAGTATTTTTGCTTCCCATCTGGTCATCTAAGAAGCATGGGGTAGTGCTGGGGTTTTGCCTAATATTATTTCATTCTCTTTAAAAATTAAATGACATTTGTCTGCTCATCTCTTTTTGCGTCTGAACTGCAAGTTCTCACATAATTGCAGTGTTGTTGGACCAGCTGGCTGCCCAGTGCCATCCAAGTTGTGCAGCATTATTGCTCAGTCCATGTGCATGTAACACAGTGTAAAATATATCCCTATGATCATACTTGACTGTACTGGACATAGCTAGTCTTCTGCTCCACGTGAAATGAAATCCAATGTGATTAAAGCAAACATGGAAGAATATATGGTGTAATGTTTACATCAGGGTTATTCTTATTATGAACACAGTATAGATTTAAAAAATCAGTAGTGTGATTTCTCAGTGAGGAACTTGAAACTTTCAGTACAAGGCAGGAGAATGTAGAGGAACTATAGCTCAAGTTTATTTGAACACAACTGGTTGAATGTATCCAGTAGAACAGTCCATAATGGGAGGGAACCTCCATGGCATACAGCCACAGTAAATAATTCTTTAAAGAAACAATGATTACTGCATAATAGGTGTAAAACAAAGTGTAGGACTATAGATAGAGAAATGTTTGGCTGTGAAGAGAGCAATGTGAGATGCCTTCAATGACTACCATAGAAGGAATGTGTCAAATGACCTTTCATATTCTGGTCATATGTAAAGCCTGTTAGTGTCCAGACCCTGACAATGACACAGGAACTGAAACTGAGGGTAGAAAAGCAAAAGCTGAAATGCTTAATTTCATTTCCAAATGCTCCTTTACAAAGGAAAATCCAAGAAAATTTCCCAAATTTTATACTCATACCGCTGAAAAGATGAATGAAAGAAGTACTAGTGTGGTGATGTTGGGAAACAGCCGAAATTCTTAAAATTGTACAAAGCTACAGGCCCTGATGGAATCCCTATCAGATTCTATGCTGAATTTGTGGCTGAGTCAGCCTCTCTTCTAACTATAATCTCTTGTAGATCCCATGAACAAAAATCCATGCCTAGTTTTTGGAAAAACTTACAGGTCACACCTGTCTACAAGAAGGGTAGTAGAAGTAATCTACAAAACTATCGTTCAAAATACTTTACATCAGTTTGTTGTAGAATTGTGTAACATATTCGGTGCTCAAACATGATGAGCAGGTATCTTAAGCCAGAATGACCTCCTCAGTGCCAACCAGCAGGGATTCTGTAGGCATCCATCATGTGAAACCCAAGTAGCCCTTTTCTCACATGACATACTGAAAGCTTTGGATCAAGGCAATCAGGTTGATGCAGTATTTCTTGATTTCCAAAGAACTGAATCAGTACCAGACCTATTCTTATTGTCGAAAGTACAGTCATGGGGTATCAAGTGAAATTTGTGACTGTACTGAGGTTTTTTTGGTCAGGTGAACACAGCACGTTATCTTGGATGGAGAGCCATCATCAGATGTAGATATAATTTCGGGTGTGCCCCAGGAAACTGTGTTGGGTCCCTTGTGGTTCATGTTGTGTATTAATAACCTTGCGGACAATATTAATAGTTAAATCAGGCTTTTTGCAGATGAGGGAAGTATCTATAATGAAGTTCTATAAGAAAGAAGCTGCAGAATTTTCAGTCAGATCTTGACAAGATTTCAAAGTGGTGCAAAGATTGTAAACATGCTATAAATATTGAGTAATGTAAAATTTTGCACTTCACAAAATGAAAAAATGTAGTATCCTATGACTATACTATAAGTGAGTTGCTGTTGGAATCAGCCAATTCGTGCAAATACCTGGTTGTAACACTTTGTAGTGATGTGAAATGGAATGATCACTTGGACTCAGTTGTGGGTAAAGGTGGTGGTAGTCTTCAGTTTATTGGTAGAATACTGGGGAACTGCAATCAGTCTGGAAGTGTTATCAGTCTACAAAGGGGATTGTTTACAAATCACTCATGTGACCCACTCTAGATATTGCTCAAGTGTGTGGGAACTGTAGCAAATAGGACTGACAGGGGATATTGAATCTATACAGAGTGGGGCAACACAAATGGTCAGAGGTTTTTTCAATCTGTGGGAGAGTGACGCAGAGATACTGAAGGAACTGAACTGGAGGACTCTTGAAGACAGGCATTAAGTATCTGAAGAAAATCTATCAACAAAGTTTCAAGTCCCATCTTTAAATGATGGCTCTAGGAATATACTAAAATTCCCTGCTTATCGATCACATGGGAATCATGAGGATAAGATTAGAATGATTACTGCATGTACAAAGGCATTCAGACAATCATTCTTCCCATGCTCCATTCAGGAAGATTATGGGAAGAAACCCTAATAACTGCCTATGCTCAGTCCTACACCTCATGGTAGTTTGCAAAGTATAGATCTAGATGTAGATGTAGACATTTAAGTGGAGTATAGTCAACATTGAATTATCACAACTGTAATGGACAACAAATACTCCAAATAAACACCGTTAAGTTCTTGGAATTGTACATTGATGGCAAATTAAATTGGTCCTGCAACATCTAGGTCTGGCAAGAAGACTTCATTCCATGACTTTTGCCTTACATGTAAGTCCATGAACTATGAATGATATCAGAGCTACAGACTTTGTATATTTCCATGCACTGCTATACAGCATTATCTTTTGGGGTTATTATCAGAGCTTGGAAGAGATGTACACATTATGAGTGGTGATCATTTGAAATACTCTTGAAGGAATCTATTCTGGAAACTACAGGTTTTTACAGTCATGTGTGATTATTTTTTTTCCTTTGAATGTTTCATTAATGAAAACCATTCTCTTTTCAAAACTAACAGTTCATATATTGGCCATAATACAATGTTGAAATAGGACCTACATAGTAAGCAGACAGACTTCACCCTTGTTCAGAAAGGAGTAAACTGCTCAGACAAGGGAGTTTTCAATGTTCTACCTAGAGAAGTCAAAAGTATTGTTCTTGAAACATCAAAATTCAAGATCAAATTTAAAGAATATTTGGTGCATAATTCATTTCATGTAATTAGTGTTTTTGTTAGCATAAATGAATATACACATGTGTAGTTTTATTGTATAGTTGGAGTGTCCCATTATTGAAAGCATATAGATCATCAATTTTTTGTTGTAAAAGATATCATATTGGTCTTCAAGTATAAAGATATTACTAATATGGATGTGTCCCTGTATATTAAGTCTATTATCTTGTTATTTTATGTATCTTATTTATGTTTATGTATTATGAAGTATCATGAATCGTAACATATTGTGCCGTACTGTATCCATTATTGTAAATGTTATACAAATTTTATGTTTGTAAATATTGTGGAAGGACTGCTGTTTCCATGGTCTAGCAATTCTAATACCAATGGGATGAGTAAGGTATCAAAATTGGCTCTGATTGTTTTTTGATCCACCAGACTTCTCCTTCTACAAAATCCTGCAGTTATCTGCTCCTCATGTCTCCTTGGGTGGTTATGTTCTGCCAAGCAAACTTCAAAGTGCAGTGATGGGCCAGAATTTACCTTAAAAGCTATCCTGCTTTTTTATAAATGACTTCAACAATAGTGTTTCCATTCCTGAACCTCTCCTTATCCCTAAACAACCACACCATTAACCACCACTCTCCTATGAACTAACCTTGGCTAACCTTAATATCTGTCAGCCTTCAACACTGCCTCCCAGAGCGATGGTAACTCATGATAACAAGAATCAGCAACAGCAGTACAGTATTCTTAACCTCTCATCTACAACCCTCTCCCCTCCTGAATTATTTATATTAGCCAATTGCCTCACTTGCACACATAAATATGTATTTGGTCATGCTACTTTGGTTAAGGATATTTTCCTTCACACAAAATGTCAACTGGAAATTTCACTTTACAACACAATCTCAAAACCTTATACTGAACCCTGCCTTGAACAGTTCTGACCACCATTACCTCAAAATCTCTCTTAAAAAGCTTTCCAAGAATTCCTAACGTCCGCCACTGCTTTACAACAGGATCCCTACATTGTGATCCTAACCTGTCTCCTGTAGAACTCCAAGCTCTTTGTTCTTTAAAAACTGATGACTCCATCATTATCTTCTGAGCAGACAAGAGAAGTACAGCTGTGGTACTTGACCATAAGTTACCACCATTTAACTTCTTCCTAAAATATACAAACCCATTCATCCTGATCTCCCATAGTTGCTGACCTCAAAGCACCACTTAATATGTACCTGCCTTATTTGTTCAACACCTAAATCCTGTAGTACAAAGACACCCTTCATGTATTAAAGACACCAGCCATTTCCTAAATCATCTGAAATGTGTGCATCCCCTACATCATACTAGTCACTATTGGTGCCACCTCCCTCTACTCTCATATACATGGTTTGTCAGCTGTTGAACATTACCACTGCCACTGTCCACCTGTTTCCACACCTATGGTGTCCTTCCTGCTCACTTTAATCAACTTTATACAACCACTTTCCCTTTGAGAGGCAGACATATAAACAGATCAGAGTACAGGCTTGGAAAGCAGGATGGCTCCTTAATGCCAATCTTTTGGAAGGAGCTTTCCTGGTACCCATTAACCCTAAGCTGGTGATTTGGTTTAGATACAATAATGACATCTTTGCCATATGGACTCATAGAAAGGCTGACTTATTAAAACTTTTGGAATCTCTAAATACATTCTCCCAATTAAATTTCACATAATCCTACTTTGAATCTGATGCCACTTTTCTTGATGTATTACTTACATTTTGACAGTTTCCATCATTTCCATATCAAACATTCCCTCTCAAACAGCCATGGCATTCAAGGTTTTATGTATTTGTTCAGATGCATACTCTTTACAGCAATATACCGTTCTTACCTCAACGTCCACTGGATTTGATTATCCTACCATCCTAGTTCAAAAGCAGATTTTCTGGGCTGCATTCAGTTCTGGTACTCCTGATCCCTCCAGAAAACAGGTTGGGAGTACACCTCTTGTCACCGAGCATTATCCTAGTCTTGAATGTATTAATCAGTTACTTCAACAACACTATGACTTCCTAAAATGATTCCCTGAAGTGAGGTCCATTGTGTCTGGTATTTTTGCCACTAACACCTAGAATAGCTTTGCCTCCTCCCCACCCCCCCACCCTCTCCAATTTCTGCATTATCCTGATTAGACCCTATGCTCCTTCTGCACCCATCTCCCTTCCCTGTGGTTCCTACTCCTGTGACCACCCACTCTAAGACTCTCCACCAAACCTGTACCAGCCATTTACTGGCAAAACATATATCATCAGAGGGACAGCCACCCGTGAAACGACACATGTAATGTACTAGTTGTAATGTAAGCACTGTAGGGCCTTCTACATTAGTATTACTACCATCAACTTTTCAGTTAGGATCAATGGGCATAGGCAGAGGCTGTTTACTGGCAAACACATGCTCTACAACATAACAGTTGTGACCTTGGGGCCTGTTTCACCATACATACCATCTGGATTTCCCTCCTGACACCAGTTTCTCAGAACCACGTAGGTGGGAACTGACCTTACACATCCTCGGTTCTCACCACCCACGTGGCCTAAATTTCTGTTAATTCCTTCAGTCCCAGCAATTTTTTTCAGTAATTCCTGTCTTTGTTACCTTTTAGTTTTCTAGATCTTTTATTTCCTAATTTTTCAATTTCTGCCCCACCTGACATCTCTTTCTCTTTTAGTGTTCAACCCTGAGGTTGGTTTGCAGCAGAGCGCCATTCCTCTCTTCTGTCTGCTTTCCTCTTCCTTTCCACATATGTGTTACATCCAATGTCATTCATGATCTGTTGCATGTATGATATCCTTGGTCGCCCCCGTCGATTCCTTCCCTCAATAACTCCTTCTGCTATTGTTCCAATGATATTGTTGTGTCGTAGGATGTGCCCTACAAGTTTGTCTCTTCTTGTTTGGATGTGCCTCCACAGAGATCTGGTTTCCTGTACTCTTCTAAGCACCTCTTCATTTGTTACTTTGTCTGTCCAGCTGATCTTCATCATCCTTCTATAGCACCACATCTCCAGGGCCTCTAGCCATCTTCTCTCTGCTCTTCCAACTGTCCAAGTTTCACATCCATATAGGGCCACACTCCAAACGAAACCTTTCATGATGCGTTTCCGTATTTTCAGACTGATGTTGTTGCTGGTGAGTAAGTTCCTTCTCCGATTAAATGCAATTTTGGCCTTTTGTATTCTGGTCGCAATTTCTTTCCGGCTTCTACCATCCCTTGTGATTTTGCTTCCCAGGTAAGTAAATTCCTGTATCACTTCCAGCTCCTCTCTTCCAATTCTAATTCTCGGAGGTTCATATTCTGCTCCTGTACTGCATACCATCACTTTAGTCTTTTTCTTGTTTATTCTCATTCCATACTGATTGTATAGAATTTTTTCCGTTGTTCTGAGGACTTCCTCTAGATCTTCTTCTGTCTCCGTGACTATAGCAATATCATCTGCATAACGTACCATGTCTATCTTCTGCCCATTAATTTTGATCCCCACCTCAGTAGTTTCTCAAACTTGGTCTATAGCTTCCTGGATGTAAGCATTGAATATAAGAGGAGAGAGAGCACATCCTTGTCTTACCCCTTTTCTAATATTTGCTTGTTGTTCCTGGTGACAGTTCCTAATCACTGCCACCTCATTCTTATAGAAACTGAGTATCACGCGGATGTCTTTGTACTTTATTCCAATTTTCCTCAGCACTCTGAACATCTCTTGCCAGATAACGTTATCAAATGCCTTTTCCATGTCTATAAAGGCAATATAAGTTGGTTTATTTTTCTGTAATTGCTTTTCGATAATGAGTCTTAGTGCCAGAATCGCCTCTCTTGTTCCCAATCCCCTTCTGAAACCAAACTGATCTTCACTCAGCATATCCTCCACCTTCTCTTCAATTCTCTTCAGAACTATTTTTATGAGAATTTTTGATGCATGTGATATTAGGCTAAGAGTTTGGTGCTGTTCACATTTTGTAGCTGCTGCCTTCTTTGGTATAGGAACAATGATACATTTCTGGAAGTCTGTCGGTATCTTTCCTGTGTTATAGATGGACCTAATAAGTTTAAGCAGCATCATTTTCATGCCGTCACCAGCATTCTTTATTAGTTCTGCAGGGATGTCATCAATACCCGTTGCTTTGTTGTCCTGTAGTTCTTTTAGAGCTCTGTCAAATTCTTCTTGCAGAATGTCATCTCCCTTATCATCTTCGTCTACTTCCTCTTCTCTTCCTATTACTTCCTCCGAAACAGGTGTTCCAGCATACAACTCCTCTATGTATTCTTTCCATCTCTTCAGCATGTCTTCACCAAACAGCATTTTCCCCTCTTTATTTTCTGTTGTGCCTGAGAGTACTGTTTTACGTTTGTTAAAAAAAATTGATTTGCTGTTCTGTAGGCTAAATCAGTTCTTCCGTTTTGCATATTTTCTTCTACTTTCCTGCACATTTCTCCAAGAAAATTTTATTTTGCTTTCCTAGCTTCTCTATTAACTAAATTCCTTAGTCTTCTGTATTCAGCTTTTCCTTGTTCCTCAGTTGCATTTTTGTATAATCTTCTGTTTTCTATAAGCTCAATAATATCTGCTGTAATCCATTTCCTCTTGTTTTTGGGTTCAGTTCTTCCAACTATCTTTTCTGCTGCTTTGTATATACCAGATTTAATCCGATTCCAGTCTTCATTTACTCCACCATGTTGAAAATTTTTAATTAGGTTGTCTGTTTCATGAGCATAGTGCTTTGCCAGTCCCTCAGTTTTCAGTTTTTCTAGTTCCCATTTAAGTTTTATTGGCTTCTTCTTCAAACGTTTGAATCTCAGTGAACTTTTCATCATGACCAGGTTATGATCACTGCCTATGTCTGCAGATGGATAGCTCCTGCAATCTTTTATCTGGTTCCTAAAACGTGCTTTCACTAGAATGTAGTCAATCTGTTGTCTCCTCAGGTCTCCAGGGGCCTTCCATGTATATCTTCTTCGTTTGTGGTGTTGGAAAAGTGTGTTTGCAACAACTAATTGGTGCTTTGAGCAGAACTCGATCAGTCGATCACCTCTTTCATTTCTTCTTCCAAGTCCATATTTGCCAACAATTCCTTCCTCCGGGTCTTCACCCACAATCGCGTTCCAGTCCCCCATGGCAATCAGGTTTTCATCTCCCTTAACATTTCTCATCGCATCACTTATTTCTTCGTATATTTCGTCAATGACTGCATCTTCTTCTTTGGATGTTGGCATGTATATTTGTATTATCACAGTGTCCTTTGGTTTAGTTTCAAGTTTGACTAGTATTATTCGAGAGCTATATTGCACATATCCCTTGACACGTGAGCCATAGTTTTTCCTCAAAATTATTCCAACTCCTCCCATTCCCGGTCTATCTTGGTCAGTTCCGGTGTGAATGACTCTGTATTCTCCAGACCAGAAATCACCTGGTTGGGGCCATCTCATCTCCGATATGCCCAGGATATCGATTTCCAGTCGCTCCATTTCAAGTTTTACATTTTCTAGCTTGCTACACTGAAGCAGTCAGTGTTCTCACATTCCAAGTGGCTATGTTAAAATTGGGATTCATTTCCTTCACGTTGTCTATATCTTTTGCAGTCCCCACCCGGAGATCCGATTGGGGTACTATTTTATCTCTGGAAAATTTTTACAGAAGACACTGACATGGTTTACTGCTGATGCTTGGGATAACCGTAGTTCTTTAATGTGGTGGTTTCCCGTTGCCTTCCACATCCTATGCCGTTGACCATCAGCTGGTTCTTCCGCCTTTGGAAATGATTTCTCATTTCCAGGGCAAGAGGGTGCCCTGTCCAGCAGACGCTGGGGTGATGACTTATCCCGGTCATCCTTTGGTCCCTGTCTACGTTAGCCATCATATGAAGTGATGTTGCCCACTCTCTACCGCTTGGAGGTGTAGATCAGGAGTTTCCCTTCATCGGGTCTAGGACCTTAATGGCATTTCCTAGTCCCCTCCAGTACTTTAGAGAGCCCACCTGACATGTCTACCACATATAATGCACTTAGCTTTCCACTCTTATTAACTTTTGCATGATATTTTCTCAGTAATCTCTGTCTTATTGTATTAGTAGTAGTTGTTTATTTCACCTATTTGATCACATCTGCATCATGAATATATATCAAGCAAAATTGGACAAGACAGCACACTACAATACAAGATTAAAAATACATTTACATTCTCAGCAGCATACACCTGGGTTTGAAACTTCTGGACAATAAATTTCACTTTAAATATTGGAGTAATTTTGAAGAGTGTACAGTTTGAATTGAAACTTATGTACAATACTGTGGAAAGATTGTTTACCTATTTAAATAATCGACATACTCTCTAACAGAATAAAATTCATTGAGGTAATTGTTTTTAAATATTAGTTATTTCCTTATGATGTTCTGTTGCTCCAGTATGCATAACACATCTTCTAATATTTCATCTATCTCCTCTTTTTCCTGTGTGGGGTTAAGAAGTTTATCCTTTTTATTAATGAGGCTTTTCTTATTTTTATGAAAGACACTAAATGTTTTTTATTTAATATCCTTGACTTTGTCCAAGAAGCAGTATTTGCTTTTGCTAGTTGCTCTTTTAGTCATAACATAATGGAAGTCACTGGGGCAGTATGTATACTGTTTTGATCAGACTGTATGGTTCTGGAAATTAGCCATGAAGCAGCTTCATTCACATACAAACTATATTGCAGATGATGTGATGCATCAGTGACATCCACACAGGGTCAATGCATCAGTGACATCCACATGACTGTGATTTTCCAAGCTCTACTGAGTTTTAATACATTCCATAGAATACTTCATCTCAGCCTTATCATCTGCTCAAAGAGTTACTTGATCTTCAAAAGAGTATGAGGAGAGTTCTCAGTAATGTGCCTGATGTCTTCCTCATTTGTATAATTAAGGGCATGGTCCATATTGTTGTGTGCAATCCCAATCATTTTTAGATGTTAAAAAAACAAACAACAATATCATAATTGATGAATCTGGGTTTTTATTACTAAACATCACGCAAGTGTTGATACAAAAAAGAGGTACAAGGATACTGACTATTCACACACCAACAATTGTACAAGAAACTCAGACTGAAATATTCAAAGAGTTCACAAAAAGGATTACTGACATGGCAAAAATTGTATCACTGAGTTAACATTAAAATTAACTTGTCCTTATTTTCAATATTTTAACACCCCAACTAATAGAGGACTCAGATTTACATATTTCTTCCTCTTTAATTATTTCTATAATTTCCCAATTGAGCTACCTAGAATATTTCACAGCTTTAACTTGCCTTGCATTTTGCACTCTCAGCCTCCTGTTTCTGTGTCTGTGCCTCAAATACATAAAGTTTGGATTGTTTGTCATATTTAGTTCCCTAAGAAAATTAATAACCTCAATGTTTCAGCAAACCACTCGTTTATGGGATTGCCATGCAGCAATTGGGATCAGAAATTGTTCATCAATATGTTGGTCATGAGCCAAGTGGAAGGAATTTCAATGAAGTCTGCCTTGATCTTGATAGTAAGTCTTTTGTTTATAAGTTCTACTAATGTGAATCTGTAGTCATAGACTTCTCTACTGCTGAACTATTTCGGAGGTAACTCCTTTGCAGATAAACCACACAACCCAATGATCAACACTGGTGCAATAGTAGTATGTTCACTATTTCAGACCATGGTTGGAACTGGTTTGTCTACAGAAAAGCAACTAGGAGTTATAATGGAGCATATTCGCGTAGGTATTACTACTCAAACATGTATGCATATTAAGTATTACTTAACATTTTCTTTCAAATTGTACTTCATTTTCACAGAAAATGGCTGGGGGAGAGTATATTGGATACAATAATACAGTTTACATGTCTGAATTGAAGACAGGAGACCGAAACTATTCTTTAGGTTATTACATGAAAGACCATGCCTGTTTTCCAGAAAATACTGATCTGCAAGAGTGCATGTCTTTATATTTTCGGGTCAGTACCAATTAATATTGAATTAAAAGAAAAGTGTTTTGTTAGAAATAAAGAGCTGGAAAACTATCTGCTGTAGTGTAAGGCAATGATTCTGGAAATAAGTCTACATACATTATTCTTTGCATCACATTTTAAAAGTTCTTCAGAATTGTGTTTTTTAGTTTAAAATAAGATCTAATGCACTAGTTTTATTTACTTTTTACATATTTATAATTTTGTTATAAAGTCTTAAACTGATTCTGAGAAGTTAACAGCAGCAAGTCACAACTTTGTTTCCTTTGTATTCATTTCATCACTATAAAATTTCAGTATCTTTGACAGTTGTGTATTACAGTGCTATATAAGAGATCAGTCAAGAAATGTGTTCCACAGAACAGGCTAAAAATTATCTGCACATTAAGAGAATGAGGAGTAACTCATCAGGTGAAACATGCTGAAGTTAAATCTCTAGTGCAGCTGATCAAAGGCTATTACGTACATTGCATCTTACTTCAAAGATCCCTGTCTTGGCTCACACATTTTGACATAACTCAGGGTGGACACCTGATACCACAAAACTAGATGGTGGCTGGTAGGTATTGACCACATTCTGCCATCAGCTGATGTAGAACATCAGCCATTGTCTGTATCCTCCAGAGATCTGATGATCTCACTACTGCCCTCAGAGGCCCCTGTGGCAGGTTGAGGCAGACAGCCACAGCTATTTGTAGGGATTCATCAGTTGACTCATATGGTGAAACATGCTGAAGTTAAGTTCATTTTGCAGACATTCGGTGATTACTGTGTTGATTGGATCTCACATTAAGGACCACAATATGAATGGGATGCTCGCAATGGAACAGTATTTGCCTACCCACACATAAGTGGTACCACAAGCAGGCCATGTCTTTGTAACTGATGTTAATATTGCCCTAGAGCTCATTATAAATCATCCTGCACACACTAAGCCCAGCATCATGAAGCTGATGGGTGTTGACCATGTCTCACTATCAACAAAGGTAGAATCTGTGCTCTGACTCTTATTCCCCAACAGTCAGCCATCATCATTCCAACATTTGGTGGACCCAGTGACCGGTTGATGACACGCTGGCACAGCCACCTGCAGGGATACTCCAGTAAATACTTGCATCTTGAGACAGAGTTACCACAAGCAAAATCAAAACAGTCCCAATTGGATCATTAAAGAG
Source organism: Schistocerca gregaria (assembly GCF_023897955.1). Lineage (NCBI taxonomy): Eukaryota > Metazoa > Arthropoda > Insecta > Orthoptera > Acrididae > Schistocerca > Schistocerca gregaria. The sequence goes on from NC_064920.1 coordinate 162,479,237, forward strand.
GTAAGTGAGTATTGATAGAAACTGAGAACAGACAGTAGAGAGAATTTCAACAGTGTGCGGAATGTGTAACAAACCAAGATTTAGAGGTTATTAATTCCACATATGTCTATGACGTATAAAAACATTTTTATAAATTTCAGTAAGAAAATATGAAATGTTTGTCATCTTATAGAGTTTACTTTATAAATAAACAATTACCTAAGTTATGGAATAATTTGTATCTATAAAAGATATAATTTGCTTTCATTTCATCCATATAATTTATAATAAATGCCATGTCTATTCATCAAATTTCCACATTTGGTATAAGTTATGTGAGATCGTAAATTATTTCTCAATAAACAAATAGCTTTGATTCTACTCCAAAACACAGTTAACTTCACCAAAAAAATTTCTCTTGACACAAAAATACAATATCTTTTAATGTAAACAAACCTTTTCAAGTAGAATATTTCGAAAGTTTAAAATTTTAACTGAGGACTATATAAAATATCTTTTGCGACTGTTTTGATTCTCACCAAGCTGTGGCAGGGGAACACACACACAAAAGGATTTAACTTTTACAAACTTTTGGAGCCAGTGGCTCCTTCTTCTGGCAGGAGAGATGAAGGGGAAGGAAGAGTGGTGAAGGAAAAGGACTGGAGAGGTTTAACGAAAGGGGTGCAGTTTAGAAAAGTCACCCAGAACCCCAGGTCAGGGGAGACTTACCGGACAGGATGAGAAGGAAAAACTTGGTGAGTAGATTTTTTATCTGTCCGCTTATGTTATACAAACAATAGTGGATGACACCTTATTCTGGCTCTCCACTGAAGGACCCAGAATAAATTCTTTGCCAAGAGTCAGTGAAATGTGGAGAGGTAGAATATACTAAAAGAACATCAAAAATAAATTAACAACTTTCAAAATACAAATTCATTGTCAATTAGAGCAGTTGTCCTAAGCAACATGATTAACAGCAGAAATGTTGCAGTTCATTAATTATATCCAAGATTGATTAACCATACTCAGAAGATTTAATTTGCGAGTGAATAAACATCACATCAATTGATAACAATTACTTTTCAGAAGAATTTATTAACATCTACAACTTGAAAGATTGATGACTGAAACTGTGAAGGACTACAGCTGTTTCATCAATCCCAAAGGAACATCACAGCAGCTGGTGGTAACAGCATCTGATACTTATCTACCTACGACGACACAGTTTGCTAACCACAGTGGCCCACTTTCCCACTAATGTCGCCATGTGGTAAGGCAACCATCATTTTAGTGAGCTGTGTTGAAGCCAACTTGAATTTATTTATTTTTGTTATGGTTTGTGTAGTGGGGCAACTAATGTGTTCTGAGTGCCAAAATGACTTGTTAATGAAGAGGTAGATACATGGTGACAGTCACTTGCAGAAAGTTAGGTTTAAAGTACATATTGTAGTAATTGTATATGTTTGGTAATTAGGAAAATGAACAAACATATGAAAGATTTGTTAGAAAATGTTAGTGATTCATCATTGGTAAGCACAGATATGTATACACCTCAAAGAAACAGCTATTTGATGTTTAAAGTGTCAATCTAGATGCTGATTTAAAAACAATATTTAAGTCTCAAAGTGATAAAATTGATGAGTTAAATATAAATATAGAATAATCTGGTAATATGGTAGAAACACTGACAAAACAGAGCTATAATGGGGCCAAGGTGAATCAAAAACGAAGATAGATGCTTGAAATGTTGGCAATGAAGGAGTGTTTACAAGATCCTTACACACAAGTCAGTTTTAGTAGTTCAAAACAAGATACAAATTTAAGTAAGGTAGATGTTTTTTATCCCATTTTGTCGACTTTGGAGGAGGCTAGTAGTGATGTATTTGAACTGAAAGTTAGCTATTAACACATCTCCTTCTCTAGATGTGGTAATTACTCAAACTATTGGATAGATTATCTGAATTTAAAGTGTAATTTCAATGGAACTGTTGGAGCACATGTCTGATGGATTTTTGTCAACAGTTCCAAAATGACTGTGTAGCCTTCAGTTGTCTTTTAACTTTTGGTGTTAGTTAACATGATGTGCATGGTATTTTCATAAAGTTAAGCATAAATGACTTAGTGTTAACAGTAAGTAAAGCAATACATACAAAAAGAACAGATTTATTTGTGCATTTTACTTGAAATTTATGTTACATCAAATAGTGTTTTAAAATATTTGTGGAAAATAAAAAAAGGCACAAAATGGGAGGTTTGACGTGGAATGTAGGTGGCCTCATGCCTGTAACTGAGCTGTGTGGGTTAGCTGGGATATCCAGGATGGCATCTTGAGTACTATTTTTGATGTTGTAGGCACACAGAAATGATAGTTAAGTGCCACTGATATCAGAGGAGTCCACAAACTATCTGAACTTTCTAGGCTGAGGACTATAAATCTTTAGCCATCCATTATATTACTTCCCATTTGATTTCTGTCTTCCATTCTACTGGCATTCTATCTTCTTTAAGTTATACCTCTTTCACTATCTTATCCAAAGATATGAAAAAAAATAGTCTGCATGGTATGGCATCTGGCATCTTTATCATCATACACCAATTACAATGGGTCTTCTACAAAATATTTGCAGCTACACAATACACATAAATGGAAGTACAATTGATTTCATTGGTCAGCTTTTAAAGAAGCCAGTTGCATGCCATGGGCTCAAATTGTTTCATGCCACTTCATCTACAAGATTCCAAAAGTATTTTCAGTTTACCCTCCATGAAGGGTCCCATTGGAATTATTTGCAAAGTATACTGGTGATGTATGACCCTAACCAAATATAATGGACCTGAGCATGGCAAGAACAATAGTTTGTATTAATCAATGGAACTATTGGGGGAGGGTACACACAAATGTTTGGAAACTAGTAGTTTTGGTGGTGCGAAACTATTCACATCCACAACATGCAAAAGGTTTCTTTAATAGCAGACCAATGAAAGCAATTGTATTTCCATTTCTGTGTTCATAGTATATGACTGCAAATGTTTTGTGGAAGACCCACTGAAATCACTGTAACACACAGACTACTTTTAGTAAATAAAAACATATAAGTCTCAACCCAGAATCAAATTCTTTACCTCTTGCATCCTTACCCAAAATGCTATCCACTGCACCAACTGCACAGCACTACTGATGAGTCCAGACAGAGGCAGTTACTGTACACATGATTACAGTGATGCCAGTTTACCAATCTTTAATGCCCGTTTGCTGCCCAAAATATGCACAGGCAAAATTTTGTGACAGACATTTTTGCATTGCCAGTATGTGTGGAATCATGCTGAGAAGTCATAGTGCATGAATTTTTCTTCACCTTGTGTACATACACTGAAGAGTCAGTGATACTGGCACACCTACCTAATATAATGTAGGATGCCCAGGAGCAAGCAGAAGTGCCACAGCATGATGTGGTATAGAGTGTTCATATGTACTTCATGTCTGAGGTAGTGTTGGAGGGAACTGACTCCATGAATCCTCCAGGGTTGTCCATAAATCTGTGAGAGTACAAGGGGGTGGAGACCTCTTCTGAACAGCACTTTGCAAAGCATTCCAGATATGCTCAACAGTATTCATGTCTGGATTGTTTGGTGGCCAGTGGAAGTGTTTAAACTCAGAAGAGCCACTCCATACAAATTCTGCATGTGTGTGGTGTCACATTGTCCTGCTGAAATTGCCCAAGTCCATTGTAATGCACAATCAACATGAATGGATGCAGGTGATCAGACAGATTCTTACTTACATGTCATCTGTCAGAGTCATATCTAGACGTATCAGGGGTCCCATATCACTCCAGCTGCACATGCCCCACACCATTACAGAGCCTCCACCAGCTTGAACAGTCCCCTGCTGACATGCAGCATCCATGGATTCATGAGCTTGTCTCCATGCCCATACACATCCATCCACTCAATACAATATGAAATAAGACTCGTCTGACCAGGCAACATATTTCCAGTCATCAATGGTCCAATCTTGGTGTTGACGGGCCCAGGAGAGGCGTAAAGCTTTGTGTCATGCAGTCAATGAGTGTACATGAGTGGGCCTTTGGACCCCAAAAGCCCGTATCAATAATGTTTCATTGAATGGTTTGCATGCTGACACTTACTGATTGTGCAGCGTTGAAATCTGCAGTAATTTACAGAAGATTTGCACTTCTGTCACGTTGAACAATTCTCTTCAGTCATCATTGCCCCATTCTTGCAGGATCTTTTTCCGGTTGCAGCAGTGTCAGACATTCGATGTTTTGCTGGATTCGTGATATTCACAGTAAATTCATGAAATGCTCATAAGGGGAAATCCCCACTTCATCACTATCTCAGAGATGCTGTGTGTCATCACTCATGTCCTGATTATAACATTATCTTCAAACTTGTTTAAATCTTGATAACCTACCAGTGTAGCAGGAGTATCTGGTCTAACAACTGTGCCAGGCACTTATTGTCTTATATGGGTGTTACCAAACACAGTGCTGTCTTCTGTCTGTATACATACCACTGTATTTGAATATGCCTACACCTACATCTATGTGATTACTCTGCCATTCACAATTAAGTGCCTGGCAGAGGGTTCAGTGAACCACCTTCAAGCTGTCTCTCTCCTGTTCCACTCTCGAATAGTGCACGGGAAAAACAAGCACTTAAATTTTTCTGTACGAGCCCTGATTTCTCTTATTTTATTGTGATGATCATTTTTCCCTATGTAGGTGGGTGCCAACAGAATGTTTTCGCAATCAGAGGAGAAAACTGGTGATTGAAATTTCATGAGAAGATCCCGTCACAACAAAAAACGCCTTTGTTTTAATGATTGCCACTCCAATTCGTGTGTCATGTCTGTGGCACTGTCTCCCCTACTTTGCGATAATACAAAACGAGCCACACTCCTCTGAAATTTTTCAATATCATCCATCAGTCCCACCTGATACGGATCCCACACCACACAGTATTACTCCAGAATAGGGCGGACAAGTGTAGTGTACGCAGTCTCTTTAGTAGAACCGTTGAACCTTCTGCCAATGAATCACAGTCTTTGGTTTGCTCTACCCATGACATTATCTATGTGATTTTTCCAACTTACGTTATTTGTATTCGTAATCCCTGCATATTTAGTTGAATTTGCAGCCTTCAGAATTGTGTGGCTAATCACATAATCGAAATTTAGTGGATTTCTTTTAGTACCCATGTGAATAACTTCACACTTTTCTTTATTCAGGGTCAAGTGTCACTTTTTGCACCACACAGATATATTATCTAAATCATTTTTCAATTCATTTTGGTTGGCTAATGATTTTATAACATAGTAAATGACAGCATCATCTACATATAAGCTAAGAGGGCTACTAAGATTGTCTCCTATGTCATTACTATAGCTTAGGAACAATAGAGGGCCTATAACACTTCCTTTGGGAAAGCTGAATATTACTTTTGTTTTACTTGATGACTTTAGAACTCTGACCTTTCTGACAAGAAATCATGAATCCAGTTGCACAACTGAGGCGATATTCCATTGGCACACAGTTTGATTAGAAGGTGCTTGTGAGGAACGGTGTCGAAAGCCTTCTGAAAATCTAAAAATATGGAGTCAATTTGACATCCCTTGTCGATAGCACTCATTGCTTCATGGTTATAAAGAGCTAGTTGTGTTCTGCAAGAATGATATTTTCTGAATCCATGCTGACTATGTGTCAGTAAAGCATTTTCTTTGAGGTACTTAGTAATTTTCAAACACAGTATATGTTCCAAAACCCTACTGCAAATCGATGTTAGTGATATGGACCTGTAATTCAGCAGATTACTCCTATTTCCCTTTTTGTGTATTGGTGTGACTTAAGCAACTTTCCAGTCTTTAGGCACAGAACTTTCTGTGAGTGAACAGTTGTATATAATTGCTAAATATGGAGCTATTGCATCTACATACTCTGAAAGGAACCTGACTGGTATACCATCTGGACTGGAAGGCTTGCCTTTATTAAGTGATTTAAGCTGCTTTGCTACAAAAATGGTTCAGATGGCTCTAAGCACTATGGGACTTAATACCTGAGGTCATCAGTCCTCAGACTTAGAACTACTTAAACCTAACTAACCTATGGACATCACACACATCCATCCCTGAGGGAGGATTTGAACCTGTGACCATAGCACCAGTGTGGTTCCAAACTGAAGTGCCTATAACTGCTCGGCCATGTTGGCCAGCGCTTTGCTACACCAATGATATCTATTTCTATGTTTCTCATCTTTGCAGTTGTTCTTGACTGGAATTCGGGAATATTTATTTCATCTTCTTTTGTGAAGGAGTTTTCGAAAATGTTGTATAATAACTCTGCTTGGTGGCACTGACATCAGTGATTTCACCGTTGTTATCGTGCAGTGAAGGTATTGATTGTGTATTGCCAATGGTGTTCTTTATATTTGACCAGAATCTCTTGGTGTTTTCTCCCAGATTCTGAGACAGAGTTTCATTGTGGAAATTATTAAAAGCATGTCACACTGAAGCATGCACTATATTTCGAACTTCTGCAAAACTTTGCCAATCTTGGAGGTTATGCAGTCTTTTAAATTTAGCATGCTTTTTTCATTGCTACTGCAACAGCAATCTGACTTGTTTTGTGTATCGTTTGGGATCAGTACCATCTTTTATTAAATTATGTGGTATATATCTCTCATTTTCCATTGATACTATCTCTTTGAAATCATTCCACGTCTTTTCTACGCTTACATGATCAGATCAGAAGGAATGGAGACTGTCTCTTAAAAAGGCATTAAGAGCATTTTAACAGCTTTTTTAAATCTATGTACTTTGCGTTTCTTTTTGATAGTTCTGAGTGTTATGGTATTCAGCATAGCAGCAACTGCCTTGTGGTCACTAATCCCTGTATTCATCATGATACTCCCTATTTGTCCAGGGTTATTTGTTGCTAAGAGGTCAAGTATGCTTTCGCAACCATTTATGCTTTGAGTAGGCTCATGAACTAATTGTTCAAAATAATTTTCTGAGAAAGCATTCAGTACAACTTTGGATGATGTTTTATGCCTGCTGCTGGCTTTAAACTTATAGCTTTTCCAGCATTCGAGGGTAGATTGAAGTTGCCACTGACTATAATTGTATGAGTGGGGTACCTATTTGAAATGAGACTCAGGTTTTCTTTGAACTGTTCAGAAACTATATCTTCTGAATCAGGGAGTTGGTAAAATGATCCAGTTAATAGTTTAGTGTAATTGTCAAGTGTAACTTCTACCCATACTATTTCGCCAGAACTATCTCTTCAATTTCAATACAAGGCAAACTACTTATGACAGCAATAAATACTCAACCACCTACTGTATTTAATTTATTCTTTCTGAACACAGTTAAATTGTTTGAAAAAAATTTGCCTGAACTTATTTCTGACTTTTGCCAACTTTCTGTACCTATAACTATTTGAGCAGTAGTGCTTTCTACTAGGGCTTGGAAATCTGGTTCTTTCCCAACACAGCTACAGCAATAATTTACAACTACAATACCGATCATTTCTACAGCTACCTTACTGTGTTTTACCAGCCCCCTTTTAGATGGACACACTTCCTGAGACCCTCTAACCTAAAAAACTGCCCAGTCCCTTGCACACAGCCCCAGCTATGCATGTAGCCACTTTCTGTGTGTAGTGGACTCCTGACCTATTAAGCAGAACCTGGAAACCCACCACTTAATGGTGCAAGTCAACGAATCTACAGCCTACATGGTCACAGGACTGCCTGAACCTCAGTCGGTTCTGTAGACGATGCTGCAGATGGTGATCTCTGCAATAATCTTGGTAGCAAGACTGGAAGTCTTTACCATCTCCACTAGCCCCCCGAGACCAGAGAGAATCTCCTCTAATTCAAAGTGACACATGTGATTAGTACTGACATGGGCTACCACCTGCAGTTGGCTGCACCCTGTACTCTTCATGGTATCCGGAAGCACCCTTTCCACATCCAGAATGACTCTCCCCCCGTATGCACACAGATTGCACACTGGCTTCCTCCCCCTCCTTGGCAGCCAGCCATGTTCCTAAGGGGCCCCATTATGCACATAACGTTGGAGCTCTCAACTACCAGCAAACCCACCCTCTGTGAATACCCAGACCTTGTGGGCTGAGAAGCTTCCTCTGGAACAGACTCAGAGACTTCATAGCCACAGATAACACCCAAAAACTGTTCGTTAAACAAATCAGGGAGGCCCTTCAATCGGCCCCAGGGAAATTCTTTCACTTACTGCCAGACTTTGGAATGACATCCCACTCAAACACGGGTGAGGGGTCAACCTCAGTGCAGGCAGTACTTGGGGCAGCCACAGCAGTGGATCGATTGGGGGCACATAGGTTATGCTCAACTTCCCTCGCAACCGCACGTCTGACCCCCCCACCGCGATGCCCCTTGGCAGCACCCTCAGGTGATGGAAGCCAACACTGCCTGAAGCTGTGAACAAAGGATCACCATCTCAGCTCATATCTGTACACAGTAATCACAGTGCCTATCCATTTCTGAACTCCCTCCTGTTTGAAACTCATAAAGATATGTAATAAACAAATGGTGTACTCACCTTATTAGTAGCAGGAACTCACGTTTCTCTCTCACTGACGGACTAACAAACACTAAGCTGTTCTAAGCAAAACAAATGACAGCCTGTACGATATGAGGGTCGATACAATGGTCAATAGCAACGGGAATACTGTACGCTACACTGTTTTTAAAATGAAATGAAAGTTTGCTCCGAGTAAGCACTCAAACATGCAAAAAATTACAAAAATATACTGGTAGCTGCAAAGATAATTGAAAAGAAGTCACTCTGTTTGAAGTTCATAGAAATATGTAATAAAAACTAGTTTCTACATCTAAATCTACATTCATACTCCGCAAGCCACCCAACGGTGTGTGGCGGAGGGCACTTTACGTGCCACTGTCATTACCTCCCTTTTCTGTTCCACTCGCTTATGGTTCGTGGGAAGAACGACTGTCTGAAAGCCTCCATGCGCGCTCGAATCTCTCTAATTTTACATTCGTGATCTCCACGGGAGGTATAAGTAGGGGGAAGCAGTATATTCGATACCTCATCCAGAAACGCACCCTCTCGAAACCTGGCGAGCAAGCTACACCGCGATGCAGAGTGCCTCTCTTGCAAAGTCTGCCACTTGAGTTTGCTGAACATCTCCATAACGCTATCATGGTTACCAAATAACCCTGTGACGAAACGCGTCGCTCTTCTTTGGATCTTCTCTATCTCCTTCGTCAACCTGATCTGGTACGGATCTCACACTGATGAGCCATACTCAAGTATAGGTCGAACGAGTGTTTTGTAAGCCACCTCCTTTGTTGATGGACTACATTTTCTAAGGACTCTCCCAATGAATCTCAACCTGTTACCCGCCTTACCAACAATTAATTTTATATGATCATACCATTTCAAATCATTCTGCACGCATACTCCCAGATATTTAACAGAAGTAACTGCTACCAGTGTTTGTTCTGCTATCATATAATCATACAATAAAGGATCCCTCTTTCTATGTATTCGCAATACATTACATTTGTCTATGTTAAGGGTCAGTTGCCACTCCCTACACCAAGTGCCTATCTGCTTCCTGCATTTCGCCACAATTTTCTAATGCTGCAACATCTCTGTATACTACAGCATCATCCGCGAAAAGCCGCATGGAACTTCCAACACTATCTACCAGGTCATTTATATATATTGTGAAAAGCAATGGTCCCATAACACTCCCCTGTGGCACGCCAGAGGTTACTTTAACATCTGTAGACGTCTCTCCATTGATAACAACATGCTGTGTTCTGTTTTCTAAAAGCTCTTCAATCCAGCCACACAGCTGGTCTGATATTCCGTAGGCTCTTACTTTGTTTATCAAGCAACAGTGCGGAACTGTATCGAATGCCTTCCGGAAGTCTAGGAAAATAGCATCAACCTGGGAGCCTGTATCTAATAATTTCTGGGTCTCATGAACAAATAAAGCGAGATGAGTCTCACACGATCGCTGTTTCCGGAATCCATGGTGATTCCTACAGAGTAGATTCTGGGTTTCCAAAAATGACATGATACTCGAGCAAAAAACATGTTCTAAAATTCTGCAACAGATTGACATCAGAGATATAGGTCTATAGTTTTGCGCATCTGCTCGACGACCCTTTTTGAAGACTGGGACTACCTGTGCTCTTTTCCAATCATTTGGAACCTTCCGTTCCTCTAGAGACTTGCAGTACACGACTGTTAGAATGGGGGCAAGTTCTTTTGCGTACTCTGTGTAGAATCGAATTGGTATTCCGTCAGGTCCAGTGGACTTTCCTCTGTTGAGTGATTTCAGTTGCTTTTCTATTCCTTGGACACTTATTTCGATGTCAGTCATTTTCTCATATGTGCGAGGATTTAGAGAAGGAACTGCAGTGCGGTCTTCCTCTGTGAAACAGCTTTGGAAAAAGGTGTTTAGTATTTCAGCTTTACGCGTGTCATCCTCTGTTTCAAAGCCATCATCATCCCGGAGTGTCTGGATATGCTGTTTCGAGCCACTTACTGTTTTAACGTAAGACCATAACTTCCTAGGATTTTCTGTCAAGTCAGTACATAGAATTTTACTTTCGAATTCACTGAACGCTTCACACATAGCCCTCCTTACGCTAACTTTGACATCGTTTAGGTTCTGTTTGTCTGAGAGGTTTTGGCTGCGTTTAAACTTGGAGTGAAGCTCTCTTTGCTTCCGCAGTAGTTTCCTAACTTTGTTGTTGAACCGCGGAGGGTTGGTGGGTTTTTCCCGTCCCTCACAGTTTTACTCGGCACGTACCTGTCTAAAACGCATTTTACGATTGCCTTAAACTTTTTCCATAAACACTCAACATTGTCAGTGTCGGAACAGAAATTTTTGTTTTGATCTGTTAGGTAGTCTGAAATCTGCCTTCTATTACTCTTGCTAAACAGATGAACCTTCCTCCCCCTTTTTTTTTTTTTTTTTTTTTTTTTTTTTTTTTTTATATATATTCCTATTAACTTCCATATTCAGGGATGCTGCAACGGCCTTATGATCACTGATTCCTTGTTCTGCACTTACAGAGTCGAAAAGTTCAGGTCTGTTTGTTATGAGTAGGTCCAAGATGTTATCTCCACGAGTCGGTTCTCTGTTTAATTGCTCAAGGTAATTTTCGGATAGTGCACTCAGTATAATGTCACTTGATGCTCTGTCCCTACCACCCGTCCTAAACATCTGAGTATCCCAGTCTATATCTGGTAAATTGAAATCTCCACCTAAGACTATAATATGCTGAGAAAATGTATGTAAAATGTATTCCAAATTTTCTCGCACCTGTTCTGCCACTAATGCTGCTGAGTTGGGAGGTCGGTAAAAGGAGCCAATTATTAACCTAGCTCGGTTGTTGAGTGAAACCTCCACCCATAATATTTTACAGGAACTATCCACTTCTACTTCACTACAGGATAATCTACTACTAACAGCGACAAACATGCCACCACCGGTTGCATGCAATCCATACTTTCTAAACACCGTCTGTGCCTTTGTAAAAATTTAAGCTGAATTTAACTCTGGCTTCAGCCAGCTTTCTGTACCTATAATGATTTCAGCTTCAGTGCTTTCTATCAGCGCTTGAAGTTCCGGTACTTTACCAATGCAGCTTCGACAGTTTACAATTACAGTACCGATTGCTGCTTGGTCCCCGCATGTCCTGACTTTGCCCCGCACCCTTTGAAGCTGTTGCCCTTTCTGTACTTGCCCGAGGCCACCTAACCTAAAAAAAACCGCCACACAGCCCCTGCTATCGTGTAGCCGCTTGTGTGTGTAGTGGACTCCTGACCTATCCAGCGGAACCCGAAACCCTACCACCCTATGGCGCAAGTCGAGGAATCTGCAGCCCACACGGTCGCAGAATCGTCTCAGCCTCTGATTCAGACCCTCCACTCGGCTCTGTACCAAAGGTCCGCAGTCAATCCTGTTGACGATGCTGCAGATGGTGAGCTCTGCTTTCATCCCACTAGCAAGACTGGCAGTCTTCACCAAATCAGATAGCCGCCGGAAGCCAGAGAGGATTTCCTCCAATCCATAGCGACACATATCATTGGTGCCGACATGAGCGACGACCTGCAGATGGGTGCACCCTGTACCCTTCATGGCAACTGGAAGGACCCTTTCCACATCTGGAATGACTCCCCCTGGTATGCACACAGAGTGCACATTGGTTTTCTTCCCCTCTCTTGCTGCCATTAGCTTGCCTTATTAGCACCAGGTACTCACTGTGCTTCATTGTATATTATTGGAGTAATGAATAGGGTAGTTATAGCAAGGAAGGAGTACCTACACCCAAATGGTGGAAAATGGAGAGATTTGTAGAGACACTAGCATTGTGATGATTGGGGGGTGTTGTTAGGAAGTCGCTTCTAAGGAAAGAGGTGTAATGGAAAGTTTCTACGGAAGTAGAATACTGATGACATGAAAGTTTTTTTTTTTTTGTATGGTACCATGTCTTCATGAGAAAGACAGTGCTGGAAAGACCAAGGTTTTGGCCATGCTTACAGTGGCCTAATGATGTAGACTTAGAAGAAGGCCACTGTAACTGTGGCCAAAATGTTGGTTTCTCCAGTGGAGTTTTATGTCATGATGAGGTACTAAGAAGACTTTTGTTTCAACTGACTCTGACCATGGTACCCTATGCTAGTCAAGTACAATATTGTTGCTTTGGAGACTTTCTCAAAACCTGCAAAATAGAGGAACCTACCTGAGCTACAGTAAGCAAATCAGTATACTTGATTAATAAATTAATGTTTAGGATGCAGCTGTCTGAACTGTGTGCTTTCTTAATGTAGGTAATAATAAATAAGGGAATACAGTATATAGTGCTACACAAGGTTACCATTCACCTTAAAATTGTAACTCATCTTGCTTAATGACTGTGACACAATGAATAAATATATACTGTAATCATTATAGCAGCATATTGTGCAAGAATTCTGTAGCATATTTCATAAGGGGCTTGTGTATCTGGTGAGGGTTACTGGTAGTATACTTTCTAATGGTTGATAGTAACAATGGTTGATATAAGTTTGTAAGAGGTAATATGTACTATTTGATAATCTACTGTCTTTTATGGTTGGGTTTGTACAGATTTCTTAGGAGAGGTGGACTTTACTTAGTGTAATTAGTATAGCTAGTTACCTAACCTTTCTTACCAAAAGGAAGTGAAGTCCAAGTAAGAGGTATTACTTTATTACTATATCTTTGTTGTTTACCAGCCATGGCTGGACAGACTGCTTCACAAATACAATGTTTATCAACTAACATTTATACACCATATTCAAAATTTATATTATAAATAAAAGAAAATATTTATGCAGTGCACAAAAACACTTAGATCATAACTAAACAGACAAGTAAAACTTCATAGCAGCAAATGAAAATACCATAAAGCAAAATGTTTACAAGTCCATGTAGATCACACACACAGTTTCATTTTGGCAAAATATGTACTTTAAGTAAAACACAAAATTAAATGTGCAGTTAACGTAAAAAGAAGATTAAATTTAGGCAAAAGTATATATAAAACGTAACAATATTTATTATTTTGTCCATTCACTAGAACTGCTGTTGAAAAACTCTTCCAAGAATATAGTGGATGTTGTTTCAAGTCCTGATCAATTTTTTTCCTAAATTATTCACGTGGCAGGGATTTCACTTCTGGAGGCAGTTGATCGTACATTTCATGGCGACTGTTGGAAAGCTGTCTTGTGTACTTGATAGATGACACCTTGGCACTTCAATGTTCCTCTTACAGCGAGTGTCATGGTTATGTATTTCTTGTCTTATGCTAAAATTCCTTTGATTTTCTTTTATATAAATGAGGCAGAAAAACAAATACTGGCTAAACACAGTCATTATGCCTAGCTTGATGAAAATAGGCTTACAGTGGTCCAGTCTTTTTTTTGTAATAGCAACACATCTCTGCTGCCTGAGGAGTGTCCCCACAACAACAGTCCATAGCTAATGTGGTTGTGGAAGAGTGCATCGTAGACTATTGTGAGATACTGGTCAGTTATTACCCTCTTCAGCTTCCTCAGGAGATATATCACACGAGAAAGTTTGGTGCATACATATGCAGTGTGATCATTCATGGAGAGTTTGCTGTCAATATTGAAGCCCAGTAGTCTGACAGTCTCCATGTTTTCTTGGTCTTCAATGTTGGTTAGACTGCATATCAAATGTTGTTTTTTTTCTTCATTGATCTTCATTTTGTTTATTACAAACCATTCTTTTATTTCTTCAAACATCAAATTTGATGCACCAAGAGCTTCTGCGGCTGTATGTCCTTTGACAATAAGGGTAGTGTCATCTGTAAACTGCAACATTTGACTATTACAGCTCATATCATTGACATATATGAGGAATAGGAGAGGTCCCAAGACTGATCCTTGGGGCACTCCATGTTCCAGTTTGTGTTCAAGAGAAGTTGCTCCGTCCACTGATACTACCTGCTTTCGGTTTTCCAAATAAGATTGGAGAGTTGATAGAACAACACCTCCTACACCATAGCATCTTAACTTGGCTATTAGTGTTGTGTGTGAGATGCAGTCAAAGGCTTTGCTCAGGTCACAGAGTGTCAGTGCCACACTCTCTCTCTCTTAAAAATTTTTTAAATTGTTTTTAATAAGTCCAGTGTGGCTGTCAATGTTGACCTCCCTTTGCAGAATCTGTGCTGTGTGTTTTGGAATAAGTTGTTTCCCTCAAAGTAATTCAGTACCTGGTGGTGCATCACAGACTCAGTAACTTTGGCTATTACTTGTACCACTGAGATTGGTCTGAAGCTGGACACCTCACATGGATCCCCCTTCTTATATATTGGTACTGTGCGTGCCAGTTTAAGGATGTCTGGGAAGACACCAGAAGATAGACATTTGTTTATTGCTATGGCTAGTGGCTGAGGTAATTCTGCAATAATTTTCTTTAGCAGTGTGCAGGACATGCCATAGATGTCTACACTTTCTGAGTATTTGTAGGAGTTCACAATTTTTATCATGTCTTCAGGGTGTACTTCCTTCCAGTTTTGAATACTGCAACTGTCTGCATTTCTTATGTTTGCAGTCAGATCTAGGTCAGAGTGTGGAATTTTACTCACTGTCTTTTCCATTATTCTGACAAAATATTCATTGAAGTCATCAGGGCTACATGAATTTAAGCAGGAGGTAGTCTTCTTTTTGTTCTCATTTACAAGATTCCAGGCAGCTTTACAAGGATTTTGGGCCTCTTTAATGTATGTATCATTATATTTCTTTTTTGCTTCCTCTACTGCCTTCCTATAAGCTTTTTTGGCTTTTAGGTAGTTGCAGTGACGTAATTCTTTAGCTGAAATGTCTAAAGCTGATTTCATTCGGTCCTTGCACATTGTTACAATACACTTCAATTTATTGAGCTCGGCGGTGTACCATTGTTTCACATTGATAACTTTCTGCCTGCCTTGTGATTTGTCCACAGGATTCTTCACTGGTCTTACCAGAAACATGTCATTAAATATTGCTTTTAAGGTTTGGAACAGACATAAGGAAGAATCACTGCCTACTAACTCTGCAATTTTCTGCTGCCAGTTTACACAAGATAGAGCTGCTTTGAAATCATTTAGTCTCTCTTCTTTAACAAATCTTCTTTTGAATGTGTAGTTTGAATACCATGTGCTTATCTGCGGTTTGCTCCTCATACTGGTTTCCATTACTAGTGCACAGTGATCTGCTGTCATAGGTTCAACTACACTGAGTTTATAATCCCAGATGTTGAGGTTGGTGATTATGGTGTCCAGGCATGCACCACCCCTTGTTGGAAGCTTATTTGCAATAAACAACCCATAACTGGTAATTAATCTCATAAAGACCCTCTCTCTGGAATCTCCATCACCTATGTGTATGTTAAAATCTCCACACTGTGTGATTTTTTACTTTAGGCGTGTTAGGTAACACAGACAGTTCTCCATATGTCCAATAATATTCTCAAAGTCACCATCTGGTGAATGGTACACAGAAACAACAACTAAATCAATATTTGTTAATAACAGTGCAGCTAATTCAAGATCAAAATCCACACAAAAACTGCTTAAATCAATTTCCTTGATGCTATGATCTCTGTTGGCATACACAGAGACCCCACCATGGGTTGCAGTTCTTCGAAACCAAGCACTGGCCATGTCTAAGTATTCAACACATTTATAGAAATCACCTTCTGCTTCAGCTAGCCAGTGTTCACAATTACATAAAACATCTGATTTAATTTCTTCCATAAAACATGATAGGAGATCCATTTTGTTCCTATGCACTGCACATTTACACTTGCAATGATTATAGGCATATTGTTTTCAGTACTAGAAACATTCTTGCGAAGTGCTCCTTGATCCTTGTTTTTAACTTCATAATCTATTTTATTGGCATAATAGGAACAAAAAACGCTTAATTACAACATTTTGAGCCATACAGCAGTGTCCATTAGCTTGTCTTTTAGATGAAAGTCTACACCAATCTTAAAACTACTATTTAAACCCTTAGATTCCAATTTTTCTACGTGAAAATTGCTATGACCTGGTAGGATTTTCTTCAAAAAGTTTATTACATTTTCTGCTGTCACCTTTCCTGAATGAAACCATGCTCTCTTTTCCCCATACAGCATTCCTTTGTCATCATCAGTGCCTATTATTTTATTTTTCCTGTCACTAACACTTGAATTTCCAACTACTGAAATGGCATTGGTTGGAGGAGTTGATCTGATAGCCACTGTCTGTGGCAGTTTGCATGGTATATCCATATCTAGCACCGTGTTATTTGTTTGTTATTCTGCAGAAGTTGTTGGGGTTTTCTTGTCCCTATGGCGAACACATCTTTTCCTAGAACTCACTACATGCCACTCTGTATTGGGCGAGAGTTTATTTTCCAGGGGATCTGCAGAGTTGTAGAGACTATTTTCGTCATTATTAATGCCAGATCCTGTTTTGTTGACCGATACATTGTTTACATCAAAACACTCGTTTGATTCCATGATAACAGTTTGATTACAATTTACTGTTGGAGTTTTTTCATCTGGAATGATCTGTTTTCCTTGTTGTAGAAAGGGATTTGAACAGTTTCTGTCACTACTTACATTATTAGAGCATTCATCAGCGCCATTTTCTCGATCACCAACAGTTGTTTTGGATGTGTGAGTCGGGTTGCACAGCACATTAACCACAATATGGTGTTTATGTTTATCTCCTGCCAAATCCGTTTGTTTACCATTTGCAGTACCAATGTTTTCCTGCAGAAATTCACTTACTTTGCTATAACCACTTTCCAAAGAGTGGCACAACTTAACTGGAAGAAGGGATCGGTTGGTAGGACATGTTCTGAGACATCGAGGGATCACCAATTTAGTATTGGAGGGCAGCGAGAAGGGTAAAAATCGTAGAGGGAGACCAAGAGATGAATATACTAAGCAGATTCAGAAGGATGTAGGGTGCATTAGGTACTGGGAGATGAAGAAGCTTGCACAGGATAGAGTAGCATGGAGAGCTGCATCAAACCAGTCTCAGGACTGAAGACCATAACAACAACAACAGTTTCTCTGTGTTACCTGATCGACATTGACAGTTGTGACAGTTAAAAGTATTTTTATTAGTTAAGAAATTTAAATTCATGAACTGTTTGGAATTTTTGTTATTTTTTTTACATGTAAATGTATGAATGGATGTTGCGAATCTTCATTGTGGGACAATGATAGCAGATTTACTGGGATTCACAGTACCTGCCAGTCAAGTGTGTCATGTTATTCTTGGGAGGAGATGTCCCACTTCCCTGCTCTCCACTGGCCAATAAAAGATGTTCATGAGGTTAGGTAGTTAGTAAGGAGGGTGCACCCACCTTTCTGGAGGTGCTTTATGGTCTGTACAGATCAGAGTTGTACTGATCCTATGCTATTGATATGGTGAGCCATGAATGCTTGGGTATAGTTCTTTGCTTTGTGATTCCATGAGTGAAGGCATGGAGAATAAGACTTCCATTAGATCGAAGAAATGCTCACAAGGGAACAAACGACGTTAAAACATATTTGTACAAATTTTTATTGTCTTGATGGACTCTGACAGGCATACATTCTCTTACTGACTGGAATATATGCTGATGTAGTTGAGCTGTCATCACATAGGATTGTATACAGTATTACAGGGAATACATTGAGTTCAAACTATCTTGTTATGTTATTCCAGTGGGTACATCCATGAACAGAAATCTCTTTCAGCATCTTTTGAGACAAAGGAAGAAGTAGTCCACTGCAAAGAGCTGATCCATGTTTAAAGGGGCACCGATGAGTAGGACCTTTGCAGCACAAGAAATATGGCAACCAATAAATAAACTGTAAGAAATTTGAAGAGTTAACCTATGAATATTCTACAGAGTGACTAATGAATTATTTTACCTCTACCCTATCACCAAAATAGGAAAAGTCCAAAGAAAAATTTCAGCTGGTAACCATGACAGGAAACAAAAAAAAAAAAGGTCTGAAGATAGGGAGGTAAACAAGATTTAAAGGATTTTTTAATGAAATTAAGTGAGAAGATATGTTGTTGGCATGGGCAATCAAAGTAACAACAGAAAGCCGAGCAGTGCAGATGCTGTGTAGTTGGATTTAAATCAGTGAAACATTAAAGAAGGAGACGAATATGTTGGTTGTTACGAGAAAAAGAAGGAATTGTTTGAATAATAGGAATATACAAATTGTGGTTGTCCATATCAACAGAGTCAACAGTTACAACATTGTGCATGTTTATGGATAGTAGGCACGAGTCATGTACACTAGTGTGGAGCAGAAACATGAAAAAGTAATGTCAGGTATGGAGAAGAAGAGTGCCGACCTTGTAGCAGTGGACTGACCCCCTTGGCAGCAGTTTAACCTGGTATATGGTCCACGGTAATACGCAATTACCTGTTGCCTGCTACACCCCAATAGTTTCAGCACCAGCCCATTACAGCTGATCTTTGCAACACGTGTGCAGTGTACTGGCCAATCTAATGCAGTTCCCCACGGCTAAAAGATATGGTATCAGGTGGGCTGCACAAGTGACAATTTGTTACAAATGGTATGATGTGTTTGTAGTGAAGATTGTTGATAGATAAATTATGTCTAGACATAGAATTCATTGCTGATTGTTAAGTATTAATGATCTGTGGGGTTGTGCTTTTGCTAGTATTCTATGCCAGTCACGACCTGTAAATTGGCAACTGAATCACAAGTCTTTGATATGTAAGATGCTCAAGGCACAAGAGGACAATAATAATAAAAATTAGTGGAAACTCTTACAGCACAGGAGGAGACATTTAGTATTAGATTAGAGGAAACAATAAGTTTGATCAAGACACAAGGCACTAGGGTTACTATTTTAGAAAATGTCATAAATAATTTGCCAAAGAATTTACAAATAGAAATAAATGCACAATGTGACTTAGTATCTTAAGAAAATTCGTGATGATTTAAAAACAATTTATAAAGAAATTTCAGCTACTAGAGCACTGAAAGACCTGAGTTGAAACAAGGCCCCCGGAGTAGACAACATTCCATTGGAACTACTGACGGCCTTGGGAGAGCCAGTCCTGACAAAATTCTACCATCTGGTGAGCAAAATGTATGAAACAGGTGAAATACCCTCAGACTTCAAGAAGAATATATTAATTCCAATCCCAAAGAAAGCAGGTGTTGACAGATGTGAAAATTACTGAACAATCAGTTTAATAAGCCACAGCTGCAAAATACTAACATGAATTCCTTACAGACGAATGGAAAAACTAGTAGAAGCAGACCTCGGGGAAGATCAGTTTGGATTCCGTAGAAATACTGGAACACGTGAGGCAATACTGACCTTACGACTTATCTTAGAAGAAAGATTAAGGAAAGGCAAACCTACGTTTCTAGCATTTATAGACTTAGAGAAAGCTTTTGACAATGTTGACTGGAATACTCTCTTTCAAATTCTAAAGGTGGCAGGGGTAAAATACAGGGAGCGAAAGGCTATTTACAATTTGTACAGAAACCAGATGGCAGTTATAAGAGTCGAGGGACATGAAAGGGAAGCAGTTGTGGGGAACAGAGTAAGACAGGGTTGTAGCCAATCCCTGATGTTATTCTATCTGTATGTCGAGCAAGCACTAAAGGAAACAAAAGAAAAGTTCGGAGTAGGTATTAAAATCCATGGAGAAGAAATAAAAACTTTGAGGTTCGCCGATGACATTGTAATTCTGTCAGAGACAGCGAATCACTTGGAAGAGCAGTTGAACGGAATGGACAGTGTCTTGAAAGGAGGGTATAAGATGAACATCAACAAAAGCAAAACGAGGATAATGGAATGTAGTCGAATTAAGTTGGGTGATGCTGAGGGAATTAGATTAGGAAATGAGACACTTAAAGTAGTAAAGGAGTTTTGCTATTTGGGGAGCACAATAACTGATGATGGTCAAAGTAGAGAGGATATAAAATGTAGACTGGCAATGGCAAGGAAAGCGTTTCTGAAGAAGAGAAATTTGTTAACATCGAGTATAGATTTAAGTGTCAAGAAGTAATTTCTGAAAATATTTGTATGGATTGTAGCCATGTATGGAAGTGAAACATCGATGATAAATAGTTTGGACAAGAAGAGAATAGAAGCTTTTGAAATGTGGTGCTACAGAAGAATGCTGAAGATTAGATGGGTAGATCACATAACTGAGGAAGTATTGAATAGGATTGGAGAGAAGAGAAGTTTGCGGCACAACTTGACCAGAAGAAGGGATCAGTTGGTAGGGCATGTTCTGAGGCATCAAGGGATCATCAATTTAGTATTGGAGGGCAGTGTGGAGCGTAAAAATCTTAGAGGGAGACCAAGAGATGAATACACTAAGCAGATTCAGAAGGATATAGGTTGCAGTAGGTACTGGGAGATGAAGAAACTTGCACAGGATGGAGTAGCATGGAGAGCTGCATCAAACCAGTCTCAGGACTGAAGACCACAACAACAACAAGGAAAGATTAGATATTTTAGAACATGGCAGTACTTTTAAAGAAATTTTGAGCCCATATTCTACATTGCCTAGTTTGGCAGAGCTATTGTAGGAATTTGCACAGCAAAAAAACAGGAGTGGATTGACTCCTTCAGTATTACACCCAATCCTATAGATGAATCTGGTATTAATAGGCAAGAGTTACAGAGATAATTAGAAAAGTCATGACAAGACTTTGTGAAGTAATGGAGGAGTCATCATGCCCTGAAAATAATCTAAGTTCGGAAGAAGCAGTGGAAGCACGGGCCGCTTGGCAGGCGTGGGCCACTCAGCAGACAGACCACGTGGTGGCAGACATTAGCTGGACTAGAGGGGTAACCCCAGCACATGGTCTAGCTGCATGGCTGGGACTTCCGTTGTGATGAGGATGGTGCTTTGTGTCGATGAAGGAGATGCCTATGCCAGGAGTGCCAACGATGGCGGACTTTGTGAAACCTTAATGGCAGACATTTCACAGATCATTTAGAAATTAATAGTGGCCAGATGAATCATGATACCTCAAAAAGAAACATGTACATTACCATTATTTGCACAACATTTCTGATGGTGTAATCAGATTTTCAATATCTTTATTAGATTAAAGTTTAGTATCTGACGGTGAATTATGTAAGTAACACCCAGCAATGAATTTCCAAAATATAAATGCTTCATCTGATTTTGTCAATCACCATGTCTTAAGAAAGCTATTAGTGTAAACCTAAATGGGTATGAGTTATAGGCGTGTAACTTAAATAGTATATGAATTATTGGAGGTCAAAGTGGCCAATTACTATCAATCGCATCAGGCCATAAGTACTCCACAGTTACACGAAGAAACGATAGCAGCATGCATATAAATATATTGATTCATCCACATCTTTGTTAATATCCGATATATGCTATTGATGAAGAAACTGGTCAACTGTATTAGAAAGCACAAAGACATTAGGCTCCTGGCATACCTTTTGCTTCTTTTCTTTTGATATATGTTTATTTAATTGTTCATGTATTTAATAATGTGTGTTACAACATGTTTATGGTCCAGCCATAGAAATATTTATTTAATTTCAAGTAGTTAAATGTAAATCCAGTATTTCGTATGTGTTTTATGTATGTGAGTGTGAATTGGCTGTAAGACGTGGCGGGAGAGCTCTAGACAATCACAGCACTCGTTAATTGTGAGACTGTATGGAAGTGGGGGAGGAGCATCATTTCGAGAGAGGACACAGAGGTAGTTATGGACAGTACACCACAGGACAGGGGAGTCTGGGAGGTGATGGTGTGACAGACGCAGAGTCGTGCGAAAGACTTTGAGTAGAGCAGTTTGCACGTGATCACGAGAGGTAGAGAAACTTCGGAGTGCTGATTTGTGTGCTTGTGGGATTTCTGTGGCTTCTGCAGTGAAGATGAAGTATGCATTTCAAAGTGAATATTTCACGAGCTATGATGTTGTTTATAACTAATTACGTGAAGTAGGAATCAATTGTTTCACTGTTATTCAACTTATATTTTTTTTAATTGCTGGACCATCGACACCAATAAGTGTTTTGCAGAAATATACTGCGTTCTCAAAAGTACTTCTACTATTGTACTCATCATTTAAAGTCATTAAGATAGTACCTGCCATTTTTATTTAATTGCACTCTTTCTTTACATCCATAATTCACAATTGCCGAGTGATAGAAACCTTTGACCATTCGATTCGTAAGTCTAATCTTATTGTATACTGTAGACTCACCAGTATTTGGCCTGTAAAGTGGCAACTAAGTATGTGCTTATTAATTTTATTTGTTGTTCTCCTTTCTTGTTCTGAAATCATCCAAGGAAATGAAGTTGGACTTGTACCTAATGAGTTTGGCTCTTCTGAAAATAAGACCAAATTTTGCTCTCTGCTTTACCAAGCTGTAATAATTAGGGGGGGGGGGTTGTAAAATGGTATAAGATTTGACACACCTACTGACATACAAATTTCAAATCTGGATCTCTTTTGAACTGTGTATTTGAGTGTAGAGCTGTTTTCTCATAGAGCTCCACTAGTGTGTCTTTTCTACCAATTTTGGTTATCTTATCCAACTTCATACCTACTTTTGCATGAAGATCTTCTGTTACAGTCAATCAGGCAGCAGCTACTTTCCAAGATGGAGCAGCAACAGGAAAGTAATTGATTTTATGGCGTTTTATGAGTTCCTAGCTGGAAGCAAATTGTTTTGTCTCACCTGTGTGCTTTGGTAGTTTAGTTTTCGAATTTCTGCATGTTAATTTTATATTTAATATACATAGTTCTTGCATTTTCATTAGCATCAGAAAGTAACTGATTTTGTGATATTTTACAAGTTCCTAACAAGGAGTGAATTATTTAATCTCACCTGTGTGCTTTAGCAGCTTAATTGTTGAATCTCTGCAGGTTAATCTATTTCATTAGATGCGGTTCTTTCGTTTTCATCAGTGCCTACAATAGAGTTTTGTAGCATGTGTGGTTAGTCGTTTGTTTGTCTATGTAGTGTAGTTTTCTACTGTCTTTGGCATGGATAGAGATTGTGACTGCTGTATGTGGATGCGAATGAGTTGTGACACTTCACTCTCAGTTCCAGGTTGTATTGGCTTCAGTTACACAGCTTGAGGTTGCAATGGATGGTCATCATTGTTGTGGACTGACTGTGAGGATCCAACAGATGTCCAGCATGACACATGAGTCCACCAATTGGTCCACACTGCTGGCCAGCCTAATTACTGTTTGCATTGGAGTTGATCCCTCAATTGTGGTTGAGTTGGCAATCACCTTGTGGCATGGCAGGCTGTGAAAGACTTCCTGGGGAGGTAAAGAATGCCAGTGTCCACTCTTTGCATACTGGAGGGAGTCATTTCAGATGGTGAATGGGTCCTTTTGGCTTCCATGAAGAGCACAGCATGCACCAACTGTAGGTGGTGGCTCATGTCAATACCAATGATGGTACTGAGATTGTGGTCATGTGTTTGTGAGTGCCTTTGGATGTGGATATGCGTGTGGGTTGTTGCCTAATTTTGACCAAAGCCTTCTTGGCCAAAAGCTAATAGTGTGACTGTCTTTCTGCTGTGCCTTTCTGCAACCCAGCATCTCCACTATATGATGAGTAGCAACTTTCCTTTTATATTGTATTGACAATGTGTGTGAATTTGGATCAGAAAAAATTGTCTCTTTTTTTAAGTGGCTATTGGAAGTGGTAAAGGCTGCCAGTTTTGCTTGAAAGATGAAAGCAAAGCTGACCATTTGCAGAATAGTAGATAGGCTGACTGCAGACCTCTGGTACAGAGCCAAGTGAAGGGTGTCAGTCAGAGGCTAAGACAGTTCTCTGACTGTGTGGACTGCAAGTTCCTTGATTTGCGCCATAGCATGGTTGGGTTTCGTGTTCCACTGAATAGGTCTGGAGTCCAATACATGCAAGAGGCAGCTATAGGTGTAGCGAGGGCTGTGTGGCATGTACTGGAGTTTTTTTTTTTTTTTTTTTTTAGTTTAGAGGGTCTTGGAAAACCACAAAAAGGGCTTCAGTCACAAATGGTGCATGCTAAACACAGGAAGAACGTAGATACAGGAACCACCAGTATAACAGTTGTAAATTGTCGTAACTGTGTTGGGAAAGTACCTGAGCTCCAATTGCTAATATAAAGCACTGATGCTCAAATCGCTGTAGGCACTGAAAAGCTGGCTAAAGCAGGAAATAAGTTCAGCAGAAAATTTTGCGAAAGACCTAATGTGTTTGTTGCTGTTAGAAGTAGTTTATATTGTAGTGGAATTGAATGAGATAGTTCCTGTGAATTAGTAGAGGTCATTCTTGGCAGCTGGAATAAAATAATAATTGAATCCTTTTACTGACCTCCCTACTCAGATGAAACAACTGCTGAATGTTTCAAAGAAAACTTGAGTCTTATTTCAAAGATGTACCTGACATATACAATTATATTTGATGGTGACTTCAGTTTACCCTCAGTATGGTGGCAAAAATACATGTCTAAATCTGGATTCATCCAGAGAATATCATCTGAAATTGTGTTAAAACGCATTCTCCGAAAATTATCTTGAACAATAAGTTCATGAGCGCAGTACAATAGTAAACAGTTGTTAACATGTACTGAACCTCTTAGCAACAAATAATCCTGACATAGTGTGGCGATACCTGTAAGACACCGCTAGCCCACGCCTCTCGCGGTGTGCGTTTAACCCCATTTAAATGACGCGCCAAGCGCGCGCCCAGCGGCTGTACGATTAATTAAATAATCGGCGTGCTAATCACAGTTGAAATCTCTGGTCCAGAGGGACGTGAAGAGGCTGTGGTCCAGAGAGAGAGTAGAGTCAGTCGAGTCTTGTTCAGTCTTAAGAGTCAGTCGAGCTAGAAAGTGTCTTGTGAAACGATCATTCTGTGGATAATATTAGTGTGATGATTTCTTTTATATGTGTTGTGTTGTCTTCTTCGATGAGTAAAAAAAAAAATATAGGTAAAATAAATTTTTGTGATGTCCATCAATAAGTTCATTCCAGTAAAAATAGAACCACTTCCCTTCACCTTTATTCACCCTTTTTTCTTTCTTTCCTTTCAATAAACCAAAAAAATAAAAAAATACCACCCTCCTTTTTTTTTAATTCCGGACATCACACTGGCGACCGTTTACAGGACGCCAATCTTCGGATTTTACTGGAATGAACTTAACAAGGGCAAATTAAAGTAAAATCATACGTGTAGTAATATTTATTGTCTTGTACATTGGCTAAAAAACTGTAATTTTCTCTTTCATGCCCAATATGAAAACGAGAGCTAACGTTGTTTCAAGATTAACAAGATTTCTGCAAGCTTCAACGCAGCGCGGTGAGTAGTGCAAAAGCATTTGTTCTGCTATGCCATTGTCCAGCGTGCGCCTCCCGCCTATGCTAACTTTTATTCCCATTTCCCAAGCCTTTCCCTAAACAAGAATCATACCCTTTGTCAATGGAATTTCTATTATTGTAACATTGAAATTCAACAGTAAGATATGCAGAAGTCATTGTTATGAGTCAATCCTGTTTGTTACGTCATGTCACCACTTTTAGCTACGCGAATACGGTTACAACCACAATAATAATTCAGACATTTTTGGAAATTCTATCAAGTAATAGTTATTACCGTCTAACTATTTAAATTTTATTTATCTTTTGAACTTTGCAAGCCATCGCCATTCTGGGTGTACTATTTGTATATTTCACGTTTGTTAATTATTGGCAAAAATGGAACAACAGCAACAGCAAACTGATAACGGTGATGCTACTGTATCATCAGCATCCCCTTTCCTAGGCTTTTCCAGCCCAGAATCTATGGAATTTACTGCAGGTGTATCACATCAAATAATACTAAGTAACGAAAGTAATTCATCAGGTGACACACCCAATAATCCTGACCCTATGGAAAACGATAGTAGACGTGTCCAACTAGGGAGTTCCCACTCCGATCCTAATTTGCACAACTCTAGTGAAAGGAACAATGATCCAAACATTGATCCGAATCAGTACGGAATTTTAATACAACTTCTTACGCGAAGTATGGATAGCATCCTTAATGAAAGGTTTGATAAACTAGACACTAGATTTGATAAACAGGAGCAGAGTACAAAAGAATTAAACAGCAAAATCGATCAATTGTCTTCTGAGGTAACATCTACTCTGGAAAAACAGGCTAACCAAATCTCAGAACTTAATTCAAAAACGACACAATTGACCGAAAGTTTCAACGAATTGTCATGTCGTGTAAACACTCACGAAAATTCCTTTGTTAAATATCAAACAGTGACAAATTCCGAAATGCAGTCATGTAAAACCAAGTTGGATCAGGTCACGAACGCTCAGGCTCAGGTCAATGATCTAGTTCAGAATTTCGTGCAAAATCAAACCACCTCACAAAATAAAATTTCGATGGATATCGAAGGTATTACTCAACAAGTTAGCGTAGTATGCTTACAACAATTAGAAATGAAAGAAAAAATTTCCCATTTGGAGGAAAAAACAGAATCGCTTTCTTTAGAGTGTAACGCAAACATTGCAGAAAAATTAGTGCACGAATGTGATATTTGCAACAAGCTCATTGAGCAAAGGGTAGAAACCGCTACAAAAGAGATTTTACACCAGGCCATGTCGCAGGTGCAAACCGAGACCAACACTTTAAAAAACCAAATTTCTCAGTTATTAACTCCCGATTCTAACGTAGTTACTGTTCCGCCTACAACCCCACTCACAACGAGTTCACCGCCTAATTTCACTGTGCAGTTTGTTCCACAGTCTAACAGCGAATCACTTGCGAGCGAAAAACATCAAACAGAGCCGCTCTCAGTGATCGCACAAAACAGTAATTCTCAACCACCCTTATGCCATGAAGTTTCACCAGGGAACAATAGTTCAGGCCCTATAGTGCCTGCCGGTATTGTTGACGGTAACATGATTAAACATGCCTATTTTCCAACGTTCAGTTCCGATGATACCCAAGCGGTGCACCCGATTGTTTTTATTAGGTCTTTTGACGGAATGTTTCCGCACAACTGGTCAGATGCGGAAAAGATTTTTTTTGTAAGTAATCTGTTGAGGGGGCGAGCATCCAGATGGGGAGCTGAAATAAAAAGGCAAAATTTAACTTTCAAGCAATTTGAAGAGGCTTTTCTGGTCAGAACATGAGCAAAAACAACTTCGACGTGAAGTTCACAATCCCGAACCATACAACCCTCGTAAAGAAACTTTGCGTCAATATTTTGAAAGATACCTGGACAAAACCGGCCGATCTTGCCGATGTGATTAACACCTTAAAAAGTCATTTACCCCTACATTACCGGACACAATTAATTGGTGTTCCGGAAACTAACATCAAGAAATTTCTAGATTATTTGAATGAAGTAGACCTTGTGTTTAGAGGAGATTCAGGGAACACTCCACATATTTATAATGCTAATTCCAACTCTCACCGAAACAATTGCCATAATTTCAATCAAAATAACAACAGCGGTAACATGTGGAATGCAAACCCGCTTCCTCAAAATCAGGGGCAAAAATCACAACAGCCCAACTTCACACAATATTCGCAGCAATCTTGCGATCCCCGATTCCAAAATTCGAACAATTACAACAGTTTTGATAATGGTCAATTTTACCGAAAAAGTAATAGTAATGGCAACAGACGCAATGGTAGTTTCAACAACAATCAGTACTCCAGAGGCAACAACAACCGTAACCGAAACAACAACAATCAGAACAGACGTCAGGATGGAAGATACAACCCTGGTTATTTTGAGAGAAATTCGCCATATCAGCAGAATAATTCAAATTGTCAAAATTCTAGAGTCAGTTATCCACCCCCGCAGTGGGGAAACCCGAACTATACACCACACAACTACAATTATATGTTTCCGAATGCACGACACTTTGTACCAACAAACAATGCTAATAATCAGGACTGCGGTAATCAAACTCCACCGAATACCAAACATGTCCATGAACAAAGGATAAATATTATTGAGGTAAGTGATGACCAAAATGCGTCGCCTAATAACGCGGCGGAAAACATGAGCAGACCGGCGTAAGCGCCCAACCCCCGGTCGAGAACGTGAGCACGGGCGCAAATAATCTTGCAAATTGTTTTTTTGAGATTCCAAGACGGACACACTATGGAACATGACCTTCTTGCCGAGAATAATAAGTCTAGTAATAACGACAAAGTAAAGGTAACGGTTCAGGCAACTGCTGTTTTATCGTTAGAGAAATCCATTGTAGAAGTGTTATTCGACACTGGAGCGTCAGCAAGCGTGATTTCTAGTTCCCTGTACTTGGATCTAGATAAAGGTTCTAAACTTCCGACGTTTCCAGTGCAGAACTGCCGAATCATCGGTGCCACTGGAAACAAATCAAAAAATGTCAAATTACAAGCTCTTCTAACTTTTGTTGTTTCCAACGTGCATGTTCGTTACCATTTCCTTGTTGTGGATAATTTAACAGTTCCATGTCTTTTCGGCATCGATTTCTTAAATCAGTATCGAGCAGTGATTGACTTAGGGAATGGTATCTGTCAATTGACGGTTGAAAAGCAAAGAATTTTGATACCTTTATCTAAAACAATTAATAACAACAATTCTTATCGGGACGTACGTCACTTGAAAGTACAATATGTGCCCATCACTAATTTTTCTATGACAAACAATTGCAATTCTTCTTACAATGCTGATAGTAAAACTCTGTGGGAAAAGTGTGCCGAAGCCTACCATCTATCTGATTTGCAAAAACAGAATCTGTTTCACCTTCTTCAACAATTTTCAGTAGTCTTTCAAGATAAACCTGGTATCATACGTGGGTATGTGTACAAGATGGCTGTCAAACCCCACCTAACATTTTGTCGTACACACTACAATATACCGTGGTCTAAAAAACCAGCGGTTATGCAGGAAATTAACAGAATGCTACGTTGGAAAATCATAGAAAATTCGCACTCGCCGTATTGCAACCCTTTGTTGTCAGTTTCGAAACCCGATGGAAGCGTGCGTCTTGTTCTCGATGCACGCGAAATCAACAAAATTATTATACCGGTAAATACTCGCCCTGTAAATCTGGACGAACAACTCCTGAAATTTCACAACGCCAAATTTCTGACTAATATCGACCTACGATCGTCCTACTACCAGGTTCTTCTACATCCTGAATCACGTAAATATACCGCATTTTTGTGCGAAGGACGATCATACCAATTCCGTGTTTTGCCATTCGGGTTACGAATAAGTGCAGGAATCTTTATCGAGGCGCTTGACGACGTCCTCGGGCCAGATTTACTTTCACAAATCACTCCCTATGTGGATGATTTAGTTGTGGCGACTGCCACCTGGGAAGAACATGTCGATCTTCTAAGACAAATTTTGATTAAATTCGCCGATGCAGGCGTGACAATCAATTTGGAAAAATCAAGGTTCGCCCGACAACAGATAAAGTTCCTTGGCCACATCATCACGCCGGAAGGCATCAGGCCGGACTCTAAAAAGACTGAAGCAATTCGCAACTTTCCTGCACCCCGAACCAAAAAACAACTTAAAGCATTTTTGGGTCTTTCGTCATTTTTCAGAAAGTTCGTGACACAGCAAGCTCTTAACAGCCCACATCTTATAAATCTTCTAAAGAAAAATTCCCTTTGGTGATGGACTACAGAATGTCAAGCCGATTTTGAAAAAAATTAAACAATCATTAATCCACGCACCACTCCTCTGTCATCCGGACATGTCAAAAGACTTCTGCCTATCGACCGATGCGTCATCTTATGGACTTGGGGCCTTTTTGTTTCAACTGTCTGTTGAACATGATCGAACAATAGTAAAACCTATCAGTTTTGCCAGTCGCACCTTAACTGAATGCGAGAGATCGTATTCAGTTACGGAACGCGAGACCCTTGCAATTATTTGGTCTATGCGAAAATTTCAATATTTTCTCTGGGGAAAACATACACGCATCTATACAGACCACCAAGCTTTATCATTTTTACTGTCTTGCAAATTACTTCATCCCCGGCTCACTCGTTGGTGTTTGTCGTTACAAGAATACGATTTCGAAATTATTTACATCTCCGGCGAAACCAATATTGTTGCGGACGCTCTTTCTCGTCTTCCGCACGATGCGAAAAATCTTTCAGATTTGCATGAGCAAACTTCCGACTTTCAGGTCATGTTAATGTATGACGAATCCTACAACCGCTACTATCACTGAATCTGCAGGGATTTTGCACAGTTACAAGATGCCGATCCTAGGTGGTCTACAGCAAAAACAAAATTATGTCAGAATTCAAATTATAATCTTCAAAATTACAACAAGATCAACAATGGTGTACTGTTTCATCGTTCCCATCTCGTGTCAGAGCGTTGGTTGGTATGTTTACCGGAAGCTTATGTTGACGACTTCATTTTGTTCACCCACAAAACCTGGGGACATTATGGCATTAATAAATGTGCCGCCAAGATCCTACGCTTCTGCTATTTTCCTAACATGCGACGTAGAGTCCTGCAGGTCATTCGCAAATGCGTCATTTGCCAGAAGGCAAAATATTTGAACAAACATGCATCAATTGAATTGTATCCCATTCTTCCAAAGCAACCGCTTGATTTGATTTCCGTAGACATTGCCGGACCCTATCCACAATCCCGCGGTGGTGCTAAATACATTTTGGCTATATTGGACGTTTTTACTAAGTATGTGAAATTGTACGCCTTGCGCACAGCCACTGTTGCGGCTATCATTCGACGCTTTTCGGCCGACTACCTAGCCCGCGTCGGAAAACCTGTCGCTGTCCTAACGGACAATGCATCGTACTTTACGAGTGCAAAGTGGAAATCATTTCTGCAAGATTCCGATATTAAACATGTTCTTACTTCCCGATTTCACCCACAGGGTAACCCCGTTGAGCGAATTTTTAAAGAATTTAATCAATTTATGCGCATCCATTCTTCTACAAAACATTCCAAATGGATAGAATACCTCGCTCCGTTCGAGTACATTGTGAACAATTTGCCACGTAGTTCAACCGGATTCTCACCTGCCGAGTTATTTTCAGACGAACCAGAAAAAAACTCATGTTCAAGTCCCCTGCCTAAGTTGTCTTCGAACGATATTTCTTTGCAGGAAAAGGTAAGGCAAGCTGCCATTACCCTGGCACACACTGCGGAGCTCCGGAAGGAAAAAATTTGATAAACGGGTCAGACCGACACGTGTGTTCGAAATTGATGATTTGGTATTGCTCACAACCCATCCCAAATCTACGAGGCTAAAACGTTTGCTTTAGAAATGGCAATTAGTTTACTCAGGTCCATACCGGATCGTCGATATTCCTCACCCTGGATGTTATTTATTACCATACCCTACAACATAGAAAGTTAAAGGACTTTACGCCCACCACCACTTAAAGCAGTATGTAAAGTAAGAGAATAAGAAAGGATGTGCTAGTTACAGCTAAAATGTTAGTGTTAATTGTTAGTCAATGCAAAGAATCATAACGCATTAAACTATAGCAAATCTACGTTAAACATTACATGCAATCCAAGAACTATTTAATCTACGAATAATTTGACTACTAGCCAAGGACAACGAAGTTAGCGACCAAACTTACTCCTTAAACAGGCATTTTCTAGAACAGGAAACTATGTACAAGAAAAAAGATTTTATTATGTTAATAACTGTGATGAATTTGAGAGCCACCAGAATGCTATACTATACGCCAGCATGAGTGAATGATTGTGCTGAAATGAGTGTGAAAGAATGAATGTGAATTTTAGTTTATAAGGTAGTTTTTATGATGATGAGGATTTCGTTGTGTGTGAGCCAATGATGCCACCACGTAGTATTATTTGATGATTTGCGATTTATATTGAAGCTGTTCTATGAGAAGAAAGGTGAATATTAATTATATGAAGCTGTATGAATGAAAACGATACGTGTGTATGAATACTGATAGATGTTAATGAGAAATGATTCGCCGTGTAGGCAATAAAAAAGGAGAAAGAAAAACTTATTTGGTATGTGCCCTATTTAAAAAACCATTATCTCACGCTTGGCATAAAGAGTTTGTGTGCTCTCCATCGTAACAAACGTAAATTTTGTACATAGGTCATTGTGGAGGAAAAATGTTTATCAGCCACAGCGAAATAAATAATCTGCTTACGTAGCGAATAAAAATTGCTGTCGTTATAGAATCTCATTCTTTACACAGGCTAATTGTGTAGTACCATGCATGCAGGCTGCCTTCGTAAGATTCGTATTCTACATTTACGAAGGTCGTGTTTAATGGTTACGAACTTATGAACTCACTAACATTAACACTATTTAAAAAAATGTTTTTATCCTGTGAAGTAATTTAGGTGGAATCTAGCACTCATTACTTGATACTGTGAGGACATGGACATATGTATTTGTGTAAGTGGGATAGTATATAAGTTATGCAATTTTATGTCGTTCTGTCTGGACCAGAGTTAAGAAAATGCGACTCTCATAAAACAATTGCTAGGATACGAAGTCTCCCGCTCTCTGCTCATGTTCTCGACCAGGAAACACAAACTACACGACTACCGGTACGACGTACAATTCACGATTACAAGAAAACATACTTTAGTGTATGAGATTTTTCTTTCTCTTTCAGCAAAGTGGATAAGTTTTTGAAGATTTGTGTGTGAAGCAGTACGACGCAGCTGTCTTCGTGGACACAGCGATTTTCTTGTCTTTATGGAAACTAAAGCGCATTCGTTTTCCTTTACCTACAGGAAATTCGTATATTCATTTTACTACGTGATACACACTAAAGTACACCTCTTATGGAAGGATCCTATAGTCATTTATTAGTACGTTTACTGACCGAATTTTTTTCAGGAATATAAACTACCGTGTCATTAAGCGCGTATTTACCTGAACATGACTGATTCAACGAGTGAATTAAACCATATACGGTACTCACATTGATTCTTGCAAAAATCTTTGACTGATTTACAGGAAGTGATTGACAATGATCATTGAATTTCTTTTTGCTTAAACAGCAATTCGGATCAACTTTAAAGGATGAAACTGAATACAACATGAATTGGCTTAAAGTCAGTGACACTTGCGCAATGGCAAAGTTTATGATGCATACGTTACGCAAACAGATACACTATTCGTCGCACACGTGTGTGAAAACACTACTGTATTGATGAAGATTTTGTAAATATGAATATAACCCAATCCTTCTATCTTGATCCTACTCCCACCTCCTTGCCCACTGCTGGACGATGGATAGTGGGGTAGTGAGGTTTTTGCACTATTCTTTTGTATATTTTGTCCATTCATAATTTGCAGCACTTAGGGTCTCTCGTCGAGTTTTGCAGAATTCTTGATGGCAGATGCCATAGATTTCAATATTCTGTAAAGGAGGAGATAGTACTCCGTTAGTGCACATGCACAGCAAGAAATAGATGGCACAACCTGAATTTCGTGTACATAAATATGTCATGACATGTCTAATTGTAAATTTTGTAAATGTAAACAACTAGCAATCTCAATATAAATCTGAATTTTGTAAAGTTTCACAGGACACGACTAGCAAAACATGTCTAATTGTAAGTTTTTGAAGATGTAAACAACTAGTATTCTCTATATAAATATGAATTTTGGGAGAGTTTCACAGGTCACGACTAGCAAAGTATTTCAATGGCTATGTAGCAACTTAGCTACGAAGAAGTTCATTTGTATTATGTATATTGAATTTCATGTCTATAGTAGGTAATCATTTTATGTACATGTACATGTCCATTTTTTCTATGTAATTTTGAACTTGCCTATTCAAAACTTAAATGTCCTCTTGTGAAGGCTACACACAAAACAGTCCTACTATGTGCACCTAATATAAAAGGAGAAAAGATGCAAAGTGTAATTTTGCTCAAAAGTGAAGTGTCTGTGAAAATGTGTTCTCAGAAGGAAACAGGACGTCGAACCTCCCTTCTGAACAGTGTAAAAAAAATCAAATAGTGTTGATAAAGAGAAATCAACCAGTCAAGAGTAAAAATATGATAGAAAAGTGTTTTCCGTACAAAGTGATAAGTTTAATCTCAAATTCTACGATAAAATGCAATGATGCGTATCACAGTGATCCCTACCTTGGAAAGTGCTTGGAAGTCTGCGTTGTACGGTCTTCGGACGCGGCTACCAGTACTGTCGCGTCCGTCGTAAGGGGTGGCGCCGCCAGACGTGTCACCGCCTATTATACCTCAACAGCGGACCCGAGCGCGAGGCTGTACGCAGTGCCGCGGTGCGTGGTGGATGGACCACTTTATCAAAATTACTGCACTCGTGCACGCACAGCCACTCTTAAACACCAACAATACTGACATGAACTTTGTTGTCATCGACAACTTAAAACCAAATTGTATGACCTTTTGTGTTCTTTTGTCGTAAGCAGATTCATTACCTATTGTCCTGATGTGCAAACTGTAAAGTAAACAAAGTTGTGGTGCTGTGACTTTTACTGTGCTTCGCACGATGCACCACACTGAACTGAGGCAAAGCAGAATGCTCACTGGTCGACACAATAAGAACTGTGAATACAGGGTAGCAGCTATTGTTTTAATAACAGGACTGCCAACGGTGCAGGCATCTCTCTAAAAAAAATGAATCATCCATTGATCAATTTCAAAGTGGCTATTTTGTAATGTGCAACAATTTATGTATATTTACTTAAACTTTGTACTTTAGGCTATAATTCTTTATATATGTATGTACTTGTCATATGTTTGAAAATGTTGTATAATGCTGGTGCAAACACTGCACAACCTTGTTCGTCAACTCAAATCTGGTACTGCCGCGAAGTTTGAAAAACTTACGCACCAGTAGAGGGGGCCGTGTGGCGATACCTGTAAGACACCGCTAGCCCACGCCTCTCGCGGTGTGCGTTTAACCCCATTTAAATGACGCGCCAAGCGCGCGCCCAGCGGCTGTACTATTAATTAAATAATCGGCGTGCTAATCACAGTTGAAATCTCTGGTCCAGAGGGACGTGAAGAGGCTGTGGTCCAGAGAGAGAGTAGAGTCAGTCGAGTCTTGTTCAGTCTTAAGAGTCAGTCGAGCTAGAAAGTGTCTTGTGAAACGATCATTCTGTGGATAATATTAGTGTGATGATTTCTTTTATATGTGTTGTGTTGTCTTCTTCGATGAGTAAAAAAAAATATAGGTAAAATAAATTTTTGTGATGTCCATCAATAAGTTCATTCCAGTAAAAATAGAACCACTTCCCTTCACCTTTATTCACCCTTTTTCTTTCTTTCCTTTCAACAAAACAAAAAACAAAAAAAATTACCACCCCCCCCTTTTTTTTAAATTCCGGACATCACAATAGTAATGAGCATCAAAATGGATACAGGATTGACATAGTGAGACTGAATATTGTAACTTACAAATCCGTGAAAAACAAATGGAAAATATAACTATTCAGAAAATCAGATAAAAATTTGTTTGATGGCCGGCTGAGAGATAATGTCCACTCCTTCCAAATTAACAGTGTGAGTGTAGCCCACATGTGGCTTGAATTTAATAGTATTGGCAGCAATTGAGAGATTTATACCAAATAAATTAACAAATTATGGAGCTGATCCCCTGTGATACACAAAAGAGATCGTAACACTGTTGTAGAAAAAATGAAAATTGCATGCCAAATTTTAATGAACACAAAATCCCAAAGATTGGCAATCTTCTGCAGAAGCTCGAAATTTGGCACAGACTTAAGTGCGAGATGCTTATAACAGTTCCCACAACCTAACTTTTCGTTGAAAGCTTGCAGAAAATCTGAAGTGATTTTGATCATATGTAACATATACTAGTGACAAGATACAATCAATACCTTCCCTTTGTGATAGAAACAAAAATACTATCAATGACAGTGTGCTAATGCACAGTTACTAAACACTGTCTTCTGACATTTCTTAACCAAATAAGACAAAGTAAATATTACAGAATTTGAACCAAGAACAGCTGCCAACATCAGTAAATTTGGAAGTAGACATCCTCAGAGTAGTGAAGCAACTTAAATTACTTAATAAAAGCAAGTCTTCTGGTCCAGACTATATACCAATTAGGTTCCTTTCAGAGAATCCTGATGTAATAGCTCCATACCTAACAAACATATGCAACTGCTCACTCAATGAAAGATCCATACCCAAAGCCTGGAAAGTTGCACACATCACACCAATATTCAAGAAGGGCGATATGGGTAATCCACTAAATTACAGGCCCATATCATTAATGTCAATATGCAGCAGAATGATATTATAAATTTACTTCTGCTGTTCAACAAAAGCCCAACAGTAATAGCACCAGCTCAAAAGATAGCAGCTTTTACAATTATTATTGACCAGGTTTCGATAAATACTTGCAAATAGGTCTACCACAAGTGGTACACAAAGGTTTTATTGTTCACTAGAGGTATGATGTTTATGACCTAAATCACTATAATGTGTAAAAAATTCGTTTATGACCAAAAATAAAAAAAAAGTATGATAACATGAAAAAATAGCCTAACAATATTAAAATGAGATAAAATTTCTGTTGTAAAATAAATTAGTAAGTCAGTTTATGATGATGGACTATTTATTTAAGAATAAAGTGCATGTGATGTTTTAGTATGTGTTTTATTAAAATTGTCAGTACATAATTAACTTATGAAGTGTTTTTATTTGTGCATTCTCATTTTCTCTTCCTTTTATGTAGTCTTAGTTGAAATTTACAGAGAATACCTTGTGCAAGTTTTCAAATAAAAAATATTTCCTGTTGTCAGCCACCTAGGTCTGGTACTTCAAAAAACTTCTTTCTGCTTCAGCTGACACAAGAGAAGCATATTTAGAATGAATGATATCATTTGAGTCTAAATCTGACCAATTAAGAGAGACCCAAAAAATAATTGAAATGGAAAATCTTTTCCACTCTCTCTGAGACTTCTTTTTCCACTTTACGAATAACAGCTTCTGATTTAATCACAATTGTTTAGACTTGTTCTATCTGCTTCACTGGTGGCATTTCTGATTATTCTAAAGCATTTATGGCAGCATGAATAAATCCAAAATTTGATTTCACATACTAAAGCTCACCTGAAATTTCAGCATTACACTCCAGGAACCCTGTCCTGTCACGATAGAAGGTGGTGATAAGGAAACATCTGGAGCTGTCAACTTAAATTTTGCAACACATGAAGGGGCTCTGCAAAATACCTTTTTGATATACCCAATAAATCTGTCAACATCACTGAATTTATTATGTCTCCTCTGCAACTCCACCTAAGGTGTGAGCTAAACCAGTCACATTCTCCATTTTACTGTATAATGCTCTTAGCTGAAATGTACCAATGTATGGCCGTTAGGATAGATATGGCATTAAGTGTTGGTCTCATTTGTCAGGCTGCCACATTTATAGGTATATATAAATTTTGTAACAGTCTTATTCCATTCACCTGGTCTTTTAGAACTCAATTTACAGTACTCATCCAAATTCTGCGATTAATTTCATTTTGACCCTAGCAAACATGCAAATATATCTGTGTTTGTTGGACTGTTACTAATTGATACTTGAGCATAAAGCATAAAAATTTTCATTTTGTAATTCCAGGATACCTTTTAGAATAAGTGAAACTAACTTTTCTAACTTATTTTCCAACAAATAATCATCATGATCTAAATAACTTAAAAAAGGAGTGGTATCAAACATATTTTATGAATTTTGACACTAAAAGCCATGTAAATGCTTATGTTACAAGAAGCTTTTTAACATTTTGATTTTTCTTGACTTCTGAATTTCAAGATTAATGAAGTTGTTGGATTTATAAAATAATTGTTCATACAGGATATTTCAAAAAGGACTTTACAACTTTTAAATGTCATATAAATTAATTCATAGTAACTACAGAGGTGATTGTAGAGTCAATTTGTATGGAGATATATCAAATTTTGTCTCCCATAATTTGCTGCTGCCAAATTGCACTGTAAGGAGTGCTAGCAGCAGTTACATTAAAGATGGTTGCCTTTACTGGGCCTGAGTGTGCTAGCTGTGTGTTTTGGTATGAAGAATCAAGTTGGTGACAGTAGTTCAGCATAATTTCTGTACCAAAAATGCTAAATATTCTTCTAGTAGGCCTACAATTCATGAGTGACATAAGTGTTTTGTAGAAACATGATGATTGGTAATACATGGGAAATCATTAGGTCATCCAAGCACACCTAATGACATTGTTAAGGGAGTGAGACAACATTTTGTCAACAGTACTACAAAATTGACCTGATGTGGATCCTGTGAACTACAAATCCCACATATGACAGTTTGGCATACGTTGAGAAACCATTTGTATTTGAAACCATACTGATTGAGAATCGTAAAAGCACTAAAAGACACTGATAAAATTGCTCATAAGAACTTTTCTGAAAATATATTAAATCGATTACATGAGGATGAACATTTCTTGGACAAAATCTTGGAGCAGTGAAAATCCATATCAAACAGTGCGACATGTTTGTGATAGCACTAAACTGAACATTTTTTATGCATTGAGCAAGAACAAAGTGTACGGCCCCTTTCTTTCCATGAGGGAACCATAAACGGGATAGTGTACCTGGATATGTTACAACAATTTTTGATACCACAGGTCCATGAGGATGATCCAGAATGAAATGTTTACTTCATGTAATATGGTGCACCACCCCTCTTTCTAGCTGACATCTGGGATTTTCTCAGTGACCACTTTCCATGTAAATGTATTGGCCATGATGTGCCAATTGTAAATCCAGCTCTGTATCTTCTTTCAGTAAATTTATGTGAATTTTTGAAGTCCTTTTTGAAACATCCTGTATATTTTTGTGAATATTTTTTTAAAAAAATATTAACATTTTCTGCATTTTTGCTTTACAGCTCTTTCATGTTTCAGTCTTCACAATCCTCCAAATTTCTTTTGACCTGATCAGACTGCCTGATTAAGCTTGCATTACTTAGAAGTTTGCTGTAGCAATTACTTTTAGATACACACACTCTCGTAACTCATAACATGTTCTATAAACTGTGGTTTTGTGGATATTTTCATTTTAGAAATGAGTGTTTTTAAGAGCTTTAAGAGAATGCCATTTGTGATCCAGAAAATTGACTTTGTGTTACCATGTGATCTGATTCTTGACAGCTTCTTTGGAAAGTACATCTCAAAATATCCCATGTAGGTTGAAGCAAAGGAGTTACAGGTAGCATTGTTATTTCTTAAGAGCAGCATATCAACCAAGGGCATATTGCTCTGGATGTATAAAAGAATATGCAGTTTTTTTGTGGAAAAAGTTTATTTGTATATGAAGTGTCTTTTTGTTGCTTTCAGTGGCACTGGGGGAATTCTGGGACACATTATGGTGTGATGACACTAAATCAGTATTTGGATTTTCTAGTTCTGTAGAACCTACATTTGAAAATGCATTGTCAGTAAGACTGTATGATTTATTAAGAATTATGAGAAGGACAGATTGCTTCTCATGTAAAGATGAAATGTTGAGTTACAGACAAGCTCAATGAGAAAACTATTACACACTCAGCTTTTGGCCAAAGCCTTCTTCTTGTGTGAATGTTTGTGTGTTTTCCTCTCCTTTCTCATCCTTTCTTTTCTGAGGAAATCTTTGGCCAAAAGCTTAGTGTACAACAGTTTTTTGATGTCTTGTCTGTGTCTCAACATGTCATCTTTATGGTGAGTTGCAGTCTAAGCTTTTCATAGTTTTTGACATTCCAGCCTGGACTTTCCATTGTTTGTTTGCATGGTTTGTTATCCTTGTAGGTGTGTATATGTGAGGAAATAGGTTAACTAAAAGTGATTCTTGTACTATCTACTAATTTAATGAATTAGAACATTG
The DNA here is from genome assembly GCF_023897955.1 of Schistocerca gregaria. Classification (NCBI taxonomy): domain Eukaryota; kingdom Metazoa; phylum Arthropoda; class Insecta; order Orthoptera; family Acrididae; genus Schistocerca; species Schistocerca gregaria. The sequence goes on from NC_064920.1 coordinate 162,519,678, forward strand.
TGTCAAAACTAATTTTGGGAAAACTCAAAAGTGTTTATCTTTGCACCTTGAACTATTTTTGCAATGTTACAGACATGTTGTGTAGAAGCAAACTGTGAAAGTCTGTCAGTGATTGCTGCTACAATGGCCAATGGAGGCATATGTCCCATAACAGATCAGAGAATACTTGATTCTCATGTAGTAAGAGATGTGCTCTCTATTATGCATACCTGTGGTATGTACAATTACTCTGGACGATTTGCATTTGAGGTAAGACAAACAACATGTATGTAAATGCTGACCTGGCCTACATCTCTACTCTCATCTATTTTTCTTGTTTGATTACCAGGAAGTAGGCTCTTGTAATTTTGTAAGTAGGTTTTCATGGGATACTTTGTATCGATCTCCAAGGACTGTCCGCTCAGCTTTTTCAGTGCCTTCCTTATATTCCCCCATGGGTTTGTGACATTGATAGGTCATGCCGACTATAGACAACATTAATCTTTGGGACTCAGGTTGCTCATCCGAGCCGTCATGTTAATTCAGTCTGTTCTTATGTCTTGTACTGTGTGCACATGTATGATAATTGTCGAAATATGTGTATGTGCAGATATTAGTGGGGACAGTTTATTCTGTATACTGCTATTCGTATCCTGTTCCCATACTGGTGACCCTGAAGTTTCTATGTCTTCCGTGACTTCCACGCCGGGTGTTTTAAATCAACAGGTTATGCGCACACTGTCATGGCCACCTCACCCAATGCTTCGAAGATTTGGAAGCCCAACTAAGACCACCGGGCCCCTTTAATCCTTCGCCAACAGCTGGCTTTCCATTACTCCATAGTGATTTGTGATCTCCAAGCACATTAACCTCAAACTTTGTTGTCCTACAACAGTCGAGTGCTACTCTGTTAACTCAAACAATGGTCTTGTGTTTCGTGTTGCCAGACTGTGCTCGCTAACATGTGAAGTGTGAAGTGGATAATATTCAGAACTGGGCACCTACTGATCAATCGTATTGTGTTCAAAGCGCTCTACATTCGCACATGTCCTTTGACTCTCAACTGGCCCCAACAACAGTTACTGTTGTGCTGTGTGCAATGCCGTCACTTTTACAAAAGGCACCTGGCCACTATCAATCACAACCTGTTTCAGTTTTGCCTCATTTGTAGACTAACGATGGACATTTTCATGCACAAAATTCTCCTTGCCCACCCCCCAGACCTGTTGCTCAACTTTTCGACCACATGGGTTCAAGTACATCTTTCGGCGTTTCAGCTCCCAGGGGCATCTTACCACACCTCAGTGATCTTCTGCAAGTTCCACTGGTAATTTATAGTCTGACCTCACAGGGTGTGTTTTCAATGTGCATGGAGAACTCACATTTTTGTCACATGAGTTACAACCCCCCCACCCACCCTGCCCTCCGCACACTCACAGGGGGCCCCACCAGTTCTTCCGACAGCTCAGTTGCTCACCTCTCTGACAGCTTTGCCTGTGAAACTTCCTGGTAGATTAAAACTGTGCGTCTGACCGATACTTGAAATCGGGACCTTTTCCTTTCGCAGGCAAGTGCTCTACCATCTGAGCTACCGAAGCACGACTCATACCCTGTACTCACAGCTTTACTTCTGCCAGTAGTAAAGCTGTGAGTACCGGGTGTGAGTCGTGCTTCGGTAGCTCAGATGGTAGAGCACTTGCCCGTGAAAGGCAAAGGTCCTGAGTTCGAGTCTCAGTCAGGCACACAGTTTTAATCTGCCAGGAAGTTTCATATCAGTGTATACTCCACTGCAGAGTGAAAATCTCATTCTGGAGCTTTGCCTGTGTTTGACACACAAGCCTTCTGTGTTATTTTCGAGGTGGGCAAATTCAAATCAGTACCAGTTTACTGGACCCCTACACATATTGCACATCCACTCATCCCCACGGTACCAACTGTGCCAGTCACGTCGTGTTTTCGCGACACCTCAATGCAACATGCTGTTGCTACAGACGTTCTTGCCAGTAACACACCCACGCCTACTGTGCCAGTCTGCTGTATGGCCTCTCCTGACATGGACCCAGCCTTCATCCCCACCCCCAGGTCGTCTGCCAAAGCTGCCACCTTTATATGGAGACAACCCTGTATCGTTGTTTGCACTTGTCGAGCATCTTTCTAGCTGCATCATGTGTCCGACGACAACTCTAAATTCCTGTGTCTCATCACATACCTCCATGATCACTTTGACTTAATTTGCGATTTACTCCTCTCGCCACCTCCTCAACGGAAGTATGAATACATGAAGAAAACATTCATGGAACGACTCGCCTGGTCACCACAAGAATTAATCATCAAGATCTTGTATGAGGAACACCTAGGGGATCAAACTCCATCACAACTCTGGCGCCACATTTGGTTACTTCTGAGTGAGCATACCATGCTGGATGCCCACTGTGGGCGGTGTTGTGTGCCAGATTGCCTACCAACCTACAGATCCACCTGCTACCGCACCCTTTTGAGTCAATCAGCTCTCGTCTGTGCATCGCAAACCACCTGTATTCATTGCTACCAACCAGTTCACAACTCCCCGCTAGTTGGCACAACTGCTCCTGCTTACCAATCAGCTGCTGGCAGAGACAGGGCTCACTCTGCCTTCGCGCCTTCTACATCGACTGGCAGTATCAACTTGCTCACTACACCATCCAAGCACTCCAGTATTGCCCACACCATACGTGCTGGTATACATGCCAGAACAAATCAATGAGGACAAGCCTCCTCCGCTGCTACAGTCACCCCCCCCCCCCCCCCACATGGCTCATCCATACTGCTGGTACCACAAGATTTTTGGCGATAATGCCGAGTCCTGTGGGGAACCTCACAGGCGCCCTCATACATTGCACTCCATCCACTCATCTGCCTGGCTGAACGGTCGTTTGTACGTGACTGACATTTCATCATGGCTCTTTTTCCTAGTCGACATTGGTGCTGACATGTCTATCATACGTACATCAATGGCTGCCCTGTCTTTTCAACGACAAAGTCACTTCTACTAGCTGTCAATGCATCAACATTACAAACCTCGGGCTCTGTCAAAGTTTCGGTGCACCTATCTCCTTCTCTGTGTTTCGTCAGTATGGATTTTTTGTCCCATTACAAACTTTCTCTGAATGTAGTTCAAGGCTCAGTGCTACACCATCCCACTAACACTCAGATGCTGTGCTCCCGCAATTATGTCCCATGATCTGTTTCTCTCATGACATGTGAGTTGGTACACTAGTGCTCCACCATCGTGGGTGACATTGTGACCTGTGTCACTAACCTACTGTCAGAATATGACTCAGGGGCACAACTCCACTGGGAAAATGACAAGCTGAAACAACGAATAGCACTTACAATGAGCTCGTTGCAGCTCGTACCTCACTGTCGAAACTGCAGTCCACAGTCCCGCCACTTAATTGTGTTCCTCCAGCAGACACCAGCTTGGACACTCATCAGGTTAGTCCAAAAACATTAATTTGCATATGACAATTTGCATCTGGTAGACTCCGCATCCCCTACACGCTTGCCATGTTCACTGCCATTTGTGTCAGACAGTGCTTCTAATAACAGTTGAGCGCGCAATACAACCACACCCACCACACGGGAAGCCACCCCGCATGTTGATAAACATTCCCTCTCTCCATGCCATGTGGCTTGGCAGCCATCACTGTTCCACGCATGAAACCAATGCTGCTCTCACCCATGCTGGTTGCCAAGTGCAAGGCTGACAGCAGACAGTCGCTGTGCATTCCATCCCACTCCGCACTGCACACCCAGCTGCCCTCTCCAAACAAGCGCACTCCGCTCTCACGTACTAGACATCTGACTTTCGTGCTGCCTTTTGCAACTCACACTAATGGCTGTGCCTTGTTGTACCCTACCCATCCAAAAACTTTGCGTCAGGAAATTGATCAGTCTCGTGTGCAGTTCTCAGTTTCTTCCATCAGTGACGGAACAACACACAAGAGAGTTACCACTGCCGGCACTCCTATTAGTCACAAGGTTAGACGCCTCAACCCTATTAAGTTGTGTGCAGGCCGACAGCAAATTAATGACATTGCGGAGACAGGTACCCTACAACTGTCAGACAGCAACTGGTCTTCACCGATCCACCTCGTCCGCAAACACGACGGTTCTTTCCGAATGTGCAGTGACTACAGATGTGTAAATGTTCATATTGTCATGGGCAATTACCCTGTGCCTAACATAAATGATTTCACTCATGTGCTATTGGGCGCTACAATCTTCAGTGTTATTGGCTGTAAACGTGCCTACTACCAGATTCCTAAAAATCCCTAAAAATCCTATTATCACGCCACACGGTTTGTTCCAATACAACTTCAAGCCATTTGGCCTAAAACGTGGCAGTGTTTCATTGACTACCTCTTACAACAGTTTGAGTTTTGCTTTGCATATCTGGACCACATACTCATTTTCAGCAGGTCAGCTGAGGAACATGAAAATCATTTATCCATCTTCCTCCAGACCTTGAACTCCAATGGCGTCGAGGTCAACAAAGAATAATTTCAGTTGCGTCAGCCTTCTGTCACTTTCTTGGGTTACACCATCTCCACATACAGAATACAGCCTCCCAAATCTTGTGTGCACACTATGGATTGCTAGGTTCGGTTGTCGAAACACCATCACCACCGACCAGGGTCGGCAGTTTGAGTTTTCCCTATGCACAATTTTATGCAATGTCTGTGGCGTAAAGAAAATTCACACCACAGCCTACCACCCACAAAGCAATGGGTTAGTGGAACGGTGGCACCGCACTCTAAAAATGATGCTCAGGTGCCACGACTGTCTCTGGTCTGAAGTGTTTCCGTGGGTATTGCTCGGCCTCTGTTCAACTTGCAAGCATGACTTACAGGGAACTATCCCACAATTCGTTTTTGGGGATAATCCCATCCTACCAGGGGAACTCATTCAGTCTCAAGTACCTGAAGACTCCCCCCCTCCATCCCTGGATTTCATAAGTCTCAAGCACACCCACTTCAAATATGCACTCATGCACCAACCTATCAGTCACTCCCCGCCATACACTTATGTGCCAACCGCTCTCAATACTTGCTGCCATGTAAAGGTGAGAGACAATTTGGTCTGACAACTGCTGTAACCACCTTATTTTGGCTCCTTTAAAGTCCTCCGGCGGACCGCCGATACAACTTTTGACATCACCGTCAAAGACAGTCCGCAAACTTTTTTGTTACACTGACTCAAACCAGCATTCATGGACCTCGAAGTCCCTCTGCTGGCTCAGTCTGATTCTCCTAACAACACTCCTGCTGGTCTCCCAGCCGCCATGGAGTCTGACAATGTTTCTCCTCGTGCCACCACACCGTTTTCCACCCTGTGTGTGGGTTTCTCTGCTACCTCATCGACTACACAGACACCCTCTCCCAAAGTCACCCTGCTCTGCAACATACCCCCACACCACGTGGATGACATTTCAGTCATCACTCTCGACAACCAAGTTCTCATTCTACTCACAGACACAGCAGCCCCACCACCCAATGACCAGTTAAACGTGAGTGTTGTGCATAGACTCACCCTCCCTCATGAGTGCGACTTGACAACAATTCGCGCCTTCATCTCAACAGACAGCTCGATTAGCATCTGGGCTTGCCACACTTACACCCTGGGGCCGTTCAACCCACCTGCTCTTGGACTGGCTGCTGCATCACCCGTCCTTGCTGGCTCGACGTCTTTGAGGTGGACCTGCCTCCTGTCACTCTGCCTCCACATCCCACCCCAGTTGGGATGGAGGTCCCGGTCATGCGTCTACCAGCTCGTATGACCACCAACAGCGTCAATGCCCACATGGTCTTCGCTCAAGACTTACATCATGTGGTACTCTGTACAGCAAGGGGGGGGGGGGGGGGGGGGAGCGGGGCTGCTGCTTGGAATCGATAGGTCAAATTGACAGTAGACAACATTAATCTTATGGACTCAGATTGCTCATCCGAGGTGCCATGTTAATTGAATCTGTTCTTATACCTTGAACTGTGTGCACGTGTATGACAATTGTCAAAATATATGTATGTGCAGATATTAGTGGGGACAGTTTATTCTGTATACCACTATTCGTATGCTGTTCCCATAGTTTAAACAAATGTCGCTATTTGTTTTCCCTTTTCTGCACATGTTCTTTTTCTTTTACTTTCATTTCAAACTTCTTGCTTTCTCTCTTTCCTAGATGTTTCCTTACAATATCTGTAAAATTTAGTTGTGAATATTAATACCACATATTCAATGTAAAACTGAAATGTATAGAATGTATGACCTGCCTTAAAAATCACAAGGCAATGGAGTAAGATGTACAGCATGAATGAATAAATATGTTCAATATCATCTCTTGATCTTATCTCATACAGACTCCAACAATATTCTAGGACCTAAGTTTCCTTTGATTTACGTCTATGATCACAAACTTTTTGTTAACAGATTACTTGTTTTGGTCTATAATGACCATCATCAGACCTGCAGCAGAAAAGGGGAAAAAAACATAAATACACTCGCAGATTGGCTACAGCTTAAAAACAATAAATATACCATAATGAAAAGTACTGGTGACAAATATATGCATTTGTGTGCTTTAAGTATGAAAAGGCACACCTGTTTATAAAAACAAAGTCCAATGTACTGCAGCCGCAGTGGCATCATCAAATGTTAAATGCAAAATCAGCACCAGCATTGTCAAATATATACACTCATGCTCATAAATTAAGGATAATTGCAGAATGTGGTGTCACACAATGTGTCACTACACAAAACTGGCGCCAAAACTATGGGCACATAGGGAACACACACGACACAGATCTGTAAGTCCACGGTATTGGTGATGAGTCCAGAAAGCCATTGTGAAACACATGTGTTACAAAACGCCACTGTTTCCTGCGCATGTATCCCGACATCAGTATGGGGTATGATCACCATACACATGTACACAGGTGACAATATGGGTTGGCATACTCTGGATCAGGTGGTTGAGCAGCTGCTGGGGTATAGCCTGCCATTCTTGCATCAGTGCCTGTCAGAGCTCCTGAAGTGTCCTGGGGGCTTCAAGATGTGCAGCAATACATCAACCGAGAGCATCTCAGATGTGCTCGATCGGGTTTAGGTCTGGAGAACAGGCAGGCCACTCCATTTGCCTGATATCTTCATGCATGATAGGAGCTCAGTGGGGCCGTGCATTATCATCCATCAGGAGGAATGTGGGACCCACTGCACCCCTGAAAAGGCAGACATACTGGTGCAAAATGATGTTCCAATACATTTGACCTGTTACAGTTCCTCTATCAAAGTCATGCAAGGGTGTACGTGCACCAATCATAATCCCATCCCACACCACCAAACCACGACCTCCATACAGGTGTCTTTAAAGGACATTAAGTTGTTGATATCTGGCTCCTGGTTCATGCCAGGTGAAAACCCAGCAAGAATCACTATTCAGACTATATCTGGACTCGTCCGTGAACATAAACTGGGACCACTGTTCCATGTACTTTGTTCTTGACACCAGCTTTTAAGGGCTCTTCTGTGACCAGGTGTCAGTGGGATACACTTTGCAGGTCTCCAGGCAAATAAACCATGTCTGTTCAGTTGTCTGTAATGTCTGGAGACAACTGTTCCAGTGGCTGCAGTAAGGACCCGAGCAAGGCTACCTGTAGTTGTCTGTGGCCGTCTGCGGGCACTGATGGTGAGATATTGGTCTTCTTGTGTTGTTGTACACTGTGGACGTCTCGTGCTGTAGCACCTGGACATATTTCCTGTGTGCTGGAATCGTTGCCATAATCTTGAGGATCCTTGCTGCGACCTGCTGTGTTTTACCATCCTTCAGTCGCCATAGTATTCTACTCATCATTAAGAGCATGGCCTTTTTCCACTCTGTGGAGAATACACATAAAATTCTCAATGCTCCCTATGGAATGACCAGTTTCAGTTAAATGCTGTCCCAATTCTCAGTTGAGAATTGTATGCATATTCTCCACAGAGTGGAAAAAGGCCATGCTCTTAATTTCTTAGAGGACCATGTAATTTATGAAGCAAAAAAGAAAGAACCAACAAAACTGTTTAACTGGCAGAGTGACTTTGTGCCCAATGCCTACTTTGCTTTATTTGACAGTGTTTTACTTTAATCACTGAACACCTCTTTTATATATAGTTTGTTAATAGTTTCACCTAGTATTGAGTGCCTCATATATTTACTTCACTTTCCTACATTTTATGCATGACTCTAGCATTTTCTGTTCCTTCTCTGTTCATTTCATAGACTGCATTATCTAGATAATGTGGGTCATGCACTGTTACAGAATTTTTATCATTCTTTTCTTGCAATGGAGTGCCACAGGGTATGAGGGGCCCTGTGGTGATCATGTTCCTCCAACCACTTCTCACCTATGTGGAATTCTGGCATTAGCGGTTACAGAGGGTGCTGATTATGTGCAGAACTATGTTTTCTTTTATTGTGGCTTCTTTAGCGTTTTGTTTTATGGTTTCTAATATTATCAAAAGTGTTTATTACTTAAGTCATTATCTAGAATATTAGCACTAGAGCATATGTCAACTACTGTCTCTTAATTCTTCTTCTTTTTAGCAATCTGACGTTTGTCGTGTTCTGTTTAATTGCTTTTTATGACTGTAATGCCTTTTATACATTATAAACAATATAAACTCATTACAGACTTCAGCTGTTGTATCACCCTTTATTTTACACTGTTCAATTAATTATTGAAAAATACTGTATGCCTACATTTGCAACATCTGGGGAACTTACATCAATAACATCTTGAGGCTACTGTACAGCAGCTTGTTTTGAACAGTAGTGCTACTGACAATATGACTTGTGCATATGATGTTATTTATATATATTTGATGATGCTCGTGCTGATTTTGCATTTAACATTTGACAATGCCACTATGGCTGCAGTATATTGGACTTTGTTTTTGTGAACAAATATGCCTCTTCATACTTAACAAATGCATATATTTGTCAGTAGTAATGCATATATTTGTCAGTAGTACTTTTCATTATGGTATATTTGTTGTTTTTAAGCTGTAGACAATCTGCCAGTGTATTTATGTTTTTTCCCATTTTTGCTGCAGATTTGATGATAGTCATTATAGACTGAAAATGGTAATCTGTTAACAAAAAGTATGTGACCATAGACATAAATTACAAGAAACTTATTGTATATACGGCTCACTGTTTTATTCCCGACAATGTCACAGCTTGTGAGTCTAGGATCTGTTGCATGAGTGTTTTGTAGCCTGTGTAAACAGATTAGATTTTCTCAGAAACCTACCAATGAACCAAAGTCTTTACCTGCTTTACCTACAAATGAGCCTGTGTGATTGTTCCATTTTTCACCCCTAAAAATTGTTACACCCAATAGTTTGTATGTGTTAATGTTTCAATTCAGAGGTTTAACTCACCCACTTCTGCTTGAGGAAATGAATTAGGTGTGACACAGTACAATAAAGTTCAAAGGAGACATAATGAAACATCCGTTTATCACTTAAGAACATTTGTTTATATTACCACTTAAACATTACATATTTACATTATTCCAAAACAAAAAAGAACATAGAATACTGTACATACAGAACAGTACTACAAGAGTGGTTCAATGTGGCAACCACCAACATCGTTACACACATTGTACTTACGAAGCATGTTCAGGCACACACACTCCATCCCACCTGGTGTTCTTCAGTTTTTAGTGCAGTTGCTACATCATGTGCCAGAAAATCTTTCTCTGTCTCTGCAGGAATCTTATATATTAAACTTTGCATATGACTCCAATAAGTAGTAGTTTCAGGAATAAAATCCAGTGATTGTGGCAGCCACACAGTTGGACCACCTTGGCCTCACCATCCTTCACCATATATCTGTTGAGATATCTCTGAAATGCTCATGAGAAGTTAAGTGGTGCACCATCATGCTGAAACCACATTTCCTTATGGACATCCAATGGCACAGCTTCCAAGAACAGGTCCAATATGTTCTGTAGAAAGATCAGGTTTGCAGGACCAGTTAGCTTGAGTGGAAGGAGGTGAGTGGAAGGAGGTATGGTCTAATCACATGACTGTCCAGAATACCTGTGCACATGTAATACCAAACTGTTGCTGAAACCTCTGAACATGTGTGTCATGAGGATTTCCTTGTGCCCAGACATGGCCGTTTTGCAAATTCAGAACATAGTCCCAAGTGAGAGTACATTCATCTATGAACAGAACTCAGCATGCAAACAGGAGTGTGTCAATGCAGCAGTGCAGGAACAACATGCAGTAAGCTACACACTATGGAAAATCAGCTGGACCTTTAGCGTGTACCCTTTGTAAGTGGTGTGGATGTTATTGTTGCTCACACACAACATCCCAGACGATACTGTGACTAACACCCACTGTATGCACAATGGTTTGAGTACTAATTGATGGGTTAACTTCTACATCATGAAGTACGTCTTTAAATTCAGGAATGCGGCATGGCCATGAAGTACCACACCACTGCCTCCTCACAGTGAAGGTACCTCTTTCTCAGAGCCACTACATAACTTGGGCAAAACATATGTGCGATGGCATGCTACATTACAGAAAACATTTATCGTATGGTTGATTAATAGCTCTTCACCAAAAACAAGGAGCAAGTCTGAATATTTCGGTGTTCTGGTATTCCAAAAATATGTACCAAACCATGATTACTGTATCAGTGCTGCACAGGCATTGAATAGGTCTCACAACAAGGCAGACATTAAGTGATGTCAGGTGATCATCAAACATAGTACACATCACCTATCTACCCTACTGCATACCAGGACAAGCAACTCTGAGACTTTTCTCTGTCCCTCAGCAGACATGGATGTGTTACATATCTGAATTGAAACCATCATAGAAAGGAAATGGTATGTTACTCAACATGGGTTTCTATTCAAAACCTGTATACATCATGAACAGCAGCATTCCCAAAGTTAGATATACATCTGATGTATTTACACTGAATCTGGTTTCGTATTTGTGAAAGTTGAATGATTTTAACATAAAATTAAAGTGTTTGTAAATTAGAGGGAAATAAACTGAATTGCTCTATGAAATAATGATATTTAATCCTTAATATATGAATAAATTTGTAGATGAATGATAAAAGCAAAAACTTGTGGCACTGTACCTGAAGTGCTCAGGAGGATGCAGCACTTGCCAGAAGTGTTGACAGCGTGAAACAGAATTAGCACTTACCAGTACCAGTGCTCAAAAACAGCTAACTTTCCAATTATTAGCAGAGTGTTGGTACAATGTGGGTTCATGACATTTGGCAGTAAGGAGTTAATTATACATGGTGTTTCAAAGTCTTTGCAACAAACATTGAGGGATGATGGACCACATCGTGGGAACAACTTTTGTTAGAGTCAAAATAATTTATGACACATCTTGATGATTTCAGGAATAGTTTTATTGAATTTGCCAGCTTGGGATGACTGGATTTCACCAGGGTCTACTTACCAGACGTGCTGCACCTGTCTCTAAATGCAGAAAGATATTTTTGGTGCTAATCTTACTGCCTTTCACATGGAGCTCACGACTGGATTACAGGAAACACACATTGTACATGAGTGCTGCAGAGTGTCTATGCCCTTACACCTCTCATCAGCATAGTCAATTATTAAAGACTCCCAATGTCACTGGGAAGTGTCACTGAACATTTTGCCTCTAACAAAAGTTATTCACCATGATGTGATCTACCACCAACAGATATTTTGTTGCAAAGACTTTGTAACAGCCTGTACATGAAAGCAAAATCTAATGTTTAATATTAGTTACACTTTTCCTGTATGCACAATAATATTAGGAAAAGGATAGATTGCTACTCACCATAAAGAGGACCCATTGAGTTGCAGACAGGTGCAATGAAAAGGCTGTTATACATCAGTAGCTTTTGACCAAAGTCTTCTTCATTAAAGAAAACACACATACACATTCACACTTGCAAGCACACCTCATGCACACATGACTCCTTCCACCAGCACCTCCGACTGTAGATAGATGCAGTGTAATTCCAGTCAGAGCTCCAGGTGGAAGTGGTCTCATGTGTACAAGATGTGCTTACTTGTGTGAATGTGTAGTTTCTTTGCTGAAGTGGTTCTGGCCAATAGCTATTAATTTGTAACAGTCTTTTCATTGTACCTGTGTGCAACTCAGTGGGTCATCTTTATAGTGAATACCACTTTATCCTTTTCCTAATATTGTTGATATTCCAAGTTGGACTTTCCATTGTTTGATAACTTTTATGTGCTTTTGACTTATTAAACATATACATAGGATTGGTAACTATTTAATTTTCTAATAAGGTTCAACTTTTATGTCTGCTTATTTTAGTGCAATATGTTCTAGTACAATGGTATATGTACAGTCAGACAAAAAAAAAAACCTCAGAAATTCTAAAGAAATAAGAAAAAATGCTATTAGAACAGGAAGGACAATAAATAAAAATCAGATCTAATTAAAAACAAGTGGAAGTTGTACATCACTCAATCTATTGAGGAATAGGATTGCAATATCTCTCACCTGATAATCAAAATTCCAAACAATATACAGGGCAGAGTAGTAAATATTTTAGGAGGTAGTGGTATAGTCTTATTCAAATGAAACAGTCCATATAACAGACATCTGACAAGGAACACCTTGAGTGCTGGGTTGCAAGTGCAATATTTAGTAAGGCTTGTTTGAAAGTGTTGTGTTAACAATTATAACAGGAAAAATATTAGCTGCTAGTGACTCACCATGTGCATAAGGAGGGCAACAGAAAATGAGTGTCCAGGAGCTGCAGAAATCAACCTTCTATGGGATGTATGTATTGCATTTCAGCATTTAAGAAATGTTCAAAAGAAACAAAAAACTTACATCACGAACACCAACACAGTGGCTGCAAAGGTTCATACTATTAAGAATGAAGGTGAACTCCTCAGAATTTAGAAAACATGCACGACGTTCAGCGAGGTATTGCCTCTTAAAGTATGTGTATAGAATAATGTTGGTGTAATGGGTTGATGAGAACTGATGGAATATGATGACATGCAACCGAATGTGAAGCAGTCTGTCATGGAGCTTATTGTGAAACTAGCTTCCTTTAATGCATAGCTGCAGACAGTGTGATAATATGTTTTACAGGCACAGAAAAAACAAACATCCAGAAACTGAATTTATTCAGCGGTTCCAGGTGGTACGAATTGCAATGTCACACACTTGTCAGGAGGGATAATTTTCGCTAAAGGAGTATGATTTTTATTTGCAGACCAGGGATCAAGTAAAAGAAAGTTTTTTGATTAATTGTCAGCCAAAAGCAGTACTCATATCATAGTTTTAGTTCTGTTACACCAATTTTCCCACTCTTACTTGCTGTGATGTAAATATTCCCTACTGCACTTGCAAAATCACATACATGAGAAAGAATCATAGGGAGCAGAGTACCTCCAACTTCTCAAACAATAATGACTAACTTTTTAGGCAATTTACTATCCAGATTAACAGTCAGCACAATTGTACACAAATATGTTAAGGCATTGATGTTAGTTGATCTTGATACAACTCTCTTGGTATCTCTAATTTCCAGGGTTCCTTTCATATGCATATCCTCTTCATATCCCAGTTGGTTAGAGCTGAAAACAAATTCCTTATTGAATGATGCGATAAGCTCATTCATCTCATATAAAATTTTTGAGCTGATTCCACATTTTGCTGTGCATCATCAAGTTGATGCTTTGTTAGAATTTCATTATCTTGCATATTCCAGTTCTGTAGCACTGTTTGAAGTTTTGTAACCATCCACCGCTTCCCTTGAAATCATTGTAATCTGTGTTTTGTGATATTTGATGTGCATAGTGTAGTAGGTCACTGTCATGCATGTCCTGTTAATTGTATCCTTGAAACGCACAAACATCAGTTTTTGTAACAAGTGTACCTCACTGTCCCATGAACGTCCATAGTTTTTCTTATGCACTACACGGTCATACCGCTGTGGACTTATTCAAAACCTATTCATAATTGCTTACTTTACTATGCAGGGGATGCCTTCTGTGTATGTTTACTACCTGCTCCTTGGACTATGGGTGTCTTTAACGGTGTGCCACTGAAGATGGTATTTGTGGCTCCCTGCCTGACAAGGATGATGAACTACATGGCTCAACATCTCTTTCTGTGTCACTTTCACTTGCTAAGCACATCATTGTCATTGCACTCTTCATGTACATTGTCAGCACAGTCAAGTGTATACAACATAACACCTTACACTGACTCACCTTGCAGAAACACTAATTTTTCATGTGCCACTTCTTTATCACTATGCAAAATTCCTTGTATTTCTTTCTGGTGAAATGTAAATTTCAGCAATTGTTGTATCAGATGTAATGCAATGTTTGTCTTGTTTATCATTGCTGTTGCTCCAATTTGTGTCAACATATCTAACGTTTTAGACCATTATGAGTTACTCATTGATTAAACCATTCAGTTATGCTCCATAGCCTCAAGCTGTGCTCCCCATTGTATACCTCCAGTGTCACCAACTGTTCTCATTAGCAGTAATATTGTGGTTTATGGTAGACAATACGTGTGGTGTCGAACGTTGTAGACAACATTGGCCTTTTTTGACCTTGCACTCAAGAAGGTCCTTGTGAGTTTTATTTTTTACAGAGATGCAGCTATTACAGTGTAATTGAAATAAATAATACTCACAGCTGGTCTTAGGCAGAGGCAAATGATTAAGTTCAAAGCTGATTTATAGAAATTCCGACTCATGCTTCAGTGCAATTTTGAATTCTCCTGATAACACCACTTGCAGCTCTTCTGAGGTCATTTTGGCATTATTTTATGATAATAATAATATTATTATTTTATGATAATAATAATAATGTTATTTATAATAATTTTATTGTCATTTGGCCATTGCAGCAATAGACAATGTCAGGCATATAATATAACTATTAATTCAAAGAAAACAAGAGGCATGTCATTAATAAAACAAAATTATATAGCAGCACTGTTTTTAATGATGAGTTTGTATCTTGAGTTATTTTTTCTCTGTTTACTTTCAACCAACCCCACAGGCAAAAATTTGGAGGTGTAAGGTTGGGGACCATGATGCCCTAGAAATGTGACTATTTCTGCAAATATACCTTCTGGGGAATGTTAAGTTTAGGTTATGTGTCACTTTATGACTTGAATATGCTTGAGTCTCTGTCATGAGAGAACATACTTATCCATGTTGCCAAAGGAACCTCTTCCAGTAATACTAAAAGCTCATGCACAAGAACTTCTAGACGACAGGACCCTGTAAAGTGATGAAATAATACAACAGGTCCAGTCAACTTACTGCTTATCATACCACACCAGACTTTTATGGGAGTTCTGTTCTTGAAACTGTGTCCCCACAAAGGTGTGTGAATATTTATCTGACCACCAATGAGAGGAATGAGTGTCATGGAAACAGTATAATGGGATTACATAGTGATTTGCAGTTCAACAATGACAAAATTCCAATTGTCTACCTCAATCTCGCAGCGTGGAGGGTAAAACTTGTAGAGGGAGACCAAGAGATCACTACACTAAGCAGATTCAGAAGGATGTAGGTTGCAGTAGGTACTGGGAGATGAAGAAGCTTGCACAGGATAGAGTAGCATGGAGAGCTGAATCAAACCAGTCTCAGGACTGAAGACCACAACAACAACAACAACCTCACTCTCCACCTTGAAGATGTTTAATCTACTGTATACAATAAGGAAAGAGACCTGCATATGTAATATGCACCATGCTCCTATATATGGAATGCCTGTTCATGAATTCATGTATAAATTCTGTTTGTACTTGTTGGTCTACCAGCTGAATAATGTCTTCTACTTCATAGACAGTCTGTTCATTTGCATGTTCAAATGAGATATGACCACAGGTTGCTACACCAGTCATGCACAGTTTATGGAAAACATGAGTAAACAATACTGAATATGGTACTCTGTGGGTAGGAAATTGTATGCTATATTCTCTTCACACAGCAGCAGCATTTCCATTACAAAATCCTTGCACAAGGACATATCGGCAAACTCATCATTTGTAAATATGTGTAGCATACAAAAGAGCATGGTAGAATTGCCCAACAAGTAACAAGCAGAACCACAGCTGAAAAATTAAATTATTTAATTGCAGTGCAACTTCACAACTCTAACTTAAAACTAAGGAATACAATGGATAGTACTTGAACACCAATTCACAAAATGATAATTTATCTCTGTAACCAATAGAAAGTGGACATGTGTTATACTGAATGTTTTATTCAAATTAGATTATACTTTTTACTTTTTTTCTGAACCATGCTGTGTAAATTTACTTAAATAGGATGGTCCTTGCTGTTGTTGCTGTTGTTGTTGTTGTGGTCTTCAGTCAAGAGGCTGGTTTGATTCCGCTCTACATGCTACTCTATCCTGTGCAAGCAAGGATGGTCCTTAGATACAGGCAAAAGCTATGGTTTTAATTTTTCCACCACATAACCCTCTTCCAACCAACATAAAGGGGTTATTCAGTACTTCAGTTCCCTCAGAAAGCTGATAAGTTATACTAAGATGCCTTCCTGTAGGTCATACCACATAAGCAGGCCAGATTTAGGAATCGTCCCCCTACTGGCCATCTTCAGTTTCAATGAAATTTTACACACTTCTGTCCTACAGAATTACAAAATTTGAACTGAAAAGAATGAAAAATTCAAGGTTTTAGGTGGCTTTCAGTGGAGGGTTGAAATATGTTGTGAACTGTAAGGCAATTTTGCTCAAGTTTAAAAAGCTTTAATATTGAAACTAGACATAATATATTCATATTTGCCATATTATTAATTGAAGTTTATGTCTTCACATAAATTTTTTTTTGTGGCTACAACAGTTTCAACCAACTAATCACTATGAGTAACACTATGAAAATAAGAAACAGTAAAGTGGACACAATAAATTTCATTAACATGGTGTGTATGACCCAGGACAACTGGGAGATCCTGGAAAAAAACCAGGAATTTTTTCATCTGGGAGAAAACTGGGAAAAACCCGGAAATTTGTTAGAATTCCGGGAATTTTTAATTGTTTTGGTTTTCTGTAAATTTTTTGTAATTTTGATGGTAAGAACCACTAGTCTAACAAATGATATTACTGTATCCTGCTACTGCAGAATAATACTTCAACAATAAAACATAAATGAAAGAAAAAAAAATGAAAAAAACTTAAATTGCAAAGGAAAAGCGCGATATACAACAACGACACACAGTGCTCATGCAAGCATCTGCCAACAGCAAAATGTGTCAAAGGCTTTAGGAAGACTATGCAATGCTTAATTAAAACAAATTGCCTCTGATGAGCGTGAAGTCACAATTGTTTACATTAGATTCATTTTAGCAGTTATGAGCGGGCTCATGCGCATGTGCAGTTCAGACGCGTTTGAGTAGTAGATTCTCCTGCTTCTGGCTACAGGAATGTGGCTGTTGGCTGTGCAAGTGGCTAGATGCTACTGGGAAAAGGAGGTGCCAAAATCATATTCTTGAGGGAAAAAAACTTGTTTTAGAAAGTGCCTAGCATCCAGTGCACATTGGTCTATCAATTGTTCATATGATTTTGAAACACATCCCTGTTGATTTTTGAACGTTTTTGAACACATTTTAAGTTGATTTCTGAATGAATCATAAGTTGATTTTTGGATACGTGCATAGTGTACATGATGTATCTGTCAGGTTAATCCTCATCACATCTAGAAATAAACTTTCTACAGAAAAAAGGGGACGGGGCTATATCAGCTGAGCGGAGTGAAGCCGAACGGATGAATGGCAATTGCTGTCTGATTATGCAGTTGTTTGGGTTAGCAAATCATCTGCATTGTTATAACTACTAGCAAAATCCAGAGATTCAGACTGCCAGAATGGTAATAAATGACAAACAGGAATAACAGGTGAGAAAGATTATGTATTATCTTCTTGGTAGAAAATGACATTTCGACAGAAAATTGTAGACCACATCACTACACTAGTAAGGACCAGTTGTACAGTCCCCAGCTAGCAGTTGCTTAAGTTCTATTCTGGAAGTAACAGGGAAAATGTGTTGTACGAACATGTAACAACGCCTAACCAGAAAAGATCAATATTATATGCAAAAGCTTAGCTTCTCTTGCAGCTTATTAACCTTAGAGACCAATATTATATATGAAAGCTTTGCTTTTCTTGTAGCAACACTATGTATATTAATTTAAACTATTAACTTTCTGTGTTTGTGCTACTTAACAGTTATGTTGCTGTTGGCTGAATACATCTCGTGTCCTATGCTCTGAATATCCGCTATCATCGGTTGGTGAGATCACGTGATATAATCTATGACTGCCTTACAAAAGTGCACTGCAATCTTGATTTTAATGATCCGGAAAGTAACATGTGGTGTCTGGTGGAATTCCAATGTATACTTTTGTAATACAAAAATACACAGCGTGCATGTTGCTGCACATCAAAGATATTTCCAAAATGTGTCTTTTTTCCCTGAGTTTCATTTTCTAAAGTGCTGGGAAATTCTACGCCCATGTATAAAACCAAAACCATTCAAAGGATTGATTAATTTTGCAGTTCCGAAAGAAAATATACTGTCACTTAACATGGAAAAAGTGTGTTTTCACCTGGGAGAAAGTGTATTTTAACTGGGAAATCTGGAAAATATCTGGGGTTTTTTTTTCCCTTGTCCACGTATACACCCTGACTAAAAAATTGTATATTTAGGTACACTACATAAAGTTTAAAAGTGATTCCATAAACACTTCTTAGACAGTCCTGTAGCTGGGACCTCTTGGTGGACTTCTTCCATTCCTAGAGGCTGTCATTCACTAAGAAGAGTTTATGGTATCATTTTTAATTTTATGCATTGTAGTTAAGTATTTATCTTTTTATTAATGCAATTTCATCAAATATCTTCTTTCCTGTTTCTTATTTTTATAATAATATTATTGATAGTGACTAATGAGTTAAACCTATTACAGTCATTAAACGATTTATGTGAACATTGACTGAAATACACTGTATAGATAGTAGTAATATAAATGACAGATTTATATCAGATGTAAATGATTTTTGTGCTCCTCACAGTGTTAAAATTCAAATGCCCTCATTGACCATTCTTGTGCCACATATTATCAGGGTTGGGGAAATCCTACTGCAATGATGTAGTAATCTTTTAGTGTCTGCAGTAATTTTTGACCAAACAGAATCTTCCAAGTGCCCTTTAATAGTCTCACAGAGAGCTTGCTTGCTGTCAATACTACCAACTGCAGAATTTATTTGTGAGTATTCTAGAAACCAATAATATGAGAAGTTGTCACCACTTTTTAAAATCTAATTTGTGCACACTTAGATGTTATATTGCTAAACATTATCACTTCCTATTTTTGATATTTTTGTTTCATTAGAAGGAGGATGTCTTTCTCTACTAGAAGAGGTTTCATTTATTTTGGAGACCTTGTAGATAAGGTTTTCTTGAAAAAATGAGCTTGTAAAAAATGAGCTTCTGTCAGATATTTGCAAACATTTCTTATATTTAATGTTTGATAGAGGTTTCTTATTTGCAGGTGCTTTAATTTCCTATATTGGGTAATATTTTTACTCTCTGTTATGACACTGTAAATTATGATAATGAAAATAATTCGAAAGAATAATAGTTTACCACTCTTCTATAGCTGACTGCATAAATGTACTCCCTGAATTCTAGACACATCCATGTATACTTTTATCTAGGACACCCACTAGGAAACATGCACTGTGTTTTAATTGTTGTTGTCAGCTTACCAACAATAACTACCATAAGAACCAGTGTCCTGTGGACACAAAGTGACTATAGAGTGCATCACATTAGAAGATGGTGCAATTTTGAATGGGTCTGTGCATCATCCCTCTAATAACACTTGCCTCTGGTTGTATAGCTGTGAGTAGCACAGGATATCAATAAATGTTCCCCTCAAGACTGTGATTTGCTAAACATTAGTGGTGATAATTGAAATACTTTAGTGGTGTTACCATTTTATTTATTGTGGTCCTCAGCAGCACTTTGTAAGGCATGGCAGCATGGACGGTGTTTACCTAATTTCTTCCACACATAATCAAATCCCATTCCCTCCACACTTCTCCATCATTGTCACTCTCTACGCAGATGTGTCTTCTTATGTGACTAAGGATAGCTAGAAAATAGGAGAACAAGCTACCACTTACTCATAAATGTCCGTACAAATGCACTTCTGCAAATGGTGGACACATACGTATACATTTGTTGCTAGATGCTCACTGGGTAAAATGTACTAATTTTTACGTGTTTGTGGAAGCCTGAGTATTGAGATTATAATTGTTCGTGGCTGCCGCTAACTTCTGAACCCAACACATATTAGCCAAAGTGTGTCGGGCATCTGTAAACCAGTATCTATGGATGTGACTAACATAAAAAAACAACCTGTAGGTGAATGATAGCCTGTTCTCAGTTTTTAATTATAAGCAGGAAATTAGTAGCTTTTGAGTCAAAGGACACACTGAGAAATTTCTATTCAACATAGTTATCAAGCCTGCAATATAAATAAAATTGGTTTTGTTGTAATGGGGTATCAGTACTATATCACCAGGAAACTGAATGTGGCTTTATTTCATGGAAGCATTAACAACTTGAATACAATATTTAAGTAGCATTACATACACAAAGAGCTGTAGCAATACACACAGAGAACTGAGGCCCAGCGAAGCTTGGCTAGGCTTAAAAAGACTGGGGCTAATGGCAGGCTCTGATGGTGATCTTACATAACAATGACACACACACACACACACACACACACACACACACACACACACACACACACACACACACACACATAAGTCCAAGGTACCCTCTTCAGACAACATAGCAATGCCACATGCATGGCCTTTTGAAAGTATGTGCATGTATCATGGCATTCCTTGGATTCTTGAGATGTCCATGCTATTCTCCTCATCTGCTAGGCTCTGGCTAAGGTGCCATGCTGCGATGGGAGGGTACTGTATGAAATGCTTCAGGCACAGACACATCCTATGCCCATCTTCCCATGTCAAAGCATATGGAAACACCGGTGACACCAGGTCTGTTTCCATATCAACCTCAGGCATCGACTCTGGTGATGGCTGTTCGCAGTGCTGATGGTACTGGTATCAGCAGCTGCTGAGGAACAGGTGACAGAACTCTGAAGCAGTAGAGGAACTGCTGGTTTGGTCACTGATGGTGGGTGCCCTCACCTGCATGCGAGTGGAGAACTGGCAGCAGCAGATGTTGTGATGCCCAATATGGATCGTCTTGGAGGCATTCGTGTGACATCAGGGGCTCCTGACAGTCCTTGTGAATGTGAAACTGATCATGGTTCTTTGAGCAGAGGCCACCCTCCATGTGGACATTAGAAGTGACACTGTCTCCAGTTCTCTGGTGATGACAGTTGGAATAGATTTACTATGACATCCAAAATCATGCATCCAGACAACCACACCCAATGGGAAGAGCTGTTGCGACTGCAAGGATTGATGTCCAGGTGAAGGACACAAGATATGTAGCTATGTCAATGGCTGACCCCGGTGGAGTATCTCCACTGAGCTCTTCTCACCAAAGAGCATGAAACAATTGAGGAGAGTAACCAGTCCAAGGCAACATTGGACAAAGTGTTGGCAACATTCTTTTTCATCTTAGTATTCCATCTCTTCATTAGACTGTAGATGGAACAATGGGGCAAGAATGTTACAGACACCACAGGAATCGCAAAATGGTGCAAACTCTTGCGATGAGAATTGTGGACCATTATCAGACACTATCATTATGGGCAGGCCTTCGAGTGAAATAGTTTTGGGCAAGGCTGCAATGTTGGCAATAGTGGATATGGAAACACTACAAATGATGTATGGAAAATGTGAAAACATGAATATGCCAACAGGCAATAAGTGCTGAGAAAGTGGCTAGCGAAATCCACAAGTATATGGTCCCGCGCATGTGACAGAATTGGACAAGGAGACAGTGATGCCTGGGGGGCTCCTTGGTGCATCACACACTGTGAACAGGAGGCAACCAGATGGGTAACATCACCATCAAAGCCAGGCCAAAACACATGTCGTTGGGCCAGTGCCTTAGTGTGTGATACACCTCAATGATGTGCATGTAATGAATGGAGAATGAAGCATTGAAGGGATCACTACCTGACGGGCCATTTGATCCATGTCTAAAAGCAGAACAACCATCCACAACAGAGAATCAGTGTCAAAAGATGTAATAATTATGGATGGGGTCAGACACATGGGAAGATGCTGAATCCAGCCAACCATGTTTTACAAATGTTACGACCTTCCACAAAATGGGATCCAAAGCTATAGCCTTCATGATCTGTGTGCTACATATTGGAAAAGCATTAACTGTCTGCTGTGCAGCAACATCTATGAGGAAACAAAGCAATTCTTCCTCATCAAATTCTGTGTCCGGACCCGCCAGCAGGTGAGACGATGTATCACCATTTGTAAGTTGTTTTGTAGAGTAGAAATGAATCTTGTTGTAATGCAACATGAAAA
Source organism: Schistocerca gregaria (assembly GCF_023897955.1). Lineage (NCBI taxonomy): Eukaryota > Metazoa > Arthropoda > Insecta > Orthoptera > Acrididae > Schistocerca > Schistocerca gregaria. Next base: position 162,542,281 of record NC_064920.1, read on the forward strand.
GATCCCAACACTGAATGTGATGTGCCACATTATCTGGTAGCAGTGTAGAAGGACTGAATAAGGAAACCATTGATTTTTGATCAGTGAGCATATGGAATTCGGTACCATAGAGAAAAACATAGATGCTCTTCACTGCACATACAATGGCCAAAGTGTCCTATTCTGCCTGTGAATGTTTAGTCTGAACAGAAGTTAGCATTTTTGAGGCATAAGAAATAGGCTGCTTGGAGACAAGGGATATCTGTGAGCCAGTAATGCCTCAAACCTGTATTGTGAAGCATCCAAAGCAAGGGCCATGTGGTGGCTTAGTTGGTGTGTCACTAAGCGGGACACAGACAGTAGCAGGGTTTGAGCGATGGAAAATATGGTTCCACAAGTGACCAGCATAACTGAGTCCTTTTGTGCAGCAGTGCATGTATGGTTATGTGACTGCTGCTGCCTCAGGCAAAAATTTATGGTAGTAGGCGATTTTACCTAGAAAATTTCTTTGACTGACGTAGGGTGTGGAAGTGCCACAATAGCAGAAACAAGTTGGTGAAGCAGTTTGAGACCCTTATGAAAAAATTCAGACAGAAAAAAGGAATGGAGGTTTTGTAACTGTTCCTCAGTGGAGGCACTGGAAACTACAATATCTTCTAAATAGTTTGCACAATCTGGCAGACACTGTAAGTCATTCCAAAAAACATTGAAAAATAGTGGGAGCACTGTCAACTCGAAAAGGCAACCACAAGTATTGGTACAATCCTACTAACATATGTTGTGACTGTGTATCTAAAGGGAGTTGTAAATAGGCATCTGACAAGTCAATTTTTGTGAAATATTTACCACCTGATAACTTTGTTCCAAAAAACATTGAAAAATTGTGGGAGCACTGTCAACTCCAAAAGGCAACCAAAAGTATTGGTACAGTCCAACTAAAATATTTTGTGACTGTGTATCTAAAGGGAGTTGTAAATAGGCATCTAACACAGTCTGACACAGTCCGGACACAGTATCAGGTGTGTATTTATTATAGATGTGCTTTCACAGATACTTTAAAATCACCACAGAGACATAACCAGACTGACAATGTCTTTGCTATATTCAATTGATACAATAGGCTGAACCATACGGACTTTGACTTGTTGCCTGAGTGCCCCTGGAACTGGACAGGCCAGAAAAAAATAAGGCCAAGCAGCAGGTTTCATGGTAATGTGCACTTCAAAATTGTTGGCTCACCCCAATCAAGGGGACTACAAAGAGGAAAATAGCACGTAATTCATCTAACTGTGCATACAAAACTTGTTCAGACACTAAATTCACTTTGTCTGAAATGATAAAATGAAACAGCTTAGAAGCATCTAATCCAAAAAGATTCTCTTTGTGTACATTATCTACAAGAAGAAATGTAAGTGACCAGTCTACTGACATGTAGGTCCCTGGGGCAGAGAATTAGCTGAGAACAGAAATACTCTGTTTATTGTCATTTGCTAACTTTGGGACACAGAGAGAAGTGGACGGGAACCCAGGTCCCTATAAGTTTGTGAGTTTAACAAGACTACTGCAGCTTCTGTATCCACTTGCATGTGCAGAACTTTATGAATAGCCATAACATCAATTGAAAGCTTGTTTGGTGCAACAGAAGTAGTTGATACAATGTTTACATCCATATATGCATCAGGATCATTGTGCTGAATTTTTGCATTACAAACATAAGCAATGTGACCTTTCTTGTTGCAATTATGACACGTAGTCCACCATTTTGGGCACTCTAGGTGCTCATGGTTAATTAAACAATAAGGATGGAATGAGAGTGTGAATGCTTATGTTGCTGTTTACTGACCTGTTTACTTTCTTGGTGTGGCTGCTGCTGGAGACTGCTGTGACCATGTCTCCCGCTGTAAATTATTTGAAGCTTGTTGTGGAGTTGTTGAATTGTTGTGTGTTGTTGAGTTGCTGATGCCTCACACCATGATTTAATTTGGTTATTTGATTATCCACACCTCACGACACCTTGCACAAATGTGCAACAGCTAAATTCTTGGGGAGGGATGGATTGTCACACTGAAGGGCATTGTCTCACATCACATGATCCCGAGCTGAATGAGTGATAGCATCTCTCACCATACAACTCACTTACCTACAACATACAACTCCTTATGTGCATTGGACACAAAATGACAATGAGAACCATGGTCAATAGGATTAATGTGTATTCTTCCTACAGTGGTAAAACTCAACCAGAGATCAAAGATCATGGGTAGACATACAGTAGTATTTTCAAAGAAATTCATACATTTGGTCAAACAATAAAAAAAATGGAACCAACAAAGAAGTGAGTTGATGTAGGACTTGATACATTCTTGGCAATATCCTTGAGATGAACAAGGTATCACATAAAGTAGTTTCAGTAATCCCAAAAGCTTGAAAGTGTTGCTGTTTGTATGCATCCCATTCCACAACAGACTCATTGTATGTAGAAAGGAGATGGACTGACCAAATGGGTCACAGAGGGCAAAACAGCAGGTGACACAGACTGAAGCACATGCTGGCTAGACAAAACAGAAGCCAATGATTGAAGTACCTGAGTCTGATTGTCCAGTGTCTGTGACTGGTGGTGCAATGCCATGGCAAATAATTCTTGCTGTTTGACTAATCAAAGTAAAATGTCCTCTGTTATACCATCAGCCATTTTGAGACTAAACAGAGGACCAACCACAGCAGAAATTTGTTCAGAGAATAGGGCCACACTTGTCGTCAAATGTGCTGTAGTTAGGTATAAGTACAAGACCTAGGCTGGTCTTCATGGCAAACGAATCTGCTCCAGTCCGGAATCCTTGAACCATTACACCAACAACCTGAAAACAGCTTTTGCATCCTGCAACTACCCTCCCGACCTGGTACAGAAGCAAATAACCAGAGCCACTTCCTCATTCCCTCAAACCCAGAACCTCCCACAAAAGAACCACAAAAGTGCCCACTTGTGCCAGGATACTTTCTGGGACTGGATCAGACTCTGAATGTGGCTCTCCAGCAGGGATACGACTTCCTCAAATCCTGCCCTGAAATGAGATCCATCCTTCATGAAATCCTCCTCACTCCACCAAGAGTGTCTTTCCGCCATCCACCTAACCTTCGTAACCTCTTAGTTCATCCCTATGAAATCCCCAAAGCACCTTCCCTACCCTCTGGCTCCTACCCTTGCAACTGCCCCCAGTGTAAAATCTGTCCCATGCACCCTCCCACCACCACCTACTCAAGTCCTGTAACCCGTAAAGTGTACACGATCAAAGGCAGAGCCACATGTGAAAGCACCCACGTGATTTACCAACTGACCTGCCTACACTGTGACGCTTTCTATGTGGGAATGACCAGCAACAAACTGTGCATTCGCATGAATGGACACAGGCAAACAGTGTTTGTTGGTAATGAGGATCACCCTGTGGCTAAACAAGCCCTGGTGCACGGCCAGCACATCTTGGCACAGTGTTACACCATCCGAGTTATCTAGATACTTCCCACTAACACCAACCTGTCAGAACTCTAGAGATGGGAACTTGCCCTTCAGTATATCCTCTCTTCTCAATATCTGCCAGGCCTCAACCTCCGCTAATTTCAAGTTGCCGCCGCTCATACCTCACTTGTCTTTCAACAACTTCTTTGCCTCTGTCCTTCTGCCTTGACTGACATCTCTGCCCGAACTCTTTGTCTTTACAAATGTCTGCTTGTGTCTGTGTATGTGCGGATGGATATGTGTGTGTGTGCGAGTGTATACCTATCCTTTTTTCTCCCTTAGGTAGGTCTTTCCGCTCCCGGGATTGGAATGACTCCTTACCCTCTCCCTTAAAACCCACATCCTTTCATCTTTCCCTCTCCTTCCCTCTTTCCTGACGAAGCAAATGACAGTTGCAAAAGCTCGAATTTTGTGTGTATGTTTGTGTTTGTTTGTGTTTCTATCGACCTGCCAGTGCTTTTGTTTGGTAAGTCCTATCATCATCGTATGAGAGAGAGAGAGAGAGAGAGAGAGAGAGAGAGAGAGAGAGAGAGAGAGAGAGATGAATTATATATATGTCAATGGTTATTAAAAAAGCAACATAAAAGTTTAATATTTCTTTTACAGCATTGTTATGTGCTGTCATTAACAGAGGCATACAGTAAAATGTAGCAAATGTTCTGCAAAAAATTCCTTTATTGATTGAAAGATTAATTAGTACATTTTCTGTGAGGGAGTTTGCCCTTTCCTTTCCCTTTTGTAAAATATTGGTTGGGTTTATATTATATTTTATAAAGGCGGTTGGATACTGCAGGTGAACAAATACAAACAGACCTCTGATGTACTTACTTCATACAATATTTTTTTTAGTCATTTAAATGCAGTTATGAATCTTAAGGTAAATGACATGTTAGCAGTGTCACAGAAGGAAGAATATGGGAAAGGAAGCCATCCCCCAAGTGGAGTATGACATACTGACACGCAAGTAAAAAGCAAAAAATTTTGTAAGTCAATTGTTTTGCTACAATAGCTGAGACTATTTATTGTTATCTCCGATGAAAGAGTGCTAATGTATTGTTTAACAGCTGGTGAATGAAAATAATACAGAAGACTCAAGTTATCTCTGATGAATGTGTGCCAATGAATAAATTATTTAAGAAAGTGGAATAAAAAAGGCTATAGCTATTAATATAGCATGTTAAGATGCATAAAACTGAAGAATTTATGAGTTAGTAAGTAGAAGTGTCCTCTCCTATAACTATTGGAAAGATTAAATAAAAATTAAAAACAGGCTTAGACTTATTCTCAATAGAACTTAGGAAGCTACTTTTTAAAACAATAATGAGCATTTGTCTATAGAAATGAAGAAAAAAGAACACTTCATGTATGTAAACAGTCGATACTGATTTATTAAAATTGTTATCGATGTCAGCAAAATATCACTGTTTTAATAATAAAGACTAAAGATGAGCATTGTAATTTAGTAACAATCAATAGATCCCTGGTGGACAGATTAACAATGAGTATTTATTGGCCGGTGAAGACCTTTTTGGAGAAGCATGCAGGAATGTTATTAGTAATAAATGGTAAAACGAATGTAGGTGGAACAATGAGAGAGAAAGCTCATTATTAGATGATTTAATAGAATATATGTAAATTATGACATTAGAAGAAATAAAGGTACAAAGGCACAAAAGAGGAAGTCAGGAAACATACATTTGGATCAACTTCATATAGTGGATGTTCTCTGGAGACACTTCATCATTGAGTTGCATAATGACAAGGGTTGGAGACTGCGTATACTGTTAAAGACTTAAGATGGGACATACCCATATTTGTGTAGGTATTAGAGAAGGGAAGAATAGGCAAACCAGCGAAGGGACAGCATAATCATTGGCCAGGTGCATCCACAGATTGAATGATATGAACTGCTTTTTTGTATAGAAAGATCTGAAAGGGACCTTCACAATGCAAAGATCAAAAGCTATTTGCACAGTAGCTGACCATAAGAAAAGGTGTAAGCACAGCTCTTACAGAGGTAGGAAGCTGTACAGTGACTAGCAGTCAAACTTTAGAAGTGATATACAAAATAGTTAAAGGCAAATAGATTTACATGGGCAGTGATGATTTTTTGAATTTGCATTTCCACACATGTTTGACTTGCCACAGACCTGGAATTTCGAAGTGTGGGGAGTGATGCAGATTAAAATGTCAGCATGTAACTCCTCTCAGTAAAGATGAGCTGAAACACTTTCTATCTCAATAAAATTAAAAAACTTCTGCTGTTGGAATCAGTGAACAGAAAGCAAAGTAAATGCAATTGCCTTTGGGTAAGATTACTATAATAGTGATAGTCTGATAAAACAGTGGACTGACATGAAACTTTCTGGCAAGTTAAAACTGTGTGCTGGATGAAGACTTGAACTCGGGACCTATGCCTTTGAAAACACATGAGTAACAACAAACAACAAACATTGTCTTAGGGCATGAATTCACTAACAGAAGTCATATTAATTCAAAATTTGACTCTTCTTGTTAGTCCAGCTGAATATAATCAAAAAGTTATTTCATTTTCATGCAAAGCAGATTAATTTGTGGGAACTTTTTAGTAGTCTAGCAGACAAGCAATGCTTCACAATTGCTAAAATATATGTATGGTAACTGTGTTTATGTCATAATTCCTCTTCCCCTCTCACTCTGTCTATCTCTACCTCATCATCTCTCACTCTGTCTCCTCCTCACACATCTCTGCCCAGTATCTCCTCCCGCCTCTCCCTACCCGTCTTCTCCTCCCCCACATTCTGTTTCCATCTTCTTCTCCCCCCCTCTCACCATCCATCCCACCACGTCTGTCTCCCCCCCCCCCTCCCCCCTCCCACCACCACCACCACATCTCTATCCATCTCGTCTTCCTCCTCTCTCTGACTTTGAGCTTATTGGGTATTAGTGCAAATAAACCCTTGATTGGGAACTGAAGTTGCTTAAAATGATTGGGTGAATGGTATGGGAGCATTGATATATGGGGTATGAGGAACCTCTCCAGCTGCCGCATCTGTGAGGGTAGTAGCTTCAAATGGGTAGGACTACAAAATTAGCCATAAATCATAAATACAAATTTCCTGATTTTGGTTGAAACCTACTGCATGGAAGCAAACAAAACAGCAGATTGTTGTGTATACAATCTTCCTGAAAAACTGTATATATAGACAAGGGATATATATAACTGAAGTGATTTGTCTAATGGTATAAATGTTTTTCTTGTACTGTCATAGCTAAAACTGGCCCAAACTGCACATTTCCACAGCAGAGCATAGTGCTTTCTTTCTCACAGCTAGTTTTAACAGTAAACCTGTACATTACTTAAAAAATTGTAGCATATGTTCATCTTAGTATGTGTTAGAGCATATTATAAAAATTTGAAGTCAATTGGTCAAGAACTCTTTGAGGGTTTTGCTAATACAGGGTGGTCAGAAATACTCTGGTAAGCTTGTAAAAATGTTGCATGTTAGGTTGTGCTAAAAAATAATTGTTCAGAAAAAAATTGATATGTTGCTCCATTTCTGAATTAACTAGTATTAGTTAGCCAATCGAGCCATTATGTGGACAAACTAAAGCAGCCTGCCAGATACAATAGTGTCAATGGTTCTCATGATGTGCATGAGATTGCTCAGCCTTGCGCTTGGGTTTCATCCTTACTACCAATCCAAGTCCAGTCTCGGTATGGCTGCTTTATTCAGTTTGAGGAACTCAAATGAAGCACACATTTGGTGGGCTGCTTGAATTTGCTCATGCAACAATCTGATTGGATAACTTCAATGCTAATTGTTTACACACCTCTGTGCGCACTGTAACTCAGTTAACCTTGTCTGTGTAATTCCTATGGGAGCAGTATATAGGGGGGTTATAGCATATTTCTACATTCACCATTTAAAGCTAGTTCTTGAAACTTCATAAATAGGGTTTTTTGGAACATTTTGTCTTTAAGTGTCTGCCAGTTGAGTTTCTTCAGCATCTCTGTGTCAGTATTTCATGGATCAAACATACCTGTGAACACTCAAACTGCTCTCAGTATCCCCTGTTGGCCCTATATTTGGTGTGGTTCTCAAATAGCTGAGTAACATTCTAGGATGCTTTTTTATATTTTCTTCAAAAGCCCACCCTGGTGGAATCCTATCATTTCCCAAATTCTAAGATGGCCTACATGAGTGTCTTGTAAGCAGTCTCCTTTGTAGACTGATTGCATTTCTGTATTATTCTACCAGTGAACTGAAGTCCACCACATGCTTTACTTACGACTGAGCCTGTATGCTCATTCCATTTCATACCCCTACAAATTGTTACACCCAAGTATGAGTTGACCAGTTCCAACTATGACTCACTAGTATTGTAGTTATAGGATACAATGTGTTTTTGTTTTGTAAAGTGCACAGTTTTACACTTAAAACAGTATGCCAATCTTTGTACCATTTTGGAATCTTATTGAGATCAGACTGAATATTTGTGCAGATTTTTTAAAACAGTATTTCATTACACCTAACTGCATAATCTACAAAAATCTTAGGTTACTTTGGTCTGCAAGGTTGTTAATATACAATATGAACAGTAAATGTCACATACTTCTCTGAGACACACCTGAAGTTACTGCCACCTCTATCAATGACCCCATTTGAGATAACATTCTGCATCTTCCCAACCAAGACATCATCAGTCTAGTCACAAATTTCACTTGATAACACATACATTATATTTGAGCTCCATTCGCACAGCCTCAACTGTAATATTAAGTCAGGTACTTAAGAATCCTGTTACAGCTACAAGAAATTTGTAATTAATGTAAAATATTTATAAAAAATACTTAATGGAATGACAATGAAAACTAATAATTATGATATACTCCCCTGCAAATTGTGTGACTACAGTACCAGAAAGATTAAGAGAATCAGACAATACTTTTTGGTAACATGATGCTGATGCTTTTAATATATACAGTATAAGGTCCTGAAAGGGTGCTGCAGTGAAACATAATTTTACTTGGATAGTCTACTCACAAATTCAGGCTTTTCTGATATCTGCATAATGCTAGTTTTGTTGCAGCCTGTATTTACAGAGTTAATTTGTACACTCAGTTCCTTATTCCAGGTTGGACTACCAGCTAAATCAAGTGTGAGTGGAGCAATGATACTTGTTGTACCAAATGTCATGGGTGTTTCTATGTTTGCTCCACCTATTGATCACTATGGAAACAGTGTAAAATGCAGAACATTTTGTGAGGTAAGAAACTTTCTTAATTATGATATGGTTTGTAAACAGTTCTTGAAGCTATAGATTTAGCATGATGCAGAAGTGACCTCTATATGCAACACTTGAAACAAAAACCACTAAAAGGTGTAATTTTGGTTACTTATGTTGTACTCTGTACGTTAGAAGAAACAAATGCAAATCTTTTTGCTTTTCTCTGAATTGCCTTCGTATCTTCTCACACATTTAGTATATTCTGTGACATTGTGCGAATTACCTAGTGGCTGCTAAGAGTGTGTCTTTGGAAAAATGTTTCAGTTATCCATAAATCAAAAATGTTAATTAAATTACGAAACAGAAAAAGAAACAGAATGATTGAGAAACTTCTGCTGTATAGCAACAAAAGTAACCTACAAAAATGCCATGTTAATTCTCCCTGAATTGAAGAAATAAGAAACAAAATTTAACAAAAATGGTTTTTCAATTGTGGTGTCATCTATAACAATTTTGTTTGCTTATAAAACTTCACATTAGACTATGTTAATTAATTTATTGCATTATTTTCATGCCTATGTTTATTTATGGTTGACTCGCATAATTAAAATTGAGCGTAATATGCTTTTAAAGTGACATCTTGGGTAATATGAATACAGTGTAACTCAGTATCAGCTTTCAACTAGATAAACATGGGAAATTTCTCAAAACCATACTTAAATTAAACAATAGAATCGACTATTAACAAACTAGGACAGAACTAAGGCAGATCTCATCTCCCCCCTTTGACACTTTGTTGAGTAAATGTTCCAACTGGAGAAACAATTTCTAACCGCAATATACAGTGCTTAATAAGGCATAATATTACATGTATCTTCTAGAGAAGATATCTGCTAATCCTTAAAATTTCACGTATTTTCCCCTTTTCACCTCAACTGGTACATTTTCATCTGCAGATATGTAGATATACACACCTACAGTATAGCCCTGTGTTCTCAGCTTCTACTGTAACAGCTTCTCTGTGTAAAACTGAATGTAGAGTCAGCAAGCCATCATATACCTTCTTTGAGCAAAGAAAAATGTAAACTACTGTCGTGATTATGTTGTGCAGCAAGAGGAGGGGGCAGCCTTGTGGGACTTTCATCGTGATGCTAAGCAGGCATACATTTATGATGTGCTATGAATTGCCCCCAGACACAAGGTGCTACAATATTATAACAGTCCTTTTTTGTATTCCATAACAGCAATATGAAGAAGCAGCAGAGAAAAGATTGGGACTATTTTGGCTCTGTCCTTTTCAGGAATGCTTCACTGGCATGCATAACATTTTTGATAACTGAAAATGATACTCATTTATAGAGTCTTTTAGTTTTGACAAGAAAGGAAGAAGGAAGAGTATGTGCTAAGATTGCAAAAAGATGAGGAATGAAATGAGTCATGTCCTTTTCAAAGAAACTGTAAGTTGTTTATCTTGCTCATCCTAAATGAAAGCCCATCATCTCACTACTTCTTGAAATGTTGCAGTATGTCTGATAGGAGAGAAAAATCACTTGAAACCACAATTCTGCTGTATGATGGGACAACTCCTTAAGAAACACAATTGTTTTACTTATCCTGTGACTTGATGTGTTGAGGAGACAGAACAAAATCTAAAGCAAGCAAATCTTTGACCCTTTTGAAAACATTAGGACATCATACTTCAGTGTACCAATTACTATTATTAACCTATTTCCATTAACTGTACTTATTCCTATGTGTACATTTGTAGCTAAGAAAATCCACACTATTCCTTTGTTCATACTTCTCACTCTCTTCAGTCTTGTTGTGTGAACATCTTTGGGAGATCTATCTCTGGGTCATACTGATTTTGACACACTTTGTCACCAGTTAGTTAGGTAGTTAATTCCATGTTATGTAGATCAGATGCAGAATTTCTATAAAAATATGTATAAATTTACATGCTATGAATACATGATTTGCCTGTGTGCATGACTGCATGGTTGCCATTAAAGTGTACTGAACTTAACTATTCCTGAATCACTTACATTCATTCATTGCTTCATTCATCATGTTCCGTAGAGATCATCTAGAAGAAGAATGTTCTGGGATATGGAATGAAACAATATATGTGAACAGGTAGATGTCTCAACATAATAATAATAATAATACAAAAAAAGTCTCAACTGTGAAACTGGTGATGGTTTTAGTCCCTCTGTACATATTCACTGTTCAAAGTGACACACCCTCTCTAATGATGGGTGACTTAGTATAGACCTGGATTGTAGGAATCTGCCATTTCGGACAGTCAGGAAATGCACCAACTTGACAATCACCTTGTTGTCATTCTGGAAATTCCTGTCAAGTAATGGTTTCTCCAGCTGAGAAAAGTGGAAGAAGTTGCTGGACGCCATGTCAGGAGAACACAGGATGTGAGTAAAGGTTTGAAAATCTGAAGAAACGGCATGTGTAACTGCATCCTCAGCAGAATGAGATGGGGTGTTGTTGAGGAGCAAAATCAATCCCTTGGACAGCTCCCTGTAAAGCTTGATCTTGATGATCACAGCCTCAACATGAAATTTTGATAGTATGCTCCTGTGATGATTTGTCCCTCATGAACATAACATGCCCCAACAAACACTCAGCATTACCCAGTCTGAGGACGGTTCAGTCTTTATTTTTTTCAGCAGCTGGGAATCCAAAAGTTTCCACTTCTTTCTTCTTGGTCTCAGGATCATTGTGGTACAACTAGTGCCCATCCACAGTGATTATGTGGCTAAAGAAGTCATGTGGATTGGTCAGACACAGCTGCAACATTTCCAGCAGTGCCTTGAATCAGTAGGCTTTTTAATGGTTGTAAGCAGTTATGAGTTCAGGATGTCATGAAAGATGTTTAACAATAATAAGTGACTGTTTTTCACATTTTTCTCTATCACCTAAATCTGATACATCAGTCTTGAAGCACTAGGGCGTACTGTTCTCTTCACGGGGAGGTGGTCTGCCACTTTGTCCTCCATCATACAGACTTGCTTTACCACACTAGAAGTATTGTTGCCATAAACTTCCACCTTCTTACCAAGGGTTGTTACAGTTTGGTCTCCTAAAAGTGAAGAAAAAAAATTTTTGCACAGTACTCCACCTTATTAATGGACTTTAATTGTAGCTTCTCTATGGTGTCAAACAGTAATGTGACACAGAAATTTAAATGTGCACCAGGACTATAGGCCTGTATCTGCAAAGAAAGCAAATTAATTATGTAAACTGTCATTTTTCTATACACAACTTTATAACTATCCCTTATACATTAAAGAAAGACAAGTAAATCACCAAAGATTTTCTATGTCAACAGCCAACTGTCAATATAAGGCTTACTGATATGTGTCCTTATTCCACATAAATGTAAATTTGAAGAAAGGCTGCTAGCTACTTTCAAAACAAAGCTGCTCCTGCTGTTTTATTATCAATATGAATTAAAATAGACTGGGATGATAGTTCTATAGTTTTACTTCTGGAGGAGGTCGAGCAGGAGGTATGACACATCTAAGACTCTTTAATATGAGACATGTTTTTTAAGTGAGGTCCATTTTGTTGTAGACACTAGTAGACCATGTGCATACTATAAAGAGCACATGCATCATTTACCAGCTTGCCTTGGGAACAACTATGCTCCGTTTCAGCTCTGTAGCTAACCTGTATGGTTCTGTTCTGTGCTTTCAAAATGTTTAAGACTATCAACTCGCCTGCCACATGTGAGGTTTGCTCAGTGATACAGTTTTTATCAGCAAGGAACCTGTCTGCTGCAGTAATTCATCAACAGATTTGCAAAGGATACGGTGATACTGTTATGAGTGAAAGCATATTGCGTAAGTGGGTATGAGAATTCAAAGATGGCCGTGACAACGTCCATGATGAGGACCGCTCCAGTCGCCCTTCTTTGATTACAGACGGTTTGGTGGCATCAGTTGAAGTGAGGATTTGTGAGAACAGGCACTTCACAGTAACAGGTCTCTCAAACAAATTTCCTGATGTGTTGAGATCAGTGCTTTACAATATTGTTTCTGAACACCTAAAGTTTAGGAAACTGATCTCCTGCTGAGTCTTGAAACTCCTAACAGAGGACCACAAAAACCAAAGATTTGAGTGTGCAATGAAGTTCTTGACTCATTATCAGAAAGAAGCTGAAGGCTCCTTGAGTCAGATTGTAACTGGAGACGAAATATGGGTTTCGCATATCATATCAAAGCAACAGAGTATGGAATGGTGACACACATACCTGCAAGGCCAAACAGACTCTGTCCCAGCACAAAATCATGGCATTGGTTCTCTTGGAATATGCATGGTGTTTTGTTGGTCGACATCATGGACGAGGAACCACTATTGATGCAGAAGCATGCTGCCAAACCCTGAGAAACTATGCAGAGCAATTCAAAACAAAAGACATGGCATGCTGACAGAGGGAATTGTCCTTCTCCATGACAATACAAGGCCTCACACTGCAGGTCAGACCCACGATTTATTGGACAGTTTTGCCTGGGAAGCTGTAGACCACCCACCATACACTCCTGATCTTGCACCGAGCGATTACCATCTGTTCCTCCAACTCAAACAGCACCTCAGTGACAATCGTCACAATAATGACGATGAAATGAAAACGGCAGTGAACTCTAGGTTAATGGAGCAGGTGGCAAGTTTTTGTGAAGAGGATATTTTAAAATTGGTTAAGAGGTAAGATATGTATTTGAACAAATGTGGCAACTATGTCAAAAAATAGAGTGAGGTATGTACTTTCTGAAAATATCTTTATTTTTTTGAAATAACCTTTCATTGCATACTTATGTTCAAATGTACCTTACTTAAAAAACATGCCTCATATATGACACTTAACTTGGAGGCAACCTGTCCACATGAATGACAATATGTATTTAGTGTTGTTGACAGTAAGTATGTAGTATTGTCACAGAACACTATGATAACTGATTATAACTTAATGAATGACACTCATGTATCGATGTACATTTAACTGTAACTTCAGTACACAGTCCTGACTAATGATATTAGCTCACTGTTGGATCTGAGTTGCAATAGAGCTGCTATCATAGTTGGGTGTTCTACATTACAGAACGTTTTTAGATAAGCCCGTCTTGTAACTGTTGTTCTCATTTTTTGATAATAGTGGCATCACTATATAAGTCTGACACCTTTGAATCTGTTATCTCAACTGTCTTCTGAACTTTTTCATCTACATCTAAGGCAACACTGTCTATTTTTCCTTTAAACTTATTTATAAAGGTTACAGCTTGTTTACTAGTGTCTCCAAGAGCATCTTTACATATAACTTCAACAGCACCTATATCAGGTCAGAGGTCCTTGTCTACTTCCCTTTGTTTGTCTCTAAAGATTGTATTTTGGATTCTGAAGTGTCTACCTACTTTTTCACACGTTCATCTGTAGCTTTATGTTGAGAAAACACACCAAGTCTTTTCTAACATTTGAAATTTGTGCATTAAGCTCTGCTCCATGAGATTACATTCTAAGGCTATCGACATTAATGCAGTAAATCTTGTAAATTTAACTGTTTGGGTTTTTCACACAGCATTGTTTCACTTTTGTGTGACTGTTCTTGTTTCTCATCATCTGGACTCAAATCTAGCACAGTATTGTCTAAAAATCCCAAGTCTGCACTGATTTCATTTAACTGTTTTGGTGGACTATTGTTTAATATATCCTGAAAAATGTACTTATCAGCTGGGTTCTGTTTATAGTCACTTGTTGAAACTGGTGGGTTCAGAATATTTATTTCATTATCTTAATCACGATCCATTTTTTGTTAATTTGTTCATAAATTACCAGTGCAAGAGAAAACCAGTCAAAATCTTCACACAACACTACACTCAGAAAATAAAAAAATAAATCTTTTAATTGGAACTTAGCTTATTATAGTTCTGGATTTGTTAGGTGGCATCAACTATGGTAATAATGCTTCATCCTTTTACAACCATGTATGTCCATAGTGCTGTATCATTGCAAAACTTTCCACATGTACTATGTAAAATTATATTTGGTTTAAAACAGGTTCACTTTGCAACACAATTATATGCTTTTCGGTCACCTGAAACATAAACATTGTCAAAAACACAAATGTGCAAGTATCCTGGTTACAATGGCACCACTTTAATGACCTCCTTTGTCATACACAATTGTAAGTCCATTAATTGTAATAAATATTCATGGAGTTAAAACATTGTTGGCCAGGTCTGGTGGTAGTTTTAAAGAAAAAAATACTCATTTTGTTTTTTAAGGATCTTCTTCAATCTGTTGCTTGAATTTCTGCTGTCTGCAAGCCAGGTTCTTTTGTAGCTCTGGAAACCCTATAGGTTGACATGTTTCTTGAAATAAAATAGACGACAAATGGATTCATATGTAATTTTCATTTTTAATAATCCTAGATGCCTTGCTGCCATCATTACAATGTTCACTCAGTGAAATTCATTCCATTTGTACGCAACTCTAGAAAACTTTACATATCTCCTTCCTTCCTTCCTGCCAGACAACATACAACGCACTGGCCACAATTAACATTGTTCCAAAGTACATCAGTAAAGCTATAGTCATACTAAGATTGAAACATAGAACATTAAATCAAAAAAGATTTACAGAAAGTAAAATTCACTCAACAGCATGGAACAATTATGATAACATATATTCACATAAACAAAAATGCATCTTTTTGTAGTACAGTAATTTTATGATTTTAATCACAGGGGTTAATTGTGTTAGCATGACATATTATACAGTTGGAGTTTAAAACATTTCAAGGAAGATTGAAAAAAGTATAAGCTCATAAATTTGAGAATATACATGGTCCAAACTGCTTATTGCACATTACAATAGCCTCTGTTGTCACAGGGCATTTTCTTTTCTGGTTTCATTGTTTGTTCACCTTCTCAGACAACACAGTAAATGCAAATGCAAAACTGCTGGTAGAAAAACTTTGATACTGTTTTTGGCATAGCTCTTGCTTGGATTTAGATGAGGATCATAGTAAGTGTATGCCATACTGAAACATAATACCTGCAACTAAGGTTTAATGATAAGTAACATACAGCTATTTCTCTTGCTCTTAAAGTATGATCTGAGTTAAGAAAGGTCACAAAAATATGTTTATGAATTGTTTATAGTTAAAATGTCTTTCACACAACCATTCTAATTCATGTAGTTACATGGTCACACTTTTTTTTATTCCTGTCCATCAGAGTCTTCAAGGAAATATGACTACATTCTGTTTCATAGATAATTTGTCCTGGAACAATATATTGTCTTGGAACAAAAAATAATAATCTGTAAGTTACACAGATTAAGCAAACAGTGACCCTGTTATTTTAATTATTTTTTATTATGTATTTCGACATCCAGTCACATAAGTTGTACCATTACTAGTATCTGACAAGTCATTATCGGGTGATGTGTTTAAACAGAAATAAAAATGGGATAATGAAATCCTAAGAAACTAAATCACAAATAAACTTAACTTCTCTACACAAGCATATGTACTGCAATACATCACACAGTTTAAGTTCCATCATAAACTCACAGATGAAGCATGCAGCAATTATGTAAACAAGGCATAAGCAACCTCTGGTGACCTCTGTGCCTGATTCACACACTTACTAAAGCTTGTGGGCCACCTCATGGCATGATGTGACAGCAGCACTCCTAGCAAATCAAGTCAAAACTATCAAACAATGGAAAATACAGAATGGAATGTAACAATATTGAAAAGGATAGTTACTACTCACCATATAGCGAAGATGCTGAATAAATGAGCTTTCAGTCAACCAGGCCTTCACTGAAAGTAGACAACACACACACACACACACACACACACACACACACACACACACACACAGTCATGCAAATGCAACTCACTTACACATGACCACAGTCTGCCTGTTGAAGCCAGACTGTAAGCAGCAGTGCATGATGCGAGAGGCAACTGTGCGATGGGGGTAACTAGGAGTCTGGGACAGGGAGGGGGATGGATAGTAGGGAAGGGGTGAGGGATGGTAGAGTGTGGCTTGTGGGAGCATAGAGGGACGAGGTGCAGAGAGAGTAGAACAGTTACATGCAGCTGGGAGGTCACAAGGATGGAGGGGAATAATGGAAAAGGAAGAAGTAAAAAGACTGAGGGTACACTTATGGAATAAAGGGTTGTGTAGTGCTGAAATGGGAACAGGGAAGGAGCTAGATGCATAAGTACAATGACTAACAAAAGTTGAGGCGAGGAGGGTTACGAGAACTTAGGATATATTTCAGGGAGGGTTCGCACCTGCACAGTTCAGAACAGCTGGTTTTGGTGGGAAGAATACATGTGCTACAGGCTGTAAAGCAGTCATTGTAATGAAGAATGTGGTGTTGGCTGGTGTGCTCAGCAAAGGGATGGCCCAGTTGTTTCTTGGCCACAGTTTGTTGGTGGCCATTTATGCGGACATACAGCTTGTTTGTTGTTATGCCCACATAGAATGCAGCACACTGGTTGCAGGTTAGCTTGTAGATTTCATTACTGGTTTCACAGGTAGCCCTGCCTTTGATGGGATAGAGCGCTACGAGAGGTAGTCAGAACCCTGGCAGAGAATGTGATTCAGTTGCTCCAGCCATGGGTTATACAGGTTATACAGAGTCATGAGGAGAATGCTCCTCTCAGCCCAGATGGTGGGACTTTGAAATGTGGTGGCTGACTGGAGAGGTAAGGCATGGGAGATCTGGATGAATCCTTCCTAAACGCCAAGAATCCTAGACCCTTCACCTGGTTCACTGATGACACCTCTGTGATCTGGATCGAGGGTGAGAACACCCTCCCCACATTCCCCACAACCCTAACACCTCCCCCCCCCCCCCCCCCAATCACATCATCTGGTCCTACTCAATCCAACAAGCCACCTTCCTCAATGTTGACCTCCATCACAAAGATCGCTACATCAGTACCTCTGTCCATATATATTTCCACTTTGACAGCTGCCACCCATTCCATACCAAGAAGTCCCTTCCATACAGCCCAGCCATCTGTGGGTATCATATCTGTAGTGACAAGAGGTTCCTCTCAAAATATACCAAGAGTCTCACAAAGGTCTTCACAGACCATAATTACCCTCCCAAGCTAGTACAAAGACAGATCTCTTGCACCTTGTCATTCTGTCACACACCACTTCCCAAAGTCCCAGCATCTGGCCAGAGGGGAGCATTCCCCTCATGACTCAGAACCACTCAAGAGCTCCCACCCCCTTGCCTCATGGCTCATATCCCTGCAATAGAGCTAAATGCAAGCCCTGTCCCATACATTCTCCCATCATCACCTACTCCAATCTGGTCACAAGCATCACCTGTCCATCAAAGGTCGTCATGTGATCTACAAGCTAAGCTGCAACCACTATGCTGCATTCTACATAGGCATAACAACCATCAGGCTTTCTGTCAGTATAAATGGCCACCAAGAAACTGTGGCCTTCAAACATGTGAACCACCCTGCTGCTGAGCATGCCACCCAACACATTTCAATGACTGGTTCACAGCCTCTGTCCTCTGGATCATATCCACCAACACCAGATATTCTGAACTGTGCAGTTGGGAACTGATGCTGCAATATATCCTCTGTTTCCATAGCCCTCCTGGTCTCAACCTTTGTTAGTCATTGTCCTTACCCATCTAGCTCCTTCTCTGTTCCCATGCCCACACTGTACAGCCCTCTACTCCACCAGTGCACCCTCAGCCTTTTTACTGCCTCCTTTTCCACTATCCCATCCCCCCTCCCTCTCTCTGACTTCCCAACTGTACCTAGCTCTTCTGCCCTCTCTCCACATTGACCCAGTATGCTCCCACAAGCCACAGTTTACTGTCCCAAACCCTTACCCTGTCATCCCTCCCCCTATTTTTGATGAAGGCATTGTTGGGTGAAAGCTCACTTTCCAACAATCTTTTCATTGTGCCTATCTGCAACTCAGCATCTCTGCTATATGGTGAGTATCAACTAACATTTTCAATATTTTTGAAGTCAGATTTATATCATATTTGATGTTAATGTTTATGAGGTTATGCAGTGATTTGAATAGCACCTCTTTCCTGCTGTGCCACGCCAACATGCCTTGAAACATGCAGTTTTGAGAGTACATTCATTTTATGTTCACCCCATCTTTAGATGTTTATATTTACACATCTTAAACATTGTCTTAAAAACTAGATTCATTGGAAGCATATCACAAAGTTCATTATGACAAAGCATACAAACATAATAATCTTCAAAATTTCTTATAGACCAAGTGTTCTTGAACTAATGACAATATTTTCATAATCAAAGCTATTCAATGAGTGGCCGATAGTGACACATAGATGTTGACAATCTGACTGACTTGTATGATGGTGTTTATGTTTGGGTAGCTAAACAGGGACTACCTGTGGCACTGTTGACCAAGTCTATTTATGAAATATTTATGAAAAATGTGGCAAAAATCATAGATGCTACATGATTTCTGTTTATGTAAACATTCCCAGACCCCTCCAAAATGTTTTGAGAAGATGAAACTTTCCAAATAGAATAAATAACAAAATGAGAAATTATTGTAGTGAAAGTAGGCACTTTTTGAATCAGAAAACCTGGGCTGCAAAAATATGGTACTGTGGGAAACATTGATCTGCAGTCAGTATAGTAAGCATTTGTTAGCATTAAGAAGACACACTTTATTATAACTCAATAGTAACTATATGAAACAAAAGAAAGCAATTGATACACAACATCCCAGGTTCAAAAGCCATAGAATCATAAAGAAAAATATTCTTCACTTCAGTTCTTCAGTGATTGCTTTTGACTACTCATGTTGCCACACATGCCTTCCCCTGTCCCACTTCACTTTCCACAGTGGAAAGCTCCTGGAATAAAGAGGCATTTGTGATGTACAACTCTACCACCTCTAGTAAGCAGAAGCTGGTTGCATGTCCAACAGATACTGGTCTGGTGACAGTATAGTTTTGCCAGTAACTGTATCTTCCAATCTAATGTCAGGTGATAGCAGGGGATCTGCCCTGAAGCATCATCCACTGAAGCAAGTAAGATTATTTAATCCCTTCCAAGGATACCATAATAGACTTATGATTCACAGTCCATTCATTCCTTGTTTATATGGCATACAGAGTAATTTACGGTGTTAACAACACTGCTTTGACAGAGTCTATATGTAACATGACATGACAACACATAACACATCTGTAGGCCCTAGTGTACAGAGATGGCAAGGACACTGGAGTCTTATGAAATCTGAAAACACAACTCTTGACTTGCTGCAGCAGGGCCGGCCGCGGTGGTCTCGCGGTTAGAGGCGCGCAGTCCGGAACCGTGCGACTGCTACGGTCGCAGGTTCGAATCCTGCCTCGAGC
Source organism: Schistocerca gregaria (assembly GCF_023897955.1). Lineage (NCBI taxonomy): Eukaryota > Metazoa > Arthropoda > Insecta > Orthoptera > Acrididae > Schistocerca > Schistocerca gregaria. The sequence goes on from NC_064920.1 coordinate 162,562,403, forward strand.
ATGGATGTGTGTGATGTCCTTAGGTTAGTTAGGTTTAAGTAGTTCTAAGTTCTAGGGGACTGATGGACACAGCTGTTGAGTCCCATAGTGCTCAGAGCCATTTGAACCATTTTGCTGCAGCAGGCATGAAAGTTTTCAGGTTAAGAGCTGCCACTATTGCTGCTTGTCTATCATTCATCAAGTGCAGAGGTGCAGAATGAATGGTGTGCAATAAGAGGATGAAATCCCATAAACTGGATTTTACCTTCTCAAATAGATGCAACACTTCATGTACCTAGTGACAGGGCATTGTTCTCTTAAATCTGGTCCTGACAACATGACACTGATGGACTGCCAGTGAGGCTGCTGCTTGAGGTAGATGGCATCTATAGAAGTTTTTTGCCATACCTAGAAAATGGTATAGGTGTTGGCAGGTATCTGTAAATGGTGCAGACTGAATCATGTCAGCCTTATGCTGTAAATGTGCAATGACAGAAGAAATAACCAAGTGACCTCAGAAATTCACTTTCTTCTGCCAAGGAGCATATTTGTCTTTATTTATCTGCAAGCCTATCAAAAATCATTTGTAAATGTCTGTTATGTTGTGCTGGAGATTTTGGGAACACTAGTAAATCATCGAAATATGCAAATCAGCAGGGAACACCACATGCTACTTTATCAGCAAAGCACTGTCACACCTGAGCAGCCTTTTAGACAAAATGGTATGCAGGCCTGCTCAACCAGTCAAAATGGTGTGAAAATGGCCATTTTTGTTGTGTCTGCCAGTGCCACAGACACCTGGCAGTATGTCTTCTTGAAATCCATCTTGCTGGATATCTTGTCACTCACTAATGTATGTGTAATATCCTCTATGTTGAGAACAGGCTGTCAGTCTGAAGTTGTGCATGCATTCAAAGCATGATAGTCACTGCAAGGTATCCAGGCACATCCTGCTTCTTCAAAAGGTGTAAGCACAATGCTCAAGGACTGGCAAAGTGGTGGATAATCCCTTCAATTAGTAACTCATCAAACTCACTGTTTGCTGTAGCACTAACTTGGGAACCTTGAAGGTGACTGGTGGTCCCAGAGCAGTTGGAATGTGATGGATCGTGTTTGGTGTGACATAAGAGGTAGGTGCAGGTTGCTATTTAAGATCAAGGTAGCAAAGAGAGGGTGGGATGAAGAGATGTTTTCACTTACTCTCAAAATTTCTGCTTTGGCCTTCTCCAGCTCTTTGCCCCTCTCACAGGAACGTAACACTGTGTTCTCCTTGACAATGTTTATTTTCACTTCACTAAGGGCTGATAACTTTTCATGTACATCACTGTAAGTGCACACTAATATATGAAGTTCATCTGTCAAAGAAGTTTGGATCTTGTGGGCCAAGCCATCAAGAGTCCAACTTATTTGTCACTGCACCTGCTGCAGAAGTGTCACAGAATATGTTGTGTAGTTGCCGATCACGGGGAAACATACAGTTTAGGGTGTGAGAGCTGTTTCAAGAACCTATACATCCATAAACCATTCATAAATACATGTGCGTGGCAGATGGAAATGTCTGTGTTAAAATGGTGCAAGAAATCACACCAAGAATGGGTTTGCCGACATCAACAATTAGGAAATTCCACTGTAACGTGTTATGGAAACGACATTTCCAATGGCGGGCGATAATTTAGATTTGTTAGATGGTTTCACAGAAGCTGTTTCTGTATTATATGGAGCAATAGGCCAAATGGTGGAAAGGAACTTCTTAACAAAGTGACTGATCATGCCTACATCCACTAACTGTTGTTGTTTATGTAGGAGAAGGAGAAATGCACTCTCTTGCCCATCGTCAGAATTGGAAATGATATCAGCACCACTTGTTCAGTTGTTTGTTGACATCGTGGTGAACATTCCACCAGATGCTGGGCTGTTATGGGTTAGCACTGTTTCTATAGTTTCCTTAAACTGTGCTAGAGAGTGTTCAGGTCACACTGGAGTATGCAGATATGTTCTGATAGTGGGAGCTGCTGCCCTTTAGTAATGTCTGAAGCAACTATTCCTGCATTGTCAGTACCAGTTTGTGCAACCAAATTTTATATATTTAATCAGCTACATGTAACTGAGAATGCAAGTCTGCAGTGTTATTTGGTGTTACTGGCACATAAGTCCATAGCATTTTTCAGTAAGTTTAATAAACACAATAGATACACATAACAGACTTTAGTCATCAATAATGCATTCTCCTTCATTATTTACAGCAGTCTACCAAAGCTGGCATAACTTTTCGATACTGTGACTGCAGTAATTACATGGTTTGAGGTGAAGAACTCATTGAGCCATGTTCAGAACACATTTTTGTCTGGAAAGGAAGTTCCTTGAAGGTTGTTAGATAGGGATTGAAAAAGGTGAAAATTTGGAGCACAAGATCATATGAAAAAGTTGTGTGGTGGAATGACTTCCCAAAGCAACTCCTGTATAGTGGCTTTTGTCAATCTAGCAGAATGTTGGTGTGTGTTATTGTGGAGTAACATCACTTCACACAATCTTCCTGGTTGTTACTCTCGTACTGCACCTGGAAGGTGTCTTGGTCATTGACAATAAATGTCAGCAATGATGTTTATATCTTGGGCATGCTATTCATAGTAAAGCACTCTGCTGCTGTTCCACCAGATGCATAACATTAACTTTTGTGGATGCATGCAGGTATTTGTATTGGGAATTGTTGCTTTGTTTGGGCTTAATCATTAGGTTATCTTATTACCAGTAATAATACAGGACAATAATGGTTGATGTCATTCATCAGACAGTTGATGATGAGCAAGCAGGCAAATCACTGATTTTTGTTATTTTTATTTTGAGCATGCTGTACCTATAGACTGAATCTTTGAACCTTCCTCATTGCATGCAAATATCGCATGATGGTGAAATGATCACATTTCATTGTATTTGCCAGTTCTTGAGTAGACTGATGTAGATCATGGTGGATTAATGTGTTTCAATGATCTGCATCAAACCCTGAATGTTTTCCTGAACATGGAGAGTCACTAATGTCAAAATGATCCTCCTCAAAATGAGAAAACCATTTTCTTGCCATGCTCTGTGTAATAGCACTATCCCCATGTATAATCCAAATGTATCTGGCTGCCTCCACTGTTGTTGTCCTTCTATACAACTCAATCAGAATAATATGCAAGAAATGTTCCAATTTCTCCACGTGGCACAATCAATAAATAAACCCATAGCAACAGGAAAATCAATCTGCGAAAGAAAAACCCTCCTAACTTATGCATCAACCTACTATTTGAAACAACAGTACCTTTAATAGTGAAAGACAGCAAAACCACAGTTGTTTCAAGGGTGCCTATGAAACTTCTTATTCAGTCATTATTGCTTTTAGAGGATGCCAAAATTATGATTTAGCTAAATACAAGGAATACTGTAAAATATTTTAAAAAAAAAGTAATTCAGACATCTAAACAAATACAGTATGAGAAGAAGATAGCAATGTCAGGGAACAAAATAAAATCAATATGGGATATAGTGAAAGAGGAGACTGGTAGAACCAAAAAGGAACAGGAGCAAATAGCACTAAGGGTAGATGACACATTAGTAACCAATGGGCATAGTGGGGCAAATCTATTTAACAAGTACTTTATATCCGTTACTGATAGAATGGGATTGTCAGGATCAGTAAATAATGCCCTTGAATATCTGAAACTAGCCTTTACAAAAAGCTTCAGGTACTTGAATATGTCACTCACATCGCCAAAAGAAATAGCTTTCATAATAAAATCTTTAAAACCAAAGCATTCTAGTGGTTACGATGAAATATCAACAAAGTTAATTAAGGCATGTTATTGTGAGTTTAGTACAATTCTAAGTTACTTGCCTAACCAGTCAATTATAACTGGGACATTTCCTGACTGGCTGAAATATGCAGATGTTAAGCCTCTATTCAAGAAAGGGGATAAAGAGATGCCATAAAACTACTGACAGATTTCACTTTTGCCAGAATTCTCAAAAATTTTAGAAAAAGTAATCTACAGGCAGCTTCTCAACCATCTGACCACAAATAACATATTATCAAGAACACAGTTTGGATTTCTGAAGGGTTCTGATATCAAAAAGGCTATTTACACCTACAGTGAAAATGTACTTAATTCATTAAATAACAAGTTACAAGCAGCAGGTATTTTGTGTGATTTTTCAAAGGCATTCGATTGTGTAAACCACAACATCCTTTTAAATAAATTAGAATTCTATGGTGTCACGGGCAGTTCTGCAAAATGGTTCAAGTCATACCTCGCTAACAGGAAACAAAGGGTGTCAGTGCAAGGGACTAGTGAATTAAGTCATCAGTCATCATCAGAATGGGAAGAAATTACATGTGCTGTCCCACAAGGATCCATCATAGGGCCATTGCTTTTTCTTGTGTACATTAATGATCTCTCATCAGTTACACTGCCAGAAGCAGAGTTCGTTTTGTTTGCAGATGGCACAAGTATTGCAATAAATAGTATGTCGAGTGTAGTTCTAGAAAGATCTGCTTATGATATTTTCATGGATATTAATAAATGGTTTAAAGTCAACTCACTGACATTAAACTTCGAAAAGACTCACTATATGCAATTCAGAACCTGTAAGAGGTTTCCACCCAGCATATGCATAAAGTACGAAAAAGAGCAGATAGAAGAGGTTGACAGTCTTAAATTCCTGGGATTACAACTTGATAATAAATTCAGTTGGGAGGAGCACACCACAGAACTGCAGAAACGCGTTAACAAATCTGTATTTGCAATTTGAGTGTTAGCAGACATAGGCGACATAAAAGTGAAAAAGCTTGCATACTTTGCCTACTTTCATTCCATAATGTCTGAATTTCACCTGGTCCTTCTCCAAAACCCAAGCCACCTTCCTGGATGTTGACCTTCATCTTGTTGAAGCTCACATCCACACCTCTGTCCATATCAAACCCACAAATAAACAACAGTACCTTCACTTTGATAGCTGCCATCCATTCCACATCAAACGCTCCCTTCCCTACAGCCTAGGTATTCGTAGCAAACGTATCTGCTCCAGTGATGAATCCCTCAACAATTACACCAATAACCGGACCAGTGCTTTCCTCTCCTGCAACTATCCTGCAGACCTTGTCCACAAACAGATCTCCCGAGCAATACATTCCTCCCCGTCCAACAACAATATTCCTACCCTCAGACCACACAGAAGCATCCCCCTTGTCACCCAATATTATCCTGGCCTCGAATACATCAATAAATTACTTCGCCAGGGATATGACTTTCTCAAGTCAACCCCTAAAATGAAATCATCCCTTGACAAAATTCTCCCCACACCATCCAGAGTTGCCTTTCGTCGTCCCCCTAACCTCCGTAACATCCTTGTTAAACCCTACAATATTCCCAGACTACCTTCTCTACCCAGTGGTTCCTACCCCTGTAACCAACCCCGCTGCAAAACCTGCCCCATGCATCCCCCCACAACCACCTACTCCAGCCCCACTACTGGTAAAACATACACAATTCAAGGCAGGGCCACATGTGAAACTACACATATCATTTATCAGCTGACATGCCTGCACTGCACAGCCTTTTACATTGGTATGACAACAACTAAACTGGCTGAGTGCATGAACGGACACAGACGAACTGTCTGTCTAGGAGATGTCCAAGACCCAGTAGCGGAGCATGCCCTCCAGCATAATTCTAGGGACCTAGGAACCTGCTACACCGTATGTGCCATTTGGCTTCTCCCACCCAACACCAGTCCCTCTGAACTGCGGAGATGGGAACTTGCACTCCAGCACATCCTTTCATCCTGCCATCCCCCTGGACTGAACCTACGTTAAACAACCTCACTCCCATTTACTTTTCAGTCTTCTCCTCTTTCCCTTTCCTCTTTAGCCATTCATTCATCTTTTCATCCTACATCTTTATACTATATACCTCTTTACTTCTGTATGCATCCTCTTTGGTTTGAAGCTGGCACAGTACCTACAGTAGAATATCTTTGGCTTCCCTCTGACAACCATGCCTCCATCCTTGCTACCCTCCCTGTTTTCCTTTCCCTGTTGCTTCATAACCTGGGTTGTGAGTAACTAAATCCACTTTCCCTTCTTCCCTTTCTTTCCCCCCTCTCCTCCCTGGTTTGAAGCTGGCACAGTACCTACAGTAGAATATCTTTGTCTTCCCTCTGACAACCATGTCTCCATCCTTGCTACCCTCCCTGTTTTCCTTTCCCTGTTGCTTCATAACCTGGGTTGTGAGTAACTAAATACACTTTCCCTTCTGCCGTTTCTTTCCCCTCTCTCCTCCCTGATGAAGGAACATTTATTTCGAAAGCTAGGAACTTAAATTTTCGGTTGTTTTTTGTGTTTCTATCGGCTGTACTGAGCTGAGGTAAGTACTGGGCAGCCCCTCTATCTCTTTGTTAGTAATTGAATTCAAAGATGTATATTTTGTAATGTTAGCCATTGAACCTATATTCAGGACAGTGGAAATTAAAATATCCTATGGTGCCTGTCCAGCTCCCAGTCAGCTGGTTTTACATCCTACCCCTCTAAAAAAAAACTCATAACTAATACTGGCTGGGATTATTTGTGGCCAGGAAAAAAAGAACTCTTCAGAAAATTTGCACTCTTTATGGTTCATTAGCTGATAACTTTCTTTTCATGTGACATAAAATTAAATATAGGAAAAATAAAACTAGTCAAGACAAGAGACAAGCAAGACAGGACATATTTCTTCAATCCTTAGGTACCAGCAGTTTTTTTTTCTCTCCAATCTTGCTATAGCTTTACGTGGTGTGCTTTCCTTTCTGCAAAGGAATCTGTTACCTCATCAAAGTTTGTCAAACATTTTGCTACATAAAAACTCAAAATGTCATTATCTGATAAAGCTGTTAATACGAATAGTACTCAAGACTGGTGTGGTTTCTTGATTTGGTTACATGTATTTTGTAACTGCCTGTAGATAAAATGAAATAGACCTTTCTAATACTGCAGCAATTGTACCACATGCCAAATAAGTGAGACTGTTTTGGCACAAATGTTTATTTTTATCTACCTCATGTACATAAATAACATGTCAGAACATAATTCATTAAGTGCCAATATCAAATGCCTATTAGGCTGACTACAAGAAAAATGTTTTTTGTTAGGAAATAGTTTCACATTTCATTCGTATGCTCCAGTTTCTCAAGCATGAGACCAAAAAGTAGTAGTAGTACGAAATTCTTATACAAATTTGGAATTATCTTATTCTTCCATATAATTTGTATGATGTCCACATTTCTTCTTCTTCCTCATTCTAACAAAAGCCTTGGTAGTGTAGAAATCTGGCAAAAATTTTCTGTTAAAATTTCATTTTCTTCGATACACCAAGAAGATAATAAGTTGTCTTTCTTACCTGTTATTCCTATCAGTTACTTATTTCCACTCTGGAAGTCTGTACCTATGAATTTCACTAATAATTATAGCAACACTTATCATTCACACACCGTATAAACCATATAAACGAACAGCATTTGGCATTCACTCATTTGGATTTATTCGATCCATCACATATAGCCTCATCCCCGTTTGTCTGCCGGAATGTTTTTTTATTTCTGACGTGATTGGTATTCCCTTGCCAGAGACATCACATACACCATGCAGCCTTTCAAAAATCAGCTTATGATTTGTTCAAAAATCAATGTAGAATGTGTTCAAAAATGTCCAAAAACCACCAGGAATGCATTTCAAAATCGTATGAAGAAAAACTCCTCAATTTCCTCTCCAACCTCAACACCTTTGGTTCCATCAAATTCACCTGGTCCTACTCCAAATCCCATGCCACTTTCCTTGACATTGACCTCCATCTGTCCAATGGCCAGCTTCACACATCCGTCCACATCAAACCCACCAACAAGTAACAGTACCTCCATTATGACAGCTGCCACCCATTCCATATCAAACAGTCCCTTCCCTACAGCCTAGGCCTTCGTGGCAAACGAATCTGCTCCAGTCCTGAATCCCTGAACCATTACACCAACAACCTGAAAACAGCTTCCGCATCCCGCAACTACCCTCCCAACCTGGTACAGAAGCAAATAACCAGAGCCACTTCCTCATCCCCTCAAACCCAGAACCTCTCACAGAAGAACCCTAAAAGTGCCCCATTTGTGACAGGATACGTCCCGGGACTGGATCAGACTCTGAATGTGGCTCTCCAGCAGGGATAAGACTTCCTAAAATCCTGCCCCGAAATGAGATCCAGCCTTCATGAAATCCTCCCCACTCCACCAAGAGTGTCTTTCCGCCGTCCACCTAACCTTCATAACCTCTTGGTTCATCCCTATGAAATCCCCAAACCACCTTCCCTACTCTCTGGCTCCTGCCCTTGTAACAGCCCCCGATGTAAAACCTCTCCTATGCACCCTCCCACCACCACCTACTCCAGTCTTGTAACCCGGAAAGTGTACACGATCAAAGGAAGAGCCACGTGTGAAAGCACCCACGTGATTTACCAACTGACCTGCCAACACTGTGGCGCTTTCTATGTGGGAATGACCAGCAACAAACTGTCCATTCGCATGAATGGACACAGGCAGACAGTGTTTGTTGGTAATGAGGATCACCCTGTGGCTAAACATGCCTTGTTGCACGGCCAGCACATCTTCGCACAGTGTTACACCGTCCGGGTTATCTGGATACTTCACACCAACACCAACCTATCCGAACTCCGGAGATGGGAACTTGCCCTTCAGTATATCCTCTCTTCTCATTGTCCACCAGGCCTCAATCTCCGCTAATTTCAAGTTGCCGCCACTCATACCTCACCTGTCATTCAACATCATCTTTACCTCTGCACTTCCGCCTCGACTGATATCTCTGCCCAAACTCTTTGCCTTTAAATATGTCTGCTTGTGTCTGTATATGTATGGATGGATATGTGTGTGTGTGTGTGTGTGTGTGTGTGTGTGTGTGTGTGTGTGCACGCGCGAGTATATACCTATCCTTTTTTCCCCCTAAGGTAAGTCTTTCTGCTCCTGGGATTGGAATGACTCCATACCCTCTCCCTTAAAACCCACATCCTTTCATCTTTCCTTTTCCTTCCCTCTTTCCTGACGAATCAGACGCCGGTTGTGAAAGCTCGAAATTCTGTGTGTGTGTTTGTGTGTTTTATTTATTGTGCCTATCTACCGGTGCTTTCCCGCTTGGTAAGTCTTGGAATCTTTGTTTTTAATATATTTTTCCCATGTGGAAGTTTCTTTCTATTTTATTTACATCATATGAATTATCAATAGACCAACATGCACTGGATGCTAGGCACTTTATGAAACAAGGTTTTTTTTTATTCAAGAATATGATTTTGATGCCTCCTGAAATTGCCACATGGGGCCAATACCCTGGGTCTGACTTGACCGAACATTCTCTTGTAATATGGTAACTGATTAAAAATAGTTTAATGCTAGTGTGTCAGCAAGACAAGTTAAACTCTGATTAAAATAACTTTCTGACTGATGTTCCAGTGTGTCAAATGGTAGGGGCCAGCCACTAGCTAATCATAGCTGTTTCTCCCAACTCCACAAGTGTACTGTGTTACTTGGTTTGTAGATACAGCACTGCCTCCCACCACCACTGCCACCACCACTGCAGATTGTAAGCCAAAAAGTAATTTTAGTCAGAGTATAGCAGTATTTCATAGAGTTCCTCCTTGTTCCATGGCTCAATTTTATCCTTCTCTTGGGCAAGTTAAACATGAAAAATTTTGAATCTTTGTGATACAGTTTTAAATGTGACTAACAAAATGCCACTGTATTTGTCAGTGATTAAAATTATGTATCTTTTTATGCTACTTACAAGAGTGTCCTGCTCTCATGTAAACATAACAACTTGTTGTTGTTGTTGTCTTCAGTCCTGAGACTGGTTTGATGCAGCTCTCCATGCTACTCCATCCTGTGCAAGCTTCTTCATCCCTCAGTACCTACTACAACCTACATCCTTCTGAATCTGCTTGGTGTATTCCTCTCCTGGTCTCCCTCTATGATTTTTACCCTCCACACTGCCCTCCAGTGCCAAATTGGTGATCCCCTGATGCCTCAGAACATGTCCTACCAACTTGTCCCTTCTTCTAGTCAAGTTGTGTCACAAACTTCTCTTCTACCCAATCCTATTTAACACCTCCTGATTAGTTATGTGATCTGCCCATCTCATCTTCAGCATTCTTCTGTAGTACCACATTTAGAAAGCTTCTATTCTCTTCTTGTCTACACTATTTATCGTTCATGTTTCACTTCCATACATGGCTACACTCCATAAAATTACTTTCAGAAACAACTTCCTGACACTTAAATCTATACTTGACGTTGAAAAATTTCTCTTCTTCAGAAACGCTTTCCTTCCCACTGCCAGTTTACATTTTATATCCTCTCTACTTTGACCATCATCAGTTATTTTGCTCCCCAAATAGCAGGACTCCTTTACTACTTTAAGTATCTCATTTCCTAATCTAATTCCCTCAGCATCACCCGACTTAATTCGACTACATTCTATTATCCTTGTTTTTCTTTTGTTGATGTTCATCTTACACCCCCCTTTCAAAACACTGTCCATTCTGTTCAACTGCTCTTCCTAGTCCTTTTCTGTCTCTGACAGAATTACAATGTCATTGGCGAATCTCAAAGTTTTTATTTCTTCTCCATGGATTTTTAATACCTACTCTGAATTTTTCTTTTGTTTCCTTACTGCTTGCTCAATATACAAATTGAATAACATCGGGGAGAGGCTACAACCCTGTGTCACTCCCTTCCCAACCACTGCTTCCCTTTCATGCCCCTTAACTTTTACAACAGTCATTTGGTTTCTATACAAATTGTAAATAGCCTTTTGCTCCCTATATTTTACCACTGCCACCTTAAGAATTTGAAAGAGAATATTCCAGTTAACATTGTCAAAAGCTTTCTCTAAGTCTAAAAATGCTAGAAACATAGGTTTGCCTTACCTTAATCTAGCTTCTAAGATAAGTCGTAGGGTCAGTATTGCCTCACGTGTCCCAATATTTCTATGGAGTCCAAACTGATCTTCCCCTAGCTGAGCTTCTACTAGTTTTTCCATTCGTCTGTAAAGAATTTGCGCTAGTATTTTGCAGCCGTGACTTATTAAACTGATAGTTTGGTAATTTTCACGTCTGTCAACACCTGCTTTCTTTGGGATTGGAATTATTATATTCTTCTTGAAGTCTGAGGGAATTTCGCCTGTCTCATACATCTTGCTCACCAGATGGTAGAGTTTTGTCAGGACTGGCTCTCCCAAGGCCGTCAGTAGTTCTAATTGAATGTTGTCTACTCCGGGGGCCTTGTTTTGACTCAGGTCTTTCAGTGCTCTGTCAAACTCTTCACAAAGTATCATATCTCCCATGTCATCTTCATCTACATCCTCATCCATTTCCATAATATTGTCCTCAAGTACATCGCCCTTGTATAGACCCTCTATATACTCCTCCCACCTTTCTGCTTTTCCTTCTTTGCTTAGAACTTGGTTTCCATATAAGCTCTTAATATTCATACAAGTGGTTCTCTTTTCTCCAAAGGTCTCTTTAATTTTCCTGTAGGCAGTATCTATCTTACCCCTAGTGAGATAAGCCTCTACATCCTTACATTTATCCTCTAGCCATCCCTGTTTAGCCATTTTGCACTTCCTGTCGATCTCATTTTTGAGACGTTTGTATTCCTTTTTGCCTGCTTCATTTACTGCATTTTTATATTTTCTCCTTTCATCAATTAAATTCAACATTTCTTCTGTAATCCCAGGATTTCTACTAGCCCTTGTCTTTTTACCTACTTGATCCTCTCCTGCCTTCACTACTTCATCCCTCAGAGCTACCCATTCTTCTTCTACTGTATTTATTTCCCCCATTCTTGTCAAGTGTTCCCTTATGCTCTCCCTGAAAGTCTGTACAACCTCTGGTTCTTTCAGTTTATCCAGGTCCCATCTCCTTAAATTCCCATGTATTTGCAGTTTCTTCAGTTTTAATCTACAGTTCACAACCAATAGATTGTGGTCAGAGTCCACATCTGCCCCTGGAAATGTCTTACAATTTAGAACCTGGTTCCTAAATCTCTGTCTTACCATTATATAATCTATCTGAAACCTGTCAGTATCTCCAGGCTTCTTCCATGTATACAGCCTTCTTTTATGATTCTTGAACCAAGTGTTAGCCATGATTAAGTTGTGCTCTGTGCAAAATTCTACCAGGTGGTTTCCTCTTTCATTTCTTAGCCCCAATCCATATTCACCTACTATGTTTCCTTCTCTCCCTTTTCCTACTACTGAATTCCAGTCTCCCATGACTATTAAATTTTCATCTCCTTTCACTATCTGAATAATTTCTTTTATTTCGTCATACATTTCTTCAATTTCTTCGTCATCTGCATAGCTAGTTGGTATATAAACTTGTACTACTGTAGTAGGCATGGGCTTTGTGTCTATCTTGGCCACAATAATGTGTTCACTATGCTGTTTGTAGTAGCTTACCCGCATTCCAATTTTTTTATTCATTATTGAACCTATTCCTGCATTAACCCTATTTGACTTTGTATTTATAACCCTGTAGTCTCCTGACCAAAAGTCTTGTTCCTCCTGCCACCGAACTTCACTAATTCCCACTACATCTAACATTAACCTATCCATTTCCCTTTTTAAATTTCTAACCTACCTGCCCGGTTAAGGGATCTGACATTCCACGCTCCGATCCGTAGAACACCAGTTTTCTTTCTCCTGATAACGACGTCCTCTTGAGTAGTCCCTGCCCGGAGATTTGAATGGGGGACTATTTTACCTCCGGAATATTTTACCCAAGAGGACACCATCATCGTTAACCATACAGTAAAGCTGCATGCCCTCAGGAAAAATTATGGCTGTAGTTTCCCCTTGCTTTCAACCGTTCGCAGTACCAGCACAGCAAGGCTGTTTTGGTTAGTGTTACAAGGCCAGATCAGTCAATCATCCAGACTGTTGCCCCTGCAGCTATTGAAAAGACTCCTGTCCCTCTTCAGGAACCACACATTTGTCTGGACTCTCAACAGATACTCCTCCGTTGTTGTTGCACTTACGGTACTGCTAACTGTATCGCTGAGGCACGCAAGCCTCCCCACCAACAGCAAGGTCCATGGTTCATGAGGGGGACATAACAACTTAATAGTTTTATAAAAATAGCAAAACTTGTCTTACAATGCACACATGTGTCATGTGATACTCAGTATGTGCAGTTTCTGCCGTTTATAAATAAAAGTAGTTCTGAATGTTACAATGTTTTTCAGCAGATAAAATGTGGAATGCTGTGACAGAGGTTTCTTTTGATTACATTTATGACAGAAACTTCAAGAATATTTAGAAAGAAATGTTAATGCCCATAAAAAGCATCCATACTAAAATTATAAACACAAAATAACTGTGGCTCTTATGTTTCTGTGGCTAAACTCCTGAAACCATTTCAATGAAATTTGGTATGGAGATGGCCTGTAGCCTGAGCCTGGAGGAAAATCATTGGCCACTTAGAAAGTGTGTAGTACAAGATATTTATTGATTTGAAGAATATAACACGAATTAGGGAAACATAGTTACTCTTTGATAAAACTATGTACTCTTTGACTTTGGATCTGGATCATATTTGTGGAAATGCTTTTACTGGCTGATATGTTGTACATATCACGTTTGTATTATCACGTTATAGGGGAGAGAGTGTGGCAGATATGATACACGAGTTGGGATGGAAGTCATTAAAGCATAGACGTTTTTCGCCGCGGCGAGACCTTTTTATGAAATTTCAGTCACCAACTTTCTCTTCCGAATGCGAAAATATTTTGTTGAGCCCAACCTACAGAGGTAGGAATGATAATCAAAATAAAATAAGAGAAATCAGAGCTCGAACAGAAAGGTTTAGGTATTCGTTTTTCCCGCTCGCTGTTCGGGAGTGGAATAGTAGAGAGATAGTATGATTGTGGTTCGATGAACCCTCTGCCAAGCACTTAAATGTGAATTGCAGAGTAGTCATGTAGATGTAGATGTAGACATATGCATAATTTACACATTGCATTTTGTGTAGCTACTTCAATAACATAATGCATAGATGCACATTCCTGCCCACATATCCATATGCACCACTTGGGAGCAATGCAGTGTGTTCTGCTACATCATGCTTTGAGGCAGTTGAACAGGGGGAGGGGGTAAATGGTTAGCTATGCAGCTATGCTTACCTGAACAGGCAGACCCATAAGGGCAGTTGATGTTGCACGTACAATAGTTTACTTACACACAATCACTCATTATAATGAAACTACTGATACGTGAGTGCAGCCACATCTAACAGTAATAGAACAGATTTCATAAGTTATACACACTACCTTCTGATTCCAAGTCATGAAATTTTGCTTGGCTATGTTAAATACTAGATTGTTAATATCTTGCATTAATAGTCCCAAACGACTTATTATTGTGACATTTTGCAGGAACTTTTAAGAGAATACACTTTTCATCCATATGAGCAACTTGGACATGCGATAGTCAATAAAAAACACCCTCTAAAATCGCATGCAGGATTAGATGAAATGAGTATAATAAAATTACTCTTTTATGCTGCAATGGGAGATTTGCTAGCACTAAAAAGGTATAGTAATAAACTAAAATTATTAACAAGTCTTTGTTTCAAGATATGATAATATATTATTAATAATCAGTTTCAGCTGTAACACACCAGATGTTTTTTTATTAGACAGTTTATTAACGAAATGTCACTTCTACTTTCTGTATTTCATTTCTATGTACTTTGCTTTCGTCTTTTTCCTGCCCTTGTCCTGTGTCTTCATGGTGTAGGCTTGTTATATGGATTTGGCAATGTTAGTGGTAGAGGGTTGCCAGATGTTCTTTCTGTTGCTTTCCCTCCTTCCCCTGCCCTGCCCCCCTCCTCTTCCCCTCCATGGTATTCAGCTAGTTTTATCTGGGAAACCATGTAAAAACCATATCCAGGCTGACTGGCACAGTAGTCCTGGGCCCCTGTTATTAATCCAATGAGTGGATCTGAACCGGGCATGGTGCATCTTCCTGAATCCCAGAAGTGGCATGTCAACATTCATGGCAATATGACTGGGTTTCATTTTGGTGTACCATAATGTTATTATTTGATGATGGAAATTCAGAAGGCAAAATATTCAGATTGTTGTTAGACACATGAAAAAGTAAAAGTGATGACACAGTGCTTGCTTTTGGAATTATTAGTTTCTTCCAGAGGGAGGGAAGAGGTTAAAATGCATTACAGCTAGCTGCACAAACGTTCTATTGGGGACAGATCTGGAGATCTTGTTGGCCACAGGAGTACTTCAACATCATGCAGGAAGTTCATAGAGACATGTGCCATGAGTGGATGAATATTGTCCTGTTGAAAAACGACAGCATGAGAGGGAACACATGAGGGCCCTGGTTGGCCACAATGTACCGTTGTGATATCAGAGTTCCCTCAATCACTACCAGTCTTGAACTGAAGTCATGCCCAATGGCTTCTGATGCCATGACACCAGGAGTACCATCACTGTGCCTCTCCAAAACATTGGAATAATGGGACCTTGCTCTATGTCATTGATGATGGTCATCTGAGGTAGAGCAGAACCTTGATTCTTCACTTAATGTGATGTGATGTCATCCATGCTTCCTGGTCATAGCACCTCTCAAAACATTGCCAATTTTGTGTGTGTGTGAATTTATAAGAGACCAAACTGCTGAAATCATCAGTCCCTAGACTTACGAATCTACTTAAACTAACTTACACTAACACACCCACACCCGAGGGAGAATTTGAACCTCCAGTGGGAGGGGCTGCGCAGTCCATGACATGGTGCCTTTAGCCGCGTGTCGTGTTCCCGTGCTGTCCAACATCAGGCCTCTGTCATCTCCAAATGCCCCACAAATCTGGATATTGCACGATTTGACCAGCTGGTCAAATGTAGACCCCATGAAACTCTGTCTGGTGCTGCTAATGGTGTCTCACATAAGTATATGGCATCTGTATGTCCTTTGCAGTGGTCATTCAACAAGTGATACAGCCTTTCTCTACCCTAACTAGGTGTGGTAACAACACTAGACATGAACAACTCTAATGCAATCTGATGACTAGTCTAGCTGTCACATAGAATTGCTGTTCTAATCATTTACGTATCCAGTAGTGCTATGAATGTCAACAAAGCTACATTGACACCAAATCATGTCTTCTGGGTACTTCACTTTTTTTGTCAGGCAGGGTTTATCATTTTGTACTTCTATTATGGCAAGATAAATAGAGAAAATTTCTTAAACATGGAAGGCCCACCATAATATACATGAAAAAATGTAGTATAAAATCTGAAGCTAGTACACTTGGACATATCATAGGTATGTGCCAAGGAGACTGGCTCAGGCCTTTTGCATTGTGATAGTGCATAACAATCAAAGAAAAGTGGTTTGCTCTCTCAATGATGCAATTGCTGTTGTAATTTTGTTACCATCTGCATAGGGTATCTCATTAGATACTGCACAAATAGATGAATATCATGAATTAATGTAACATTATTTGGAAGGTTTAAGAATTTTTATTATTTTAGGAAAATTCATTTCCCCAACACCACATTTCAATAAAAATGTTCTTGTTGATATATTTGTTTTATATGTTTACTGACAATTAAAGAAAACAGGCAGTTTAGTTGTGCATTGTAGATGTAACTAAATATACTGACAAATTCAGGCAGCATACCAATACTGCTTTCAAAAGTATTATTAATATTTTTGGCAGTTTTTCTCATTTTGTCAGAAATAGGATATTAACGTAAAAAACATTACCCAACCCTTTAAGATCATTAACATATGGTTACTGTCAATGTTTGTGTAGCACCAGAAATAATTAAGATGACTTATTCTCAGTATCAATGGTAAATGTAGCTTTAAACACAGAATACTCAATTCTACTAACATGTAATGATGTTCTCTGATATGAAATGTTGCAAATTAGAAAGTGCAACACTATTAAAGCCACCTTAATTGAGCTTTGCTATTTTCAATAAAAAGAAATGTACTTTTCTTGGGCGCTTTGGCCCCAGACCCTTTGGTTTCCTGAGGAACTATCAGTATTAGAATATTATGTTTCATGTACCTTCTGTCGTTTGCAGATGCGCAGTGCCGCTCTGCAACACGAAGCTAGCTTTTTTTTTCTCTCTTTCTTCCTCATTATAAGACTGTTTATTCATTTTTATCTTTGTTCACAGATTATCCTTGAAATACATAGTTTTCATATTAATTGTAATTTTCATTGTTCTTTTCTATATTATTTTACAATATTTCACTACAATAATCAAAACACATTGTCTTTATGGCTTTTATCAATATTTTCGTTCTTAAAATTGTTTATTACATTGTCACACTAGTTTTGCAAATTTTCACAGTAATGTCATGGGGATGGCACACACACACACACACACACACACACACACACACACACACACACACACACACACACACACACACACATGACCTCTGTCTTACAAAAGTGACATTTAGGACGTCTTTCATACAAGTTTTAAAGCAACAAAATTTCATAACATATTTATTTCTCTTAAGCAGCACATTGCTCATTCACTTCTCATATGGAAGGGAAGGGGCATTCCATCAGAACCCATAAGTGGTGCAAAAGGCTCGTGAACAATGTGGAATAACATGTTTAGCTGGAATGGCTAACTTCAGTCAGTATACACACACTCGGGCACCGCATGCTACTAATAGCGCAAGTAACACCTCTTAGCAAAGTTGTATGTATGCATATGGGTAACCATTAATAATACAAGTTACACCTCATGGTGAAATTTTATTTATATCTTTGAGTAACATAAAATAGTTATGAGCCAAACAAATTATTTTATTCTTTGCATTTCTGTGCCTGACACATGTTGCATTTGGGAGAGTTTTGGCCAGAAATTTTATTCAGGCATGTTTTGTCTTAGATATTTATGATGATTTTTCTTTGTCCAGTCACTTCATTTTTCTTTACTGAGAGTTTATGCATCAGCTTCCCTTTCATAAGCATTGATTTGTTCTGTGCAATACACTCATCAGCACTTGAACTAGAAGACAGGTACCTAGAAGGGTGCAACATATTGTTTCAGACTGACAGAACAGACATGCCATGGTATGCTCTCCATGGTATCCACGAGACATCAAAATTCTCATGTTTGTTGGGTGATCCTCAAACCATCAGTCTCATATGATCTGAGAGTAATAGGATTGAGCATTTCTTTGTAAAAGGGGTATGTTGCCAACAAGAAGGTGTAGGTGAACAAATAGATGCAAGTGATTGGATAGTACATTCCCGTATTGGTCACCATTGAAAAATGATGACGGACATATTAAGGCTCTATTTATCCTATATGATCATCTCCATGGAACATAATCTCAATAACTTGCTTTAATGGTGTTCTGGTGCCAAGCATGAAACATCACCTTTTTGTTTTTGATATACTCATGTCTTGTCATGAACACATACCATGACTCAGTAACCCATGTAACCACTTTCTACCTTTCAGGAATGTACTGGTAGTATTCCTATAACCAGGTTAATTTCTGTGGTCTTTGAGATTTGATGGCAAAGAAACTTATTTTTGTACCCCACAGAAAGCATGTGGTTCTTGTTGGCATTGCTGATCACTGGTTATTATTCTCCAGCACTGTAGCCTATGTGTATTATATTAAAATTCACGATGGTTGGCAGTGACTTGAGTCACTGTGGGGTCTTTGATCACAGTAGTTAACTAATGTCGCAACAGCTTTAATGAAAGAAGGGTCCCTGTATTGCACCTTTGATAGTGGTGCATGAAAAACACATTGCCTGCATGTGACCCATGGACCAGGCACCTTTCAGCTGCCTTCAGCCAAATGTATTGATATTGTGCTTCTTTTCTGCCTTGCACCTTACTGTCTTGCTCACAGCCAGTTCAAGATAAGAAGACATCCCCTCACATGTTGCTACAAACTTTTCTGTTCACCTTGGTAATACACTCCTGGAAATGGAAAAAAGAACACATTGACACCGGTGTGTCAGACCCACCATACTTGCTCCGGACACTGCGAGAGGGCTGTACAAGCAATGATCACACCCACGGCACAGCGGACACACCAGGAACCGCGGTGTTGGCCATCAAATGGCGCTAGCTGCGCAGCATTTGTGCACCGCCGCCGTCAGTGTCAGCCAGTTTGCCGTGGCATACGGAGCTCCATCACAGTCTTTAACACTGGTAGCATGCCGCGACAGCGTGGACGTGAACCGTATGTGCAGTTGACGGACTTTGCGCGTGGGCATATAGTGGGCATGCGGGAGGCCGGGTGGACGTACCGCCGAATTGCTCAACACGTGGGGTGTGAGGTCTCCACAGTACATCGATGTTGTCGCCAGTGGTCGGCGGAAGGTACATGTGCCCGTCAACCTGGGACCGGACCGCAGCTATGCACGCCAAGACCGTAGGATCCTACGCAGTGCCGTAGGGGACCGCACCGCCACTTCCCAGCAAATTAGGGACACTGTTGCTCCTGGGGTATCGGCGAGGACCATTCGCAACCGTTTCCATGAAGCTGGGCTACGGTCCCGCACACCGTTAGGCCGTCTTCCGCTCACGCCCCAACATCGTGCAGCCCGCCTCCAGTGGTGTCGCGACAGGCGTGAATGGAGGGACGAATGGAGACGTGTCATCTTCAGCGATGAGAGTCGCTTCTGCCTTGGTGCCAATGATGGTCGTATGCATGTTTGGCGCCGAGGCACACAGGGCCAACACCCGGCATCATGGTGTGGGGAGCGATCTCCTACACTGGCCGTACACCTCTGGTGATCGCCGAGGGGACACTGAATATTGCACGGTACATCCAAACCGTCATCGAACCCATCGTTCTACCATTCCTAGACCGGCAAGGGAACTTGCTGTTCCAACAGGACAATGCACGTCCGCATGTATCCCGTGCCACCCAACGTGCTCTAGAAGGTGTAAGTCAACTACCCTGGCCAGCAAGATCTCCGGATCTGTCCCCCATTGAGCATGTTTGGGACTGGATGAAGCGTCGTCTCACGCGGTCTGCACGTCCAGCACGAACGCTGGTCCAACTTAGGCGCCAGGTGGAAATGGCATGGCAAGCTGTTCCACAGGACTACATCCAGCATCTCTACGATGGTCTCCATGGGAGAATAGCAGCGTGCATTGCTGCGAAAGTTGGATATACACTGTACTAGTGCCGACATTGTGCATGCTCTGTTGCCTGTGTCTATGTGCCTGTGGTTCTGTCAGTGTGATCATGTGATGTATCTGACCCCAGGAATGTGTCAATAAAGTTTCCCCTACCTGGGACAATGAATTCACGGTGTTCTTATTTCAATTTCCAGGAGTGTATTAGGTCCCTTACCTCCTGTACAACAATTATCTACGGTTTAAATGATCGTGACTGAATTCTCATATTTATTATTCTGCTCTTGGTAATGATAAAGTGAAGGTAAACTAATGTCACATATATAAATTTCAAATTAATATTCATGAATAAATTCCTAGTGTCAGCACCTCTTTGTTACAGGTTTTATTTGATGGGGTTTGATATGACAAAGACAGATTATGATGGACGAACACCTTTACACCTAGCTGCAGCTGAGGGCCACCTGGAATGTGTTAAGTTTCTTTTGGAAGTATGTAAAGTGCCTCATAATCCAAGTGACAGGTACAACTATTTCTGGTTTGTTTAATCATGTATTTTACTTTTATGTGAAGATATGCTTGAAATATTTTTCTTAGATACTTCTCCTTCATTGTAATGTGTATATTTATTGACATATTTGTTCTAAAGATAGCTTAATTCCACATCTACATCTGCACACACACTTTGGAATCTTCCTGTTCTAATTGTGTATAGAAGAATGACAACTTAAATGCCTCTGTGCATGCTGCAATTAGTTTAATCTTGTTTTCCATGTGACAACAGGAGTGGAAAGTAGGGGCTGAAGAACATATCTGAATTCTTCAGTTAATAGTGGTTCTTGAAACTTTGTAAATAGACTTTCGAGGAATAATTGGTATCATTACTCAAGTGTCAGTCACTTATCGTTTTTCAGCTTTCCCATGTTGCCCTTCTTAGACCAATGGGCTGCCCTTCTTTCTGCATGTTGTCCATATTCTTGTTAGTCCTAGTTGATGTGGGTCCCACACACTTGAGCAGTATTCTAAGACTAGATGTGCAAACTATCTGTAAGTGATCTCTGCTGTAGATTGGCTATATTTACGGTATTCTATCAATGATCCAAAGTCTTCCTCATGCCTTGCCTTTGTCAAAGTGTATATGATCTTCCCACTTCATACCCCTACAAACTGTTACAAAACGTTGAGTTGACTGGTTCAAACAGTGACTCATTGATATTGTGGTCATAGGAT
This sequence comes from Schistocerca gregaria, assembly GCF_023897955.1. Classification (NCBI taxonomy): domain Eukaryota; kingdom Metazoa; phylum Arthropoda; class Insecta; order Orthoptera; family Acrididae; genus Schistocerca; species Schistocerca gregaria. The sequence continues at coordinate 162,583,835 of NC_064920.1, forward strand.
ACTACTTTTCTTCATTTTGTGAAACACACAATTTTACATTTCTGTTCATTTACAGCAAGTGTCAATATTTGCAAAACATTGAAATTATATCAAGATCTGACTCGATATTTGTTCATGTTTTTTCATACCGTACTTCATTGCACATAACTGCATTATTTACAATAGTCAGCCAAGTCATTAGTATATGACATGGACAGCAAGAGTCATAGCAAAATTCCCTGAGGCATGCCTAATGTTACTTGTACTTCTGTCAATGATTCCCAATCTAATCAAAAATTCTTTTGATCCACAGATGCTCATACATATGTTAATAACATTTTTGTGTGGTACTGACTTGTACTGTATTCACTTTAACCATGATGCATGGATTTCAGTATGTAATACAAAAAAGCATAAGTTGGGTTTTGCATCACTAATGTTTTCAGAATTATTTTTGCTGTTTGGCATGAAGGAGGTCATTCTGTTCAAAATAACTAATTATGTATGAGCTGAGTACATGTTCCTAGGATTCTAAAGTAGAGTGAGTGTTGTGTTGGCAGAAGAGCCAACACCATGTTACTAGAGGAGGCCGACATGCACGCATTGTTGCTCACGAAGGCTGGCGTGAGGAAAGAAGAACTATACTGACATGAGGTCTGGAACATGACAAGGAATTAGAATTCAGAAAGCAGACGTAATTAGTTTGATACTTAACCTTAATCCATTAATGATGAACGTCACTCTTGACAGTACATGATTCACAATATTATCAGTTCAGAATACATTCTTGAAGAATATGGCGCCTTGCTAGGTTGTAGCAAATGACATAGCTGAAGGCTATGTTAAACTGTCGTCTCTACAAATGAGAGCATATGTAGACAGTGAACCATCGCTAGCAAAGTTGGCTATCCAACTGGGGTGAGTGCTAGGGAGTCTCTCTAGACCTGCTGTGTGGTGGCGCTGAGTCTGCAATCACTGATAGTGGCGACATGCGGGTCCGATGTATACTAACGGACCATGGCCAATTTAAAGGCTACCACCTAGCAAGTGAGGTGTCTGGCGGTGACACCATAGTGAGAATGTTGCATGCCATTATCTATGCCAATGATTACCTTTGCGTGGTTGGTCACACACCCAGGGAGTGTGATTGGGACCATTATGCTATGCCCGTCAGTTGACATAAGAGGGTTACACTTGGCTATGTCACCCAGTATGACAGTGGGTAGAATCACTCGAGCATCACCTGGATGTGCACTATGCCCAGGCAAAATGTTTGATAGTAGGTTGCCCAATGAGCCAAGTTCGAGAGGGGCCACATTGTGGGTCTGCAGGAGGCTGGTGGTCCTATCTTCATATTGTACACCATACTGATTGTAAGGACACCAACACTCCCTGTTGTTGGCAGAAATGGATACAGGAAGGCATGCATGTCTGACTTGTAGTTTCTGAATGTCTGATATACACCACAAGGAAGGAGGACTGACAGATTATCTGCCATAGATGAAAAGATCCAGTGGCAATGATAGGGACCATTCAGTGGGGTGTCCTGCCTACTATGCAACATCCTGTATTTGCTAATACCATTAGCAGGTAGCTGCATGTCACAGATCTCACTGTATGCTGACCACTATGACACATCATGTCTGACTCCCCTAATGTTGGCAATGGCATGCACAAGACCCTGCAGACTGGCAGCCTGTCATCTTTTGTGAAGAGTCCTGCTTCTGCCTTAGAGTTGATGACCACTGGGTTTGTATCTGGAGGTACAGTGGAGAGTGTCACAAAGAGCGGTTTGTGGTCTCACATCACATGTCCTGTCACCCTGGTGTGATGGTGTGGGAAGTGATAACCTATGGTGCCTGTTCACCGTTAGCATTCCTAGCAGGTTGCATGGCAGCAGGAATGTACATGGAAGAGGTCCTGCAAACAATGCCTTTGTCATTCATGAACACCCACACCCATGCCCTATATGAACAGGACAACACTCATCCACATACCGGTGTCAACTTCAGAATGTGCCTAGCAGCTGCCATTGCCAGATACATGCTCTGATATCCCTCTGATCAAGGATGTGTGGGATGTCATGGAGTGTGCCACCAGGACTCTGGCTCCAACCACCAGTCTGCAGGAGCTGCATGCTGAAGTGCAAGCAGTATGGGATAGACAATCACAGGACTACATCTGAGACCTTTACATTTCTATGCCACCATGTCTGGATGCTTGTATTCACAACCACAGGGACCTGACACCATACTAATAAGTACAATTTGTGTCTGTGTAGCACAGTAAATGTTGGTCCTTCAAAGTTGAAAGTGCCCGCTAACATTGATCACAATCCACTTTGTCCCTCTGAGTGCTACTCTTTCATGACTATCAGTTTATGTCATCCATTTTTGTAGAGCAGCTAGAAATAAAATGGGCCAGTATTCTGTACCTTTTTTTAGTAAAGGCACATTTGAGAATGGAGTTTGGAATTTCTGTTTTCAGTTTGCTATCCTCAATTTCTGTTCTTATGTCATCTGGGTTTTGTGATAGATGTTTCAGCAGAATTTTGGCATGGAGATATTGGAGGCTTCACACATTGCTCTATTGACAGCCAAACAGGTTTCACTCAGAACCCCTCTATCTTTAGCCCTATGATTTGTTTTATACTGATTACGCAGTAGTCACTGTATCTTTAGAAGTTTTTTTACAGTGACTGTATACCATTCAGGGTCCCTGTCATCATGAACTGTTATGCTACATTGATGCATGGTCAACTATTCTTTTAGACTTCAGCCACTGTTTCTGTACCTGCTTTGGCCCAGATGTAAATGATTTCTTTTTAGGTATGACTTGTTTGCTCTTTATGTACCTTACTGAACTTTTAAATATTTCTACTGATTTTAGATACCATTTGTACTTTAGTAACCATTGTTGCTACAACTACTCATCATCACTGATACTGGTTTCAATTTTAACATTCTGAAAGAGGTCTGGCCTATTTGTTGCCATTACATCAAACATGTTTCAATAATGAGTGGGTTTGTAAACTGTTTGTGCTAAGTAGGATTCAGAGAAACCATTTAGTATTATTTTGCAGGATGTCTTATCATGTCTAACACTTTTGCACAATTTAAGTATCATCCAACAATGGTATTGGGAACACGTGTATTAGTGAGTTGACATTTTCTTCCAATTTTTCAGTTGTGTCTGGGGACCTGCCTCTTGGTAGCTATAAGGATGTAATTGTATGTTTATGGTCACCCATGATACTGAGTATTGCTCAAACAATCTCACCCACAGCTTCAATTATTATCCAAGTGTAGTTGAGTTTCCTGTCTACTCTGACTAAAACACCATCCCCATATACCATGAGCTTATCCTATACAAATACTGTTGGATTAATCTTGCTGTTATCAACTTCAGTTTTTAGGTGGTTTTTTGTACCTTATTGTATGACCTCCACTCCTTTTTAGGACTGCTTCAAACTCTGGGACTATGCTGCAAATGATTTGCCAGTTGATCACTAGAAGCTTAGTCATTTCATCCAAAGGAATCAAATCACAGCCTAGCTTTTTGCACAGTCCTTGAAGTCTCTGGATGAAGTTTTCTACTCAGATCAGAACCAGAGTTCCCTGATCAGTTGTGGGAGCCAATGCTGTAGAGTGTGAGTTTTGTTGAAACTCCATGAGCAAGGTTGCTCTTCTCAACCCTTTCTGCAGGTTGCTGGAATGATCCAAGTATGATCTGAGACCTAAGACAACAGGCATTGTCCATTTCAACTTTTGCAACAATCTGCAGGTGATTGCACTTTGTTTTCTCAGTGCTGCAAGAATTCCCTCTTCAGTATACGAATGAATCCTCCAGACATACACAAAGTGATACGTTGCATCCCTTCTTGACATTTCCCTAATGGGTACCATCATTCACCATCTGTCAAATAACTTCCAAGATTGATTTTATTCCTGGTGTCTAAGTGACACCAGTGCAGCAACTGTGATAGCAGCTTGGACTAACAACTGTAAACAACATATGGCCATTTGATCAGTCAGTTGTGAGCAGACAGCTTTAAGTAGTGGCTGTCCAGCCAGAGTGTGTTAACATTGTTGCCACATATCACAATTGAGTGCTGAACTGAAAATGTCTAAATCAAGTGTAAAAGATATTCTCCACAGTGTTTTGAAGAAAAGAAAAAAAATGTGCAAAGTTTGTCCTATGCACCTTTGACTTCTGGACAAAAACAACAATGCCTAAATGCCTGCCAAGAACTTGATTGAAATGAAAGATATGGAAAGTTCTTTTCTGGAAAAAAATCATCACAGGTGATGAAACATGGTATTGTTAATATAAACCTGCCACAAAATGATGATGTGCAGAATGGGTCCATGAGGATTCACTAAGACCTAAGAAGGTACTTGAATGTCATATGTGAGTTGAATAAAATTCCAAAGGAGGACTTTTCTGACAATTTCACGTGGTTGTGTGAACATTATATCCATTTTATTGAAGTGGAGACTATGTAGAACACCTGCAGCATAAACAAATCATCATATTAACTTTTTTCTATGTTTTATAAATCTAGTCTTGAAAATTTTGAGACTGGCAGGATAAAAATGTAACAAATATACTACAGTCAACTAAGCATTCATAGAAAGACATTATGTTCTGTTATGGGATACTTTTAAAAAGTTTCTTATGAGAAATATTCTGTCCTGGTATATGAATGTAACAGACTATGGGTAATATATGTAATGTCAATGTGGATGTAAAAGTTTCTGAGAGCCTTTATATTGATTACCAGCTGTACAAAACAGGACAAATTTCTTCAGTGTGAAACAAATGTAATACAATTAAAGTACTTTATGCTCATGATTAAAATTCCAATTTCAAAATTCTGTAGAAAGAGAACCACTGCTCAAAACGTCATCAAATTTTAGCAGCATATTAGTAGTGTAGGGGGAAACATCATAAGACAAATAAGAACATAACAAAATTTTTACCAATAGACAGTGTTGCAAGCATCTTAATGTAAATGGGGTCAGCCACAGATGCCACAGAATTGCAATACAACAGCTGTGGTTTGAGTTGCACATTACATCATTTGTACTCTTCAGTGCACATGACTGCACAAGTTCAGCAGGCAACAGTTGTGCCACTGTTAGTTAAGCCCATCCACTGTGGCAATATTGTACCACATTGGATGGGAAAAAATAGCTTTTAATTGTCCTGAAGCTGCAAACCACATAAAAATCAAAATGACACCAGTTTCTAAATGCCCTGGGGCCAAATACTGAAGAAAAAGCAAAATGACATTGGGGCTCTAATTGTCATGAGGCTGGCACAAGACATGTTCAATATGTTGTCCAGCTTCCAAAGTAAGCTGAAATTAAGAAACAGCATGTTCCACAACAGATCAGAGTGTCTCAGGGATCATGTTCAGAATATGTTGTGCAGTGCGTGCTTTCAGTTCAGCTACAGTCATAATTAGGGCACTGAACATAACATCTTTCATATAACACTAGGCCAGAAGTCACACGGATTAAGAGCAGGTGATCAGGATGGCCAGGCTGTAGCAAAGTGATGACTGATAATTCTAGCATTTCCAAAATCCCTCTGCAGCTGCTGCTTGACTGGCTGTGCAATGCGTGGAGGAGTGCCATCTCCCATAAAAATGATCTCACCCACAGATCTAAACTGCTGAAGGGTTGAAATCACATTGGTGTGCTAAAAACTTGCACATTGCTTACCAGTGACAGTTCAGTTAACAGAACCTGCAGGACTCATCCCCTTAAAAAAATACACCCGTACGGTAAATGATACCATCAACCCACACCACGCAGTCACCTTTGCAGAATGAAGTGGTACTGATCAATGTACATGAGGATTTTCAGTTGCCTGTATTCTGCAGTTCTGCATGTTGGTTTGTCCTTGGAGATTAAAATGACCTTCATATGAGCACTCAGCATTCCATGGCCATTCACTGTCGACTACCATGTGAGCAATATATTCCTGAGCAAATGTTTGTACTGCTGGCAAGTCAGCAGCAAGCAACTCCTTCCTAAACATGGATGATTATTTGTGGTCAGTGGTGTAGGATGTTTCATAGGATTTTATGCACTTTGGCTGCAGACATGTCCAATGTTCAATATCCGATGCACTGCATGTTTCACACTACTACTCAACACCTCCTGAAACGCTGTGGCCACATCTTTGACAGACTATAGATCAACTGCTTTTCTCCCTCTGCAACACTGCACGTCAAAAGAACCTGTCTTTTTGAATTTTGTAATCATTTTCTCAAGACCCTTAGCAGACATTGGATCAATGTCTTTTTTCATACCCTTGAATGTCACAGACTTCTGCAGAGGTACTGTTGCACAATGATCATTCTTATAAATGAGCTGTACCAGTACAATGCGATCCTTCACAGAGACACTCATATTGGTCATCTCGAACACACTGTGAAACAGCTGTGTGCTGCATGTCTGTTGGTGTGCATATATAACACTTACAGCACCATTTAGTGGCCAAATTTTCCTTTCTTCTTTTCTTTATTTTCCCCATGATGTTACATCAAAAATATGCTGTTCAAATTTGATGTTATTTTGAGCAGTGGTTCTCTTTCAACAGCTCTTTGAAACTGGAAATTTAATTATGGACACCCACTATAAGGGCAGAGAGAACTTAGCAAAATATAAAGGAATAAGTGAGTGAAAAATGTTGATGAAAATACACTCCTGGAAATGGAAAAAAGAACACATTGACACCAGTGTGTCAGACCCACCATACTTGCTCCGGACACTGTGAGAGGGCTGTACAAGCAATGATCACACGCACGGCACAGCGGACACACCAGGAACCGCGGTGTTGGCCGTCGAATGGTGCTAGCTGCGCAGCATTTGTACACCGCCGCCGTCAGTGTCAGCCATTTTACCGTTGCATACGGAGCTCCATCGCAGTCTTTAACACTGGTAGCATGCCACGACAGCGTAGACGTGAAACGTATGTGCATTTGACGGACTTTGAGCAAGGACGTATAGTGGGCATGTGGGAGGCCGGGTGGACGTACCGCCGAATTGCTCAACACGTGGGGCGTGAGGTCTCCACAGTACATCGATGTTGTCCCCAGTGGTCGACGGAAGGTGCACGTGCCTGTCGACCTGGGACCAGACCGCAGCGATGCACGGATGCATGCCAAGACCATAGGATCCTACGCAGTGCCGTAGGGGACCGCACCGCCACTTCCCAGCAAATTAGGGACACTGTTGCTCCTGGGGTATCGGCGAGGACCATTCGCAACCGTTTCCATGAAGCTGGGCTACGGTCCCGCACACCGTTAGGCCATCTTCCGCTCATGCCCCAACATCGTGCAGCCCGCCTCCAGTGGTGTCGCGACAGGAGTGAATGGAGGGACGAATAGAGACGTGTCGTCTTCAGCGATGAGTGTCGCTTCTGCCTTGGTGCCAATGATGGTCGAATGCGTGTTTGGCGCCGTGCAGGTGAGCGCCACAATCAGGACTGCATATGACCGAGGCACACAGGGCCAGCACCCGGCATCATGGTGTGGGGAGCGATCTCCTACACTGGCCGTACACCTCTGGTGATCGTCGAGGGGACACTGAATAGTGCACGGTACATCCAAGCCGTCATCGAACCCATCGTTCTACCATTCCTAGACCAGCAAGGGAACTTGCTGTTCCAACAGGACAATGCACGTCCGCATGTATCCCGTGCCACCCAACGTGCTCTAGAAGGTGTAAGTCAACTACCCTGGCCAGCAAGATCTCCGGATCTGTCCCCCATTGAGCGTGTTTGGGACTGGATGAAGCGTCGTCTCACGCTGTCTGCACGTCCAGCACGAACGCTGGTCCAACTGAGGCGCCAGGTGGAAATGGCATGGCAAGCCATTCCACAGGACTACATCCAGCATCTCTACGATCGTCTCCATGGGAGAATAGCAGCCTGCATTGCTGCGAAAGGTAGATATACACTGTACTAGTGCCGACATTGTGCATGCTCTGTTGCCTGTGTCTATGTGCCTGTGGTTCTGTCATTGTGATCATGTGATGTATCTGACCCCAGGAATGTGTCAATAAAGTTTCCCCTTCCTGGGACAATGAATTCACGGTGTTCTTATTTCAATTTCCAGGAGTGTACATTGATCAGCCAGAACATTATGACCACCTACCTAACAGCCAATATGTCCACTTTAAGCACAGATAACAGCAGTGATGCATCATAGTATGGAAGCAATGTGGCCTTGGTAGGTCTCTGCAAGGAGTTGCCACCACACCTGCACACACAGGTCATCTAATTCTTGTAAATTCCAGGGAGGGGAGTGATGAGATTTGATGCCATGTTCACCCTCATCCCAGATGTGTTCAATCAGGTTCAGATCTGGCAAGCTGGGGGGCCAGCATATCAATTGAAACTCACCTCTGAGTTCCTTGAGCCATTCTGTCACATTCCTGGCCTTGTGACACAAAGTGCATTATCTTGTTGAAAATGGCCACTGCTTTTGGGTAACACAATCATCATGAAGAGATGTACATGGTCCGTAACCTGTGTGCAGTACTCCTTGGTCATTACAGTGTCTTGCACAAGCTCCACTTGACCCATATATGCCCATGTGAATGCTCTCCAGAGCATAATGGAGTCGCCACCAGTTTGTCTTCATCCCGCAGCACAGGTGTCAATGAGCTGTTCCCCTGGAAGACGATGGATTCATGCCCTCCCATCAGCATTATGAAGATGGTATCCAGATTCATCAGACCATGCAACACCCTGTGCTGATGTCCAGTGTTGATGGTCACTCACCGATTTAAATTGTAGTTGCCGATGTCATGGTGTTAACATTGGCACATGCATGGGTTGTTGGCTGCGGAGACTCATCATTAGAAGTTTTCAGTGCTCCGTGTGCTCAGACACACTTGTATCTGCCCAGCATTAAAGTCTGACATCATTTCCATCACAGTTCACTGCTCAACCTACGATGTCTGACATCTGTAATGAGTGGTGGCTAGGCCCAATCCCACGATGTCTGGACATGGTTTCATCTTGGTTTTACCACTTGTTCAAGACGCTCACCACAGCACTTCTTGAAGTCCCAGTTTCCAAAAAGCTCATACTGAGCCTCCAGGCCACCGCAATTTGCCTCGGTCAAATGCAGATACTACACATACATTCACTGACACTGCATCCACTTTGCTTGTGTCTGACTAGCAGTCATTCCTCATCAATTGATGCTGCTACCACTTGGATAGGTTTATATCAATAGTAGGATGGTGGTCATAATATTCTGGCTGATTAGTGTGTATAATACCAGTACTGCTTTTGTGTAAAACCAGAACATTTAAAAAAAAATAAAATAAAAAATAAAAAAAAAGTATAATTTTTCTTAGACCTGGGAAAGAAATAGTATGAAAAAACAGCAACTTGAATTGATGCTTCTCTCTTGTTGATATTAGCTTGCAATTTTAAATGTGCTGCTTCAAAGGTCTTTTTTCACTAAAATTATCACTACAATCTTACACTTTCCAAGTACTGATTCAATCTTCAGCAAATGTAATTTCCATTGTATTAACTATGAACTGTTCAACAAGAGATATTTATTTGATCTGTATATATATATTACCATATAATGAGCTTCATTCGCTATTTACAATAATTATAATCCTACAGCAACTTTCAGCTGACTAATAATGGCACTATAGTTAAAAATGTTAGTGTTACTACTGTTAGTACCAGAACCATCACTATCAACGACATAACTGCTATGTCTCCCAGCATCTATCTCCATCATTATTATTTTCATATGATTATAATGATAATCAAAGAAAAGCCTCCAAAATTACTGTGTTAAACTGACTGTTATTAGTTATTTAACAGTTTTTGCATTGAAGGTCTCTCACATGCATCCAGTGACACCCTAGTTCACAGGCAATCACTACCAGCAGCAATGGACCAGCTACATGTTGAATATTGTCAATACAGTCACTCAAATGCCCCAACACTACAAGTTGTTGCAAAGTGCATATTATTCACTGTAGTTGCGAAATGAAAGTTGCACCACATGTTTGTTTTACCTTACATTACATTAACCAGGCAAACTGGAACAATTGAACCACATCCTTTGTCAGTGCTTTGATTATCTATCATCATACTCTTAAATGAGGAACATTGATCCCAAGATCCATACCACCCCTCCTAAAGTGATTTTCCATCGCCCATCCTACCTCCACAACATCCTAGTCCATCCGTTTGCTAATCCCAACCCCAATCCCTTGCCACAGGGGTCATAGCCAGGTGCAAGACCTGCCCAAAACACCCACCCACCACTTCCTATTCAATTCTTGTCACAGGTTTATCCTACCCCATCACAGGCTGGGCTACCTATGAAAGCAGACATACCATATACAGGCACTTCTGCAATCATTGAAAAAAAAATTTATACTGGTATGACTACCAACTAGCTGTTCACCAGAATAAATGACCACAGCCAAACTGTTAAGAGGTAAGTGAACTACCTTATGCCATGACCTGCAGTTCAACATAACAAGCTTCTCTACAGTGACTGCTTCACAACCCTAAGCCATCTGGATCCTGCCCTCCACCATCAGCTTTTCTGAACTGTGCAGATGGGAATTATCCATACAAGACACTCTCCATTCTTGAAATTATTCTGGCCTCAACCTATGATCACCTACTGTTCCCATACCCTCCACCTAACACTTTCTGTCTCCTCTGTCGTATCATCTTGTCCCAATCCACTTCTTTGTGGTGAAGATAGACAACCATTTATCATGCTTTAAAACTGTTTACTACCAAAGAAAGTGTGATGTCTAAAAAAGGATGCATAGAGCGACTGTTATGGGGAATGGCAGCTGCAGTACTAGCTGCAGTGGATCATAATCAACATGCAAGTACCTGAGAAATATCTCACCAGTCAGAAATGGCTAACACAAGCATTTCAGTGATCTTAAAACATAACAAATACCATTACTACCACATTTCCAAGCAAGAAAAACAAACTCTCTGTATAATGTATAGAATAAAAGCAAAGTAGTTTGGTATGGGATGTCACAAAACATGAAACTGAAAAGGTAGACACAAGTATTGTAATGTACAAATCAAAGATGGAAGTAGAGTAATAGGAAATCCTTAGAAAAGGTTGTATTTTGTAAGCTGCTCTGGTATTTTGGAGATACTGCAACAAAGCCTTCCTTAAAAAAACATGTGGCTCCCACAATGAATTACACTGCAGTCCCAGTGATAAATGTTTCCCACAACAGAGCCTGAAGCCAGGAAGACAAAACAGAAATGAAAAGGCGTGCATAAACAACATATGAATTCCCGTAACAAACATGATACAGGCCAGCAGATGGTTTGGTGTTGTGATATTTGGAACTGGTTCCTTATGAATTTGATGTCTTGAATTCAAATATGGCGTTAGTTATTGCCTATTAGCTTCAGTTTCTAAGATATAACTTGTAGTGAAATATGTGTTTCACTATTTTAAGTTAAATTCACAGACCAAATAAAAATTGATATGGAATTTTATTATTATATTATACAAATAGTATTACATACAGAAATATAGAAAAAAAACTCATCAATGAAACCAACTAGTCACTGAACACTTTAGGAGCTTCTTTTTTTGTCATATACTTGAATGTATTTTGGAAGTCCATTTTTAAAGATCAGCAGTAATCTGCCATCATTTGCATATCCCATTTTTCATAGTAGTCTTCCATAGTTTTAATATCTTGGCAAAATGTTTCATCTTGTTACTCAATGTTATCTCCTAAATTTTCAGAAAAAGCAATTCAAGTGTCTGTGTAAATAATGCACCTTAATACTCATGTTCACCCAAATGATTTTAAACAGTGGAGCATCTAGTTTACCAGTTTAATACGTTTTCTGCTCTGTATTAACCCAGAAATCTCCCACAACTGCAACAACTAAAGCCCAATCTTTTTGTTAACCCTCATTCACCAAATTTATAGCAGCATTTGACAAGCAGTACAGCCATAACAAATCCATGCACATCACAGAAAACAGGGAGTATAACTGTAGCAGCAAAAGGGTTGATTTCACTTTCATGGCAAGTTACCTGACTATAGTTTTCATATTCCAGTTCTTGTGCAATATCTCCTCATTATTCTTTTTGTTTGACTACATTTTTAAGCATTTCAGTCCATTACTGTGGCTTTCCTTTTCTGGCTTAGACATCTTCAGAGCATCATCAAACATCTTTGGATAAGACTCACTCCTTTTGTTATTGCTAATTTCTTTGTGTCATCCACTTCTTTGTTCATCTTTTCTATGTAAGAGACATGAAACAAATGATTTTAGATGTAAAGGGCCTGATTTGGAACCAACAATGTACAATGTCAATAACAGTGATTCCGATTTCAAAAACATCAATTTTGCTGAGTCATATATTGTATATGGGTGCTTCCAAGTTTTTCTTGGCCAAGAAATTGAAAACTGTATAGCTGGGCATCTTTGCATTGATGTCAGTGTAAAATAAAGACGATGACATTGGAAAAGTGTAAACAGAGGTGAAATTCACTGTTTCCTTGTCATAAATCATAAATTTTCTGCTGGTTCATCAGAAAAAATGAAATAAACAGTTATTGGACCAATGATCCATTACTGTCAACTCCAATATTTGCCCAGATATTCCACGAAATGGGTACCTTCTGTTAGTAAGAATGTTACACTTTGTTAATAACAATGAGGATCCCAGATATGACAAAACCTGGAAAATTTGGTGAATTGTAGCTCATCTATGAAAAGTGTTTCCAAGGTTTATTTCCTTTTAAAAATGTATGTAGTGATGAAAATTTATTTCTCTACAAAGGTTGTATCTTCAAGCAGTACATTCTACCCAAACGCTATATATTTGAGTAATGTTTTTTGTGTTACGTGATAGAGAAACTGGATATAGTCTTGATTTTATTGTTTATGTGAGTACATATGAACATAAAAATGAAACTGATTTTGGTGTAACTGTTGGAATACCTGTAAGTATTTTTCTTACTTTACTCAAATGTTACTGTGGTAAAAGTCATACATTGCATGTCAACAATAGGAGCACTTGCCCAATGTTACTTTCTTATACGTGTAGCAGAGTGACTAATGCTTGTGGAACTGTAACAGAAAACAATAAAGGCAGGACTGCTTTATTAAAAGAAACTTAAAACAGGTGAGCTCAGTTTAATGTCAACAGATAAACTTCTCCGCCTCAAGTGGCAGGACAAACAAACTATACTGCAAAATTGGGGCCATCAACAAAAGATACATGATGCTCATTTCAGCACAATGTGTACCAAAAACTGTAAAATGGTATAAAATAGTATTTTTTTTCATTTGGTGGATCAGTCTTTGCTGAACGTGCATGTGTTATATAAAACTCAAATGGAGAGAAATATTTCAGTATCTAATTTTCAGCAGAAATCATCAAGGAGATCCTACAGAGTCACTATCGACCACAAACAGAAGGCCATTGTGGAAGGAGATCAGCTGATGATGCTAATCCCTTATCCTAACCAAGCACCACAATATCTTGCTAATTCCAGGAACAACAGAGAAGTGAAACTAGATATACTTGTACAAAAGTAATGCATCTTTATGATTGGTTTTTTGTTTCAAAAGGTATCACACTTTGATGTCTTACTAATGTAGCAACTTACATATTTTTGTCTCCTAATAACACACCTTTTTTGAAAAAATAAGTATTTCTCTATACAAATTTTAAAAAAGAAGCAATTTAACACCCTAATCCTGGATTTTGCATCTTAATTTTATCTCAGTAACAGTGATAAATTGCTACAGCCAGGTATATATATCTACAGTGAAAGGAATAACTGCCAACAGCCTTGCCCAGTGGTCACACTAGTTCCCTTCAGATCACCGAAGTTAAGCACTGTTGGGCTGGGCTAGCACTTGGATGGATGACCATGTGGTCTGTCGTGTGCTGCTGGCAAGTAGGGCACACCCAGCCCTTGTTGGGCAAACTAAGGAGCTACTTGATTGAGAAGTAGCGGCTCTGGTCTTGGAAACTGACATACAGCTAGGAGAACAGTGTGCTGACCACATGCTCCTCCATCTCTCCATCTCCGCATCCAGTGATGCCTATGGGTTGAGGATGCCGGTTGGTACTTTTTTTTTTTTTTTTTTTTTTTTGAAGTGATTAACTGCTTGGGACAGTTCTTCTACTTTCCACACATCATATTTTCATGAAGTACTTTTACTCTCTGACCTTGTACTGTTTTACATTCTGTTCCATATTTATTTTTCAAGCCAAAAGCATTCAGGTCAGTTGAGCTGCGCAGACAAGAATTATTGTCCTCTTGCGCCTGTTTATTTCATTTAATGTCAGTTTCCTTTACTTTCTCTCTCCATTCCTTGCTAATATATCCTTTTGTTACATTTCAGCTTCTTACTTACAGTCTTCAATTCCTCGTTAAGGTAAATTCTCACAGAACTTACTTCCTTTTGCAGTTTGTCAAATTTTTTGCTGCTACATTTTTCATTTCCATTCTTAAATGGTCAATGTAACTTTGCAGATCACTGCTAGTTTTCTGATTGGTTTCTTTCATCTCTGCTCTCAAACTGTTAATATTAGTTTTATAGTCACTACTATTTTTATCCTGCTTTGCAACAGTCATCAATAACAACTTAAAATTATAAGTGATAGATGTCTCCTTCACCCTTCGACACTCTTCATACACTTTCTGTTTAATGCTAACTCCTTCAGTTATTTCTGAATTACTTTCTTCACTCTTAATATCAGTGTACTAAGTTCTGTTAATAACATTGCCATCATTTTTCCGTACAGCATTGATCCTACTTCAGATCTGAATCCATTTTTAAATTTTTAAGTACTACTTCTTTACTTCAGTATTTCCTGGATCTTTCTCTCTCACAAAACACACTATTTTCTACTCCCTTATCACTCAGCTTTAAAATAATAAATGAACATCAACATAGACAACTTTAACTTCCTGCATCTGGTACTATTGACACCGACCATAAGGACTTACATCATTTTCAGTGATAGTATGATCAAGATTATTCACAGAAATTTACACAAGAGTGGATAAGATTCCAAAAGTTCCATTTTTATAGAGCCAATACGTTGAGTTTCAGAAGATGTTGTGTCCCATGAAATAAACTAGATAGGAAGTTCACAAAGCTTGTGAGACATTCAACTGCTTTATTTCTTCATTGATTGTCCTTGATGTCGACATGCTGCATTGTTATACTGGATAAAAAATGGGGGGTGGAAGTTCAACACTGACTACTGTAAATGATGCAGCTGACAGTTGCACAGTAATGTTTCACAGTTTTTTACTTTCACTGTTCGCAACCCCTCAATATTGCACAGTTAACATGGCCAGTTCACTATTGGTTAACTTTTGATAAGCCTCATTAATAGTTTGCAGGCAAACATCAGCATACTGCTACTGTACGTTACCATTGAACATCTATGAGCAGTAAAGACCTTACCACACAGTTCTTGCAGAATTATATGGTATGTGTAACACTATTGAACAGACACTATCATTGTTTTAACACAACTCCATTCGTGTTACACTTATTTCATGGTTAAGTTGATGCATTGTTGTTGATCTAACCAATACAGGTTTCTTGTCTGAAAATTGGCCATGGACTGACTGTCTCAGGACCAAAAAATTGGGCCTTTATACATCCTCACAATAATAGGTACTGGAACTATACATTTTTTTATGTTTAATTTATAGAAATTATAATTAAAACATAAGTCATTCAACTAACTGAATTTATAGAAAAATTCCTCCTTTAAACAGTTACTTCCACCACAAAGGTTAGACTGAATTATTTGTTTAAATAATGAAATTAGCAGATATAGTGATACAAACAATACTTTTGACAAACTTGGTAAATATTTTGGAGTTAATTAAGGGCTGGCTTTACTAATATATTTTCAAATAGAGCCAAATAAATACTTTAAGAATCGTAGTGGCTCTTCTTCCAATTATCTATAATTAATACAGAATTTATATTTGTTTATAAGTCAACAATAGAATTTAAGTCATGAAACAATTACTCATTTAACCCTATAACAAAAGATACTAACTAGAAATATGTAAAATAATCAGAAAATTAATTACATACATAAAATTAAATACAAAACCAGACCTGGAGGTATATTCTTTAAGACTGTGGGCTACTTTTCTCTTTTATGAAAATGCAGATTGTACTCACGTATGTTAACAGTAATTAGTCAAAAATGAAAAAATGAATTTAAGGAGGCAGATGGCAATACAAGAGAGGAAGTGAAGAGATCCCTGCGAGCTTTGTCACAAGCGTATTGTATCTCAAAAGCCTGACAGTTATCCAGTCAGTAGATTACTGTTATATCTTAAACTACATCTTTTTTATTATTCATATGATTATAGATGTAGAAATCCTTGGAAAACAAACATCAAATTGATTGGTACAACCAACTTTTAATAGCCTAGGACATGAGGAAAATGGTCTTTGCCTCCCTGGTTTTGTACATAATATTTACACTTCAATCTGTGTAAAGGATTCATACCACTGTATTGTATTAAACTGGGGACCTAGAAATGGCGGGGAAGCTTCGTCCCACTGTAGCCCTCAGTGGTTCACAACCTCACAACAGGACAACAGGCCACAGCAGTCTAGGCCCCCCCCCCCCCCCCCCCCCACTGCCACCCCACACCAAACCAAGGGTTATTGTGCTGTTTGGCCCCCTGTGGACGCCCACGGCATATCTCACACCAGACAAGTGTAACTCCAAATGTTTGCGTGGAAGAATGATTATGATGTGTGCAGGTGATGCAATGGTGTTTGCACAGCAATCACTGACACAATGTAACTGACACAAAATAAGGGGAACCAGTCCGCATTCCCTGAGGTAGGTGGAAAATTGCCTTAAATACCATCCACAGGCTGGCTGGCACACTGGACCTCAACACTAATCCACCACGTGGATTTATGCCAGGGACCGACATGCCTTCCCTCTCAGGAAGCAGTGCATTAGACTGCATGGCTAACCGGTCAGTATTTGACATTTGTATAAGCCATCATATTGATGACTCCCCATCAAAGAATCTAAATAAATAAATAAATTAAATAAACCATTGTTACTATGTATTTCACACTCATGTTAAGTCCTAACAGTCTTAAGGTTTAGGTTCTTTTTATAGTAGCCAACAGCCTTGCCACAGTGGTAACACTGGTCCTCATCAGATCACCCAAGTTAAGCGCTGTCAGGCTGGGCTAGCACTCGGATGGGTGACCATCCGGTCTGTTGAGTGCCGTTGCGAAGCGGGATGCACTCAGCCCTTGTGAGGCAAACTGAGGAGTTACTTGATTGAGAAGTCTCATAATGGCCGGGAGAGCGGTGAGCTGACCACATAATCCTCCATATCAGCATCCAGTGACGTCTGTGGACTGAGGATGACACTGTGGCTGGTCGGTACCATTGAGCCTTCCAAAGCCTGTTCAGACAGAGTTTAGTTTACTGTATTTACACGAATCTAAGCTGCACATTTTTTCCAGTTTTTGTAATCCAAAAAACCGCCTGCTGCTTAGAATCGAGTGCAAAGCAAGCGGAAGTTCTGAAAAATGTTGGTAGATGCCGCCTCAACTAACTTCTGCTGTCGAATATATGTAGCGCTACACAGGCATGCTTTGCAGACACAAAGATAAATACTGGCGCCAAAACCTCTGTGTCAGTAAATAAATTTAAAAAAAAAGGTGGAAGACGAGCTTTTTTACTCCGCCCCGAGTTCCGACCACTGCCTTTTCATACATTATCCAATGAAGTAAATACAAATTCCATACTGTTCACCTTCGAATGTAGCAGAATTTCAATGTACTACGAAAATCTGACTGGCAAGACTGTTTGGGATGTTTGTCAATATGGCCAACTCTACGTTCTGAATTTTGTCCTACCTGTGAGAAAAGATGGTTGCTAATAGGAACCTGATGAAATGTGATTCACATGCAGTTTTCTCTTCACCATAAGAATAATACGAATATAAACATTTTGCCATGTATTCTTTGTGTTTGCTGCTATTTCATTTAAATCCTGTCTTCCTAATAAACTACGAAACTAGAGTGACACAACAGCAAACGCGGAAGAATATACGTATCGTGTCATATTCGTATTATTCTTATGCCTAATAGCAATACAGTCAGAAATGAAGCAAGACAACTGACTAGATTTTTAAATCTAAGATGACTCTAATTTCTGTGCAGAATTTGATGTACTAAAGAAGCGGCCGCAAAGATTTTCAAACAGAGAAAAATTTTCGCCTAACTCTCGTTCAGAGTATGTTCTATCATACACAGTCTATTATTTGGTTCTTGTTTATCATTATCAAAGAATGCAGCAGTGTAAGTAACATCAAATAGCAGTCTCTTGCCATTGTTTCGCTAATGAGATGATTCCTGTCTTTTTTTTTTTTTTTTATTGTAAGCGGCGGTAGCGCGCACAAATGCAAGCCATGCCGCGAGCAGCGACAGGCTGTAAACACGCACTATCAGAATGCAACAAACAATGCATGACACAGTACGGTAATGCATTTTCAGCTTAGAGTGACGTAAACACCTATAACAAAGAAAACGGTACTTATCAGATCAAAGCAAAATAAGCAATCGATTCAAACCAGATGAAGCACGTGAAAAAGGAAGGGTACCCGTGTAAACACAGATGGAGTGCCTGACGCGTAGTAATGGCTATGTGGTAAAGCTGAACTGCCCACCAGAGTGGCCGAGCAGTTCTAGGCGCTACAGTCTGGAACCGCGCGACCGCTACGGTCGCAGATTCAAATCCTGCCTCGGGCAGGATGTGTGTGATGTCCTTAGGTTCTTAGGTTACTTAGGTTTAACTGGTTCTAAGTTCTAGGGGACTGATGACCTCACAAGTTAAGTCCTCTAGTGCTCTACATCTACATCTACATCTACATGACTACTCTGCAATTCACATTTAAGTGCTTGGCAGAGGGTTCATCAAACCACAATCATACTATCTCTCTACTATTCCACTCCCGAACAGCGAGCGGGAAAAACGAACACCTAAACCTTTCTGTTCGAGCTCTGATTTCTCTTATTTTATTTTGATGATCATTCCTACCTATGTAGGTTGGGCTCAACAAAATATTTTCGCATTCGGAAGAGAAAGTTGGTGACTGAAATTTTGTAAAAAGGTCTCGCCGCGACGAAAAACGTCTATGCTGTAATGACTTCCATCCCAACTCGTGTATCATATCTGCCACACTCTCTCCCCTATAACGTGATAATACAAAACGAGCTGCCCTTTTTTGCACCCTTTCGATTTCCTCCGTCAATCCCACCTGCTCAGAGCCATTTGAACCAAAGCTTAACTGCCCGGCTTACGAGTCAAACCAAACTACTGTAGCTGCATTGTCATTCATTCAACCTAAATTGTGTCCCATATTACAATGGACCAACTTTGTTTTGATTTGGAGGTGCGGCCTAAAACTTTTCTCTCCCCTTGAATTTCGAGTCTCAAATTTCAGGTGCGGCTTAGATTCGGGAAATTTTTTTTTCCTTTATTTCGAGTCTCATTTTTCATGTGCGGCTTAGAGTCGAGTGCAGCTTAGATTTGAGTAAATACGGTAGTTTAGTTCTTTTTATAGAGACTGTGCCATGGCGGCGGTATTCCCGATCGAGTCTTGATCGTTCGGCCTCCAAGTGGTGTTTCTTTTGCCGTTGCGGGGCACCTCCTGGCTGCAGGTGACGCCATCTCTGCCCGGTGGCGTGTGTGTAGGCAGTCAAGTTTGGGCATGAGCAGCACGAGCAATGCCCTTTGTGTTGGACGGTGCGTCCCTCCATGACGTTGGCCATGGCTGGTGTTACTTGCTGCTCCCCTGGTCGGTGCTTGGAGTCGTCGCCTGATTACCAACTTTCCTGCCCTGTCTGACTGCCCCTTGCTGAGGTCTGGGTGATGATACTCGTGCTGGGTCATCTTTCTTGTGGTGATTTCCCTGGACTGTGCCTGGGCAGGAGCTTGTGGCTGTGCTGATACCGGATGTAGTTTACAGGGGAGTACTTTTCTGTCCTCGGAAGTTTGGTGCTGTTTGTGTGTTTCAGCATGCTATGGCTAAGAAGATTATCTTATGCTATGGCTAAGAAGATTATCTTTGTTGTTATGATCGTGTCGGAAACATGGGCAAACCCCAGTGTTCGTGTTTCTCAGCATTCTGTGGGGTGATGTACCTTACTGAGTGTGTTTTTCTTGGTGTTCTATTGTGCTGTTGCAGAACTTTGTTTAACCTTTTCCCTCATTACTCTTCTGCAGAGTGCCTTTGGATCCTGTGGCCTGTAATTTCTCTTGTGCCAAGTTCTGGGGTTTGGGGGATAATTGATTAACTTATATTTTGGAATTTATGGGATTCTGTGTGTTTGTCTGTGGTTTTTGCTGGCCTATGCCAATACGATTTCCCGTTTCCTCACCCGGGCGTCGTACGTAAAGTTTAAGGAGAGTGAATTTTGGTAGTTGCCGTCCAGTGGTTCAGTAGGCCCCATCGTGAATTATCCGCTTGGCAATGACAGCTGTGCACCTATGAGATTGAATAATGTTTTGAACTATTGTAAGCTGGCGGTTGTTGCCGTGTGTGTTAAATTTTAACTTGTATTTGAGTTTTGGTGCAATTGTATTCTGTTAACTGAGCTAATCTTATCTTGCCTACTGCTGTGATGTCATAAATGTTAAAATCTAGCCTTGGGCTCCTTGTGAATTTTTATGTTGATAACTGATGCAGCATTTTAGTGTAATGATTTATCTTTTACGTTTTGGGGAAATTTTATCTTGGCAAATCCTTGGGGTTAAATTGTGCAACTTGTGTCTGTGATCTGTGGAAATGTTGGGATGGACTGCACTTTCTCATTAGGCCTATCACTCATTGTTTTACTAAAGCCATTGAGGGATATTTGTTGAAAGTTTTTTTTTTAATTTTAACAATCATAAATCTAATCTCACCTATGAAGCCATATTTGTGGAGAGTTGTTATTTAAATTTCATTGCCTTCCCAGCTTACCCTTTGCTACTGTATTGAAAGTGTTTGTTGTTTTGATTAATTGCAGCTGCTTGCCTTAAAGAACTAAAGCTGATTTTGAAAGATTGAGAATTAGTGTAACTGTTCACTCCAATAAAGCCACCATGTTAAAAGAAAAATTTTGGCATTACCAGTTGTTTCCCCCTTGTTCCCCTTCCATGGCTCAAAGCCAACTGGGAATTGTCCTCACCAAAGGGGCAAGATATTGAAATTTTCTGACATGGATTTTATCTTGGTGGTAGTGCTGCTTCTCTTCATTTGATGGTTTCCTACTATTATTTGATTGTGTATCAAGTGTTTGAATTAACACAACATTATGGTATTTAACTTGAAATCTTTCCACATTTACTGACACAATTCATGTTATGATGGTCAGCTGGCATTGAATAATTTACACAGTATTTTTACTACAGGATAGCAGGTCACCTTCACTGTGATTGTTTTTACAAAGTGGCAACATATCAACTATACACTTTCACTGTTGAGTTTTCATTAACACATAACATGAAATTGATTTTTCTTGCTCAGTCACTTAGTGGATGTTCAGTATGTGTAACTGGCTGAACATAGTAACTGTAATTTTTAAATAATTAATGGAAAATCTCATATAAAGATGTGAAACAATTACTAACAAAGAGATAGAGGGGCTGGCCAGTACTTACGTCAGCTCAGTACAGCCGATAGAGACACAAAAAACAACCGAAAATTTAAGCTCCTAGCTTTCGGAATAAATGTTCCTTCATCAGGGAGGAGAGAGGGGAAAGAAAGGGAAGAAGGGAAAGTGGATTTAGTTACTCACAACCCAGGTTATGAAGCAACAGGGAAAGGAAAACAGGGAAGGTAGCAAGGATGGAGGCATGGTTGTCAGAGGGAAGCCAAAGATATTCTACTGCAGGTACTGTGCCAGCTTCAAGCCAAAGAGGATGCATACAGAAGTAAAGAGGTGTATAGTATAAAGATGTAGGATGGAAAGATGCATGAATGGCTAAAGAGGAAAGGGAAAGAGGAGAAGACTGAAAAGTAAATGGGAGTGAGGTTGTTTAACGTAGGTTTAGTCCAGGGGGATGGCGGGATGAAAGGATGTGCTGGAGTGCAAGTTCCCATCTCCGCAGTTCAGAGGGACTGGTGTTGGGTGGGAGAAGCCAAATGGCACGTACAGTGTAGCAGGTTCCTAGGTCCCTAGAATTATGCTGGAGGGCATGCTCCGCTACTGGGTATTGGACATCTCCTAGGCGGACAGTTCGTCTGTGTCCGTTCATGCGCTCAGCCAGTTTAGTTGTTGTCATACCGATGTAAAAGGCTGTGCAGTGCAGGCATGTCAGCTGATAAATGACATGTGTAGTCTCACACGTGGCCCTTCCTTGAATTGTGTATGTTTTCCTAGTAGCGGGGCTGGAGTAGGTGGTTGTGGGGGGATGCATGGGGCAGGTTTTGCAGCGGGGTCGGTTACAGGGGTAGGAACCGCTGGGTAGAGAAGGTAGTCTGGGAATATTGCAGGGTTTAACAAGGATGTTACGGAGGTTAGGGGGACGACGAAAGGCAACTCTGGGTGGTGTGGGGAGAATTTTGTCAAGGGATGATCTCATTTCAGGGGTTGACTTGAGAAAGTCATATCCCTGGCGGAGTAATTTATTGATGTATTCGAGGCCAGGATAATATTGGGTGACAAGGGGGATGCTTCTGTGTGGTCTGAGGCTAGGAATATTGTTGTTGGACGGGGAGGAATGTATTGCTCGGGAGATCTGTTTGTGGACAAGGTCTGCAGGATAGTTGCGGGAGAGGAAAGCACTGGTCAGGTTATTGGTGTAATTGTTGAGGGATTCGTCACTGGAGCAGATACGTTTGCCACGAATACCTAGGCTGTAGGGAAGGGAGCGTTTGATGTGGAATGGATGGCAGCTATCAAAGTGAAGGTACTGTTGTTTGTTGGTGGGTTTGATATGGACAGAGGTGTGGATGTGAGCTTCAACAAGATGAAGGTCAACATCTATCTCTGTTTTTGAGCAGCGTGTGTTCTTTTTCCCCTGATCTGGACATACCTGCTTGGTCTGGTCAACTTTTTCCGTATTTTTCTTATTCGGTGGTCTTTCTTTGGTATTTAATGTTACCAACACAATTTCTTTCTTTCTCGCCCTTCCTTCCGTGTTTTATTCCTTCTTATGATTACTATTCTAACTTTAGTTATTTAATTTCCCTACCCACCAGTTACCCACTATGTACCCTAATCCTATACCACATTATTTACATTCATTCCGGAAACATGCATTTACCGTAGCCAAACTGCAATCCCACATACTTTTCCTCCGTTCCTGCTTAACCTTTGGAATTACCCCTAAAGGACTTACCTTAAAAGTTCCCATCTCTGGGTGCAATTCCTCCTTCCACCAATCTCTCCTGGACTTCCAGAACCTTCAATCCTTAGCCCTTACCCAACTTGTCCTGAACCTCTACACTACTTCATGTAACCACCACTCCCAACAGCTCCTATCTCTCTTCAAAGTCCTCCACCTCTCAAACCCTTGCTTGGAGAACACACTCAGGAACATCATCCTAGAAGCCAGCCGCAAACTTGAGTCCCATGCCACACACCACCTGAAAAAACTATCCACAGTGCTAGTGCAACACCTAAGAAGTGGGGTCCCTCTCCCTATCCCTCACAAACACCAACCACAACAGAACCGTCAACAAACCCCCCTCATAGCCAACAAACCTAGCCTAGCCACCCTACTCAATCTCCCCATCCCAGCACATACCCCACACAGACCAAATCTCAACTATAACCACAGTCAAATGCCACATATCACCAACTCCAATTCAGTTCTAAACCTCTCATCCAGATCCCTCTCTCCTCAAGAGACATCTGTTCTATCAAAAGGCTTAACCTTTAGCCCCACACCTAAATTCAACCACACTGCCCTGGTTAAAGATCTCCTCTCTTTCACCCGGAACCTCAACTGGAAATATCACTTCACCACCCAAACACAGCCCCCAAATACTAGACCCAGTGTTGAACCTTGTTTAGAACAGTTCCGACCGCCTTCTCAAAGGGATCCTCCTCCCCTCCCCCAAAACCATCCCTTGCAGACGTTTCAGGAATTCCTCACATCCAGTGTTGCCTCCCAGTCCTTCTTGAAGAACATTCCGACAACCCCCAACATCACCCCAGCTGAATCCCGTGCCATTAAACAGCTGAAAACAGACCGCTCTATTGTAATCCTTCCGGCGGATAAAGGCTCCACAACTGTGGTACTTGACCGTGTGGAGTATGTGGCAGAAGGACTGCGTCAACTCTCCGACACCTCAACCTACAAAGCTGTTACCCTGGATCCCATTCCCTCCATTCAGACTGAGCTGCAGAAAATCCTAAAAATCCAAGGTCCCTCACAAGGCCTCACAATGGCTTCCATAGACTTACTCACTCCACCTGAGCCACGTACCCCTACCTTCTACCTATTACCCAAAATCCACAAAGAGAACCATCCTGGCCGTCCCATTGTAGCAGGCTTCAAAGCCCCAACAGAACGTATCTCAGCTCTGGTAGACCAACACCTCCAACCTATCACCTGCAGGCTCCCATCCTACATCAAGGACACAAACCACTTCCTAGAACGCCTCAAATCCATTCCCACTCCTCTCCCACCTGAAACCTTTCTTGTCACCATAGATGCTACATCCCTTTACACAAACATCCCACACACCCATGGTCTCTCTGCCCTTGAGCACTACCTCTCCCAACGCCCACCCGAAGATCTTCCAAAAACCTCGTTCCTTATCACACTTACCAACTTCATCCTCACCCATAATTACTTCACTTTTGAAGGCCAGACCTACAAACAAATCAGGGGAACTGCCATGGGAACCAGGATGGCTCCATCCTATGCCAACCTCTTCATGGGCCGCATGGAGGAGGCTTTCCTGAAGACCCAACAGCTGCTTCCCCTGGCCTGGTATAGGTTTATAGATGACATCTTTGTGGTCTGGACTCATGGTGAAGAAACACTCCTTAATTTTCTCCATAACCTCAACTCCTTTTCGAATCTGAATTTCACCTGGTCCTTCTCCAAAACCAAAGCCACCTTCCTGGATGTTGACCTTCATCTTGTTGAAGCTCACATCCACACCTCTGTCCATATCAAACCCACCAACAAACAACAGTACCTTCACTTTGATAGCTGCCATCCATTCCACATCAAACGCTCCCTTCCCTACAGCCTAGGTATTCGTGGCAAACGTATCTGCTCCAGTGACGAATCCCTCAACAATTACACCAATAACCTGACCAGTGCTTTCCTCTCCCGCAACTATCCTGCAGACCTTGTCCACAAACAGATCTCCCGAGCAATACATTCCTCCCCGTCCAACAACAATATTCCTAGCCTCAGACCACACAGAAGCATCCCCCTTGTCACCCAATATTATCCTGGCCTCGAATACATCAATAAATTACTCCGCCAGGGATATGACTTTCTCAAGTCAACCCCTGAAATGAGATCATCCCTTGACAAAATTCTCCCCACACCACCCAGAGTTGCCTTTCGTCGTCCCCCTAACCTCCGTAACATCCTTGTTAAACCCTGCAATATTCCCAGACTACCTTCTCTACCCAGCGGTTCCTACCCCTGTAACCGACCCCGCTGCAAAACCTGCCCCATGCATCCCCCCACAACCACCTACTCCAGCCCCGCTACTAGGAAAACATACACAATTCAAGGAAGGGCCACGTGTGAGACTACACATGTCATTTATCAGCTGACATGCCTGCACTGCACAGCCTTTTACATCGGTATGACAACAACTAAACTGGCTGAGCGCATGAACGGACACAGACGAACTGTCCGCCTAGGAGATGTCCAATACCCAGTAGCGGAGCATGCCCTCCAGCATAATTCTAGGGACCTAGGAACCTGCTACACTGTACGTGCCATTTGGCTTCTCCCACCCAACACCAGTCCCTCTGAACTGCGGAGATGGGAACTTGCACTCCAGCACATCCTTTCATCCCGCCATCCCCCTGGACTAAACCTACGTTAAACAACCTCACTCCCATTTACTTTTCAGTCTTCTCCTCTTTCCCTTTCCTCTTTAGCCATTCATGCATCTTTCCATCCTACATCTTTATACTATACACCTCTTTACTTCTGTATGCATCCTCTTTGGCTTGAAGCTGGCACAGTACCTGCAGTAGAATATCTTTGGCTTCCCTCTGACAACCATGCCTCCATCCTTGCTACCTTCCCTGTTTTCCTTTCCCTGTTGCTTCATAACCTGGGTTGTGAGTAACTAAATCCACTTTCCCTTCTTCCCTTTCTTTCCCCTCTCTCCTCCCTGATGAAGGAACATTTATTCCGAAAGCTAGGAGCTTAAATTTTCGGTTGTTTTTTGTGTCTCTATCGGCTGTACTGAGCTGACGTAAGTACTGGCCAGCCCCTCTTTGTTAGTAACTGTAATTTTTGATAACTGACAGCTGTACAGAGATCTTCTCACTGTAACAACTTAATACAGACTACATAATAATTATAAGATGAACATCTTGCTAACTAGACCTGGATTCAGAATGGGATTTTCACTCTGCAGCGGAGTGTGCACTGATATGAAACTTCCTGGCAGATTAAAACTTAGACCTGGATTGCCTGTAGCATTATGCATCACACCCATTTACAGAAGTGAGTGAGAATAAAAATTAAAAAAATTGATGTTACATATTAATTATTAACACAAAAGGTAAAACAATTACAGTATGCAAAATTATAATAGACAAAAGAGCAAGTCAGTTTACGTATGACCTGTGTTACAGAACAAAGCCAAAATTTGTGCTCCCACAGGGATTCACAAAGTTCTTAAAAATGAAATTTTTCAAATCTAATAATGAGCAAACTAACTAAACAAATAAAATTGAGGTTTATTGTCTCATAACAACCAAATTCAAGTCATTGACTTAATGTACAGGAGACTTCTCAAAACACAAAAGTTGGTTTACAATTTTTCTTGGAATATGATTTAATATAATATAACGTGCTGGATATATAACAACTAATAATTTTTCTTTTAAAAATTAATAATTCTAAGTACTTGCTCTCTCCTGCTCAAATTTTCAGATTGTTCTTCATGAATTCTTCTCCTGAGTAGTAACATTCCTGCACTAGTTTCTCATAAAAGGCCTTTTTAAGTGTTTCTAAGTTTCACTGAGCAAATATTTTCCTTTCATTTTGTTATAAATTTTCATACCCATAAACTGAGGTATTTGAGAATAAAGTTTTAAATTGTGGGCACGCAGTATAAAATTATTTTGATTTTTTGTGTTGTAATCATGTTGAAAATTATTTGCTACAAATAAATCAGGGTTACTTTAAACTAGAACAATCAGCCCATAGATGTAGAGTGAGGGAACACTTAATATATTTAGATTTTTAGGAGTAAGCAACATGATTTTCTTCACTCTGCACTGTTCATATTTCTAAATGGTTTTCTTAAGTTATAGTATTCGACACATATGATCTGAGTTACCCCAAAATACAATTTTGTATTTTATTACTGATTCAAATTAGCTGTGATATACTGCTTTTCTTATGTCCATACTGGTATGTACAATATACCCTCTGCAAATGCTAGGCTAATTGATTTACTAGCAAGGTACAGTATATGCTAGCCCCATGACACACCTGTATTCAGTCACATTCCTATGAATTTTGCACAGTTAGCTTCATGCAAATCCTGGTTTTAGTGATTGATTTGAATTTAGTTTCACTTTGCATGTTTTGTTTCAAGCTGCATTAATTGAGTCTTTTCCATGTTTTATTTTAACTTCTTTAAATCAAACCAGGTATCTAATTTTTCTAAAGTATTTAATACAGTTTGAGGAATTTGATCAGTACTGGTACTTTCAATGATTACACTGTGTCATCTGAAAATAAAACTGAGTGACACTCAATGTTATGAGGTAGATCATTTATGTAAAACAGGAAAGGGATGGGGCCTAAAACAGAAGTTCCTCACCCTGATGATATAACAACTCTTTATCTTCAGTTGGATAGGTAGGACTTCAACAGCTCTAATACAGCAACCTTAATTCCATATTTCTCCAGTTTACAAAGTAGCAAGAAGGGTTTCCAGCTATCAAAGGCCTTTGGTAGGTCACAAAAAATTCCTGTGGCCTGCAATGAGTTGTCAAGAGAAGAACTAATTTTATCCACAAAAGTTTTCGAATTTTTTTCATAGTGACTTGGCGATAGTTTTCCATGTGTTCTGTTGTGCCTTTTTTGAATAGTGGTTGTGTACTTGTGTCTGAAAAATAACCTTCTTGAAGGGACTGGTTAACTACTGTTGATACATGCTGAGCAGTTATTTTAAAGACTGTTTTTAACACTTTTGTTGGTATCCTGCCCCATCCTGCTTATGTTTTACTTTTGAGTGATAGTAGTTTTGCAAAATGTACTGAAAAGTCCACCTTCAAATTGCTCAGTGTTAAAGAAATTTACCCTATCAGGGTAGTTTTCTACATTGATGTTTGATTTGTTTATGTTTATACAGAATGCACTAAATAATTCTGAAATATGAGCAGTTTTGTCCTCTATCTTGATTTCAGAAATATCATGGCCTCTAGCTGTGATCACCAACCATGATGCCTTTGATTTGTTTTCCCTACCCAAAAAAATCTGTTGTTTTCCAGTTCTTTTGCTGCATTTACAACTTTTTAAATTTTTTTGTAATTGTTTTTACATGGGTAACAAAATCACAACTCTTGTTACATTTTAGTTCCCTACGTAGCCGTCTTTTTCTTGCACTAGGGATTTTTTATTCCTTCAGTAGTCCTCACTATGGAAAGTTTCATTAAAAAGTAGCAAAATTTTCTATTTAGCTGAAAATTCAAAACTCTGTTCAAAATGATGAATGAAAATAACATCATAATCCCTACTGAATTTCTTGGACAAAACTGAGCTGTGTTGGGAACTAATTACTAGAAAAATAAGTTACATCTTGAAAAATAACAAAGTGGAAAAAACTATGAACAATTAATTTTACATAAGAGAGAAACATAAACCTCATAGTAACTAACAAAACATGTAAAAACCATCCATACAATACAGGGTATTTCAAAAAGGACTTTAAAATTTTAAAAATTCATATAAATTTATTGATAGATGATGTAGAGCTATGTTTAGTGTTATTTTGTAGGGAAACACATCAAGCTTTTTTTTACCTTAAACTAAAGATGTTGTATGTGGCTTCCGTTGGTTCTCCTGCACACATCCCATTGGAAGTTGATTTCTTCCCAAACTTGTTGCAGCATTGCAGGCAAAACTTGCTCAGTGGCAGCATAAATTCTTACTCCAAGTTCAGGTAGGGGAGCCAGCACAGGAAGTACAAAACAATATCTATGATGAATCCCCATAAAAAGTACTAAGTGTTGTCAGTTCTGGGGAACATGGGGGGCATGCAATTGGTGCATCATGGCCAATCCATTGACCTGGAAAGTGGTCACTGAGAAAATCCCAGACATCAGTCGGTCAGTGGGGTGGTGCACCATCTCGCATAAATTAAAAATTTCATCCTTGGTCATCCTCATGGATCTCTGGCATAAAAAATAGTTGATTATATCCAGGTACACTGTCCTGTTAACCGTTCTCTCATGGAAAAAAGGGGCCATACACTTTGTTCTTGTTTAGTGCACCAAAAATGTTCAGTTTAGTGTTATCATGAACATGTTGCACTGTTTGATGTGGATTTTCACTACCTCAATCTCGCCATTTAAGTGAAAAGTTGACTCATCAGAAAAGATGATTTTGTCCAAGAAATGTTCACTATTATGTAATCAATTTAACAGTTCTGTGCAGAAGTTCTTGTGAGCAATTTTATCACTGTCTTTTATTGCATGTATGATCATCAGTCTGTACAGTTTCAAATGCAAATTGTTTCTCGACACATACAGTCATATGTGGGATTTGCAGTCCACAAGATGCACATCTGGTCAACTTTGTAGGGCTGTTGACAAAACATTGTTCACTCCTGGCAGATTAAAACTGTGTGCCCGACCGAGACTCGAACTCGGGACCTTTGCCTTTCGCGGGCAAGTGCTCTACCAACTGAGCTACCGAAGCACGACTCACGTCCGGTACTCACAGCTTTACTTCTGCCAGTATCCGTCTCCTACCTTCCAAACTTTACAGAAGCTCTTCTGCGAACCTTGCAGAACTAGCACTCCTGAAAGAAAGGATATTGCGGAGACATGGCTTAGCCACAGCCTGGGGGATGTTTCCAGAATGAGATTTTCACTCTGCAGCGGAGTGTGCGCTGATATGAAACTTCCTGGCAGATTAAAACTGTGTGCCCGACCGAGACTCGAACTCGGGACCTTTGCCTTTCGCGGGCAAGTGCTCTACCAACTGAGCTACCGAAGCACGACTCACGTCCGGTACTCACAGCTTTACTTCTGCCAGTATCCGTCTCCTACCTTCCAAACTTTACAGAAGCTCTTCTGCGAACCTTGCAGAACTAGCACTCCTGAAAGAAAGGATATTGCAGAGACATGGCTTAGCCACAGCCTGGGGGATGTTTCCAGAATGAGATTTTCACTCTGCAGCGGAGTGTGCGCTGATATGAAACTTCCTGGCAGATTAAAACTGTGTGCCCGACCGAGACTCGAACTCGGGACCTTTGCCTTTCGCGGGCAAGTGCTCTACCAACTGAGCTACCGAAGCACGACTCACGTCCGGTACTCACAGCTTTACTTCTGCCAGTATCCGTCTCCTACCTTCCAAACTTTACAGAAGCTCTTCTGCGAACCTTGCAGAACTAGCACTCCTGAAAGAAAGGATATTGCGGAGACATGGCTTAGCCACAGCCTGGGGGATGTTTCCAGAATGAGATTTTCACTCTGCAGCGGAGTGTGCGCTGATATGAAACTTCCTGGCAGATTAAAACTGTGTGCCCGACCGAGACTCGAACTCGGGACCTTTGCCTTTCGCGGGCAAGTGCTCTACCAACTGAGCTACCGAAGCACGACTCACGTCCGGTACTCACAGCTTTACTTCTGCCAGTATCCGTCTCCTACCTTCCAAACTTTACAGAAGCTCTTCTGCGAACCTTGCAGAACTAGCACTCCTGAAAGAAAGGATATTGCGGAGACATGGCTTAGCCACAGCCTGGGGGATGTTTCCAGAATGAGATTTTCACTCTGCAGCGGAGTGTGCGCTGATATGAAACTTCCTGGCAGATTAAAACTGTGTGCCCGACCGAGACTCGAACTCGGGACCTTTGCCTTTCGCGGGCAAGTGCTCTACCAACTGAGCTACCGAAGCACGACTCACGTCCGGTACTGGCAGAAGTAAAGCTGTGAGTACCAGTTTTAATCTGCCAGGAAGTTTCATATCAGCGCACACTCCGCTGCAGAGTGAAAATCTCATTCTGGAAACATCCCCCAGGCTGTGGCTAAGCCATGTCTCCGCAATATCCTTTCTTTCAGGAGTGCTAGTTCTGCAAGGTTCGCAGAAGAGCTTCTGTAAAGTTTGGAAGGTAGGAGACGGATACTGGCAGAAGTAAAGCTGTGAGTACCGGACGTGAGTCGTGCTTCGGTAGCTCAGTTGGTAGAGCACTTGCCCGCGAAAGGCAAAGGTCCCGAGTTCGAGTCTCGGTCGGGCACACAGTTTTAATCTGCCAGGAAGTTTCATATCAGCGCACACTCCGCTGCAGAGTGAAAATCTCATTCTGGAAACATCCCCCAGGCTGTGGCTAAGCCATGTCTCCGCAATATCCTTTCTTTCAGGAGTGCTAGTTCTGCAAGGTTCGCAGAAGAGCTTCTGTAAAGTTTGGAAGGTAGGAGACGGATACTGGCAGAAGTAAAGCTGTGAGTACCGGACGTGAGTCGTGCTTCGGTAGCTCAGTTGGTGGAGCACTTGCCCGCGAAAGGCAAAGGTCCTGAGTTCGAGTCTCGGTCGGGCACACAGTTTTAATCTGCCAGGAAGTTTCATATCAGCGCACACTCCGCTGCAGAGTGAAAATCTCATTCTGGAAACATCCCCCAGGCTGTGGCTAAGCCATGTCTCCGCAATATCCTTTCTTTCAGGAGTGCTAGTTCTGCAAGGTTCGCAGAAGAGCTTCTGTAAAGTTTGGAAGGTAGGAGACGGATACTGGCAGAAGTAAAGCTGTGAGTACCGGACGTGAGTCGTGCTTCGGTAGCTCAGTTGGTAGAGCACTTGCCCGCGAAAGGCAAAGGTCCTGAGTTCGAGTCTCGGTCGGGCACACAGTTTTAATCTGCCAGGAAGTTTCATATCAGCGCACACTCCGCTGCAGAGTGAAAATCTCATTCTGGAAACATCACCCAGGCTGTGGCTAAGCCATGTCTCCGCAATATCCTTTCTTTCAGGAGTGCTAGTTCTGCAAGGTTCGCAGAAGAGCTTCTGTAAAGTTTGGAAGGTAGGAGACGGATACTGGCAGAAGTAAAGCTGTAAGTACCGGACGTGAGTCGTGCTTCGGTAGCTCAGTTGGTAGAGCACTTGCCCGCGAAAGGCAAAGGTCCCGAGTTCGAGTCTCGGTCGGGCACACAGTTTTAATCTGCCAGGAAGTTTCATATCAGCGCACACTCCGCTGCAGAGTGAAAATCTCATTCTGGAAACATCCCCCAGGCTGTGGCTAAGCCATGTCTCCGCAATATCCTTTCTTTCAGGAGTGCTAGTTCTGCAAGGTTCGCAGAAGAGCTTCTGTAAAGTTTGGAAGGTAGGAGACGGATACTGGCAGAAGTAAAGCTGTGAGTACCGGACGTGAGTCGTGCTTCGGTAGCTCAGTTGGTAGAGCACTTGCCCGCGAAAGGCAAAGGTCCCGAGTTCGAGTCTCGGTCGGGCACACAGTTTTAATCTGCCAGGAAGTTTCATATCAGTGCACACTCCGCTGCAGAGTGAAAATCTCATTCTGGAAACATCCCCCAGGCTGTGGCTAAGCCATGTCTCCGCAATATCCTTTCTTTCAGGAGTGCTAGTTCTGCAAGGTTCGCAGAAGAGCTTCTGTAAAGTTTGGAAGGTAGGAGACGGATACTGGCAGAAGTAAAGCTGTGAGTACCGGACGTGAGTCGTGCTTCGGTAGCTCAGTTGGTAGAGCACTTGCCCGCGAAAGGCAAAGGTCCCGAGTTCGAGTCTCGGTCGGGCACACAGTTTTAATCTGCCAGGAAGTTTCATATCAGCGCACACTCCGCTGCAGAGTGAAAATCTCATTCTGGAAACATCCCCCAGGCTGTGGCTAAGCCATGTCTCCGCAATATCCTTTCTTTCAGGAGTGCTAGTTCTGCAAGGTTCGCAGAAGAGCTTCTGTAAAGTTTGGAAGGTAGGAGACGGATACTGGCAGAAGTAAAGCTGTGAGTACCGGACGTGAGTCGTGCTTCGGTAGCTCAGTTGGTAGAGCACTTGCCCGCGAAAGGCAAAGGTCCCGAGTTCGAGTCTCGGTCGGGCACACAGTTTTAATCTGCCTGGAAGTTTCATATCAGCGCACACTCCGCTGCAGAGTGAAAATCTCATTCTGCATTGTTCACTCGCTCAATGACGTCATCAGATGTGCTTGGACGATCTGATGATTCCCATGTCTTACTGAGCACCCTGTTTCTACAAAACATTTATGTCACTGGTAAATTGAAGGCCTACTAAGAGGATCTTTATCGTACTTGGTACGGAAATTCTGTTGAACTGTTGTTGTTGAGTTCGATTCTTCAAACCAAACCACACAGCTAGCACTCAGGTGCAGGGGAGGCAGCCATCTTTAACAAAATTGCTGCTAGCACTGCTTGCAGTGTGATTTGGCATCAGCAAACTATAAGAGACAAAACTTGATGTATTTCCCTAAACATTTACACAACAGTCACCTCTTTAGGTACTATGAAATAATTTATGTGAATTTTCAAAGTTGTAAAGTCCTTTTTTGAAACACCCTGTACTTATGCACAAAAAGATCAACCCTTAAACTCAAGAGAAGGGTAGAAATAATGTTGTTGTTGTTGTGGTCTTCAGTCCTGAGGCTGGTTTGATGCAGCTCTCCATGCTACTCTATCCTGTGCAAGCTTCTTCATCTCTTAGTACTTACTGCAACCTACGTCCTTCTGAATCTGATTAGTGTATTCATCTCTTGGTCTCCCTCTATGACTTTTACCCTCCACAGTGCCCTCCAATGCTAAATTTGTGATCCCTTGATGCCTTAGAACATTTCCTACGAACCGGTCCCTTCTTCTTGTCAAGTTGTTCCACAAACTCCTCTTCTCCCCAATTCTATTCAATACCTCCTCATTAGTTATGTGATCTACCCATCTAATCTTCAGCATTCTTCTGTAGCACCTCAATTCAAAAGCTTCTATTCTCTTCTTGTCCAAACTATTTACAGTCCATGTTTCACTTCCATACATGGCTACACTCCATACAAATACTTTCAGAAACGACATCCTGGCACTTAAATCTATACTCGATGTCAACAAATTTCTCTTCTTCAGAAACGCTTTTCTTGCCATTGCCAGTCTACATTTTATATCCTCTCTACTTTGATCATCATCAGTTATTTTTCTCCCCAAATAGCAAAACTCCTTTACTACTTTAAGTGTCTCATTTCCTAATCTAATTCCCTCTGCATCACCCGACTTAATTCGACTACATTCCATTATCCTCCCTTTGCTTTTGTTGATGTTCATCTTATATCCTCCTTTCAAGACACTGTCCACTCCATTCAACTGCTCTTCCAAGTCCTTTGCTGTCTCTGACAGAATTACAATGTCATTGGCGAACCACAAAGTTTTTATTTCTTCTCCATGGATTTTAATGCCTACTCTGAATTTTTCTTTTGTTTCCTTTACTGCTTGCTCAATATACAGATTGAATAACATTGGGGAGAGGTTACAACCCTGTCTCACTCCCTTCCCAACCGCTGCTTCCCTTTCATGTCCCTTGACTCTTATAACTGCTATCTGGTTTCTGTACAAATTGTAAATAGCCTTTTCGCTCCCTGTATTCCAGTCAACATTGTGAAAAGCTTTCTCTAAGTCTACAAATGCTAGAAATGTAGATTTGCCTTTTCTTAATCTATTTTCTAAGTTATGTCATAGGATCAGTACTGCCTCACATGTTCCAATATTTCTATGAAATCCAAACTGATCTTCCCCAAGGCTTGCTTCTATTAGTTTTTCCATTAGTCTATAAAGAATTTGCGTTAGTATTTTGCAGCTGTGGCTTATTAAACTGATTGGTCAGTAATTTTCACATCTTTCAACACCTGCTTTCTTTGGGATTGGAATTATTATATTCTTCTTGAAGTCTGAGAGTATTTCACCAGTCTCATACATCTTGCTCACCAGATGGTAGAGTTTTGTCAGGGCTGGCTCTCCCAAGGACATCAGTAGTTCTAATGGAATGTTGTCTACTCCTGGGGCCTTGTTTTGACTCAGGTCTTTCAGTGTTCTGTCAAACTCTTCACGCAGTATTGTATCTCCCATTTCGTCTTCATCTACATTTTCTTCCATTTCCAGAATATTGTCCTCAAGTACATCACCCTTGTGTAGACACTTGATATACTCCTTCCACCTTTCTGCTTTCCCTTCTTTGCTTATAACTGGGTTTCCATATGAGCTCTTGATATTCATACAAGTGGTTCTCTTTTCTCCAAAGGTCTCTTTAATTTTCCTGTATGCAGTATCTATCTTAACCCTAGTGAGATAAGCCTCTACATCCTTACATTTGTCCTCTAGCCATCCCTGCTTACCCTTTTTGCACTTCCTGTCGATCTCATTTTTGAGACATTTGTATTGCTTTTTGCCTGCTTCATTTACTGCATTTTTATATTTTCTCCTTTCATCAATTAAATTCAATATTTCTTCTGTTACCCCAGGATTTCTACTAGCCATCGTCTTTTTACCTACTTGATCCTCTGCTGCCTTCACTACTTCATCCCTCAGAGCTACCCATTCTTCTTCTACTGTATTTCTTTCCCCCATTCTTGTCAATTGTTCCCTTATGCTCTCCCTGAAACTCTGTACAACCTCTGGTTTAATCTGTTTGTCCAGATCCCATCTCCTTAAATTCCCACCTTTTTGCAGTTTCTTCAGTTTTAATCTACAGCTCATAACCAATAGATTCTGGTCAGAGTCCACATCTGCCCTGGAAATATCTCACAATTTAATACCTGGTTCATAAATCTCTGTCTTACCATTATATAATCTATCTGATACCTTCTAGTATTTCCAGGATTCTTCCATGTGTACAACCTTTGTTTATGATTTTTGAACCAAGTGTTAGCTACGATTAAGTTATGCTCTGTGCAAAATTCTACCAGACGGCTTCCTCTTTCATTTCTTTCCTCCAATCCATATTCACCTACTATGTTTTCTTCTCTCCCTTTTCATACTCTCGAATTCCAATCACCCATGACTATAAAATTTCCATCTTCCTTCTCTACCTGAGTAATTTCTTTTATCTCATCATACATTTCATCAATTTCTTCATCGTCTGCTTAGCTAGTTGGCACATAAACTTGTACTATTGTAGCAGGTAATGGTAGACGAAAGTGTCTGAAAGACTGACATGATAATTGAAGAACAATGCAGCACAGAAAAATGAAAATGAGAAACAGTGCTGTGTGGCTCAGAGCCAAGCTCAGTTCGAATGTAATCCTACAGTTATGTGACTGCTCTGTAATTCATACATAAGAGCCTGGCAGAGGGTTTTGTTGTAACATCTTCAGAATATTTTTTTATGGTCCTGCTCTCCAACCATGTGCAGGAAAAATGAACATTAAATCTTTCTGTGCAAGTTATAATTCCCTTATTGTATTATGATGATCATTTCTCCCTATGTATGTTGGAATCAACAAAATCTTTTTGCATTAGAAGTCAAAAGTTGGTGATTTAAATTTCATGAAATGATCTCACCATTTTTGTCTTAATAATTGTCATCCCACCTCGCATATCATATCTGTAACAATCTGTCCACAATTTTGCAATAAGCCAAAACCAGCCATCTTACTTGAACTTTTTCGATGTGTTTTATCAATCTTATATTGTGAGGATCAGTATTCCGGAACGGGATAGGCAAGTGTAGTGTAGGCAGTCTGTTTACCAGGTTTGTTGCATCTTCTAATGGTTCTGCCAATAAGATGGAGCTTCGGGTTCACTAACCCCACAACATTGTCTATATGACCATTCCAGTTTAAATTGTTTGCAGTTTTAATCCCTAGGCATTAAGTTGAACTTACAGCCTTTATATATGGGAGATTTATCATTTAATCAAAATTTAATGGATTCCTTTTAGTTCTCATGGTTGACCTCACACTTTTCATAATGTAGAGTAAATTGCCACTTTTTGCACACTACAGATACCTTGACTAAATTATTTTGTGATTGGTTTTGATTTTCTGATGACTTTTTGTCCCTACAAAATAGTGGACAACAGCAATATCTGCAAACAGTCTAAAAAGGCTGTTCTAATTGTCACCTAAATTGTTTACATAGATTAATAACAGTGAAGACGCTTTAACATTTCCTACGGGAATGGCAGATATCACTTCTGCTTTACTCAATGCCTTTCTGTCAGTTACTATGAACTGTGTGCAGTATGATTGGAAGCCAATTGTGAGGAATGATGTCAAAAGCCTTCTGGAAATCTAGAAATTGGAATCACTTTGATATCCCCTGTCAATAGCACTCATTATTTCATGTCAATAGGGAGCAAGTTGTGTTGGACAAGAATGATATCTTATAAATCCATGTGGACTATGTGTGTAGATTGCTTTTTTCTTTTCAATGTAGCTGATAATGTTCAAAAACAGTATATGTTCAAAATCTTAAGCCACATCAGTGGATTACTCTTATTCCATTTCTTGAGTATTGCAACTTTCCAGTCTTTGGGTGGGAATGTTTCATTGAGTGAGGCATTGTATATGACTACTGAGTATGGAGCTATTATATCAGAAAACTCTGAAAGGAACCTAACTGGCATACAGTCTGGACTGGAAACCTTGTTCTCATTAAGTAATTGAAGTTGCTTCACTGTACCAAGAATATCTAATTCTAAATTACTTATATTGATAGCTGTTCTTGGTTCAAATTCTTGAATATTTACTTCATCTTCCCTGGTGAAGGAATTTTGGAAAACTGTGTCTGACAATTCTGCTTTAGTGACACTGTCATCGGTGATATTACAACTGCTGTCATACAGTGAAGAATTGTATATTGCTGCTATTGTACAAGCAAAATCTCTTTAAATTTTCTGCTGGATTTCGAGACAGAGTTTCATTGTGGAAATTTAGAAGGTGTATGTCTCTGATGTTTTTAGTTTTTATGTGAAAACCCTTCAAGCTTTTTAAATAAAACAAACTTTATTAACATTCTTTTTGTCAGAGCCACAACCTCAACTCTGCTTACGCTGCTTCATCACTATTGAAATGAAGTCATCCGAGGTGTTATTTAAGTTGTTGAAACATAGGAAACTTGGGTGGGGTTAAGTCAGGACTGTATGGAGGATGATCAACAACAGTGAACCCAAGGTCTCAGATTGTTGCAGATGTCACTGTGCTCATGCTGTCTGGCATTGTTAGGCTGAAGGAAAGGGCAGTCCATGTGCGGAAAAACTCTTTGCATTCGAAACTCAATTACAATGGACCATTTCTCATGCACTGACACAGTTATGTTATACACTGCCCTATTACACACTACACTTTGGAGCCCTCTAGTGACAGAGGGAAGCAAATGCGTTGATAACAAAAATGAAGATCTAAAATATTAATAACATTTGTTTTATTTATAAAGCTTTAAGAAATTTCACACACAAATTTTGGGGGCACTACTTTTCTGAAAACCCTCATATTAATAGCATATATTACCCATAAGATGAACATTATCAGTATACAATTTATACATCAGTAAATGAAGCCTCAAATCCAGAAGTGCATATTTTTTGCTGCAAGTGTGAAATGAAGGTCATACCTTATAAGTATCTGTTTGTACATTACATTAAATCACACAGAATATTACTTACCTTCAAATGTACCAAATTTTTCCTTGTGCAGGTAAACTGCTAAACAACACTCTTACGTACTTTATTGTCTATGACCAAGCAAACAATGACAAAGTGACTATGACAAAAATTAACTCACAAACACAGATGAAGCAGCCATTTCCGTGTTTTTATATATAATAAGATAACAATTAGTCTCAGTTTTACAGAAGCTCTTCTGCAAGTCTTGCAGAACTAGCACTCCTGAAAGAAAGGATAGTGCAGAGACATTGCTTAGCCCCACCCTGGGGGATGTTTCCAGAATGAGATTTTCACTCTGCAGCAGAGTGTGCGCTGGTATGAAACTTCCTGGCAGATTAAAACTGTGTGCCCGACCAAGACTCGAACTTGGGAACTTTGCCATTCGCAGGCAAGTGCTCTACCATCTGAGCTACCAAAGCACATTCATGCCTGGTCCTCACAGCTTTACTTCTGCCAGTATCTCATCTCCTACCTTCCAAACTTTACAGAAGCTCTTCTGCGAACCTTGCAGAACTAGCACTCCTGAGAGAAAGGATACTGCGGAGACATGGCTTAGCCACAGCCTGGGGGATGTTTCCAGAATGTGATTTTCACTCTGCAGTGAAGTGTGTGCTGATACGAAACTTATGTATGAACTGCAGCGCAGTCACAGAACTGTAGGATTACATTAGAACTGAGCTTAGCGAACACACGGCTCTGAGCCACACAACGCTGTTTCTCATTTTCATTTTTCTGTGCTGCATTGTTCGCCAATTATCATGTCAGTCTTTCAGACATTTTCGTCTACCAATACCTACTACAATAGTACAAGTTTATATGACAACTAGCTCTGCAGATGATGAAGAAATTGATGAAATGTATGATGAGATAAAAGAAGTTATTCAGGTAGTGAAGGGAGACAAAAATTTAATAGTCATCGGTGACTGGAATTCAAGAGTAGGAAAAATGAGAGAAGAAAACATGGTAGGTGAATATGGATTGGGGGAAAGAAATGAAAGAGGAAGCCATCTGGTAGAATTTTGCACAGAGCATAACTTAATCATAGCTAACACTTGGTTCAAGAATCATAAACGAAGGTTGTACACATGGAAGAATCCTGGAAATACTAGAAGGTATCAGATAGATTATATAATGGTAAGACAGAGATTTAGGAACCAGGTATTAAATTGTAAGACATTTCCAGGGGCAGATGTGGACTCTGACCACAATCTACTGGTTATGAGCTGTAGATTAAAACTGAAGAAACTGCAAAAAGGTGGGAATTTAAGGAGATGGGATCTGGACAAACAGATTAAACCAGAGGTTGTACAGAGTTTCAGGGAGAGCATAAGGGAACAATTGACAAGAATGGGGGAAAGAAATACAGTAGAAGAAGAATGGGTAGATCTGAGGGATGAAGTAGTGAAGGCAGCAGAGGATCAAGTAGGTAAAAAGACGATGGCTAGTAGAAATCCTGGGGTAACAGAAGAAATATTGAATTTAATTGATGAAAGAAGAAAATATAAAAATGCAGTAAATCAAGCAGGCAAAAAGGAATACAAACATCTCAAAAATGAGATCGACAGGAAGTGCAAAATGGGTAAGCAGGGATGGCTAGAGGACAAATGTAAGGATGTAGAGGCTTATCTCACTAGGGTTAAGATAGATACTGCATACAGGAAAATTACAGAGACCTTTGGAGAAAAGAGAACCACTTGTATGAATATCATGAGCTCATATGGAAACCCAGTTGTAAGCAAAGAAGGGAAAGCAGAAAGGTGGAAGGAGTATATAGAGGGTCTATACAAGGGCGATGTACTTGAGGACAATATTCTGGAAATGGGAGAGAATGTAGATGAAGACAATATGGCGTGAAGAGTTTGACAGAACACTGAAAGACCTGAGTCGAAACAAGGCCCCCGGAGTAGACAACATTCTATTAGAACTACTGCCGTCCTCGGGAGAGCCAGCCCTGACATAACTCTACCATCTGGTGAGCAAGATGTATGAGACTGGCAAAATACCCTCAGACTTCAAGAAGAATATAATAACTCGAATCCCAAAGAAAGCAGGTGCTGAAAGATGTGAAAATTACTGACCAATCAGTTTAATAAGCCACAGCTGCAAAATACTAACACAAATTCTTTGTTGACTAATGGAAAAACTAGTAGAAGCCAACCTTGGGGAAGATCAGTTTGGATTCCATAGAAATATTGGAACATGTGAGGCAGTACTGATCTTATGACATAACTTAGAAAACAGATTAAGGAAAGGCAAATCTACATTTCTAGGATTTGTCGACTTAGAGAAAGCTTTGACGATGTTGACTGGAATAATCTCTTTCAGATTGTAAAGGTGGCAGGGGTAAAATACAGGGAGCAAAAGGCTATTTACAATTTGTACAGAAACCAGATGGCAGTTATAAGAGTCGAGGGACATGGACGGGAAGCAGTGGTTGGGAAGGGAGTGAGACAGGGTTGTAGCCTCTCCATGATGTTATTCAATCTGTATATTGAGCAAGCAGTAAAGGAAACAAAAGAAAAATTCAGAGTAGGTATTAAAATCCATGGAGAAGAAATAAAACTTTGAGGTTCGCCGATGACGTAATTCTGTCAGAGACAATAAAGGATTTGGAAGAGCAGATATAAAATATAGATTGGCAATGGCAAGAAGAGCGTTTCTGAAGAAGAGAAATTTGTTAACATCAAGTATAGATTTAAGTGCCAGGAAGTCGTTTCTGAAAGTATTTGTATGGAGTGTAGCCATGTATGGAATTGAAACATGGACTGTAAATAGTTTGGACAAGAAGAGAATAGAAGCTTTCGAAATGTGGTGCTACAGAAATATGCTGAAGATTAGATGGGTAGATCACATAACTAATGAGGAGGTATTGAATAGAATTGGGGAGAAGAGGAGTTTGTGGAACAACTTGACAAGAAGAAGGGACTGGTTGGTAGGACATGTTCTGAGGCATCAAGGGATCACAAACTTAGCATTGGAGGACAGTGTGGAGGGTAAAAGTCATAGAGGGAGACCAAGAGATGAATACACTAATCAGATTCAGAAGGACGTAGGTTGCAGTAAGTACTGAAAGATGAAGAAGCTTGCACAGGATAGAGTAGCATGGAGAGCTGCATCAAACCAGTCTCAGGACTGAAGACTACAACAACAACAACATTATTTCTACCCTTCTCTTGAGCTTAAGGGTTGATCATTTTGTGCATAAGTACAGGGTGTTTCAAAAAAGGACTTTACAACTTTGAAAATTCACATAAATTATTTCATAGTACCTAAAGAGATGGTTGTAGTGTAAATGTTTAGGGAAATACGTCAAGTTTTGTCTCTTATAGTTTGCTAATGTCAAATCACACTGCAAGCAGTGCTAGCGGCAATTTTGTTAAAGATGGCTGCCTCCCCTGCACCAGGGGTGGTTTGGTTTGAAGAATTTATTTCTCTAATCTTGTGCTTCTACACTCAGTAACATACA
This sequence comes from Schistocerca gregaria, assembly GCF_023897955.1. NCBI lineage: Eukaryota > Metazoa > Arthropoda > Insecta > Orthoptera > Acrididae > Schistocerca > Schistocerca gregaria. Next base: position 162,626,350 of record NC_064920.1, read on the forward strand.
TTACTTACTTTTTATTATGTCCAGTTATGTATAATCTACTCTCCTTCAGGTAATTTCTATTCATATGTTACTTATTCAGTTATATGCCATTGAAGACATGAAGTATCCAGTACCTGCATGTTTTGCCTTATGTTATGAACATTCTCATTTAACTAAAGAAAGTACAAAATAAAGTAAAAAACTCTTATTTACTTCTACAAATGATATTACATTACACAACACACATTAAAGTGCCAAAATAGTTATGACACAAACTTTTTAACTGTGAAACATTCAGATACAGTGTACTCCATTGATCCAAGGTATTGCACATGAATCAGTTACATTTCAGAAATTCATTGGACCTGCAGTGGACCTGTCTTTGTGGATAGTAGTCGTTGTCTGCATGTTTTTCTCCTGTGACCCCTGACTGCCACATGCAATGTGGGATTTTATGTGCTGGTAATGCATATGAATAAGTTGAATCATATGATGATGTGGTTTTTCTCTTGTCACAACCAAAAACATGTTTTAGTGTTTTTGCTTCAGTTTTTGAAAGGCTCTGGTATTTCTTGTAGCGCAACAGATCCATAAGAGAATCAGCAAGCATATCAAGTTATTTGGTTATTGTTAAAAATAGCACTAGCCACACTACAGCACCTCAGTGAATGCTGTTCTTGGACACAGAATGAGTTAGGTGCTGTTTGCAAGCAGCTGTAAACTGCCAAGAATTTGCATGTTGTGGGAGCGAGTGTGTTGAGAGGACTCCTGAGAGACATGTAGCAGACGCACCGAAAAGTCTCCCTGTACAAGGTGACAGTGACCATAGAGAACTCAGGACACTATAACCACCCCAATAACCAAAAAGCTCTGGATACTGTCTCCCACTGTAATTAAAACTGAACCAGTGAGACACACATAACCTGTTGAGTAGAATGCTTCATGTGGTGTCAGAGGGAGGCAAGCTAAGAATGATAGATGTCTAATAATCATTGGTAGTTCAAAAGTATGGCAAATAATGTTCCCCCTATGGAAATGGCAGCAAAGGATCACCTTCCACACTATGTGTGGCCTAGAGGCATCATACAAGCTGTTCTGGCACCTGTTGAGGGAACAATGAGCAACCAAGTGCAGATAGTGGGACGTGTTGGAATAAATTATGCCTGTCATCTGGGCTCCAAGGTCATACTTGAGCTCTGGTTCTGAGCATAGTGAAAGGCTTGCACTAGTGTCTTTGAAGGTTTTGTGACAAGCTGTTTCTACCTCGTCCCAATAAGTCACATATAGTTCCATGTATATTACTAACAGCTGCCATGCCAGTTTCTTTTTTATTCTGAAATAGGAACAGTCTTTCTTCCTTAGTAGAGTCTCCTTGCATGCCACTTTTTTACCTTCTCAAGTACATAATTGCACTGCTCTGTTTGTTTTGTTCCAAGCTGGTCTCATTTATTCTCTACAAGATATCCATTTTGAATTGCAAATTATTGACATATCACTGTGTCCTGTTATTCAGTAGAATTTCAAGCTGAACCATTCTATTAAGTAAAGACAAAGCATTTGGGTGTTAATTTGTTGCTGATGTAATCTATAGTATCATTTTGTTGTAGTTGATTTTATGTGGGACTTTTTACATTCGCTTATTCCACATGCCTGAGGATGCTCCCTTCCTTAAATTCATGTCACTTATAGTTCAGCATCTTAATCTAACATATTTTACTTTTCACAGGTGGGGCCATGTCCCTAAGGGAGAAGCCAGTGCATTTCGCCGTACAGAGGTCTTCAATTTTATCAGAGACTGGGAAATAGAAAATAATCTTTCGAAAAGTGCTGATCAATGAAAAGGGAGTTGATCCATATTCTTTTCATTATTGACTCTCTGGAAAGTGTACAAACCATATGATGCTTGTACAGTAAAGTATAGAAATATTTCTCCCTCATGTAAAGAGGTCATTATTTGTAATGAAGTACATAACACAAAATGAGATTTAGGAAGTGTGATGTATATATTTGATTCCTATTTTGTATCCTATACATATAGTAATTTCTATATTTACCATTCACTATGTCCTAACAAAAAAAGACTATGCATCTAATTTTTGGAATGTTAAAAACGTATTTGATTGATTGTGATTGACTTTCTATCTATTAATAACTTTGCTTTAAGAGTTATCTGAGTTATGTATCAATTGAAGTCTTTTGGCAGTCTCTCTCATCTCATGGCTCTCTCATTATTGCTGTTGCTTTGATGAAAATTAATTGCCATATAAAATAAACATAAAATTTTGGTGTATGATTTTCTTTCCCTTTCTCTTCCAATCTGCAAAAAATGTCATCCCTTGGAAAGCTCTTAATTGAAATAATAAAAATCAATATATAATATATGAATCCAGATGTGTCTGAGCTAAATACATAATAACAGTAAGATAATGGCTTTATTGTATGTCTCTAACAAGCCATCATCTTCTGTTATTTACATCCACTGCAATAGAAAATTTAATCATTGTAGTGTTAGTTTTACTTTTTTGGTATTTTTTGTTAGAGGCACTTTTACCACTGTATTTTGTTTTCTTTTATATGACACAATTCATAGAAAAATAATTAAATTTATCCATAATCATTGTTTTCGCTCTACTGAAGGTGAACTTGTTTTTGTAATTTTGAACTATGTTTCATGCACTTCTGTGCCCCATGTACACTGTTGACTTCATTTTGGAACATTGGTGACTTGGATTTATCCCTGTTGTATCCCTACTCCTATCCAGAGTATGGCTTGTGTTACAATTTTATTTAATAGCAAGTTCTTAAATCATGAACACAACACTGTAGGAGGTTACTTGAATTATTTTTACACTTATTGACACCAGTAATATTACAAAGATTAGTTTCTGTTCAATAGTTTAAACAGCAAATTCATCATAGGTCAGCACTTCTGCTACACTATAACTGATCTGGAAGAGTGGCAACACATTTTTAATATATTTTCCAAATTCAATCCTGACACATAATGTGAAGTTTAGTTTGTTTACATTGTTACAGTGCCTAATAGTTGTTTGATTTGCAATATTTATTGACTGTATAATATTAAGAAAATAAATTACACAGGAATGTTCAGTTTTTGGATGACTATTACTGACTGAATGACTCAGAGATATTGACAATTTAGCTATTGGGTGTTGATTTCCTCACAAAATAATAGTACATTTTGGTTTATATTGATCAAGTGATCTTATCACATTGGCTATGTAACAAGGACTGCCTGAAACATTTTTTGTCACATACATTTTTAGGTGGGTGCAAGAGTAAAAACCAAAATTTGTTTTAACTTATTAATTATTTATGCAACAAAGAGCAAAATTAGGTGATACAAAATTATACTTGGCAAAATAGCAGGTCCATTTAACTATGATCTGGATAATGACAAAATTATAGCAATTATCTTGTGACAGCAAAAGCTACTTCTGCGGAGATTCATAGAGCCCATCAAAAACTGCTGAAGAATGAGATTTTCCAAATTGGATCATTAGCAAACTAACAATTCTTCTAGTAGAAGTGGACATTGTTGGAATAAAAAACATCAGTGATACTAAACTATGGGGCTGAATTTTGAAAAAGCACATTTTGGAATGCTACAAATAATTTCTGTAATTTTTGGGAAAAGTTAGATGTGTACAGAAAAGAGGAGAATGAGGGCTTTTAAACATGCTGTATCGCTTTATAAACAACTAATTATTTGCTCACTGAAAATTTCCACTCCATCTATTCTTTAGAGATGGAAAATCATGAGTGTTCTTTTAAATAAATTGTTTTGAGGTAAACTAATTATTCTACCAACAGAAGTCAGGAAGTTACGCAATGAGTAATAAGGGATTATTGATTTAAATCAAATAGGAAACTAGTCATTTTACATAAATACATTATATGTACTATCTACAGAGTGGACAAAAGCAAACAAAATATATATTTAAGGAGGAGAACTGCAGCAAGTCGAGCTACCCTCCATCCAGCTAAATCTCAATTTGGCCCTAGGAATATATTCATACTGTAGTGTTATTACATCCTTCATTATGAGAAGTGTGTGTATAATCCATTAGTTACTTTTTTGTACGGATCCACATGCTATGTTGAATTTATCATAGTGTCATTAAAACTGTTATGTTATGAAACATGGTTGACACATTGTGTATTTTCACTTTGAATGTTGATCTTATAACCAGTTAAGCAATTGCAGTCATGGAAACAAGCAAGGCTCACTACTATGTATGATTAGTGGATAGGTGGTCTAGAAATAACTTTCTTAACACTGCAGGAATGGCCTGAATCTGATTCAGGTAATACAAATTCACCTGCTGTAAAGCATTGCATGGAACGTTGTTAATTGTACTTTCAGTGTCATTATATTTTACTACCTGAAAAAGAATGTTCCAGTTGCAGCATAACAAGCCTTAAACACAATTTCTGGTTGTCTGTTATGTATTTTATTTTGGTAAGATAAATTGATAAGATAGCAAGTTCTGAGAAGAGGATTACTAATAACCCAGTAATCTAATTTTTCTGGTTGTTGTTGTTGTTGTCTTCAGTCCTGAGACTGGTTTGATGCAGCTCTCCATGCTACTCTATCCTGTGCAAGCTGCTTCATCTCCCAGTACCTACTGCAACCTACATCCTTCTGAATCTGCTTAGTGTACTCATCTCTCGGTCTCCCTCTACGATTTTTATCCTCCACGCTGCCCTCCAATGCTAAATTTGTGATCCCTTGATGCCTCAAAACATGTCCTACCAACCGATCCCTTCTTCTAGTCAAGTTGTGCCACAAACTTCTCTTCTCCCCAATCCTATTCAATACCTCCTCATTAGTTACGTGATCTATCCACCTTATCTTCAGTATTCTTCTGTAGCACCACATTTCGAAAGCTTCTATTCTCTTCTTGTCCAAACTAGTTATCATCCATGTTTCACTTCCATACATGGCTACACTCCAAACAAATACTTTCAGAAACGACTTCCTGATACATAAATCTATATTCGATGTTAACAAATTTCTCTTCTTTCTCTCTTCTGGTATGATCCATAATTCTTGAGTGTACTGTCTTTTTCAGAAATTTATAAAAGAAGTTGGTTAATTATTAATGTGAGAAGGAAAGTTGCTACTCACCACATAGCGGAGACCACAATTTATTGTTTATGAACTGTGGGTCAAAACCGAAGAAAATGCAAAACCAATTTTGACTTACCATTGGTTGTATGTTCTTGAAATGGAATTAATACCAGGGTCTATTTTTATGAGCCAAGTTTTAAGCATTTCCCCATGTTTTATAATCAAATTATAATAAATTAAGGAGATGGGGCCTGGTTAAGTTGAAAGAACTGGAGGTTGTTTAGAGTTTCAGAGGAAGCATTAGGCAACAATTCATTGAAACATAGGAAACGAATACAGGGGAAGATGAATGGTTAGCTTTGAGAGACGAAAAAGTGGAGGCAGCATTTGATCAAATATGTAAAAATAAAAGACCTATTGAGGTGGTGTGTCCTGATACTAGACATGAAAATATACTCCACCCACTGCGTACTCTTTTACTTAGGGATATATGGATAATTAATTGCTTTCCTATCTTTAGTGTCCCACGGATTTGAGTACTTCACACTGCATAAATGCTGATGAGGCGAGCTGGTTTCCCTTGGGAAAATAGTTAATGTCAACTAGCTTTTTTGTAGATATAAGTGATCATGTTAATCAGTGGGACTACACTGTATACAAATATTTCTTCATATTTATTTTATATTCTTTTCATTGTAAAATGGATTTCTATTTCTTCTTATATACAGCAGGAACGTTTTGTCTGTCTAGCCAAGAAGGGACCACTTTTAAAAGTCATGTAAATTGTTATCATGGTGCTAGACTTGCTTTAGATGTTCCTCAAAACAATGACACATAGCGCCAAAGAAGTCTGTCAGTGAAGGATACTATTTGATTGTGCTACCACATAATATTTTTAGTATCTCACTTCAAACTCTTTTTGTAACAAAAGTTCAATTAATATGTGGTTATCTTTTGATAATTTATTTCCACATATATTACATGAATACTTACAAATATAAGTATGTTATGTTCTCTAATACATGAAGCATAAAATACTAAAACTAAATCAAGGGTCAAATAATAACACATAAAATTATGAATGTCATGGAATATTTGTGTACACCACCGCTGTACTTGTTGTCATGGTGTGATATCTTAGATGACTCCTACAAACACCCCCTCCCCCCTCCTCCCTTTCCCCTGTCGTCCCCCTGCATGTCCAGTGTCAACAGTATCTGAGATTGAATCGGGCACGACATCCTGCATGCACTGTTGCTGTACTTTGGAAACCAGGTATATTATTGCTGAACTCAGAAAACCAGCAGGTTGAGGAGGAAGTGTACTTGGTGGCACTTTCTTCATCATGTACCTGTTGATTGTTGTATCATTTCAGCCTCATGTTGGACATGTGTATCTTCACATACTGCATCGATATGTTCAGCAATGTTAAGCAATCATAGGGCCTGCCATCTTCATTGCATCTTGTGTATCAGGATGGCAGTTTTGAGTCTCCCAATAGATATCGTGATAGGCACACCCCTGATGTCTGTCACAAAAGTGTTGTTGCTTCTAGCAAGCACTGTATATGGCCCTTCACATGGTAGCTGCAGTGGCTTGCACATTACGTTGTTTCATATGAATACTTGATTGCAGCTGCAGAGGTACTCGAATGCAAATGAGTGTAATCCATTTTGTTCTCTAGGTGTCACTGGCCAGAGTTGTCAAATGTGCAGTTGTAATTTGGTGACAAACTCAGACATATAGACCATATCATCTGTTGGATTATGCATGAATTCCGCTGGTAGGTGCAGTGTTTGTCTGCACACTAAGTCAGCTGCTATAGCAATCAAGTCGATCTAGAATGATGTATGGAGACCAAGGAGCATGATGGATAGTGTAATGATCCAATTTTGTGTAGCTTGACACTAAACAGCTGCTTGGAGTTGGCGATACAGGCATTCAACTATTCTGCTAGATGATAAGCAGTAGTATGAATATGCTTAGTGCCCAACAAGCTGGCCAATGCTTTGAATAAGTATGTCTTGACTTGGTATCCTTCCTCTGTTGTAATGCATATCAATACCCCTAACTGGGCAATCAGTTGCGAAAAAATGTTTGTTCTAATGCCTTGGCTGTAACGTCTTTCAGAGTTAATACTGATCCATGATGTTGAGGCAGGAGCTATAGCTTTCTGACTCTGGAAGCGGGCCTACAGTGTCTGTGTCCATGTGTTCAAGGCACTGACTTGATGCTAGGAATGTGCCTAATGGTGCCTTGACGTGCAGAATAATCTTATTTTTCTGGCGTGCCATTCCATGTCTGACGAATGTCTTACAGTCAGCGTCCAGACAAAACTCTTTTTGACTATTTTCACCTTCCCCTGGCCCCAGGATGGGCCATGTTGTGCACTGATGCATTTGCTTATGACTGGGACTGGTGTGATATTAATGGTCATACTTTTACTTCAGACAAATTGCAGTACAATATGACTATTGTTGCTGGCACAGTCATGTGTTGTATCTTTAATCCTGCTGGATGATCCAATAATGTGTGTAGTTCATCATCATGCTGCTGGGACTGAGCAAGGACCTCTTAATTGCAATGGCAGTATCTTGAACACATGAGAGAGCATTTGCTGGTGCATTCAACTTCCCTTTCATATAGACTATGTGAGTTGTAAACTGATTAATGTATTCCAAACATGTTCAAAATATGAAAGTTGTCTTGATCATGCCTTCTCTAGTTTCATACTGAAAGCATACTTAAGTGATTTATTGTCAGTGTTAATGGTAAAGTGTCAGCTTTCTAAGGAGTCTCAGAACTTCCTAGCCACAACATATTTGGTGTGCAGTTCTTGATCATAAGTTGCCGAGTGTTGCTCTGGTGGAGGCAGCTTGCGACAGAAGAATGCAAGGTGGCTGCCAACTTGTTGCTGGAGTACAGTGCCAATAGCAGTACCTGATGCAGATACTATGAGTGCAAGTAGGGCTGCTGATACAGGGTGAGCTAATTGTGTAGCCTCACCTATTGCCGTTTTCACAGTTTGGAAAGCAGTATCTGTTTCATTCATCCATTGCGTCCTGTTATTTTGCTTCAGTACACCTGTCTAAAGCTCATTCACTGGGGTCGTTATTAGTGTATCATTGTAGATTAATTGATAATAAAATTTAATGATACTGAGAAATGACATAGCTTCTTCACTGCAATGGGATGGGAATACTTGACTATGGCTTCCACCTTACCTTTAGGAGGTCCAATGCTATGGGCACTGATTGTATATCCAAGAAATTGGATCTCTTTTTCCCTGAATGTACGCTTTGCAGAGTTAACAACTAAGCCTTTCACACACAAACAATCAAATACCTCAATTAAATGTTGTAGGTGCTTCATTTCTGATGCAGACACCACTAAAATGCTGTCTATATAGACGTAAATGAAATCTAGATCACTTGGGATTTTGTCCATAAAATGTTGAAATGTGTACACTGCATTACACAGTTTGAAAGGCATTCTTACAAACTCAAAAAGACTCATGGCATTGTTACAGCCATCATGTGTACACTACCCGGCACAACAGGAATTTAATGGTATGCTCACACTAAGTCAACAGTAGAGAATATTTTCATACCATAAGTGTTAAAAGCAAAGTCCTCTATGCCTGCACTGGATACTGATCAGGGATGGTACTCATATTGAGTTGGTGGAAATCATCACATGGGTGTCATCCATTATTCTTCTTGGCACCATGTGTAATGGGGCTGCCCAACTGGTATGTCAGTATGCCAAAAATTCCTGCTTCACAAGTTTTAATTTCTCCGGCATTAGACACCCAAGACATGCGTAGGCTGCTGGTCTTGGTATGATAAGGATATGATGTACTGTGGTGTGCTTCACCATTTTGTAACCTTGGGGAACTTCTGTAACAGTGTATGTATGGAGTATCTCTCAAAAATGTGCATGCTGTTGTCAGACTGAAACAACATACCTTCCCTCAACTATCCAGGTTAGTGGTAGGAACTATGAGACACTGATGTCATAGATTGGAGACCATGCCATAAAAATGTGAAAAAACCAGTTCTTAGAATGGGCTGTCACACATCAGCCAATATTGAGTTGGTGGTAATCACCACATGGGTGTCATCCACTATTCTTCTTGGCACCACATGTAATGGGGCTGCCCAACTGGTATGTCAATGTGCCACAAATTCCTGCTTCACAAGTTTTAATTTCTCCAGCATTAGACACCCAGGACATGCATAGGCTGGTGGTCCTGGCATGAAAAGGATACTATGTACTGTGGTGTGCTTCACCGTTTTGTAACCTTGGGGAACTTCTGTAACAGGTGTATGTAAGGAGTATCTCTCAAAAATGTGCCTGCTGATGTCAGACTGAAACAACATACCTTCCCTAAACTATCCAGGTTAGTGGTAGGATCTATCAGGTACTGATGTCATAGATTGGAGACCACACCGTAAAAATGTAAAAAACCAGTTCCTAGAATGTGCTGTCACACATCAGCCACCATGAACTGCCATTTGAATCTGTGCCATAATCCAGGTTTGAGTAATAGTGTCATGTGCCCATATGTCCAGATTTTGCAGTCATTGGTGGCAAATAGGTAGTAATCATTGCACACTGTGGCATGATAGTCAGGTTGACAGATACACTAACACTTCCACCACCATTTCTACCAAAAATTCTATTTTTGTGTCACGATGCATGATAAAAAGGCTATTTGTACTACTGCCAGAAGTAGTCACTGCTCATACCGACTCTGTTTCATGCTTCCACTTACATGGTAGGTTAGATTTGTGGGTATCACTGGCAAACTTCTTACAATACCAGCAGATATTTGGCTTAGCAGGTGATCAGTTGTGGCTTCGCAATTATCCACAATATAGCCAGTGACATGTGTGGGTTGATTGCAATGCAGGGATTTGTGTAGTCAGCTCAGCTAAATGTCTGCAACTGCAGGGATGATAGAGTCAATGTGGGCATGTTATCTTGTTGTGAAACTAATGTTGACACATTTGCAGGGGGGTACATTTCCACAGTTATGTCTGCTGTTTGTTTTAGTGCATTCAAATCACTGGCATAAACCACTACAATTTCCTGTGTATTTAGTGATAGGCTTAGACACCAGCATCCATAGACATCATAGAAGTGGCAGTGAGGTGCCAATTGCTGAGTTCTTTTACTCATAAAAGGTTTTCCAATTATTTTGCCTCTGATTGGGATGGCGAGGATGTCTTGCCCTTCTGCAGCTAAACCTTCATTTAGTGCTGCAAAAACATAGCTGAATTTGGTTTCACCTGACAATATCTGTGTTAACATGAACTGACTTTCCAATTGCAGAAACCCTAACACTAAGTTATGTGGGTGAGGGTTTGATTGTGACTCTGCTAATCCTACTGCTTGATGATTGTTCTGGTGAGATTCATTTCCAACTTGAAGGAAAGTGCGATGCGACTGGTGTGGAAGGAACAGCATTTTTCTGTGGATAATTAATCATTTATTTCCACATACTGGATGTCCCATTTATCTTGACCATCCTAAACAACTGTTTGTCCAGATGCAAATTAGAAAATGTTTCAAGAAAATATTCTTTTGCCATCAGGGAAACATTAATCAGCATGATTGCCTTCATTGTAGCATTGTTTTTTACAAAGATATGAACAGCGGTATAACTTTTTTATATGGCACCCTGTATTTTTTATTCGATAATTCATTTCCTCTCGTAAAGACCTATTCAAAAATGTATCACAGTGTACCATTCACTGAAACACAACAATATTACATAACACAACAATGACTGACCTGGGATCACATACTTGTCCACTTGCTGGAGTTGTCAGAAAACAAATGAAAACCAAGTGAAAACATAACACAAAATTGACTTTGACTCTCCTGAACCATTGTCCAGGAGTAGAACATTCAAAGGTGCTCAAAGTGGTGACCCTGGACACCAATACACTGGTGCACTCGTCGAATGAAAGAATTTTTGACTGCCTGCAAGCATGATATGTTCACGCATATCCTATGGAGTTGTTGGAATATCACAATAGACAACGTCTTTAATGCATCCCCAAAGAAAAATGTCCAGATTATTTAAATCAGACCTAGCAGGCCAAGTTCCTCCTCAACCAATCTATCTGGCAGGATACCTTAGGTTCAGAACACAACATGCAGGCAAGGCATTATGTGCTGGACATCCATCGTGTTGATACCACATAAGCATTCTAGTTTTTAGTGGCACTTCATCCGGAAGAGGAGGAATAATTCATCTGAGGAAGATGCCATCCGCTGCACCACTTAGACTACTATTAATGAAATAAGGGCCAATAATTTTAATACAAAGCCTTCCACACCAGATGTTAACTCTCCATCATGGGTTGTCACTGGACCAATAATGCAAGTTCCTTGTATTTACCTGTCTTTTGTTTGAGTAGGAAAATTCATCAGTAAATAGAACATTGGAGAAGAAGTTTGAGCTGGCAAGGATTTGCTGCTGTGCCCACTGACAGAACTGTACATGATTCTAGAAATCATTCCCATGCAATTCTTGATGTAGGTTTTCATGGAAAGGATGGAACCAGTGATTGTAAGAATATGATGTACATTTGTTTTAGGAATGCCAGTCTCATGTTCAAGCTGTCATGTGCTCACATGTGAATTCATAGCAATGAAAGCGAGAACAGTAACTTCGGCAGCTTCATCTGTGCGAGTGCTACAATGATTGCATTGTCATGGGTTGAAACTTCCCATTTCCTGAAGCATCACAACAAGACAAGAAAACATTCATTGGGAAGGTGGGTTCTTGTCAGGATATCACTCTCTGTACAATTCCACTGCCTGTGCAGCATTTCATCTACCTTCAACAACAACAATAAAAGAAATGTTATGTGATGCAGTGTGTAGGAAGGACAGCCTTTACTGTATGCCTACTCTACACAACACTATTCAAAAGGACTAAACTATTGTACTAAATCTACCTGTACATAAGAAAACAGTATTGCAATTACTGTTCTGCTAACTTTCATTCCCCATGGATGAGTAGCATTTCTACCTTCTCTTCGTTGGTGTACATTCTACTCGCACAACCCTTCAACTGATGATGGTTGACAGAATGATGGGTGTGCATTCTACTTACATTTACATTTGTTCTCTGTCAACATCAGCACGCGGATGTGTTCCTTTACCCTGAGTACCTGCACTAACCACTGGGAGCGCCAACGTCAATGTTGTGTTATGTAATTTATAACATTGTGTTTCAGTGAATGGTACACTGTGATATATTTTTGAATAGGTCTTTAGGAGAGGAAATAAATTACTGAATAAAAAAATACAGGATGCCATTTAAAAAAGCCATACCACTGTTCAGATTTTTTCTAAAAACAAAGGTGCAACAAAGGCAATCAGGCTGACTGCTTTCCCTCTGACAGCTAGAGGACATTTGCTTTCAACATTTTGTAATTTGCATCTTGACAAACAGCTATTTAGAGTGGTCAAGATAAATGGGACATCCTGTATATTACATTAATACTCATACATATGAATACATTATGTTCTCTAATACATGAATCATAGAAAAATAAAATTAAATCAGCTGTCAAAGAATAACACATATAATTGTGAGTGTCATGGAATATTTATGTACACTACCTCTGTGTTTGTCACTGCAGTGTGATACCCTCTAAGTACTTTCAGTGAGAAATTGGGATCTGTTTTTCTTAAAAATTACTTTTGTTTAATTAAACATTCAATCAATAAAAATCTATATCTGAATATGTTATTGGGAAATTAGCACCAGTTTTATGAGTTGAGGCAAAGTTCATATAACTGTAAGTTCTGATATTAACCCTTGAATTCCTACCAAAGCCAAATTTCATCTGAAGGAATTAATTAAAACTATTTTAAGCCATTATTCAAAACTGGTTTCTTTAAACAAATTAAGGTTTCAACGATGACGAAAAGGATAGATTGCACATCACTGTGAGAATGACATACTGAGTTGCAGACAGGCACAATGAAAAGTTTGCTACACACTCAGCTTTCAGCCAAAGCCTCTTTCAGAAAAGAAAGGAAAGCACACACATTGACACAAGCTGCCACAACTTGTGCCCACATGACTGCTATCTCCAGGTGCGTTGGTCAGACTGGTTTTAAATTAACGTTTCCCTCTTTCTAATTTTCCTAGGTTTTAATTCAAACACTTGTTCTCAAATAGATGAAACTTTCAGTGTATATTTTGACATGCCCAATATTTGTGAAAATATAGTGCTAATTAATAACTTTCAAAGGATCATTAACAGGTCAACAAAAAGTCAAATAAGTCCTTTCATTTAACAATAAATCATTCATAGACTTCTAACTGCTGTTAAAGAAATCAGTAAAATTCAAAATCTCTTCTGTGATTGTGGGTAGGATTACTGCGATACTCAACATACATAGTCAACACATTTAAATTAACACACTTTTTATTTGTAGCATGTTCTTATAACATACAGTGGTCATTACATGTTCAGAACTTCTTGTGAACTAATTTATTATACATAAATCACTTTCAAACATCCATTTAATAAGAACACACAGAGAAGATTTGACGATGATAGTGCAATGTTCCTCCCCCCATGAACCATGGACCTTGCTGTTGGTGGGGAGGTTTGCGTGCCTCAGCGATACAGATAGTCGTACCGTAGGTGCAACCACAATGGAGGGTAATCTGTTGAGAGGCCAGACAAACGTGTGGTTCCTGAAGCGGGGCAGCAGCCTTTTCAGTAGTTACAGGGGCAGCAGTCTGGATGATTGACTGATCTGGCTTTGTAACACTAATCAAAACGGCCTTACTCTGCTGGTACTGCGAACGACTGAAAGCAAGGGGAAACTACAGCCATAATTTTTCCCGAGGGCATGCAGCTTTACTGTATGGTTAAATGATGATGTCGTCCTCTTGGGTAAAATATTTTCCTTTCGGATCTCCGGATGGTGACTACTCAGGAGGACGTTGTTATCAGGAGAAAGAAAACTGGCGTTCTACGGGTCGGAGCATGGAATGTCTGATCCCTTAATCGGGCAGGTAGGTTAGAAAATTTAAAAAGGGAAATGGATAGGTTAAAGTTAGATGTAGTGAGAATTAGTGAAGTTCTTTGGCATGAGGAACAAGACTTCTGGTCAGGTGAATGCATAATTATAAATACAAAAACAAATAGGGACATTCAGAGGTAGGTTTAAGCTACTACAAACAGCATAGTGAATGCATTATTGTGGCCAAGATAGATACGAAGCCCACGCCTACCACAGTAGTACAGGTTTATATGCCAACTAGTTCCGCAGATGACGAAGAGATTGATCAAATGTATGATGAGATTTAAGAAATTATTCAGATAGTGAAGCGTGTCAGAAGGAAGTAGGCTGCAGTGTGTACTAGGAGATGAAGGAGCTTGCACATGATAGAGTAACATGAAGAGCTGCATCAAACCAGTCTCAGGACTGAAGACCACAACAACAACAGTGAATGGAGACGAACATTTAATGGTCATGGGTGACTTCCCGAGGGCATGTAGCTTTACTGTATGATTAAATGATGATGGCGTCCTCTTGGGTAAAATATATAGGAGGTAAAATAGTCCCCCATTCGGATCTCCGGGTGAGGACTACTCAAGAGGATGTCGTTATCAGGAGAAAGAAAACTGGCATTCTACGGATCGGAGCATGGAATGTCAGATCCCTTAATCGGGCAGGTAGGTTAGAAAATTTAAAAAGGGAAATGGATAGGTTAAAGTTAGATATAGTGGAAATTAGTGTAATTCGGTAGCAGGAGGAACAAGACTTCTGGTCAGGTGACTACAGGGTTACAAACACAAAATCAAATAGGGGTAATGCAGGAGTAGGTTTTATAATGAATAGGAAAATAGGAATGTTGGTAAACTACTACAAACAGCATAGTGAACTCATTATTGTGGCAAAGATAGATACGAAGCCCACACCTACTACAGTAGTACAAGTTTATATGCCAATTAGCTCTGCAGATGACGAAGAAATTGAAGAAATGTATGATCAAATAAAAGAAATTATTCAGATAGTGAAGGGTGACGAAAATTTAATAGTCATGGGTGACTGGAATTCAGTAGCAGGAAAAGGGAGAGAAGGAAATGTAGTAGATGAATATGGACTGGGGAAAAGAAATGAAAGAGGAAGCCGCCTGGTAAAATTTTGCACAGAGCACAACTTAATCATGGCTAACACGTGGTTCAAGAATCATAAAAGAAGGCTGTATACATGGAAGAAGCCTGGAGATACTGACAAGTTTCAGACAGGTTATATAATGGTAAGACAGAGATTTAGGAACCAGGTTTTAAATTGTATGACATTTCCAGGGGTAGATGTGGACTCTGACCACAATCTTTTAGATTAAAACTGAAGAAACTGCAAAAAGGTGGGAACTTAAGGAGATGGGACCTGGATAAACTGAAAGAACCAGAGGTTTTACAGACTTTCAGGGAGAGCATAAGGGAGCAATTGACAGGAATGAAAGACCTGAGTCGAAACAAGGCCCCCGGAGTAGACAACATTCCATTGGAACTACTGACGGCCTTGGGAGAGCCAGTCCTGAGAAAACTCTACCATCTGGTGAGCAAGATGTATGAGACTGGCGAAATTCCCTCAGACCTCAAGAAGAATATCATAATTCCAATCCCATAGAAAGCAGGTGTTGACAGATGTGAAAATTACCGAACTATCAGTTTAATAAGTCACAACTGCAAAATACTAACACGAATTCTTTACAGACGAATGGAAAAACTAGTAGAAGTCGACCTCGGGGAAGATCAGTTTGGATTCCATAGAAATGTTGGAACACATGAGGCAATACTGTCCCTACAACTTATCTTAGAAAAAAGACTAAGGAAAGGCAAACCTACATTTCTAGCATTTGGAGTCTTGGAGAAAGCTTTTGACAATGTTGACTGGAATACTCTCTTTCAATTTCTAAAGGTAGCAGGGGTAAAATACAGGGAGGGAAAGGCTATTTACAATTTGTATAGAAACCAGATGGCAGTTATAAGAGTCGAGGGACATGAAAGGGAAGCAGTGGTTGGGAAGGGAGTGAGACATTGTTGTAGTCTCTCCCAGATGTTATTCAATCTGTATATTGAGCAAGCAGTGAAGGAAACAAAAGAAAAATTCGGAGTAGGTATTAAAATCCATGGAGAAGAAATAAAAACTTTGAGGTTCACCGATGACATTGTAATTTTGTCAGAGACAGCAAAGGACTTGGAAGAGCAGTTGAACGGAATGGATAGTGTCTTGAAAGGAGGATATAAGATGAACATCAACAAAAGCAAAACAAGGATAATGGAATGTAGTCGAATTAAGTCGGGTGATGCTGAGGGAATTAGATTAGGAAGTGAGACACTTAAAGTAGTAAAGGAGTTTTGCTATTTGGGGAGCAAAATAACTGATGATGGTCGAAGTAGAGACGATATAAAATGTAGACTGGCAATGGCAAGGAAAGCGTTTCTGAAGAAGAGAAATTTGTTAACATTGAGTATAGATTTAAGTGTCAGGAAGTCATTTCTGATAGTATTTGTATGGAGTGTAGCCATGTATGGAAGTGAAACATGGACAATAAATTGTTTGGACAAGAAGAGAATAGAAGCTTTCGAAATGTGGTGTTACAGAAGAATGCTGAAGATTAGATGGATAGATCACATAACTAATGAGGAAGTATTGAATAGGATTGGGGAGAAGAGAAGTTTGTGGCACAACTTGACCAGAAGAAGGGATCGGTTGAGGCATCAAGGGGTCACCAATTTAGTATTGGAGGGCAGCGTGGAGAGTAAAAATCATAGAGGGAGACCAAGAGATGGCCGGCCGCGGTGGTCTCGCGGTTCTAGGCGCGCAGTCCGGAACCGTGCGACTGCAGGTTCGAATCCTGCCTCGGGCATGGATGTGTGTGATGTCCTTAGGTTAGTTAGGTTTAAGTAGTTCTAAGTTCTAGGGGACTAATAACCACAGCAGTTGAGTCCCATAGTGCTCAGAGCCATTTGAACCATTTGAACCAAGAGATGACTACACTAATCAGATTCAAAAGGATGTAGGTTGCAGCAGGTACTGGGAGATGAAGAAGCTTGCACAAGATAGAGTAGCATGTTTAGCTGCATCAAACCAGTCTCAGGACTGAAGACCACAACAACAACAGTGCAATGCTCTCACTGTCATGAACCATCAGCTCCATTTTGTTTAGAGGCACAAACTGCCAATTGCTGCATTATTAGAACACCATTGGATCAATTTGCCAGCACACCCCCCCCCCCCCCCCCTGTGTGACATGAAATGAACTGAAAAAAAAATTAGTACACACATCATACTCAATAAATATAATTAGGTAAAATGTGTTTATTGCCTGCTTGATTTTCCTCAAACTGTAACAAAAAACAGGGCTATTCACTAAAATCTGGAGCAACACACTGGTAATAATCCTTGAATATTACAGAAAATTTTGAATTTAAGTGATTATTGGAGGAAGTATAAAATTGCAGCAAATGCAGTGGGTGCAAGGGAATACAAACATGTAAAAGGAGAGGGTGATATGAAAAGAAAAATGGCTAAAGGAACATTAGAGACACATTTGGAGACAAGAAAATCAGCTACATGAATATTAAGAACACATATGAACAACCAATACTAAACAAGTAAGTGAAAGCTGAAAGGCAGAAAGAATATATAGAGGGACTATACAAGAGAAATTAGCTTGAAGGCAATACTACAGAAATGGAAGAGGACATAGATGAAGATGAGATAGGAGACATGATACTGCGAGAAGAATTTTACAGAGCACTGAAAGACCTAGTTCGAAACAAGGCCCCTAGTGTAGACAACATTCTCTCAGAACTACTGACATCCTTGGAAGAGCCAGTGTTAGTGAAACTCTTCCACCTGGTGAGCAAGATGTATGAGACATGTGAAATACCCTCAGTCTTCAAGGAGAATGCAATAATTCCAATTCCAAAGAAAGAAGGTGTTGACAGGTGTGAATATTATCAAATTATTAGTTTATTTAGCCATGGTTGCAAAATACTAACACAAATTAATAACAGTTGAATGGAAAACTGGTAAAAGTCGACCATGGGGAGAGATCAGTTTGGGTTCTAGAGAAATGTAGAAACACATGAGCAGTACTGGCCCGAAGACTTAGCTTAGATTATAGGTTAAGGAAAGGCAAACCTATTGTTATACCATTTGTAGATTTGGAGAAATGTCAGCTGCAATACACTATTTGAAATTCTGAAGGTATCAGTGGTAAAATACAGGGAGTGAAAGTACAACCTGTACAGAAATAAGATGTCAGTTATAAGAGTCGAGGGGCATGAAAGTTGTTGAGAAGGGAGTGTGACAGGGATTTAGCCTATACCTGATGTTATTCTTTCTATACATTGTGCAAGTGACAAAGGAAACCAAAGAAAAAATGAAGAAGGAATTAAAGTTCATGGAGAAGAAAGAAAAAATTTGGGGTTTACTGATGACATTGTTATTCTGTCAGAGGCAGCAAAGGAGTTGAAAGAGCATTTGATGAGATGACAGTGTTTTGAAAGGAGGATATAAGATGAACATTAACAAAAAAAGGGTAATAGAATGTAGTTTAATTAAATCAGGTGATGCTCAGAGTATTAGATTGGGAAACAAAAGACACTAAAACTAGTAGATGAGTTTTGCTATTTGGGCAGCAGAATAATAGATGACAGCTGAAGGAGAAAGGATGTAAAATGTAGAGTGGCAATGGTAAGAAATGTGTTTCTGAAGAAGAGAAATTTGTCATCATTGAATATGGATTTAAGTATTAATAAGGATTTTCTTAAGGTATTTGTCTGGAGTGCAGCTTTCTATGGAAGTGAAGCATGGATGGTAAATAGTTCAGGCAAGAAAAGAATAGAAGCATTTGAAATGTGGTGCTGCAGCAGAATGCTCAAGACTAGATGGTTACATTATGTAACCAATGAGGAAATTGGAAATTTGTGGTAAGGTCTTATGGGACCAAACTGCTGAGGTCATCTGTCCCTAAGCTTATGCACAACTTAATCAGACTTAAACTAACTTACGCTAAGGATAACACACACCCATGCCCAAGGAAGGGGTCGAACCTTTGACAGGAGAAGCTGTGCGGACCATGCCAAGGCATCTTAGACCACACGGCTAACCAATGAGGAAGTATGGTGCTGAAGAGAACTGACGAGAAAAGAAATTTTTGAGGAAAAACTTATTTAAAAGATGGGAGTGATAGACAGGACACATTCTGAGACACCAAGGGATCACCAATTTAGTACTGGCCAAAACTGTGGAGGGTAAAAATTGTAGAGGGAGACAAATAGATGAATAAAGTTAGCAGGTTCAAATGGATGTAGATTGCAGTTGTTATTCAGAGATGAAGAGGCTTGCACAGGATAGAGTAGCATGGGAAGCTGCATTAAACTGATCTTTGGAGCAAAGACCACAACAAACAACATGTTTCAAGGTCTGAGTTTAAGCAGCTGGGACTACATGACAGCTGCCTCCTGTAATATATTGCACTTCCCTATTTTAGAAAATTGTAAAAATTATATTTCAAGAGAATCATGTTTGTATAAGGTGCAGTCAAAAAGCTTCTGTTTGACAACATTACTATAGCGTATATGCAAACTGTCATGACTGACTTTGTCGGAAAGGAGCTAGTGTGGTATTCATGTCTTTCTGATGGACATGTGGTTAATGCCTGTCTTTGTAGAAAAAGGACTAGAGTGGTATTCATGTCTCTCTGACGGACATGCAGTTAATGCAGAAATGTGAATTGCGGCGACTTTATTACCAAATGCATTCAAACAGAATCAATGAGCTTTTATTCTTTTCTTGGCCATTGAAGGACAAACACCAGCAGAAATCCATCAGAGAATGAAGAATGTGTATGGGGCAGCACATGTGTCTAAAACCATCATTCTGGAATTGTCTACCAAGTTCTGAACTGGTCATGATCAAGATGCCTAATGATCTCAGAGGCCAGCCTCATTTCAAGGAATCTGGTGCCTCCAACACTGGGGAATGGTACTGCACAATGCTGGAAAAATTACAGTGTGCAGTTAAGGTGAAACATCTGAAAAAAACTGCAACAAGAGATGCTGCTGCTTCACGATGACACATGTCTCCATATCATAAATGTCATAATGCAGAAGCTATGCCAGCTCTGGTGGGTGACACTTGAGCACCTACTCTATAGTGCTGTTCTCTCCTATATGATTATCATCCTTCTGGTCCCTTAAAAGACACCTTGAAGGGTTGATGTTTACAGTTGGGTGAGGATGTGCAGCATGTTTTACAAAATGGATATCTTCAACCTAGTGCCTTAGTGGGATGATTGCCTCAATGCTCACAGCAATTTTGCCTGACTGGCATACCAATTTGGAACCAAATGGGAACTTTTTGATTGCCAGTTTTAGTTGTAATCTGAGTCCTTAAAGTGCACATGCAACATGCAATGTATCCATCAGCACTGCTGTAATTCCATTGACCAATTTTTGGCTTTTTAGACACTTTTGACACTGACTCTGAAGAATGTAAAACATTTCTCATGTTACAGACTCTCAGTGGAATATGTATGACAAAAATGAATGAACTGAATTGCTTGTAGTAGTAAAAATTGTCATGGAAGCAAATTCTCTCAGCAGTTTCACAGGGGCCATTTCTGTGGCAGTCTGGCACCTAGTGTTCTCTTGGATGTCAATGACATTGGAAGAGCAGCTGAATGGAATGGACAGTGTCTTGAGAGAAGGAGTTGAACATCAACAAAAGCTAAACGGGCATAATCTAAGGTAGTCAAATTAAATCAGGCATTGCTAAGGAAAGTAGATTAGGAAATGAGACCTTAAAGTAGTAGATGAGTTTTGCTATTTGGGCAGAAAAATAACTGATGATGGCCAAAGTAGAGATGATATCAAATGTAGACTGGCAATGGCAAGAAAAGAATTTCTGAAGAAAAGACATTTGTTAACATCGAATATAGGAAGTGTTTGCTGAAGATATATGTCTGGAGTATAATCACGTATAGAAGTGAAACATGGATGACACGCAGTTTAGACACAAAGAAATTAGAAGCTTTCTAAATGTGTTGCTACAGAAGAATGTTGAAGATTAGATGGGTATATCACGTAACTAATGAGGAGGCACTGAATAGAATTGGGGATAAAAGGAATTTTTGGCACAACATGACTAGAAGCAGGGCTGGGTTGGTATGACACATTCTGTGACATCGAGGGATCACCAATTTAGTAATGGAGGAAAGCGTGGAGGGTAAAAATCTTACAGGGAGACCAAAAGATGAAGACAGTGAGCAGATTCAGGATAATGTAGACTGCAATAGTTATTCAAAGACTACATCCTCTCATGGATACAGTAGTATGGAGAGCTGCATCAAACCAGTCTTTGAACTGAAGACCATTTCCAACTTATCCATCTTCGAAACTAATCCGTAAACCTGGTTAAGACACCACTTTTTGATCCATGTTAATTGATATGCCACCCAAAACCTACTTTGTACTGATAAAACCACATAGAAGTGCCACTGTAGCTTCTGCTCGGGCCGACCATCTAGTGTACGACAACCGATCCAAAAATCGGACTTTTTGGACTAAGTTCTTTCAGTGCTTTCAAAAGAAGACTCCATTGATAGATAGAAGCGAAAAAAAATATGTAAAGGAGCTTTCAACGAAATCGAAGAAAACGGACGTTTGTGCAGTGCACTTGGCAACCAAATGTAATGAATGAGCAAAGCAGGAGACGTATCCTGCGTCCTTATTTATTTTCTTAATTTGTGCTTCGAAGCCACTGTACTTCTCACTCATGTTGCCGTCAGTATCACAACTTTGCTCACAACAACCTCTGATATCAATTTCGTTCTCATTTAAAATACAGTAGTCTAGTGAGCTTTGGGCGAGTTGCTCAACAGGTGGGTGGCACTCAACAGAATGGCCGTCCAAGTCCAAGAACCCTACAAATCTTTCCACTGGTCCAGATGGCAGGCATGGAGCACTATCGGAGTCAATCTGTCTACATTTGATACATCTCGAGTGGATTTCAACGAAATAGGATAATATACTGAAGAGCCAAAGAAACTGGTACATCTGCCTAATATTGTGTAGGCCCACACGAGCACGCAGAAGTGCCGCAGCATGATGTGGCATGAACTTGACTAATGTCTGAAGCAGTGCTGGAGGGAAATGACGCCATGAATTCTGCAGGGAAGTCCATAAATCCATAAGGGTACAAGGGGGTCGAGGTCTCTTCTCAACAGCACGTTGCAAGGCATCCCAGAAGTGCTCAATAATGTTGATGTGTGCGGAGTCTGGTTGCCATCAGAAGTGTTTAAACTAAGAATAGTGTTGCTGCAGCCACTCTGCAGAAATTCTGGACGGGTGGGGTGTTGCATTGTCCTGCTGGAATCGTCCAAGTCCGTCGGAAAGCACAATGGACATGAATGGATACAGATGATGAGACAGGGTACTTATGTACGTCTCACCCAACAGAGTCGTATCTAAATATACCAGGGGTCCTGTATCACTCGAACTACACACGCCCCACACTGTTACAGAGGCTCCACCAGCTTGAAAAGACCCCTGCTCCACGGATTCATAAAGTGTCTCCATGCCCGTACACGTCCATTCGACCGATACAATTTGAAACGAGACTCGTCCGAGCAGCAACTTGCTTCCAGTCGTCAATAGTCCATCGTCAGTGTTGACAGGTCCAGGCGAGGCGTAAAGCTTTGTGTCATGCAGTTATCAAGGGTACACGAATGGGCCTTCAGCTCCTAAAGCGCACATCGATGGTGTTTCATTGATTGGTTCACATGCTGACACTTGTTGATGGCGCAGCGCTGAAATCTGCAGCAATTTGCGGAAGTGTTGCATTTCTGCCCCGTTGAACGATTCTTTTCATTTGTCATTCGTCTAGTTCTTGCAGGATCTCTCTCCGGCCGCAGCAGTGTTGGAGATTTGATGTTTTACGCATTCCTGATATTCACGGTACACTTGTGAAATAGTCGTACGGGAAAATTGCCACTTCATCTCTACCTAGGAGATGCTGTGTCGCATCGCTCGTGCAACGACTATAACACCACGTTCAAGTTCACTTAATCTTGATAACCTGCTGTTGCAGCAGCAGTAACCAATCTAACAACTGCACCAGACAATCGTTGTCTTATACACTCCTGGAAATTGAAATCAGAACACCGTGAATTCATTGTCCCAGGAAGGGGAAACTTTATTGACACATTCCTGGGGTCAGATACATCACATGATCACACTGACAGACCACAGGCACATAGACACAGGCAACAGAGCATGCACAATGTCGGCACTAGTACAGTGTATATCCACCTTTCGCAGCAATGCAGGCTGCTATTCTCCCATGGAGACGATCGTAGAGATGTTGGATGTAGTCCTGTGGAACGGCTTGCGATGCCATTTCCACCTGGCGCCTCAGTTGGACCAGCGTTCGTGCTGGACGTGCAGACCGCGTGAGACGACGCTTCATCCAGTCCCAAACATGCTCAGTGGGGGACAGATCCGGAGATCCTGCTGGCCAGGGTAGTTGACTTACACCTTCTAGAGCACGTTGGGTGGCACGGGATACATGCGGGCGTGCATTGTCCTGTTGGAACAGCAAGTTCCCTTGCCGGTCTAGGAATGGTAGAACGATGGGTTCGATGACGGTTTGGATGTACCGTGCACTATTCAGTGTCCCCTCGACGATCACCAGAGGTCTACGGCCAGTGTAGGAGATCGCTCCCCACACCATGACGCCGGGTGTTGGCCCTGTGTGCCTCGGTCGTATGCAGCCTTATTGTGGCGCTCACCTGCACGGCGCCAAACACGCATACGACCATCATTGGCACCAAGGCAGAAGCGACTCTCATCGCTGAAGACGACACGTCTCCATTCGTCCCTCCATTCACGCCTGTCGCGACACCACTGGAGGCGGGCTGCACGATGTTGGGGCGTGAGCGGAAGACGGCCTAACGGTGTGCGGGACCGTAGCCCAGCTTCATGGAGACAGTTGCGAATGGTCCTCGCCGATACCCCAGGAGCAACAGTGTCCCTAATTTGCTGGGAAGTGGCGGTACGGTCCCTTACGGCACTGCGTAGGATCCTACGGTCTTGGCGTGCATCCGTGCGTCGCTGCGTTCCTGTCCCAGGTTGACGGGCACGTGCACCTTCCGCCGACCACTGGCGACAACATCGGTGTGCTGTGGAGACCTCACGCCCCACGTGTTGAGCAATTCGGCGGTACGTCCACCCGGCCTCCCGCATGCCCACTATACGCCCTCGCTCAAAGTCCGTCAGCTGCACATACGGTTCACGTCCTCGCTGTCGCGGCATGCTACCAGTGTTAAAGACTGCGATGGAGCTCCGTATGCCACGGCAAACTGGCTGACACTGACGGCGGCGGTGCACAAATGCTGCGCAGCTAGCGCCATTCGACGGCCAACACCGCGGTTCCTGGTGTGTCCGCTGTGCCGTGCGTGTGATCATTGCTTGTACAGCCCTCTCGCAGTGTCCGGAGCAAGTATGGTGGGTCTGACACACCGGTGTCAATGTGTTCTTTTTTCCATGTCCAGGAGTGTATAAGCGTTGCCGACCGTAGCGCCGTATTCTGCCTGTTAATATATCTGTGTGTTTGAATTCGCATGCCTATACCAATTTCTTTGGCGTTTCAGTGTATTTTTATCTCTTAATTTCCCGAATAACGTGCTCCTATATGTTTGTTGCAACAAGATGGTAAATTGCTCGCAAGTTGTTTTTGACAAATATGACTTACTAGCAGCGCCAAGTAGTGTTATCCGCGGTTAGACAGTTATTTATAAAGAAATTTTAATGCCGAAATTCATTATCCACGCTCACGCACCATCACAGAATTTGTCTCTTGGAGGCTTAAAGTGGGAGCCCCTTGCGGCTCAGAAAACCACGTGATATCAGAAGAAATAAGAAACGAATTGAAACGATGAGAGAAGCTGACGGAATACATGTCGCTCACAACTAACTCGTTAATTTAAGGAAAAACTATTTTACGGGACCGAGGAGCGAATTAGAAAATGTGCCAAGAAAGGTAGTAAATAATTTCACGACTTCTTGCGACATGCCTTATACAGAAAAGACCATGCTTGTCTTGGTGTGCATGGAGAGCCAGAAATCTACTGTAATACATTTCTGTAAACAACGTTCCGAGACTTCTTCTCTGCGTATATGTAGAGATTTCTGGCACACGAGCAGCCAACATAGAAGTGTCCGTAATAAAAACATGGTGTGTGCATGTCCTTGACTATTATTTATAGTGATCGAGAAGGCCACTTTCGAAGGGAACTGGAAAGGCAAGTGTTGGGATGATAGGAATCCGTAGTATCAGTATCGTCTCTTCTGCGGCTCCACTGGTGATGATGGGGGCCTGCACGATATGTCTTCTCAGCTCCGTGACCCATAACCTGGTGACGTTGCGCAATCCTGGTGCATCCAGGTGCTGCAAAATGTGTTCGTGTGCATACGTTACATTGTTACTGACTTTAGTGATGGTTTTATCTTACAGGATTATTTCCACTGTCCTAGATTTATGTACATACTTACTTCATTTCTCACAACAGCTAAGAAAAATAAACGGTATGCGTTCATTTCCTTGTTAACTTACATGGATGACTTTTTAGTCACGTTACCCTTACCACGGGAACAGTAGTCACACTGATCATCACATGGGAACAGTGCTTTTTTTTTCAGAATGAAAGACACTGTAGCCTAGGTGTTAATTCAGGGTATAGGCGAGGTGTTAATTCTAGAGTACATCCAAGCCCGCCCAGGAAATTCAGCGCATGGGAGTAAAAAACTAAGCAGTTTCTAGTACGGTGTAGAGCAAATTTTATAATATTTGTACCTGAAACGACGTCATCTGCCCTCAAGTGTTTGGCTGTCACTAGCGGATATCATAATCAAATCCAGCCTCACTAAATGCCTAACACGCTCTATATGTAAGCTAAAGGCACGACGTGTCTCTATAGTATAGCATTTAAATGCCGACGCCATTGTGAATCTTCTAGAGTCTCAGAAGCTACAAGGCATGCGTGATGTTCAGCGGCTAAAATGCAACTGGCTTGTACATGAATATGGATTAAACACTTTAAGGATTATATAACCACTGTATTCATTATGTTGAATAGCATTTTGATATATATTTCATTGGCAACTCTTTCCGATGTAATCAAGTTTTGTACAGGTGTAAATGTTGGGCGACATAAATGTCAAATTTGGCTCTTAATTGTAATAACCCTAAATAATTTCCATTGTGAGGTGATCCAACACTTTCCTCACTATCCCAAAGCGTAGACCTCATTCCGCTGAAAAAGTTATAACTGCAATAATCCTTTCCAAGAGTCCCTGCCAATACTTTTTTTCAGTCTCCGTTGGACTCACAAGATGAGAATCGACACATGCATCCTTGTTTCTGCGAATTAACGGCGAAATTATAGCTTGCCTGTGTGAAGTATTATCTTCATATCTTTTCATCGAACTATTCACGTTCTTCCAGTCATCTAATTTATCTTTTGTAAACCGTGACGAACCGTCTGAATTGCTAACTTGGCAAACAAATCAGAAAAGTTTCCCTTTAGATTCTGAATAACACAATCATTCTCTAACGTGAGTTTACATCTATATGTGAAAACGGACTTTTGACAGAATTGTGGTTTACTTTCTCTGTTGTACATTTTCTTTGAAAAAAAAAAAAAAATGTTGCGCATCACTGCATGGGCAAGTCATTGATGTATATCAGCAATAGTATTAGACCTAATATGCTACCTTGCGGAACCCATTTACTAATATATTTTGGCTCTGATAACTGTTTTACTAAATGTTTAGATCTATTTGAAGTATGTGTTATCTCTACTCTTTGTACCCTACCTGCTAGGTATGATTGAAACCAATCATTAGCTACCCCTCTTATTCCTAATGCTTTAAATTTATTTGATAGAATCTTGTGGTTGACTGTATCAAACGCCTTAGAAAGATCCAAAAATATGCCTGTGACACGCTCATCTTTATCAAGAGCATCAAGTACAAAATTTGTGAATTCTACTATGGCTGACCGCGTATTTTTGCCAATTGAGAAACCAAACTGTGATTCGCTTAAAAGATTATATTTACTCAGGTAATTCATTAATCTGTCTTTCATAATAGCTTCTATTATTTTTGAGAATGGTGACAGCAGGGAACTGGGTCGGTAATTTTATGTGTCTTCTGCATTACCTTTCTTAAGCAAAGGTACAACTCTTGCCTGTTTTAACTACTCTGGAAATGTCCCTGATGTGAAGCATTCATTTATTATATTTGTCAAGGGGCCTTCTATAATCCTCATGCATTGTTTCAGTACACACAGCGACAACTCCATGTTAGCTGCTTTTGAAAGAATTGACACTCAACTTTTTTACATCTCGTCGCGGAATGAGTATGTAATTCTGCTTTGAGTAGTGTTGCTTCTTGTCACTAATTATGCTTCATAGTTATAATGACTAGAGCATTCTTCCTCGAAAATGCTAAAAACGCACGAGTAGTAACGCAGAGATGTACAGACAGTACATTTTAGCAGAAATCGATGCACAATAATCATTCTTCCACTCCAATAAAATTTCAGAGTTCTCCATTAAATAGGAGAAAATACGAAAAACAGAGGTGAACAAAAATGAAGTAGAATACGAGAAACATGCTTACAATGGATTTAAATAAAGCCTTTCACTCAAATGTTCATAAGCAGGAAGGAATATATATGAATCCATAGAACACCATGCAACGAAACCAGCTTCTGTTTTATTTGTAAGAAAACCTAGAATGGACTCATTCATCCCATCCATTATTATGCATGCGGCAAAAATCAAGCAGAATACAAGCAACATATTTAAGATTCACTTCGATGAGTGCAACACACAGAAGACGTGGTAATCAGGAACACAATGCTACACTCCTGGAAATGGAAAAAAGAACACATTGACACCGGTGTGTCAGACCCAACGTACTTGCTCCGGACACTGCTAGAGGGCTGTACAAGCAATGATCACACGCACGGCACAGTGTACACACCAGGAACCGCGGTGTTGGCCGTCGAATGGCGCTAGCTGCGCAGCATTTGTGCACCGCCGCCGTCAGTGTCAGCCAGTTTGCCGTGGCATACGGAGCTCCATCGCAGTCTTTAACACTGGTAGCATGCTGCGACAGCGCGGACGTGAACCGTATGTGCAGTTGACGAACTTTGAGCAAGGGCGTATAGTGGGCATGCGGGAGGCCGGGTGGACGTACCGCCGAATTGCTCAACACGTGGGGCGTGAGGTCTCCACAGTACATCGATGTTGTCGCCAGTGGTCGGCGGAAGGTGCACGTGCCCGTCGACCTGGGACCGGACCGCAGCGACGCACGGATGCACGCCAAGACCGTAGGATCCTACGCAGTGCCGTAGGGGACCGCACCGCCACTTCCCAGCAAATTAGGGACATTATTGCTCCTGGGGTATCGGCGAGGACCATTCGCAACCGTCTCCATGAAGCTGTGCTACGGTCCCGCACATCGTTAGGCCGTCTTCCGGTCACGCCCCAACATCGTGCAGCCCGCCTCCAGTGGTGTCGCGACAGGCGTGAATGGAGGGAAGAATGGAGACGTGTCGTCTTCAGCGATGAGAGTCGCTTCTGCCTTGGTGCCAATGATGGTCGTATACGTGTTTGGCGCCGTGCAGGTGAGCGCCACAATCAGGACAGCATACGACCGAGGCACACAGGGCCAACACCCGGCATCATGGTGTGGGGAGCGATCTCCTACACTGGCCGTACACCTCTGGTGATCGTCGAGGGGACACTGAATAGTGCACGGTACATCCAAACCGTCATCGAACCCATCGTTCTACCATTCCTAGACCGGCAAGGGAACTTGCTGTTCCAACAGGAGAATGCACGTCCGCATGTATCCCGTGCCACCCAACGTGCTCTAGAAGGTGTAAGTCAACTACATGTGCTAAAATGCTATTACTTCCACTTGTTAATGGCCA
This sequence comes from Schistocerca gregaria, assembly GCF_023897955.1. Lineage (NCBI taxonomy): Eukaryota > Metazoa > Arthropoda > Insecta > Orthoptera > Acrididae > Schistocerca > Schistocerca gregaria. The sequence goes on from NC_064920.1 coordinate 162,655,496, forward strand.
CACAGTCGGAAGTGCGATACGAGGCTTTAAAAAAATACACTTTTACAGTCAAAGGGCGATCACGATCTCATTTACAAAATTTGATATGAGTGTTAATCCGAGCAAGGAGACATTAATTTTAATTTGTGATTGAGATATCTCGAATACTTTATATTAATTACCAAGGTCACGAAAACTTTTCCCGGCACCCACGTTACCACTAGACTACGAAGCTGATCCATAAAGTATAAATGAAAAATATTGTCATCAAACCCTGTAATTCGCGAAACAAGAATTTAGATTTCCACGCCATATTTTCTCGTATTCGATGTTTACTGCCAGGCCACTGTGAGTGCTATTGTCATTCTCTTCTTCCGTATCGTAACATGGCGAATGCACACCTTATATTTTTGATGTTCCGTGTAGGCCACTGCACATGCGGTCCCAGACACACAAGCGCCAGAGACGTTGATCGGCGGCGAAGACGACTGCATGAATGTACGTAATCTGTGGCTAACCGCACTCGATTCACAGTGGGAAGTCGATGTATCATTATGAGCTGTGCAGAGGTAGGAACCGCTGTATCTGTAAATTAAATTCTTCGCCAAACATATTTCAATTGCTTCTTTCACCAGCGAGTCCCAAAAGGATGAAGTCGCGCTAGAATTTCGACATTTTCATACAGCATAGCGACTGGTGTCGATGAAGTGTTCTGCCACAGACGTCCGGATGCTTAGATGAGTGGTAAGATACTTGCGTACCATGCAGCGGACCCGGGTACCGATGCCCGGCGGGGTTGGAGATTTTCTCTGCCCGTGGACTGGGTCTTGTGTCGACCTCCTCATCATCTCATCATAACCAACGCGAAAGTTGACCAATGTTGCGTCACCTGATGTAAGAAATGCACCCGGCGGCCGAACTGCCCTGTACAGGGCCCTCCCTGCCAACAAGGTCACATCATCATTTCACTTCTGCCCCAGCCGATTTATTAGGCTGTAAGAGTTGTGTGTACGTACGTTGTTCCGTGCGTCTTTGATGGACTGTACGGTTTGTCTGTCTGAGGTAGGAAAGGGCCACACTCGCAGGAGGTCGCGTACACCGTGGCCTTGCGGAGACTCGAGTCGTCTTTAACAAAACCCGGAAGTGCTACTGTCTTCGTTGGATGGCGAAAAACCGCTTTTATTTAGTGCTGTATGAGGAACTGTCTTATTTTTGACGACAAGATAGTTGCGGATTGACATGTTTTAATCTCTATTTCCACATTCCTTACGTCCACCGAAAGTTTTATTCGTATTGCACTACGTATCTGCTGTGGAGAATGCCCGTTGGTTTCAAAAATGTCGCTTTTAGTGTACAACCTCATCCTGCACACCGCACTTGTAGTTTACCAACTGAAAGCATCCCATTTTTGGATATTTCGGTTCACCGTTAAGATGATCGTACATCGGGACATGCAGTTTATCGAAAATCAATACACACTGATTTTGTGCCCTCCACCGAAAGCAGCTGCTCTTCTGGATTCCGTTAAAGACGACTCGATGCTGGAGCTTACACGATCCGTTCTGAGTTTGGCTCTTCGTACATCGGACAGACGACTTGTACAGTCCTCGAAAGATGCACGGGACACAGTATGTACACCCGGCTCTTACGGCCCAATAAATCGGCTGTGTCAGAGCACTGCATCGACACAATCACTCTAAACTATATGAAAATGTCGAAAGCCTAGCGTTGACTTCATCTTTTTGTAAGCAGTTAAAATTCTCTTGGGGGAGAATTCAAATAACAGAGAAAGAGTTTTTAGCTTGGACAAATCATGAATCCAGCACTTTCTTTAATAAACTTGACACTGAGCAGCTCGTGACGATACATCTGCTTCTCAGCGTGGATCGACTGTGTAGCCACAGATTCTATTCGTGAGTACATCCAACGAGTTAAAACTTCCATATTGGTTAACACACTAATTACAACGCTCCTTGCAGCAATAAATGCTAACTCAGCCTCCACTGACTAAAAACTTCGAAGAAAGTCGGCTGTTTTATGTTCGAAGTGTTAGCTGTTCTGTTATTAGTGAAATATTTGATATTCCCAGAAGATGTGTGTAACAAAATATAAATTAAACATGCCTGCAGTGTGTTCAGCACTCATTTGCAAAATCGAACAATAAACCAGCAAATATTCATATTAGAAGTAAGTATATTAGTATAACTAAAATAAGACTATTTTTTTCAGGTTTGTTAAAGACCCAATGACTGTATAGTACTTATATTTGAGATAAATGCAGGAAACTAATCTGGTTTTCTATAATTACAGATTTCCTTCAGTAGACAAGGAGACAACAGAAAAATGGATCCTCAATATGAAACTAGACAACTGGTCTAAGACTACAGCCAATGACGTCTGATAAATGCATTTTGAAGTGAAGTAAACTAAGGTGGAAAAAGTTATTGGATACCACTTAACATCGTTTCGGACCTCCTTTTGACTGACGTAGTGCAGCAACTCAACGTGACATGAACTCAGCAAGTCCACTGCAGAAATATTAAGCCATAGTGCCTCTTTAGTCGTCCATAATTGCGAAAGTGTTGTTGGCGAACAGTTTTGGCCCAGGGACATAGCGCATTGTCATCCACGTAAATTTCATCGTTGTTTGGAAACATGATGTTCATGAGTGGCTGAAAATGGTCTCTAAGTAATCGAACATCCAAAGGACGCAGTCCATTCCATGTAAACACAGCACATACCGTTATGGAAACGCCACCAGCTTGTGCCCTGTCTTCTTGACAATATGGGGCCATGGCATCGTGTGGTCTGCGCCACACTTTAACACTGCCACCAGCTCTTACCAACTGAAATTGGGACTCACCTGATCACGCCACGATTTTCCAGTCGTCCTCTAACCGATAGAGGCACAGCAGGTGTTACCGTGCTGTTAGCAAAGGGACTCGCATCGGTCGTCTGCTGCCATAGCCTATTAGCGCCAAATTTCGTCGCAGTGTCTTAACGGATACGTTCATCGTACGTCCTACACTCATTTGCTTGTCTGTTAGCACTAACAACTCTACGCAAACACCTCTGCTCTTGGTGAACTCTCTGTCACTGCGTTGTCCATGGTGAGAGGTACTGCCTGAAATGTGGTATTCCCGACACGCCCTTGACACTTTAGATCGCGGAGTATCGAATTCCCTAACAATTTCCGAAATGGAATGACCCATGCATTAGCTCCAACTACCATTCCATGTTTAAAGCTTGTTAGTTCCAGCCATGCTGTCATAATCACGTCGGAAAACTTTTCACGTGAATCACCTGAGTACAAATGACAGTTCCGCCAATGCACGGCCCTTTTATATATTGTGTATGGAATACTACCACCATCTATACATGTAGGCCTACGTATCGCTATCCCAAGACTTTTGTCACCTTAGTGTCTACATGTGAAAGCAGGCAAAACCGGCTATCCTTACTTTTCCTTCGCCTTTACAAAAAGAAAACATAAGAACTAACGACCGACTGAACTAATGACAGTTTGCAAGACTGTCCTGTTACTTAAGCATCAGTATCACATAGTAGGTCTACAACTGAATTTTACTCCATGTACGTATTTATCGCACTGATGTAAAATTGGTATTTTTATGTAGTAAAATTGTTATTATATGTTATGGAAGAATTTCATTATTTCAGAGACTATAAATGTGCCTCTGGTTACCAGAATTACTGTCTTCCAAGTCCAGAAAAAGCTGAAGGCGTAATATGACATGAGTACAAACTTAGAATATGCAACTGAAGAATCGTCTGCTCTGCAAGCATTATTTTATGAGCAGAATAAATCATTTATGTAAAACTAAATCTTTTGAGCACAGATGTAAAGTTGTAAGACAACTATATACCAAGCTTATTTTATGTAACGGTTGGTAAAAATGGAATGTCAGAAAACGTCGTAAAAATGAAATGCAAATGAAAGCATTCCAAATGTGAAATTTCAATAAAACATTAAAAATGAAATATTAGCAAATAGTTCTGTTGCCTTGTAAGTCATTATTATTGTTTTGTCATTATTGAATTATTTGTGTTAATTATTAGTACCACTCAATTTTTTTGAAAAGTGCTCTTGTCTGTAGTGAACTGATCTTTGAGTCTGTGGTGAATGCTTAAAGTACCAACAAAAATACAGAGTTTTTGCAACTCAAAATGAAATGAACTTAAAAATTCCCCTGCAGAAATATTGAGCCATAGTGCCTCCATAGTCGTCCATAATTGCGAAAGTGACGTTGGCAAACAGTTGTGCCCAGGGACATAGAGCATTTTCATCCACGCAAAATTTCATCGTTGTTTGGACATATGATGTTCATGAATGACTGAAAATGGTCTGCAAGTAACCGAACATCCAAAGGACGCAGTCCATTCCATGTGAACACAGCCCATACCGTGATGGAAACACCACCAGCTTGTGCCGTGCCTTACAGCCACCATTTCTATTAGTTTACTATACAGTCTTTAGGTGGTACCTGAAGACAGACGTTCATTTTGTGTACAGTTAGTGAAGTTATTGTGGGTGGACAAAGATGATGTTTTGAATCGTCTTCCGGTTTTATCTACACCGAAAAGTTAGTCAATATTTCGACTAACACTCTGCTTGTTGCTACAAGTGTTCACCGAAAACGACGCTGTTTACCGTACTTTTTAAGGCAATTTGAAGTGGGTGTGACAAAATAGGTGACGCCGTTGACTAAGAAAAAACATGGCGGACGGTATTTCAATTTGTTTCAGACATGACGGATGTATAGCCGCTCTACGAAATTTTATCTCGTTGCGTACGTCTTTGCCACACATCCACGCTGCTAGCGGCTACGTGCATGTTACCGCATGCACAGAAGTGCGGTCCATGGGTGTGTCACTGTTTTGGCTCATTCTGGAGATGGCCAGAAGGCATACGGCGGAAATATTAGAAGAAGGAATAGAATTTATGTAGTTGCGCTCACAGAATGTGATGGATCAGTCATCGCAGGGCGAAAACCGGAAGATGCACAACAGTTACATGTAATTATATGTCTGTCGCTCAACGATGGCTCTAAAATAGCTATGCAGTACTCAATTAGATCTGTGGCCAAGGAGTTTATGCTACTATTAGCGAATACAACTCTACCTTTACTCATTTTCTGCATAATTTAACACTAATGTGTATCCTTCTGTGTTAAGATCTAGACCATTCTGCGAGTGGTGCGACTGAGCAAGGAACAACATTAACATCAATTGCACGCATGTGTAATCAGGCCATTCTGTTGAGAGACTCCCGAAGCTCTGCAGCCAGATCTGCTGTCATCGTCAACTGACTTGTCGAGGTTATGCTCCTAAGGACCTCACCTGACTTTACTAGTGGAATTTCGTTCTTTTCATTATTTTCTCCTGAATCATAGAGTTATTTAAGAAATCTTGATATATTTTTACAGTTTCATCTCTTTTGTTATTATGTTATCTGTCATTTTAACTGATTAAATGTCCTTGATACCTTCACACGGTGCGCAAAAAGGTACCTCGGTAATGAAGTATACATTGATTTACAGAGTACAAGTGTCAATGTAGACGTAACTTGTGATTAAACACCAATATAATTCCAGATAGGATTCAGTTATTTTGGAGAGACAGTACATGATGAAATTAGTCCTGTATTGGAAAAGCTTCTTTCCGTCAATCATTACAGTCGTGGAATAACTCCTTTTGCCTGGCGTAGTGCAACAACTCGACGTGGAATGAACTCAACAAGTCGTTGCATTTCTCCTGCAGAAACATTGAGCCATGCCGCCTGTTTAGAGGTCCATAATTATGAGAGCGTTGTCGGTGCAGGATTTTGTGCACGAACTGGCCCTTCGACTGAGTCCCATACATTTTCGACGGCATCCATGCCGAGCGATCTCTGTGACCAGATCATTCTCTTGAATTGTTCAGAATGTTTTCCAAGCCAATCGCGAACAACTGTGCTTCGGTAACACATTATCATTCATCAAAATTCCATCGTTGTTTGCGAACATGACCTCCATGAATGGCTGCAAATGGTGTCCAGGTACCCGAACATAGCCAGTCAGTGATCGGTTCAGTTGGACCAGAGGACCCAGTCCATTCCATGTAAACACACCCGACACCGCTATGGAGCCGCCACTAGTTTGCACAGCGCCTTGTTGACCACTTCTTGAGCTTCGTGGCGTCTGCGGCACACTCGAACCGTACCATCAACTCTTACCAAATGAAGTCGTGACTCATCTGACAAGTGCCGGCGGCTGTGACCGAGCGGTCCTAGGCGCTTCTGTCCGGAAGTGCAGGTTCGAATCCTGCCTCGGGCATGGATGCGTGTGATGTTCTTAGGTTAGCTAGGTTTAAGTAGTTCTAAGTCTAGGGGACTGATGACCTCAGATGGTAAGTCCCATAGTGCTTAGAGACATTTTCATCTGACCAGACCAAGGTTTTCCAGTTGTATAGGGTGAAACCGATATGGTCACGAGTCCAAGAGAGGCGCTGCATGCGATGTCGTGTTGTTAGCAGAGGCACCCGTGTCAATCGTCTGCTGCCATAGCCCATAAACGTCAGATTTCGTGGCACTGTCCTAAAGGACATGTTCGTCGTACATCCCACATTGATTTCTGCGGTTATTTCGTGCAGTGTTGCTTGTCTGTTAGTACTGAAATTCTATGGAAACGCCGCTGTTCTTAGTCGTTAAGTGAAGGCCGTCAGCCAATGCGTCATCGGAGGTGAGAGGTATCACCTGAAATTTTGTATTCTCGGCACACTCTTGAGACTGTAGGCCTCTGAATATTGAATTCCGTAACGATTTCCGAAATGGGATGGCCCATGCGTCTGGCTCCAACTACCATTCCGCACTCAGAGTCTGTTAATTTTAGTCGTGCGGTCATAATTACTTCGGAAACATTTTCACACGAATCACCTGAGTACGCCTGACTACTCTGCCAATGCTCTATCCTTTTACAATTTGTGTATGCAATACTACTGCCATCTGTATATGTAGGTATCGCTATCCCATGTCTTTTGTCACCTCAGTATGAGAGAAGTGCGTGGTCAGTGAGCTGCTGTTGCGGGGATGGCCTAGTAAGTAGAGCCACATTTACACTCATGCTCATAAATTAAGGATAATGCTGATACTTGGTGAAACAACGTTCTGATGGGAGGTTTGCGGGATTAAGTCAACTCGCGGTGTGACCATGCGGTGCATTTGACCTGCGGTCGTCGCACGGTGGCGCTGGCAGCAGAACACATACGCAGAGGTGGCTCTGAGCACTACGGGACTCAACTGCTGAGGTCATAAGTCCCGTAGAACTTAGAACTACTTAAACCTAACTAACCTAAGGACATCACACACATCCATGCCCGAGGCAGGATTCGAAACTGCGACCGTAGCAGTCGCGCGGCTCCGGTCTGAGCGCCTAGAACCGCTAGACCACCGCGGCCGGCTACGCAGAGGTGTCTTGGTGCATGTCAGAGTACGGTGTAGACGTTTTCAGACGTGCTAATGGTGACTGTGTGTTGAAAATGGCTCAGAGAACACACATTGATGACGTTATGAGGGGTAGAACACTAGGACGATTGGAGGCTTCTCAGACACAGCCGGTTGTAGCGTGGGTCCTCCGTGTGCCACAAAGTGTGATCTCAAGATTATGGCAACTATTCCAGCAGACAGGAAACGCGTCCAGGCACTACAGTACGGGACGTCCACAGTGTAAAACACCACAACAAGGCCGATATCTCACCATCAGTGCCCGCAGACGGCCAAGGAGTACTGCAGGTAGTCTTGCTTGGGACCTTACCGCAGCCACTGGAACGGTTGTCTCCAGATACACAGTCTACAGGCGACTGAAAAGACATGGTTTATTCGCCTGGAGACCTGCAAGGTGCATTCCACTGACCCCTGGTCATAGGAGAGTCTGTAAAGCCTGGTGTCAAGAACACAGTACACGGTCATTGGAACAGTGGTCCCAGGTTCACGGAGGAGTCCGGGTATAGTTTTAACAGTGATTCTCGCCGGGTTTTCATCTGGCGTGAACCAAGAACCGGATACCAACCCCTTAATGTCCTTGAAAGGGACCTGTATGGAGGTCGTGGTTTGATGGTGTGGGGTGTGATAATGATTGGTGCAGGTACACACTTGCATGTCTTTGACAGAGGAACTGTAACAGGTCAGGTGTATCGGGACGTCATTTTGCACCAGTATGTCCACCATTTCACGGTGCAGTGGGTCCCACCTTCCTCCTGATGGATGATAACGCACGGCCCCACCGAGCTGCCATCGTGGAGTAGTACCCTGAAACAGAAGATATCAGGCGAATGGAGTGGCCTACCTGTTCTCCAGACCTAAACCCCATCGAGCACGTCTAGAATGGTCTCGGTCGTCGTATCGCTGCACATCTTCAAACTCCTACGACACTTCAGGAGCTCCGACAGGCACTGGTGCAAGAATGGGAGGCTAATCCCCAGCAGCTGCTCGACCATTTTATCCATTGTATGTCAACCCGTTGTGCGGTCTGTGTACGTGTGCATAGCGATCATATCTCATATTGATGTCGGGGCGGTTTCCTCAACTTATCATCAATGTCGTGGACATACAGATCTGTGTCGGGTGTGTTCCCTATGTGCCTATGCTATTAGCACCAGTTTTGTGTAATGCCACGTTGTGTGGCACCACATTCTGCAATTATCCTTCATTTATGAGCATGAGTTTATATTAACTGGCCATTAAATCGGCTCTGCAAGTGCGGGCAAAACAAACATTCAGTGACTCCCTGTAAGATAACGAATGGCAAGACTGACAAATGCACCTGCCAATGTTGGACCTTCATCAGCCGCTACATGGACACCAGGTTCTGCCACCTGGTTCTATTTCTGCTATTAAACTGCTGCCACGTGCCACTTCTAATAGAGGTAATGAGTGCCTGGCATTTACCTATGAGGAGCCTCAACTCCATCAGATTTTGCCTCAGCTGAAGTTATCCTGGTGTTTTAACTGCTTTCAGGCTCTGACTACTGTCACCCATCATCCACGCAGGCAGCTGTAGTACTAATAAATTACCCATGCCTGAGGCATATCAGAGGATTTCCTTTTATTTAGGATACAGTCTGTTTCACACTCATAACCAGTTTCCGCCTAAAGTGGCCATCTTCAGACGCTGTTGCTCACAGGTGGCATTTAGTGAGCGAGACATTTCTTACATGCATTTTTTGTGCCACCCATACCCAATAGCATTTGAAGATGGGCAATGAAGACCGAAACCAATTATGATTCTCTCATAATACGCCAGTTACTGATCTCCTTCGATGGAATGTCGCTTTTTACACTGCAGAAGATGCTGCAGTGTTCTTGACAGAAATCTCCTGTAAAGTGAAGTCTGAATTTCTGAAAATGTTTAACAAAGCTATGACAACTGCCATGTCCCTGGCAGATATCGATATGGTAACACAGCGTAAAGATCGAGGGAAAGGAGGGGTTGTGTTCAACGCAGAAATTAAATCTTACGTGCATGGGTATTCATTGCACACACGACATCAGTATAGTGTGTGCCAGGGTAGGTTGTGTTGACAAACAGGGAACGACAATGGTATCATCAATATTTATGTGGACAAGGCAAAAGAACGTTGTTGTGGTCTTTAACCCAAAGACTCCGTGCTGATCTGTTCTGTGCAAGTCTCTTCGTTTCATGTAACTACTGCGACCTACACCCATATGAAGTGTGCTTCGCTATAACTTTCCATTGTCAGACAAAAATGGGAGAGTGGTGGCCATTACATGGCATTCCAAATAAATGTAAATAAAAGGAACCTATACGCAGAATCGATGGGAGAGTATTGCAACGCCAACGTAATAGAGGGAAAATTGTAAATCTATGGTTGAGACAGGGTCGCAGGTGTTGGTAGTACGTCAAATACATTTTTAAGTAACAAGGATCTGCCACATTACAGATTAAGTGTAGTAGGAAAGTGCCAAGTAAATTCGCACCGTTCAGCCTGCGTTAGCCTCCACGTGGAAGGGGTGAGTTCCAATCTTGGATGGAATTTGTTCCTCAGGTTGGCAGTAGTTACGATATCGTTCTTGGGCTTTATATCTGGCTACATAACATGCTAAAGTTGACCTAGAGTGGTGCATAGTGGAGCTAGATGCGGCTTTATCCTATCTTGTTTCTACTCTAGACAATTGGAACTGGCACATTGCAGATTCTTAGGGCAGGAAAAGACAGTTTGAATGTGTGGCCCGTCCCTTAAAGTGTTGTGCTGCAAGGTAAAGGGAAGGTATTATGGATGAACATAGGATCAAAGTTACAAGTCCTTACCAGGCAATGAGGAGCTGGATAAAATGGACAGGTAAGGTATGTGAACTTTATGGTGCTCATTACATAGATCTCCATAGTTCAACAGAGGTGAAACTTTCATGTAGTATAGTGATAGCAAACCTGGAGATTTTGGAGAAAAATGGCTAGACAGAAGAATGAGTTCATGGAGCCCTCAGTCAGGACAATCTACCTATTCAGCCACACACTAAGGAAGAGTGTCCTATCTACCGCACAATGACAAGGAAGAAATGGTGAAGTTATCGCTGAATTCGAATTAAAGAATGCACAGGTGACATTGAGCACCTGCTAGATAGGATTCTAAAAGGCTTAAAACCAAAGCAGTGAATGGAGTACTTGAATGATATCATAGTGTTTTTCAAGAACATCAAGGAGCATACGATTATGAAACTTACTTAGTCGACTGAAGCTGGTGTGTTTAATGCTGAGATTGGAAAAATGTGATTTTGTGCTAAACAAAGTCCACATTATTGGCAAGGATACGGTATGAATGGATGTTTGATTCATGGAAGCTATACGGAAATTTCGTACCCCTACTAGAGAAAAGGAGTTGCAGTCCTTCTTAGGACTGACCATCTACTATTGGAATGACCAAATTTGCAGGAACAGGCCTCATCAAGATAAGTTGTGAAGATCCGCCATACTGCAGAGTGCAAGGAGCATTCAAAGGTGTTGTTGAACATTGCTCCTGTGCTCACATATCCAGACAATCGAAAGTCTTTCGTTTTATTCATGAAGTCGTAAATTACATCTTAGGATGAGTCTTGAATCGGGGAGTAGCCAGAATGGAAGGTTCAGTATTTTGTGCCTTCTGGCAGTTAAAACACGATGAAAAAGAACTAGACCACCACGGAAAAAGAGATGTTGAACTTAATCTATGGCATGATCTACTTGTGCTGCTACTTATGTGCAGACGTTTTTAGATGGTTACTGATCATGTTGCATTCCTCGATTTTTCAATAAGGCCTCTGTTTGGTTCCACAAATACCCTAATATCGACTTCGAAGATTCAGTTCTAGCTGCTGGATATCTTCTTATTCAGTCAATGTTTGCACCCACGTAAACGCTCAATCGCTCTAAAACTTGCTTAGGTTGTCAGATTCTTACTTGCTTTTAAAAATGTTGGGTAACGTGGACGAAATATTGTATGTGAAGAAGGAGTATTTAATTGAGCTCATTTCCTTTATTTAATTGAAGGCAATCCTTTTTTTATCTCTATTAGATGGAAATACGAGGGCTGGAACTTAAATAGTGGCAACTATTTATTCACAAGATACAAAAGAGATACATGTTTGCACCTGTTACTGTCCTTCGAAGTAGTCACCATCGTTGTGTAGAACCCGTTGCCAGCGATGTGGAAGGCATAGTATACCATTAGCAGAGCCTGATCTGTTGATGGAGCGAATGGAGCGGTCCACTGCCTGTAGAATCTCTGGAACAGTTCTGAAGCGAATGCCACGAAGTGGTTTTGAATCAAATCAAAGTCACAAGGACTTAAGTCCGGGTAGCATGGTGGATGGTACAGTACTTCTCACCGCTTCTTTCGCAAAGCTGGTCGCAGGTGATACTCCAAAAACGAACAGTAATACTGTGCATTGGAGGAACGTTATGCGTTCGGATAACACCATCACAGTCGTACACGAGAATCACCATAACTTTAAGCCGCTCCATTCGCACCATCAACAGAACAGGCTCTGCTAACGGTATACTACGTCTTCCACACCGCTGGCAACGGGTTCTACTCAACGCTGGTGACTACTTCGAAGGGCAGTGACAGGTGCAAACATGTAACTCTTTTGTATCGGTTGTGAATAAATAGTTGCCACTACTTAAGTTCCAACCCTCGAAGCTATAAACTATGATGTACTTGCTGCATTAGAAAAATGGAACTGATTGGCACCAATCATATTTTCTTCAAAGCTGGCTAATTTGTAAACTGCTACTCCCACTTCCTCTTGTGTTGGCAAAGATTCTCGTATACAGTCCACAGATAGTTACAGAACAGTCATTAATTCCGTGAACAAGAATATGAATGTGTTTTCATTCAGTCAGATGTTGTCTAGCCATTCCAAATCCCGAAAACAGAGTAGAATACTCTTTCGCCACTGATCACTTCGCATTCGTTCCGTAATGTGTTGATATAGGTGGGCCAGTAAAACAGTATCGAACGCATTTATTGGCTCGAATGAAATTTTTTAAGCATTTCTTCTTGAGCAAGTTTCTCCTCCTCCTTACGAGTTCACTGACTTCCATAATGGTATAGTACTTTCTCTTTGTAATACCGCTGCGAAAGTACTGATACCCTCTCTTCATTGTACAGAGTTAAGAGTAGCTGGCTTCAACCCAACAGTGATCCTAGCTCGACTAGCTGCGTGACCCATCTTTATCTGAAGTCATCCTGGCATTTGCTTGCGGGCTCTATTCACCGGACCGTTGCACCACTGTTTTCTGCCGTTGTAACATTATGTGATTGACTTATCATTTTAAATCATTCACTAATCGAGCATTCGCTCGGCAACAGCTGCAGTTAGCAAACAATGTTGCGAGAATGTAAAAGGTGAACGACCTGTGACGTAACTTGTTTATTGTCGAAGCGACGTCCGAGATGCAGTGAGTTACTGACTTTGAAAACCGCGGCGCGAAGAACACTTTTACACATTCTTTTGATGTACGAGATATTCTCGATTAACTGTTGCTCAGTTACTCTTTTTTCTTCTCTTGTCTCTTGTGTCGGACGCGCATGTCTTGCCGCCGTATTATTATGGTTAAAACAATATTATTTTAATGTGAAGTAAAAGTGCAATACTCAAAGTGCAATACTGCATAGCAGTAGATTTATTGTGCGACGTGTATGTGAAAACGTCAAAGGAATTATTTTCATTACGAGAAGAGAAGTGCCAGTCAAAACGGCATCCGTGTTAAATCCTTCATTGCAGTGTTAGTTCGTCTATTAATTGCCATAAATTCAGAGTTAAATGGAACAGGTGTATGGACTATTTATTTAGTATAGAATCTATGTCTCACTCCTTCATGAAGTTATTTAATTTTCTTTATGTTTCTGCCAAATAGAGAGTTCACCCTCACGAATTCTTTCGTCGAAATCGGACGGAAGTTGCATGCAGCGAAATATTTTCTCCGCGCCATGTTCTACTGGTAACTGCATGATAAACTACGGTCCCTTAGGAAATTTTCATGTTGAGCTATCCAAAAGTAATTATATTTTGAATAGGCATTTACTCTCCTCTGCAATGCAACTTGCGACTGATCAGACGATCCAACAAGAAACAGCGCCCACGGTCGGCGTTCGCAAATATACTTCCAACGCTGATTATAGCTATATGTTACGGCACAAAAGTAAACATATTGTTATAATTAGCGACTACGAACGAGGACATTTATAACTGTATGTTTATGTATACACATTACGTAAACATATCGTTATACGTTGCCACAAGCGGACAAAGTACTGAACCCATTCGCCCACTGATCAGCTGAGAAACGGTCCTGACACCACACCAGCACTGGCTAACTTCACCTATAGTGGCACCTGGAGACACAGCTGGAGCGGAATCTAGAAGCTGGCGTGACAGATGGAACTTAAGGATGTGATTATTTTATAAAGACTCCAACAAAAGATTAACTCTGATTTTTATTCATAATGGAACATAATACAATAGGCTACGATCAGTTAATAAATTAAACAGCAAATTTTAATTATTCTTTCTTTACAAAGATTTTATTCATTTAACCACAACTTAAAAAAGTCTTCGACTTGGGATAAAAGAAGACAGAACTGGAAATTTGTGCTGTGACTATTTCTTGTTGGAGGTGTCGATTTCGCGACAGCGTCCACAGAAAATTTCCTTAGTCACAAGCGTCACATGGCTGCGTTGGCAGTGTGACGGATAGACCAGAGTTTTCCTTACTTACCAGAGATATCACGGTTGTCGTGCCCGAAGGGGCAACGCAGCCACTTGCCACTCAAATACTCTTCATGCGCTTGACGGCCCCTTCCTTTCTCCGCCTCTTTTCTGCTACTTACTTCTTGATTTATTACCTTCTCTTTCCGTAGAATTTATAATTTGTAAAGGATTTAATCACTGTCTTTCTGTAACCTGTCAGATCATGAAAAGACGGAAATTCACTCCAAGTAGTTCTATGAGTATAGCACTGCAAATAGAAATCACGTAACTGATTAACGATGAGCTGAAAAAAGTGTAGGATATGGGCCAATGAAACTGATTCGGAATCATTTATTATAGCCTTCTAATTCTTCGTTCAAGTTTAATTTCTGGTTCATATTTTGAGAAGCATCATTGTACCACTGCCAAATCCATGAACCTCACCATTGATAATGTAGTATTCTCGGAGGTGGAGTGGGAAACAAATTAAGTTGCAATAAAAATTACATGAATGACCGATGTGTGGGCTGTGAAAGATAGTGAGTGATCTTGTAACTGCCGTTATAATATATGGTTTGAGCAGAGGAACGTGGGAAACAATTTGATATAATAATTCAAATTTTTTAACGAGACAGATCAGCAGAGTGGTGCAAAATACTTTGATACCCAGACCAAAATTCGTTGTGAAGGTAGTTGTAAGGGCCATACGTAAATCTTAAGGGGAATGGGGACCTCAGCAGTAGTTAGATTCGTTTTGTATAGGACTACGAAAAGACAACATTGTGGGTACGGTTTATTATTATTTATCGTATGGATATATATACACCATTCAATTGACAGCATTATGTGCACAATGAAGTATAAAAGGAATATGCAGTAGCTCTGGTCTCAGTTGACATAACAGTTTGGGGTCAAGAGAGTCTATCCATTCCAATGTTGTCGGAGAGGCATTGCTGATATCCTTTGAGTCCCCACTGAAACATCTCTTGGGACTTTCCTCTACAGGGTGGTAAAGTGAAAGAGAGACAAAAAAATCTCTTGATGTTTTGATGAGAAAGATATCCTCAAAGAAGTTACGCATGTACTTATATTCAGAACTAGACTCGTTATGATACTATTGTTGAACTGTAGTGAATCATACTTTGAAAAATACATGGCCATGAAGAGATCTGCGATTAATGGCATCTACTCACATGTTCGGTAGGGAAACCTAAAACCACAAATTCGCCAGAAAAATATGGTTTGTTGAGCAAATCACTGCTACAGCAACAGTCTCAGCTTTTATTACCTATGACACTAATGATTCTTGTGGTCTCCGTACTGTTCCGTTCTTGTGCTGCCATAACTACATGTCTTTGTCTCATCAAAGACTGCAGTCAGTGGAGCCAAATTTGTGAGATAATTGTGTGTGTGTGCACGTTTGCGCGCCAATACATACTTCGACAATTTATTTAAAGTAATGCTTGCATTTTCAGCTTAGTCATTACAGAAAATTGAGAGAAACGCAAAATCTGAATAAAATTTATTTAAATGTTCCGGAGAACTTACTTTGTCTTTTTGTTTTACTTTTTTTAAATTGAAGAGATTTTTTGTAGTCGTCGTATAAATATAAATTACAGATGCAAGATATACAGAAAGCTTATTATCAACGTAATGTAGGGCATTCCAAGACCTTGGAACAGAAGAAGCAGCAACCAACAAAAAAATAAAACTATAAAATAAAAATAAACGAAAACGACGTCGAGGATATGAGAGCAAATTAGTCCGAAAGCGATTACCATTTGTATATACCGTAAACATTTATATTTAAAGTATCTGGAAGACTCAGTCATAATCGCATGTTATAACACAGTAGGAAATGCGTAAAAATTTGATTATAAATAAAATAGATTATCTTCTTGGAACTCTTTAAATAACGGTTACAATGCACATGGGAAGAATGCAACTCATGTGACACACAGGAAGAATAGAGCAAAACAGACTATCCCATTACCTCCACACTCTCTGAAAAATAATGTTGCTAGATGCGACTGGTACAAGCAGAAAAAGACCTCGAGGATCGCAAAATTTACGTGTGTGAGTTACAATCAAGAAAGTGCCACAACATGGGGTATTGAGGGAAAAGAGAGAAGGATCAAACAACAAATATGAACGGAGAGACGGAAAAACTTATTCGTTTTGCAAAAAGGAACAATGAACTGAAAGGAAGGGCGACAAGCACTGATTTCGCGTGGTCCTAGGCGACCAGTTCGCCAAAAAAGGAGATGTTAAGTTCATAATGCATTCCTATAATTTTCAACGGGTGCACTGCAGCTGTTTTACAGCAGTATTTGATCTCTATTGACGTGGTAGTTGTAACAACAGTAGAACAGTTACGGAATTAAGTCTGAGCACTTAGATAACTTCGATGGAGCGCTTTGTAAAACAAGTCTATTTACTCCAATCCTCATAGTACGAAAACTTGACACCAGGAGCGCTGGCGCATCACAGTGCTTCAGCACGTTGCCGCTACGCTGCGCTGCAGTATCAACAGACGGTCCACATCACTAGGGAGGGCCGAGCACGGTGGGCTTCCTGTTGGGGTCGGCCCAGGCGGGTCCACCGACGCGGCTCTTGGTCGGCGGCTTCACGTACTCCGCCTGCTTGCCGATCACGGGCACGTGCACAACCGGTAGCAGCCACGCGGTCGTGCCGGCGTCGATGGAGAAGACGCCGGCCACGCGCAGCACGAAGATGGCGAAGTTGGCGAGCGCGCACGTGTCCGCCACGCAGCACGCCGCGTTCACGCAGATGCCGGCGACCGAGATCTCCCCGGCGCGCTTCCGCAGCACCACGCCCACCGCCTCGTTCACCAGTCTCACCGCCTGTCGGCATACAGTCTCTCTCATTGGAAGGCTCTGAGAGCGCCAGAGCAAAACAGGCATGGACATCACTCGCTCCGCTGTCAGAGGCATTTGTTTAGGAAGTGGAGCCTACTGTGGGCTATCATAAGGAAGCATAGAATACGGTAGTTTTTCTAGTAGCCTTGGTCAGTTAAAATAACTACATTACCTGTACGTTAGGTGTCTGCATACCTATTAGGTATTACCTCATTTCGATCGCTCTGCTTGCGTGTGTGTAGGTGCCTTACCTTATTCCCCTAAAAACCGAAAGCAGTGAAATACTTAGAAACTGAGTGGGAAAATATATGTACAGGTTGGTCCATCGATAGTGACCGGGCCAAATATCTCACAAAATAAGCATCAAACGAAACTCGTCTAGTTTGAAGAGGGAAACCAGAGGGCGCCATGGTTGGCCCGCTAGATGGCGCTGCCATAGGTCAAACGGATGTCAGCTGCGTTTTTTTAAAATAAGACACCCCCCCCTCCCCATTTTTTATTACGTATTCGTGTACTACGGAAAGAAATGTGAATGTTTTAGTTGGACCACTTTTTTCGCTTTGTGACAGATTGCGCTGTAGTAGTCACAAACGTGTAAGTACGTGGTATCACGTAACATACCGCCAGTGCGGACGGTATTGCTTAGTGAAACATTACCCGTGTTAAAAATGGTCCGTTTACCAATTGCGGAAAAGGTCAATATCGTGTTGATGTATGGCTATTGTGATCAAAATGCCCAACGGGCGTGTGCTATGTATGCTGCTCGGTATCCTGGACGACATCATCCAAGTGTCCGGACCGTTCGCCGGATAGTTACGTTATTTAAGCAAACGTTACACGCATTGCCAAATGTACTGAGGTTGACGGACATCATTTTGAGCATTCATTGCATTAATGTGGTATATACAGGTAATCATGCTGTTACCAACTGTTCGTCTAAAATTGTGAGCCATATGTTTGTGACTGTAGCAGCGACACCTATCACAAAGCGAAAAAAGTGGTCCAACTAAAACATTCATACTTATTTACGTACTACACGAATATGTAATAAAAATGGGGGTTCCTATTTTTTTAAAAAGACGCAGTTGATATCCGTTTGACCTACCGAGCGAGGTGGCGCAGTGGTTAGCACACTGGACTCGCATTCGGGAGGACGACGGTTCAATCCCGTCTCCAGCCTTCCTGATTTAGGTTTTCCGTGATTTCCCTAAATCGCTTCAGGCAAATGCCGGGATGGTTTCTTTGAGAGGGCACGGCCGATTTCCTTACCAATCCTTACCTAACCCGGGCTTGCGCTCCGTCTCTAATGACCTCGTTGTCGACGGGACGTTAAACACTAACCACCACCACCACCACCACCACCGTTTGACCTACGGCAGCGCCGTCTAGCGGGCCAACCATGGCGCCATGTGGTTCCCCCCTTCAAGCTACACAAGTTTCGTTCTTTGTAGTTTTTTCGATTGAAGCTTATTTCGTGAGATATTTGGCCCCGTCACGATCGATGGACCACCCTATATACAGAGTGTTACAAAAAGGTACGGCCAAACTTTCAGGAAACATTCCTCACACACAAATAGAGAAAAGATGTTATGTGGACATGTGTCCGGACACGCTTAATTTCCATGTTAGAGCTCATTTTAGTTTCGTCAGTATGTACTGTACTTCCTCGATTCACCGCCGTGATTTCATACGGGATACTCTACCTATGCTGCTAGAACATGTGCCTTTACAAGTACGACACAACATGTGGTTCATGCACGATGGAGCTCCTGCACATTTCAGTCTAAGTGTTCGTACGCTTCTCAACAACAGATTCGGTGACCGACGGATTGGTAGAGGCGGACCAACTCCGTGGCCTCCACGCTCTCCTGACCTCAACCCTCTTGACTTTCATTTATGGGAGCATTTGAAAGCTCTTGTCTACGCAACCCCGGTACCAAATGTAGCGACTCTTCGTGCTCGTATTGTGGACGTCTGTGATACAATATGTCGTTTCCCAGGGCTGCATCAGCGCATCAGGGATTCCATGCGACGGAGGGTGGCTGCATTTTGAACATTTCCTGTAACAAAGTCTTTGAAGTCACGCTGGTACGTTCTGTTGCTGTGTGTTTCCATTCCATGATTAATATGATTTGAAGAGAAGTAATAAAATGAGCTCTAACATGGAAAGTAAGCGTTTCCGGACACATGTCCACATAACATGTTTTCTTTATTTGTGTGTGAGGAATGTATCCTGAAAGTTAGGCCGTACCTTTTTGTAACACCCTGTATATATATTCGTTCTACAACTTTGTCTCCCCATTTTGCAATAGACGGCAGTAGTGGAAAGTAGCGGCGCAAGTCGTTCGTCGTCAGTGTCATACAGTAAAGCTTAGACATTAGAGAACATAACGTCTTCAAAATATCAGTCGATTTTTGATTGCATCAAACGTATTCTCGACTGAATACGTCAACTTATGAGGCCAATTATCGTCGTCTGCTGGAGGTTTTAATTTTCTGCTTTGATATGAAGAAATCTGCGGTTGAGGCTCATAAAAAGCTGGGTAAGACCTATCATGAGACGTCTGTAAGTGACAGAACTTCGCAGAAAATGGTTTCCATACTTCAAGAATGGTGATTTTTGACGTTGAAGACCGGCATGGTTGTGAAAGAGAGAAAGCTTTCGATGTTACCGCAACCGGCGGGAACAATCACAGGAGATCGTTATCGAAAGCAATTGATTTGTTTGAGCCGAGCACTGAAAGTCAAACTGCCACACTACAGCGATAAACGTGAAAAAATGTTTTTGCAGCATGACAGTGCACGACCCCATGTCGAAAATTCCGTAAAAACATACTTGGAAACGTTGAAATGGGAATTTCTACCCCAACCGCTGTATTCTCCAGATATTCCTCCTTCTGACTGCCACCTTTTTCCATCTATGACACACGACCTAGCTGACTAGCACTTGCGGTCATATGAAGAAGTGCAAAATTTGATCGATTCATGGCTCCCCTCAAAAGATGCCTAGTTTATACACTGCGGGATTCGTATGATGTCCTAAAACTAGGAGAAAGAAGTGGCCAACGATGGCCAATACCTTGAAACATAAATTTTATGTATGTTTTTCACAATAAAGTCTCGAACTTCGAGAAAAAGCGGCGGAAGCAAAGTTGTAGACCTAGTAATACAATAATAAACTACTGGCCATTAAAATTGCTACACCAAGAAGAAATGCAGGTGATAAACAGGTATCCACTGGACAAATATGTTATACTAGAACTGATTGTGATTACATTTTCACACAATTTGGGTGCATACATCCTGAGAAATCAGTACACAGAACAACCACCTCTGCCCGTAATAACGGCCTTGATACGCCTGGGCATTGAGTCAAACAGAGCTTGGATGGCGTGTACAGGTACAGCTGCCCATGCAGCTTCAACACTCATCAAGAGTAGTGACTGACGTATCGTGACAAGTCAGTTGCTCGGCCACCATTGACCAGACGTTTTCAATTGGTGAGAGATCTGGAGAACGTGCTGGACAGTGCAGCAGTCGAACATTTTCTGTATCCAGAAAGGCCCGTACAGGACCTGCAACATGCGGTCGTGCATTATACTGCTGGAATGTAGGGTTTCGCGGGAACCAAATGAATGGTAGAGCCACGACTCGTAACACATCTGAAATGTAACGTCCACTGTACAAAGTGCCATCAATACGAACAAGAGGTAACCGAGACGTGTGACCAATGACACCCCATACCATCACGCCGGGTGATACGCCAGGATGGCGAAGACAAATACACGCTTCCAATGTCGCCAAACACGGATGTGATCATTATGATGCTGTAAACAGAAACTGGAATCATCCGAAAAAATGACGTTTTGCCATTCGTGCCCCCAGGTTCGTAGTTGAGTACACCATCGCAAAGGCCTGTGATGCAGCAAGGGAACCGCAGCCATGGTCTCCGAGCTGATAGTCCATGCTGCTGCAAACGTCGTCGGACTGTTCGTACAGATGGTTGTTGTCTTGCAAACGTACCCATATGTTGACTCAGGGATCGATACATGGTTGCACGATCCGTTACAGCCGTGCGGGTAAGATGCCTGTCATCTCGACTGCTAGTGATACGACGCCGTTGGGATCCAGCACCGCGTTCTATATTTCCCTCCTGAACCCACCGATTCCATATTCTGCTAACAGTCATTGGATCTCGACCAACGCGAGCACGATACGATAAACCGCAATCGCGATAGGCTACAATCCGACCTTTATCAAAGTCGGAAATGTTCAAAAATGGTTCAAATGGCTCTGAGCACTATGGGACTCAACATCGATGGTCATCAGTCCCCAGAACTTAGAACTACTTAAACCTAACTAACCTAAGGACATCACACAACACCCAGCCATCACGAGGCAGATAAAATCCCTGACCCCGCCGGGAATCGAATCCGGGAACCCGGGCGTGGGAAGCGAGAACGCTACCGCACGACCACGTGATGCGGGCGTCGGAACTGTGATGATAAGCGTTTCTCCTCCTTACACGAGGCATCACAACAACGTTTCACCAGGTAACGCCGGTCAACTGCTGTTGGTGTATGAGAAATCGATTGGAAATTGTCCTCATGTCAGCACGTTGTAGGTGTCGCCACCGGCGCCAACCTTGTGTGAGTGCTGTGGAAAGCAAATCGTTTGCATATCACACATCTTCTTCCTGTCAGTTAAATTTCGCGTCTCTAGCCCGTCATCTTCGTGGTGGAGCAATTTTAATGGCCAGTAGTGTAATCTCGAGAAAATGAATTGCTGGTAGCCTGATACTTAAAAGTAAACAATATTTACCGGAAAATTGAAACTGTCAATGATTAATTTTTATTGGAAAACTGTTGTTTTGTAAAGTGAAACTGAGGGATAAGTAAAAATCATATTGCGCTTGGAAACACATTTTCCTCAAGAAAGAGGTACAATAAAAAAAATTCAAAACAAAAACGTGTGAAACATAGCATAAATATATCATCAAACTTATATGGGGTCATTCCATAAGACATGTCAGCTATGGTAAATCTTGCATTAATGCGACAGCATGGAACTTCTACTATGTGCACTGAACCAGTAAGGCAGTGGGTATCTGAATGCCAACATTAAATAGGCCTCCAGTACAGGAGATGACAGACTGTAATAGAACACACGCACTGGAACGCTGCGTACATTTATTGTGCACGAGTACAAATGGAACAAAAATGAATCAGAATCAACTATAATGTTCTTCTAAATAGTACCCCCAGTGCATCCACACAGCATTGCCAATTATGAGGAAGACGTTGAATGCCACTGGCAGTGCCATCAATGTGTGCCACCTGTCGCCAAAATTCCTTAAGGATTGTTGTCCTGTTTGCAAGAGCTTCCCAGGCAATGGTTTCTTCAGTTGTGGCATGAGGTCAGTATGACATGGACTGACGTCTAGTGACTTGGATGTTTGGGGAAGGATTTCCCACGCCCACCACTATACACAATTCTTGATGACACCTGCACTGTGGGCTGTAGCGCATCATGGAGTGTGACTGCATTATCCAGCAAATGCCGGACGTTTTCGCCGAAGTGTACATCGCAGATGCAGAAAGTTGTGTTAGTATTGGGCACTGACGGTGTGGCCGTTCCTAATATACAGTAATGGAAATAGTATTCATACACTAGAGCGTGGAAAAGTAAACTGCCTTTATTGACAATACGAAACCAAAAACACTAATTGGATATGCACTATACACATTGGCCAGTCGCCAATGCGAACAAGCCTTTACAAAACAAAATACAAAAACGTCTGCCACGTACTTTACTGCGCTGGAAATGAAGTATTCATACACCACCAGAAAATGACACTTCTAACAAAGCCAGAACATTTTTAATACTTCGTATGAGTACCCTTTCGATGTATTACTTCTCGCAACCTCCGTGGCATGGCATGGACCAATTTTTTTGTAATTTCCGACGTGATACCTTCCCATTCTCGAAGAAGAGTGTATTTCAAAGAGGCCTTACTACGGATGTCGTGTTTTCTCACTCGTGTTTCTGGCTCACTCCACAGTCCAGACTCTGAGCTGGTGTTTTAAGAGTGTGTGGAGTGTTGTAGAGCAACCACAGCCGGACAATTTGCGCCGTATGTTTGGGATCATTGTCCTGTTGGAAGTAATAATTTCTAGGAAGACCAAAGGCGTCAACACTCTGTTGTAAGTTTTGTTTGAGAATGTTCATATACACAAATCTGTCGATGGTACCTTCCACAAACACTAATTTTCCGACACCGGAGGCTGACATACAGCCCCATACCATCACTCCAACACCTCCGTGCTTCACCGTGGGTTGAATGTTGTTTCGGTCGAAGTCTGTATTCGGTCTTCTCCAGACCAAGATCCTACCATCATTGTGCACGATATTAAATTTGATTTCATCACAAAACATACAGTGTCCCAGAAGTCTGCTGTTTCGCGAATTCCATCTGTCACTTCCTGTTCTTTTTGCTGGTGTAGGGGTTCCGTCACGGGACCCTGGCTCTGTAGCCCGAACGATTGAGAATGGTACGAACTGCCCTTGGAGTGACGTCCTTTCGGAAGTGGTCCTGTACATATGCGGATAGTGCCGACGCTGTCGTTTTCGGTTTTTTCTGGATGATTCTTAGTAGCATTCTGGTCTCTGTTGTTGTAAGCTTCTGTGGACGACCGTGTCGTTCACTGTTTATTACTACATGTCTGTCCTTATATCGCTTAATGATAGATCGCACAATCGCTCGGCTTCGTCCTATGATGTTCGCAATTTCGGCATACGACTTGTGTTGAAGATATTGGGCGACAACGATGTTTCGTTCCTCAATGGTCGTTTCCTTCCCCTTGCGGCCCATTCAGCTGTTCCACGGTACCCACGCCGACGTGCTGTCGCTTCACAGCCGCCACACGACTACACAAGTGTGGGATGCACTCCGGGGCTGCGTCAGCCGTTTGGCTGAAAGTAGTCCGCCGTATGAATACATTTTGTCCTGTCGTAGACTGTGCGGAGTGTAACATATTTTGTTTCCTCAGAATAGATTCGTGGCGTACGGTAAGCTTCATTACCAAGAACATGGTTATCTGACGCTACATCATCGTACTTATTCGTATCGGCGCTGTGGGTGATTTAATATCCCAACACACCATCGTAGTTTGTCACCACCTACTGTATGAATACTTATTTCTGTGACTGTATAAGGGTAGTCATACGCCAGAATGGGCAAGTCCTTCGCGTGTTATGCCCTATCACCCGCAACTGCTTGTAGTTCCGCATGACACCGAGTAGCATTTTGCCCAGTGAGAAAGGCAACTTTCACGTATGCTCGCTGTTCCACTCTGCGTATACACATCTTGTAGTAAGGCAACGTTAGCAGTGAATGTTACAGACGTACCGCCTCACTGTCGCAGAAGGTCGCAATATGTGTTTGATTTCGGTACTGTTTGCCGCGGGCTTCCTAATATGTTTATTGCGATGACGCCACAAGTTTGCACGATGTGTCATAGTGCCTATGACTCACGGCGTGACCCTCTTATAAAACATGTTTCTATTATTCATACGCCGGCCGCGGTGGCCGTGCGGTTCTGGCGCTGCAGTCCGGAACCGCGGGACTGCTACGGTCGCAGGTTCGAATCCTGCCTCGGGCATGGGTGTGTGTGATGTCCTTAGGTTAGTTAGGTTTAAGTAGTTCTAAGTCTAGGGGACTTATGACCTAAGATGTTGAGTCCCATAGTGCTCAGAGCCATTTGAACCATTATTCATACAGAACCTTCGCATTTGTCAATAATAACAGGAAACTCTTTCCTTTGGTCATGATGAAGAACGTTCTATTGAGTTCAAAATAACAACAATAATAATATAGATTTTTATGTTTGTAAATGTAAACTGTACTTGAATCAAAGTAATTGTTTTAGTTACATAAAAACACAGTAGTTACGCGACCAACTAATTTTTAATACTTATAAAATGTAATTTATAAGTTGTAAGGATACAAAATGCATACTGGATTAAGACTAAACGATGTGCCGTTCTGATTATGTGCAAAGCAACAAAAGAAACAAGAAAACAAAGAGAAGTGGTCTGTTTCCATTTTATGTCTCAGAGATTCATTTATGTTTCTTTTCCTATCAGTGCTAACAAATCTACAGTAAACCTGCCATTTATTGCGTCATATATGTACTGTACCAAAACTGCCGAACCATTGTTTTGCTAGAGCGCAACTCTTCTTAGGGGGAAACTAGAATCTGTGGCGTAGCTAAGTTGTTTGGTACCCGATGTGGAAATTTAAGTTGTCACCTCCATCCCTCCAACTCCACAGAAACATCAAATAATTCTTTATTGAGGAAGAGAGTTTTTGCCGACCGTTGTGGCCGAACGGTTCTAGGCGCTTCAGCCCGGAACGGTGCTGCTTCTACGGTAGCAGGTTCGAATCCTGTCTCGGGCATGGATGTGTGTGATGTCCTTAGGTTAGCTAGGTTTAAGTAGTTCTAAGTCTCGGGGACTGATGACCTCAGATGTTAAGTCCTATAGGGCTTATAGCCATTTGGACCCTTTTTAAGAGAGTTTTTGATACCTGTTGTTAAGTAAGCAAAGCGTAATTTGTAAATAGGTTTTGAGAGTGTTAACAAGTAAGTAAATTCCATCCTCATAAATAACACAGTTTAACTGATTATTAATGAAGCAATAAATATAACCAGAGACATTCTTTGTCATACGTACCTTTATCATGTAATTTAGTCTCTCTTCCTTCTGTTCTTTTTCTGCTGCAAATTTTGAAACTGCGTCGACAAAACCGACATCATTAGCTACACTACGAGGGATGTTCAATAAGCAACGCAAGACATTTTTTTCTGGGCCAATTACGTTGAAAAAATGCGGAATTTGTCTGGGATGTCGTGGAATATGCCTGCTTCAGCCCCTATAGTTTCATGAAGTTCTGATACGTGAAGGCGTTGTAAGTAGCCTTCAAAATGGCGCCAGTAACGGAGAAACTGTCATTGAGTTTCTTTTAGCGGAAAACCAAACTATCGCAGATACTCAAAGTTGCTTGCAGAATGTCCACCGATACCTGGTAGTGAACGAAAGTAAGGTGAACAGTTGGAGGAGGCATCTGTCATCATCGCAACATCACGAAACCTGTCCGATCTGCTTCGTGGGCGGCATAGACCTGTGATCAAGGCGGCATCTTTAACCTGTCATGGCGACCGACTTCTGGAACTCTTAAGGGGTTATTGCCTTTGATATCCTCCGTCATGGTGCAGCGATCAACTCGGACGTGTGTTGTGTCATCCTCAGGATATTGAAGGAACGACTTGAGCGTGCTTGTCGCCATAAAAATGCAAAGAAACGCCTCCTTCTCCACGACGATGCAAGGACTCAAACAAGTATGCACACCAGAGAGGAGCTCACAAAATTTCGTTGGACTGCTCTTCCTCATCAACCATACAGCTCTGATCTCGCACCTTCAGATTTCCTTCTGTTCGACCCAGTGAAGGATGTACTCCGCGGAAAACAGTACGTGGATGACGGAGAAACGATTGATTCAGCAAGATGTTGGCTCCAACGTCGACGAGTAGAATGGCACCATGCGGACACACAGATCCTGCCGGAAAGGTGGCGTAAGGTCGTCGCATTGAATGGAGATTATGTTGAAAAACAGGGTTTTTCAGCCAAAAGCAGCGCCTAGAACCGCTCGGCCACCCCGTCCGGCTCCCTCTTTTCAACCACACACAAACATCAAATAATTTTTTTACTAGGAAAGCCATTTTTTGATTCCAGTGGTTAAGTAAACAAGAGAAGACGAACTAAATATTCCAGAATTCGAATCGAGAACCCTGCCAACATTACTAACTTAGAAGTAAATATCCTCGGAGTAGTGAAGCAACTTAAATCACTTAATAAAAGCAAGTCTTCTGGTCCAGACTGTATACCAATTAGGTTCCTTTCGGAGTATGCTGATGCATTAGCTCCATACTTAACAATCATATACAACCGTTCGCTCGACGAAAGAACCATACCCAAAGACTGGAAAGTTGCACAGGTCACACCAATATTCAAGAAAGGTAGTAGGGGTAATCTACTAAATTACGGGCGCATATCGTTAAAGTCGTTATGTAGCAGGATTTGGAACATATATTGTGTTCGAACATTATGAATTACCTCGAAGAAAACGGTCTATTGACACACAGTCAACGTGGGTTTAGAAAACATCGTTCCTGTGAAACACAAATCAACACATGAAGTGTTGGGTGCTATTGACTAGGGATTTCAAATCGATTCCGTATTTCTGGATTTCAGGAAGGCTTTTGACGTGGTATCACACAAGCGGCTAGTAGTGGACGGTTCTAAGCACTATGGGACTGAACTTCTGAGGTCATCAGTCCCCTAGAACTTACACTACTTAAACTTAACTAACCTAAGGACATCACAACATCCATGTCCGAGGCAGGATTCGAACCTGCGACCGTAGCGGTCGCACGGTTCCAGACTAGCGCCTAGAACCGCTCGGCCACCCCGGCCGGCGCGGCTCGTAGTGAAATTGCGTGCTTATTGAATATCGTCTCTGTTATGTGACTGGATCTGTGATTTCCTGTCAGAGAGGTCACAGTTCGTAGTAATCGACGGAAAGTCATCGAGTAAAACAGAAGTGATTTCTGGCGTTCCCCAAGGCAGTGTTATAGGCCCTTTGCTGTTCCTTATCTATATAAACGATTTGCGAGACAATCTGAGCAACCGTCTTCGGTTGATTGCAGATGACGCTGTCATTTAGCGACTAATAAAGTCATCAGAAGATCAAAACAAACTGCAAAACGATTTAGAAAAGATATCTGAATGGTGCGAAAAGTTGTAGTTGACACTAAATAACGAAAAGTGTGAGGTCATCCACACGAGTGCTAAAAGGAACTCGTTAAACTTCGGTTACACAATAAATCAGTCTTATCTAAAAGTTGTAAATTCAACTAAATACCTAGGTATTACAATTACGAACAACTTAAATTGGAATCAGAGCTCGTACGGAAAGATACAGGTGTTCATTATTTCCGTGCTAAACGAGATTGGAAGAATAGAGAATTGTGAAGGTGGTTCGATGAACCCTCTTCCAGGCACTTAAATGAGATTTGCAGATTATCGATGTACACGTAGATGTAGATGTATAACGTTAATTATTTTATGAATGTTAACAAAAAAGTAAAACATAGTGTTATAAATAACAGAGCTTAATTGATTATTAATGAATCAGTACAAATAACGAAATACATTCTTAGCGATAGGTAGTTTTAACATGATCGATATCTTTAGTTACACTATTTTCAATACTCAAAATAGCCACACTAGTGAGTCATCCTTCACTCATACCGGACCTCAGATAACTCAGGTACTTAGGAAGCACAAATGAAAAAATATTTTATTCGATCTTCTGAAGACTGCGTCTTGTGACGGTATAGGCTCTCTCGCTTCTGGTCATGCACCATAGTGGCAGTTTACAGGGGAGCAATAATACAACAACAACACAAGTACACTATTCCACATGTGTAGACAATAAAAAAAAGGACATTGTAGTAGGAAGTTCCAGGATATGCAAAAGAAAATTCTCTGGGTCATTTTCATCCGACGCAAGTATTTGCATTACATAATTTAAAAAATTACACTGCCGCATCTACGACGTCCTATCGCAGTCGCGTGATTTATAACACATAACAGCCGTGACTTGGTTGTAACCACATACGAGGAATATCAACTAGACAACCAGATCTTGAAGAGAACTAAAATTTAATGTATTCACGTCGGTACTAGAGCTACACATTTTTTTAAAATCTAGATATCTCCTCTACCCTAAACCTCAGTGTTTTACTCTCTCAGTACCTTCGATAATAAAGGGTCTGCTTTCATTATTTTACAATCTCAAACCTGTACTTACCACAAAATAATACCAGCAAGAATACGTTTATTATTTGATAACAGAAGTACATTAGACAGTGCTAATACGTTGAGCAGAACTACTAAAAGGTGTACCAAAGGTGTAGTGTTTATTAATTTATATACCTTTTAATTTTATAATAGTAATGTAATATATCAGAGCTGGGGCTCGTGATACGGTCAAACATGTGGAGTTACTACGATAATGATGGAAGCTGAAGCAATGAATTACAATTTGTGCCACAGCCGGGCCTCGAACAAAGGTCTTCTTGTTTACTAGGCAGAAATACTGGCGATTACTTCACTGCAGTACTATGCTCAACAGTGCTGCACGAACTACCCAACACAATCTTCAATTCAGATGTTCAGCTTATTTTCCCTTACATTGTCACTATTACAAGGGCTCTCCGCCATTGGAATAACACCCCAGAGTTGGACATAATGGGGAAGACCTGTACCACAAGTGATCTAACAGAACTTATTACTAAACTTTCTACAATACATTTAAGTCTCACATTTATCTCCGATAAAGATCTTTATCGTAGATAAAGACAGATTTAAATGTCTTGGGGAAAATTTAATTATAAATTTTGGAGTTACGCAGAATAAAATCTGTTATAATGGAGTGTTGACAGGACACTGTCAACTCCATAAGAGAAAAATAGTTAGCACACATGTGCTGAAGTAAACATTGAAATAACTTAGTGGCTTGTCTGTGTTCAAAAGATGACTCTGAGCACTGTGCGACTTAACTTCTGAGGTCATCAGTCGCCTAACTAACCTAAGGACATCACACACATCCATGCCCGAGGCAGTATTCGAGCCTGCCACCGGAGCGGTCGCTCGCCTCCAGACTGTAGCGCCTAGAACCGCACGTCCACTCCGGCCGGCCTTGTCTGTGTATTCGAGAATATTACTCTTGGGATTACATTTTATAAAAGTCTTGTGAATACCTGGGTTGGACAAACAGGCATTTGAGCTGGGTGCTACACTGTATTATTCGTGCAAACAACACTCAGAGCGTGGCTGAGGGGAGCGACTATAAATGGGAAATGCCTTTACTGTCGCTCCCATTTGCTACCGCGCCGAGTGCCAAATTTGTTTGCGCGTGTAGTACGTTTATCAGCTGAAGCTGGAAGTAATGAGGTACATTAGCAGCCAAAAGCGAGGACAATTTGACAAATAAATCGAAACCCGTTTTCAGTCGCGCAATGTCTTGGAATCCCTATGAGAAACTGTGATGACCACGATCACGTTACATGGTAACTCTCAATGCTCTCCTGTCTTCTGCCATCCAGACCCGCGTAATTTCCACTTCCCTTGATGTCGCCTATTATCCTGTATCTCCTCCTTCCTCTCAACCTCCTCCCACGAACTAAACCTTGCGTCTGGCAGCAGGCATTCTCGTCCCGTAGAATGTCCCGTCCAGTCCCTCCTTATAACTTGCAGCAGTCTTCTCTCACCAACACTATCCAACACTCCTTCGTTTCTTGCTCTTTCCATCCAGCTTATCCTCTCCATTCTCCTCCACATCCACACTCAAATGATTCTAGCGTATCCCGGACTGCTAAGCATCAGGATGGGTGACATGGAAGGCTGATTTACAGCATACAGTGAAACACTGGTAGTACTGCCACGTGTTCAAGCAGACTTGTACAGCACTCCAGAGCTACGGCTCGTGATATTGCACTGTGTGCTTACAGGCGCAGCCGATCGCGGAATGCGCTGATGTTCCGATCCGCTGGTGAAATCCGTTGTTCTGGGTTGTCGAGAACCCCAAAAGAACGCGACCCCGTGAAGAACGAGCATGGCCCGCTCATGTCTTCCTAGCGTTGCCGGCTGTGCCGTCTCCATGTCGTGCGTTTGCGTGCAGTAGCTGACACCAGATGCTCGTTGCCGAGCAACAATGCCCCGGTTATCCCCAAGGGATCGACCGAGACGATGACCGATGTCGTCTAGGTGGTTAGGAGGCCGTGGCGGTGCGCCTTCCTCAGCCAGATTTTAGACAGCTTGCCTTCCGTCGGCTGAAGCCCTTCGGATAGTGGATGCTGTCAGCAAAACAGCTCCCTGCACCGGCGAAGTTTCTACGACCGCTGCACCACAGATAGGCATGCATTCCAGGAACGCTTTGAGTCAATCAGCCGATCTTCACCACCAAGGGTGGGTCGTGGTTTCTCTAAAACTCATAAGCACGTCATTCTCTCCGATTCAGACAGACAGAATGGTGGACCGCTTTGAGGCCCTAATCTCGAATCATTATAGCTACACATCTGACGTAGTCATACTGCAGGGGGACGAGTAAGTTTGCTTCCTATTACCTATCTTTTTTTTTTACCTTGGGTTTGTGAGCTTCACAGATTTGGAAAGCTAATCGCGGATTCATAGCAATTTTCCATACGATTTGAGATACGTACCAGTTGTTAACAGTACATTCCGTACCAACTGAGCTTCATTAAAGCAGTCATTTGTTATAGTTTTGCGTACATCAACGTCTAAATTATATAATTGTGGTACAGATTTGAGAAAAATAAACTCATACGTTGAAGCTTAGGAGCGTTTTTGCTTTTGTAATTTGTCCTACAGCTGTCCTGGCCAGGCGGCCCTAACTTAAAAACTTGCGTAGCTAAATTTTGCTATCACTGTGGCGGTGTTACGCCGTAAAATAGGTGCCACTACCTGGAACATTCAGTGTGTGTTGTAGGAAATTTAATTCATTTATATAAGTAATGATTAAATGAGAGTTGCTCTCATTTGTGTTTACCTCAGTGTTGAGATATCGAGAGATTCAGTGGCTGTTACTAGCGCAATTTGTTGGTTGAATGTACAAGGCATACAGTCGCTTCTATAAAGTTTCGGTCTTGAGCACATAAGCGAGGTAAGCAGTTGGCACGCTCCACTGTCAACAGCACTTCACCAGCCCACTGCACACATCACATTTCAGTATTACCAAAATATACTGGCGATGTTAATGGATTTTGTCAAAGCGAATCTTTACGGGAAGATGTACACGGGAATGTTTTTGTACCTCAACAGTGTTCCAGCTCATGACGCAGAGAACACAGTCACACATCCTGTTTCTCTAGGCTACCGAATTTTGCCTCCCTACTCATATTCTAGGAACAAGACACCCAGTAACTACTTTCTGTTTACTCGGACTAAGAAACCACTATGCTAATTACTTTGCATAATCAAATGAATCTATGGGGTTCCAGAGACATTTTCGAGACTCAAACATATTTGATACGTAAAAGCAGACTGAAGTAACTAATGAAAATTTATACCAATGCTGGGATTCGAACTCGGCACGCCTGCTCACTAGGCAGATGTGCTGACCACTACGCCACGCCGGCACCGTTGCTTTTCGTAACTGCGCAGACTATGCTAGGATGCCTCCCTTCTTGATCCAGATTCCAATTTGCACTCACCCCGCTTGGTAACCCCCCGAAACTCAAACAGCATTGGAGGTGCTCTCCAACTGTATTGGAAACCCAGGCAGAGGTGCTTTAATCGTACAGCTAAGCATAGGCACTGTGCGTGGGTGGTGTAATGTTTCGCACATCTGTCTTGTGAGACTGGCACGGTAGATCAGTGTGTTTGGTCAGAGGGCTGGCTGCTCCCTGAAGTAAATAAACTGAGTGAAAGGATCAACACTGAACCTCTCCGCCACAACCTAAACGGAACGAACAATGGCGAACCAAAAGAAGGATTTTTTTTTTTTTTTTTTTTTTTTACTGAGCAGGATAGGATACGCGGGCACGAATCTCAGCCTTCATTCGCCTCTTCAGTCTGCCTATACAGTGTGGTCCATTGATAGTGACTGAGCCAAATATCTCACGAAATAAACGTCAAACGAAAAAACTACAAAGAATAAAACTCGTCTAGCTTGAAGGGGGAAAGCAGATGGCGCTATGGTTGGCCCACTGGATGGCGCTGCCATAGGTCAAACGGATATCAACTGCGTTTTTCAAAAATAGGAACTCGCATTTTTTTATTACATATTCGTGTACTACGGAAAGAAATGTGAATGTTTTAGTTGGACCACTTTTTTCGCTTGGTGATAGATGGCGCTGTAATAGTCACAAACATATGGCTCACAATTTTAGACGAATAGTTGGAAACTGGGAGATATTTTAAATTGAAATACAGAACGTAGGTACGTTTAACATTTTATTTCGGTTGTTCCAATGTGATAATCTACCTTTGTGAACTTATCATTTCTGAGAACGCATGCTGTTACAGCGTGATTACCTGTAAATACCACATTAATGCAATAAATGTTCAAAATGATGTCCGTCAACCTCAGTGCATTTGGCAATACGTGTAACGACATTCCTTTCAACAGCGAGTAGTTCGCCTTCCGTAATGTTCACACTTGCATTGACAATGTGCTGACACATGTTGTCAGGCGTTGTCGGTGGATCACGAAAGCAAATATCCTTCAACTTTCCCCACAGAAAGAAATCCGGGGGTCAGATCCGGTGAACGTGCGGGTAATGGTCTGGTGCTTCGACGACCAATCCACCTGTCACGAAATATGCTATTCAAATAGAGCTTCAACTGCACGCGAGCTATGTGCCGGACATCCATCATGTTGGAAGTACATCGCTATTCTGTCATGAAGTGGAACATCTTGTAGTTACATCGGTAGAACATTACGTAGGAAATCAGCATACATTGCACCATTTAGACTGCCATCGATAAAATGGGGGCCAATTATCCTTCCTCCCATAATGCCGCACCATACATTAACCCGCCAAGGTCGCTGATGTTCCACTTGTCGCAGCCATCGTGGATTTTCCATTGCCCAATAGTGCATATTATGCCGGTTTACGCTACCGCTGTTGGTGAATGACGCTTCGTCACTAAATAGAACGCGTGCAAAAAATCTGTCATCGTCCCGTAATTTCTCTTGTGCCCAGTGGCAGAACTGTACACGACGTTCAAAGTCGTCGCCGTGCAATTCCTTGTGAATAGAAATATGGTACTGGTGCAATCGATGTTGATGTAGGATTCTCGACACCGACGTTTATGAGATTCCCTATTCTTGCGCAATTTGTCTGCTACTGACGTGCGGATTAGCCGCGACAGCAGCTAAAACACCTACTTGGGCATCATCATTTGTTGTAGGTCGTGATTGACGTTTCAGATGTGGCTGAACACTTCCTGTTTCCTTCAATAACGTAACTATCCGGCGAACGAAAAAAAGGGTTCAAATGGCTCTGAGCACTATGTGACTTAACTTCTGAGGTCATCAGTCCCCTAGAACTTAGAACTACTTAAAGCTAACTAACCTAAGGACATCACACACATCCATGCCCGAGGCAGGATTCGAACCTGGGACTGTAGCGGTCGCGCGGTTCCAGACTGTAGCGCCTAGAACCATTCGGCCACTCGGCCAGCTGTAATTAATGTTTGGGTAGCATCTAGAGTAATTTAAATTCTTTACCCTTACTAATTCTGTTAAAATTTTGAATTTTTTGATTCATCCTTCACTACAATCTTAAGCACCTCCTATGTAGATTTCATCGGTGTTCATACAGGGTGAATCAGCTGCCCCCAATCGCCGTCGGTTTATATAACCGAGGTGTTATATCGGGCCTTCAGAAACTACGCTCGAGGTTTTCCTATTCGCTCGACCGCTACACCCAGATTCTACAGAAAAAGTGAGAAGAAGCTTTTTTGTAGGAAATTCGATGCATTTCAATTTTGTTCCGGATTACGTTTTTGCTAGAGGCCGTAGTGTTCGAGTTATTCTAGAAAAACGCACAAAACATACCTTCAGTCACATGTCCACTCCCACATTCTGTCCCCTCCGGTCAGGATTTCTAGTTTGTTGTCCATAGCAGTCCCTCCTACCACTGTACAAAAACTTCGACTGCACGAATTACTTCCTACATTCGGCCTTCTTTGGTCTTCAGTGACTGGTTTTATTACGCCACCGCCTTAATTGAGGATTTACAAATCGTAAAATTGACATTTATGTAAATTTTAATTAACAATTTGGTGAATTTTAACAGCGTAAAATAAACAATTACCTTGTATTCGTCAGACCTTCTGACTACGAAAGTACTGTGCTTGTTCATTTTACGCTGACCTAACGCACAGGATGTCAAGTGCATAAAAATAGCACATTATAAAAGGTTTGCCGTCGCTACAATAGTTAAAAACGTAAAGCGCCTTGTACAACAGGCTACGTCCATATATATATATTTTACAGTTGTTTCTTGTATCATACAAGCAGGGTGATAGCACAACTATCTACATAAGCTGGACATATACCAAACAGTTCGAATCCACTTGGCGAATAAGGTAAACTGGCAGGTATTATTGCAAAGATAACCATCGTATAGCGTGTTGCAGCCACTAGATGTCTCTCACATCGGAACCATGTAATTGATTGTAAGTAATTCTCTTTTCATATTTTTTGTACCAAGGCTGGAACAACTTGTCGAAGTAATTGGTTTTAGTGCAACATTTACAAACGTCGTTTTTCTTTCATCGCTTTCATGGGCACCTAAATTAATAATATAATGAAGCAGCCGGCCAAGCTGGTAATATAATAGTCCAATCAACAGAGAAGAAAAAAGGTCGATTGTCGGGAATAGTTCATGAAGTCGGAAATTTTTGTACAATGATAGGAAGGAGTACCACGAGCAACATAGTAGAAATCCTGACTGGCGAGGGAAGAGTGTAGGTGTGGAGGTGCGTTTGAAGATCACTTTTGTACGTTTTTCTGAGTAATTCGAAAAAGGTCGCCTCCAGCGAAAACACATTCTAATACATAATGTAACTGCATTAAATTTCCTACAAAAAAAAGGTCCCGTTCATTTTTTTCTGTAGGACTAAAAGTTTGCGCGTAGGTAGCGAGAGAATATGAAAATTTCATTTGTTGTTTTTGAAGGCCAGATATAGTACTGCGTGTTTCATAAACTGACAGCGGTAGGGGCAGCTGAATCAGTCTGCATATTCAGGTGGTTATTTGTTGATAAAGGATTTGCATTTCCGGAGGGTTTTTTGTTCTTTCCAGTTCTTTTAATATGCATCACACTTCTGCTGTCTTCATTTACAATAACCTTGTCTCTTTGGTATTCATAAACAACAAGGCTCTAGAATTTGTTTAATGGTATACAACTGGTAACGTAACCCGCAATTAAGAATTCAGCTTTAGTGCAAACAAGCGATAACGAAAACAGCAGAAGCAGAGAGAAAATGAGACGCTTGTGGTGGAAACAACGCAAGTGTTTACGAGCAACTGATAGCGTCCTATCTGTGGGGATCGATGAAATCTACAACAGACTGACAGACGTGGCAATAAACGTACAGGGGCCACCGGAGGGGAGGGGGGGGGGGGGGGGAGGGCACCGTCATCCCATGTTTTATACGCAACACAGGAATGCGACCGGATCGTTAAAGCCACAGGTACCCGTGTTTACTTACACAATGGTGCTGTCACATCTGCTCATTTCATACAGCAGTATTTGCTACTCTCATTTCTGCATACTTGTTCCTCTATGTGAAAGGAGACGAGAGATAAATACATGCCAGATATTCATTGAATGTTCTTGCGAGAACTGAATGGCGATCTGTTTAAGTGTTAAAAAACCATTCAACAGCTCAGATCGCATAATTTTAACCGGTTTCAACAGACTATGCTGTCATCTTCAGGTCTGTAGGAAAGTGCATATACATGGAATATGTCTCAAAAATTAAGATGTAAGATGTTCAGATATTAAGTTTTAGATCGGTGTTACAAAAACGGAAAGTGGGCCTGTACATTTACATACGTTAAAATCTTTTATTGTAAAACACGTTCATTTTATGCTGACCTCACTCGCAAGATGTCAAGTATATAAAAATAATATATTATAAAAGGTTTGCCATTGCTAAACTATTTATAAACAAAAACCACCTTGTGCAGCAGGCTATATCCATATGCGAGTTGCTCACAGTTGCTTGTTGCATCACACAGACAGGGCAAAGAATAGCGCAATTGTCTACATATGCTGGACATATTCTAAACAGTGCGAATCCACTTTAAATGGCGTATAAGGTTTGTTGTTGTTGTGATCTTCACTCCAGAGACTGGTTTGATGCAGCTCTCCGTGCTACTCTATCCTGTGAAGCTTCTTTATTTCCGCCGGTCGGGGAGGCCGAGCGGTTCTAGGCGCTACAGTCTGGAACTGCGCGACCGCTACGGTCGCAGGTTCGAATCCTGCCTCGGACATGGATGTGTGTGATGTCCTTAGTTTGGTTAGGTTTAACTAGTTCTAAGTTCTAGGGGACTGATGACCTCAGGAGTTAAGTCGCATAGTGCTCAGAGCCGTTTGAACCATCTTCATCACCAAGTACCTACTGCAACCTATATCCTTCTGAATCCGTTTAGTGTATTCATCTCTTGGTCTCCATCTACGATTTTTTAACCTAAACGCTGCCCTCCAGTACTAAATTGGTGATCCCTTGATGCCTCAGGTTATGCCCTACTAACCGATCCATTCTTCTAGTCAAGTTGTGGCACAAATTTCTCTTCTCCCCAATTCTACTCAATACCTCCTCATTACTTATGCGATCTACCCATCAAATCTTCAGCAATCTTCTGTAGCACCACATTTCGAAAGCCTCTATTCTCTTCTTGTCCAAACTATTTTCGTCCACGTTTCACTTCCATACTTGGCTACACTCCATGTAAATACTTTCAGAAACGACTTACTGACACTTAAATCTATACTCGATGTTAACAAATTTCTCTTCTTCAGAAACGCTTTCCTTGCCATTGCCAGTCTACATTTTATATCCTCTCTACTTCGACCATCATCAGTTATTTTGCTCCCCAAATAGCAAAACTCATGCACTACTGTAAGTGTCTCATTTCCTAATCTAATTCCCTCAGTATCACCTGATTTAATTCGATTACATTCCAGTATCCTCGTTTTGCTTTTGTTGATGTTCATCTTATATCCTCCTTTCAAGACACTGTCCATTCCATTCAGCTGCTCTTCCAGATCCTTTGCTGCCTCTGACAGAATTACAATGTCATCGACGAACCTCAAAGTTTATATTTCTTCCCCATGGATTTTAATTCCTACCCCGAAATTTCCTTTTGTTTTCTTTACTGCTTTCTCAATATACAGGTTGAATAACATCGGGAATAAGCTACAACCCTGTCTCACACCCTTCACACCACTGCTTCCCTTTCATGCCCCTCGATTCTTATAACTGTCATCTGGTTTCTGTACAAATTGTAAATAGCCTTTCGCTCCCTGTATTTTACCCTTCCTACCTTTAGAAATTGAAAGAGAGTATTCCAGTAAACATAGTCAAAAGCTTTCTGTAAGTCTACAAATGCTAGAAACGTGGGTTTGTCTTTCCTTAATCTATTTTCTAAGATATGTCGTAGGGTCAGTATTGCCTCACGTGTTCCAACATTTCTACGGAATCCAAACTGGTCTTCCTCGAGGTCGGCTTCTACCAGTTTTTCCATTCGTCTGTAAAGAATTCGTGTTAGTATTTTGCAGCCGTGGCTTATTAAACTGGTAGTTCGGTAATTTTCACAATTGCCAACACCTGCTTTCTTTGGAATTGAAATTATTATACTCTTCTTGAAGTCTGAGGGTATTTCGCCTCTCTCATACATCTTGCTCACCTGATGGTATAGTTTTGTCAGGGCTGGCTCTCCCAAGGCTATCAGTAGTTCTAATGGAATGTTGTCTACTCCCGTGACCTTGTTTCGACTTATGTCTTCTGCTTCCACCTTTCTGCTTTCCCTTCTTTGCTTAGAACTGGGTTTCCATCTGAGCTCTTTATATTTATGCAAGTGGTTCTCTTTTCTCCAAAGGTCTCTTTAATTTTCCTGTAGTCAGTATCTATCTTACCCCTAGTGATATACTCCTCTACATCCTTAAATTTGTTCAAAAATGGTTCAAATAGCTCTGAGCACTATGGGACTTAACATCTGTGGTCATCAGTTCCCTAGAACGTAGACCTGCTTAAACCTAAAAAACCTAAGGATATCACACACATCCATGCCCAAGGCAGGATTCGAACCTGCGACCGTAGCGGTCACACGGTTCCAGACTGAAGCACCTGGAACCTCACATTTGTCCTGTAGCCATCCCTGCTTAGTCATTTTGCACTTCCTGTAGATCTGATTTTTGACACGTTTGTATTCCTTTTTGCCTGCTTCATTTACTGCATTTTTATACTTTCTCCTTTCATCAGTTAAATTCAATATCTCTTCTGTTACCCAAGGATTTCTACTAGCCCTCGTCTTTTTTCCTACATGATCCTCTGCTGCCTTCACTATTTCATCTCTCAAAGCTACCCATTCTTCTTCTACTGTATTTCTTTCCCCAATTCTTGTCAGTCGTTCCCTAATGCTCTTCCTGAAACACTCTATAACCTCTGGTTCTGTCAATTTATCCAGGTCCCATCCCCTTAAATTCCCACATTTTTGCAGTTTCTCCAGTTTTAATCTACAGTTCATAACCAATAGATTGTGGTCAGAGTCCACATCTGCCCCTGGAGATGTCTTACAATTTAAAACCTGGTTCCTAAATCTTTGTCTTACTATTACGTAATCTATCTGAAACCTTCCAATATCTCCAGGCTTCTTCCATGTATAGAACCTTCTTTCATGATTCTTGAACCAAGTGTTTGCTATGATAAAGTTATGCTCTGTGCAAAATTCTACCAGGCGGCTTCCTCTTTCATTCCTTGCCACCTTTCCATATTCACCTACTACGTTTCCTTCTCTTCCTTTTCCTAACATCGAATTTCAGTCACCCATGAACATTAAATTTTCGTCTCCATTCACTGTTGTTGTTGTTGTGGTCTTCAGTCCTGAGACTGGTTTGTTGCAGCTCTTCATGCTACTCTATCATGTGCAAGCTCCTTCATCTCCCACTAAGCACTGCAGCCTACTTCCTTCTGACTCGCTTCACTATCTGAATAATTTCTTAAATCTCATCATACATTTCATCAATCTCTTCGTTATCTGCGGAACTAGTTGGCATATAAACCTGTACTACTGTGGTAGGCGTGGGCTTCGTATCTATCTTGGCCACAATAATGCGTTCACTATGCTGTTTGCAGTAGCTTACTCGCACTCCTATTTTTTATTCATTATTAAACTTACTCCTGCACTGCACCTATTTGTTTTTGTATTTATAACCACGCATTCACCTGACCTGAAGTCTTGTTCCGCCTGCACACCGAACTCCACTAATTCCCACTATATC
This sequence comes from Schistocerca gregaria, assembly GCF_023897955.1. Lineage (NCBI taxonomy): Eukaryota > Metazoa > Arthropoda > Insecta > Orthoptera > Acrididae > Schistocerca > Schistocerca gregaria. The sequence continues at coordinate 162,695,761 of NC_064920.1, forward strand.
TAACTTTAACCTATCCATTTCCCTTTTTAAGTTTTCTAACCTACCTGCCCGATTAAGGGATCTGACATTCCACGCTCAGACCCGTAGAAAGCCAGTTTTCTTTCTCCTGATAATAACGTCCTCGTGAGTGGTCCCCGCCCGGAGATCCGAATGGGGAAAATTTTACCCAAGCGGACGCCATCATCATTTAACCATACAGTAAAGCTGTCCTCGGGAAAAATTATGGCCGTAGTTTCCCGTTGCTTTCAGGCGTTCGCTGTACCAAAACAGCAAGGCCTTTTTGGTTAGAGTTACAGGGCCAGATCAGTCAATTATCCAGACTGTTGCCCTACTGAAAAGGCTGCTGCCCCTCTTCAGGAACCACCCGTTTGTTTGGCCTCTCAACAGGTATCCCTCCGTTGTGGTTGCACCTACGGTACGGCTATCTGTATCGCTGACGCACGCAAGCCTCCCCACCAACGGCAGGGTCCATGGTTCATGGAGTGGGCGATCCATGTGACGTGTCAAAAAGTCTGACAGTGATTACGGGCAGTATAAGACGTCACCTCAAATAATATGCGAATCTATCTGTCTATAGCAATGGATCTTGAGAATAGTGTTTCTTTATTATTAATTTGTGTGTCTTACATTTTGTTGATTCACGTTGTAGAAGTAAGTAGAGGGACACTTGGTGCTGTCAATCGGCGTAACGACCACAGCCAACTAATCTGCATCGATAGCGGCAAAGAGATTCATATCGCAAAGAATACCCACACAACGCAGATGGCCGCTGGAAGCGTCACCGAACGTCGAATGCAGTAATAATTAAATTATTAAAGATGACAAATTTGTCGCTCGTTTATCTATTTTAATGGTTCCGAATGGGTTCTGTATACATCTAATAGGCTAGTTCTCACCAAGTTGGGATCGAGTTCTCATATTGTGGTTGAAATCTCAAACTGAAGTCGCGATCGTCGGACTGTAGTTTACTGTTAATGCACTGATGCTTAATTGTTCGAAGTATAAAATTGTTTAGGCTTTCGTGGCCACTTGTTACAAACTGCCTGTTGGCTTCTGCCTCGGTTTCCTCAGCCGACGTTTGTCTGATGATTTTTCTGACGTTTCGCCAGCACGAGTGGTTGACAATGTCAAAGTTTTGCCCTCCGTGCTGCAGTCCATCACCAGTAATGGAGGGTATAAGCTTTAACAATGCCAGCCACTAATGCTAGCGAAACGTCAGAAAAATCATCTGACAACTTCGGCTGAAGAATCTGAGACAGGGGCCAACACGCAGTTTGTTCGAAGTACGTTCCGATAACGGGAATAATTTTAAGTTCAATGGAGAACAGAAGTGAATGAAGAGATATGCACGATAAATGGGGAAATCGTCAGAAGATCCTGATCAGTGTAAGAAAATATTTTGTAGTGCATTTCATTTCGGATTTCTTACTAGTAAAGGCTATTGTGACCAATACTACGTGGAAAGTTTATGTGTTGGGGATATTGGTTTTAATCGGCGTAGCGCCGATTGAGTTCCAGCTGAATAACTAGTGATTCTGTGAGTGCAACGCTCTCGTGCGGATGAGTTCATCCCATTAATTATTGATGGTTTCTCGAAAATAGCACTGAGCAACGCGTCGTCTCAGTAGCTGGTTATGGGTGTGGATTTGCAACAAGCAGTGAACGCGTCACTGGTTTCATTCAACGCAGCTGTTTTGTGGTTATGTTGCGGGATTCAGGTTTACAACATCACTAAAGAACTGTTTATAGTCTGCCAACACAAGTAATTTTAAGTTTTAATGTTATGTTCGCAGGAACCACTAATTAGACTCAAACTGGCGATATCGTGCACTTGGAAATATTGTTATGCTTGACCCACATCTACTTGATGTTAGTTAAAGGGAAAGTTTCTGAGTAGCCCCAACGCCGAAAGAGGGATATTTTTCCACGGTTTGTTAAGCTTAACGACAGAAGTGGTAGCGGAAAAGCAGACATTTCTTTTCCAGCGCATATTTCATTGTAACTCTCTTTATGGGATTACGGGAACTCGCTCAGAACAGACGCTTCGTGTATTGTGTTTGAAGAAACAAATAAACCAGTAAATGAGATTCATGGTCATGTGTAAACTGAAAAAGAAGTGTACGTCTGCTCCTTTCAGCCACCCCTTAAAGGTGATCAAGTTTTATTTGAAAGAAAGGTATTAAAAATAATTTCAAAGTGAAAATCAGTAATAAAAGAGAACTCACTGTTATATGCAGCAAGGACAAGTTACAGCTACTTAATATTAAAAGATAAAAATGAACTGATTGTAAAAAACCTAGTTGCGATAATGTAAATAAAAAATAGTCTGCTCTTCATGAATAAAAAGTTAAAGAAATGTTTAATTGAATTTTGCGGGTTCTGATTAAATCGAAACAAGATATCAGTCGTATATAACGCCTGTAATTATGTTAATTATTTAGTGAATTATTTAAAAAATTTTCTGAGAGGAATCACTAGAAACCAAGAGGTAGATAACACGAGAGCCAAGGTGCTAATTTGCAGCTAGAGATTCAATTTCATATAATTTTGTTGAAAAATAGTGGCAGCTGTTAGGTAAATCGCTGATTTGATCCTGAGAACTGTGTGTTCGAGGTAATCCCTGTATTATACAACAGGAGTGCTGCTGTCCTTGTGATTTTGGGTTTATATAAGTTATTCAAAATATAATACAATCTTGTGGGTTTAATTTTATCAGGTTTTAACTCATGAAGAAGATAGAAAATTTGTAGTTTATCGGAGGAAGAAATAATTTGATTACGGGAACGATCAAAGTCAGTGACGTATTTTAAAAGATCGTATCTCAATCACATCCCGGTCTCTAACTTCTACGAAGTAAAGTGCGCTTTCTTATGCACGCCTTTAGGGTAGTTGTCCTAAAGACTTACTTCAACTATTTAGACAGTGTTTAAAAAAAATACGGGAGGTGTAACCCAGTGTTGCGTAAATATCCCAGTGCGGTACTGTTACATCCAAGTTGCTTCAATTCGTAAACGTGCGACTGATCCCAAAGAAACACAGAACCTATGAATCTTACATGAACACTGTTAAACACAGTCAACTACGTTAATAGGTCATATTCTTGCTTGCTTGGAGAATCCGTGCCGATAAGTAGGGATAGTAAGTGCTCGGGTGAGAGTGCCATGCCATCTGGCTAAAGAATTCTGTTAAGTAAAGTCACTTAACTGTTGTCATCCACGAGCTGCAATACGAAATATATAAAACAGCGTGCTACACTCTTTCAGGGCTAGTGCGGATACTGAATATTTTTCCCTGGTGAAGCAGGTCCCACACGAGAAAAGTAAGTACGCAGGGAAGCGACAATCGACCACGGAGCGCCGTCGCACCCATCGACTCAACAGGACACGATATTCGAAGTCAGCAGGAATTAAAGACGGTACTTTCTGTAAGCTATAGCAGGAGTCTGAAATTATTTTCAACAGGTCTGTGCTCATCCGTATACTGCACTCTTGTTTCTGAACTGGCTACGTGACGCTGAAGTACAAACGTGCCCAGCAAGACCGTCAGATCTATAGCCGATACAGTATGTATATGGCTGGCTTGGACTTCACCTCCGTCCCAGAGATAGTATCCAGGAGATCAAGGACCAGTTACATCAATACATCAATTGTGGGCAATCTCGAGTTAGGACAGTATTTTTTTTTTCGTCAGTCTTCTGATTGATTTGATCCGACCCGCTCCGATTTCCTCTCCTGTTCCGACCTTTTCATCTCATTTCACCTACAACGTACGCCCTCAACTATTTGCTGCATGCATTCCATTCTCTGTCTTCCATCACAGTTTCGATCTTCTGTTGGTCCCTGTAGTACCAAGGAAGTTATTGCTCTATGTTTTACCAGATATGCTATCACCCTGTCCCTTCTTCTTGTCAGTGTTTTTTCCATATATTCCTTTTTTCCTCGATTCTGCGGAGAACCACCTCTTCTGTAGCACTAAATCTCAAATACTTTGATTCTCTCCTGTTCCAGTTTTACCACAGTCCATGTCTCACTAGCATACAAAGCTGTACTCCAAACATACATTCTCAGAAATTTCTTCCTCAAATTAATAAGCTCTATGTTTGATACTAATAGACTTCTCTTGGCCAGGAATGCCCATTTTGTCAGTGCTAGTCTGCTTTTGATGTCCTCCTTGCTCCGTCCGTCATTGGTTATTTTGCTGCCTAGGTAACAGAATTCCTTAACTTCATCTAATTTGTGACCATCAATCATGATGTTAAGTTTCTCGCTGTTCTCATTTCTGCAGTTTCTCATCACTTTTGACTTTTTTCGATTTACTCTCAATCCATATTATGTACACATTAGGTTGTTCATTGCATTCATCATATCATGTATTCTTCTTTACTTTCACTCAGGATAGCAACGTCATCAGCGAATCATTATTGATATCCTCTCTCCTTGAATTTTAATTCCATTCCTGAATCTTTCTTCTATTTCCATCACTGCGTCTTCGATGTATAGATCGAACAGTAGGGGGGAAAGACAACACCCTTTCTAATCCGAGCATTTCGTTCTTGGTCGTCCACTCTTCGCTCTTGTACACATTGTTTATCACCCGACTCTTCCTATAACTTAAACCTATTTTTCTCAGAATTTCGAACATGTTTCATCATTTTACACTGTCGAACGCTCTTTCCATGTGGTCAGATCCTATGATTGTGTCTTAATTTTTCTATAGTGTTGCTTCCATTATCAACCGCAACGTCAGAGTTGCCTCTCAGGTCCCATTACCTTTTCTAAAGCCAAACTGATCGTCATCTAACACATCCCCAGTTTCCAAAAATGTTCAAATGTGTGTGAAATCTTATGGGACTTACCTGCTAAGGTCATCAGTCCCTAGCTTACACACTACTTAACCTAAACTATCCTACGGACAAACACACACTCCCATGCCCGAGGGAGGACTCGAACCTCCGCCGGGACCAGCCGCACAGTCCACGACTGCTGCGCCTAAGACCGCTCGGCTAATAATGCGCGGCCTCAGTTTTCTTTTCCATTCTTCTGTATATCATCATTGTTAGCAACTTAGATGCATGAGTTGTTTAGCTGACTGACCATCGCACTTGTCGGCCCTTGCTATTTTCGGAAAAGTGGGGAAGAGGTTTTTCCGAAAGTCTGATTATATACGGCCAGTCTCAAACATTCTACACATCAACGCGAATAGCCGTTTTGTTGCCACTTTCTTAAATGATCTTAGATGTCTTATCTATCCCTTCTGCCTTATCTGATCTTAAGTCTTCCAAAGTTCTTTGGAGTACTAATTCAAATACTGGATGCCCTACCTCCTCCTTATCAACTCCTGTTTCTTCCTCTATCATGCAAGAGAATCCTTCCCCCTATCGAGGCCTTCAATGTACTCTTTCTACCTATCCGCTCTCTGTTTAGCATTTAACAGCGGAATATCCATTACACTTTTAATGTCACATTCCTTGCTTTTAATTCCGCCGAAGGTTGTTATCACTTTTCTATATGCTGAGTCACTCCATTCTTTTTTGTTTTTTAACATTTTTCATGGAGTCAATTCGCCTTACCTTCTCTGCACTTCTTGTTTATTTCATTTCTACGAGACTTGTATTCCTTAATTTCCTTGAACATTTTTTAGCCGCGCGGTGTAGCCGTGCGGTCTGGAGTGCCTTGCTACGGTTCGAGTCCTTCCTCGGTCATGGGTGTGTGTGTTGTCCTTAGCATTAGTTCGTTTAAGTTAGATTAAGTAGTAAGTAAGCCTAAAGACGGATGACCTCAGCAGTTTGATCCCATAAAACGAACCACAAATTTCCCAATTTTTCCATTTTTGTACTTCCTTCTTTCATCAATCAACTGAAGTATTTCTTCTGTCATCCTTAGTTTCTGCACAGTTACCTTCCTTGTAGCTATGTTTTTCCTTCCGATTCCTGTGACTGCCCTTTTTAGGGATATCCATGTCTGTTCAACTGAACTACCTACTGAGCTATTCATTGTGGCAGTATCAATATCCTCGGAGAACTTCAAGTGTGTGTCTTCATTCCTTAGTATTTTCGTATCCCACTTCCTTGCACACTGATTCTTCCGGACTAGTCTCAAACTTCGGCCTACTCTTCATCACTACTAAATTGTGATCTCAGTCTATATCTGCTCCAAGGTAGACGCTGCAATGCAGTATCTAATTTCGGAATCTCTGCCTAGCCATAATGTAATCTAACTGAAATCTTACTGTATCTCCCATCGATTTGCAAGTATACCTCTTACTCTTGTGACTGTTGAACAGAGTATTCGCTATTTGATATTTACTGCGACACTCCTCTCTCATTCATACTGCCAAGCCGATATTCTCCCGTAACCCTTTCTTCCACTCCTTCTCCTACAACCGCATTCGGATCCCCCATGGCTATTAGATTGTTATCTCCCTTTGCGTACTGAACAACCCTATCACTGAGCTGTTGAGAGTAGTTCACACTGCCGTAATCTCCTATTCATAACTAATCCTACTCATGTAATGCCATTTTCTGCTGCTGTTATATCACTCTGTAATCGTCTGACCACAAATCTTTCTTTCCATTTTACTTCACTGACCCTCACTACATTTAGATTGAACGTTAGCACTTACCATTTCAGATTTTCTAGCTTGCCTATTATGTTCAAACTTTTGACATTCCACGTTCCGACTTGTATAAGATTCTCCAGTCACTGGTTATCCAATCTTTTCTCCTGGTCACCTCCCCCTTGACAGTCCGCTACCGGAGATCCGAATGGTAGTCTGGAAGCTTATGACTCTTTTTTCAAGTACAGACCAGATGTCCTGAAGATATACATGACGTATCTTTAATGCAGCGGTATTCATTACCTGCTGCAGTCTGATGCCACTGATGATTGCTGATTCTTCCGTCATGTAACGACAGTTTCTCACCCCAAGTGTAAGAGAGTGCGTTGAACCTCTGTCCGCTCATCCGCCCTCTTTGACAGGCAGTTAGTATAATGAGGGTGACTCCTTATGCCGGAGATTGCTAAAGATTTTTATACGAAATTTAAGCAGTGGCAGGGTTTGAACCCGGAGCCGAGTACGTTTTGATTACTAGTCAAAGATTGTACACCTGGACCACTGGTGCAAAGGAGAGGATACAACGGCCTTATGAGACCCTTGCTTTATCCAGACCAGAGAGGCTGCAACGCCATAGTTACAAGTGGGCACGTAGTACCAAGTTCTTTGCAAAGTGGACTCGATTTTGTAATCGCAGCAATAACATGATACCATCTCAAGCCGTGAAGCTTCATTTAGTTCCCTCCTCACATTTAGGTGCTTCGCTTTTTTGGCCAGACGGTATATCTTCGTTAATATAATGTTGTTATCGACTGCATTTGAAGGCAGCAATCTTCCCTGTGAAGACTGCAGTCGATAAAGAGTTAGTATTGGCGTAGATACAGAGCGTTTTCTTAAGAGAGAGCACAAATGTAACAGGACAGGAAATAGAGAATGCTCCACTGACCAATTTGAGATAGGGAACCTGAGGTCAGAGAGGCCAGCTTAAGGATATATGAAAGTAGACTCGTCTACCGCTTTGTCTGTCATTGCTGTTAGAAACGTCCCCTTAGAAATAATTAAAGAATGAGTGTGTTAGTAAACTTCTACGTTATTTGATACAAAGGCAGCTGAGTAAAACTCAGCGAACTCAAACACTTTTCTCTTCACTTATTGTGATGTCGCCGCCAGACACCACACTTGCTAGGTGGTAGCCTTTAAATCGGTCGTGGTCCGGTAGTATACGTCGGACCCGCTTGTCGCCACTATCAGTGATTGCAGACCGAGCGCCGCCACACGGCCGGTCTAGAGAGACTTCCTAGCACTCGCCCCAGTTGTACAGCCGACTTTGCTGGTGATGGTTCACTGACTTCTACGCTCTCATTTGCCGAGACGATAGTTAGCATTGCCTTCAGCTACGTTATTTGCTACGACCTAGCAAGGCGCCAGTACCCGTACTATTGATATTGTGAATCATGTACCACAAAGAGCGACGTTCGTCATTAATGGATTAAAGTTAAGTATTCCGCCAGCTACGTCCGTTTTTCTCAATTCTAATTCCCTTGTCCTGTTCCAGACCCCACGCCAGCCAGCGTGAGCTGAGACGCGTGCATTTCGGCCTCCTTCAGTAGCACGGTTGGCTCTCCTGCCAAACACAACACTTATTCTGATCAACACTACACTGACACACAATATTTTTAGCGCAGCTCTATCGGACTTCCAATAATCTCTACAGAAGAATGGCCCTGAGTAACAATAACCTAAACCTTTCATGAATGACTTACCTCAGAAAAATCTTCGTTATTCGAACTACTGCGCCGGCCGCGGTGGTCGTGCGGTTCTGGCGCTGCAGTCCGGAACCGCGGGGCTGCTACGGTCGCAGGTTCGAATCCTGCCTCGGGCATGGGTGTGTGTGATGTCCTTAGGTTAGTTAGGTTTAAGTAGTTCTAAGTTCTAGGGGACTGATGGCCATAGATGTTAAGTCCCATAGTGCTCAGAGCCATTTGAACCATTTTTTCGAACTACTGCAATACAGCGAGCGCCAATACTTCCAGCTAAATAAAAGATTCTAACTACTGAAGGCACTAACTACTGATAGGTATAGTTAGCAAATGAAAGATTTTCATAGAGAAAAAACAATATATATATATATATATATATATATATATATATATATATATATCATGACATCCATCGTTACAAATTTTCTTTTCCTGGCGGACACACGACCAGATCGTCCGCTTATAGTAACCTCTCAAAATTCTGGCATCTCTCTCTCCACATACACCACAGCTGGCGTCTCACTTCCGAATGCCCAACGCTACGCGCTGTACACATCCAACTGCCCAACAATACACAAGCGAATATTCCAACAATGACTCCAACCAGCCACAGGCTACACACAGCACAGTCAGTGATTTTCATGCAGAGCGCTACGTGGCGTTACCAACATAAAAACCTAAGCAGCCTACTTACATGTTTCCCAGTTTATTTACATCTAGTATGCATATAAATTCACATGTACTGCGGTGTTTATTTACATGTACTTTCTTTATTTCCTGCGAGGAAACAAGGAAGAAGAGCCTGATTACCAGGAAGTCATGATGCAGGTTTTTGTTTACTTTACTCGTCCATAAGGTGGCTCTATTGTATCTTATTTACATTGTCCCATGACAGAAAGTGCAATGGATCGACGACAGACCCATTCATTATTCAGTGCTGTTCAGAGACGTACAGTACAATTCGATGTAGCAGTACCGATAGATTATTTCCTGGTCGCTGGATTGGAAGGCGAGGTCCTATTCCATGACCTCCGTGGTCATCTATCCGGAATCAAAAACATGGTTCAAATGGCTCTGAGAACTATGGGACTTAACATCTGAGGCCACCAGTCACCTAGAACTTAGAATTACTTAAACCTAACTAACCTAAGGACATCACACACATCCATGCCCAAGGCAGGATTCGAACCTGCGACCGTAGCGATCTCGCGGTTCCAGACTGAAGCGCCTGGAACCACTCGGCCACATTGGCCGGCTATCCTGAAGCACCATGATAATTTCCTATGGGAATATCTGAAGTCACTTGTGTATGAGACCCCACTGGATACGGATATGGAATCTGCTGCCAGAATTGTAGCTGCCTGGGATGTGATTCGAAACACACCGGAATTTCTCAGGGTGCGTCAGAATCCCGTTCGCCGATGCCTTGCTTGCATTGAGGCCAATGCGGGCCAGTTTCAACAAATTTTGTAAGATACAGTACAAATGGTACCGTTATTGTGTTAGTGATGGTATTTGTATTTAGCTAATGTTAATGGAAAAAGTTCACCGTAAAGTGATTTTATTCCTGTTCTCTCCTTCAGCTGGCTTCTCCGACCTCAGGTTCCCTATTTGAAGTTGTTTAGTGGAGTATTCTCTATGTCCTGTTAAATATTTGCACGCTCTTACGCGAACACCCGGTATACATATGTTGCCACAAATTTAGATGGGCAAACGCACGAAGCGCGTCCTGTCACAAATCGACATGTATAAAATGTATCTGGTTGATGTACGAGGGTCGTTCAACACGTAATGCCCTATATTTTTTTCAAAAGCTATTAATATACACTACTGTCCATTAATATTGCTACACCACGAAGATAACCTGCTACAGACGCTAAATTTAACCGACAGGAAGAAGATGCTGTGATATACAAATGATTAGCTTTTCAGAGCATTCACACAAGGTTGGCGCCGGTGGCGACACCTACAACGTGCTGACATGAGGAAAGTTTCCAACCGATTTCTCATACACAAACAGGAGTTGACCGGCGTTGCTTGGTGAAACGTTTTTGTGATGCCTCGTGTAAGGAGGAGAAATGCGTACCATCACGTTTCCGACTTTGATAAAGGTCGGATTGCAGCCTACCGCGATTGCGGTTTATCGTATCGCGACATTGCTGCTCGCGTTGGTCGAATTCCAATGACTGTTAGCAGAATATGGAATCGGTTGGTTCAGGAGGGTAATACGGAACGCCGTGCTGGATCCCAATGGCCTCGTATCACTAGCAGTCGAGATGAGAGGCATCTTATCCGCATGGCTGTAACGTATCGTGCAGCCACGTCTCGATCCCTGATACAACAGATGGTGACGTTTGTAAGACAACAACCATTTGCACGGACAGTTCGACGAAGTTTGCAGCAGCATGGACTATCAGCTCGGAGACCATGGCTGCGGTTACCCTTGACGCTGCATCACAGACAGGAGCGCCTGCGATGGTGTACTCAGCGACGAACCTGGGTGCACGAATGGCAAAACGTCATTTTTTCGGATGAATTCATGTCATGTTTACAGCATCATGATGGTCGGATCCGTGTTTGGCGACATCGCGGTGAATGCACATTGGGAGCGTGTATTCGTCATCGCCATACTGGCGTATCACCCAGCATGATGGTATGGGGTGCCGCTGGTTACACGTCTCGGTCACCTCTTGTTCGCATTGACGGTACTTTGAACAGTGGACGTTACATTTGAGATGTGTTACGACCCGTGGCTCTATCTTTCATGCGATCCCTGCGAAATCCTACAATTCAGCAGGATAAAGGACGATTTCATGTTGCAGGTCCTGTACAGGACTTTTTGGATACAGAAAATGTTCGACTGCTGCCCTGGCGAGCACATTCTACAGATTTCTGACCAACTGAAAAAGTCTGGTCAATGGTGGCCGAGCAACTGACTCGTCACAATATGCCAGTCACTACTCTTGATGAACTGTGGTATCGTGTTGAAGATGCATGGGCAGCCTTACCTGTACACGCCATCCAAGCTCTGTTTGACTCAATGCCCAGGCTTATCAAGGCCGTTATTACGGCCAGAGGTGGTTGTTCTGGGTACTGATTTCTCAGGATCCATGCATCCAAATTGCGTGAAAATGTAATCAGATGTCAGTTCTAGTATAATATGTATGTCCAATGAATACCCGTTTATCATCTGCATTTCTTCTTGGTGTAGCAATTTTAATTGCCAGTAGTGTACATAGACAAACGTCTTTGTTGGTGCTTTACATCTGATGTTCGTTCTATGAGCCGTTGGAGTTTCGAACCGCCATGGCATATAGCTGACTCACGTTACAAGCAGCGTGCTGTTATTGAATTCTTGTGTGCAGAAAAGGAAACCGTGGTTAACATCCACAAATGTTTGTATTGAGTGTATGTCGATGCTGCAGTTTATGGAGTACAGTTGGGCGATGTGTAAAAAAGGTAACAGCGCCAGGAATTTCAGAAACAGAGCTCAATGATCAGCCACAGTCGGGACGCTTTGACCCAGCCACTGCTCCAGACATGCTACAGTCCAGACCTGGCACCCTCGGACTTCCATCGTTTTGGGCCGCTTAAAGATTCTCTACGGGGAACACACTTTGGAGATGACGAGAGTGTCAGTCATGCAGTGAAACATGGCTACGCCTACAGGACAAGAGCTTTTACCAGCAGGAAATATGCGGACTTCCACAGTGTTGGCGGTTTTTTTTTTTTTGTAATAAATCTTATGGGACTTAACTGCTAAGGTCATCAGTCCCTAAGCTTACACACTACTTAACCTAAATTATCCTAAGGACGAACACCAAACACACACGCCCATGCCCGAGCGAGGACTCGAACCTCCGCTGGGATCAGCCGCACAGTCCATGGCTGCAGCGCCTGTGACCGCTCGGCTAATCCCGCCATAGAACGTGATGGAGACTACGTAGAAAAATAGGACATGGACATGACATGTTGATGTATATTGTCACCAATTCTGACTCTTAACAGTAAATACGTTCTGAGAAAAAAAAGTGGGGTATTACTTATTGAACGACCCTCGTATTTGTTCACGCTTGTTTATTGCAACACCTGGTGAATGAGAGAAAACGCAGCAGAGCGGGAGCTACCTTGAACAGAATGCCGATGGAGGCGAGCGCTATGATGGTTGCGTCGTTGAAATCTGCCAAGAGCGTCTGACCGGCGAGCAGGCGGCTGTTGAAGGCGACGAAGGCGAGAGCCGCGGGCACGCCCCCCAGCACGTCGTCAGCGATCTGCGCCCACAGCTCTCGCGTCTTCACGCTGTCCAGCCGCAGCTGCGGACAAACACACACGTCAAGTTCCGGATGTACAGCATTCCACATACGCTTCCTACATTTGATAAATGACTATTCTGACTGCCCTACCACTACCAGTCGGTTTTCGGAGTGAGAAATATTAGAGTTTATGAAGATAGTAACTGTACCGAAAGAACAGATACCAATGATGACCATACAGCTTCTCTAGAAAGAAATGGTAATTAATCGAAACCCTCAACTGCCAACAGGTGTTGTTGATATACCTCAATGGGAACAGCTAAAAATGTGTGCCCCGACCAGGAATCGAACCCGGGATCTCCTGCTTACACGGCAGACGCTCTATCCATCTGAGCCAGCGAGGGCGCAGAGGGTAGCGCTACTGCAGGGACTTATCCCTTGCACGCTTCCCGTGAGACCTGTGGTGTCACCGCCAGACATCATACTTGCTGGGTGGTAGCCTTTAAATCGGCCGCGGTCCGTTTAGTATACGTCGGACCCGCGTGTCGCCACTATCAGTGATTGCACACCGAGCGCCGCCACACGGCAGGTCTAGTCTAGAGAGACTCCCTAGCACTCGCCTCAGTTGTACAGCTGACTTTGCTAGCGATGGTTCACTGTCTACATACGCTCTCATTTGCCGAGAGGACAATTTAGCATAGCCTTCAGCTACATCATTTGCTACAACCTAGCAAGGCGCCATATTCAGTTACTATTCTGAACAGATAATATTGTGCATCATGTACCGTCAAGAGCGACGTTCATCATTAATGGATTAAAGTTAAGTATGAAACTAATTACGTCCGCTTTCTGAATTTTAATTCCTTGTCATGTTCCAGACCTCACGTCAGTATAGTCCTTCCCTCCTCACGCCAGCATGCGTGAGCTAAGACGCGTGCATTTCGGCCTCCTCTAGTAACACGTACCAAGTCCCGTAAGAGTTAGGTGAATATGTGTGCATCCGCACAGAAGAAGAAGGTCATGGCCGGTGTTGCCAGAACTATATACATATACGGATATGGTGTCTGTTCTAGAACGAGACCATTAAAAACACAGAATCGTAATTTCAGATAAAGAGGCCGCCCATATAATATTCAATACTGCGTCATTCAGAGCTAGAACTTCTAGCAAGAAAACTTTTTTTTATAAAATGCACGTAAAATTATTAGGCTTAAAATACACACCAAAGACGGACGTTATGCGGTTAAACTTTTTTCCCCTCCCCTTTTTTTATAGCTACATTGAAATGTGTAAAATGCGTCCTATAGGATACTTGCGAGTTTGTCGCTTTAGATGATGACGCATTTTACTCATTTCGATGTAGCTATAAAAAAAGGGGGGAATTTACCCGCATAACGACCGTCTTCCACGATGGTGTGTATTTTTAAGCCTAATAATTTTACTTGTATTTTATAAAAAAAAGTTTTCTTGTTAGAAGTTCTACCTCCGAATGACGCAGTATTGAGTATTGTATGGGCGGCCTCTTTATCTGAAATTACGGTCCTGTGTTTTTAATGGTCTCGTTCTAGTGGTATATGATACGAAAAACCTGTTTACGTACTGCATCTGTGTGTTGTATTATACACCTTGTTTTCTCATTTTAAATTTACTTCGTGAAAATTTTAGGATAAGTTATTGCACAGGTGTTGCCCCTATAAATTCCATGTTATCAATGTTTCATGTGCATTACATTTATAAAGTTTTAGCGGGTATGTATATCCAGTTTACGATCTCTCGCTCTTATTACTGCTGCGTCGCAGCGCCACCTCTTGAGGTGATTCTGCATTAGGCTTCAGTACTGGCACACGACGCTGTGGTGCATTATGCTTACTACCTGAGCCCTAATCTTACTCTGTTACTCGCTCCTGTGGACGGGAACGCGTTATGCAGATCTTGGTGCCTCTCGCATCCATATAGAAAAGGTAATGATTTTACTATTTTATATTTCTAGTTTTTACTGAGTTTAACGAAGGTTATGTTGGCCTGATATATTCGACGATGCCCTGTGGCTACACTGACTAAAGGATTCTTCTAAGAAATACCAAATTAAGGTATTTGTTCTTTCAATAGTTGATCTGTTTATACATGCTTACATGTTATCCAAGTCTGCTCAACGCTATCGCGATTCTATAATAGATGTATTTGTTCTCTGTTTTCTATGTAGAGATCCTGAAGATGCCTAAATAAGGTGAAACGCGTCGTTGAAAAATAAAAAAACTAAAATTGCAACGAAGACTCTTTTTAACCAATACTGTTAAGCACTGGTTTGCTGTATGACACATATGGATTGGAAGAAATCCTAAAGGATATTTGCCGAGTCACTCATTACTTGCGCCAACTAAGGTGATGATTTCCGTAAGAGATCGGACAAAGTGTGCGTATTCACACAGAAGAAGGTCATTGTCCCGGTAGCCTTTAACTGTATGAAGATAGTAACTGTTCCGAAAGAACAGACACCAATGATGACCATGCAGCTTCTCTAGAAAGTATTGAGTGAATTTGCGAATATCCTTTAGGAACATTACGAATGGAGATTGTGGATAGTTGGGAATGTGGGTCTTACGGGAAGCGTGCAGGGGATAAGCCCCCGGTGGCTCAAATGGATAGAACGTCTGCCATGTAAGCAAGAGGTCGGGGCACACATTTTCAGCTGTCCCCATTGAGGTATATCAACAGCACCTGTTGGCAGCTAAGGATTCCGATTAATTATCATACGAAAGTTTAATTTCTTTAATTAATGTAGTAGCTGGAGGTAACAAGGTGAAAAAAATATTTCCCGCCATTTCGTTTCTGACGTTGGGTGGAGCGGGACAAACAAGGTAAGTCGTAAGTACCTCCGACTGCCATCGTAGCTGACAAGGATACGGCCTGACATGTGGCTCACTGATTTTGATCAACTTCCTCAAGGACATTCTATATGAGAAGAATGTGTCACCACATTTGGTGGACTTCAGATTATACATTGTTGTCGAAGTTGAGTGACTGTGGGAAGATACAAGATGACTTGGACAAAATTTCCAGATGGTATGATGAATGGCAGCTAGCCCTAAATGTGGAAAAATGTAACTTAATGCTGATGAACAGAAAGATCAAACCCGTAATGTTCGGATACAGCATGTCCTGCTTGACAGTGTCAAGTGATTTAAATATCTGTACGTAACGTTACAAAGCGATATGAGGTGGAACGAACATGTGAGAATCGCGGCAGAAAAGGGGAATGGTCGACTTGCGTTTATTGGAAGAATTTCAGGAAAGAGTGGTTCACCTGTAAAGGAGACCGCATATAGGACGCTTGTGCGACCTGCTGTTCAGTACTGCTCTAGAATTTGGCGTCCGTACCAAGTCGGATTGAAGGAAGAGATCGAAGCAATTCAGAGATGGACTGCTAGATTTGTTACCGGTAGGTTCGAACAACACGTAAGTGTTCCGGAGATGCTTCGGGAACTCAAATGGGAGTCCCTGGAGGGAAGGAGACGGTCTTTTCGAGAAACACTATTGAGATTTAGAGAACCGGCACTTGAAGCTGACTGCCCAACGACTCTACTGCCGACAATAACATTTCGCGTAGGGAGCACGAAGATAAGATACAAGAAATCAGGGCTCATACAGAGTCATATAGGCAGTCGTTTCTCCCTCACTTTATTTGCGACTGGGACAGGAAAGGGAATGACAAGTAGTGGTACGAGGTACCCTTCGCCACGCACCGTATGGTCGCTTGTGGAGTACCTATGTGGATGTAGATGTTGCAGACATACTGAATTTTTCTTTAAATTTGGGAGGAGATCCATATCCATCTCCAGTTTCGAGAAAATGAATTATGGGTGGCACACTGACTTCCACCTGTCCAGGCAGACAATACAGCAGGTAGACTATTTATGACATCCACTGTATCTCATAAATAGCCACTGAAATAAGGGTTTGGCTATCGATAGTTCATAGAGAGGAGAGTATCTCGCCTATGCTTAATATGCAAAACTGTTTTATCTACAGCAATACACAAGTCAATACAGACTTTTTTCCAATGCATAATGTAATAAACGAAGTCACTGATACCACAACACAATAGCAAGTGCGTAATGGCTAGCTCATTGCTGTAGGTATTATTATTCTTCCTTTTCTCAGAGGTTATGTCTGGTCAAAAGTGGAAAGTGACGCGGACCTTGATCAAGCGTGACTTCCTTTTAACTCTACGGTATACGTTACATTGCATTTAGGAACTTTCGGGTAATTGAACATGTATCAATAATTACAGATTTCTGTAGTTGTATATTTAAGTTTGGATGTAGCTGTATTGCGTTGATGTACTGGTGGATATTGTGTGGTATGACTCCTGTAGTTCATATTATAATTGGTATAATGTCAACTTTATCCTGATGCCACATGTCCTTGAGTTCATCAGCCAGTTGGATGTATTTTTCAATTTTTTTCCTGTTTTCTTTTTTTGTATATTTGTTGTATTGGGTATGGATATTTCGATTAGTTGCGTTAATTTCTTCTTTTTATTGGTGAGTATGATGTCAGGTTTGCTATGTGGTGTTGTTTTATCTGTTATAATGGTCCTGTTCCAGTATAATTTGTATTCATCATTGTCCAGTACATTTTGTGGTGCATACTTGTATGTGGGAACGTGTTGTTTTATAAGTTTCTGTTGTAAGGCAAGCTGTTGATGTATTATTTTTGCTACATTGTCATGTCTTCTGGGGTATTCTGTATTTGCTAGTATTGTACATCCACTTGTGATGTGATTTACTATTTGTTGTTTGCAAAGTCTGCATTTATCTGTTGTGGTATTGGGATCTTTAATAATATGCTTGCTGTAATAACTGGTGTTTATTGTTTGATCCTGTATTGCAATCATGAATCCTTCCGTCTCACTGTATATATTGCCTTTTCTTAGCCATGTGTTGGATGCGTCTTGATCGATGTGTGGCTGTGTTGCATGATATGGGTGCTTGCCATTTAGTGTTTTCTTTTTCCAATTTACTTTCTTCGTATCTGTTGATGTTATGTGATCTAAAGGGTTGTAGAAGCAGTTATGAAATTGCAGTGGTGTAGCGGATGTATTTATATGAGTGATTGCTTTGTGTATTTTGATAGTTTCTGCTAGTTCTATAAAGAATTTTCTTAAATTGTCTACCTGTCCATAATGTAGGTTTTTTTATGTCGATAAATCCCCTTCCTCCTTCCTTTCTGCTTAATGTGAATCTTTCTGTTGCTGAATGTATGTGATGTAGTCTATATTTGTGGTTTTGTAACTGTGTAAGTGTATTGAGTGCTTCTAGTTCTGTGTTACTCCATTTCACTACTCCATATGAATAGGTAAATATTGGTATAGCAGAAGTATTTATAGCTTCTGTCTTGTTTCTTGCTGTCAATTCTGTTTTCAGTATTTTTGTTAGTCTTTGTCTATATTTTTCTTTTAGTTCTTCTTTAATATTTGTATTATCTATTCCTATTTTTTGCCTGTATCCTAGATATTTATAGGCATCTATTTTTTCCATCGCTTCTATGCAGTCGCTGTGGTTATCGAATATGTAATCTTCTTGTTTAGTGTGTTTTACCTTGACTATGCTATTTTTCTTACATTTGTCTGTTCCAAAAGCCATATTTATATCATTGCTGAATACTTCTGTTATCTTTAGTAATTGGTTGAGTTGTTGATTTATTGCTGAAAGTAGTTTTAGATCACCCATGTATATCAAATGTGTAATTTTCTGTGGGTATGTTCCAGTAATATTTTATCCATAATTTGTATTATTTAGCATGTTGGATAGTGGGTTCAGAGGAACGCAGAACCAGAAAGGACTTAATGAGTCTCTTGGTATATTCCACACTTAATCTGTATTGGCTGTGATGTGATATTATTTGAATTTGTTTGGATATTAAGTATGGTTTTCCAAGTTTTCATTTCTATGTTTAGGAACTGTATCAATTTAAGGTCTACTTTATATATTTCCAGTATTTGTAGTAACCATGAGTGGGGTACACTATCAAAAGCTTTTTGGTATGCATAGTGTAGCAACCTTTGTTTAGTTTTAGCTTGATATGTCACCTCTCCATCTATTATCAGTTGCTCTTTACATCCTCATGCTCCTTTGCATCAGCCTTTTTGTTCTTCATTCATAATTTTGTTCTGTGTTGTATGTGTCATTAATTTCTGTGTAATGACGGAAGTTAATATTTTGTATATTATTGGTAGGCATGTTATGGGGCGATATTAAGCCGGGTATGCTGTGTTTGCTGGATCTTTAGGTTTCAGATAAGTTATTCCATGTGTAAGTGTATCAAGGAATGTGTATCCGTCTGCAATGTAACTGTTAAATAATTTAGTTAGATGTGAATGTGTTGAGGTGAACTTCTTTAGCCACAATTTTGCTATTTTACCTTTTCCAGGGGCTTTCCAATTGCGAGTAGAATTAATTGCTTGGGTGACTTCATGTTGAAAAATTATCACTTCAGGCATTTATGTTATCATCTTGTATGTGTCTGTTTCTGCTTGTATCCACCGTGCATGCCTGTTATGTTGTACTGGGTTTGACCATATGTTGCTCCAGAAGTGTTCCATGTCTGTTATGTTTGGTGGATTGTCTATTTTAATGTGTGTGTTATCTATTGTCGGCCAAAATTTCTTTTGGTTTGTGTTGAATGTTTGGTTTTGTTTCCTTCTATTTTCACTTTTTTTGTATCTTCCAAGTCGTTTGGCCAATGCTTGTAATTTCTGCTGCTTTTCATCTAATTGCTATATCGCTTCTTGTTGTGAGATTTTACCTAACCCTTTTCGTTTTTTTTTTCTGACATTTCATTTCTCATACATTGTGTTAGCTGTCTGATGTCTTTTCTCAATTTTTCTATTCTGATCTGTAGCCTGTGTTGCCATGCTGGTTTTGTGGGTTTCTTCTGTGTGTTGGTTGGTTCGGATCTCTGCCCAGTGTGTATATTTAGTGTAGTGAGTGCTCCTATATAAACCAATAGTTGTAACTCTTCCATAGTTGTATTTTCATTTATTTTTTGTGTATGATTGTGTTGATAGTTGTTATTGTTGTTTAGACTTCTGGGTTATTTGGTGGTCTATGCAAGAATGGTCTAATGTCTGTATTTGTGTCTTTGTGTTCTACAATCTGAAATTTTTCTTCTATATCTAACTTCATGTTCTATTTGTGCTTGTTCTGGTGGCTGTCTTAAAATTTCGTTTTCCTCTGATTGTTTAATTGATGTGTGTTGTTCTTTGTTTATTTGCTCTGGGATGTTTGAGTCCATTACTGTATTTTCTTCTTCTTCTGATTGCACATTATTTTGTTGCAGTATTTGTTGTACTTGTTGTATCATGTTTTCTTATTCTGACTGGGGTATCCTGTTATTTTTTATTGTAACACGGATATGATCAGCTAGTCGTTGTTCTGTTAAAATTTTTAAGTCTGGGTATCTGGTAATAAATTTTGTGTATACTTGTGATCTGTATCCGGTTGTGTTGGTTCCTAAGTTTGTTGGTTGGTAATAACAGAACACGAGGTGTCTGTTAACTTCATGTGACCATCTCATCCTATGCCTTTGTTTTCCTTCTAGAGTGGTTGCAGGAATCATATCCTGCAAAACACCTCTATTTGGATTTAAAGCATTTTCCGTGTGGCTAGCAGTGTCATTACCATTGTGGACGGACATAGGGTTCAAGCGTCGTCCCAGACCATGACAGCGCTTGTCCGAGGCTTAATTAGTTCTGTCCTGAACCAACTAATCACACTAAAAGGTGGGTTAGCCCTATTAGTGGTTTGTTCTTTTCGTCGCCTTTTACGACTGGCAGAACATACCGGTGGCCTATTCTTTCCACGGGCCCCCAGGGGGTTTTCCCGGGCCTCAACGGGGTTATTATTATTATTATTATTATTATTAGGTCTTCCAGCTTCTGCCAGTTCGGAAGTAAGGAGTGTACCAATCAAGTGGTTTACAAACAATGGGTATGCAGACATTTTAACTTGGCTGATTTTAAATGAGGTCTATGGCTTGAGTCTAGCAAGTGTAGCTAGGGAATTCTAAATTATTGTTAGACTTAATGTTGATGGGGAAGGAGGTGAGGGAACTACACTACTGGCCATTAATATTGCTACACCACGAAGATGACGTGCTACAGACGCGAAATTTAACCGACAGGAAGAAGAAGCCGTGATATGCAAATGATTAGTTTTCCAGATCATTCACACAAGGTTGGCGCCGGTTGCGACACCTACAATGTGCTGACATAAGGAAAGTTTCCAACCGATTTCTCATACACAAACAGCTGTTGACCGGCGTTGGCTGGTGAAGCGTTGTTGTGATGCCTTGTGTAAGGAGGAGAAATGCGTACCATGACATTTCCGACTTTGATAAAGGTCGGATTGTAGCGTATCGCGATTGTGGTTTATCGTATCGCAACTCGCGTTGGTCGATATGCAATGACTGATAGCAGAATATGGAACTGGTGGGTTGAGGAGGGTAATACGGAACGCCGTGCTGGATCCCAACGGCCTCGTATAACTAGCAGTCGATATGACAGGCATCTTATCCGCGTGGCTGTAACGGATCGTGCAGCCACGTCTCGATCCCGGAGTCAACAGATGGGGACGTTTGCAAGACAACAACCATCTGCACGAACAGTTCGACGACGTTTGCAGCAGTATGGACTACGTATCAGCTCGGAGATCATGGCTGCGGTTACCCTTGACGCTGCATCACAGACAGAAGCGCCTGCGATGGTGTAGTCAACGACGAACATCGGTGCACGAATGGCAAAACGTATTTTTTTCGGATGGCCAGCCGGTGTGGCCGAGCGGTTCTAGGGGCTACAGCCTGGAATCGTGCGACCGCTACGGTCGCAGGTTCGAATCCGGCGTCGGGCATGGATGTGTGTGGTGTCCTTAGGTTAGTTAGGTTTACGTAGTTCTAAGCTCTAGGGGATGACCTCAGATGTTAAGTCTCATAGTGCTCAGAGCCATTTGAACCATTTTTTTTTCGGATGAATCCAGGTTCTGTTTACAGCATCATGATGGTCGTATCCGTGTTTGGCGACATGGCGGTGAACGGACATTAGAAGCGTGTATTTTTCACGCCATACTGGAGTATCACCCGGCGTGATGGTATGGGGTGCCCGTGGTTACACGTCTCGGTCACCTCTTGTTCGCGTTGACGGCACTCTGAACAGTGGACGTTACATTTCAGATGTGTTACGACCCGTGGCTCTGCCCTTCATTCGATCCCTGCGAAATCCTACATTTCAGCAGGATAATGCACGACCGCACTTTGCCGGTCCTGTACGGGCCTTTCTGGATACAGAAAATGTTCGACTGCTGCCCTGGCCAGCACACTCTCAAGATCTCTCACCAATTGAAAACATCTGGTCAATGGTGGCCGAGCAACTGGCTCGTCACAATACGCGTCACTACTCTTGATGAACTGTGGTATCTGTTGAAGCTGCATGTGCAGCTGTACCTGTTCACGCCATCCAAGCTCTGTTCGACTAAATGCCCAGGCGTATCAAGGCCGTTATTACGGCCAGAGGTGGTTGTTCTGGGTACTGATTTCTCATGATCTATGACTCAAACTGGGTGAAAATGTAATCACATGTCAGTTGTAGTATAATATATTTGTCCAATGACTACCCGTTTATCATCTGCATTTCTTCTTGCTGTAGCAATTTTAATGGCCAGTAGTGTATCTAATATCCGACTGCACTCAGGGGTGATGGTTCAGAAGGATTGGCCACCACTGCACTCCTGCTTCAGGAGACACTCAATGACATAACTTCTAAAGCAACGACAAGATTACCATTGTACCTGTACCCACTCGCTATACTTATTTATTCCTCTTTCCAACCTGATTTCCTCATTTCCCAGTTTTCTTAGCCAGTGTAATCTCCTAAAATTCCGTCTTCCCAGAATTATATCTGCCATTATCATTATTGTCATTATTATTATTATTATTATTATTATTATTATTATTATTATTTTTATTACTATAGTGGCTGCTGCTGTGGTAGTGCTTTGTTAGTTCATATTACAATTACTCGCACTACCACTA
Source organism: Schistocerca gregaria (assembly GCF_023897955.1). NCBI lineage: Eukaryota > Metazoa > Arthropoda > Insecta > Orthoptera > Acrididae > Schistocerca > Schistocerca gregaria. The sequence continues at coordinate 162,718,412 of NC_064920.1, forward strand.
TAGACACTCAAATCATTTTAATTCTAGCTGTTATACTAAAATTGTTATTTCTTAGGTAACTATGTTGTAATAGGTACTGCACGTGCAAAATGATACCTGTTAGGTCTAATCAGATCAGGTTAAGTAAATAGATACATAAATAAAAATAAATAGAGTGAGCATTTGCAATGATTTATAACCCTCGGGCCTGATTCATATACCTAATTGAGCTCGTGAGCCGAGTCCTTAGGTGACGCGACAGCAGCGATTCTAGCGCATAAGAGCCTCCCTCCTCTCCCCATGAACCATGGACCTTGCCGTTGGTGGGGAGGCTTGCGTGCCTCAGCGATACAGATAGCCGTACAGTAGGTGCAACCACAACGGAGACAAAAGTGTGGTTCCTGAAGAGGAGCAGCAGCCTTTTCAGTAGTTGCAAGGGACAGTCTGGATGATTGACTGATCTGGCCTTGTAACAATAACCAAAACGGCCTGGCTGTGATGGTACTGCGAACGGCTGAAAGCAAGGGGAAACTACGGCCGTAATTTTTCCCGAGGGCATACAGCTTTACTCTATGATTAAATGATAATGGCGTTCTCTTGGGTAAATTATTCCGGAGGTAAAATAGTCCCCCATTCGGATCTCCGGGCGGGGACTACTCAAGAGGATGTCGTTATCAGGAGAAAGAAAAGTGCCGTTCTACGGATCGGAGCGTGGAATGTCAGATCCCTTAATCGGGCAGGTAGGTTAGAAAATTTAAAAAGAGAAATGGATAGGTTACAGTTAGATATAGTGGGAATTAGTGAAGTTCGGTGGCAGGGGGAACAAGACTTCTGGTCAGGTGAATACAGGGTTATAAACACAAAATCAAATAGGGGTAATGCACGAGTAGGTTTAATAATAAATAGGAAATAGGAATGCGGGTAAGCTACTACAAACAGCATAGTGAACGCATTATTGTGGCCAAGATAGATACGAAGCCCACACCTCCTACAGTAGTACAAGTTTATATGCCAACTAACTCTGCAGATGATGAAGAAATTGAAGAAATGTATAATGAAATAAAAGAAATTATTCAGATAGGGAAGGATGACGAAAATTTAATAGCAATGGGTACCTGGAATTCGGTAGTAGTAAAAGGGAGAAAAGGAAACGTAGTAGGTGAATATGGATTGGGGCTACGAAATGAAAGAGGAAGCCGCCTGGAAGAATTTTGCACAGAGTACAACTTAATCATAGCTAACACTTGGTTCAAGAATCATAAAAAAAGGCTGTATACATGGAAGAAGGCTGGAGATACTGACAGGTTTCAGATAGAGTATATAATGGTAAGACAGAGATTTAGGAACCAGGTTTTAAATTGTAAAACATTTCCAGGGACAGATATGGACTCTGTCCACAATCTATTGGTTATGACCTGTAGATTAAAACTGAAGAAACTGCAAAAAGGTGGGAATTTCAGGATATGGGACTTGGATAAACCGAAAGCACCAGAGGTTGTAAAGAGTTTCAGGGAGAGCATAAGGGAACAATTGACAGGAATTGGGGAAAGAAATATAGTAGAAGAAGAATGGGTAGCTTTGAGGGATGAAGTAGTGAAGGCAGCAGAGGATCAAGTAGGTAAAAAGACAAGGGCTAGTAGAAACCCTTTGGCAACAGAAGAAATATTGAATTTAATTGCTGAAAGGAGAAAATATAAAAATGCAGTAAATGAAGCAAGCAAAAAGGATTACAAACATCTCAAAAATGATACTGACAGGAAGTGCAAAATAGCTAAGAAGGGATGGCTAGAGGACAAATGTAAGGATGTTGAGGCTTATCTCACTAGGAGTAAGATAGATACAGCCTACCGGAAAATTATAGAGACCTTTGGAGAAAAGAGAACCACTCGCATGAGTATCAAGAGCTTTGATGGAAACCTAGTTCTAAGCAAAGAAGGGAAAGTAGAATGGTTGGTTGGGGGGCTGGTTGTTGTGATGTTTAAGGGGGACTAAAGCAGAATGGTAGAAGGAGTATATAGAGGGTCTATATAAGGGCGAAGTACTTGAGGGAAATATTATGCAGATGGAAGAGGATGTAGATGAAGATGAAATGGGAGATATGATAGTGCATGAAAAGCTTGACAGAGCACTGAAAGACCTGAGTCGAAACAAGGTCCCTGGAGTAGACAACATTCCACTAGAATTACTTACAGCCTTGGGAGAACCAGTCCTGACAAAACTCTACCATCTGGTGAGCAAGATGTATGAAACAGGCGAAATACCCTCAGATTTCATGAAGAATATAATAAATCCAATCCCAAAGAAAGCAAGTGTTGACAGATGTGAAAATTACCGAACTATTAGTTTAATAAGTCACAGCTGCAAAATACTAACACGAATTCTTTACAGACGAATGGAAAAACTAGTAGAAGCCGACCTCGGGGAAAATCAGTTTGCATTCCGTAGAAATATTGGAACACGTGAGGCAATACTGACCCTACGACTTATCTTAGAAGCTAGATTAAGGAAGGGCAAATCTACGTTTCTAGCATTTGTAGACATAGAGAAAGCTTTTGACAATGTTGACTGGAATACTCTCTTTCAAATTCTGAAGGTGGCAGGTGTAAAATACAGGAAGTGAAAGGTTATTTACAATTTGTACAGAAACCAGATGGCAGTTCTAAGAGTCGAGGGAGAGGAAAGGGAAGCAGTGGTTGGGAAGGGAGTGAGACAGGGTTGTAGTCTCTCCCCCGTGTTATTCAATCTGTATATTGAGCAAGCAGTAAAGGAAACAATAGAAAAATTCGGAGTAGGTATTAAAATCCATGGAGAAGAAATAAAAACTTTGAGGTTCGCAAATGACATTGTAATTCTGTCAGAGACAGCAAAGGACTTGGAAGAGCAGTTGAACGGAATGGATAGGGTCTTGAAAGGAGGATATAAGATGAACATCAACAAAAGCAAAACGAGGATAATGGAATGTAGTCGAATTAAGTCGGGTGATGCTAAGGGAATTAGATTTGGAAATGAGACACTTAAAGTAGTAAAGGAGTTTTGCTATTTGGGGAGCAAAATAACTGATGATGGTCGAAGTAGAGAGGAAATAAAATGTAGACTGGCAATGGCAAGAAAAGCGTTTCTGAAGAAGAGAAATTTGTTAATATCGAGTATAGATTTAAGTGTCAGGAAGTCATTTGTGAAAGTATTTGTATGGAGTCTAGCCATGTATGGAAGTGAAACATGGACGATAAATAGTTTATACAAGAAGAGAATAGACGCTTTCGAAATGTGGTGCTACAGAAGAAAGCTGAAGGTGAGATGGGTAGATCACATAACTAATGAGGAAGTACTGAATAGGATTGGGGAGAAAAGAAGTTTGTGGCACAACTTGACCAGAAGAAGGGATCGGTTGGTAGGACATGTTCTCAGGCATCAAGAGATCACCAACTTAGTATTGGAGGGCAGCGTGGAGGGTAAAAATCGTAGAGGGAGACCAAGAGATGAATACACTAAGCACATTCAGAAGGATGTAGGTTGCAGTAGGTACTGGGAGATGAAGAAGCTTGCACAGGATAGAGTAGCATGGAGAGCTGCATCAAACCAGTCTCAGGACTGAAGACCACAACGACAAGAAGATGTAGGATGCTTATAGGGAAATGCAACTATATAACGACATGAATTTCCTGACGCCACGCCAACAAATTATGCTCAAAATTTGCGTTTTTGACAGTATATTCACTTTTATTAGAATAAGAAATAAATTAAATATATTTCGTATCATAACATATTTTTTGTTCTGGCAGCTTCCTGCATTAGCAGAGCTTTAGCGAAAGCTAACTTCTGCGTCTAGCGTCTTCCTATAGCGAACTGACACTAGTACACACTAGCGCATCAGCACGCAAGGCCTACAAGAAACTTGGATATAAAGCAATGAAAAACATATTTCCATTTGCAACCACGTATCGATGTGAGCAAGCAGTTTCTGCCATGTGGTTCATGAAAAAGAAATATAGGAATCAGCTCGACATGCGGTCGGATTTCAGAGTGCAAGTTTCAAGTTTGGAACTTAATATTTCAGAAATATTGGACTCAATGGTCAGATTGAACTAATCTTATTAAGAACTGAAAATTAAAACGAACTGTTTACTGATGGAGTACTCTGCTGTAACTGTATTTTTTCAAATTAATAATACCTTGTATGAAATTAGTTTTTTCTTATTTTTCACACATGTCTACACAATGCAATGTCAAGTGTATTATACTTGAATGACCAATACACTCAGTTTTATTTTTTTCCTGTCATTTTCAGGTCATAATTCAATTTATACTAAACACACAGATTTGAAGACAAAGATTTTGAGCAATTATCAAAAATTTAACGATATCAGTGACAGCTAAATTGAAAAAGTTTGAAGCTCAATATTTTTTCAATAATGAATATTTCAATATTTTTTTCTAACTACCAAAAATAGATAACGTATAGAAAGAGTCTTAATTTGGGTTTTTTGGGTACTTGATACTGTGATATGACAAGGTACTAATCATGCTCGATGAGGGGGTCCTTGAGAAAATTTTGTTGGGAACCCCTGCCTTAGTGTATTAGCGAATTATATAGCACTCCGTGTTCAGGCCACCGGGACCATCCGACCGCCATGTCACCCTTAAGGAGGATGCGTATAGGGAGGAGGGGGCTCAGCGCACTGCTCTCCCAGTCGTTATGATGGTATTCTTCACCGAAGCCGCTACTATTCGGTCGACTACCTCCTCAATTGGCATCACGAGGCTGAGTGCACCCCAAAAAATGGCAACAGTGCATGGCGGCTGGATGGTCACGCATCCAAGTGCCGGCCACGCCAACAGCGCTTAACTTCGGTGAACTCACGGTAACCAGTGTATCCACTGTGGCAAGGCCGTTGCCTTAGCGAATTATGTGAATTTTTTTGTATGTCAGAATGTTGCTTTTGTTTTAGTAAATTGGTCGATTTTTGAATTAATATTTCTTTTCTTTTTGACTGATTCGCACACTTCCTCCTCCCATTTAGTGTTATCCTGCCACTTGGGGGACGCACCCAGAAGGCTGAGAATCGCTGCACTAGCTGATTGAATGCTACATTTGCAGCAGCGGCGCGATACTCACCGACTTCCGCGCGACGACGGAGTGCTGGTACGGCTGATCTTCGCCGGTGGCGAAGTCGAAGCGCATGTCCTCGACGGTGCGCTCCTCGTAGTGCATGCGGCGCATGAGCAGGCGCAGCAGGTTGAGCGCCGTGTAGAGCGCCGCCTTGGCCACGGCCACGCTCAGCAGCGCCTCGCCGGGGAAGTCCGGCAGGGGTGCCAACTGCGACGCCAGCCCTGCAGCGGCCATCGCGCACGAGAACAGCGCCAGCACCAGCATGAAGGCGCGCGCCGCGTCCAGGCCGGGGCACCCCCCGCAAGAGCAGCGCAGGCGGCTGCTGCAGCCGGTGCACCACCTGCACCGGCCCCCCTCCTCCTCCTCCTGCTGGCAGGGCACAACACACTGTACTGCTACACCTTGTGCCAGTTTTTTGTCTTCCGCCGTTTTCCACAGAAATGTAGTCTCTTACACTCGCAAGTAAGGTAGTCGCTGATGCTATCACAGTCTAACATAACAGTCGCGACACTTCGCCTCGATTTTGTTGCCTACCGCGCCAGCAGCGCCCCAAGCGGCCAGTAGCTTCAACTGTGACTTCGGTGCGATCGTGAAAGCTAATAGTTGTTGTTTATTTTGATTTCTACAATGGTATCCACAAGGGGAGCGTCTGTAGCGCAATACATTGCAGCAACAACAGGAAGAAGATACCACAGCTGTAGTCTTTTAGGTTTCCTAAGGATCCTGATAGGTATATACCATCATATTACTAAACTCTACATCTACATCAACACCCATACTCCGCAAGCCACCTGACGGTGTGTGGCGCAGGGTGCCTTGAGTAGCTCTATCGCTTCTCCCTTCTATTCCAGTCTCGTATTGTTCGAGGAAAGAAGGATTGTCGGTATGCCTCTGTGTGGGCTCTAATCTCTCTGATTTTATCCTCATGGTCTCTTCGCGAGATATATGTAGGAGGGAGCAATATAATGCTTGACTCCTCGGTGAAGGTATGTTCTCGAAACTTCAACAAAAGCCCGTACCGAGCTACTGAGCGTCTCTCCCGAAGAGTCTTCCACTGGAGTTTATCTATTATCTCTGTAACGCTTTCGCGACTACTAAATGATCCTGTAAGGAAGCGCGCTGCTCGCCGTTGGATCTTCTCTATCTCTTCTATCAACCCTATCTGGTACGGATCCCACACTGCTGAGCAGTATTCAAGCAGTGGGCGAACAAGCGTACTGTAACCTACTTCCTTTGTTTTCGGATTGCATTTCCTTAGGATTCTTCCAATGAATATCAGTCTGGCATCTGCTTTGCTGACGATCAACTTTATATGATAATTCCATTTTATATCACTCCTAATGCGTACTCCGAGATAATTTATGGAATTAACTGCTTCCAGTTGCTGATCTGCTATATTGTAGCTAAATGATAAGGGATCTTTCTTTCTATGTATTCGCAGCACATTACACTTGTCTACATTGAGATTCAATTGCCATTCCCTGCACCATGCGTCAATTCGCTGCAGATCCTCCTGCATTTCAGTACAGTTTTCCATTGTTACAACCAGTCGATATACCACAGCATTGTCTGCAAAAAGCCTAAGTGAACTTCCGATGTCATCCACCAGGCCATTTATGTATATTGTGAATACCAACGGTCCTACGAGACTCCCCTGCGGCACACCTGAAATCACTCTTGCTTCGGATGACTTCTCTCCACTGAGAATGACATGCTGCGTTCTGTTATCTAGGAACTCTTCAATCCAATCACACAATTGGTCTGATAGTCCATATGCTCTTGCTTTGTTCATTAAACGACTGTGGGGTACTGTATCGAACGCCTTGCGGAAGTCAAGAAACACGGCATCTACCTGTGAACCCGTGTCTATGGCCCTCTGAGTCTCGTGGACGAATAGCGCGAGCTGGAGTTTACACCACCGTGTTTTTCGAAACCAATGCTGATTCCTACAGAGTAGATTTCTAGTCTCCAGAAAAGTCATTATACTCGAACATAATACGTGTTCCAAAATGCTACAACTGATCGACGTTAGAGATATAGGTCTATAGTTCTGCACATCTGATCAGCGTCCCTTCTTGAAAACGGGGATGACCTGTGCCGTTTTCCAATCCTTCGGAACGCTACGCTCTTCTAGAGACCTACGGTACACCGCTGCAAGGAGAGGGGCATGTTCCCTCGCGTACTCTGAGTAAAATCGAACTGGTATCCCATCAGGTCCAGCGGCCTTTCTTCTTTTGAGCGATTTTAATTGTTTCTCTATCCCTCTGTCTTCTATTTCGATATCTACCATTTTGTCATCTGTGCGAAAATCTAGAGAACGAACTACAGGATTCACTTGCAAACTACATGTGTATTAATGATTAATGTTTCGTTTTAGGAGAAGAAAATGGCTAGTTAATATCAGACGAGAAGACCTCATGAAAAAAGACCCAGTTTACCTGTAAAATAATAGTAGGTTTTGTGCGCTACATTTCGAAGAAAACGAGTTCATGAAGGCAGACAATAATAAACTCGAGTGGAATGCAGTACCCACACTGTTTGACATCTTACATAAGCCACCTCAACTGACGATGAAGAGGAAACTGCTACAAAGATTCGACAATCCATCTAAAGCTGTAAAACAGTCCTATGACACAGAAGCAGCCAGTTCAATCTCCATGTGTCAGAGCCAGATTCGTGTGGATCGTCAGCACAGACCTGCTTTGGGGATGAAGTGGCTACACTAAGTGCAGTTATTCGTGTCTTACAAAAGCGTTATGTTTGGTATGTATTTCATTCACTTCTGTTGTTAGTCACTTAATTTTCATTGCTTCCTTCGTGTAATGACATTATTTTGTTAGCACCTTGTTCACTGACAGATTATTTGAAAATTATTAAAATAATTGGTTTAGCGTGAAATGTAATGTAATCAGCTCATTATAATGCTTTCAACATATTTTTCCCACTATTTGACAGTTGCTTGTCCCGCTTAGAATAATATAAAGGTGAAGGTCGTACTTGCGGCAACAGGCGACGACAATGATTAACACAGTAGTCCTAGAGAACGATAAATGAGCTGTCGATCGGTTTTCGTTGTAGAGATGCATGTCTGTGCTTCTTACGTGTCGATCTGTGTGTTTATATTCCTTTGTTATCAACGTGGTAAGCTGCAGTTCTATCTAACGTCACAAGCGTTTCTTCACGAATGTGTTTTAGCTTGCCATTAGATTCACGGTTTTTGTCCATACTTGCGATTATTTTAGAATCATTTTTAGAAATATATATGCCTTCTGATACTACACAAAACCTCGGAGGCAAGAAAATACCTCAATCATTTCATAAATTACGTAGGAACTGGATGCAAAACAAACATTATGCTTACGACGCGTCTGACGTTCACCTAGTCTCGCCGCTTGGAGCGCTGGTGTCGCTTCATCTGTCAAACGGTAACAACTTTTACAGCAGTGAGTGTCGCGACTGTTATGTTAGACTGTGATGCTATTACGCGTACAAGCTGAATGAATGCAACATTTTTACTTATCTTCAGGGGCAGCTTGTTTTGAGACAAGGACACCCAATAGCATTTCCGGTCGGGTCACGTGACTTCGATCGCTTGTTACCAGTGTTGTCGAATCAGCTTTTTTAGACATAACTCTGGCTTCTTTTTAATACCATTTAGCTGGCAATTTATCGACAGTCTGAAAGTGTGACTTTTTTCACAATCCTTTCGCTTTTTTTCTGACATTCTGTTTCTTGACTATAGGAAAGGATTAAAATTCAGGTTGGTTAAAGGAAAATTATTTACACTGAACTAAGATTTCAAAATACTTTTTAATCTTTCTTGAAAATTTATAGTTGTTCTTGTTTCGGTCTTCACTCCTGAGACTGGTTTCACACAGCTCTCCATGCTATTCTATCGTGTGCAAGCTTCTTCATCTCCCAATACCTACTGCAACCTACATCCTTCTGAATGTGCTTAGTGTATTCATCTCTTGGTCTCCCTCTACGATTTTTGCCCTCCATGCTCCCCTCCTATACTAAATTAGTGATCCCTTGATGCCTCAGAACATGTCCTACCAACCGATCCCTCTTCTGGTCAAGTTGTGCCACAAACTTCTTTTCTCCCCAATCCTATTCAATACTTCCTTATTAGTTATGTGATCTACCCATTAACCTTCAGCATTCTTCTGTAACACCACATTTCGAAAGCGTCTATTCTCTTCTTGTAGAAACTATTTATCGTCCATGTTTCAGTTACATAGATGGCTAGACTCCATACAAATACTTGCAGAAATGACTTCCTGACACTTAAACCTATACTCGATGTTAACAAATTTCTCTTCTTCAGAAACGCTTTCCTTGCCATTGCCAGTCTACATTTTATATCCTCTCTACTTCGACCATCATCAGTTATTTTGCTCCCCAAATAGTAAAACTCCTTTACTACTTTAAGTGTCTCATTTCCTAATCTAATTCCCTTAGCATCACCCGACTTAATTCGACTACATTCCATTATGTTCGTTTTGCTTTTGTTGATGTTCATCTTATATCATCCTTTCAAGGCCCTATCCATTCCGTTCAACTGCTCTTTCAAGTCCTTTGCTGTCTCTGATAGAATTGCAATGTCATCTGCGAACCTCAAAGTTTTTATTTCTTCTCCGTGGATTTTAATACCTACTCCGAATTTTTCTTTTGTTTCCTTTATTGCTTGCTCAATATACAGATCGAATAACATCGGGGAGAGGCTACAACCATGTCTTACTCCCTTCCCAACCACTGCTTCCCTTTTATGTCCCTCGACTCTTATAACTGTCGTCTGGTTTCTGTGTTGTTGTTGTTGTTGTCTTCAGTCCTGAGACTGGTTTGATGCAGCTCTCCATGCTACTCTATCCTGTGCAAGCTGCTTCATCTCCCAGTACCTACTGCAACCTACATCCTTCTGAATCTGCTTAGTGTACTCATCTCTCGGTCTCCCTCTACGATTTTTACCCTCCACGCTGCCCTCCAATGCTAAATTTGTGATCCCTTGATGCCTCAAAACATGTCCTACCAACCGATCCCTTCTTCTAGTCAAGTTGTGCCACAAACTTCTCTTCTCCCCAATCCTATTCAATACCTCCTCATTAGTTACGTGATCTACCCATCTAATCTTCAGTATTCTTCTGTAGCACCACATTTCGAAAGCTTCTATTCTCTTCTTGTCCAAACTAGTTATCGTCCATGTTTCACTTCCATACATGGCTACACTACAAACAAATACTTTCAGAAACGACTTCCTGATACATAAATCTATATTCGATGTTAACAAATTTCTCTTCTTCAGAAATGCTTTCCTTGCCATTGCCAGTCTACATTTTATATCCTCTCTACTTCGACCATCATCAGTTATTTTACTTCCTAAATAGCAAAACTCCTTTACTACTTTAAGTATCTCATTTCCTAATCTAATTCCCTCAGCATCACCCGATTTAATTTGACTACATTCCATTATCCTCGTTTTGCTTTTGTTAATGTTCATCTTATATCCTCCTTTCAAGACACTGTCCATTCCGTTCAACTGCTCTTCCAAGTCCTTTGCCGTCTCTGACAGAATTACAATGTCATCGGCGAACCTCAAGGTTTTTACTTCGTCTCCATGAATTTTAATACCTACTCCAAATTTTTCTTTTGTTTCCTTTACTGCTTGCTCAATATACAGATTGAATAACATCGGGGAGAGGCTACAACCCTGTCTCACTCCTTTCCCAACCACTGCTTCCCTTTCATGCCCCTCGACACTTATTACTGCCATCTGGTTTCTGTACAAATTATAAATAGCCTTTCGCTCCCTGTATTTTACCCCTGCCACCTTTAGAATTTGAAAAAGAGTATTCCAGTCAACATTGTCAAAAGCTTTCTCTAAGTCTACAAATGCTAGAAACGTAGGTTTGCCTTTTCTTAATCTTTCTTCTAAGATAAGTCGTAAGGTCAGTATTGCCTCACGTGTTCCAACATTTCGACGGAATCCAAACTGATCCTCCCCGAGGTCTGCATCTACCAGTTTTTCCATTCGTCTGTAAAGAATTCGCGTTAGTATTTTGCAGCCGTGGCTTATTAAACTGATAGTTCGGTAATTTTCACATCTGTCAACACCTGCTTTCTTTGGGATTGGAATTATTATATTCTTATTGAAGTATGAGGGTATTTCGCCTGTCTCATACATCTTGCTCACCAGCTGGTAGAGTTTTGTCATGACTGGCTCTCCCAAGGCCGTCAGTAGTTCTAATGGAGTGTTGTCTACTCCGGGGGCCTTGTTTCGACTCAGGTCTTTCAGTGCTCTGTCAAACTCTTCACGCAGTATCGTATCTCCAATTTCGTCTTCATCTACATCCTCTTCTATTTCCATAATATTGTCCTCAAGTACATCGCCCTTGTATAAACCTTCTATATACTCCTTCCACCTTTCTGCGTTCCCTTCTTTGCTTAGAACTGGGCTGCCATCTGAGCTCTTGATATTCATACACGTGGTTCTCTTCTCTCCAAAGGTCTCTTTAATTTTCCTGTAGGCAGTATCTATCTTACCCCTAGTGAGATAAGCTTCTACATCCTTACATTTGTCCTCTAGCCATCCCTGTTTAGCCATTTTGCTCTTCCTGTCGATCTCATTTTTGAGACGTTTGTATTCCTTTTTGCCTGCTTCATTTACTGCATTTTTATATTTTCTCCTTTCATCAATTAAATTCAATATTTCTTCTGTTACCCAAGGATTTCTAGCAGCCCTCGTCTTTGTATCTACTTTATCCTCTGCTGCCTTCACTACTACATCCCTCAGAGCTACCCATTCTTCTTCTACTGTATTTCTTTCCCCTATTCCTGTCAATTGTTCCCTTATGCTCTCTCTGAAACTCTGTACAACCTCTGGTTCTTTCAGTTTATCCAGGTCCCATCTCCTTAATTTCCCACCTTTTTGCAGTTTCTTCAGTTTTAATCTACAGGTCATAACCAATAGATTGTGGTCATAGTCCACATCTGCCCCTGGAAATATCTTACAACTTAAAACCTGGTTCCTAAATCTCTGTCTTACCATTATATAATCTATCTGATACCTTTTAGTATCTCCAGGGTTCTTCCACGTATACAACCTTCTTTCATGATTCTTAAACCAAGTGTTAGCTATGATTAAGTTGTGCTCTGTGCAAAATTCTATTAGGCGGCTTCCTCTTTCATTTCTTAGCTCCAATCCATATTCACCTATTATGTTTCCTTCTCTCCCTTTTCCTACACTCGAATTCCAGTCACCCATTACTATTAAATTTTCGTCTCCCTTCACTATCTGAATAATTTCTTTTATTTCATCGTACATTTCTTCAATTTCTTCGTCATCTGCAGAGCTAGTTGGCATATAAACTTGTACTACTGTAGTAGGTGTGGGCTTCGTATCTATCTTGGCCACAATAATGCGTTCACTATGCTGTTTGTAGTAGCTTACCCGCATTCCTATTTCCTATTCATTATTAAACCTACTCCTGCATTATCCCTATTTGATTTTGTGTTTATAACCCTGAAGTCACCTGACCAGAAGTCTTGTTCCTGCTGCCACTGAACTTCACTAATTCCCACTATATCTAACTTTAAGCTATCCATTTCCCTTTTTAAATTTTCTAACCTACCTGCCCGATTAAGGGATCTGACATTCCACGCTCCGATCCGTAGAACGCCAGTTTTCTTTCTCCTGATAACGACATCCTCCTGAGTAGTCCCCGCCCGGAGATCCGAATGGGGGACTATTTTACCTCCGGAATATTTTACCCAAGAGGATGCCATCATCATTTAATCATACAGTAAAGCTGCATGTCCTCGGGAAAAATTACGGCTGTAGTTCCCCTTTGCTTTCAGCCGTTCGCAGTACCAGCACAGCAAGGCCGTTTTGGTTAATGTTGCAAGGCCAGATCAGTCAATCATCCAGACTGTTGCCCCTGCAACTACTGAAAAGGCTGCTGCCCCTCTTCAGGAACCACACGTTTGTCTGGCCTCTCAACAGATACCCCTCCGTTGTGGTTGTACCTACGGTACGGCCATCTGTATCGCTGAGGCACGCAAGCCTCCCCACCAACGGCAAGGTCCATGGTTCATGGGGGGAGGCTGGTTTCTGTACAAATTTGAAAATAGCCTATCGCTTCCTGTATTTTACCCCTGCCACCTTTAGAATTTGGAAGAGAGTATTCCAGTCAACATTTCCAAAAGCTTTCTCTAATTCTACAAGTGCTAGAAACGTAGGTTTGCCTCTCCTTAACGTATCTTCTCAGGTAAGTCATAGGGGCAGTACTGCCTCACGTGTTCCAACATTTCTACGGAATCCGAACTGATCTTCCCCAAGGTCGGCTTCTACCAGTTTTTACATTTGTCTGTAAAGAATTCGCATTAGTATTTTGCAGCCGTGACTTATTAAAGTGATTATTCGGTAATTTTCACATCTTTCTTTGGGATAGGAATTCTTATATTCTTCTTGAAGTCTGAGGGAATTTCGCCTGTCTCATACATCTTGCTCACCACATGGCAGAGTTTTTCATGACTGGCTCACCCAATTAAAAAACACAACAAAATAAATTAAAGCTGTTTTAATGCGCTTTCCGGGCTCGTCACAATACTACAAATACACAAGAACAAAAACGCAACTACGAAATGTAAATAGTTAAGAGCGTTACTGGAAATGTTGTTGTAGCCAAGCTGACATCTGCAAAGTATTGCAGGTTCACAATAATGAAGGAAGCACTTCTAAGCAAAGCAGACTTTGATTTATGCAGTAAGAACTTCAAGGCGTACACATCACAGTTGCAGTAAATGATGTACCAACGACTGAACTGAGGAGAGGAACAGTGAACTCCTATTCAGCGCAGTAGTTTGCTAAGGTGCTGACCTTACTACTGTGTACATATGATTTTGATGAAGCAATACTAACATTAGATTTCATAGATACACTCCTGGAAATGGAAAAAAGAACACATTGACACTGGTGTGTCAGACCCACCATACTTGCTCCGGACACTGCGAGAGGGCTGTACAAGCACTGATCACACGCACGGCACAGCGGACACACCAGGAACCGCGGTGTTGCCCGTCGAATGGCGCTAGCTGCGCAGCATTTGTGCACCGCCGCCGTCAGTGTCAGCCAGTTTGCCGTGCCATACGGAGCTCCATCGCAGTCTTTAACACTGGTAGCATGCCTCGACAGCGTGGACGTGAACCGTATGTGCAGTTGACGGACTTTGAGCGAGGGCGTATATTGGGCATGCGGGAGGCTGGGTGGACGTACCGCCGAATTGCTCAACACGTGGGGCGTGAGGTCTCCACAGTACATCGATGTTGTCGCCAGTGGTCAGCGGAAGGTGCACGTGCCCGTCGACCTGGGACCAGACCGCAGCGACGCACGGATGCACGCCAAGACCGTAGGATCCTACGCAGTGCCGTACGGGACCGCACCACCACTTCCCAGCAAATTAGGGACACTGTTGCTCCTGGGGTATCGGCGAGGACCATTCGCAACCGTCTCCATGAAGCTGGGCTACGGTCCCGCACACCGTTAGGCCGTCTTCCGCTCACGCCCCAACATCGTGCAGCCCGCTTCCAGTGGTGTCGCGACAGGCGTGAATGGAGGGACGAATGGAGACGTGTCGTCTTCAGCGATGAGAGTCGCTTCTGCCTTGGTGCCAATGATGGTCGTATGCGTGTTTGGCGCCGTGCAGGTGAGCGCCACAATCAGGACTGCATACGACCGAGGCACACAGGGCCAACACCCGGCATCATGGTGTGGGGAGCGATCACCTACACTGGCCGTACACCTCTGGTGATCGTCGAGGGTACACTGAATAGTGCACGGTACATCCAAACCGTCATCGAACCCATCGTTCTACCATTCCTAGACCGGCAAGGGAACGTGCTGTTCCAATAGGACAATGCACGTCCGCATGTATCCCGTGCCACCCAAAGTGCTCTAGAAGGTGTAAGTCAACTACCCTGGCCAGCAAGATCTCCGGATCTGTCCCCCATTGAGCATGTTTGGGACTGGATGAAGCGTCGTCTCACGCGGTCTGCACGTCCAGCACGAACGCTGGTCCAACTGAGGCGCCAGGTGGAAATGGCATGGCAAGCCGTTCCACTGGACTACATCCAACATCTCTACGATCGTCTCCATGGGAGAATAGCAGCCTGAATTGCTGAGAAAGGTGGATACACACTGTACTAGTGCCGACATTGTGCATGCTCTGTTGCCTGTGTCTATGTGCCTGTGGTTCTGTCAGTGTGATCATGTGATGTATCTGACCCCAGGAATGTGTCAATAATGTTTCCCCTTCCTGGGACAATGAATTCACGGTGTTCTTATTCAATTTCCAGGAGTGTACAAATTAATGTTTAAATTAACAATGACGAATATCATCCGTTTTGAAGTTTTAAGAGTGCAGATTTATTGTGTCTGTATTATCACCGACATCAATGCAAATAATGTTATACATTCACAGTTAATTGTTTTTTTATTGTAATGTCCAGAAAATTGCAAACTAATCAAATCAACATAAATTCAAGCTAGTGTGTTACACAGTATAATTATTGCGAAAATAAAACTGCAGATAATACACATTATTTTATTGCAGCTCTTTCTGGCTAACTTTTGTGCTCACGTTTACCTCATTTCGTTTTGGCGCGTTGGCAGCACTGCATCTCACTTAAGATACGCTGTATTTGATTTCATCCTATTCAGCTATTCAGTTGATTCTGTATTGTAGCTTGCTTGTTATGATATGACAATGCTGCATCGAAAATTTATCAAAAACATCATTCTTGGTAGGATCTGTTACAATTACATGTCAGTTAACGACACATCAGCTGTAAGAAGCCTTTACAAGATCCTAAGATAAACAATACTAAGGCCTAGAGTTGCGTTTAAAGGGCATGGTCTCGGGGTCAAAATGAAGTGGTTACAGTGAGAAAGAAGTTACGTTCGCATCCTGTGATCTGTAGATATTTTTTCCCGTTTTAGCCATTTTAACAGATTCTGGTTCCTTCTTATTCATGTAACAGAAGTAAGTTCTACGATATTCGATGCTATTTACATATTATGAGTGCGTGCTCCCATAGGAACGCGTTCCTTTGATTTTGTGACATTAGTCTGATTAAAAAAAAAACGAAAGATGAAACTCCTGCAAGTTAAACGATCAGCCTTGATATTTGTGTTTCGGTTTGTTACGAATATTTTGTTGTTTATTCCAATTACATCGCGATTTCCGAGGGTGTGGTTCGGTGGAAACCTTAGAGCACAGCTTAAACTGCTAGGACTGAAACGAGCTGCAATGACATTTGTTTAAAATTACCAAATAAGCAGCAACCAGTCGCAAAATCATATTTTATTTATTTACTTTTGCAAATCGATTTCAACTGATTAACAGCCATCATCGGTGCTTTCAACTAATATGTGCCCTGAGTACTAACACTGGACAGTGTTACTGTTTAATGTATGAATTTCCCCAATTACATGATTTCCTTTTTTTTAACTGCGTAAATGTCTACTTTCTCTTCTAAGAACGCCTTTTTTTTACCAGAGAGGAAATATTGGTGTCTTTTATAAATTATTAAAGCATTATATAATAATTTTTACTGTGACTGATGCATCTCTACGTATCAAGGACGGTATATTGCTTCATCACACTATAGTTTTTTGGATCCGTGAACTTTCAGTATTTTGTGAAGTACACAGAAATGCTACTTTAAGATTAAGAATATATCAGTGACTTCCAAAACAAAAATAAACAAAACGAGGTGTTTCCCATTACTTGGTGAGAAAGCTGTAGATTGTTACAGATTCCTATGCACGTACGTTCATTAGACCTTCATAATTTTTGTCTATAACACATAACCCCAAAAGAAAAATTGCTATCTTCAGGTACCGACAAAGGTATAATACAGTGGTCCCGTTGTTGTAAGATAAATGTAGGAACCTGAAATCTCCACCCAAATGTTCTTGGTGTCTATGATTTAGATGAAAACTAATACGGGTTGAATATGAAACAGCCCGCCCTAAACACGCAGCCAGAGGATAAAAAGTGTAATTAACCTTCTGATACATGAAATACTTTCGTTACAAATTTAACCGTAATGAATATTACTAATTATCTTTTGATTATGGGTACCATTACTTAACATTTTATAGATATGTGTGGTATAAAAGAGCGCTAACTTCCAAATAGTCAGTAACAGCATGTCTGAATGAAACTTTGCGGCTGAGGAAGATTCCAATACATGGACGTAATAGATCGAGGGTCACTGCACTGGAATGTAAACAAGATGTTGGTTGCGAAGACAGGGTTACCAAAACTTCCGAGGGCTCGTCTTGTCACTTGTAATTGTAGGCAACTGAACTAACTTACTGGTGTTCGGGCGTTGCCTAGCAAGCACCGAGCAGGGTCGCATGCACGGTGCTTTATCACAAGACGAAGAGTTTAACTTACAACAATAAAGGCAAGTCTTTCCTTCCAGACAGTATGCTTGTTCGGTACAGTTCGGACTATACTCACGAAACCATTTTTAGCAATCATATACAATTGTTGGCTGCACAGATGATCCGTACCTATACACTGGAAACTTGCACAGGCCGTAACAATACGCAAGAAAGGAAATAGGAGTAACCCGGTGAATTATATGCCCATGTCATTGACATCGATATGTAGTAGGATTTTGGAGCGTGTGCTATGTAATGGTATTATAAAATATCTCGAAGAAACGATTTATTGACAAATAAATTGATTCCATATTTCTAGATTTCCAGAACACTTTTGACTCCTCCCCTCGCAAGTGGTTTCTAAACAAATTGCGTGCCTATGGAGTATCGTCTAAGTCTCATGACGGGATCTGTCATTTCCAGTCAAAAAATCAAAAAATTCTAGTAACAGACGGAAAGCCATCTAGTGAAACGTAAGAAATATCTGAGGTTCCCTAACGAACTATTACGTGCTGTAAAACGGCTTTTTTATGATGTTTTTGGATGTGTTAATATTTGGGAAGGGTTAATGATATATTTGAAGAACTGTGGTCAGAAAAACAGTTGTTAGGCAACAGTATTGGTGTCTGCGATGACAGCACTGTGGGGTCGCAGAATCTTTGACGGTCAGTAGTGGATAGCTGTGGTGTGCAGCAGCGAGGTCCGTTGTGTGTACGGTGTAATAAATGGACGTACTTTTGGAGCTACGTGAGTTGGAGGTTTGTTACGAGGAGGAATGATGACTCAGAATAATGGTTGAATAGCATAAGGACATAAAAAGGTTTTTGAATGAAGAACAAGGTATTTCTTATGAGGTAAAAGGATGTAGAGTGGTATTGCTGATCCACTTCACCCTTGTCACAGTTGATTTTTTGGTAATTATGCTATTGATTGATCTTCTGAGTTAGTTTACTATACCATGGAAGTTAAAGAAAAGTGAATAATTGTTTTCTTTACAAGTTCCTTCCTAACTGAAATTTCAGTACTTAAAGGTTGAGTCATGTGTTTCATTGGCTTTTCTGTATCAAGATTATGAATCCAATTTCCCTAGACCAACTGTAGTTAGTTTTCAGCAGTACTTTTTTAGTTGCTGCGGAGTCTCGCTGTTTTCTTGTTTCTGCCGGTACTTCATTTTGCAGGTGAGATTCATAATATGTGACTGTTTCGTTTCCTTTGCGCAATGCAGATTCTGTCAGTTCCTTTAGTTAACCAGAACCATATGTCAATGCAGAAATTTCCGTGTGTTTCAGGTTACATTCTTATACAGGTCGATTTTACAATTATTTTATACTGTTACTTTTTTTTTCGAACAGTTCGCACTGACCAAGTCTACTGAGCGTGAAATTATTGCTTTGCTTATTTATTTGATTATGAATGAGATCGGTTTTGAGAAACAGAGGATTCTTTTCAATTTCATTTGACAGACGTGGATTTCAGCCCAGCAGCACATTTAGATTGTCAGGTCACAGTCTCAGGTTTATATTTACGATAACACACACACACACACAAGTAAAGGCTACTCATTTACAGAGCCGATTTAGGAGACAATTTAAGCAACTCTCTTAGACTGATGTAGATGAAGCTTCACAGCCCAGCAAAGTCATAAGAAGATCGAAAAAAATTGTAAAATAATTTAGACAAGATAGTTGTCTGGTGCCACCGCCAGACACCACACTTGCTAGGTGGTAGCCTATAAATCGGCCGCGGTCCGGTAGTATACGTCGGACCCGCGTGTTGACACTATCAGTGATTGCAGACCGAGCGCCGCCACACGGCAGGTCTAGAGAGACTTCCTAACACTCGCCCCAGTTGTACAGCCGACTTTGCTAGCGATGGTTCACTGTCTACATACCCTCTCATAGCCTTCAGCTACGTTATTTGCTACGACCTAGCAAGGCGCCATTATCAGTTACCTTTGATATTGTGAACTATGTACCGTCAAAACCGACGTTCATCATTAATGGATTTAAGTTAAGTATTCCACCAGCTACGTCAGTTGTTTCTAAATTCTAATTTCCTTGTCCTGTTCCAGACCTCACGCCAGCCTGCGTCATCTAAATCGCGTGCCTTTCGGCCTCCTCTAGTAACACGGTGTTGGCTCTCCTGCCAACCACAAGTCGCATGGTGTGAAAAGTGATCATTTTCCACTAAACAATAAAAATTATGACCTGCTCCGCATGACTTAATAAAACATTCCACTAAATTACTGTTACACGATAAGTAACACAAATTTAAAGGTAGTAGGTTCAACTAAACGCCTAGGGATTACAAATACGGAGAACGAGAATTGGAACCATCGCACAAAAAAATACTGTGGAAAGGTGAATAAAAAACAGTGTTTTATTGACAGATCTCTTACAACATGCACCATAGCTACTAAAGAGACTGCGCATACTCCGCTTGTGTTTTCTCTTCTAGGTTACTGCTTTGCGGTGTGCGACTTACTAGATAGGATTGCTGGAGGACATCGAAAAAGTGAAAGGTGGGTCGCCTGTTTTGTATTATCGTGAAACAGACGAGATCGTACCACGGATATGATACGCGAGTAGGGGAAGCAATATTTAAAATAAAGGCGTTTTTCGCTGCGGCGAGATCTTTTCATGCAATTTCAGTTAACAACTTTTCCGTCCAAACGTCAAAATGGTTGACTTCAACCCACATAGCGAATAGTGACCAATGTAATAAAATAAGTGGTATCAGAGCTCCCACTGAAAAATTAAAGTGTTCATTTTACCACGCGCTATTTGAGAGTGGAAAGGTAGAGAAACA
Organism: Schistocerca gregaria; assembly: GCF_023897955.1. NCBI lineage: Eukaryota > Metazoa > Arthropoda > Insecta > Orthoptera > Acrididae > Schistocerca > Schistocerca gregaria. The sequence goes on from NC_064920.1 coordinate 162,738,757, forward strand.
GTCTGAAGGTGGTTCTATGAGCCGTTCTCTTAACTGTGCCTTGCGCAGTAATCACTTAGTCGTAGATGAACATGGTGTTCAGAATTCAAACTTTCTTGACTTCATACGGCGTCAGTAACAAGAACGCGGAACGGATAGGGGTTACCACCTACATCTTCACAGAATCAATGTTTCATCTTCTCTATATTGCGAAGATAATAATCCTTCAGAGTGGACAAAATTAAATTCCCTGCTGCTGAGCTATATCCGGTACGTGAGTCGGCAGCCCAAACTCTAAAAAGCAACCGTCAAACAGGGACTGCAGTTCACCTCGAGTACTGCCGTTTGCTGACGTCACAGCCACGTGGTACAGACCTATCACTGCGCTTACCAGGCTGTAGGTGCTTCGTGCCTGGCTAAGATGACTGGACACCTGTTACCACTAACACGAGTTCACTCCATATATATAATTTCGAAATTTCGATCATTGTCGGTTTATTAAAAAAAGTGAGTCTACTTAAATTGGTCTGATTTCCCGTGTGATACTGAGCATAAATAAAATGTTTCGGCATCATTTAAATTCTTGAGTCTATTCGAATTATGGATGAACGATGCAATAAGACAAACCAGTAAGGCCTGTATTTTTGGAAGAAAACACACCTTTCGAGTAGAATTTGCATTGTCATAATCTTACATCATCTGTAAATGGGCTGCTAGGTTTTTATGTTGGTAACGCCATGTAGCGCTATGTAAGAAAATCACTGACTGTGCTGTGTGCAGTCTGTGGCTGGTTTGCATTGTTGGAATATTCACTATTGTAGTGTTGGGCAGTTGGATGTGAACAGTGCGTAGCGTTGCGCAGTTGGAGGTGAGCCGCCAGCAGTGGTGGATGTGGGGAGAGAGATGGCGGAGTTTTGGGAGACAGTAAATCTGTAAGACTGGATGTCATGAACTTATATATAATGACTTTTGAACATTATTAAGGTAAATACATTGTTTGTTCGCCATCAAAATCTTTCATTTGCTAACTATGCTTATCAGTAGTTAAAATCTTTTATTTAGTTTGCAGTATTGGCGCTAGCTGTATTGCAGTAGTTCGAATAACGAAGATTTTTGTGAGGTAAGTGATTCATGAAAGGTATAGGTTATTTTTAGTTAGGTCCATTCATTTGTAGGGATTATTGAAAGTCATATTGCGTTGCGCTAAAAAGAAAAAAAAGTGTCACTTTAGTTTTGATCAGAATAAGTAAAGAGAGAAATGTCTCAGTACGTTCAGTTTTGCTCAGCTGTTTGAAAATGAGATAATGTAGAGGTTTTCCGGCTCTGTCATTTATAATTTTTTCTAAGGAGATGCTTCACGTTCTTCAGTTATCACTCGAACAGAAGTTACAATCCCGAAGATTTCAGAGTAAGTACATGTTTCCCATCGCTGTAGAACGACCGTCTAAACACGCCACGACTTTGGATCTGTTGAACTCCAATCTCAACATGCAATGCTTATTAACTTAAGAAACTACAGTTCAGGATAGAATGAATAGTGTATTTTTAGAATTTAAAAGTACTTGGAAGGCTTTCCACAGTAAAAGCGAATAGTTTAAAACTATTTCAGTTGAACACCACTTTATGTTGCTGCGCAGTGCTTAGTCGCTCAGTTGCTCACACGGAAGCTGAGAGAGCGAAAACGTAGAAGAAAAACGTGAGGGCCGGGCGCGGTGGTCTAGCGGTTCTAGGCGCGCAGTCTGGAACCGCGCGACAGCTACGGTGGCAGGTTCGAATCCTGCCTCGGGCATGGATGTGTGTGATGTCCTTAGGTTAGTTAGGTGTAAGTAGTTCTAAGTTCTAGGGGACTGATGACCAGAGTAGTTAAGTCCCATAGCGCTCAGAGCTAAAACGTGAGGGGCAATGGTACAATGAACCAGTAGCATGTGCGAGTGGACCTGCAGCGGAAACTAACGTTTCTGACTCCATACACTACCGCTGCCTGTGATAATGTGGAGTTTAGTACGACGCGTACATAACGTTCAAGTGGCGATTAAGTGTTCATCCTTAAATGCTGACAGGCGCCAAAGGACTGGATCAGACTGCCCTGGTTTGCTTTTCTCGCCGCGCAGCTACTAATGTATTAATACTCCTATTACTGACCTCACTTTTAGTCGAATAAACTGTTGATTGTGCTTGGACGATCACTGACTTTATTTCGTTGGCGGTATTTTATACTTCTTCCTCTTATTCAGCATGGAAGGGAGTGGGAGGGTACTGGCGGTATAAAGACTCGCAAGCGCTTTAATAAACAAAAGGCGTGTGTTAGAGATTATTAAAAATTTGGTGTGGTACTGGACTCACAGATTTCAAGTATACACTACTGGCCATTAAAATTGCTACACCAAGAAGAAATGCAGATGATAAACGGCTATTCATTGGACAAATATATTATACTAGAACTGACATTTGATTACATTTTCACGCTGTTTGGGTGCATAGATCCTGAGAAATCAGTACCCAGAACAACCAACTCTGACCGTAATAACGGCCTTGGTACGCCTGGGCATTGAGTCAAACAGAGCTTGGATAGCGTGTACAGGTACAGCTGTCCATGCAGCTTCAACACGATACCACAGTTCATCAAGAGTAGTGACTGGCGTATTGTGACAAGCCAGTTGCTCGGCCACCATTGACCAGACGTTTTCAAATGGTGAGAGATCTGGAGAATGTGCCGGCCAGGAGAGCAGTCGAACATTTTTTGTATCCAGCAAGGTCCGTACAGGAACTGCAACATGAGATCGTGCATTATCCTGCTGAAATGTAGGGTTTCGCAGGGATCGAATGAAGGGTAGAGCCGCGGGTCGTAGCACATCTGAAATGTAACGCCCACTGTTCAAAGTGCCGTCAAAGCGAACAAGAGGTGACCGAGACGTGTAACCAATGGCTCCTCATACCATCATGCCGGGTGATACGCCAGTATGGCGATGACGAATACACGCTTCCAATGTGCATTCACCGCGATGTCGCCAAACACGGATGCGACCATCATGATGCTGTGAACAGAACCTGGATTCATCCGAAAAAATGACGTTTTGTCATTCGTGCACCCAGGTTCGTAGTTGAGCACACCATCGCAGGCGCTTCTGTCGGTGACGCAGCGTCAAGGTTAACCGCAGCCGTGGTCTCCTAGCTGATAGTCCATGCTGGTCTGCAAACGTCGTCGAACTGTTCGTGCAGATGGTTGTTGTCTTGCTAACGTCCCCAGATGTTGACTCAGGGATCGAGACGTGGCTGCAGAATCCGTTACAGCCATGCGGAAAAGATGTCTGTCATCTCGACTGCTAGTGATGCGAGGCCATTGGGATCCAGTACGGCATTCCGTATTACCGTCCTGAACCCACCGATTCCATATTCTGCTAACAGTCATTGGATCTAAACCAACGCGAGAAGCAATGCCGCGTTATGATAAACAGCAATAGCGATAGGGTGCAAGCCGACCTCTATCAAAGTCGGAAACGTGATGGTACGCATTTCTCCTCCTTACACGAGGCATCACAACAACGTTTCACCAGGCAACGCCAGTCAACTGCTGTTTGTGTATGAGAAATCGGTTGGAAACTGTCCTCATGCCAGCACGTTGTACGTGTCGCCACCGGCGCCAACCTTGTGTGAATGCTCTGTGCATGTTACAGCATCTTCTTCCTGACGGTTAAATTTCGCACCTGTAGCACGTCATCTTCGTGATGTAGCAATTTTACTGGCCAGTAGTGTATTTCTCAGCGTAACCTACTCTGCAACATTCTTACGCGCTTTCAGAGTGCTTCTGACATCCCGTATTAGTGAAGGGAGATATCAAACTACGAGAGGAAACTGGTGATCACTACAACAATTTGGTTTATTGCCGTAAGACATCGAACAAGATGAATTATCCAATGAATCAAGTACATGAGCATTTAATAAGTGGACAACAGATTTTTAAGTACGAACTACGGCTTTGTCCATGGTGGGTCGATACGTAAATGAACAAAATGAACCTATGTAACGATTACGGTCCATAACTGCAAAAAAAAGATTAGTGATTTAAACAAAGGGTTTTGGAAAAGCATAAACGGACGCCAACACTTTTGCCAAAGGGCATGGGCTGGCTGCCAAAATTATGCCCGTAAAATGAATCCCTGTTGCAAATCTACTAAGTTTGCATTAATCTAGCCTGAGTGGATTCCCACTCTTAAGCTGTTCGAGAGTCGAAGACATCTGATGTCTGAAAATTCTAATTTCGGCTCTCCCGGTACAGTTAAGTCGGAGACATCTCTCTCTGCTGCCTCCTGCAATGTCCTGGAAAAAGTATGTTCTTGACGACGTTCCCAAGCGAAGTGTGTTCTCTCTGAAACTTAGCTGCTTCTGGCAGTACTGGAATCTTGACAGCCAACTGTAGAAGGCTTCGCGAGTTCCGAGCAATCATGCTTTTATAAATAAGTCTAACCATCTCCAATTCTGCTGGATATTGTCCCAGTTAACCTTTACAGTTCTGACCAATGATAATTTTAAACTAGTTTAAAGATTACTTACTCTGCTCTGAATGGAAAGAACTATCTAATTAGTAAAGAATATGGGTTGAGAGTAAATCGAAGAAAGACGAAAGTAATGAGAAGCAGCAGAAATGAGAGCAGCGAGAAACGTAACATCAGGATTGATGGTCACGAAGTAGATGAAGTCAAGATATTCTTATCCTTGGCAGCAAAATAGCCAACGACGGACGGAACAAGGAGGACATCAAAAGCAACTAGCACTGGCAAGAAGAACATTCCTGGTCAATACAAGTCTACTGGTATCAAGCATAGGCCTTAATTTGCGGAAGAAATTTCTGAGAATGTACGTTTGGGACACAGCATTGTATGTAGTGAAACACGGACTGTAGGAAAACCGGAACAGAAGAGAATCGAAGCATTTGAGATGTGGTGCTGCAGACGAATGTTGAAAGTAACGTGGACTGATAAGGTAAGCAATGAGGATGTTCTGCGCAGAATCGGAGGGGAAATGAATATGTGGAAAACAGTGACAAACAGAAGGGACAGGATGATACGACATCTCTTAAGACACCAGGGAATGACTTCCATGTTACTAGAGGGAGCCGCAGTGGGCAAAAATTGTCGAGGAAGACATAGACTGGAATACACCAAGCAAATAATTGAGGAAGCACGTTGCAAGTACTACTCTGAGATGAAGAGGTTGGCACAGGAGAGGAGTTCGTAGCGGGCCGCATCAAACCAGTCAGAAGACTGATGACTCAAAAAAACCTCATCTGGATTTGCGCATTGTTAACCAGTAAGGTATGGCTTGGGGAAGAAGGCAGAAAATCGCTCCCACTAAGTGGCAGATTTTCAAAGACTGCCAATCAAAAGCCCATGAAATGAGAGATTTTCAAGAGAAAGCCAACCAAAAGTCCTGCGTGACCATATGCATGGAAAATTGCCCCTTCTATTGAAATAACTGCTATGACGCAATCAGCAAATCCGTACTAGAACTTGAGCAAATATTTCAGCAAGGTGCATCAGAGCTCAACTGCTGTCTCCATGTTATGAAATCACGTTTTCGCCATGCCTTCAGCTTCTTTTTTAGCTGAAAAGGATTTCTTGTTACTACTCAAGCAATACAGGTATTATGGCAAGCTGGTCGACCTGTTGGACACTCCTGTTGGACAGATTGCCATCCTCTGTTCTACTCCTGGATGGAAAGTTGCTTTCGCCGACCGCTGCGACCGAGCGGTTCTAGGAACTTCAGTACGGAACCGCGCTGCTTCTACGGTCGCAAGTTCGAATCCTGCCTCAGGCATGGATGTGTGTGATGTCCTTAGGTTAGTTAGGTTTAAGTAGTTCTAAGTCTAAGGGACTGATGACCTCAGATGTTAAGTCCCATAGTGCTTAGAGCCATTTGAACCAATTTTGAAAATTGCTTCCAGCTCGAAACAACTTTACGACTCTACTGTTGACTTCCCTTCCATGAACTATCTAAATCCCCCTTATGTCACCGTCACCATATCAAGAGCAAAGGAGAAAAACAAATAATTAGCAATAGAATCACCGACAGTAACGAATATTGCTTGCTGTTTTCATGCAGCATCAATGATTTGACTTTACGAACTACTGGAATTTGCATATTAAATTACAAAGCAGTTTACTTGACAATTTCGGCATGAAATACCATGCATCACATTGGCCTTCTAATGAATGGCATTGCAGTGTGTCCAACGAAGAATCACTGTCAAGCCTATGCCAGATAAGCCTATCTTTGACTAATATGGCAATAGCGACGAGGGGAAAGGTCTCATTCTTCCAGTGTTTTGCACAGACACAGAAGTGTTAAAATGGCTTTACGTTAAGGGGAGGTGGTAATGATTCACGCAATTCTAACGGTATAACGGCATGCCACGGTCATCCTACGTGTTTATGAGTTACTTCGCATATGGCAGTACTGTGCTGCCACATTTCAACAGAACAAATCTCGTCCACACATACTACGCATCTATAGAATTGTGACCAGTAAAAAATGTGAGCTTGCTTCCAGAGAGGATACAATGGCCTTATGACTCACTTCCCAACTGAATAAGTCCTTGAATCTGTGACAGAGATGGTGCAATGTCGTAGTGATAAGTAGATTTGACTCAGTCAGGTAATCACTGAAATAACATCACGTATCCTTTTAACCAGTGAAGATTCTGATCATTTCCTCTTTCCCTTCTGGGTGCTTTACTTTTCTTTGTCATGAAGTGTAACTTTCATTGTACTCAGACGACCATGTATCTTTGGTAAAGCCGACACATTCACCTTTAATAAGGAGCCCTTTTTCAGCATTCCTATTCTTTTCGTGTTCCGTTTTAGTGTTTCACTCATTTTCAGTGTGGTTCATGGCCTACGTACAATCTATTAAATAATTAATAGCTTTCTGAAACCTGTTTCATGGATTGAACTGTAATGTTGTTACCTATTACCACTAATTAATACTTCAGGCCATCTCTGTATGTAATGCTAGTAACTTCAAATGGCTCTGAGCACTATGGGCCTTAACAACTGAGGTCATCAGTCCCCTAGAACTTAGAAATACTGAAACCTAACTAACCTAAGGACATCACACACATCCATGCCTGAGACAGGATTCGAACCTGCGACCGTAGCAGTCGCGCGGTTCCGGACTGAAGCACCTAGAACCGCTCGGCCACCGTGGCCGGCGCTAGTAACTTCAGTCCAGTCTGTGATGGCGCACTGTGTTTCGGATATCCCTACTAAATAGTGATGCTCTTGATTCGCATTTACGAGGAGTGAAGTTCAAATCCTCCTCTGGCCATAGAGATTTGAGTTTTCTTTCCGTAGTCTCCATTTAGATGGTTTAAAGCAATGTGTATCTCATCTCTAATGACATCATGATTGGCGCGACGTTAAATCCTCATCTTACTTCCATCCTTTTGGTTATTGTTTCATCAGATGTATAAAGGTGCACATTTCGTGTGCATTCTCATCTGTGTAAGTCTTCCAATACGTGCTAACATGGTTATATCTGTTTTAACAACATTTGTCTTTCGAAGTAATCTGAAAAGCGAGTTACTTCCTCTAGAAGCAGATAAGAGCAAAGATTACAAACAAATATTCGATGTAAGGGCGTGTCCGGTTTGGGACACATTTTTGTGACGCACGAACTGCACTCATCGCCTTCACAAAGAAACCTCTGCTGATAGCTGATTTCTTTTACATTTACTGTTGCAAAATAATCTGTAGTGTAAAGCTGAAATACAAAACTGAGTAATCGAAAATGACACAATTAGTCATTTGTAACAAAGAAAGCAAACATGCATGTTTCACTGATATTGGCCTTCTTTCATGCGATTGAAGTACACACTTCGACGTAGCGAATGTAGAGAGCGTACGTACAACAACCGTGGGAAAGTTGAGCAACATCAGAGATCCGTTCGTTGAATGCTTCTCTTGTAAAAGGCACATAACTTCGTTAGTTGGTATCGCTGACAGATTGAAGACTTAAAAGGCATACGGAAAGTTGAAACTCATGGTAAGGCCTGATAATTATTGTAGGTCTCCTTATACCGGGCAGGAAATAAGCACCAACAGCTAGAAATACCTCGTCAGTCGAACAACTTTTCGAGACGGGATGAATGACATTAGAGAAACACTGAGACTGTAGTTATGCTCCAAGTGCTCTACATAAGATCCCCTTCACCCCTCCCTCCCCTCCCCCATGCCCCGGCCCAGAGAACAATGTACAAAACGTTCATACAACCACGTGAAATGGTCATAAATTTCCTTTTTCGAGGTGTTGTTCGACTTGCACATCACATAGGCTTAAACATTGTTGATGTCAGAGCGTTGACGTTTCGTGTGAATTTCTCTACGTTATTGTTTTCTGGCTCTTTCGTGCTGATATCACCAAGCAATGTAACCCGTACGGTTATTTCCAGAAAAGAATTGTTCGCTTTTTACATCCCAATCAAATCGTGGCACACTTCCCTGCGTCTTTGTTTTTGTTTGGGAGTCAAAGGGTGCCGAATAAACTTTTTACGCACTTTTATTTTCGTCAAAACATTATGGGAATGTCTTGAACACCTAATTTAGAGATGTTCCTCTATTGCGATTTGTGAACTCACTTTTCTTTTCGTCAAAGCATTATGGGGAATGTCTTGAACACCTAATTTATTGCTCTATTGCGATTTGTGAACCACTACTTTGTCACACCACGGCCGCACATCCACTGCTCAACTCTGTGCGCTCACAGCCGACTTGAACATCAGGTGTTAGTTCTAGCTGACACCGTAGATACTGCTGACGTGCGTAAAATCAGTCTCGGAACGTTTTGGACGAACGGCGCACAATCTCGCAAAGAGCTGCCGTGTTGTAAATACGTCAGTGCTATATTGTCACACCTATAGTGATTTGAAACGATAGGAGCTTGATGGTAATCGTCGAAGTGCTGTTGACGAAAGCCGATCTCCAACATCAAATGGGGCGTCTTGTCTCGGAAGCAGTATCAAATATTCAACTCTTCCGAGTCAATAGTTTATCAGTTTTCGGATGTCCCGATTCGTATTCATTCCACCCCATCCTCAATTAACGCTACTCATCCATTTACTGCCGCGTCTTTGCAGGAAGCATCATTACTGCCTCATACGAGGTCTGTTCGATAAAATCCGGAACATTTTGTCCCAAAGTCTCCTACACAGTCGATACACCACTCCCAACGCCGTTTCCACTGCTGGAAGCAGTTTTGGTGCGCCTCTTGATGGATCGTGGGATGCATTGTCTGCAAATTTTCTTTTATCGCATCTATCGTTGCAAACCTTGGGCCTTTCAATGGGGTTCCCAACTTTGGAAATGAGAAAAAGTCCGCAACGGCCAGGTCTGGAGAGTACGGAGGATGAGGTAGCACAGTGATCCCCTTTCTGTGCAGTAGTCACGCATCAGCAGGGATGAACCTGGGTGCGTTATCGTGATGCAAGAGCCACAAATTGTCAAGCCACATTGCAGGTCGTTACCTTTTCACATTTTCTCGCAGGCGCCGCAACACGTCTCGATAATACCATGAATTAACAGTTTGTCCCTGTGGCACGAATTCATGATGGCGCTCCTGATATGAGCGTCATCGGTAGACATTGAAGGGCGTCGTGAACAAAGATCATGTTTAACTTCCGTCCGGACACTTTTAAACACGGCGAACCATTCATAACACCGAGAACGGCTTATGAACTCATTACCGTAAACTTCCTGCATCATTTGGTGAGTGTTTATAAAGGTTTTCTTGAGTTTCAATCAAAATTTAATGTGGATGCGTCACTCCTCTAACTACGCCATATCGAAATTCGCAATCTGTGCGACGCAACGTTCGACTCAATACAGCACCAAGCAACATTACACATTAAACACAGGCGTGAGCAGGGGTGCCACCCACATTTCGCTCCAACACACCATTGGGGTCAAATTACGAATGTTCCGAAATTTTTTGAACAGACGTCGTACATCCACACGTTCAGAAAAATTTTCGCCAACGTAAAGGAAAAGAGTCTAACTATCCCATAAACTCTGACCATAGTGTTCTAACGGTGCAAACACCTTACCTAGAGAGCAAGAATACAAGTTACTGATTGCCCAAGTTTTGAACGACCTGACCAGATACCTGCCTGCACGCATTATCACGCCGCTTCCGAGATTCGAGAAAAGATGCTGGTTCCGGATCGCATCTGGCCGGCCGATTAACAATAAGAGACAATGTGCTGGCCAGCCTGGATGTGGTGTTTAGGTGGTCCTATGAATACAATTATGTAAATATCGAGCTCGTACTGACGTCCCTTTTCGGTTACACGATTTGCCAACAACTAGTTAAAGTTCACAAGGTTTGACATGGAATAATACTAGACAGAGGCAAATGGGGTACACGAATTGCCGGCCGATGTGACCGGGCGGTTCTAGGCGCTTCAGTCCGGAACCGCGCTGCTGCTACGGTCGCAGGTTCGATCTTGCCTCGGGCATGGATGTGTGTGATGTCCTTAGGTTAGTTAGGTTTAGGTAGCTCTAAGTCTAGGGGACTGATGACATCAGATGTTGTTAAGTCCCATAGCGCTCACGTCTAGGGGACTGATGACCTCAGATGTTACGTCCCATAGCGCTCAGAGCCATTTGATTTGGTACACGAATTCCGTCCCAGTGGGCGTGGGGAACTAAGAAGCGGCGACAGGAACGGCATCCGGTCTTTCTTTACCATTAACATTGCCAAACCCGATAATTAACATACAGACTCCTCGAAGGTATCTCATGAAACAGGCAGAAAAAAGAGAACTGTCCGAGTTCCAAAAATATGAGATACGGTGTGCAAACAGAGGTAGGAATACAAATTTCATTTTATTGCGTACCGTGCGTCATAAGATTTTTTTCGTAATTTTACAATGAGTTTTTACATCGTTTGACGAAAATAGTGAAACACCGACAGGATATGGGCGGATGTCAAAGTAGTGTCCTATAAATACACAGCATCAGCGGATATGCAAATAATGAAAATTCTAATTTTCTGACAAGCAGAACAGCCACAAAAGAAAATAAGTGTTTTCCGTGTTGTGCTTTCAACAGGCCTGGTAGGATGTATAAAGGACGTGAACAGCGTCAGCTGTTGTGCGGTCACTGTGAAGGAAATGCAGCATTCTTGTCTGCAACAGTGTTATCTGCATCTGACAGAAATTGTATAAACGGCCTCACTGGGAGGGGGGGTTCCATTAACGCGGCTGGTCGAACCGTGCAGCATCCACGTTTGTGGGACATCCCACTGGGAGGGGGGGTTCCATTAACGCGGCTGGTCGAACCGTGCAGCATCCACGTTTGTGGGACATTCGGACGTGACAGTGGCGCGATTCTGGACTGCATGGGAACATAAGGGCAGGCGCACATGCTGCAAAGGTTTGGATCAGCCACGTCTAACCACCACAAAGGAGGATAGCCGACTTGTGCAACAGCAGCATCGTAGCTCTCTACATCTGTGCCTGCCTCCTAGAGCATGCAATGAACTCCTTGGAACATTTTCTGTCATCCAGCACCATTGCTTGGACACTATCAGCAGGACGGCTAGGGAACTGCTGTTCCATTCGTAGACTGCCGTTAACAACACAACAATAGCAAGGCCCGAAAGACTCCAATCCTTCTGAGCTCCTCGGCGGGCAATTTTTCCCTGTTGTCGGCGAGTTCCAGGGCTCAGAAATACTCTACACTGATGCCTCTATGGTTAATGATCACATTGGCTTCGCTTCTGCCGGATGACTGCAGTGTTTTCACTGCAGGATTGGTAGCCATCTCTAGTGCCCTTGAGCATATCCGCTCCTGCACAGCTGAGTCCTTCCTCATCTGTAGTGACTCCTTAAGCAGGCTTCAAGCTCTGCTCTCCGATCGCTCTTACGCCTTAAGGTTTTCGGCACCTGGAATACCGAATGGCACACATTAAGTACATCAAATGAAATACGTGCTATAAATACGACAAATAATGTGCGCAGGTCATCCATGCTAGCCACTTTAAGGGACTCCATTGTCCTCTACCGGCTCCGCATCGGCCATACTTGGCTGACTCCGGCTCTTCTCCTACGTCGCAAGCATCTACACTCCTGGAAATTGAAATACGAACACCGTGAATTCATTGTCCCAGGAAGGGGAAACTTTATTGACACATTCCTGGGGTCAGATACATCATATGATCACACTGACAGAACCACAGGCACATAGACACAGGCAACAGAGCAAGCACAATGACGGCACTAGAACAGTGTATATCCACCTTTCGCAGCAATGCAGGATGCTATTCTCCCATGGAGACGATCGTAGAGATGCTGGATGTAGTCCTGTGGAACGGCTTGCCAAGCCATTTCCACCTGGCGCCTCAGTTGGACCAGCGTTCGTGCTGGACGTGCAGACCGCGTGAGACGACGCTTCATCCAGTCCCCAACATGCTCAATGGGGGACAGATCAGGAGATCTTGCTGGCCAGGGTAGTTGACTTACACCTTCTAGAGCACGTTGGGTGGCACGGGATACATGCGGACGTGCATTGTCCTGTTGGAACAGTAAGTTCCCTTGCCGGCCTAGGAATGGTAGAACGATGGGTTCGATGACGGTTTGGATGTACCGTGCACTATTCAGTGTCCCCTCGACGATCACCAGAGGTGTACAGCCAGTGAAGGAGATCGCTCCCCACACCATGATGCCGGTTGTTGGCCCTGTGTGCCTCGGTCGTATGCAGTCCTGATTGTGGCGCTCACCTGCACGGCGCCAAACACGCATACGACCATCATTGGCACCAAGGCAGAAGCGACTCTCATCGCTGAAGACGACACGTCTCCATTCGTCCCTCCAGTCACGCCTGTCGCGACACCACTGGAAGCGGGCTGCACGATGTTGGGGCGTGAGCGGAAGATGGCCTAACGGTGTGCGGGACCGTAGCCCAGCTTCATGGAGACGGTTGCGAATGGTCCCCGCCGATACCCCAGGAGCAACAGTGTCCCTAATTTGCTGGGAAGTGGCGGTGCGGTCCCCTACGGCACTGCGTAGGATCCTACGGTCTTGGCGTGCATCCGTGCGTCGCTGCAGTCCGGTCCCAGGTCGACGGGAACGTGCACCTTCCACCGACCACTGGCGACAACATCGAGGTACTGTGGAGACCTCACGCCCCACGTGTTGAGCAATTCGGCGGTACGTCCACCCAGCCTCCCGCATGCCCACTATAAGCCCTCGCTCAAAGTCCGTCAACTGCACATATGGTTCACGTCCACGCTGTCGCGGCATGCTACCAGTGTTAAAGACTGCGATGGAGCTCCGTATGCCACGGCAAACTGTCTGACACTGACGGCGGCGGTGCACAAATGCTGCGCAGCTAGTGCCATTCGACGGCCAACACCGCGGTTCCTGGTGTGTCCGCTGTGCCGTGCGTGTGATCATTGATTGTACAGCCCTCTCGCAGTGTCCGGAGCAAGTATGGTGGGTCTGACACACCGGTGTCAATGTGTTCTTTTTTCCATTTCCAGGAGTGTACCTCAGCGTCGCTAAGGCTCTCGATTGACAGTAATCTACATCAAGACTCATGCACGTAAATTAAGGATAATGCTGATACGTGGTGAAGCAACGCTCTGGTGGGCGGTTTGTGGGTTTAAATCACCTTGAGGTATGATCATGAGGTGTATTTGACCTGCGGTCGTCGTACGGTGGTGCTGGCACCAGTCCACATACCCAGAGGTGTGTTGGTTCATGTCAGAGTACAGTGCAGCGAATAAGTGTGCAGACGTTTTCAGGCGTGCTAATGGTGACTATGTATTTAAAATGGCTCAAAGAACACATATTGAAGTTATGAGGGGTAGAATACTAGGGCGACTGGAGGCTGGTCAAACCCAGCAGGTCGTGTGATCTCAAGATTATAGCATCGATTCCATCAGACAGGAAACGTGTCCAGGCGCTACCGGTAAGTCCACAGTGTACAACATCACAAGGAGACCGATATCTCACCATCATTGCCCACAGACAGCCACGGAGTACTGCAGGTAGCCTTTCTCAGAACCTTACTGGAGCCACTGGAACAGTTGTCTCCAGACACACAGTCTAAAGACGACTGAACAGACATGGTTTATTCGCCTGGAGACGTGCGAGGTGCATTCCACTGACACGTGGTCACAGGAAAGTTCATAAAGCCTGCTTTCAAGAACATAGTACATGGACATTGGAACAGTGGTCCCAGGTTACGTTCACGGACGAGTCCAGGTGTAGTCTGAACACTGATTCTCGCCGAGTTTTCATCTAGTGTGAACCAGGAACCAGATACCAACCCCAGAATGTCCATCTTTTCAGGGGTACAGTGGGTCCCACCTTCCTCCTGATGGATGATAACGCAAGGCCCCACCGTGCTGCCATCATGGAGCAGTACCTTGAAACAGAAGATATCAGGCGAATGGAGTGGCCTGCCTGTTCTCGAGAGACGTTTAGGACGTTCTCAGTCAATGTATCGCTGCACGTCTTCAAACCCCTTGGACTCTTCAGGAGCTCCGACAGGAAGTGGTGCAAGAATGGGAGGCTACACCCCAGCAACTGCTCGATCACGTGATCCAGAGCATACCAACACGTTGTGAGGCCTATGTACGTGTGCAAAGTAATCATGTCGGAGTACATGCGCAGGAACATTGACGTTTTGTAGCACATGTGTTTCGGGACGGTTTTCTCAACATCACCAATACCGTGGACTTAGATCTGTGTTGTGCATGTTCCCTATGTAACTATGCTATTAGCGCTACTTTTGTATAGTGCCACGTTGTGTGGCACCACATTCTGCAATTATCCTTAATGTATGAGCATGAGTGTAGTTGGACTGTCCCAATGTAGCCACCCTGACGCTTTCTCGTAACGTTCCTGAAGGACTATCTACTGTGTTAGGTAACAGTGCCTCAACGGCTACCGAGCGAGGGGGCACAGTGGTTAGCACACTGCCCTCGTATTCGGGAGGACGACTGTTGAATCCCACGTCCGGCCATCCTGATTTAGGTTTTCCATGATTTCCCTAAATCGCTCCAGGCAAATGCCGGGATGATTCCTTTGAATGGGCACGGCCGACTTCCTTCCCCGTTCTTCCCAAATCCGATGAGACCGATGACCTCGCAGTTTGGTCTCTTCCCCCAGAACAACCCAAACAAACCCTCCACGGCTGATCTAGTTTTAAGTTTTACTCGAGAGGGTGGTTTTTACCACTCAGTCTAAGGCTTAAGAACTCGTCACAGTGGGATTCCTGCGTCATTTGGTGTGTCTCTGTAAAGGTTTTCTTGAGTTTCCCGCATGTGGCCCTCTCTCCTAGGACCTCCAGGTTAACTCTTCCTCGCTCCATCTGATGCTGTCTGTTCGACTTTGCGTTCGTCTTTTCAACATCTGTATTTCTCTCGCCTTGTGTTTTTAGGTTGGAGATTTTAGTGTTTTGTAGAGTGGCTGGCTCATCCTTTTTTATTCTTGCGATCAGCCACCCCATGCCAGCTGCTGTATTGTTTGGCGTCTTCTAACGACTTTTTCCTTTCAGTTCACGTTTTCACTTTTGGCTTACTTCCTTTGTTTTCTATTTTAGTGTGGTTACACTGTTCGTTTTACGCATTTTTGTTCCTTCTCTGGATTTCAGGCTATAGGATTCGTGTGGGGTATGGTTTTAATCCAAGAACTATGCGACTAAGGAAAAGGGACTGATAACCACTTTCTTTTTCTTTATTGTAATTTTAAAACCTGTACAACAGGCAGGCTGTCAGCAGCGTTCTATGCTGCTCTTTAGCCAGAGGATACAAGATGAGAAAAAACAGAAAGATTACACATAGGTTACAGAACAGTGGGCAAGAAAACAGTTGACACAGAAAGGCAAACACGGAGCCGTTCACACTTGACGATAGTCCAAACTTAAAACTGGTGACACGACGCACAAACACGGAAGACGGCGATGGCACAGGTAAAGGATGGAGTGCGACGGTGAACACTGAACACTAAACACGACGGCACACACGAGACACTGATGGCGATGATCTCCGGCGCGCGAATGTCCAGGTAGCGTGTGCGAGTCCAGGGACCTGCCAAGAGGGAAAGAAGGGCGGGGGGGGTGGTGGGGGTGGAGAACAAAGACGCCAATGGCTGAGGAGATGGGAGGAGGAGTAGAGGGACAGGGGAGGGGAAGCCCGGGGGAGGAGTGGGGAGAAAGGGATGAGGGAGGGAGGATGCCCAAAGGAACAGACACAGGAAGAGGGAAGGAGGATCAAAGTTGGTAGGAGGGGTATATGGAGGGAAGGAGGACATCATCAGAGAGGGGGAGCTGGCGGAAGCCACCTTGGGAGAGGGTAAGGAGGGTAGAGAGATGGAGACCATGTGGGACGTGGGAATATAGGCGCGGCAGCGGCGGGCGCGGGAGAGGATGGGCGAGACAAGTGGGTGAGGAGGATCGAGTTTGCGTGAGGTGTACTGGATCCGTAGCGTCTCAAGGAAAAGGAGGAGGTGGGGGAATGGAATGAGATCATACAGGATCTGTGTGGGGGAGGGGAGATGGATGCAATAGGCGAGGCGGAGAGCATGGCGTTCAAGGATTTGGAGGGATTTGTAAAAGGTAGCAGGAGCAGAGATCCAGGCCGGATGGGCGTAACAAAGGATAGGGCGGATGAGGGATTTATAGGTGTGGAGTATGGTGGAGGGGTCTAGACCCCACGTACAACCGGAAAGGAGGAGATGGAGACGGGAGCGTGCCTTGGCTTGGATTGTCCAGAGATGTGGGGTCCAAGACAGTCGACGGTCGAGGGTGATGCCAAGGTACTTGAGGGTGGGGGTGAGGGCGATAGGACGGCCATAGACGGTGAGATAGAAATCAAGAGGCGGAAGGAAGGGGTGGTTTTGCCTACAATGATTGCCTGGGTTTTGGAGGGATTGACCTTGAGCAACCACTGGTTGCACAAAGCGGTGAACCAGTCAAGATGGGATTGGAGAAGGTGTTGGGAGCGCTGCAGCGTGGGGGCAAGGGCAAGGAAGGCGGTGTCATCGGCAAACTGGAGAAGGTGGACAGGGGGTAACGGCGGCGGCATGTCCGCCGTATACAAAAGGTACAGAAGGGGGGAGAGGACGGAGCCTTGGGGCACACCGGCGGAGGGAAAAAAGGTGTAGGAATCTGTGTTATGGATGGTGACGTAGGAAGGACGGCAGGAGAGAAAGGAGCCGATCAGACGTAATTAATGGGAAGGGCGAAGGTTTGGAGCTTGAAGAGGAGACCGGAATGCCATACACGGTCATAAGCACGTTCGAGGTCCAGGGAGAGGAAGACTGCAGAGTGACGGGAATTAAGCAGTTCAGAAAGGAGATGAGTGAGTTGAAGGAGAAGGTCATCGGAAGAGAAGGATGGCCGAAAGCCACACTGGGGTATGGGAAGGAGGCGGTGCTGGCGGAGATGCTGGTGGATGCGGCGGGTGAGGATAGATTCCAGGACCTTGCTGAAGTCCGAGGTAAGGCTGATGGGACGGTAGAAGGAGACGGCGGATGGCAGTTTACCAGGTTTAAGGAACATCAGGATACGTGAAGTTTTCCACAGGTCGGGGTAGTAACCGGTGGACAAGACTACATTGTAGAGCCTGGCCAGGCTGGAGAGGAAAGAGACAGGAGCTTCACGAAGGTGACGGTAGGTGACACGATCATGACCAGGAGCGGTGTTGCGTTTGGTGCGCAGTGTAGCAATGAGATCCTGTGAAGTGATAGGGGCATTGAGTTCTGTGTGTGCAATGTTGTCCAAGTACTGGAAACCAGGCGCTAGGGGAGGGAAAGAGGTGTCAGTTCGATCGTGGACATCCGGGAAGAGGGAGTAATTGAACTGGGGATCGTGGGGGATGGAAAAGACATCAGAGAGGTAGGAGGCAAAGTGATTGGCCTTACTAAGGGTGTCAGGGAATGGGTGAACATCATGGGGGAGAGGATAGTAGGGAGAGGGTTTAGTTCCAGTAAGGCGACGGAAGGCTGACCAGAACTTGGACGAGTTGATAGGTAGGGTGACATTCAAACGGGTGCATGTCTGTCGCCAGTCCCGGCGTTTCTTGGCCGCAAGCAAATTACGAATGTGTCGCTGGAGTTGCCGGTGGCGTCGGAGTGTGTCCGGGTCACGTGTGTGGAGGAAGGCACAGTAGAGACGACGGGATTCACGGAGGAGGAGGACGGCCTGTGGGGGTAAGGTAGGACGGTGGGGGTGGATGGCGACAGTAGGGACGTGGGCCTCCACGGCCTCAGACAAGGTCTTCTGGAGAAAGGAGGCGGCATGGGTGACATCGTCAGGGTGGCGGTAGGTGAAGGGGTGGCTATCGACCTGGGTGGAGAGGGTATCCCGGGAGGGTCATTACGAGGGTCGGGGCGGGGGCGACGACCGTCGGAAACGGTGAGGAGGACAGGGAGATGGTCGCTACCAATAGGTTCCAGGACATCCACCGTTATGCGGCCAAGGAGGTTAGGGGAGGAAAGGATAATATCGGGAGTGGAGTTGGATTCGGGACGGGTGTGCTGGGGGATGGGGATGAGGTCCCCTTGAAGGGAGGAGAGGAACCGATGCCACCGCTGTAACTGGGCGGCGGAACGACTATGGATGTTGAGGTCGGCGGCGATCACGTAGGAGGAGAAGGTATGGTCAATGTGGGAGAGGAAGTCGAAGGGAATAGGGACGTTAGGGCGGACATAGATGGTGGCGCACGTGACGGTAAGGCCAGTGAAGAAGAGACTAAGGATCAGGTGTTCGGTGGGGTCAGGAAGAAGAGGTTGGAGCCGTACTGGGATCTGGGGGTGGTTACCAATGGCAACTCCGCCACGCACAATCGGGAGGGGATTATCGAAGCGGTGAAGGAGGTAGGGCGACGTGTGTACGGTGTGGTGGGGTTGGAGGTAAGTTTCATTGAGGTGGAAGGCGTCCACGCGGTGGGTGGCAAGGGTGTGCAGGAAGAGGTTCTTTTTGGCGGGAAGGGAGCGGATGTTGTTGAAAAGGATACGGTGCTGTCGCGCCATGACAGGGATTTAGAAAAGGGTGTCAAGACGGGAGAAGGTGAAATGGACCTGGTCTGATAACCATGCAGTTTAGTCCCTTTAACCCACCAACCAACAGCACAACACAAAGGGGTGCGTTTGGGGCCGGGCCGTGACAGGGAAGCGTGGACTTTTGATGAGGGGCGACGCATTGTGTTCAGCAATCTACAGGGTGTCCCCAAATAATGACCCGATTTCAACTTCTAATAATATCGAGACAAATGTCACTAAAAACAGCGCTAGATGCAATCAGCATCGTCTAGAGTTTCAGAAAAATCCGCTAGATGTCACTACGAGCGCTGATCTGGAGCGTGCAGCCAGTCTCGCAAAATATGGCGTCCGCGCAACAGAAGCCATATTGTGTTATTGAATTTAGTTGTACTCAGTCAGTGATCGCAGTTCAGTGGGCGTTTCATATTCGATTTCGTGCTAAACGTTCCTCCCTTACTTCGTGACACTGGTGTACTAAAAACCAGAATATCAGCTGCTGTAGCTTCATTGACAAAAGACATCTTATACTCAGTTTGGGATAATAAATAATTGGGGATAATAAATAATTCTATTTAAAATCGGGTCATTCTTTCTGGGACACCCTGTATTGTGGATGTGCATTTCCCCCACTGACGACCGTCGGTGAGAATGGCAAGAGCAGGGGCGAGGTCCCATTTTACCATTGTTTTAGAGAGGCACTGTGGTGTTACTCAAGGCGTCATACTACATGGTATCAGTTCAGTCATGGCTGGTAGTGATTGAGGGAACTACGATGGCACAATGGTACGTCATGGACATTCCGTGTTCTCATGTGTTACCTCTCAAGTGGCAGTATTGTGGTGCCATTTTACAATAGAACAATACTGCTCCAGATATGAACATGTCTCTATGAATTATATGCACGGTGTTAAGGAACTCCCGTGACCGGAAATAGGTGGTGGTGGTTGTTGGGATGTTTAAGGGGGACTAAACAGCTAAGGTCATCAGTCCCCCGACCGGAAATAGCTTCAGCCCTCTCCCTGATAGGTCATGTGTGTGACCAGCTCACATGTCAACTCCTTGCTAGTGGGAGCATCCAGGATATCAAGGACCAGCTACAAAATTTGTGCCAGCTTGCGTCAGGAGATGGTACAATTGCTTTGTGATATCCTTCCAAACTGACTGAGTGCATTTGACTCGCTGCCGTAACCACTGAGATAGCACCACATATCACATACCCTCTCAACCAGTGAAGTTTTGAAATTTCATTACGTCTCACGTCTCTCCTGCCTCCCTTTTTGGTGCTTCACTTTTGTGTCAGGCAGTATATACATTAGGGCTGTTGATAAAATATCGATCTATCGATATTATTCCCATAAAATGACAATACCGCGTTGCGATATTTATCTTTTATAGTATTAGTTGAAAACAGTCCTGGTTGCAATTTGGCGCTAATGAGTCCTTTTAGAAGTTATGAAATCGGTGTTATTAATGTAATCCTGGGGCTCTCGCATTTCTGCCTAAATATGAGCCCTTTTCCTCTCTGGCCTTATGTCGTCTTCTCAGCCAAGTCCTTAGAGGTTTTTGAGTAGAAAATGATATCGCGAGTTTGTCGCTTCAAATGTCGACGTATCTTACTCATTTTAATGTAAGTATAAAATTGGAAAGGGGAAAAAAAAGTTCACCCACATTACGTCTTCCTCCCACGATGGTGTGTATTTTCGAAGCGTAATAATTTTACTTTGGCGCTCATATAAAAAGATTTTTTTCTTTTAGTTAGAAGTTCTTGCTCCGCATGATGCAGTAATGTGTGTTATAGGTGGGCCTCTTCATCCGAAATTATGGCCGAAATTATGGTCCTGTGCTAGTAATGTTCCCGTTCTAATGATATATGATACGTAATACCTGTTTAGGCTCCGCATCTGTGTGTTGTATTATACACCCTGGTATTATATTTTAAATTTGACGCCTTCTTTTGTATTTTTTATAATTTTTGGATAAATTAATGCACAGGTGTTGCTTCTATTAATCCTATCTTATTAATGTTTTATGTGCATTATATTTATAAAGTTTTAGTGGCATTGTATATCCGGTTTACAATCTCTAGAGAGCCTGTACAGGGAGAGGGTGGCCAACCGGACGATTCGGCGGCCATTTTTCTGCCAAACTGCGGGTGGGACTTTTGAATGGCCAGTAGTGGAGTAGTGGAGTGCACACTCACCTAATCAGAAGCACAAGACAATATGGCGAAATCATTCGTTAAATGCCTTCCTTTACAACTATAATATAATCATAGTAGCCTAGTAAGTACAGCACAGGAAAATTTGATACAGTGGCTGTAAAAATTATTCGCTACTTGCATTTATCTTCTTTAAAGTTCGTTTACTAGGCATATTGCAATGAAAGTAACGTAAATAAAAAAAACTATAGTGTATAGCATTTGTTTTGTATCAGAAGTGCATAACACTAAGGGTTTAACGTACCCGTATTACGTCAGATGAATGAAAGTCGAAAGGAGTTGTTTACTTGTGACATGCAAAAACTGTGAGACGTATTAGTTCTTCTTGGCACGTCTTCAAACTTCTTGCATGTCACAAGTAAACAACTGCTAACGATTTGGTGGATAACAAACGAAAAGGTTACAAAAATCAGGTAATGTTAAATGTAGGCTACTGTAATAACGACCAAATGTAACCAGAAAACTACCGTACCCCACAGTAAGTAGGCCTATTAAAAACTGTCTTCAAGAGTACCTACAATTATTTACTACGAATAATGTTTCAGCTACCACGACAACTGCGGAAAACGTGCTTACAACTTGCCTGCGTCAACAGTCGGGCACTAATACTGAAACCAAAATAATGCCTAGTGTTGTGATTCGGAACGAAATAAAATTTGACGCTATAAAGTCGAATGAGCATGGCACAACTATTACAGGAACTTTCCGTTTCCAGCAAGGAGTGTCAGATATTGGCTTCAGAAAAGCTTGTGATGACTACCAGTATGCACGAACTGTTAAAGAAATCAGAGCTTAAAAATGCAGTAGATTGTAATATGCCTACCTACTTCAATTTCAACTCGTATTTAAGATCGCAAACGCTAATTACGTACTAAAAACGATACACAACGAAATCGAACATGCATGCAAAACGCATAACAAGTCTCTCAATAATGAAATACCTTTTAATGGTTTCCAAAAGTCTTCTGAACTCCAATTCAACTCAAAAGCACGGCGAACATAGGAAGCGCGAGAGACGTTTGGCAGAAAAATGGCGCCAAAGCTAATCATCAACCAATCATGGGCAACTTCACCCATGGCCACTCTCTCCCTATACAGGCTCTCTACCAGCAGCTGCGAGGCAGCGCCACCTATTGAGGTGATTCTGTAATAGGCATCAGTACTAGCACACTACGCTGTGGTGCATTATGCTTACTACCTGAGCCCCATCTTATTCTATTATTTGCTCCTGTGAACGTGTACGCGTTATGTAGGTCTTGGAGTCGCTACTTCCATCTAGAAGATGAGGCCTTATCATAAGGTTTCGGCAATATGATTGCATTTCTGAGTGTCCGATCATTGGTCAATTCTCTTATCCGTTTTCACTATTTCATATTTCTAGTATTTACTGAGGTTAACGAAGGCGATGTTGGCCTGATGTAGTCGACGATGCCCTTTAGCTAAACTGTCTAAAGGATCGTCCTAAGAAATACAAAATTAAGGTATTTTGCTCTTTTAGTATTCTATCTGTTTATAGATGGTTTTTAGGTTATCCAAGTCTGCAAAACGCAATGGAGATCTTTAAATTGATGTATGTCTTCTCTGTTTTCTATGTAGATCAGCCAGAAGATGCCTAAATAGGGTGAAACGCGTAGTTGATAAATAAAAAACTAAAATTGCAAGCAATATTGTTTTCAATTAATACTATTAAACACTGGTTTGCTGATTCATGCCACAGATGGATTGGAAGAATTTATATTTTATATTATATTTTTTCAGAACTTTTGGTAAATATTTGCGGTTGTTCTATTGTTGTTGTAGTAGAACATAATTTTACTTTCACTGTGTGATGGAGTCTTACTACGTTCTAAGCTTTCATCACGTCCAATATTTCTCTTTTACTGAATGAGGAAAGTATATTAGGCACAAAACAAGAAGTTCGATTGCACTGGGGTGTGCGGTGTGAATGGAATAACAAGATTTCCGATGTGAAGCAGTAGCAAACCAGCTGCGTTAGGCAACAATTTTTAACGCAACAAGTTTTATCACGACGGGATTCTTCAAAGACATCTGATGAAAATGATGAACAAAAGTCTAAATGACAACACTGCTCTTTGTAGTGGGCGGAGACGTGTCAGGAGAAATGCTGACGCAATCGGCGCTCGGCGGTAATCGCCGCTCGGCGCTTCCAACAAAAAACTGCAACGTTTATCTTCACCACGCAATTTTGACACCACAACTGCTAGGTCGCTGGCGTTGGCAGAGATGAAAAAACGGGTAAGTCGACCTGCAGAGTTCCGGACAAATCAGATATTTGACGTAACATAACGACGGACCCATTGGATACCTCTCATTGTGCCACTCACACGTTCTTACCATTCTTAGCAAAGTGGTTATCGCCTATTGTGAACGTGTCTCGTTATCCTTTCAGTCCTTGCTCTAAGGGGGATAGACAGGCCGCTGGTTTGATGATTTACAAAATATCTAACAATAAATCGATACTTAATATACAGCTCTAAAACCGGCAGTATATTTACAATGTGCAGTCGATACTTTTATACACAGGTATCTTTACCATCGAAACAGCGATGTATCGACGCAGTTTTGGTACAGGGTGACACACGGGAGACGGGCGGTTTTTAATGAAATAATACCCAGCCAACTTTCAAATTAATGCATGATTATTTACACAAAATCAAATCTCATTATTTGCCATTTTAGTTAACAAGGTTATTTGTGAAAAATAATGTCGTCAAGGTGATGTCCAACATTTCGAATGCAGGACTCAAGTCTCTTCTCAAAATCCTCCATCACACGGACTAAAATCTCTACAGGGATGGCAGCAATTTCTGGAATGATTGCATTCTTCAACTCGTGCAAATTTCGTGGTTTGTGGTTGTAGACACAGTTCTTAATGTAGTCCCACAGAAAAAAGTCACATACTGACAAGTCTGGAGACCTGGAAGGCCAAGGAACATTGCCAAAACGTAAGGTAATCCGGCCGGGAAACATGCATCTAAGAACTGTCATTGAAGTGTTTGCTTTGTGCGATGTTGCCCCATCCTGCTGGAACCAAACGCGTTTTAATGGGATTCGTCGTCTTCTTAGTTAAAAAAGTTCAATAATGCCAACAGAGCCAAGAGCACACCAGACCGTTACTTTTTCTAAGTGTAGAGGACGCTGGTGGACAAGTTGTGGATGCTCTGGAGCCCAGTAACGTAGGTTTTGCTTATTTACGGTCCCGTTTAAATAAAAATGAGCTTCATCACTCATCAATAAAATTTCATTTGCATTCGATCCCAAAATCACATGCATTCTGTAAGCGAAGTCTTCTCGTACAGCAAAATCAGTTTCCTTAAGTTGTTGGACAATGAGCATTTTGTAGGGATGGAATTGAAATTCTTCATGCAAAATTCGTCTAACCGATTCACGATTGATTCGTAACTCACTAGCATGACGTCTAGCTGATCGTCCTGGGCTTCTGACTGCCGCTTGCCTTGCCCTTTCAATATTTTCTGGTGTCGTTACTCTGCGTCTCGGGCCAGGATGCTTCTTATCCAGTATGTTTCCAGTTGATCCGAAGTTTTCCACCCATCTGAGGAACAGCTCCATGTCGACCGACATCAAACCGCGCACGAAACAATCGCTGCATATCAATAATAGACTCACCACTTTTCACGAAACTGTTATAGACAAACACTCGACGTTGCAAGTCCCACTGCTCCATAGTGACTGAGTAAATGAAATAACGTCTTGTGTGGGTCAGGACTATCCCCACCACGACCACCTCCCACCACCGCGCCCTCAGTACTACGCAGTTCAAAACCGTCCGTCTCCCGTGTCACCCAGTTTACGGAGAGCTCATAATGATAAATATTTAAATATCGATATGTTGGATTCTCGATATTTTTAAAAATATCAGCAGTCCTATTATACATTAGAAAAGGTCAGTATGTGTGCCGTTTTTTACTCGAAATATATACATTTTTTCTCACACACCACCCATGTGAGGATTGTGTTACGGCTCGGAACAGCTTCATGTCGACCGACATTAAACCGTGATGTTTAGGAAGGCGGCTCGGGTGAGATGCTTCTGTTTCAGAACACTTGCCAATAGAGGATGTCGGCGCTGGATTAGCCGAGCGGTCTGAGGCGCTGCAGTCATGGACTGTGCGGCTGGTCCCGGCAGAGGTTCGAGTCCTCCCTCGGGCATGGCTGCGTGTGTTTGTCCTTAGGATACTTTAGGTAAAGTAGTGTATAAGCTTAAGGACTGATCACCTTAGCAGTTAAGTCCCATAAGATTTCACATACGTTTTTTGAGTTGAGGATGGACAACGACTCGCTCTTCAGCGTACCCCAATACGAAGGAATAGCACGCTGGTAAGTCTGGTGAATGCAGTGACTAGGGTAAGAACTACTGATCATCGTCTGTCAAGCTTTGTCAGCGTAAGTGGCTGCACCACCGTGCTGCTTTCACTGAACTGGGGCAACATTCTGTAAATGAGTCCAGAAACAAGAACCATGACACCGGCGACAAAGAACAATGGGACGGACTTCCGTTTTCGCTCAAAGTCGGGGGTTTTGTCGATCCACCTTTCCACTTATAAGAAAAGTTCCCTTCTTGTTGAAAATTAATCTGACAAGAAGACCACCTATTTTCATACGTTCCCGAAGTGCGATGCTAAAATTCGAATGTAAGTGTTTGTTATTAGCTGTTGAAGCCTGGCGCAGATGTAAGTGATAAGATGTAATCTTTAGGCACCTTCTTAAAACACACTTAATGGGGTGTGAGCCACATTCAGTTTCCTGCTGCCTCTCGTAGTCGATTTCTTAGTGCTGCGCATATAAGTTTCCCTAATCGGATACGAAACGTTTTATTGTATATCTGTAAGCCCGTAAACACAAAACTACCCGTATGCTCAAATTCTCGAACCCTTTACGACTGAGTATATCGGAGGACGGTTCACTATCCCTTTATGCGCAGATGTGTTGGAGGATGGTTATTTCCCGGAGTTCGCCGGAAACGTCGCTGGAACATGATAATGGCGTGATGATGTGTCTTCACCGCACCCCGCCAGTTTGTAAATAGTGATATAATTGCCACCTGACGGTGACCGAGGAAACAACAATGAAGAATAAAAATTCTAGAGTTTGTCTATCCAGCGCTTCAATGCTCGTATCATTCCTATTGCCTTTAAAAACGACATGCAGAACAGCCCCGTATTTGCTTAGGAGAAACCGCACTCCGCTACTGGCTGCAGAAGACAAACGCCTCGTCTGTAAGAATATCGGATGCATTACTCACGGACTGGTTAGCTACAGACTCAAAGAAACTACAACCAAACAATTGGAATTCCACGATCTCTATTTATTGCAACTACAATGACTAACTACAGATTTGGATTGTATGATTAACTGCTACAAAAGCCTGTTGCGTTCTGACTGGGGAACGGAATGTTCCATTACGTTGGTGATCAGAAAGGAGCATTATCTTACTCAGTAGCTGCCTGTGCTGTTAAAAGGCAGCTTCACCTGTGTTCGTCTCCATTTGACAGCTCTTATCTAGCGTTCCTCCTTTATCGGGTGCAGAGTTTTTTTATGTCAAATGAAACCTTTTATCAGATATTTGTTTCTTTTTCCATTAGATCTCTGACGCAGGCTGATACAGAACTTTTAATGCAACTATCCAAGTCGAACCATTGTTTACGGCTTACGATCGTAATGCTCATTCATCCAGAAAAAACAGTCTTTGATACAAAATCACTTGATGGTTAACGCTCCAATATCCGCAAGTCCTATGTAAAACGTAACTTAAAAAAAAAAGAAAAAAAAAACAACAGATTCTGCCCAAGGACGAATCTTAGTACTTCCGATTAAAGGTTTTGAGTGCGATAGGTGAGGTAAGTAACTGAAGGATGTGTGTGCATGTTGTGTGCAGTATTTGAAACGAAAAAAAATGAATTTTGTATTCTATCACATTCCATAGTGCAAAAGTATTGATGCTAAAACATACCTGGATTGATTTTTAAGCTTTCGTACCTAGTCGTTAAAACCTGAACTCTAACGGGAGCACACTGTTGTCCGTCTCCTTTCTGTCTGTCGGTCTGTCCGATTGTTCAAAATCCTTTTACTCAAAAACGAATGGACGTTATCAAGTTGGCTCTGTAATAAAAGTTAGCTTCTAAGTCCAATGCAAGATAAACATTCGGCTATTTGTGTCACCTATTTTGATGCTCGGAAACTCACTCATAAAAACTTCCCTCGGTTTTGGAATCATCAAATTTTGCAAGAAGAAAACGTTCAGGGTTCAAGTAAAGGAAAAAGCAGAAAAAAAGTAATTTCTAATAATATAACACGAAAAAATATTTCCTTTGTCATTTGTTACACGACTTTAAACTTGAAATTAAAACATTCTGGAAAATCTTCGCAAGTCACAGAGGAAGACTGCACTGTAGTTCCTTCTCTAGATTGTCGCACAGATGACAAAATGGTACATATCGAATTAGATGACAGAGGGATAGAAAAACAATTAAAATCGCTCAAAAGAGGAAAGGCCGCTGGACCTGATGGGATACCAGTTCCATTACAGAGTATGCAAAGGAACTCGCCCCCCTTCTTGCAGCAGTGTACCGTAGGTCTCTATAAGAGCGTAGCGTTCCAAAGGAGTGGAAAAGTGCACAGGTCATCCCCGTTTTCAAGAATCTACGTCGAACAGATGTGCAGAACTAAAGACCTATATCTCTACTGTCGATCAGTTGTAGAGTTTTGGAGCACGTATTGTGTTCGAGTATAATGACTTTTCTGGAGATTAGAAATCTACTCTGTAGGGATCAGCATGGGTTTCGAAAAAGACGATCGTTTCAAACCCAGCTCGCGCTATTCGTCCACGAGACTCAGAGGGCCATAGACACGGGTTTCCAGGTAGATGCCGTGTTTCTTGACTTCCGGAAGGCGTTTGATACAGTTCCCCACAGTCGTTTAATGAACAAAGTAAGAGCATATAGACTATCAGACCAATTGTGAGATTGGATTGAAGAGTTCCTAGATAACAGAACGCAGCAAGTCATTCTCAATGGAGAGAGAAGTCTTCCGAAGTAAGAGTGATTTCAGGTGAGCCGCAGGGGAGTGTTGTAGGAGCGTTGCTATTGACAATATACATAAATGATCTCGTGAATAACATCGGAAGTTCACTGACGCTTTTTGCGGATGTTGCTGTAGTATATCGAGAGGTTGTAACAATGGAAAACTGTATTCTGAAATGCAGGAGGATCTGCAACGAATTGATGCCTGGTGCAGGGAATGGCAATTGAATCTCAATGTAGACAAGTTTAATGTGCTGCGAACACATAGACAGATAGGTCCCTTATCATTTAGCTACAAAATAGCAGGTCAACAACTGGAAGCACTTAATTCCATAAATTGCCAGCCGTGGTGGCCGAGCGGTTCTAGGCGCCACAGTCTGGAACCGCGCGATCGCTACGGTCGCAGGTTCGAATCCTGCCTCGGGTATGGATGTGTGTGATGTCCTTTATTAGTTAGGTTTAAGTAATTCTAAGTTCTAGGGGACTGATGACCTCAGAAGTTAAGTCTCATGGTGCTCAGAGCCATTTAATTCCATAGATTGTCTGGGAGTAGGCATTAGGAGTGATTTAAAATGGAACGACCAGACTGAGATTCATTGGAAGAATCCTAAGGAAATACAGTCGGAAAGCAAAGGAAGTAGGTTACAGTACACTAGTTCGCCCACTGCCTGAATACTGCTCACTGGTGTGGGATCCGTACCAGATACGGTTGATATAAGAGATAGAGAAGATCCAACGGAGAGCAGCGTGCTTCGTTACAGGATTATTTAGTAATCGCGAAAGCGTTACGGAGATGATAGATAAACTTCAGTGGAAGACTCTGCAAGACAGACGCTCAGTAGCTCGGTACGGGCTTCTGATGAAGTTTCGAAAACATACCTTCACCGAGGAGTCAAGCAGTATATTGCTACCTCCAACGTATATCGCGCGACGAGACCATGAGGATAAAATCAGAGAGATTAGAGCCCACACAGAGGCATACCGACAATCTTTCTTTCCACGAACAGTACGAGACTGGAATAGAAGGGAGAACCGATAGAGGTACTCAATGTACACTCCGCCACACACCGTCAGGTGGCTTGCGGAGTATGGATGTAGAAAGATCTTGGAATCCGTGAGACCGGTACCTTGTCATTATGAACTTCAATTACAGGCAAAAAGCAGTCCAGATGTTCGAGTTCCGGGATGGATGAACTGTCTGTATACATAATTGTGTTTTTTCGGAAGCCCCAGTGTGCGAGTCCTTCTCGCGCCTGGGCAGTTTTTCAGGGCTCGCGAAAGTTTCTCTGTAGATCTTTTATAGTGTTGTCACAGGCCTACATAAAAATCGCTTCTCGTACCATGAAATACCTCTCCTAGTAATTATTCTTCGGTTTTCAATGTCTCTCCAAATACAAATCTAAGAGGAGATTTGAAAAAATAAGTTATACACTATTATGGCAGCTCAAATAACTTTCATTGAACAACGCTTCAGAGTGAAACAGGTACATGACTCTCTTTTTCAGCAGGTTCTCCTCTCAAAATGCCCCACATCTGTTGTTCGGTTGTCTTAGAGTGGGACACTTATTTAGGGAAACCCCTGCGTATTATGGAACAACACGATGTCATTGGCCTGTTCCATTTTTGACACTTTAGATTCTTGAAATTTCTTATGTTGCAAACACACGTGGTGAACACTTAGCATAATGATGATACCTTTCAGCAAACAATCGCACCCGTGCTTTAAAGTTTGGCTACATTCATCACAAGCGAAAACCATATAATCATTTTTTCGACTGTTCTATAGACCTACATTATGGAAGTGTGAATAGCTCCCGCTAGCGTGTTGTCTGATCACAATAACAGCAGAGTTCAAGAGAAACGTACGAACTGTACCTGAGATACGTGTTCGCTTACATTATTCAGAATGGAGCAGATATTTGTGGGACCATTTCTCGAGACAGTGGTTTGCGATCTTGTTATCTAACTGAAATATTTCCAAGAATGTTTTGTCCTTTAAGTCCTCTTGTAAGAAAAAGAAGTGCACAGTTATATTAAAAAAGACAAAGTCAGTATCATTTTTCGGTAGGTACAAACGTTAAAAATTACTTGCTTACGCCAGAAAATTCGCCACATTCTGCTCTATAAGCTATGCGAAAAACGCATCTCGATATGCATTGCCTGACGAGAAAAGTGAAACACCCAAAAGTCATGGTCAGATGTCAATGTAACATTGTACACGAAGACACCATTGGCTGGTGTATAAATGATTAAAGTTGCTATTCTCTATGACAAGAAGAATGGCTGCTGGAGTGCATTTCTTCTGCCACAATAGAATATTTGACTGTTTTCTGGAAATTGTCTTAAATGATTAATTATATCTTTTTTGCTACTAAGATGCTTTTTTTTCCTCTCGAATTTAAGTATTGTTTCATAAAAACCGAAGCGAAAAGCAATTACTTTGAAAGCCCGCTACAACGATCTATTCGAGTCTTCTGATGACTGTGACGTCACCGGCTCGCCGCCCCTACTGTCATCATGCTAAGTTACAGTGATGCCTTGTTCTGTAATTTACGTTTCGTAAAATGGGTTTCAAATTATGTGCAGCACCATACTGTGCAAATACATCCATAAAAACTCCGGAGAAAGAGGAGATGCGTGAAATGTGGCTGCACTATACCGACAAGTTGCCAGCAAGTCGACGCACAAGTTTACCAACTTACTTAAAAATGTGTAGCACTGTGAAGTTAACTTATCTCCGAGATATGCTATCCCATTGTTACAACGAAGGAGAGTGTGATTCAACGAAATTAAACTTCTAGTGAAAATTATCTTTTTACCCCCCTCCCCCCACACACACACACATCAGTTATTCGATAGGTCAGTTGTTAGAGTGGTACAGCGGCGAATTTTATAAGACGATGTCCACAGATCGCTGGTTCGAATCTAACCCAAAAGAATATTTTAACTTATATGTAAAAACCACTTGACAGTTCTCTCATATGAAAACCAAATCACAACTACAAAACTCTACCATACCGATCAAAAACAGAATATTCTTGTGTTTTCCTTGTTGTTAGAATGCGTTTACATTTGCAGTTGCTATTCACACACATAACGTCGAAAAAGATATTTCCTAGTAAACGTGACCACACGCTTTTTACTTTACCAGGAACAATGTTTTATTGTCCAGCTAAGATCCTCATTGTTTGAACTTTGGTACTTCCATCATCTTGCATAAAGATGAAATAAGTCTGCTTTAGACGCTAACGTTAGTTTGCACTCACAAACATCACAGCCCTTAAGTTTGTGTCACCCGTTGTACACACTTTATCTCTCTCCGCATAACGTCATCGTCCTACACCTCGTTGTACTGTGGGCGGTATGTTGATACTTCAGTACTAGCAACGCTTTCCAAAAAAGTGAGTTGTTTGTTCCCAAAGTAAATGCTTTCATCCTCTGTTGTCCGTTTCGCAGACTAAGACTAATGTGAAGCTATATATAAGGCATCCACAACTGAAACAACTGCTATAATCAGTTCTTGCTAACGCTATTTTCGTTAACTGTTAAAAATATGTGAGCCTTCCAGCATTCTAACATGCGAGCTCTTTCTCTTCTATCGGATATGCTAGCCGTCCCGCCACCAAACCCCTGCTGGGTGCAGTGTCTCTGTTCAGTGTCTTCTACAGAGGAAAACAGCACTAAATTTCGCAGGAATAATTTTATTGTGGTTTGGGTCGTAGTTCATGATGATTGTCGACAATCCGTTTATGAATACGGACCCATTTTCAAAAGCTCTACAGTTCTTAGTTTTGAGCGAGTTTACTGCTGTTGCAGGGAGCAAGGAAAAGAATGTCCGTCGTTGCACATATCACCGCTCTAAAGCAGTGGACTGTGAACGCATAAACTTTCGCAAGGCTTCCTTTCTATTGTTACTTAAAAGTTGGAACTGCGTTTTCCATCACTAAATAGCTCAACTGTTTGCAGAAAAAGTACGTAAAAACCTCGTAAATTAGGCAAACGCTTCTATAACATACGTCTTATTGCTAGCCTGTGTCATGACCATAGCATCAGAGCGTTTTCGATCACTTGACCAGATCTTGATATTTAATTATTTTTAAGCTTTAATTATATAAAAATAACAGATATTTTGTGAGAGTATTGACCGTAAATGTTATAATCAATCAGAGTATCAACAATCCGAGCCATATATTTAGCGTAGGGGCGACGGACAAACATGAGGAGTGTTTATTATCAGCGTGATGAGATGTAGCATCGCACACTGCAAATGCCTCCGTGGCATTTGTGAGGAATGTTTTTCCTGGATGCAAGTCTGATTTCAGTGTCGTGCTGCGGTCACAAAGATCACTGCTATTTGTGATTGTTTCTCGTAAGGGTATTTGAAAGAGCGTGTCTATGTTAACACACTGCAAAGTTTAATGGGTTTGAAGGCTGCTATTGACCCTAAAGTTTAATTGGCTTGAAGGCTGCCATTAAAGAAAATGTGGCTTTGATCTACTAACACCAACTGACCATGGTTGCGAGTAACTTAGGGAAGTTAGTTGAAGGTAGCATGGCCGCCACCTGGATACCAGGTTTTTCGTAAATAACCATGGGAATCAAATAGATGTTAACCTTTGATTATATGTACGAGTAAATAAAAGCTTCCTTCGTAAAAATCAACACACTACTGTCCTCCTTTTAAAAGCGTAGACAGGCAAAACCCTCTTCAACAGTTGGCGGTCTCTGACAATCGACAGACGAAGTCGGCCTGTGCGCTTTTGTGCTGTACGTGTCCCTTCTCGTTTCCACTTCACTATGACATCAGTGGACCTAGGGACGCTTAGGAGTGTGGAAATCTCGCCTACAGACGTATGATGCAAGTGACACCCAATCACCTGACCATGTTCGAAGTCCGTGAGTTCCGCGGAGCGCCCCATTCTGCTCTCTCACGATGTCTAATGACTACTGAGGTCGATGATATGAAGTACCTGTCAGGAGATGACTGCACAATGCACCTAATAAGAAAAACATATCTTTCCAGAGTGTCCGGATACTTTTGATCACATGTTGTTGTTGTGCTCTTCAGTCCTGAGACTGGTTAGATGCAGCTCTCCATGCTACTCTATCCTCTCTTCATCTCCCAGTACCTACTGCAGCCTACATCCTTCTGAATCTGCTTAGTGTATTCATCTCTTGGTCTCCCTCTACGATTTTTACCCTCCACGCTGCCCTCCAGTACTAAATTGGTGATCCCTCGATGTCTCAGAACATGTCCTACCAATCGATCCCTTCTTCTAGTCACGTTGTGCCACAAGCTCCTCTTTTCCCCTATTCTATTCAACGCAGCCACGAACTTGAGACGTCGAAGAAGACACGCCCGCAAGAAGTTCAGTATGCTGGAGCTGCTGGCAGTCTACGTACATCTACGTGTCTACATTTACATCTACATACATACTCCGTGAGTCACCATGTGGTGCGCGGCGGAGGCTACCAAGCACCACCAGTAGTCATTTACTTTTCTGTTCCACCCGCAAACAGAGCGAGGGTAAAACAACTGTCTGTACGTCTGCGTACGAGCCCTAATATCTCTCGTCTTATCATCGTCGCCCCTATGCGAAATGTGCATTGGCGACGGTAGAATAGTTCTGCAGTCAGCTTAAAATTCCAGTTCTCTAAATTTCCTCAATAGTGTTCCTCTAAAGAACGTCACCTTCCCTCCAGCGATTCCCATATGAGGTCCCGAAGCATCTCCGTCATACTTCCGCGTTGTTCGAACCTACCGGTAACAAACCTAGCAGCCCGCCTCTGAAGAGCTTCGATGTCTTCCTTTAATCCCAACTGATGGGGATTCCAAACACTGGGGTAGTAAGAATGGGTTGCACCAGCGTCCTATACGCGGTCTCCTTTACAGATGAACCACACTTTCTTAAAATTCTTGCAACGAACTGAAGTCCATCATTCTTCTTCGCTACTACAATACTTAAATGCTCATTCGATTTCATATCTCTTCGCAACGTTACGTCGAGATATTTAATGGCGTGACTGAGTCAAACAGCTCACTGCTGCTGCTGTATTCGAGTTTGTTTTTCCTACTCAACTGCAGTAAATTACGTTTTTCTGCATTTGTCACACCAAATAGAACTTTTGTCTAGCTCATTTTATATCCTTCCACAGTTACTCAACGACGTTAGAGCGCAGCTTTGCTCGTCACCCTGTTTGATAGCCGAGCGTGACAGCGGAATCGACGTAGATCGGATCTAGGAGCGAGCTAGTATCATTACTCATAACTGAAACGTCCTGGCAGATTAAAACTGTGTGCCTGACCGAGACTCGAACTCGCTACAGAGTGGAAACCTCATTCTGGAAACATCCCCCAGGCTGTGGCCATGCCATGTTTCCGCAGTATCCTTTCTTCCAGGAGTGCCAGTTCTGCAAGGTTCGGAGGAGAGCTTCTGTGAAGTTTGGAAGGTAGGAGACGAGGTACTGGCAACAGTAAAGCTGTGAGGCCGGGGCGTGAGTCATTCTTGGGTAGCTCAGTTGGTAGAGCACTTGCCCTCAATAGGTGAAGGTCCCGAGTTCAAGTCTCGGTTCGGCACACAGTCTTAATCTGCCAGGAAGTTTCATATCAGCGCACACTCCGCTACAGAGTGAAAATCTCATTCTAATTCCTCATAATTGTTTACGAAAGCACATAGTTAAATGAATGTGATATCTGACTGTCATTTGGTACTATCCGACGTAATAAATAGTTATCATTGTTTACTAAGACAGTACTAAATATACATTATCATTCATGTGGACACGGATTTCATCCACATAAAGTATTCGTTAGGTAAAGAGTTTTACTAGTCTGAACTAACATTTTATATATGTTGTATCCTCCTCTCGACCTCATCCAGAAGTAAAACTACTGAATTGTCATCTAGGCTTGCTACGACGTATATACCCTGATAAGTCAAATGTTATGACCACTGCCTACCGCAAAGCTGGAAGACGCCTGCCTGGTGGCGTTCCGGGCAAGTGACGCGGTAGCAAAAGTGTAAGCGGAGCAGACATGGACGGGGGAGCACTCTAGCGAAGACATGGGCTGCAAATGGGTAAATCCATTGGTATGAGCTACTTTTACAAAGGGTAGCTTATTATTATTCAGACTTGCAAAATAATTTACATAAGATGTCTGCATGGTGCGAAAAGTGGCAATTGACCCTGATTACAGAAAAGTGTGAAGTTATTCACCTGACTACTAAAAGAAACCTGCTAAATTTCGATTACGCGATAAGTCACACATATCTGAAGGCTGTAAATTCAGCTAAATACTTAGTGTTTACAATTAATAAAATTATAAATAGCCGACCAGTTGCAATGGATTTCTTTATCCATTGCAACTGGTCGGCTGTTTATAATTTTATTACGTGAATTTTTTTCTGTTGTGCAGCTATGTTTAAAATATTGGATTACAATTACAAATAACCTACATTGGAACGATCACATAGAAAATATTGTGAGTAGAGCAAACCAAAGACGGACTTGCAGAACATTTAGAAGGTGCTACTAAAGAGACTGCTTACACCACGCTTATACGCCCTAATCTGGAGTATTACTGTGTGGTGTGGGATCCACATCAGGTGGGACTGACGGATGACATCGAAAAAGTACAAAGAAGGGCAGCTCGTTTTGTACTACCGCGAAATAGGGGAGATAGTGTCACAGACATGATACGTGATTTGGAGTGGCAATCATTAAAACAAAGGCGTTTTTCGTTGCGACGGGATCTTCTCATGAAATTTCAATCACCAATTTTCTCCTCCGATTGCGAAAACATTCTGTTTGCACCCACCTACAAATGGAGAAACGATTATCACGATAAAATAAGAGAAATCTGGGTTCGCAGAGAAAAATTTAAGTGCTCGATTTTTCCGCGTGCCGTTCAAGAGTGGAACGGTAGAGAAACAGCTTGAAGGTGGTTCACTGAACCCTTTGCCAGGCACTTTATTGTGAATAGCAGAGTAATCACGAAGATATAGCCGGCCACGGTGGTCTCGCGGTTAAAGCGCTCAGTCCGGAAACGCGTGACTGCTACTGTCGCAGGTTCGAATCCTGCCTCGGGCATGGATGTGTGTGATGTCCTTAGGTTAGTTAGGTTTAAGTAGTTCTAAGTTCTAGGGGACTGATGATCACAGATGTTAAGTCCCTTAGTGCTCAGAGCCATTTGAACCATTTTTGAACGTAGATATAGATGTAGATGGAGTATCCCGAGAACGGTGAAGCAGGTCGAATGCTCACGTGCTATTGTCGTGATCATCTACGGAAAGAGATAGGAAGACGTGATTCTTCAATTTCTCCAGGCGTATTTTATGACGAAATAAATTTCGGGTGAACAGCCTGGTATGAGTGTGCATAGGTCTCCTACGACTCATACCAGGCAGTTAACCCGAGATTTCACCCGAGACTTATTTCGTCAGGTAGAAAGCCAGTGAAATTACCACTAGGTGCTAAATACACTCCTGGAAATGGAAAAAAGAACACATTGACATCGGTGTGTCAGACCCACCATACTTGCTCCGGACACTGCGTGAGGGCTGTACAAGCAATGATCACACGCACGGCACAGCGGACACACCAGGAACCGCGGTGTTGGCCGTCGAATGGCGCTAGCTGCGCAGCATTTGTGCACCGCCGCCGTCAGTGTCAGCCAGTTTGCCGTGGCATACGGAGCTCCATCGCAGTCTTTAACACTGGTAGCATGCCGCGACAGGGTGGACGTGAACCGTATATGCAGTTGACGGACTTTGAGCGAGGGCGTATAGTGGGCATGCGGGAGGCCGGGTGGACGTACCGCCGAATTGCTCAACACGTGGGGCGTGAGGTCTCCACAGTACATCGATGTTGTCGCCAGTGGTCGGCGGAAGGTGCACGTGCCCGTCGACCTGGGACCGGACCGCAGCGACGCACAGATGCACGCCAAGACCGTAGGATCCTACGCAGTGCCAGTGCCGTAGGGGACCGCACCGCCACTTCCCAGCAAATTAGGGACGCTGTTGCTCCTGGGGTATCGGCGAGGACCATTCGCAACCGTCTCCATGAAGCTGGGCTAGGGTCCCGCACACCGTTAGGCCGTCTTCCGCTCACGCCCCAACATCGTGCAGCCCGCCTCCAGTGGTGTCGCGACAGGCGTGAATGGAGGGACGAATGGAGACGTGTCGTCTTCAGCGATGAGAGTCGCTTCTGCCTTGGTGCCAATGATGGTCGTATGCGTGTTTGGCGCCGTGCAGGTGAGCGCCACAATCGGGACTGCATACGACCGAGGCACACAGGGCCAACACCTGGCATCATGGTGTGGGGAGCGATTTCCTACACTGGCCGTACACCTCTGGTGATCGTCGAGGTGACACTGAATAGTGCACGGTACATCCAAACCGTCATCGAACCCATCGTTCTACCATTCCTAGACCGGCAAGGGAACTTGCTGTTCCAACAGGACAATGCACGTCCGCATGTATCCTGTGCCACCCAACGTGCTCTAGAAGGTGTAAGTCAACTACCCTGGCCAGCAAGATCTCCGGATCTGTCCCCCATTGAGCATGTTTGGGACTGGATGAAGCGTCGTCTCACGCGGTCTGCACGTCCAGCACGAACGCTGGTCCAACTGAGGCGCCAGGTGGAAATGGCATGGCAAGCCGTTCCACAGGACTACATCCAGCATCTCTACGATCGTCACCATGGGAGAATAGCATCCTGCATTGCTGCGAAAGGTGGATATACACTGTACTAGTGCCGACATTGTGCATGCTCTGTTGCCTGTGTCTATATGCCTGTGGTTCTGTCAGTGTGATCATGTGATGTATCTGACCCCAGGAATGTGTCAATAATGTTTCCCCTTCCTGGGACAATGAATTCACGGTGTTCTTATTTCAATTTCCAGGAATGTAGATTTCCACGACTCTTCACACAACGTGGGGTCCGGAGGCTTGTCACCTCTGTATCAGAGGGTAGATGACAATCTGTGCCATCTCTCCCGAAAGAGCACGAACACTCACAAGAGTTTCAGAGCGCACCGTTCATCGTACAATGTTGGACATGGAACTCTGCAGCAGAACACCCCTACGTGTTCACATGTGGACACAACGACATCGTCAGTTACGATTGCAGTAGGTATAGAACCATCAGAATTCGAACGTCGATCAAAGGAAAGGCGCCGGCTCTTCGGGTGAACCACATTATTGCCACACTAGGCTGGTCGACTCCACAAACGCCGTCATCGAGGTGATCAGCGGCTCGAAACATTCAGTGTGCCACGGACACAGGCTGGTTATGCTATGGGACACATTCTGCTGCGCTTCCATCCGACCTGTGGTAGTAATCTAAGACACTCTGACAGCTGCGAACTACCTGCGTCCTTCATGCCCTATATCTTCCCCAACGGCGATGTTATCTTTCAGCAATATAATTATCCGTGTCTTGGAGCCTGAACCGCGCTATTTTGGTTTGAGGAACACCACAGTGAACTCACGTTGATGTCTCGGTGTCCAAATTGGCTTAATGTAAATCCTATGAAACCCATCTGGGTCGCTATCGCTCGCCATCACCGCGTACGTATATCAGCGGCCCGATGTGCGTAGACATCTAATGTCACGTTCCTCCGCACACCTGCCAACAAACTGTCGGATCCATGGTACGCAGAATCAGTAATGTATTTCTTTCCAAAGACGGACAGACCAGCTATTACGCAGGTGGACAAAACATATTGGCTCATCACTGTAAAAGAGTCAGTAGGGTGAAATCAATGAAGATGAAATAACACCAGTGAAAACAGTTCAGCGATGCTTGGTCTGCAATAAGTCGTTACAAACGAAAATTTGAGTCACGCTACATTCATTTCATGCTCCTGATATTATATCAAATGGCGTGTATCCCAGGGACAGGACGTGCCATGATACTCGTCCAAATGCTGTCCTCCGAACCATGCCGTTTCACGAAACCCATTGAAAATGCCTGGTCGTAGGATCTGGAGACGTGCTCCGATATTCTAGTGGGTGACGCGACTGCTTGCACACACCTCGAGATCCGTTTTCGAATCCCAGACCGGCACAGATGTTCTTTAGCCATGACATACATTGTAAATACTGTGTGCAGAAGTGATAATAAATTCTGAGCACGTCTAACATCGCTGCTTCATTAGGTCGCGAAAATCGACATATCACTTGTTACGTATGCACTGTGCTTGTATTTTAATGGCAGTTAAGTTTCACTTGCCAGAAGTTCTGAAGATGGGTTACGCCCGAAACGCGTTAGCAGATATAACTTTTAACGACATGTAATCTCTGGATTTTAGCGATTTAATAAAGCAGTGATATAAGAGCTGCTCAGAGTTTATATAATGACCACAGACCTCCATCTCGAGCCTAAGCTGATCGTTAGTGGTAACTGACCCGACGATCATAAGTAGATAAAAATCACTGAAAATAATGCACAGTTGATACTTAAATCATCAAAAGCTCCTTTACTTTTCAGATACAGTCACACAGTTGGTTTCATAACAGATTCCGGCTCCTTACAAAGTCAGCAAGTCATCATCAGAGGATTTGATGATTACATAATAATACATAAAATCCCAACTAGGTGACCTGGTCTGAAAAATGAAGTAAATTTGTCTACAAGACGGTCACTGTATTTCTTGTCCGAGAAACAATAGTTGCCTTAGAACTCTTGTTCTGTTATCTCTGACTGATACTTAGGCTAAGACGAGATTTTCGTTATTGCTTGCGAGAAGATAACCCACTTCGCAACACTTCCAGGAAATCTATTTACGACAAAGATGCGCTGCTTTTCCTTAAGGCTAGTTTACACCGTGACAATAGGTTCACAAACCAATTTTCGACACTCCCTTACATCCACGCATGCGCGGCGCTTGGTTGCGCAAATCTCTGGAGGAAGTAAACAAGTTTCGGCTTGTTCCAAATTTGGCGACTCGAAACTAGCAGTTGCGCGCGGTTTCAGGTTAGGATTCCTGTCGGTAATGTGCCAATGAAGTTAATTATGAAGTGGGGAACAGCGCAAATTGTTCGCTTCTTTGACATCTATGTCGTGCATAGGTGTTTTTGGTATTTTAACAATGCTGACTAAAAGAAAAAGAAAAGAAGCAGCGTTGTGCTGCTGCAATTGAGGTCGTCCTACGCGACCTGGACATTGATAGAGTAAAGAGCAAAATTCATTCAATCAGGGCACATGCACAAATGAATTGTGGACAATACGTGTAAATAATCTGGTTGTGGAACAGACCACGTCTATAAGATATGAATACCGTCGTTCGAGTAGGCGGATTCTTTTCTAAGCGAAGAGTGTGTTCAGGAGGAAAACCTATACAAATTTGGTACTCTGAATTCCTTATTCGCTACTCTTTTTATCTAGCATCCCGAAAGTTCATCACGCTCACTAATCGTAGTCATGACACCACAAACAATAATATTGGAATAAATTTCGCAATTGCTGATTTGATATCTACTAATGCTGTATCCGAACATTACGGGTTTGTTTTCCCTACTCATCAACATTAGCTTACATTTTTCTATATTAAGAGTCAGCTGTCACTCATCACACCAACTAGAAATTTTGTGCAGGTCATCTTGTATCAGCCTACATTCACTATCTTCGACACCTCCCTGTACGCCACAGAATCACCAACGAACAACCGCAAATTGCTGCCCACCCTGTCTGTCAGATCATTTATGTACATAGAAAACAGCAACGGTCCTATCCCACTTTCAGAGGCACTCTTGATCTCACGATGTTATCTCTGTCTCCAATGAACACTCGCCGTCGAGGACAACATGCTGGGTTCTGTTACTTAAGAAGTCTTCGAGCCAGTCACATATCTGGGAGCCTATTCCGTACGTTTGTATCTTCGTTAACAGTCCGCGGTGGGGTATCGTGCCTAACGATTTTCGGAAATCTAGAAATATGGAATGAGCCTGTTGCCCTTCTTCCATAGTTTGTGGTCTATCATGTGAGAAAAGAGGCAGCCGGGTTTCGCACGAGCGATGCTTTCTAAAGCCGTGTTTATTTTCGGTCCCTAGGAAATTTACTACATTCAAACTCAGAACATGCCCTAGAATCGTGTAGCAAAACCTACGTTAAGGATAGCTGCCTGCAATTCTACGTGTCCGTTCTTTTACCCTTCTTATATAAAGGTGTCACTTGCGCTTTCTTTCAGTCTTTCTTAGCACTTTGCATTGGTCGAGAGATTCGCGATTAATGCAAACTAATTAAGAGGCCAATAGTGTAGAGTAAAACGGAACTGGTATTCCGTGCAGATCTGTTGTTTGTTTTCATCTCTTTCAGTTGTTTCTCTACGCCAGTGATGGTTATTACTATGTCAATCACACGGGACTCTGTGCGATGGTCAAACGACGGCAAGATTCTCCTGTGTGCACGATTTCTTAAAAGTGAATTCAAAACTTCGACCTCGCTTTTGCTATCTTCTCCAGCCAAACCAGACTGGTCAAGGAGTGACTGAATGTAAGCCTTAGACCCGCTTAGCGATTTTACGTAGGCCCAGAATTTTTACGGGTTCTCCAGAGATCATTCGCCAACGTATGACGGTGGTAGCTGTTGTATGCTTTTCGTATACATCTTTTCACAAACGCAGGAGTATCTACTAATCTTTGCTGTCGTCATTTTAGATTCCTCTTTTGAACCGAGAGTGTAATAGCCTTTGATTCCTCAGCATTTTCCGTATTTTGTTATTAAACCACGGTGGGTCTTTTCCGCCCTTAATTCACTTACTAGGCACACACTTGTTCAGAGCACGATTTACAATCTGTTTAAACTTTCCAGAATGAGATTTTCACTCTGCAGCGGAGTGTGCGCTGATATGAAACTTCCTGGCAGATTAAAACTGTGTGCCCGACCGAGACTCGAACTCGGGACCTTTGCCTTTCGCGGGCAAGTGCTCTACCATCTGAGCTACCGAAGCACGACTAACGCCCGGTACTCACAGCTTTACTTCTGCCAGTATCCGTATCCTACCTTCCAAACTTTACAGAAGCTCACCTGCGAACCTTGCAGAACTAGCACTCCTATATGGCCATAATTGTGGAACTAAGTGACTGCAGTTCATTGTCTGAGATGTTAACAACTGCTTATCTGCTCTTTCCTCCGCCTTCGGTAGCTAAGTGCAACGAACTTAAACGAGTGTCTTACGAATTCCACCCAGAGCAGATTTTTTTTAAAAAAAGAAAGAAAGAAAGAAAACGGAGTGGTGAGCGCGACGGACTGCCAATCCTAAGGGCCCGGGTTCGATTCCCGGCTGGGTCGGAGATTTTCTCCGCTCAGGGACTGGGTGTTGTGTTTTCCTAATCATCATCATTTCATCCCCATCGACGCGCAAGTCACTGAAGTGGCGTCAAACCGAAAGACTTACACCCGGCAAGCAGTCTACCCGACAGGAGGCCCTCGTCACAAGCCAGTTTTTTTATCTGCTCTTTCTAAAGAGTCTCCTAGTCCTCTTGACTTATTAATTAACTTTCGCAACCACGGTCGCTATGATGACATCGTGATTACTAATCCCTGACTGCACTGACTCCATCGATAAGGTCTGACCTGTCTGTAGCTACAAGGTCCAAGATACTTACATTGCGTGTTGGCTGCTGAACTAGCTGCTCGGGAGAGCTTTCGGAAAAAGTTTTCCAAAGTACTTCACAAGGCTGTCTGTACCATCTGCAAAGAATCCGTACACGTCCCAGTCAACTAATATTGCGTGATCAGGATATTTACGCACAACTGACCATAGACTTTCCTTGAATGACTGTAGAACTGTCACAGCGTAGTCTACACCATCATGTGAGACCAAATAACTTCACTATCACCATCACTATCACTTCACTATAACTTCACTATCACACTCAGTTTCAGCCTATGTAGAGACAATATTTTTGACGACAGCAATGAACACTCCCCCTCCTACGGCGTCTAATCTGTCTTTCCGATAAACATTCCAAGACTCGCTATATATCTCAGAGGTTTTTACTTCGGGCTTTAGACAGGTCTCAGTCACAAGAATAATTTGAGATTGAGAACGTTCCTGGAAGGCAGTAAATTCGGGAACTTTGTTACGAATACTTCGACAATCTAATGCTAAAGTTTTACAATCGAACTGTCTTTACTCTGAATCTGGTCTTATCGCCCTATAGGTGTATCGATTGGTGAGTGTTCACG
Organism: Schistocerca gregaria; assembly: GCF_023897955.1. Taxonomy (NCBI): domain Eukaryota; kingdom Metazoa; phylum Arthropoda; class Insecta; order Orthoptera; family Acrididae; genus Schistocerca; species Schistocerca gregaria. The sequence continues at coordinate 162,782,252 of NC_064920.1, forward strand.
AGAGTATCTCAAACTACCGCCTGATCTAAGAAACTCTCATGTACACTCCACAAGTACTCTGCTACTCGTGTAGCTGCTTTCTTTGTGTAGCGCACCCTTCGTTTCTCAAGAGGAGCCCACATCAGATAAAACAGGTCCAAAAATCTGCAGCCAAGACGTCACAGGGATGACGAAGCCTTTGGTTGAGACATTCCACTCGGCTCCAAACGAAAGGACCCCGATCCACTCTGCGAACAATGCTGCAAATTGCGGGCTCCGCCTGCACCCCCCACAAAATGGAACAACTGTCATTAAAATCGAAATTATTGCTGCATTAAAAATATGTAGCTCGTCTTCTAATGGCTAGCTTTTAAGGCCATAAAATTGCCCAGTAAGCCATTGGGTCCAGCGAAATTCCAGCTTATTTTTCCCTCAGTGAAGAATCTTATTGCCATTACAGTAATTATCATTTAAGGCACAAGCAACCACTTCAATATAAAAACATAACGGTCCCACCAAACCGAACCACTGTACTGGTTAAAAAAGAAGAACCAAAGGAACAAAATTTTAAGAACAGGCTGGCTGGGGAACTTATCCGAAACACGGTTTGTGTAGTTTTGCCACCGTAACGGCCAGCGTATGAGAAGTTGAACTGTACCGGTTCAAGACAGGTGATTCCGCGCTCTGTTCTCAGTTTCTCTGCAACCACGTGTTGTGTAGACGATGGTTGTTCAAGGTTGTTCCGATATCACCACCACTTCCCTCCTTGCCTGTTCCATTCACCAACAGCGCGCCTAGAAAGAACGACTATCAATAAGAATCCGTGAGAATTCGAAGTTCTTTGATTTCTCCGTAATGGTCATTTCCCGCGCCGTGTGTCGAAAGAATTAATATTTTGTTTGAGTAGCTGCTCTCGCAATTTTGTCAGAAAAACCTCTCTGTGAGGCGAAATTCCTGTCTTGGAGCGCCTGTCACTGGGATTTGACGAGCATCTCCTTGACGCTCTAGCCCGTGACAAGATGTGCTGCTCTTCTTTGGATCTTCCTGTCTCCTCTCTTATTCTTGTGGAATATGGATCTCAAACTGGAGGACCAATATTCATGGGTCGATCGGATGATTGTCAGCCACTACTTTCGATCGAACGAGTTTATTACTTTCATTGTGATCATTCCAGTGGAGCTGAATCCGGAATCTGCTTTCCCTACTGCTACTAGTCTCAAGTGGTGGTTCTACCAGAGGTCGCTCTGAATGGCTATGCTCATATGTTTTACGTCTGTTTCTAACGATTTATCGTCAGTAGTATAATTGTACAGTAGTGCATCTTTCCCCCTTGTAGAAACATTAGTGTGTACATGTACCACTTGGACATGAAATAAGTTTAAAGGTCAGGTCATTTTCAAATCTCCCACTTCACGGTACGGTACACACTGATAATGCTGCACAACACACGCATCGATAACGCTATCGGGAATCGCCTCAGTCCATCACATACCATATTCATCCAGCTACAACAGTGGCTGCGAGAAACTAGTACGTTCAAAACTAGAAGGACTGACTGTGGTGCTCCAGGGACACACACCAGGGTTTGTAGACCGTTTGTACGAAAGGGACAAGCTACTGTCATTCGAATCTTACTGTGAAGTGACGTCAAAGTGACGTGTCTTTCGTAACACTCGTTGCGATCAAAAAACACGATAGCAGTCGAGAAATGAAGGTCTTTGATGGCAGCACATTGGATTTCGTCGTATTTTATTGTTTTCGTATTACAGCTTGCGTGTTATGACAGTATGCCATTTCAGTGCAACGGCGCATTGAAGATTTGTCAAAAACACACAATCCTTGGTACGATTTGTTATAATTAAATGTCAGTTAATGACACATCAGCGTAAAAGCCTTCAACGATGAAAAGACCTTGTGGGAAATCGAACCCGGCTCCTTCGCCCGCAGACAGCCACGCTGACCATTTTGGGGCCGATACAATTCTAGATATGTACTGCGACAGTAATGAAATCTCCTAAAGTACCTGTATGTGCATGAATTATAAATCATGTTGTTAGAGAGTAAGTGTGTGCGCCTGCCATGGTTCCAGACTTATCGACTGAAAGAGTTGGGCAATGCAAACGCCGCCGTCGTTATCACAGATACAGGCCCACTTGGCATGTAGACACAGGAAAGCTTTCCGCGGTACAGATTATGCGCGCTTATCCAGTACGGCCGCATTGTGTATGACCATAGATTGGCCAGGAATTTTGTAGAGGTTTTCACAGAGACGGCAATGATTTCAGCCTGTAGCTTGAAAACTGTATATGTGATGCTGGCGCAATACTACTTATGTGTTGAAAATTTGGTTATTTTCTCTAGATTTATATGCAATGTTTCCTTTTAGAAGAATGAAATAATTGCGAGAATTACTACAAAAATTTCCCCCGTAGTAGTTTCTTAATTAAACGGAAGAGAAAACTTGCATGCAGCCTCAAAACCGTCTTTTTTATATATATTTATGGGCACTTTATGAAATAAGAATAACAGAATGAATAAGCCTTGACGCCCTTTCCAAGGAAACCTTCCCAGCAAACGTCGTTACTGATTTAGTGTCAACCAGAAAATTTCGCTCCTTTCGAAGGCATTACTCGTTAGCTATTACTGTATCAGGGCTTCAACCTCTTTCTCTCTCTTCCTCGGCCCCCTGCCCCCCCCCCCCCCCCCCCCCCCTCCTCACTCTCTCTCTCTCATCAACAATACAAACACAGCAATACACGAACAGTCATTTCAGTCACTGTAAGGATTTCCGCTCAGAACTGCTCTTCCTAAAGTATCCTAAAAAGTCACATTCTTCTTTCTATATAGGACTGCTGCGGCCACGTACGAGTAATAAAGTATCACAGACTTCCTTCGCGACACCCTCTCTTCAATAATATGTACCGTCAAATATCGCATTCTTACACCACCAACAGTCGCAACCTACTCTATTCTTACTTGCTAAATTAATTAAGTTTCACCTTCATATCATTACCAATTGCGCCAATACCTCAATATTGCCAGAGCTTGAGTATGAAACATCGTAAAGGTCACACATTCCACCAATTTGAAAAAAATAAATTGGCCGCTTACCTCTTGAAATAACAGTAGTTCGGTCTTTATTTGTCGTAGGGATCCGAATACGTCACTTGGTGAAAATTCCTTGGCGATACTCACCTGTCAGTGTCCTATACTGTTTATGTCAAGAAAATTGCATCACTTCCATTTAATTTTTACTTTAATTCTGTGTTCCGATACTGGTTTGAACTGGAACAGGTATTCTTCACATGTACAGTTCGTTTCGGGCATACCAAGTGTCACTATGTGTATTACTTGTTCCGTTGCGGATACGAGAAATGGGTAACACTGCCCGAGAGAACAATTACATTTTTATTATTTCTATAAAACTGACGGGGTTCAGAAGTTGCTACTTTGTATTTATTCCTGCCCTGTGCGATTTTCAGTCTATAATAATACTGCTATCCAAAAACTTCCACTATTTTAAGCACTACATCTTCTTCTCAGCTTTGCAGCTTTTTAGATTTTTTGCTTGTCACATTTTCATTTCTTTTCTCTTTGCCTTAAATTGGATATCGTATTGCAGTACAAATCAATCACATATTTTTACGTACACGAATGTACGTCTAAATGGTTACATGCAAAATGATTGGTAAACTGTAAGAGAGGACTTTTAAATCCTAATCTTCCAAGAATAAATACGTGAATAAAGAGATAAAAATTAATGGGTGATGATTCAGTCTGGCACACTGAGGCTGTAGACACTGCAGAGAATAAGTGTTTTAACAGAAGGTAATGGTCGTTCTAAAGGTGCCATATCGACCTGGGGTGCCAAACTTTTTGGGAGGTGGAAATTCTTTGGACACTGTCGTCCCAACAAAGCTGAGCAGGTATGCGGTTTTCAGGTATTAAATAGGAGACGAGGCATAGGCACGGAAGCGTGTCGCGAAGGGAGAACCTTGGGTAGAACAAAATTATATTGAATGGCATGATCATTAAATAAAAGATAAGTGCTGGTAGAAGATAAGAACTGGCAGTGTGATAAAAGAAAGCGTGTTAATCATAAAATCAGGGGAAGGTATTGTAATAAGAAGTTATGAAGGAAGTTACGTACGGTTCAAGTGGATCAAGAGTCTTAAGATAAATGACCGTGCATACAGTGTGGTAAATGATAATACCCCTAAACTAGTTACAATACCCTCCCCCACTCCTGATTCTTTAATCAATCAAACTCTCAGGAAAAAACAGTATATGAACTTTTATGACATCATATCTCCCGAAGTATGAATCATAAGACGACGTAGTTTCGCAGGTACATTCAGTGGTGTACATGGATACTCTGAACAATATGTCACGAATACAGTAACTAGTAAAAAAATAATAAATTCAAATGTCATACCTAATGATGAAGTCTTACTTCACGAACAGCGAAAATGTAGTAACCGATACTTTTTTTTCGTGATATGGGGGGTTTATAAGCAAGAAAAAAGAAATCTAAAAAATTTGATATTATGAGTGACGTTTTCTGGAATTTTCGACGGAATTTTAAATTTTTGGACTCGGCCAATAACTATATGAAATACTCAAAAATCACATTTTTGTTGCCCGTGGAAGACGTTATACAGGCAACTGGCAACTCAGGCCATGCACTGTTTTATGTGGTTAGCAATATACACTCCTGGAAATGGAAAAAAGAACACATTGACACCGGTGTGTCACACCCACCATACTTGCTCCGGACACTGCGAGAGGGCTGTGCAAGCAATGATCACACGCACGGCACAGCGGACACACCAGGAACCGTGGTGTTGGCCGTCGAATGGCGCTAGCTGCGCAGCATTTGTGCACCGCCGCCGTCAGTGTCAGCCAGTTTGCCGTGGCATACGGAGCTCCATCGCAGTCTTTAACACTGGTAGCATGCCGCGACAGCGTGGACGTGAACCATATGTGCAGTTGACGGACTTTGAGCGAGGGCGTATAGTGGGCATGCGGGAGGCCGGGTGGACGTACCGCCGAATTGCTCAACACGTGGGGCGTGAGGTCTCCACAGTACATCGATGTTGTCGCCAGTGGTCGGCGGAAGGTGCACGTGCCCGTCGACCTGGGACCGGACCGCAGCGACGCACGGATGCACGCCAAGACCGTAGGATCCTACGCAGTGCCGTAGGGGACCGCACCGCCACTTCCCAGCAAATTAGGGACACTGTTGCTCCTGGGGTATCGGCGAGGACCATTCGCAACCGTCTCCATGAAGCTGGGCTACGGTCCCACACAGCGTTAGGCCGTCTTCCGGTCACGCCCCAACATCATGCAGCCCGCCTCCAGTGGTGTCGCGACAGGCGTGAATGGAGGGACGAATGGAGACGTGTCGTCTTCAGCGATGAGAGTCGCTTCTGCCTTGGTGCCAATGATGGTCGTATGCGTGTTTGGCGCCGTGCAGGTGAGCGCCACAATCAGGACTGCATACGACCGAGGCACACAGGGCCGGCATCATGGTGTGGGGAGCGATCTCCTACACTGGCCGTACACCTCTGGTGATCGTCGAGGGGACACTGAATAGTGCACGGTACATCCAAACCGTCATCGAACCCATCGCTCTACCATTCCTAGACCGGCAAGGGAACTTGCTGTTCCAACAGGACAATGCACGTCCGCATGTATCCCGTGCCACCCAACGTGCTCTAGAAGGTGTAAGTCAACTACCCTGGCCAGCAAGATCTCCGGATCTGTCCCCCATTGGGACTGGATGAAGCGTCGTCTCACGCGGTCTGCACGTCTAGCACGAACGCTGGTCCAACTTAGGCGTCAGGTGGAAATGGCATGGCAAGCCGTTCCACAGGACTACATCCAGCATCTCTACGATCGTCTCCATGGGAGAATAGCATACTGCATTGCTGCGAAAGGTGGATATACACTGTACTAGTGCCGACATTGTGCATGCTCTGTTGCCTGTGGTTCTGTCAGTGTGATCATGTGATGTATCTGACCCCAGGAATGTGTCAATAAAGGTTCCCCTTCCTGGGACAATGAATTCACGGTGTTCTTGTTTCAATTTCCAGGAGTGTAGATGGCGTTAGATTTAAGATTCATTAAACTTCACGGGGAATGTAGCAGTAAGCTGAGTGAAAATAGTGTTGTAAAGGGAATGACAAGTGTGTGTGCAGAAAGAAGTATTGTTAAATAACATTGTTGTTTATCAGATAACGACAGTAATTGCAAGTGCTCCATCTTATTTATTAAATATAACTCAGGGCATTATATTGTCTACACAGTAATAATGAACAATTTCGCGAACTATACAAAAACGTCAAAACAGGACATGCGTACGCACAAGGTCTATTCTTATTTAACTTGGCGTTCCCCAAGGTTGTGTTATAGGCCCTTTGCTGTTCCTTATCTATATAAACGATTTGGAAGACAATCGGAGCAGACATCTTCGGTTGATTGCAGATGACGCTTTCGTTTATCGACTAATAAAGTCATCAGAAGATCAAATCAAACTGCAAAACGATTTAGAAGAAATATAGGAATGGTGCGAAAAGTGGCAGTTGACCTTAAATAACGAAAAGTGTGAGGTCATCCACACGAGTGCGAAAAGGAACGCGTTAAACTTCGGTTACACGATAAATCAGTCTAATCTAAAAGCCGTAAATTCAACTAAATAGCTAGGTATTACAATTACGAACAATTTAAATTGGAAGGAACACATAGAAAATGTTGTGGGGAAGGCTAACCAAAGACTGCGTTTCATTGGCAGGTCGCTTAGAAAATGTAACAGACTACTAAGGAGACTGCATACACTACGCTTGTCCCTTCTCTTCTAGAATACTGCTGCGCGATGTGGGATCCTTACTAGGTGGGACTGACGGAGTGCCTCGAAAAATTTCAAAGAAAGACAGCACGTTTTGTATTATCCCGAAACATGGGAGAGAAGTGTCACAAAATGATACAGGATTGGGCTGGAAATCATTGAAAAAAGGCGTTTCTCGTTGCGACGGAATCTTCTCACGAAATTCCCATCACCGACTTTCTTCTCTGAATGCGAAAATATTTTGTTGACACCGACTTACATAGGGAGGAACGATCACCAAAATAAAATAAGGGAAATTAGAGCTCGTAAGGAGAGATATAGGTGTTCATTCTTCCCGCGCTATACGAGATTGGAATAACAGAGAATTGTGAAGGTGGTTCAATGAACCCTCAGCCAGGCACTTACTTAAATGTGATTTGCAGAGTATCCATGTAGATGTAGATGTAGATGAACCTTCCCTTGCCTTTCTCAATCCCCAACGGATTTCCAGTGGTTTAGATTAAACTTGTGACCGCTAATTAAACATCAGAAACAGAACGTGTTTGACTTTGACAGGTACAAACTAAAAGGGCAAGTAGAGGACAATGAAACCTACAAATGATTCTCACAAACTCAGCTCCAGAAGGCAATGGTTTCTCCAGTACGTTGTATTACGACTGATTATATGAGCACCTTATAATAGAGTTCCCGAAGATCCGAAATGCAGATATGCAGTTGAGTGCAAACGAATTGTGACAAGCGTTCCACATGTCCACAGTTCACAAAAATAACGCTTCAGCATGTCTCCTCATCGAAGCCCGTATACATTCAGAAAACCCAGGTATGTTCAGAATGCACTGACAACCGTCCACAATGCAGTTCCGGATTTCACCGACACAGTCAACAGGGCTGGAATACGCTAAAGATTTTAAATATCGTCACAGGAAAAAAAATCCAGTGGTATCAAATAGTGGAACTTGGGAGGCCATGGTTGTCGAAACGCTATTTACCAGTAGTTAGCTATCGAGAATGATGATAAAATCAAATGAGCGCTGTTTATTACTTTGCAATTTACGGCCCACTTGTGGTGTTTCGAAGTAAACGTAGCCCTACACATCAACAATGTTGTCACACTGGCATGACTACACTTCTGGAGACATTGTATCGAGGAAACCATTGGTCTCTGCATCTACGTTTGTTAGGATTATTTGCTTGTTTCAATGTCCTCCGCTCGCCCCTATCTTTAGCAACAGTGACGGCGAAACACCCTGTATATCGCCAGGGGATGAGCGCTAAACTCTGAAGTTTTCGCGACAATAATAGTACCAGCGACAGTCTTAACAACACAGACTAACCTAAAATCTCGAGCAATTATTTGGTTGATAGAAGTTCATACGATATCCGCGGAAGTACGAATAGTTCTGTCAACGTAAAATAACGCAGAGGACGTGCTAGAAAGTAATGCCTCGCAATTTTTACGTGAAAACTCTTAAATTCTTTTAAATAAGGCAAACGTTATTGAAATTCTGCATCTTTATTCTTCCTGTCCTCGTCTTTGCAGCCCTCTGCCGCTAGAGGGTGCCGAATTGTAGCGTGTAACATGGCGGTGTGTAACGCAACTACAATGCTCATAAGGATAATGCTGATACATGGTGAAGCAACGCTCTGGTGGGCGGTTTGCGGATTTAAATCACCTCGCGGTATGACCATGCGGTGCATATGATCTGCGATCGTCGCACGATGGCGCTGGCAGCAGTCCACATACGCAGAGGTGTGTTGGTGCATGTCAGACTGCGGTGCAGCGAGTAAGTGTGCAGACGTTTTCAGTCGTGCTAATGGTGACTCTGTGTTGAAAATGGCTCAAAGAACACATATTGATGACGTTATGAGGGGTAGAATATGAGGGCGACTGAAGACTGGTCAAACACAGCAGGTCATAGCACGGGCCCTCCGTATGCTACAAAGTGTGATCGCAAGATTATGGCAATGATTACAGCAAACAGGAAACGTGTCCAGGCGCTACAGTACGGGACGTCCACAGTGTACAACACCACAAGAAAACCGATACCTCACCATCAGTGTCCACAGACGGCCACGGAGTATTGCAGGTAGTCTTCAAATGGTTCATATGGCTCTGAGCACTATGGGACTTAACTTCTGAGATCATCAGTCCCCTAGAACGTAGAACTACTTACACCTAACTAACATAAGGACATCACACACACATCTATGACCGAGGTACGATTCAAACCTGGGACCGTCAGGTAACTTTGCTCGGGACCTTACCGCAGCCACTGGATCAGTTGTCTCCAGACATACAGTTTACAGACGACTGAACAGAAATGATTTATTCGCACGGAGACCTTCGAGACGCATTCCACTGACCCCGGTCACAGGAGGGCCCGTAAAGCCTGGTGTCAAGAACACAGTGCATAGTCATTGGAACAGTGGTCCCATGTTATATTCACGGACGAGTCCAGGTAGGGTCTGAACAGTGAATGTCCCCGGTTTTCATCTGGCGTGAACCAGGAACCGGATACCAACCCCGGATACCAACCCCTTGAAAGGGAACCTGTATGGAGGTCGAGGTTTGATGGTGTGGGGTGGGATTATGATTGATGCACGTACACCCCTGCATGTCTTTGATAGAGAAACTGTAACAGGTCAGCAGTATCGGTACGTCATTTTGCACCAGAATGTCCACCTTTTCTGGAGTGCTGTGGGTCCCCATGAAACAGAAGATATCAGGCGAATGGAGTGGCCTGCCTGTTCTCCAGACGTAAACCCCATCGAGCACGTCTGGGGTCCTCGCGATCGACGTATCGCTGCGAGTCTTCAAACCCCTATGACACTTCAGGCAGTCCGAGAGGCACTGGTGCAAGAATGGGAGGCTATGCCCCAACAGCTGCTCGACCACCTGATCCAGAGTATTCCAACATGTGCGACCTGTGTACGTGTGCATGGCGATCATATCCCATACTGATGTCGGGATACATGCGCAGGAAACAGTGGCGTTTTATAGCACATGTGTTTCGGGATGGTTTTCTCAACTTATCACCAGTATCGTGGACTTACGGATATGTGTCGTTTGTGTTCCTATGCTATCAGCGCCAGTTTTGTGTAGTGCCACGTTGAGTGGCACCACATTCTACAATTATCCTTAATTTATGAGCCTGAGTGTACGCCGGTGCGTGAGAAACAGCGTGCTGTCATCCAGTTTCCAACTCGAAGATCTCGTCCACACACGGAGCGCACTCCCCATCATCATAACAATGGCAGAAAACACAGGAGCGCTGCGACATTTGGAACAATCCGTCGCCTTGGGTTCACTGTAATCGATCATCCTCCACACAATCCCGCTTTGGGGCCTTTTGATTGCTACCTGTTTCCAGAATTTAAAGAACTCCTTCGAGGACTTCACTTCGACAGTGATGAAGTGGTCCAAGAAGAGATGAGGTTGTCGCTCCGTCAAGAAAAACATTCTAAGGCAACGGTATGAACAAAGTGGTCTCTCGCTGGGAGAAATGTGTCCGTCAATAGGGTGACCACGTTGAGAAAGAAGTATGTAGAGCTGAAAAATAAAGATTTAGAATGTTAATAACGTTTGTTTTATTAAAAAACATATAAGAGTTTGCACTAAATATTGGGGAGGGGGGATCAGTTATCAGCACGCACTCGTATTTGCCCTGTGCTGTGATCTTTCCAAACTCCATATATACAGCAGCAAAACAATTATCTAAAGACACAGTCTGTGTAAGCCGGGCTTCAGATCTCCTTCGAGACGTCGCACTTCATAACAAACATGAAATCAGCGTCAAGAGAACTAGGTATAACACAGCAAAAGTTATGCAGGCAGTAAAGTTTAAATATCTAGGTGAATGGAGAGAGCCTGACCGATCAGAGAAAGGTGCTTTCGTGTCACGCATTAACGAAATGCAAACGGCCTGCCAACTAAGTAAAGGCGTCTACAATTAGAGATCGATATCCTTAAACGCCATAATCAGACATTACTGCAATGTTATTCGAATGGGAACTGTATATGTGGCAGAGATTCTAATGAACAAGAAAGGTCTAATGGAGAAACTTGAAAACGCAGGAAGGAATGGTATGAGAAAAATCATGGATGCCACCAAAGAAAATAGCGAGTACAAAAGGAGTCACAACGAACTACACAGTGTGTGCCAGGAGAATGGTCAATGACGAGAGATATGACAGGAACGATCACTGAAAGTAAAAATGTCTACTAAAAATTGGCTCCCTCTCAAGAATCAGCTTTTCGATCATGTGAAACAGAGCTCATCTGCTGCAAGCTCTTTGCTTTCCATGTTTTGAGGGGTGGTATTATACATCGAAACAAGGAAAAAAAGACCAGTAAACATGGCTTCTAAAGTGCATACCTTAAGAGCTGTGAGCCCATGTTTACTACATTTTATTGCTACGAATTATACTCCCTCTCTGATGCTTGAATATAGTCTATTCCACCTGCGATACCGTGTATAAGCAAGTGGAGAAGAAGAGTGACACCATTTGGAAAACATAGATTGCCTTCTATGGCCAGTGAGTGATACCTGGAGGAATATGTAATACGATATTGAGCTACTTACAAGAAAAAACAAGCGGACTAACACGAGAGGATTCACAGAAGTTGAGAAAAATCTACGAGAAATGGTTCAAATGGCTCTGAGCACTATGGGACTTAACATCTGAGGTCATCAGTCCCCTAGACTTAGAACTACTTAAACCTAACTAACCTAAGGGCGTCACACACATCCATGCCCGAGGCAGGATTCGAACCTGCGACGTTACCAGCCTCGTGGTTCCAGACTGAAGCGCCTAGAACCGCTCGACCATAGCGGCCGGCTACGAGAAATGGAAATTTCACCTAAACATATTCAGCTGCGTGACCCGCTGAAAAAAAAATCTGCGACCACAAATAGGTTTCCAGGAAAAGCAGAAGTTGAAGATACGGAAGGCGTGGACCCAAAATAGTACCGGAGAGGAATTCACGAGGATTGGCGGCACATTTCGGAAAAAGAGACAGTTACACTGATGGAAAAGAAATCGCAACACCAAAAAATAATTAATGTAGAGTAATGGAATTTTGGGAATGCATTTGTCTTGGTAACATAAGTAAGTGATGAACATTGCAAGATTGCAGGGTAATTTAAGCGCAAGATAAGCCACTGTCAATGTGAAATGCTGGTACATTAACAGCAGGTGTAACCCCCAGAATGTTAAATGTAAATGTCGTGTGACTAGGGCCTCCCGTCGGGTAGACCGTTCGCTGGGTGCAAGTCTTATGATTTGACGCGACTTCGGCGACGTGTGCGTCGATGGGGATGAAATGATGATGATTATGCCAACACAACACCCAGTCCCTGAGCAGAGAAAATCGCCGGCCCAGCCGGGATCGAACCCGGGCCCTTAGTGTTGACATGCTGTCGCGCTGACCACTCAGCTACTGGGGTGGGCAGAATGTTAAATTCAAGCATGCAAATGTGCAGACATTGTGTTGTACAAATAGCGGATATCAGTTTGTGGGATGAAGTTCCATGCCTGTTGCACTTGGTCGGTTAATACAGGGAGTTGTCATCCGATGATGTCCCATGTGTGCTCGATTGGAGACAGATCTGGTGACCGAGCAGGCCAAGAGAATATGTCTACACTCTGTGCAGCACTTGTGTTACAACAGTGCTATGTGGGCAAGCGTTATTCTGTTGGAAAACACTCCCTTGAATTCTATCCGTGAATGGTCGAATCACCAGACTGACGTACAAATTTGCAGTCAGGGCGGGTGGGATAGCCACGAGAGTGCTCCTGCTGTCACACGAAATCGCACATCGCACCCCATACCATAACTGTAGGTGTAGGCCCAGTGTGTGTAGCGCGCAGACAGGTTGGTTGCAGGCCCTCAGCTGGCGTCCTAAGCGACACACAGGCATCACTGGCACCGAGGTAGAACCTTTCATCAGAAAATACAACAGACCTCCCCCTTACCCTCCAACGAGCTCTTGCATGACACCACTTGCGCAGATGGCGGTGAATTGAGTCCAGTGGAACGTGCGCTACGGGGCGTCTGGCTCGGAGCTGTCTTTGAAATAACCGATTTGGAACAGTTCGTTGTATCGATGTGCTGTCAACTGCTGCTCAGATTGCTGCTGCAGAAGCAGTACGATGTACCTGAGCTAAACGTCGAACAAGATAGTCTTCCCTCTCGGTAGCGAGATGTGGCCGTCCGTAGCCCAGTGTCTTGCGACAATACCGCTTCATGACCACTTCTACCAGAAGTCATGTAGGTGGCAAGTCTTTTCGCAGTATAACAGAATTAACATCGAGCTTCTCGCAGCCCTATTACATCGTACAAACTCAGTGAGTGTTGATAACGGCGCTTTGTCACATTAAAGCCATTCTTGACTGACATCAACTCACCATGTCCTGTCCCAAAGGTAGCTAACGCTCAAGATATTTACACAGTGTATTTAAAGCAAACCAGAGACAGATCTGGTGATCGAGCAGGCCAAGGAAATAGGTCTACACACTGCACAGCACTTGGGTTACAACAGCGGTATGTGGACAAGCGTTATCCTGTTGGAAAACACTCCCATGGATTCTATTCATGAATGGTAGTATCACCAGACTGACGTACAAATTTGCAGTCAGGGTGAAACTTCCCCTTACAAAAATTACAAATGACTGTGCTTAAACTGACACACAATATTTTTAGCGCAACGCAATCTGACTTTCAATAATCCTTACAAAAGAATGGCCCTGACTAACATTAAACTATACGTTTCACAAATCACTTACCTCACAAAAATCTTCGTTACTCAAGCTACTGCAATATAGCGAGCGCCACTACTGCCAGCTAAATAAAAGATTCAAACTACTGAAGGCACTAACTATAGGCATAATTAGCAAATGAAAGATTTTGACAGAGAAAAAAACAATGTATTTACCTTAATATTGTTCAAAAGTCATATTATATATATATATCAGTTCATGACATCCAGTCTTACAAATTTACTGTCTCTGTCCAGATCATTTGCTCTCAAAACTCCGCCATTTCACTCCCCACATCCACCACTGCTGGCGGCTCACCCCCAACTGCGCAACGCTACGCGCGTTAACAGCCAACTGCCCAACACTACAATAGCAAATTCCAACAATGCCACACAGCCACAGATTGCACACAGCACAGCCAGTGATTTTCATACAGAACGCTAGGTGGCGGTGGCGTTACCAATATAAGAACCTAAACAGCCTACTTACAAGGGCTAGTGCGATAGCGACGTGTGTGTACCTGCTGCCATACGAAATTACACACCAGACCATAACTGTAAGTGTGTCTAGCACTCAACAGGTTGGTTGCAGGCCCTCCTAAGCATCGCTGGCAGAACCTTTCGTCATAAAATACAGCAGACCTCCCCCTTACCCTCCAGCGAGCTCTTGCGTGACACCACTTGCGCAGATGGCGGTGGTTTGAGTGCGCTACGGGGCGTCTGGCTCGGAGCTGTCTTTTAAATAGCCGATTTGTAACAGTTCGTTCTGCTGTCAACTGCTGGTCAGATTGCTGCTGCAGATGCAGTACGATGGGCCAGAGCCACACGCCGAACAAGATAGTCTTCCCTCTAGGTAGCGCGATGTGGCCGTCCGTAGCCCAGTCTTCTTGCCGCCTCTTTACGAGTTAAAAGCCAGGGACGCACCGATGGACTGTAGTGTAGTCGAATTGGCCGACCGTCTTCGCACGGTTCTTGGCACCCCGGTTTCGCTGTCGGCTGCAACGTCATACGAGGTGGGTGAAATTTTCGCTCATTTGACTGTTTCGGTCGACGAACTGACGAATCAGGTTTTGGTCTTTGAGTCGGTACAGCCCACAGCCAATCGCATTGTTCGCGTTCAGGCCCATATGGCGCATTATTTAAATTGTCTATCCGATTTGTTTACTACCACACTTAATGAGGCTCAGGCAAAAACCCATTCGGTTCTTCCCAGTCGAATTCAGCAGTTACAATCTCGCGTGGTTGCGTTGACTTTAGAGGGGGGAGGCATGGCTTGTGAGCCCAGTGTCAATAATCCGCCAGTTGAGGCACGCGGGAAATTTTTACCTTCTGAATGCCAAACTACCCAGTCCGAAAATGATGTAATATAAAGGACTTGGCGGCTGATCAGCTATATCAAGCTCAAATGGTGTTGTGGTTTTTAGTGCAATTGCAAAATTACTCAGCTACCTTGAAGGTAAAACATTCGGTGTTATTGGCACTGCTGCTTCCATTAGCCAAAGGTTCCCTCGTTGAAATTATTTCCGAGATATTGCAAGCTCAAGGCACACTGGAACAGTTGCGTAAACAAACTGTAGCCCAAAAATTATCCGTTTGGATGCGTCTCCGCTTGGAATCTGAATGTTATTGAAAAGCGGAGGGGCAGGACGAGTCGTTGGGACAGTACTTTGATCGTGTCAGGGTTGCATTAGTGGCTTTGAATATGACAGTCTCGGGAGGGAAGTCAATAGGCCATATGCTGGAGGGGATGCGTCCGCAGGGCAGGATAGGTCGCGTTTGGCCTTTCTGCAGCGTCCTGATTCTTCTACATCTACATCAGCATTCATACTCCGCAAGCCACCCAACGGTGTGTGGCGCAGGGCACTTTAAGTGCCACTGTCATTACCTCCATTTCCTGTTCCAGTAGCGTATGGTTCACGGAAAGAACGACTGCCGGAAAGCCTCCATGCGCCCTCGAATCTCTCTAATTTTACATTCGTGATCTCCTCGTGAGGTATAAGTATGAGGAAGCAATATATTCTATACCTCATCCAGATACGCACCCTCTCGAAACCTACACCGCGATGCAGAGCGCCTCTCTCGCAGAGTCAGCCACTTGAGTTTGCTAAACATCTCCGTAACGCTATCACGCTTAACAAATAACCCTGTGACGAAACGCGCCGCTCTTCTTTGGATCCTCTCTATCTCCTCCGTCAACCCGATCTGGTACGGATCCCACACTGATGAGCAATACTCAAGTATAGGTCGAACGAGTGTTTTGTAAGCCACCTCCTTTGTTGATAGACTACATTTTCTAAGGAGTCTTCCAATGAATCTCAACCTGGTACCCGCCTTACCAACAATTAACAACAACAAAAAATGGTTCAAATGGCTCTGAGCACTATGGGACTTAACTTCTGAGGTCATCAGTCCCCTAGAACAGAGAACTGCTTAATCATAACTAACCTAAGGACATCACACACATCCATGCCTGAGGCAGGATTCGAACCTACGACCTGGTGGTCGCGTGGTTCCACACAGTAGCGCCTAGAATCGCTCGGCCACCTCGGCCGGCTAACAACAAATGATTGCTTCAATAGAGTCGGTAGCGTTATTGGACGAACAGCTCCTGGCTATGGTGGAAAGGGAAGTCGGCCCCTTGGATAATACAATGGATGCGAGTGATTTAAAGAAAGATAGTTTGTGATTTCGTTGCCGGGAACAAGGGCATTTCGTTCGGAATTGGCCGATTCCGAGAGAACGGCGCCGAGATACATGACGCCAGAAGAAAAGGCGTTCTGGTGAGAGGTACAGAAGGCAGTAACCGACTTGGAAGATTCCGCGAAAGGGATCTGATAATATGCTCGGTTTGAGTACCGCAAAGCAGGTTGCGCGAGCAAACCACGTAAAGCAATTACGGAGGTCAGGTAACAGTACTGACTCCGAAACGACCTTTTTATTTAAAATGCGGCAATCCACTATTGCGGGGTAACCTTGACTCGTGCCTTTCGGAGCAAGGACAATGGGGGAAGCGTAGGGGGATGCTGAAGGTCTTATGACCGCATTCTGCCTCATTCGCTCAATCTGTCTTAGGATGCGCATCGTGACCAATTCCTCCAGCAGTCATGTACAGTGGCTCAATTCCTGCCGAGTCTCTCCGCAGTATCGCAGAATGAACATCGAGCTTCTCGTAGCCCTATTACACGACCTCGTCCAAACTCAGTGAGTGCTGATAACGTCGTCTTTGTCGCCTTAAAGCCATTCTTGACTAACATCAACTCACCATGTCCTGTCCCAAAGGTAACTAACGCTCAAGATCTTTACACAGTGCATTTAAAGCAAACCTGATTTTCGTCATCATAGTGGCGCCACTCTTATGCGACTGGCGCGAGAAACATGCCTAGCAACTTTTTTATGTGCACAAGTTCTTCTTGGTGTCGAGATTTTTTTCCCTGTCAATGTAAATTAACCCTTTCGTGAGCCGTGGGAAACCTGCTTCCTACTACAATGAACTCGCTCCTAGTCCCGTGGGATTCACAGTTCCCACCTCTGTACGGTGCTACCACCTAGTGGACAGTATAGGGTACTACTTCCAATCCCAAGTTGCCGCCGTTTTTGCTGTACCTTCGCGCAGAGGCATTATATATCTGAGTGTTGCTCTGTAGAGGAGCCTTTCAGTGCTGTTTGCGTGACATTTTGTGATTTTTTCCTCAAAGCTATAGTATAAGGTAAATACTTTCGATTTACCCAAATTTATGAAGGAAAACGTAAATTTGGAGCGAGGAGAATTCCAGTTTGAAACAAAGGGAGCCATTTCTGCAGTAAAATGGATGGACAACGGCCCAGTCACTTTCCTGTCCTCATTGATGACCCATGAGAAAGAGCCACAGTGAAAAGGAAAAACAAGGATTGTACTAGTACAGAGATTTCTTGTCCTGATGTTGTGGCAGAATACAACAAAATAATGGGTGGTGTCGATAAGTTTGATCAATTACGAGAAAGGTATGCTATTGGCAGACGTTCTGTAAAATGGTGGCACAGAATATTTTATTTCCTGGTGGACGTTGCTGCAGTGAACAGTTTTATCCTGTGGAAAATAAGTAAAAGAGAAAGTGGACAGCATGATCAGCTCACATACAGGATCCATCTAGCCAGACAATTGATCGCTGGCTTCTCATCCCGAAAAAGGCGTGAACAAAAACTTGTCTTTCTGGCAAAAAGGGGTAAAGTACCTGAAGATTTCCGTCATGTGGCTGTAGGGTAGCATCAACCCATTTTAGGAGAAACCTACTGGACGTGCCGTCATTGTAGTACCAAAGCTGCGGAAAAGAGCACTCACTGTGTTTCTACATATTGTCAAATACCACTTTGCATAGACCCATGTTTCAGAAAAGTTCATGGGAAGTAATTGTGAGCAATCATTGTAACAAAAGAAGTAAATTTATCAAATAAATATGACGTATATTGAAAAAGTTGTTTTTGTCATTTCACTCCAAGGAAGGGCAGTGGGAAGAATACTTCCCACCTAGTTCTGTGACCTCACTTTCACAGTTGGAGCAAATCTGATATTCTGTATGATAAATATACCTATCTGTTCACTACTATCTGCTCTGCATTCATTAAAAAAAATGCTGCTCAATAATTTTGTCCACGGAAGGGTTAACATTGTCCCTAGTTGATCGAAACGAAGAAAGAAGAAGACGCGTTGGAGATAAAGGGGACGAAACACTGCTGACGACGAACTGCGTGAAAGGAAGCCGAGCGAGACACTCACCATGTCAGGTGCGGCGGGCATCGGCGGCCATCGGCGACTGGCCGTGACTGGCGCTATCAAGCGCGGCCGGCCCCATCTGGTGTGCATAAAAGCCGGCCGCCGATAACGCGACCACGCCACGCGGCGCTGTCGTAAGCCGCTATCGCCCGTCATCTGACAAGCGCGCACTCCTATCTGCCCAGGAGGGAGAGGCCAGTCTCGTACCTGCGTCCTGGCCCGGTCACAAAGACGATCGGAGTCCCAGCTGCGCGGCAGGTGACGAGGGGGCGGTGCTGCGCTGCGAGCATTTATGCTGCTGTCTCGGAGATCTCGAGTTCGAGTCCCGATTACACCCCAGGATTTACGCCAGTCCGCGGTAGACAGTAGTACGGCTGCACTGTGTGGGCGGGACTGGCAGCTCTCAGAGCTGTCGACTCATTGGCGTAGGTGGGTTGCAGAGGGGTTGGACTAGCAATGCGTGCGCATAGCTATCGTTGCTCTGTATGCGAGTAGAAACCTAGTTACAAACTGCCACTTTAGAAACTTAAGCGGTACTCTTAGCCCACAACAGTATTTCCGTATAAACTGGGAACAATCGCAACGAACCTCTTTGCACGTGTGAATAAAGCAGCCGGTTGGTGCACTGATTAATTATGCGCGTATAAGTGAAGAAAGACCCTTTATTGTATGATTATACACTCCTGGAAATTGAAATAAGAACACCGTGAATTCATTGTCCAGGAAGGGGAAACTTTATTGACACATTCCTGGGGTCAGATACATCACATGATCACACTGACAGAACCACAGGCACATAGGCAACATAGCATGCACAATGTCGGCACTAGTACAGTGTATATCCACCTTTCGCAGCAATTCAGGCTGCTATTCTCCCATGGAGACGATCGTAGAGATGCTGGATGTAGTCCTGTGGAACGGCTTGCCATGCCATTTCCACCTGGCGCCTCAGTTGGACCAGCGTTCGTGCTGGACGTGCAGACCGCGTGAGACGACGCTTCATCCAGTCCCAAACATGCTCAATGGGGGACAGATTCGGAGATTTTGCTGGCCAGGGTAGTTGACTTACACCTTCTAGAGCAGATTGGGTGGCACGGGATACATGCGGACGTGCATTGTCCTGTTGGAACAGCAAGTTCCCTTGCCGGTATAGGAATGGTAGAACGGTGGGTTCGATGACGGTTTGGATGTACCGTGCACTATTCAGTGTCCCCTCGACGATCACCAGAGGTGTACGGCCAGTGTAGGAGATCGCTCCCCACACCATGATGCCGGGTGTTGGCCCTGTGTGCCTCGGTCGTATGCAGTCCTGATTGTGGCGCTCACCTGCACGGCGCCAAACACGCATACGACCATCATTGGCACCAAGGCAGAAGCGACTCTCATCGCTGAAGACGACACGTCTCCATTCGTCCCTCCATTCACGCCTGTCGCGACACCACTGGAGGCGGGCTGCACGATGTTGGGGCGTGAGCGGAAGACGGCCTAACAGTGTGCGGGACCGTAGCCCAGCTTCATGGAGACGGTTGCGAATGGTCCTCGCCGATACCCCAGGAGCAACAGTGTCCCTAATTTGCTGGGAAGTGGCGGTGCGGTCCCCTACGGCACTGCGTAGGATCCTACGGTCTTGGCGTGCATCCGTGCGTCGCTGCGGTCCGGTCCCAGGTCGACGGGTACGTGCACCTTCCGCCGACCACTGGCGACAACATCGATGTACTGTGGAGACCTCACGCCCCACGTGTTGAGCAATTCGGCGGTACGTCCACCGGCCTCCCGCATGCCCGCTATACGCCCTCGCTCAAAGTCCGTCAACTGCACATACGGTTCACGTCCACGCTGTCGCGGCATGCTACCAGTGTTAAAGACTGTGCTGGAGCTCCGTATGCCACGGCAAACTGGCTGACACTGACGGCGGCGGTGCACAAATGCTGCGCAGCTAGCGCCATTCGACGGCCAACACCGCGGTTCCTGGTGTGTCCGTTGTGCCGTGCGTGTGATCATTGCTTGTACAGCCCTCTCGCAGTGTCCGTAGCAAGTATGGTGGGTCTGACACATCGGTGTCAATGTGTTCTTTTTTCCATTTCCAGGAGTGTATGATAGCGGAACAAACACTGGTGACAGTTACTTCTGTAAAATATCTGCGAGTATGCGTGCGGAACGATTTGAAGTGGAATGATCATATAAAATTAATTGTTGGTAAGGCGGGTACCAGGTTGAGATTCATTCGGAGAGTCCTTAGAAAATGTAGTCCATCAACAAAGCAGGTGGCTTCCAAAACACTCGTTCGGCCTATACTTGAGTATTGCTCATCAGTGTGGGAACCGTACTAGGTCGGGTTGACGGAGGAGACAGAGAAGATCCAAAGAAGAGCGGCGCGTTTTGTCACAGGGTTATATGGTAAGCGTGATAGCGTTACAGAGATGTTTAGCAAACTGAAGTGGCAGACTCTGCAAGAGATACGCTGTGCATCGCGATGTAGCTTCCTGTCCAGGTTTCGTGTGGGTGCGTTTCTGGATGAGGTATCGAATATATTGCTTCCCCATACTTATACCTCCCGAAGAGATCACGCATGTAAAATTAGATAGATTCGAGCGCGCACGGAGGATTTTCGGCAGTCGCTCTTCCCGCGAACCATACGCGTCAGGAACAGAAAAGGGAGGTAATGACAGTGGCACGTAAAGTGCCGTCCGCCACACACCGTTGGCGGAATATAAATGTAGATGTAAAACGGGAATGGCCATACTACAACCGTAACAACAGGAAGATTTCAAATCTGACTCGATACTTCGAATATAAGCTTATCGAAAAATAATTACTTGAATAAAAATGACTTTTTAATATACCAACTTTTTAAACAGGAATAAAAAGTATAAAATAATTTTTCCTTGCCTCATATAGATTCCTAGCCATACAGATAATCCCGAAAATTTGTGATTGTGAATTTTAATTCAAATGGAAATACTTGTAAGATTTAAAACGAAAATATGGGGCACATGGAATACATAGGTATTACTAATGAGGTGAACTGGGCGTATTCAGTTAGTTCAAAATGTTCAAATGTGTGTGAAATCTTATGGGAGCTAACTGCTAAGGTCATCAGTCCCTAAGCTTACACACTACTTAACCTAAATTATCCTAAGGACAAACACACACACCCATGTCCGAGGACTCGAACATCCGCCGGGACCAGCCGCACAGTCCATGACTGCAGCGCCGGAGACCGCTCGGCTAATCCCGCGCGGCTGTCAGTTATTACTGTGATGGTTGGTTTTGGTTGTTTGCAGGAAGACACCAAACTGCGAGGTCATCGGTCTCATCGGATTAGGGAAGGACGGAGAAGGGAGTCGGCCGTGCCCTTTCAAAGGAACCATCCCGGCATTTGCCTGGAGCCATTTAGGGAAATCACGAAAACCTAAAACACGATCGCCGGACGCGGGATTGAACCGTCGTCCTCCCAAATGCGATTCCAGTGTGCTAACCACTGCGCCACCTCGCTCGGTACTACTGCGATAGTAAGGAAATGTACCATTCCAGCATCAATTATGTATTACATGTGTGCCACATTCTAAATAAACTGGTAAATACTACTATGTACGATAAGAAGGTGAATCCTTCGTCGAACAATTATTAAGTGGTGCAATAGTAAGGAAATGATCTTGCCTTCCTGGGGGACCTCAGTGTTATAGAACCTTCTGAAATAAATTTTCCCCATTTGACTGTTAATTGTACATTTATTTTATAAAATCATGATTTCGGCCTTTGGAATCATTCTCAACTGCACGTTGAAATGAAAATTAAAACCGTATGTATTATAAAGTGTAGGCATAGAAAGAAGCAGCTGATACGTCTTTGGAAACACGATTTACATGTTAAAATATGTCTGACCTGTCTGTGACATCTCACCATCAGAAACACATATTTCACGCAGTGGTCCGCTTTGGTACGATCTTTGCCATTGTTTCGAAATATATCAAGGTCAGCTGATAAACAGATGTGACCAATGCAGTTCACAGTAACATATTAGCTGCTAAGTACACCATGCTGTATGATAATGGCTTCTCATTGTGTACAATTTCAGCCATATTTTGTAGTTTCCATATTTACTCGTATCCTGTAATACGACAATTCGTCTTTAAGACCAGAGATATGTTTTTTCGACAATGGCAGGTAACAAACAGGCCAGACGTATTTTAACATGTACGTAATGTTTTCAAATGCGTAATAACTGCTATACCCTGCACTGTATGATATGTATGCTTTATTAATTTTCAGTCTGACCTGCTTTTAAGAAAGCTCAAAATTATGATTCTGTAAAATAAATGAACAATAAACAATCAAATGGCTGAAATTCCTTTCGAAAAATAATAGTAAGGACGTATAACACTTCTGCAGCAATTACGTCTTGCATTTATCCCTCATTTTTCATTTTAAATCTTACAAGTATTTTCGTAGGTATTAAAAATACACAATCCAAATTTTGAGGACTATCTGTATGGATTAAGGAACCTATATTAGGCTAGGAGAAATTATTTTGTACCTTGTAGGGCGATATAAAAACGTGGTATATTAAAAATCCATATTTATTTAACTATTTTCTGCTTTTTAGTCTCTTGTGTCTGAAACTTTTCAATCGATTTCAAACATTTTGATGAGATTACAACAGAGACATATAGTAAATTGCAGGTAAATTTCAGTTCCTCTTCACCTGACTCAACCAATATACTGCTTCCTTCTACGTGTATATCTCACGGAAAGAAGGTGAAGGTAAACATTAGAGAGATTTGAGCTCACACAGAGGCTTACCAGCAAATGTTCCTCTGCAAATCTTTCACAACTGGAACAGGAAAAGGGGCAAATGATAGTCGTACAGAAAGTGCCCTCCGCCACGCATCAGGCAAGAAAGCGATTTGATATTGCATTGTCATTCACTTCTGAGAGCTGTTGCAAATAACAGGTCCCTAGCTCAATAGGAAGTGACAATAGTAAAGTACTCTCCCCCATACACCAGGCAAGTAAGGGAGATACTGCATTATCCTCGAGTTAGGAAGTACATTTAAAAGTTCAAGTCTCTAGCTCATATGGAAGTTAGTTTAAAATTAATTGCAAAATTTATGCCGAACAGACAGATAAGAAAGCAATATCCATCTCGTCTCTCCCACTTCTCTGTGTCCAGCTGTGCCCATCCGCTAGCATACAGCCTGGAACGTATTCCAGCACTACCCACACAGCAGGCCAGTCGTACAGGGCAGCTGAGATGTCAAACACTACTAACATTTTTCACCCTCACCCCCACCCCTACCGAACAAAAGAAACTATGTGTGAAATCTTATGGGACCTAACTGCTACGGTCATCAGTCCCTAAGCTTACACACTACTTAACCTAAATTATCCTAAGGAGAAACACACACACCCATGCCCGAGGAAGGACTCGAACCTCCGCCGGGACCCCTACCGAACAGACCGACAAGAAACCTGGTCAGTATTGCGTTGTCGTCCAGTTCTGTGTTACGTTTAGAATTTCAAGTCTCTAGCTCATTGTAAACCTATTTTGAAAAAGACTGACAAGAAAGCGACCTAATAAAAAAAAATGATAAAATATTAGTAATCGTCCTAACAGAGTGCACTGGTCGCTTTGCAGCGCCATAGATTGTATAGAAGTGGTAGACATCATGTGACTGCACTGTTGACGTGAGCCAAGCCAGTGAAGTGGTGGGTATACGGCCGCCGATTGTACGGAATGCACGCAGTAAGACACGTCGCCAGGTCGTACATGCTTGTTACGAACGCCACCTAACATACCACACTTCCCCGCGGCATTCCTGGTGTTAAATGTGCCTCTGATGAGCATTCGTCGTCCAAGACTTTGCTCTGGTTTGTATTACTCAAAAAGTCTTCGAAGCAGTCACTTATCTGATTAATTTCTGTGCGTGGTCCGTCCTTACTTAACGGTCTGCTATGGATACAGAGTTTAACACTTACTGGAAGGTGATAAATATAGACTCTACCCTGTTGGCCTGCATCTGTGGTTCATGGGACATCGTCTGTGAAAAGAGCGAGCTATGTTCCGCACAAGCTATACTTCTTAAGTCATTGTTGATTTATGAAAAAAGCTTTTTCTTTCCCTAGAAAACTCTTTTTACATGAGCATAGAATACTGTCAATGATACTACGGCACACCGATGCTCCTGATATTGGTCTATAATTTTGAATATCTGTCGTTTCGTCCTTCGTATGTACGGCACTATACTGCGCTTTTTTTCCAGTCGCTGAGAACTGTTTGCCATGTAAGAGGTTCACGATAAATGAGAGCTAAGAAAGAGGCCAATACTCCAGAGTGCTCTCTGCAAGTCCGAAATTGGAATTCCATCAGGGCGTGGCGCCTTGTTCCTTTCCAACTCGTTTAGTTGTTTCCAACAATGAGGCTGTTTATTTCTATGTATCTATCCGGGAGTTTCTGCAGCGGCCGAATGATGCAACTCTGTGCGATGTTCCTGTATAAACGATATTTGTTTTCGAAAAATGTAAGAGTTAAGAGTTCGGATTTCCTTTTTCGATCTTCTATTTGCAGAGAGCCCATGTCACAACAGCTATGTGGCGCCATAGAAGGTCTTAAGCTAAAGATACATAAATATATATACCCCGGACACCCTTATCTCTGCTGTGTAGTGGTTAAAACCAACATCTAAATCAAGTGACGGAGGAGAAAAAAGGGGAAGTTTATTCATCAAACGCTACGTGAACCCTCGGCGATAAAAGTTTTCGTATTTATAGCTGAAATAAAGCACTGACTTTAACAACTGAACGACTCGTTTACTGTCACACGTTTAGAAATACAGTTAACGTAATTTCTCCGAAATTCACAATGTGAATTCGATGGCTATCGTGCTTACATTTGGCCAGGTGGAAGGGTAACAGTTTGAAACATTGTACTGACAGTTCCTTCTGTTTAAAAGCAACAGAATTACGGTTCCTCCGGAAATTCCTGTATACTTTCACCTGAAAGTTGTTTAATTTACCATTTCCACAAGAGAAGAAGATGAAATACCAGATTGGCAGGAACCATTAGTTTCCCGACGAGTCCTGAATATTGAGTGTGAAATGTATTTCTATGATTTTATTATAAATGACACATGTTTCTATCCACAATGTCTTCGTTTTTTGCAGGAAATAAGTGTTTATGCTTTTAGTTCACTAGTAAGTTTATCGGGATGTTGGTTTCAATACAATAACGTCATGTGCAGTCTATCTCATCCATAGTCTAATTGTAAGTAGAGGACATTCATCCACAGTGTATCCACTATGTGATGCGAGCCCTGTAGTGTTTCTACATGGGAAATTGGCGGACATGGAGAACTATATGTCACCGCCCTCTAGATGGGCTGCAAGATGGAAGCTTTGTCTCGCGACCAGTTGCAATTACTTATCGACGATTGCTGGCGACTTCGATGTTTCGTCGTTATATTGCGACTGCGACGCAACATGCATTATTACAGAACTAAGGCTAGGGGAGCACATGAAGTATTTCAAAAGAGGGCATCGCTGTCACTTCCACTGCAGTGACTCCAAAATATTTACGGTAATTATAAAACAAGTATTTAAAAATTTGAACTGGGCTATAGCTGTCAATATTTTTTATTCTCTTTCACTTCTGGCGAATTAAGCTGGGGACTTCACTGGACGAATACCGATACTTTGTTGATGTTTATTCCACCTTCTTTTATTCTAACATTTTGCTATCTGGCTTAAGATTATTTCATTTGCTGTTTTCTGTTCATTTCTCATGATTCTCTTTCACGTAATGAGTTGAAAACAGATTCATCTCATTTCACAAAACTATATCTTCTACGTGAATGAAGACAGAAACTTGAAGGGATTTTAATTACGTATCGAAAGTACGTTAGCGCCAGTAGTTAAGTTCATGTTTGATGTGGTTGCCTTTAGGGGTCTCCCAGACGCAACAAACTCTCTCCCTCCCGTCAGGTCATTGCCTAACGAGCATCGACTCGAGATGGAGGTATCACAGCAACAAAAGGGGTTCTCAGTTTCAATAGGTGTAACTGAGTTACAAATATTGAGTATTTAGCGTACCTCTGGGAAGGTAACAAGATCTGAACCTAGCGAACAGACTGCTCCGCATATGGTCATGTGAAATATTAAGAAAAAATCGCACAACCTAAACTAATAAGCATTTGGATCTAAACAGAGTTGGCCCAGTAAAGTTGATCGTGTACTGGCACGTAACGGCCGTTCGCCTGAACGGATCGGCAACTCCTCAAACACAGAAGCATCATGGGTTTGCATATGTACAAGGTGTTGCCCCACAGATGCTTTGGCGAACCACGTGGCGCGCCTTGAGAAGCGTTTCCTGTCACATGGTATCTCAGGCGACCCCTATCGTACGGCGTTTCTCCTCGCCTATGTTGGACCAGAGGTTTACCGGATTCTGCAGCAAGTGAAACCTGAATTAGAACCGCATGTCCTATCATACAAGGCAGTAAAATATTGCTTGTAAAAATATTTTGACTCGCAGCTACACGGCACAAATTTTTCAGCTATCATAAGCAACAGGGTCAATCCCACCAGGAATGGATCGCGACGCTCCAAGATCTTTCTTGGGAATGCCAATTTCGGTGCTCCAATCAAGCCTGTAAACAGTCTTACGCCACGTCACTCGCCAGGGCATGATCCAGGTACATACACCCTATGAGGGTGGCACATTGGCGCTTGTCTTCCGATCGTTCGGGCAATCCATCCGTGCACCAGCTTCCATACAGGATCATTCTTCTGTCGATGAGTATGTGACCTGCCCTACCTGTTGCCAGCTATCCCGGAGGCCCTCGCTCCCTAAGGATTCTGCACCTATTGGTTAACTGGCATTCCCTGCCCACTGCTCCCCAACAACTGCCCTCCTGCATTAACTGTTTCAACATGCATCTGTGACAGCAGTGCCGGCTTCACTGTGCCAAATGTGCCTCCTGTGGCAAGATGGCTCACAAAGTGGAGATCTACAGGGTTTCCTCCAGGATGTACGTGGATTCGGCTCAAGTGGACACTTTCCCGATGGGGAAATCGGATATGGTGGCCCCATAGGTGCTTCACGTCTGCACCGTTCTTCCTGTCTGGGATCGAGAAAAGTCCCTCCAGGTGTTAGTCAATTATCACCTTGTCGAATTACACTTGGGCACTGGTTGTACCACCTCGATCATCAAGTGGAACAGCTATTGACAGTTAGGCTCTCCTCCAATGTAACCAACCTCCCAACGCCTCTGCAGTTACAGAAATGACATAGAGGCGGTGGAAGGACAGTTCACCGGCCTCTTCCAACTGTGGGACCACGACCTGTAAAGAGCGCCTTCTTCTCGACGGACACTTTAGGACTTGAGCACTTCGCCGTTTTGGAACTGGAAGTGCACAATTCGACCAGTAGTGTCCAGCCAGTCTCAGACAATCCTTACTTCCACACTCTTCATGAGAAGTATCATTCAGTGTTCTAGTCTTCTGTTAGCGGCGTCGCATAACCGAAACTAATAAGCAGCTGGATCTAAACAGAGTTGGCCCAGTAAAGTTGATAGGGGTATTGGCACGTAACGGCCGTTCGCCTGAACAGATTGACAACTCCTTCCAACGGCCACGCCACGCTTTTTCACTGCTTTTCTTCACTGCAATATTTGTGACTTGTAAATTATTTCATTCAACAGACGCTTAGCCTAGTCGAGTCTTCGATAATTGCCAACCAACAGATCATGGACTACAACAAAACTAAGTAACAAATACTTTCTTATTTTGTACTCCTGATAATTAATTGTGTTTTCCTGTAGTAGCTACCAAGCAGTCTTGGCATAGTAGAACCCACGTCTCCACCTCCTTGGCTACCTCATATTCGCTATATCATGTTCATGGACTTGGTTATGGTTATGGTGGAAGATCGAGCGCCATCAGGTTGGAATGTCCTATTGGCCCTGAGGCAAAAGTGACAGATGGAGCTGCGACGATTGCAAGACACTAGCATTTTGACAACTGTTTCCAATAGTCAGTGAGCAACACTTGTCATGCTGGTCGATAGGCCAGAGGGCTCCCTCCGCATATGTGGCGATTTCAAGAACACAGTTAATGCACAATCCACTGTGGATGCTTACCCTATTCCAAAGATAGACGAGATTCTTACACGATAGACTACGGGCGGGAAAGATCTTCGCGAAAATTGGCCTCAAGAACTGATACCTACAGCTTCTGCTGGGTCAATCGTCACGCGATTTGCTAGCAATCGACTCACCTTTCGGTCTCTTCCGCTACAACCGCTTCCCCTTTGTGACTGCTGGCACTCCAGCGACTTACGTGGGAAGTGCCGGGCACAGCCATCTACCTCGATGACGTCATCATCACGGTACGGTCCGCACAAGACCTACCTGATAACCTAGATGCTCTTTTCTCCATCCTCCACGTCACAGATCTTCACTGTAACTTGGAGAAGTAGAATATCTGTGACACAACCTGAGCACCTCAGAAATCTGGCCGACGTCATATTACGTCCAGGCAATGCAGGATTTACGGCCACTGACGAATGTCAAGCAACTTTAATCCATACAGAGCCACCTGATTTACTATTGTAAGTTCATTCCCCATGCAGCAACTAATTAGTAAAAAGTAGCAATAGGTTTTGCTAAAATACTAACAAACTAACAAAACGAAATAGCTGTTAAAGTAGTTAATAAAAATTGGCTTACAAACACAAAACAAAAAGAATACAGACCATTTAACAATACACCAGATCAAACATAAATTATCAACACTAATAGCAATAAAGTCAGACAAAGGTATTAGCTTAGTTAACCAAAGCAAAAAGAGTACATACAAAAAGTAGAAGATTTCTTTGACACGATTAGCATCGCACAAATAAACAGGGGTCCTCAAAACATATACGCAACACAAACGAAGGAAATTGTTGAACAATGTAACACAGTCCTATGAAATATGATCATGTATAGTAATGAACGCCGTAACACCTAAACTACATGGACAACCGAAAATTAGTAAACCATTTGCTCCAATTTGCACAGTGGTAGATAGTATAGGTAGCCTTACACATCTTAATAATGAAAAGTTAAAAAGCCTTCTAACAAAATTCTATATATACAATAAAAAATGTTCAGTAAGAAATACAAGACCATTAACAGAAAAATAAAAGACATAAAAATACCAACAAATGGAAAATTTGTATCATCCAGTATTACAAATCTTTACATTAATATTCCGGTTTATGAAAGAATCACATAATACAATACAGAAAAACCCCCATAATAGGTACTAACCAAACTACACACTTACTAAAATTAGTACTACTATAAATCAACTTCAAATTTAACAATAAAAATATGGAGTGACCAAGCATGCTGCATAGCTCGCACAATGGTGGATATATTCTTAAATATGCTAAAGGGAAATACGCTAGAGGCACTGAATACCATGCACTCCAAAATAAAATTTACAGTAGAACAAGGAAACAAAACAATAAATTTTACTGACCTAACCATAAACAACATTAAGAATAAACACAAATTTGAAATTTACCGGAAGAACACTGCAATAGGTAATAAAAAATATTATCGGAAGTTCGTGTCACCCAAAAGTGCATACATACATGTACTTTCAGGTCATGATTAACAGAACAATAAAGCTACGACTACAACACGATACCATAAGAAGAGACATTAAGATCCTACAATACTAGACACAACAAAATTATTACACTCCACACATAATCACTCAACTATATAATAAACACACCAAACTGGCGCAATCTACAACAGAAAAAGAAATAACAATCACAAAAGAATTACCAAAACGGTTCAAATGGCTCTAAGCACTATGGGACTTAACATCTTAGGTCATCAGTCCCCTAGAACTTAGAACTACTTAAACCTAACTAACCTAAGGACATCACACACATCCATGCCCGAGGCAGGATTCAAACCTGCGACCGTAGCAGTCCCGCGGTTCCGGACTGTGGCGCCTAGAACCGCAAGACCACCGCGGCCGGCAAAATTTACATATATACCAACCAAATTTCTAGAAAAGGTTTCTAACAACTCACTATTACAAAACAAGACACAATCTTAGATTGCAGATTCAATCAGCAGAGAACACTAAATGAGCAAACTGACCTGAAACACAAACAATACATAGGAAACTTTATTAAAATTATCCATAAAGCCAACGGATAGATACATAAAACGAATCATAGAAGACAACCAGAAACAACATTATAGCTAAATTCAGAACAAGATACGGATTGAAACAAACAGAACTGTAATCGTACAGCATCGTTGGAAACAAGTAGACAGTAATACACACCCAAAAAAAATCAAAAGCACATAGAGCACAAAAATAATAAGAAAGAAATTTGGAATAATCGGATCTATTGCCGAATGTTTGTGTCGCTCTGGCACGATATTTCGGCCACGTAACTCGTTGTCTTCTTCAGGTGCTACCTGAGACTGGTAGCAACGAGTTAAGTGGCCGAAATATTGTGCCAGGGCGACACAAACATCCGGCAGTAGACCCGATTATTCCACATGTCAAGATCTCGCCAGGAAAGCCTGAAGAGTTACAAGAAAGAAATGTTTGATTCCATTTATAACTGAATACGAATGAATGCATAAGAGTAAACATACCCTATGCTGAAATTCGTCTATGGAAATAGACTACAATGACAGTTTGAATTTTATCCATAATGGATGCAGATGAACTACGTGACTGTTCCTTTCAGGGTGTTGAATGAAAACCGCTACCAGTCACAATTGAAGGTATTTATTTACAGCACGACCGGTTTCAGGCTTTTGCCCATCTTCAGGTGCTTACATTCAGAAACATGTGACGTTCAATGATGGAGTTCAATACAGATGGATTATCCATATTGTTGTCACGCTAATCTTGCAGTTTTTGGTCTTGTGTTCGTTCTTTTTCACATTCGTTCAC
The DNA here is from genome assembly GCF_023897955.1 of Schistocerca gregaria. Taxonomy (NCBI): domain Eukaryota; kingdom Metazoa; phylum Arthropoda; class Insecta; order Orthoptera; family Acrididae; genus Schistocerca; species Schistocerca gregaria. The sequence continues at coordinate 162,813,561 of NC_064920.1, forward strand.
TTTTCAATTTCACTTATTGTTTTGATATTTTGCATATCATAAATAAAAACACTTCAAGTTCTGGGAAGTTTGCATACAAATAAATTAATGCAAAACATGAAATAACGAATATTCCACCAACAGCAAACGCTGCTTGTTTTGGATTGCCAGGATTTGTTAATTTAGGAGCCACGGAATTCTGGTTTGAATAAGTAACTTCATCAGAACTACTCGATGTCATGGTTCTTCTTCTTTATAAAGCGCCAATCTTATGTTTAATCGTCATCCGTTACACTCCCATCACTACCCAAACATATGGGCAAAAGCCTGAAACCGGTCGTGCTGTAAATAAATACCTTCAATTGTGACTGGTAGCGGTTTTCATTCAACACCCTACAATGACAGTATCCAGCGATGTCACATGGGCATGCAAATAAGGAGTAAAATAAGTAATAACATAACAAAGAAAACCACACTACCAAAATTTATAAATAATACCAAAAGTTGAAAAATATGTACAGTTATAACGAAGAAATTATATAGATATAGTACATAGAAAAAAGTATAACAGAGCAAAGATCAGTACCTTCACAATTGCATAAATAGAACTGCCTGGAACCATACACTATTATGGGATTGTTGTCGAACAAGCTGTTACAAAAATACTAATATAAAGAGTAATAAGTAATACTAATATAAAGAGCAATAAGTCAGATAAGCAGAAACCAACTTCAATAACATCAAAGAAATGTAACTAGTAAATGCAGTGACAGAACCACCAACATCGTATGGACGTCAAAACCATCAGAATGTGTAAAAATGTATAATAGGGAAATGCTCTTAATAATTACCTATAGGATCAGAGATAATGTACCTAAATTATGCACAATTTACTTATAGATAACCTGATGATAGCAATTCAGCCGAAACAGGCCTGTTGTAAAAATAAAAGCTATCACACTTAGCTTCGCACTTGGAATTATAATTATACAATATCCTCAAAAGATACACATTGCGCAGCTGGGCCAGAAGAATGTAAATGTAGGAAGGAGAAAAACTTTATCGCTCACGATATCTTTCTTGCTCATGCGGTTAAACGTCAGCATCAAGCATGACGTTTCAGTTAATAACTTCTTTACTACTAATTATATTCTCAAAATTTTATTATTCTACGGCAATAATTCAGTCACAAACATTGAGATGTGTGAAAAACTAGCTCTTCTGAAAACGCATTAACTTGTTTGTGACGTAATAAGGCGTTTTATAGGTGGAACATTGATTCTTTAAAAAGCGGAGGAGAGAGGGGAGGGTTTCGTGGTATTTCAGGGGTGAGGATATAAAGATATGGGGAAGGATGAGACATGGAACTGATGCTCTGCGTTGTTATTGGTAACACATCTACATATGTGCACTACAAGACGTCTTACTGTGTAGTGGGAGATAGACTTAGTTTCCTCCTTTCACTATTGTTAAGCGGGACCGATTGTTGATATGTCTCCGTATTAGGCCGAAATTACCAGATTTCATAATCATGTATAAGGGAAGAAGTAATCCTTGTTGATCTACCGCTTCAGGTATTGTTGAAAATTTCTATGCTGACTAAATAAACACGAATGAAGCATGAAGCTCTCTGATTTTCGCCCTCTCTTCCACAACCCAACTTTAATGATGCCTATGGTGGAAGAAGGATGTTCAAGAACTGGCTGGAAGAATGTTTTGCAGGAGACCTACCGCGTAGATGAAATACCGACTACACTTTCTTGTTATTCATTCAGTGAAGGATAGTTTGATATTTGCTTGCTTTCCATGTAAGTAATTTTGTGTGTTAAATCCTTGTTACATCGATCCAGTTGGATTCTCCCAGATATTTGACGAATAAACTGATTCCATGAGTAACAAAATCACACACCGCTGAATGTGTAACAGGCCTAGTGAAGCTTATGTTCTTTCTTCAGCAATCTACCAAACACCGAATACAAGCATGAAGGTAACGTCATTTCGAAATACAGAGAGTTGATTCGTATAATGCAAACTGGGAGAGTCACTGAATATAGAATACGATACTCCGGTATCATAGCAGAAACATTAGTGTAATTCTGCAACATAAAACCGTTATAATGATAAATTAATGAACGATACTAATCACGATAACTATGATTGTAATGTAATTACAAATGATAATTAATTTATAGAGATCTGTTTCAGTTAAACTAATATTTCTTCAAGCGACGACCGGTTTAGCTATTTTAAAATCCCATCTTAAAATCTCGAAACTGGTTGGGATTTGAAAAATATTAGTACTACTGAAGCGGATCTCTCTAAATCAATTATCATGCCTCTCAACTGCAGATGTCCTATGTAGCAACTCTTGTAATTACATACTTTCTCCAGAACATGCTGCACGTTCTGCAGCGCTAGTTAGTAGTGTTAACTTCGAATAATCACATTGACAACGCATACCAATAAACGTTACAACACTCCACTTCAAAGAAAGTGATTCTTACACAGTAGCTTCCAGTGAGGCAAGGATCTGTATGGGTAGGCTGTAGTCAGCCTTTCTCCTGAGTTATTACTCCATTGTCGATCTGGCGTGGAAGTCTCACCTCAGTTACTTATTGAAGCTATGTAGTCATACATTCCATGATAAATTTCAGAGGTGTAGCCGCTCCAACATGTGCTGAATCGTTTTCTTTTGGAAATGCTCGTTGCCAGAACGCGCACAAAAAGTCACAGAACACTATTTTTTATCACGGAATAGAACTTTACAATAAAGGTCCCAAGTAGATTAAACAGACTGTAGTGGCGCCACCGTTTAGGATAGGGAAAGTTAGTTTTATGCGATATACTGAGCACAAGTTACAGCCAGGTGCAGACTGGATTGCAGTGAGTTACACATACCAGCAGCTGCGAAGGCAAATAGAGGCCATAGGGGCGTAGAACTGCCGGAGAGGGCACACACAGCAGTTTGCATGGTGCGAGCTGCAGGCAGAAGGGGCTCACTGGCCAACCTAGCATGTTATGAGTACATGATGCGAAGTGGCGTGCTTGGCAAAACAGAGGCGCACAGCCAAGTATAAATAGGTGCCGTTTTCTAACGAGATTCATTCAAGTGTGGCAGCTGGAAGGTGGGGCATGATACACCACCAGCTACACGCAGCAACAGATGGAGCGTCAGCGTCCCAGTCCACGGTGGGTCATTGGTTCGACCCTCTGAGGGTGACAAGGGGTCTGTAGCCAGCCAGCAACAGGCCACTCTTCGGCTAGCTACCGCGGGCAGTCGTCTCGGCTCCTGCCACACGCCGGAGACATCCCGAGGCGAGGACCGCAGATTCGGACGCTGGATCACAGGCGCTTGTCGTTGCTGCGATCTCAACCACGCTGGCGAGAAAAAGGACGCAGCTGGCCGCCTGAAGATCACACCGAGCGGCGCTGTGTCGGCAGGGAGGCAGGGGGATGAGCCAACTCCCAGCATCCTGACGACACCACAACTCAGCTGGTGTACAAGGCTTGACACAGCATTGCATTACACAGGCCGCTGGGGTGCTTCCTCAGCATTGTGGGGCCCCGTGACGTAGACCAAGAGGAACGAAGGAGTTCGAAACAATAAATCACTTGGAAAGTTATCTCCGAGTTTTAATACGGCACCTCCTGGCATTACCCACTACAAGACAAAGTCCAAACATCTGAAGGTATGTTAAACTATGTAATTAAATAACACATACTACAACAGTCAAGGTATATTTATTGAACACAGAATAGGGATTGCTAGAAAATTAAGTGCCCCTAAAGGCATAAAAATCAGTAATGATAAACGGCATGAGGATACAGAAGACAATGGAAAACACTGCGTTAGAGACACATAACGTGTATCAATAGAACATGTGGCAACCAAGCCAGGTTGCTTAGGGGTTAGCACACTGTACTCGCATTTGGTAAGACGACGGTTCAATCCCGTATCCAGCCATCCTGATTTAGGTTTTCTGTGATTTCCCTAAATCACTTCAAGCAAATGCCCGGATGGTTCCTTTGAAAGGGCCTTCCCCCTCCTTCCCTAACCCAATGAGACCGATGACCTCGCTGTCTGGTCTCCTTCCCCAAACAGCCCAACCCAACCCCAACGAAAGGATAACGTTCTACGAGTAGGGGCGTGGAATGACAGAAGCTTGAATGTGGTAGGGAAGCTAGAAAATTTGAAAAGGGAAATGCAAAGGTTCAATCTAGACATAGTAGGGGTGAGTGAAATGAATTGGAAAGAAGACAACAGCAAAAATGATGTGCGTAGTCAGGGATTTTCTCTGCCTCGTGATGGCTGGGTGTTGTGTGATGTCCTTAGGTTAGTTAGGTTTAAGTAGTTATAAGTTCTAGGGGACTGAGTACCATAGATGTTAAGTCCCATAGTGCTCACAGCCATTTGAACCATTTTGAAAAATGATGTAACGGTAATAGGATTCGTTATGAACTGGAAGGTAGGGCAGAGAGTGTGCTACTATGAAGAGTTCTGTGACAGGGTTATTCTTATCAGAATCGACAGCAAACGAAACTGACAACGATAGTTCAGGTATACATTTCGACATCGCAAACTAAAGGTAAGAGACAGAGAAACTATATGAGGATATTTAAGGTGTAACACAGTATGTAAAGGGAGATTAAAATCTAATAGTAGTGAGGGACTGGAATGCAGTTGTAGGAGAAGAAGTAGAAGAAAAGGTTACAGGAGTATATGTGCGTGGGACAAGGAATGAGAGAGGAGAAAGACTAATTCAGTTCTGTAATAAATTTCAGGTAGTAATAGCGAATGCTCTGCTCAAGAATCGCAATAGGAGGAGGTGTACTTGGAAAAGACAGGGCGATACGGGAAGATTTCAGTTAGATTACGTCATGGTCAGACAGAAATTCCGAAACCAGATTCTGGATTCTAAGGCGTACCAGGAGCAGATATAGACTCAGATCAAAACGTAGTAGTGATGAAGAGTAGGCTGAAGTTTAAGAGCTTAGTAAGGAAAAATCAATACGCGAAGAAGGGAGGGCAGTCCGGAGTGGCCGAGCGATTCTAGGCGCTATAGACTGGAACCGCGCGACCGCTACGGTCGCAGGTTCGAATCCTGCCTCGGGCGTGGGTGTGTGTGATCTCCTTAGGTTAGTTAGGTTTAAGTAGTTCTAATTTCTAGGGGACTGATGACCGCAGATGTTAAGTCCCATGGTGCTCAGAGTCATTTGAACGATTTGTTTTTTAAAGAAGTGTGATACGGAAGTACTAAGGAATGACGAGATACACTTGAAGTTATCTAAGGCTATAGATACAGCAATAAAGAATAATTCAGCATACGGTAAAGTTGAAGAGAAATGGACATCTCTAAAAAGGACAATCACAGACGCTGGAAAGAAAAACGTAGGAACAAAGAAGCTAATTGTAAAGAAATTATGGTAACAGAAGAAATACTTCAGCTGATCGATAAAAGCAGGAAGTACAAAAACGTTCTGGAAAATTCAGAAATACAGAAACACAAGCCGCTGAGAAATAAATAGAAAGTGCAGGGAAGCTAAGACGAAATGGCTAAATGAAAAATGAGAAGAAATCGAAAAGGAAATTATAGTCGGAAGGACTGACTCAGCATATAGAAAGACAAACTAACCTTAGGTGAAATTAAAAGCAGAGGTGGTAATATTAATAGTGCAACCGGAATTTCATTGTTAAATGGAAAGGAGAGAGCGGATAGGTGGAAAGAGTACATTGATGGCCTCTATGATGGGGAAGATTTGTCTGATGTGATAGAAGAAGACACAGGAGTTGTTTTAGAAGAGATAGGGGATTGAGTATTAGAGTTAGAATTTAAGAGAGCTTTGGAGGACTTAAAATCAAACAAGGCAGAAGGGATCGATAACGTTCCATCAAAATTTCTAACAGGGAATTGGCAACTAAACGACTGTTCACGTTGGTATGTGGAATGTATGAGTTTGGCAATATATCGTCTGATTTACGGAAAAATGTCATCCACACAATTTCGAAGACTGAGAAGGCTGACAGGTGCGAGAATTAGCACAATCAACTGAACAGGTCATGCATCCAAGTTGCTGACAAGAATAACATACAGAAGAATGGAAAAGAAAATTGAGGCCGTGTGAGATGACGATCAGTTTGGCTTTAGGAAAGGTAAAGGCACCAGAGAGGCAATTCTGAGGTGCGGTTGACTAAAGACTAATGAAAAATCAAGATACGTTCATAGGAGTTTTCGACCTAGAAAAAGCTTTCTACAATATAAAATGGTGCAAGATGTTCGAAATTCTGAGAAAAATAGGGGTAAGCTATAGGTAGAGACGGGTCATATACAATACGCACAAGAGCCAAGAGGGAATAATAAGGGTGGACGACCAAGTACGAGGTGTACAGATTTAAAAAAATGTGTAAGACGGGGATGTAGTCTTTCGCCTCTTCTTTTCAACATATATGTAGAGGAAACAATGACGGAAATACAAGATTCGCAGATGTCATTGCTAACCTCAGTTAAAGTGAAGAACTACAGGACCTGTCGAATGGAATGAAAAGTCTAACGAGTACAGAATATGGATTGAGAATAAATCGAAGAAGGGCGAAAGTAATGAGAAATAGCAGAAATGAGAACAGCGAGAAACTTAACATAAAGATTGATGGTCACGAAGTAGATGAAGTTAACGAATTCTGCTACCTAGGCGGCAAAATAATGAATGACGAACGAAGCAAGGAGGACATCAAAAGCTGACTAGCACTGGAAAAAAGGGTATTCTTGGCCAAGAGAAGTCTACTAGTATCAAACATAGGTATTAATTTGAGGAAGAAATTTCTGAGAATATACGTCTGGAGCATAGCACTGTACGGTAGTGAAACATGGACTGTGGGAAAACTAGAACAGTAGAGAATCGTAGCATTTGAGATGTGGTGCTACAGACGAATGTAGGAAATTAGGTGGACTGATGAGGTAAGGAATGAGGAGATTCTGCGCAGAATCGGAGAGGAAAGGAAGATATGGAAAACACCGACAAGGAGAAGGGACAGAATAAGGCATGTGTTAAGACATCTACTACTAGAGGGAGCTGTAGAGGACAAAAACTGTCAAGGAAGAAAGAGATTGGAATATATCCAGCAGATGATTGAGGATGTAGGTTGCAAGTGCTACTCTGAGATGAAGAGGTTGGCCCAAGTGAGAAATTTGTGGTGGACTGGAAGAAACCAGTCAGAAGACTGATGACTCAAAAACAAAATTAACATAAAATAGTAATGAACTCCTCTGCCATTCTCTTCTCTCGTATACAGTCAAAACATAGCGCATAGTACTGTAAAATCTTCTGATCCGTATCTAAGATATTCCATTTCGCTTAGCTCCACATTTAGTTCATGTATGGAAGGGTGCTGACCTAGTTTTCAGAAAAATGGAAAAGACAAAAATTGTAATATGACAACAATAGGTCTCGTCGGGATCCCGATGTCAGGCGAAAAAATGTGTTTGTCGTGTGCATTGAATTGTTCTAATGTGTGCACCGTAGTGTAGCGTATGCGTGTGTGTGTGTGTGTGTGTGTGTGTGTGTGTGTGTTCGTGCTGGGTCAATTGAAAGTATTGGCCAGTGTAGCAGTATGGATAATTAGTGCACCAGTATCTTTGAGGTCATTGGTTATCTTATTTACAAATAGCGTAAGGGAAAACAAAAACGGCATCGTTCATAACATATAAATCCCTCTGCAGCTAAATTAGTCTGTAATAATATGGCAGGTATGGAGCAATAAACTCTAATTGTTTATCTCTTTGTATTAAACTGACATTTTGAACATGATTTATAAATGATCTGTGGACGAATAAACTAATTAAACGTGTTTTCTGTTTTGTTTTTGCAGCTGACGAAATCATCACCCTCATAAAGGTATAACTACGTTAGTAAAAATCAAGTCTTTCCTCCTGAGGATACATCGCTCAACTTAATATAGATTCACGTAATACGGTTGTCTTAGATACCAAAATTAATATACTTTTAAAAAACGAAATTGAATTTATAAAAAAATCATCTGTCATCATTACAAATAAAATAAGCAACTATATCTGTACTCCCTGCCATCCGCAAACACATTCGTTCTCACTCTAGTTAGCTCAGTCATTCACAACGGTGTTCGTCGCCTTGTCTTCGACACTAGTTCTCAACAATATTTTAATTTAGGGATGCTTCAGTGTACAAATATAGTTGATGAGTTGTTGTTCGCTGAATTCGTCGTAGACCGTTCCGCGTGGTTACTCGTACTGCCTTATGACCCAGTTTCGAACAGCAAAACAGTGTCACTTCCTGCCGTGGATTCCGAAGTTGCCGAAGACTAACTTCGTGCACGCGAGATAATTTAATAAAGGGTTCAGAAGTTGCCCCCGTTCTGCGAGAGATGAATGCAGTGCACAGCGGACACTGTTAACTGAGGGCGATGAACTTCTAACTGCACTAGCTCAACACGTCCCGCTAATACAAATTTTCATCGTTCTTTGAAATAAAAAAGTAACAAGCGAGTGCATTTGTGCATTTTTCTCTCTGGTCCCGAGTTTCCGGCACAGATTGGGCGCCTTCAGAGGTCGTGGTCGCTGATTGTCCGCTCTGTTGAGCCCTTTTAGCGAACTAGAGCCAACCGACGTTTCCGGTGTGTGCTTTTTCCAGTTCATCTGCATCTACTATAGCGAGCTGTCGCTCGTTAGCGGGTCGTAGCCTCGTATGACGAAGCCTAGCCAGCTTCTGTGCGGATTTCAGTTGCTTTTCTGGCGCTTCAGTATCCAAGCCCAACGTTATGACCCCTCTTTCTCTCCACTTCCGGTTCCTAAATTAGATTTCGACCATGAGATAGACGCGGTGAACGCCCGTCATGCAAGCGGTCAGCAGACCATTCTCGTAAATCAAATGTATAACGAATCGTGTAATTCCTTGTAGCTGTTGCCGTCTTCATCACCATAATTATCACGTTTTCGTACGTCGCTACTCCACGGATTGTGTTTTAAACTTGTTGCGTCTTCGCATATTGTTTAGGGGTCTCATGTTAAGTCCTTTTCTACCAACCGGTTTGAATTCATCTGTTGTACCGGACGTTGCGGTTTTTAGACTGCTCGTTTTCAATTGATTGTATCTCTAGATCGTTTCGCTACGTTTTCGTTTCTTGTGTCATCAGCTCTAGAGTAACATCTTACACTCGTACTCCTCAAACATTTTATTTCTGCTCTCTGCATTTTATTTGAAGAGCGCCCGTAAGAGCTACACAGTGCTATAAAATTTTACATCTGTTTCTTACCTGCAGATATTTTATAACTTGCCCGATATACTTCCAAGTTTCATTTTTATATCTACGGTCACTACAGTCTGAGCCGTTTGGTAGCTGAAGTATCTGCATGTTGTTAATTGGTCCAAAATCATCTTAGACGCATTATTTATTGTTCGGACCGAATTAGTGCTCCAGAATGTCACTTCCATCTTGGTTTTCGACATATCAGTATATTGTTGATTACATAGATGATTCAAGTGGTTAACTGCACGTTGAAAGTCGTGTTCTTTCTCTTATAGAATTGTGACATCGTTGGCATACAATTAAATACTTTCTTTTGCTGTTTTGACAACTTTTTTGCATCTTGCTTCAAATTTTAGAAATTTCGTTAGGTACGGTGCTGTTGCTTGTTGGTTAAGGAAAGGATATGTAGCAAATGGCCAGAAGATAGTTGGTGTTAGGGTCTCCAATACACCATAATAAAAAAATCTGGAGGGTGGAGAGTCAATGGGACAATATTGATAACTATATTAAGATGGTATCTGTACTTTCGGACATGTTTGGAACTAATCGCCTGTCGGATCCCCTCCGTGTAATAGGCGCTACTCATGCATGGTTGTTTACATGTTTGGACGGATTTAGTGACGTCTCTGAAGAGTCAAAGCGTGTCCGTGATACAATATCCACAGTCAACGTCTATCTTTAGGAATTCTGGGAACCTGGGTGAGGCAAAACTTTTTTTTTATGTGTGTAGTTTGTCACGTAAGCTGCAACAAATGAACGCAACATTTTCACAATCATACAGTTTCTCTTTACTGTGTCAAAACCTATATTTTTTACCTTTTTGAAGTTGCCTTCCGTTTTGGTAGTTTTTGCTTTTGAATTCCTTCGTTGTAACATAGTTCACACTCGTTTATTCGTTGTTTTCATTCCTGTGAGACATCTCTACGGTATCTCGCCTGCTGTTACTATCCATCACGTTTACTTGCGATGGTGACGTGTTTTTACCACATGACTCGTATCTTACATCCAATTTATAGTATGACAATTGCCAGGGCTACAGAAAGAGAACAAACATTTCAATGACCGTACGGACAGTTCATAATACTGTGAAAAAAAAAATGGTACGAGAGAGTTTGAACGCGGCACATCCGCTTTACTGTCCAACACCGGGACCACTTTTCAATCACGACGCCACGGCTGTTTATCTTATCTAAATAGTGCAATTGTTAAGCTTGGGCAGTTCAGTCTACTTTGCTCTTTCTTTTCACAGTTCGGTACACTTTTTTCCTGTTTTCAAGCTCGATCTGTGTTCAGGTTTTGGCGGGATGTCCACTTGGCCGTGTTATCACAAAACCTGATGGGAGTGCGGTGGGGACTTCCTTTGTGAGCATTCCTACCTGTAGGTGGGGTTACACCTGTTTGATTTTCAAATGTTGAAACGTGTGTGAATTCCTAAGGGACCAAACTGCTGAGGTCATTGGTCCCTAGACTTACACACTGCTTAAACCAACTTAAACTAACTTATGCTAAGAACAACACACACACACACACCCATGCCCGAGGGAGGACTCGGACCTCCGGCGAAAGGGGCCGCGCAGTCCGTGACATGGCGCCCTAAACCGCGCGGCCACTCCGAGCGGCTGTGCGATTTTCTATGCGCGCTAGGCGCGAGCGGCTTTTGCACTGTGAGGCAAGGAGGCACACGAACCGGTGAAAAAAATTGTGCAGACCTCTGGATTGTGCGCACGGGGGCAGACGGGAAGACACGCACCTCTACTTGCGTGTGGGGCAATCGCAGCCGTGCGGCGCACACGTGCAAAACGAACGTCAATGACTTACCTAATTGTATCAGCGTTCTAGGCTCTTTGTTTCCATCAGGAACATTACTCTCATCGTAAATAATACAGCACCAGAGAAGCACTCACAACAATCCAGAGTTATGTATTATTTGGCAAAAATAAGTACTGATCTCGTCACGGTAGCCGCAGCGTCGTATTTACAGGGTGTTTCAAAAATGACCGGTATATTTGAAACGGCAATACAAACTAAACGAGCAGCGATAGAAATACACCGTTTGTTGCAATATGCTTGGGACAACAGTACATTTTCAGGCAGACAAACTTTCGAAATTACAGTAGTTACAATTGTCAACAACAGATGGCGCTGCGGTCTGGGAAACTCTATAGTACGATATTTTCCACATATCCACCATGCGTAGCATTAATATGGCGTAGTCTCTGAATGAAATTACCCGAAACCTTTGACAACGTGTCTGGTGGAATGGCTTCACATGCAGATGAGATGTACTGCTTCAGCTGTTCAATTGTTTCTGGATTCTGGCGGTACACCTGGTCTTTCAAGTGTCCCCACAGAAAGAAGTCACAGGGGTTCATGTCTGGCGAATAGGGAGGCCAATCCACGCCGCCTCCTGTATGTTTCGGATAGCCCAAAGCAATCACACGATCATCGAAATATTCATTCAGGAAATTAAAGACGTCGGCCGTGCGATGTGGCCGGGCACCATCTTGCATAAACCACGAGGTGTTCGCAGTGTCGTCTAAGGCACTTTGTACCGCCACAAATTCACGAAGAATGTCCAGATAGCGTGATGCAGTAATCGTTTCGGATCTGAAAAATGGGCCAATGATTCCTTTGGAAGAAATGGCGGCCCAGACCAGTACTTTTTGAGGATGCAGGGACGATGGGACTGCAACATGGGGCTTTTCTGTTCCCCATATGCGCCAGTTCTGTTCATTGACGAAGCCGTCCAGTTAAAAATAAGCTTCGTCAGTAAACCAAATGCTGCCCACACGCATATCGCCGTCATCAATCCTGTGCACTATATCGTTAGCGAATGTCTCTCGTGCAGCAATGGTAGCGGCGCTGAGGGGTTGCCGCGTTTGAATTTTGTATGGATAGAGGTGTAAACTCTGGCGCATGAGACGATACGTGGACGTTGGCGTCATTTGGACCGCAGCTGCAACACGGCGAACGGAAACCCGAGGCCGCTGTTGGATCACCTGCTGCACTAGCTGGGCGTTGCCCTGTGTGGTTGCCGTACGCGGTCGCCCTACCATTCCAGCACGTTCATCCGTCACGTTCCCAGTCCGTTGAAATTTTTCAAACAGATCCTTTATTGTATCGCTTTTCGGTCCTTTGGTTACATTAAACCTCCGTTGAAAACTTCGTCTTGTTGCAACAACACTGTGTTCTAGGCGGTGGAATTCCAACACCAGAAAAATGCTCTGTTCTAAGGAATAAACCATGTTGTCCACAGCACACTTGCACGTTGTGAACAGCACACGCTTACAGCAGAAAGACGACGTACAGAATGGCGCACCCACAGACTGTGTTGTCTTCTATATCTTTCACATCACTTGCAGCGCCATCTGTTGTTGAAAATTGTAACTACTGTAATTTCGAAAGTTTGTCCGCCCGAAAATGTACTGTTGTCCCAAGCATATTGCAACAAACGGTGTATTTCTATCGCTGCTCGTTTAGTTTTTATTGCCGTTTCAAATATACCGGTCATATTTGAAACACCCTGTAACACCGAGAAACAGGGTGTTGGAACCAGAGCAGCGCTGGCGTTCACTCCAGTATTCCTCGCACAAGTAGGCCGGTGTCACACCCCGCCGTCTGTCTACATGTTTACCCGCGACACAACTTGCGGAAGACGAAAATGTAATTTCGAAGTCCGAATGCGATGTTCGGTGGCGTGCTTACGTGTTAGGACTGAATCTATGTTGCTGACGCAATCAAATGTTGATTTTCAAGTGTCACTCATATAACGTGGATGGATCTTCTGTTCAGATTTAGTCAACTATGTGTGTGAGATTATAAGCGCCTTCGTAGGATGAAAAGATGTTTGAAAATATTATCGATGTGAGAGCGTTTTATTACTCCCGCGAGATGACTCTCATGGTGGGAAATAATCGTGAAATGATCACTAGACGTAGGTTATTGTAATTAAACTTACGATTGCCCGAAGTATTCCGAATGAATAAAGACATTTCGAGTAAACAACAAAAAGTAGTTCGCGTAATAAGCTATCTTGGAACATTAAATTTACTGAAATTGGCCAGAGAAATGGCGTAGCGCAAGGTCTGAGATATATTCGTGCCTAAAAAAAAGTTCTGGGTTCGAAAACGTTCAGATGATTCGAAATTTTTTATTTTCAAATCTTTGTCAGTATGACTACATTCATTATTTCCACTCAAGTAATTGTAATTATTTTATTTATAATACTTTCCGGGTCATTTTATACCAAAAAATGGTCCAAATGGCTCTAAGCACTTGTAAGTAGGCTGTTTACGTTTTCTTATTGGTAACGCCACGTAGCGCTCTGTATGAAAAATCACTGGCTGTACCGTGTTCAGTCTGTGACTGGTTTGCGTTGTTGTCTGCCATTGTAGTGTTGGGCAGCGGCAGCTGGATGCTAACAGCGCGTAACGTTGCGTAGTTGGAGGTGAGCCGCCAGCAGTGGTGGACGTGGGGAGAGAGATGACGGAGTTCTGAAATTTGTAAGAATGGATGTCATGATCTGATATATATATTATGACTATTAAGGTAAATACATTGTTTGTTCTCTATTAAAATCTTTCATTCGCTAACTATGCCTATCAGTAGTTAGTGCCTTCCGTAGTTTGAATCTTTTATTTAGCTGGCAGTAGTGGCGCTCGCTGTATTGCAGTAGTTGTAGTAACGAAGATTTTTGGTGAGGTATGTGATTTGTGAAAGGTATAGGTAAATGTTAGTCAGGGCCATTCTTTTGTAGGGATTTTTGAAAGTCAGATTGCGTTGCGCTAAAAATTGTTGTGTGTCAGTTTAAGCAAAGTCCTGTACAATTTTTCTAAGGGGCGTTTCACACTATAGGACTTAACGTCTGAGGTCATCATTCTACTAGACTTAGAACTACTTAAACCTAACTAACGTAAGAACATCACACATTTACATGCCCGAGGCAGGATTCGAACCTGCGACCGTAGCAGTCCGGACTGAAGCGCCTAGAACCGCTCGGCCACATCGACCGACATTTTGAACATTAAATTATCTCTTTTATTTGGCCACGACCTTATAGATCATTTCAAAAAGTCGATTCCATTCCTCCCCTTGTGTGTTACCGAATGTTTTGTCACAAGTGATTGTGGACAAAAGCGTTTGGCGGTAAGAGAAACTGGGTATAATAATTTACTTATTAGCCGGCTTCATAGAATGATACGGTTGTCGCCAGTTAGTTTTGTATTGTTAATTCAGAAAACACAGGGTGTATAAAAAAGAATTTCCGATTTTAAAAAATCATGGCTATTATGTTATTTGAGATATGTGCGTCAACAAGGTACTGTTGGGAAGAGCAAACTCTCGAGTTTTACATGGTTCCTGTTAGGCAGTAGCAGTAGTGTGCGCCCAGTTCAGTTCTGGTAAAGTGGTGTCGGGACGGCAGAAAGCCGGCCGTTGTGATCGAGCGGTTCTAGGAGCTTCAATCCGGAACCACGCGAATGTTACGGGCGCAGGTTCGAATCCTGCCTCGCCCATGGATGTGTTTGATGTCCTAAGGTTAGTTAGGTTTAAGTAGTTCTAAGTTCTAGGGGCTTGATGACCTCGGCTGTTAAGTCCTATAGTGCTTAGAGCCATTTGAACCATTTTTGACAGCAGAGAGCGTTTTGTGTTCTACATTCTGCGCAATGCGGGTCAGTAATAAACCGTTCAGCGTACTCGGTATGGCCCTCACCGAGTATCTGACTCGGACGTCGAACGCATCCGCCATAGTTTCACAGGCAGTCCGCAGAAATCCGTTCGCCGTCGAGCCCGGCAGCTGGCCATGCCCCCGATGTCCATCCGGCGAGTGTTGCGTCGACTTTTACACATGGAGCCATACAAAATTCAGCTACTGCAAGCTCTTCGTGAAGGTGACAAACAATTTGCGGAGCTGTGTAATTTCGTTCTTGCCAAGACAGAGGATGACAGTATTCTTCCACGCTTAGTGTTAAGTGACGAGGTAATATTCTATTTAAATGGAAAGGTGAACCGTCATAATCAGAATATGGGGTACGGAACAACCCGCGAAGTTGTACAACATGAGAGGCACTGTCTAAAATTTAATACGTTTTGTGCTGTTTCGCTGGAAAATGTGTATGGTCCAGTGCCACGCTGGCTTCTGGAAGTGAGGGAATTCTTAATTCAAAGGATTACTGAGCGATGGATCGGTCGCACTGTTTCAAATAATTCAGCCTTCCGTTACCGGCCTCCAAGGCCACCGGACCTGACTGTATGTGAGTATTTCTTGTGGGGGTTTATTAAACACTCTTGTTTTCGTCTGTCCCTTACCAACAACAAAGAATGAACTGAGACACCGCATAACAGCAGCTGTGGAAGCTGTAACTTAAGACATTCTCGCTGCAGTGTGGGAACAACTTGAGTACCGCATTGACATATAGCGTGCACTTCAAGGGGGCATATTGGACACCTACGAAAATGTATGAGAAAAAACTTTTTGTCTCCCGTGCATCCAAAAGCGAAATTCATTAGGTATGTTTATAATTTTCAGAAATATAGATGTGCCAAATCGGATGATTCTTTTTCGTACACCCTGTATTTCGCCATTTGTGTATCTTGTTTTGTTAAAACGTCATTCTTTTCAAATAAACAAAGAAAATACTTCATCAGCAGCACAGTACTTTTCCCATTCACTTAATACAAAATGACTTCATCCAAATAATCAACAGTTTAATAGGCAGTAGGAACCTTGTAACTGCCATGTTGTAGGCACCTTGCTACACAGTTGCGAACAGTCGGCGAATGCTTACGCCTACGTCAATGTCATTAGCACATGGCAGCTGCTCGCCCTGCAGGTGGCTATAAGCACACGTGTCTACCCCATCTCCACGACATGTGCGCTTGGCAGACTTGAGGCTGCTTATCCCTTGCTACATTTTTTGGTTTTTGAATCATGTATGAAGCAAATATGGAATGAAATCCGTATCACCACCTACAAGCATATAACAATTAAACGTTGACCGGCACTATTATTCGACAATACTCCTCCTGCACATTACCGACATTTATTTACGGTGTAGTTAATGTGGGTGAATCCAAGTTTCATCAAAATAAGTCACTTCCCACTTTCATTCTGATGCTTCAGTCTTCCGTAAAAACCTAATGTAATATGCCATTTTTACAACTATGTCCTCTTGTTCGCAAATAACAACACGTTTAATTTGACACCTTTCCACACTAAAAACCACTGACAGAAAAAAAAATTTCTAAGGGTTCTCTCAATAGATTGAAATACAGTTTAGTGTGCCAAGAGCTCTAGTCTTCGCAAAGTTCGTATTTCTTTTTATTATTTGAAATATGTTAGAAATTGTTGGCTGATTATACATCCATCCATATCATCAATAACATACGGTACTTATTATGAACACCTTGCTTCTTCTTCTACTGGGTTTCAGATTTCTTCTGCAATTTGCAAACAGTCCTCTTTTTCAAATTTAACACTGTAGTTGCACACGGTCAAACTCCTTTCGTTCTCATCGTCAATAAATTTAGCAACGTTTACCACAAGCCAACCCGCCTGCCCGCAACACGTTCGACGTTCACCTTCCATGCTTGCATTGTGTCGTAATAACGTGCGCTTACCAGAGCGTGGCTGTACATAGTTAATAGTTAGTTCCAGCTAAGGCCGCATTACCACTTCGCCTTGCCCAGTATTATACCCTAATTTTAAGTGTACATACTGTAAATCAACTTACTAATGTGTTACCTTATCTACATGTCTGATTGTATTCCTGCGTCACCTCAGTTACAATCCACTTGCGACCGGTCTGTTTCTTAAGTGTGGCAGTTGTCTTCTTTCCATAATTTTTGTGTGGAATATATTTTACAGTGTCTTTAATTTTTGTACGCCATGGCAACTCTTGGAGAGCAGTCACTTACGGCATTCACTCAACTCTTTGCTTACTACTATTGAGGGGCGCACAGCACACCCAGAAAACAAGAACGACGACAGCTGAAGTATAGAATAATGGTACTGGCGGAATTAAAGCTGTGAGGACGGGTCGTGAGTCGTGCTTGGGTAGCTCAGTTGGGCAGTCGGCTTTCAGCCGTGATACCGTGCGGACGGGCTCGGCGCGCCGGGCAGTGCTCCGCAGGTGTTGTTGTTTACCCGCTAGCGCGCGGTCGCGTCGTTCTCTTGCCGTATAGCAAGCACCTGTACCGACCCGACATGGCGTTCTCATATCGAAAAGCTACAATCGAGCTAACGTTCAACGCATCATACACGAGACCGAAGGCCCATGAAATAGAACGATTTCTACGAGACATCATGCACATAGAACCACAAGAACTGATAGGAATTCATCTATCTATTGTAACCAGCACAGTGTACCTCAAACTGATTGACGAAGCGGCCTGCGACAGATTACTACAACGATCTGCGAACGGCTTTCGCTTCTGTCACGCAGACGGCAACGTGAGCGTGGTAGGAGTTGACCATGCTGGTCTGGGGGTGCGTACCGTGTGCGTCTTTGAACTACCGTTCGAAGTTCCTGCCAATCTAGTCGTTGATGCGCTGCGGCCGTACGGCACAGTTCCGAGTCACACGGAGGAGAAATGGAACATATTCGAAACGTACCCTGTCCTTAACGGGGTACGACAAGTGCGCATAGCACTTAAGAAGCACATTCCATCATTTGTTTTCGTTGGTGGCTGCCGCGCAATTGTTATATATGATGGACAACCGAGGACCTGCTCGGGCTGCGCCTAGGAGGGCCATGTTAGAACTGAGTGTCTACAGCGACGCCTCGTTCAGGTGCCCCGCAATGAACTTCCCCAACGATCCACTATGACCTCTCTCCCGCTAACGTATGTGGAGGCGGCACGACATGATGTGATGGATGATCAACACATGCTACCTCCTCAAGCCGCACCCCAACGGTGTAGAGGTTCCTACAACCTCTGCCCACCGCAGCGTCGTGGGCGCCCAGCCACCGTCACTGTCGGGATCGGACACAGGGGTTCCTAGCGACCGAGACTGTGTCGAGCCCCGCCCTCCAGTGGATGTCGAATCTCGGACCCGAAAGCAAAAATCACCCAAGCGACACAAGAAGAGGCGATTGTCAGCTGAAGAACAGGACAGGGATGTGCAGCCGGCGGAAGACATCGACTTCGTTGACTCGCCCACAATTGCAACTGACTCCAGTGGCATCATTCTCCAGAAGGTGCCTGAAGACAAGGAACACACTCCTAAATCTGGTGGCCCAGAAAACGAGCCGCATTGCGTCGACTCCCAAAATGTGGGCTCCTGTGAAAGCGACCAGCCCCCAATGACATCACAATCGTCTCTTGGTGATTGGGCAGACGATATGGAGGCCGATGATGCACAGCACACATCGATATCTCCACCAGAGCCCATGGCTGACATTGAGCCCGGAGGGCTCTGCCAGTCAGAGACTCATACGGCACAGTAATGCAAGCGTGCTGATGGATGGCTGTGTGGTGTGTGAGATCACTATGGGCTTGCAACGGCCCACTGCCTCCGCCACTTGATATGTCTCAGTCATACCGTGTGGGAACAGTCAATGTAAATGGTGTCCACTCCACTGTCAAGACCCGCATGTTACACGACATGATCAGAGAGGCAGACTTGGACATTGCCCTTCTCCAGGAGGTCCGTCCCGAGCTGCGTTTAGACCTACATGGCTACACCACGTACAGCCTACCCGTAGGCGATGGCGCAGGAGGAACGGCCATCCTTCTCAGAGATGGCATAGACGCGACGGACGTGACGTACTTGCCGAACGGGCGAGGCATCGCACTCACACTTGGCGCAGTCCGCCTCATTAACGTCTACGCTCCCTCCGGTGATTCGCACCGAGGTGACAGGCATGTCTTCTATTCGGAGGAGGTAGCCCCACTTTTGCAAGGAAATATGGACCATTACATAGTGGGCGGCGATTTTAACAGTGTTCTGCGGCCCGAGGACCAGATATCGCATTACGTTCCATGTCCGGCTCTACAAGCATTGATACGTGACCACGCGCTCCACGACACATGGCTCTTACATCATGGGACCCAGAGTGGATATATGCACTTTACCAGCCATTCTGCCAGTCGTCTGGACCGGATATACGTCTCGCGTGCCCTGCGCACAGCAACCCGTGATGCAGAACTCTGGCCGACGCCCTTCACGGACCATCTCGCGTACATCTGCACTGTCACCTTGCCCCGACAACTCACAAGACGCAGCAGGGGCCCGTGGACGCTGAACGTCTCCCTCCTTCGCGAGGAAGCGTGTCGGCGAGCACTCACTGACACGTGGCGTCGATGTATCAGGCGCCTGCCCATGTATGCTACCACGTTGCTGTGGTGGCTGGGATGTGTCAAACCTGCACTCCAAAAGACCTTGATGGTCTACGGGCGTGACAGATCGAACTGGCAAAGGGCAACATCGGAATTTTACTATACAGCGTTACGTGAGCTGGCGACGCAACCACCGTCTCCCGAACGTCAGATGTCCGTACAACGCATCAAAGCTCGTCTACTTCGCATCAGGACAGAGCAGCTAGAAGGTGTCCGCATCCGTGCGCGAGTGCAAGACTATATCCCCAACGAAACAGCGTCAGTGTATCACATTGTGCGCGAGAGGCGCCACCGCAAACGTCAGCTCATTGCGGCGGTAAACACTGAGGAGGGCGGCCGCGCAGTGACACAAACGGACATCGCGCACACGTTCGCCAGACACTATGGGACCTTGTACATGGAATATCCGCGAAATGTACGTGATTATGACTAGCTGTTGCACGATTTTCCCGCCCCTCGGGACGTGGCGCCCAATGATAGTCTGCTGTTGCCCATTACACCCGACGAGCTGACATCGGCCTTGGCACGTGGAGCACCGAACAAGTCGCCTGGACCGGACGGTTTACCCCTGGAATTCTACCGCACTTTTTACCACCTAATGGGTGACAAGTGGCTCCAAATGTTTCAAGACCTGATCCGCCCTGATTTCACTGTCCCCACAGAATTCACAGAAGGCATCTTGATCCCAGTACCGCAACCGAATGGTGGTTGTAGGTGGCAGGACTTTCGCCCACTCACACTCCTCAACAACGACTACAAGATCTTCGCCCGTATCCTCCGCGCGCGTCTCCACACCGCTATCGGGGAAGCCATCCACACCGATCAGACATGTTGAGGTGGTGTCAGCAACATTCATACGGCGTTAGCAGCATACCGCGACGTAATTGCTTTGACGGCGACCTGCAAAATACGAGGCGCCCTTGTCGCCGTAGATTTTGACCACGCATTCGACCGCGTCGACCACGGCTTCTTACGCGCAGTTTTGCAACACATGGGCCTCTCTCCGGAGTCTGCACAGGTGGTCCTTCGACTGGTCCACGGAGCGCGCTCCCGCATGATGGTCAACGGTTATCAGGCTGGTCACATTGTTGTTGGACGGTCAGTGCGACTAGGGTGCCCCCTGTCGAGTGAATTATTTGCTGCAGCGCTTGAACCAGCTTTACATGGTGTACGGCAGCGATTATCTGGTATCTCCTTGCGGGACGTGACCTTTCGTTGTGGTGCATTCGCCGATGACGTGGTGTTCCTGGCCAGATCAGAGGATGAAATGCATATGGCGCTACAGTGGCTACGCCAGTACGGGGTGGTCACTGGGAGCGTCATCAACGTGAAGAAGACAAAATACATGGATGTCGGAGGGAGGCTTTCCCACACAACGGCAGTGCCCTTTGACAAGGTGCCCGTACTCAAGTGTTTAGGAGTGCAATTCTATAGCAATGTCCGCCGCACGGCGGCGGCTACGTACCGCCGGCTCCTACACCAGACACGTGCTCTGCTGCAGGACAACAAACTGCGTCACTTGGATATGCTCGTCAGAACACGTTATGTCAACACCTATCTTGTCTCAAAACTGAACTATTTTGCGCATATCCTTCCCTTGACGGCTACGGTGGCCGACAGATTTCAAGCACCATATGGACATTTCGTAAGCACCGGTCTTGTTTTTAAAGTCCGATACGCCACCCTGACACTACCGCAGCGGGCTGGCGGTATCGGTTTAATTCATGTATATAACAGTGCGCGATCGCTTTATCTCAACACTGTGCGTCGCACGTGGACCTCTGCGCACGTCACTCTGACGGGCACCCTGATAGCGGAAGTGGCACCACACTCTCTGCATCTCCCGATTTCTGTAGGACACATTTCATGGGCTCTCACCCACATCAGAGAGTTCTTGATTGACTTCAGCTACTTACGGTCAGAACTTCCGACGACACGGAATCCCGGCACAAAAGACTATTATCGCCTCTATCAACAGCGGCAACCTGTAAATACGGTCGTCCACAGACATCCTGTAGTTGCCTTGAACACCGTGTGGCGAACGGTACACACGCCTTTTCTACCTACGACGGTGCGTTCATTGTGGTATGTGGTTGTGAATGGGAAGTTCGCTACTCGTCAGAGGCTACATTCCATACATCTGACGGACGACCCCTTGTGTCCGACATGCTCAGTCGCTCACTCGGATGCGCACCGCCTGCCTTGAGCCGCGACCAGCGAGTGCTGGCTACTGACGCAGCGCATGCTGGCGGTACTCTTGCGGCGATTGCCGGCGTCAGTCTCCCCTGATGAAATATTGCGCCCCCGCGGCGTATACTTTCCATCAACCAGAACGAACGCCGTTAACTGGCTAAAAGGCATGGCCGTTTACTACATACAGGGTGTTTCAAAAATGACCGGTATATTTGAAACGGCAATAAAAACTAAACGAGCAGCGATAGAAATCCACCGTTTGTTGCAATATGCTTAGGACAAACTTTCGAAATTAACAATAGTTACAATTTTCAACAACAGATGGCGCTGCAAGTGATGTGAAAGATACAGAAGACAACGCAGTCTGTGGGTGCGCCATTCTGTACGTCGTCTTTCTGCTGTAAGCGTGTGCTGTTCACAACGTGCAAGTGTGCTGTGGACAACATGGTTTATTCCTTAGAACAGAGGATTTTTCTGGTGTTGGAATTCCACCGCCTAGAACACAGTGTTGTTGCAACAAGACGAAGTTTTCAACGGAGGTTTAATGTAACCAAAGGACCGAAAAGCGATACAATAAAGGATCTGTTTGAAAAATTTCAACGGACTGGGAACGTGACGGATGAACGTGCTGGAAAGGTAGGGCGACCGCGTACGGCAACCACAGAGGGCAACGCGCAGCTAGAGCAGCAGGTGATCCAACAGCGGCCTCGGGTTTCCGTTCGCCGTGTTGCAGCTGCGGTCCAAATGACGCCAACGTCCACGTATCGTCTCATGCGCCAGAGTTTACACCTCTATCCATACAAAATTCAAACGCGGCAACCCCTCAGCGCCGCTACCATTGCTGCACGAGAGACATTCGCTGACGATATAGTGCACAGGATTGATGATGGCGATATGCATGTGGGCAGCTTATTTTTACCTGGACGGCTTTGTCAATAAACAGAACTGGCGCATATGGGGAACCGAAAAGCCCCATGTTGCAGTCCCATCGTCCCTGCATCCTCAAAAAGTACTGGTCTGGGCCGCCATTTCTTCCAGAGGAATCATTGGCCCATTTTTCAGATCCTAAACGATTACTGCATCACGCTATCTGGACATTCTTCGTGAATTTGTGGCGGTACAAAGTGCCTTAGACGACACTGCGTACACCTCGTGGTTTATGCAAGATGGTGCCCGGCCACATCGCACGGCCGACGTCTTTAATTTCCTGAATGAATATTTCGATGATCGTGTGATTGCTTTGGGCTATCCGAAACATACAGGAGGCGGCGTGGATTGGCCTCCCTATTCGCCAGACATGAACCCCTGTGACTTCTTTCTGTGGGGACACTTGAAAGACCAGGTGTACCGCCAGAATCCAGAAACAATTGAACAGCTGAAGCAGTACATCTCATCTGCATGTGAAGCCATTCCGCCAGACACGTTGTCAAAGGTTTCGGGTAATTTCATTCAGAGACTACGCCATATTATTGCTATGCATGGTGGATATGTGGAAAATATCGTACTATAGAGTTTCCCAGACCGCAGCGCCATCTGTTGTTGACAATTGTAACTACTATAATTTCGAAAGTTTGTCTGCCTGAAAATGTACTGTTGTCCCAAGCATATTGCAACAAACGGTGTATTTCTATCGCTGCTCGTTTAGTTTGTATTGCCGTTTCAAATATACCGGTCATTTTTGAAACACCCTGTATTTTGCGATGCTCCCAAAGGCACACTCGACTTTTGGTCCCTATTGATGACAACACATGCAGCTTTCAGCCGCCACCCGAAGTACAGAACTCGTATCGCAAATTATTTAGGTTCATTATTTGCGGATCCTCCTGCTCACTGGGGCGTTCCGGGTATGAGACGCTGAAAATGAAGAATCCTGGAGCACATTGATCCTCTACGCACGGAATAGGGGGGAACCCCTACCAACAGACGAGAAGACGACTCGGACGCTCGTCTACGGCAGTTATAGGCTCTTTCTTTGCCATGAAAAAAAAAAAAAAAAAGGTAGAGCAATTGCCCGCGAAAGGCAAAGGTCCCGAGTTCTAGTATCGGTCGGGCAGATAGTTTAAATCTGCCAGGAAGTTTCATATCTGCGCACACTCCACTGCACAGTGAAAATCTCATTATGGAAGCTAAACCAACTTTCGCAGCTGTGTAATTGTAAAAGTCCCGCTATATGTCTTTCGCAGCATCATCTTGTACAGTTGTTGAGATGAGTAAATTAAATACTTACACACTATAATACACTAACACAATAACATTTTTGTATCTACTATGGGATTTTGAACTTTATGAATACTGACATCGAAAAAAGGAGCATTGTTATGTGATTGCCGTCTCTGTGGGAATTAATCACAGTCAGTACAGCGCCATTGTCCTGCTCTTTCGATGCATCCAGCGAAGCCATAACGATATATGTGTCAACCAGTCAGTAAAGCTAGCCATACTACTGTGTAGCACTGTTAACGCACAACTAACACGACTAACACTGTTATAGACCGAGCAAGGTGTGGTAGCGGTTTACACACAGGACTCGCATTCAGGAGGACTACGGTTCAAATCAGCCTGCGGACAACGAGATTTAGGTTTTCGATGACTACCTTAAATAGCTCCAGAAAAATTCTGCAATTTCCTGTTCCATCCTTAAAACATTATGAATGATCTCTCTAGTGATCTAGATGTCGACATGACTTTGAACCCTAATCTTCCTTCCTTCTTTTCAAAAGCCAAGCGTGCAGCTCTTGAATACACACATGAAAATAAATTATATATTAAAAAAGTTGGTAGAGCACTTGCCCGCGAAAGACAAAGGTCCTGAGTTCGAGTCTCGGTCCGGCACACAGTTTTAATCTGCCAGGCAGTTTCATATCATCTCACACTCCGCTGCAGAGTGAAAATTTCATTCTGGAAACATTTCCTAAGCTGTGGCTAAGCCATGTGTCCGCAATATCCTTTCTACCAGGAGTGCTAGTTCTGCAAGGTACGCAGGTGAGCTTCTGCGAAATTTGGAAGGTAGGAGACGAGGTACTGGCGAAATTAAAGCTGTGAGGACGGGTCGTGAGTCGTGCTTGGGTACCTTAGTTGGTAGAGCACTTGTCCGCGAAAGGTAAAAGGTCCTGAGTTCGAGTCTCGGTCGGACACACAGTTTTAATCTGTCAGGAAAGTTTCAAGAAAAATTACCGCTGGTTGAACTTAACAAATTGTAACAGAAAGTGTGCTTACAACGCCAGCTCAGAAAAACAGTAACGTGGCAATGGCTTCTTACAAAGTCTGTAACGTTTAGGGAAAAGAAAAAAAAAAGCTTTCAGTCACTGGAAAGTAATTGAAAAAGCAATGGTCAGTGTCGCAGAATCTCTGTTCCATGGTCTCGAAGATAAATCTGTACTTACGTCTTCTACAAAAGCACTTCAGTTGAACTGGTTTCTAAAAATGTAGAATATCAATTACATGAGGACCCGCAGTCGTGTGAGTATTTTTAGTTTCAGTTTGACGAAAGTACTGATATTTCCGATATGGGACAGTTTATTTTTTAGAACGGTCTTTCATGATTTTAGGTTAAGGAGGAGTTTGTAAGAAATGCTGTCACTTCATGGATATACTACGGGAGGAGACATGTGTATCGTGATGCTGAAACTTGCGTAAGATAGCAACTTCTCGCCCTCTATACTTGTTGCTATAAAACTGATAAGCTTCAGTGACTGGAAAGTATGTGTACTTGTTCTTTATGCTTAAGGTGATTCATTTCCAAAATTTATTTCTTGGTACTGTAATAACCATTAGGGAGCTTTACGTGCAAAAGTGTTGAAGTTTGACCATGTCATGAAAGTTGTAACACTCAGAGTAAAAATATTCGATCGTCTTCTGCACGTCACCGATGGCTCTGAAATCTTTTGAATGTATCAAATTCTGAGCATGGTGACATCATTCGTCATGCAGACATAAAATGGATTAGTAAGGGGATAACCAGGAACGTTTCTTCTGCAGATAAGAGGTTTCCTGGAATCGTCTTCTGGGCAATATTGCCAAGAACTTGACGAGATACCATGGCTCCTAGATTTAGTTTTCTTAACAGACATCACCTCAAAACTAAAAAGAGGTAAACTACCAATTGCAACATTTGAGCCATGTAAATGCTTTTCAGAGTAGGCTAAAATTATTGAATGCACGTTTCACATTTCAAATCACATTTCCTGTGGCACTTTTCAGCTTTGAAATCAATCATAGAAAAGGTAAATGTCGGTGAATGTGATTATCTATTTTGTGCCAAATACCTTGAAACCCTAGTTACAGAATTTAGCAAAAGGTTTAGCCAGTTTTCAACACTTCAACTATCGATTATGTATATCAATAACCCATTTTCTGCAGTTGACAATACTGAACTTGGAGGTAGGATGTGCAAGATATTCGAAAATTGTAGTATAAAAGAATTATAAACAGAAATTTTAGGTTTTCGAAAAGATATATCTTTGAAATTATTTTCTGCAACTTCAAACAATATCTGGATTCAGGTGGACGAGAATAAATATCCCATAATCGTTGGTATTGCTTTGAAAACTTGTACCTGTTTTGGTTCGACATACTTCTGTGGAGTCACACTTTCATCTGTAATGTGAGCATCCCGAAGAATACGTGTAAATACCGATCCAGCCTCACAGACTCACATCCAGATGACGCATTAAAAACAGTTTGTTCCAGATACACAATACAGTTTTCTGAATTTACAGCGAACATGCTGCGCCAAGCTTCACATTAATTATGTAACCTGGAAATCTAAGCAGTTCTAATTATAATTCTAGGCAATATTTTTACAGAATTACACATTTTTAGTAGTAGTAGTAAGAGGGCGTGCTGACAAGTAGTGCCTCGGAATTTGTTATGTGAAATCTATTGAGGATTTTTAAATAAAACAAACTTTATTAATATTGTGCATATTTGTTCTTCAGGTATACAGATTTATTTCTTAATATAATCACCGTGGCGACGAACACATTTCTCCGAACGAGAGACCAGTTTGTTGATACTATCAATGTAGAATGTTTGACTTGGTTGACGGAGTCACAACTTCACCTCTGTTAGCACCGCTTCATAACTATCAAAGTGAAGTACTCGAACGTGTTATTTAACTTTTGGAAACATATGAAATTCGGATGGTGCTGAATAGTGGATATCGATGACAGTGAACCCATGGCGTCGGATTGTTGCAGATGTCGCAGCCCTCGAGTGTAGTCTCGTAGTCTGGCATTATCATGATGAAGGAAGTGTTCCATCTGTGTTGAATTCGAAGCTCGATTACAGCACGCTGTTTCTCACACACCGGCATAGCTACGTTACATACGGCCATGTTACGCGCTACAATTCGGAGTCCTCCAGCGGAAGAGGGTTGCAAGCATTTGTCAGCGAAACGTGAAAATCGACTGAGTCAAATGCAAGACAAGTAATACCTCAACCGATACTGAGAATGGAATAAAAAATTCGGAGGAATTACTTTTCAGCAGGCCCTCGTAATAGTACTGAAATAGCGACTGCCGTGGCAGCGATGCCCGTATCACTTTAAGCGTGAGTCAGATGTGCCCGAGCTCGTAAACGAAGTTGGACAGCGCTGTTCTAGATTAATGCATTGACCATCACCATAAACTTTTCATATATGAAATCAAGCTCAAGACTTTAGAACTCTTTTCTCTGCGAGGTACTGGATGGGCTGAACAAAAAGTTTCGAACGCTTGGCGTATTTGTTGGTTTAACTAAGGCATTTGACTGTGTTGATCACAAAATATTGCTCCAGAAGTTGGACCATTACGGAATACGGGAGGTAGCTGACAATTGGTTCACCTCTTACCTTAGCAACAGGCAGCAAAAAGTCATTATTGTCATTATTCACAATGTTGATAACGGCTGTGATGTGGGATCTGAGTGGGGTACTGTCAAGTGTGGGGTGCCCCAGGGATCAGTGTTGGGGCCACTCCTGTTCCTTATTTATGTAAATGATATGCCCTCTAGTATTACGGATAACTCTAAAATATTTCTGTTTGCGGATGACACTAGCTTGGTAGTAAAGGATGTTGTGTGCAACATTGGCACGGTTTCGAATAGTGCAGTACGTGACCTCAGTTCATGGCTTGTAGAAAATAAACTTACGTTTCATCACAGTAAGACTCAGTTTTTATACTTACTAGCTCACAATTCAATAAAAGCTGACGTTTTAATTTCACAGAAAGGGCATATGATTAGTGAAACTGAACAGTTCAAATTTCTAGGTGTTCAGATTGGTAGCAAGCTGTCGTGGAAAGGCCACGTTCAGGATCTTGTTCAAAGGCTTAATACTGCCAATTTTACTATTCGAACGGTATCAGAAGTGAGTGATACTTCGACATGAAAATTAGTCTACTCTGCTTATTTTCATTCGCTTATGTCGTATGGTATTATATTTTGGGGTAACTCTTCCCATTCTACAAGGATACTTTTGGCTCAGAAACGGGCGGTCCGGGCAATAAGTGGCTTGAGTTCACGAACTTCTTGTCGACCTCTGTTCACGTGTCTGGGTATTTTGACATTGGCCTCTCAATGTATATTCCTTATTGTCGTTTCTTGTTACCAATATTAGTTTATTCCCAAGGAAAAGCAGCTTTTACTCGGTTAATAACACGGCAGAAATCAAACCTGCATTTGGATCGGGTGTCCTTAACTCTAGTGCAAAAAGGTGTGCATTATACTGTTGCATCCATTTTCAATAAGCTGCCACTTGAATTCAATAACCTTAGCAATAATCCACGCGCTTTCAAATCAAAACTGAAGAGTTTCCTCATGAGTCACTCCTTCTATTCTGTAGAGGAGTTCCTTGAAAAATTAAGCTGATTCTTATTTTATTGCTGATAGTGTTTACTTAAACTTATGGACTTACTTTTTTCAGGTTCATGGACATTTATTTTTATCTGTTATTACTTTTATGTTGTAATTTCATGTACTGACAGGTTCGATGACCTTGGAGATTTGCTCCTCAATTTGGTCCCACGGAACTTGACGTGTAAATAAGTAAAAATGAAAAACTGAGGAAGATAATCGGGCAGACCTTTTCAAGATTAAAAAAGATTGTAGCCGTATTCTTTAAGCTAATATTTATCCCAAGTTTCATTCATGTATTCTAGTGAAATCGGATGAGGTTTTTTTTTTTTCCTTAACACCCTGTACATCTTGAACACAAATGGCGCTATTTCAATTCCCGGGAACACATCCACTACTGCCGGCCCCTGTGGCCGAGCGGTTCTAGGCGCTTCAGTCCGTAAACGCGCTGCTGCTACGTTGGCAGGTACGAATCCTGCCTCGGGCATTTATGTGTGTGATGTCCTTAGGTTAGTTAGGTTTAAGTAGTTCCAGGTCTAGGGGACTGATGGCCTCAGAAGTTGAGTCTCATAGTGCTCAGAGCCATTTGAACCATTCGAACATCCACTATTAATTCCACGGCTCCTTTCCGGACCATGCGCTGTGGGTAGGATAGACGCGCTTTCTTCATTTTTATTGAATTTACTGCGAACAGATTGCCAACTCGTAACTAAAACTGCCTTTTCCGATCTTTTTGCTAATTTTTGGCACTCGTCGACAGGCGCGCGCATTTCAGACTTCACTCTCTTGTTTCTCATTCGCCGGTATGGTTAATTAAACGAGCCGTTGTCGGAAACACGGCGTAACTGCAGCGCTTGTGATCTCCTCCACCTCCGTCCCCCCCCCCCCCCCCTTCCGCGCCCACCCCTAACGCTCGTAGGCACGTGCGTAGCGCACGTGCCGGCATTGACCCACGCAGCCGATTATTTTGGCACAGCGGTCAACATTCATTGAGCCTCATGACGCGATTAGACCGAGGAAGGAACTTTCTCCTCCGCGACTGGGGGAGGGAGTTCGCCGGTCAACACACACGCAAGGCACGCTACCAGTGATAGGATACTAGAGCAAATGCTGAGGTTCGAGTCCTCCCTAGGGCTTGGGTGAGTGTGTTGTCTTTAGCAAAAGTTAGTTTAAGTAGTGTGCAAGTCTAGGGATCGATGACCTAAGCAGTTTGGTCCCTTAGAAATTCACACACATTTGAACAAATGCTGAGGAGGATTAACAGGGGGCAGACTCTCACAAATTTTCGTTCTATTTAATAACAACTTTCTGTCACCGTTCCGCAACCCTCGTTTCATACACAGAACATCCATAACAAATGTCTTTCGTGTTACATCTTTGCAACAAAATCAGTTGACCGCTTGAGAAACAAGTCATTGACTCAATCTACAATTTAGTGACTTCAGGAAGATAATGAGAAATTCGGAATGAAAATGAG
The DNA here is from genome assembly GCF_023897955.1 of Schistocerca gregaria. Lineage (NCBI taxonomy): Eukaryota > Metazoa > Arthropoda > Insecta > Orthoptera > Acrididae > Schistocerca > Schistocerca gregaria. The sequence goes on from NC_064920.1 coordinate 162,843,656, forward strand.
GAATCAGACAAAGGTATTCTTATTATCAATATTATTTTCACTAGCGTCATAGCACTTAAAGAGCACCTATGGATCAATAATAATGCGTAATAATTCCTGATGGTCAATAATAATGAACGTGTAGAGGTGAGATAGAGTGGCTGCGCAGTAGTATTGAGCTCATCAAAGACTTTTGAAATACACTGCCGGAAAATAACTAGTACACCATTTAAGAGGTTTCCAATTCGTTGAAGATTTATTGCTACAACAATGCATGAAATTTATACATTTACAGATCAGTAGCACAAGCGGTTCTGAGGTAGCAGGTATCCGGCCCATGTTGAAACACATATTATTACGTACAAATGGTTCAAATGGCTCTGAGCACAATGGGACTTAACATCTGAGGTCATCAGTCCCCTAGAACTTAGAACTACTTAAACCTAACTAACCTAAGGACATCACACACATCCATGCCCGAGGCAGGATTCCAACCTGCGGCCGCAGCGGTCGCGCTGTTCCAGACTGAAGCGCCTAGAAGTGCTCTGCCACACTGGCCGGCTATTATTACGTGGTATAGCCTCCACTAGCAGTATTGCAAGCGCTGACTGTGGCATCCAGACGATCGTACAGATGGACACGTTGTGCTACGCCTGCTCGACCTGTTGTCGTAATTCTGTAAGAGTTATTGGTTGACGAGGCACAACACTCACTTCTTGTCCCATCATTTTCCACAAGTCCTCAATTGGAGACAAGTCTGGAAATCTTGCTGGTCAGGGACGTTTCTGCACGTCTTGCAAAACACATTGAGATTTACGGTGTGGGCGACCGTTATCCTTTTGTAATAACGCGTCACCTTCCTGTTGCAAGAATGAAAAAGGAACTGCTCTAACGACATTCTGCACTTACCATTCAGCACGTACTGAGCAGGAAACAAGAAAACTTAAAATCACCAAATAAGCAACAACCTGTCGCAAGAGCATGTTTTCTTTATTTACTTTTGCAGATCGTTTTCAACTGAAAAACAGGCATCATAGGTGCTACAAATACAAGAATAAAATAAAAATAATTAATACCAGTGACCAAATGAATAAATGTACATAAAGCAACGTAAAACTAATTAAATCTATATAGACGCATTAAAACCATTTAAAATGCACATACAAATTTACCTTTCAACGTGTATGTTCCCTGAATAATAACACTGTCTTAAACAGACGCCAAACATAAAGTGATACATAGAGAATTGACTATGACAACGAGAAACAATAAGGGGGCGCTGCATAGCAAACCCGCCCTCTATGCAAAAAATATAGCTAAAATAAAATGAGAAGAAGAAATGACATAGAAAGTGCGGTAAAATATAATGATAAAATACTGAAAAATTTACGGAAATGGGTACATTGACAAAGATTTTGTCAACCACATGGTACAGTTAAATACGCCAAAAAGCGATTGTAAAAATAAGTAAAAATAGGTACAAACATAGGTGAGAAGCACACCATAGAAAAATTTTTAAAAACCTTCGGTAATATGATATATAATTTTTTTAAAAAATTCAGTAAGGTCTCTGTTAGAATCCTTTCATGCTATTTTTCTCTATTTATTGTTCACGTCATACATTTACACCTATTAATTTACTGTAGTATTTCTAAATTTACCTGGGAGGAGATAGAGCAGTGGAATATGTTATATTGACATATAAACAAGAACAACTTGTCATACAACAATTTCATACAGAGTTTCCTACGAAACCCACATCCGCCTCCTTTACCTACTGTATATGATGAGCTAAGATATTATTATCACCTACCCTTCTGGTGTGAAAGGATGAATGAGTTTGAGTATTTGTAGTTGCATGCTCGGTGGTATCAGAGTAGTTCTGTCTGTTAAAGAACAGCAGTACCAACGTCTGAGTAGGTAGTTACGATTTCTAAGACAAAGAGGTTATCTCCTTGGTGTGGTTCTGTCTGTCCCTTGTCAGGTTGGTAAAGGTAGCTACCCCTCTGGTGACCCTCGAAGGGGGCCCACGCTAGTAAGTCTGCGGGCAGTTTCTCAGGTGGTAACATCGTCGGGCAAGCGCGTGTTTGGTGAGTCTGGAGGACAATGTGTAAGTAAGCTGTTTAGGTTTTTATGTTGGTAACGCCACGTAGTGCTCTGTATGATAATCGCTGACTGCGCTGTGCGCAGTCTGTGGCTGGTGGAACTCACTGTTGGAATATTCGCTAGTGTAGCTTTGGGCAGTTGGAGGTGAGCTGCTAGCAGTGCTGGATGTGGGGAGAGAGATGCCAGAGTTTTGAGAGGTTACTATGAGCGGACGATCTGGACGTGTGTCCGTCAGAAAAAGGAAATTTGTTTAATTGGATGTCATATAATGACTTTTGAATACTATTAAGGTAAATACATTGTTTGTTCTCTAGCAAAATCTTTCATTTGCTAACTATGCCTATCAGAGGTTAGTGCCTTCAGTAATTAGAATCTTTTATTTAGCTGGTAGTATTGGCGCTCGCTATATTGCAGTAGTTCGAGTAACGAAGATATTTGTGAGGTAAGTGATTCATGAGAGGAATAAATTATTGTACTCAGGGCCATTCTTTTGTAGAGATTATTGAAAACCAGATTGCGTTGGGCTAAAATATTGTGTATCAGTTTAATGACGTTCAGAATAAGTGAAGAGAAAACTGTCCGAGTACCCTGAGTTTTGCTCAGCTGTTTGAAAATCAAATAACGTAAGAGTTTTTCCAGCACTGTCATTTTTTACATTCAAAGGAGAAGTTTCAAATGAAATTCTTAAGTCTTCAGACTAAATGAAATATTAATTACTTTTGTTACAGATTTGTGTCAAAAATGCTTTTTATTTTAAATCGGAATGCAGTGCGATTTCAGCTTTGGTTTCTTAGTTTATTGCGGTAGTTGCTTTGTTTCCCATCCAATAAAGGAAAGTGGAAGCTCGTTAAGTCATGAGGCGTAATTCTGATTAAAATCATCGATCTTTGGTATGATTGTGTGTATAAGTGTTTTCTCTCGTCGAAATTCTTCAAATTAATAATTTCTCGTTGTGTTCGGGGTAGTAACAGTACCACGTGTTCGTAAAAATTGTTTAACGAGTCACCAGGTCAATACTATGCCGTTATTAACGCACTCGGAAGTTTCTTTTATAACTAATGTGTTTGGATTTGATTTCTTCATTAAAATCGTTGTGGAATTACATATTTTCTGCAGATGATTCAGATGGCTCTAAGCACTATGGGACTTAACACCTGAGGTCATCAGTCCCCTAGAACTTAGAACTACTTAAACCTAACTAACCTAAGGACATTACACACATCCATGCCCGAGGCAGGATTCGAACCTGCGACCGTAGCGGTCTCGCGGTTCCGGACTGAAGCGCCTAGAACCGCTCGGCCACTGCGGCCGGCCTTCTGTAGATGTACTTGTGCACGTGGAACATGTGGTGTAGTAACAAAACTGGCCCTCAGCCACGTTTCTGCATAGTATATTGCGCATTCAAAAGTAATCAATCGCTCTCGCGAGCAGTTTCCCTATTTCACGATTTCTAGAAAAATGTTTATAGAACATTTCGGTAAGATTGTGGTTATATTGAACCACGTGATCTTTGTCTTAACTTCCAATACCAGTCTGTGGTTATCCATTGGGACCACGGCTACGCCATAAGCGGAATTTCTTTGCCTAAATAGAATGGATTGGTGGTGATTCAGTTCCTTTTTTGTGTTCTCTTCAACTATCTTCATGTGCTTGTTTGAATGCGGTATCCCATCCTGTTGCCCATTCTTTGTTTCCTATTCTTAGAAAATCGCGTTTTATGTTATTTGAACCCGCTCTGAGTAACATTTTTCTAAATTAATTTACAATAATAAATAAGGCACCAGCTTCGAGACAGACTTAGCATGTGTTATCCGTTTTATTGAACAGTGACGTATTTTAAAATGAACATGAAAGTTTGAATTTAATTTTCCCCGTAATCTGTTTACTTAAAATGATAATAAAATGATAAAAAGAACTGACAGTGTGGGTGATTATTGCATAGATTGAAAAATTTATAACAGTAATAAAAATTTATATATCAGTCACCCACGCATACTTTCCACCCTAAGTTCGGAAGGTTTTAAAAACACAAGACTCATTACAGGCTACAGGCGACTTTGAGGTTACTCCCTGGCAGCAAACACGGTAACTAGTAAGCCTTCCACTTCTCTACCTGGTCCATGCGACTGCCCTTTGGCAGTGATATTATTAACGTGCATTAGAAGTTATCACTTCGGTCAGAATCTATATGAACTAGAATGCTGAAATAAATTAATGGAATGATGAACTTGCCATTACTGTAGTTCATTAGTGATGGGTGATTAATATATCAACATGGGATTTATCTTCTATAAAAAAAAAATGGTGACAAAATCTTATTGATCATAAAGTGAGACAAACAACATAAGTTAAGCGAGATGACAAATAATGAACTGTTGGCTACACAAAGAGATACAAAAAATAGTTAACACTCCACTGGCTGGCGATTGGTTGGCAAAGACTGAGGTTTGTCTGATTAGTTTATTTACTCTGGCTCAAAACTTGGATAATACAGTGTGAAACTATGTAACTCTGATTAATGATGGATTTCTTCTACACAGAAGCCAGAGGGATGACAGCTCCCTCTAAAGTGCCCAGTCTATGGTGGACATGGAAACTGGTGAATTTTCATGGCCGCCAACCCTGTTCACAAAGAGCGTTTACGACACTGCTGAAACACGTTCGCCAGGCGACCAACATTTCTCTTACGCCACTGCCCTTGCCGTGTCTAGAGACGCCTAACAGGTAGATTCAGGTAGACAGCTTTATCGTCTTTTTAGCCTAAAGCATTGTCTATACACTGGTGCAAGAAATTCTTGGAACCAGTATTCTGTCCCCGATAAGGGCTTCAAGATGTTCCTTTCCCTAATAGCTGTGGTTTCCAAGACCCAAACGTCCACTGCAAAATTTACTGTTAAATGAGCCGGCCGCGGTGGTCTCGCGGTTCTAGGCGCTCAGTCCGGAGCTGCGCGACTGCTACGGTCGCAGGTTCGAATCCTGCCTCGGGCATGGATGTGTGTGATGTCCTTAGGATAACTAGGTTTAAGTAGTTCTAAGTTCTAGGGGACTGATGACCACTGATGTTAAGTCCCATAGTGCTCAGACCCATTTGAACCATTTGAACTGTTAAATGACCAAACTGCCTGGTTGTTCTCAACTACAGAAAATGCTTTTCGAAGGAGAGCCACCACGAAGATCCCGCATGCATTAACAATATACCTGCTTCTATCAGTGCTTGCTCGTGTTGATATATTCCTGTCGTCTCGGAAAAATGATGTGTTGGTTGTAAAATCAACATTAAAGAGTAGCCTTGAGTGTTAAAGACGGTGAGAGGGTGACTTGCCTTCTCTCAGTGTATTAACACGAGACTGCTGCAGATTGAATCCGCCTCGCAGGTTAATGATGATGTCTGGTGGATGGCCAGTCTGCGTAGGATTTTTACTGGACTGGTACCCACGTCCCCCCTCAGATAAGTAATATGCAGGCATTTAGAAAACATTTTATTTATTGAACATGTGATTTAGTCTGGATGCATACAAGTGTAGTATACATACTCCATCACAAGACGAGTCGTGGCCGCTTCTTTTTGTTACTATTAGTCATGTATTCCTCTTCGTTTGTCTATCTGTCAGTCCGAGTGTTCGGAATCCTTTTTCTCAGGAATGAGCACACGTATAAAGCTGAAATTTATGTCACATACGGATACTTCCTATCCCTTGGCGCTGTAATAGGAGGTGCGACGATAAAGTAATGAGACTGATAAAAAAATGTTGTTTGCCGTTTTAGCCAAGTTTAATGTTGTCTCCTTCAAAGTAGGTCCCTTATGATTGGACACACGTTTTCCAGCGCTTCTGCCATTGATGGTAACATTTCTGGAACTCATCTTCTGTAAATCCTCCAAGACCCTCGTCACAGCTTTTTGGACTCATTGTGTTGTTTGGAAATGGTGTCCATAGGCCGCCGCACGGAGCGATATCTGGTGAATAAGGTGGCTGTGGTAGTACTGAAATTTGTTTTACGTTTAAAAATTGCTGTACTGACAGAGCAGTATGGAATGGTGCATGATCGTGATGCAGAAGCCAATTGCCAGCAATGTTGGCATGGACATGAAGAACTCTTTTACGAAGTCAGAGAAGGTCCTTGAGGTTGATGGTCGTCCACTGCGGTTTTCATCTTCAGAATTTGTTCTGCCTCTACTAAACATTTTATGCCAACGAAAAACTTGAGCTCTTGACATAACCTCCTCTCCAAAAGCCTTCTGAAGCTTACCATAAGTTGTCGTCGCGTTTTCACCTAATTTAACGCAAAAAGAAATGGCATACCGTTGCGCAATATTATGCGGTTCCATTTCCGTGACGAGAGACACAAACACGTGTTAACTTATTACAGCACAAATCACGACTGAGCAGTTGCATCGATGTGCCGCTTGGACTAGAAGCAGCTTATAGACAAAGGTTAAAAATATTGTGCCTACGCAAGACTGGAAGGTTGCCACACCTTGCAAAGAAAATCAGTCTCATTACTTTATTGTCACACCTCATAAATCCAAGCTTTTAATTCACTGCAGTCAAAAGGTATGGCCATTTATGTTACATATTTTCACACTCGCAATCTCACAGATCAAAACCGATCGTGTACTTCCTATTGCCTAGAATTATGAAATGTGGAGAGAAGCAAGGTTTCACAGTAAAATTGAAGGAAAAGAAGCGAAACTGTATCAGTTTCTAATTATGTACCAAGAATTTTTTTTTCATTTGTTATCCAAGTGTCTGACCATCCTTCTATTAAGCTTCCAAATCTGTGTAATAAAAAGATATTGCGTTTTATGTCATATGCTTTTAAATTCGCAAACCCAATCATCAAAATCTCTATGGTACTTCCCATTGACATAAAATCAGGAAATATGACAAGAAGCAAGGTTTTCTAGTACAAGTAAAGGAAATAATCCGAAAAGTGTTAATTTGTTATAATGTAGTGGCAACTTCTGCCACCGAATGTATCAGGATGACCAAATGTAGCGGGAAAAGGTAGAAGACACTGCATTAAGACAAGTCCGATTTTTTCCAAATGATTAATGTGTTTCCATTACAGTGCCCCATTCACATCAGACCACATGACAGGGTCCCACGATGAGGCCACCACCCCAGTGACCGAGTGCAACACGCTGCTGTGTCGAGCCTTGTACGCCAGCGGAGTTGCGGTGTCCTCAGAGTGCCGGCAGCCAGCTCAGTGGTCCTCTTCCCCATTGACTCAGCGCTGTTCCACTGGGAGCTGCCGAGCGGCTCGCTGCTTCCCTCCTTGCTGGCGTAAGTGAGATTGCGGCGATGACACGTGCCCGTGATCTGGCATCCAAATCTGTGGCTCTCGCCTCGGGATGCCTCCAGCGTGTGTTGGAAGCCAGGACAACTGCCCACAGTAGCGAACCATGGAGTGGCCCACCACTGGCTGGCTGGCTACGGACCCCAAGTCGGCCTCAGTGGGTTGAACCAGCAACCCGCCGTGGACTGGAATGCTGGCGCCCCATCTGCTGCTGCGTGCAGCTGGTGATGTGACACGCCCCGTTGTCCAGGAGAGCTGCCACTCTTGTATGAGTCTCGTAAGAAAACGGCACCTATTTATACTCGGCTGTGCGCTCCTGATTTGCTAACGTGGTGCTCCGAGTCACGTAGTCACCACACCTAGGTTGCGCCAATGGGCCCCTTCTGCCTGTAGCTTGCGCCATGCAAACAGCTGCGTTTACTCTTCTCAGCGGTTCGACGGCCCTGTGGCCTCCATTCTATTTTGCAACCCCCACTGGTCAGTATAACTTACTGTCAACCAGCCCACACCTGGCTGTAACTTGTGCGCTCAGAATATTGCACAGAACTAACTTTTGCTATCCTAAATGGTGGTGCTACTACGGTAAGCTCATTCGAAAAAAATATTTTTGTCAATTGCTATCCAACTCTCTGCTTGTCCATCCGTCCGTCAAAACCCCTTTCTCTCAGGAACGTATAGACGTATGAAGTTGAAATTTATATCACATACTAAGGTATATAGTTCCTTGGTGGTGTAAAAGCATTATGATTGATTCTAAGTTGATGCAATCAAAAGATACAATCATTTATCTCACATAGTCTGATATTCAGATACTCACTCATCAGATCCTATAGGGTAGTAACCATTGACCTAGAATCATGAAATTTTGCAAGACACAAGGTTTCACAGTCCAAGTGAAGGAAAAAAAACCAGAAAGTTGTTAAGCTGTAATTATGTCACACGAAAAACAAATTTCTTTTGTCATTTGTCATGCACCTTCAAATTTAAAATTGAAACATTGCCTAAAGTCTTTAAATTCCTGGGACCAATACCTTGCCAGTATCAACATCGACAGCAAGCTAAAATCGTCGAGATTCTGTGTTCCCAGAAAGAATGAACAGTCTATATGTATAATTAAGTTTGTACAGAACATCCCCCAGAGCGAGAAACCTGTTAGCACCTGGCAATTATTTTGTCTTATCAGTCCAGCCAATTTTCTGCGCTATACTACACCATCAACCAGATCAGACAGCCAAGCACAGTAACATGGCGCTTCCAGGTTTCAGAGAGACGAGTGCCCCGATCGAACTCGCCTCATGGGTTAACGATACGGGTTGGTGAGCTGGCCCGTCTGCACATGTTTTTTTGCACAGCTTCCTATATCCAGCTAGGCGAATACTGGGTTGGTACCCACGTCCCAGCTAATATACTGATGCACAAAATTTAGAAAACATTCTCGTGCTTGAACATGAGACAGACTAGACGCAGACAAGTGCGGTACACAGGTTCTGCGCCGAAGATGTGTGGTCCTGTTAGAAAGGCCGTCCATTTTCCAGAAATTCCTCTCCTCATAGATTCTGCAGGAAACCTCATTTCTTATCTTATCTGAAAACAAGAGTTTTTAAAAGTGACAGCTGTACATATACAACTTTATAGTTACCTGGTTTCGGTTTTTATAACCGTCATCATCAAATAATTGTAGCGTACACAGACAGAAGAAAAAGAAAACTGTAAGAACCGTACTTATATAAATCAAATCATAGTCAGTACTTACAAATCATAGTCAGCACTTACAAATCAGAACATCAGATGGATATAAAACATCTACTTCTTAGCATACCAAACACAAAAACGTTCCACAATATTTTGTGTGTAAAAATGCAGGGTGTCCGACTCAAACCTTCCTGATTTCAAGGATTCAGGAGAGAAAAACCACAGCAGATACGACAACGAAAAATGCACCGCAATGTAGAGCATCTCAAAGAATTTATATTCCCGCATCAGAAGTGCCAAGTATCGTCTCCAGAGTGCAGCGTGGTCGCATGAAGTGAAAATGGCGATTGCACAGCAGCGTGCGCAAGCATAAGCGTGGTTTGCAGAAACAAAATCGCCAATTACTGTGCAAGGGAATTATCGTCGTGTGTATGAATGTGATCCACCTGATATGAAAACAATTAAGGAACGATATAGGAAGTTTCTGGCAACGGCAAGTGTTCTGAAACATCACGGCGGTGCACGTTACGGTGTTTCAGAAGAGACAGTGGAGGACATCAGACAAACTTTTCTCAGAAGCCCACGTAAGTCAATTCGTGGAACATCTAGGTAACTTGATGTACCTCGAACAACATTGCATCTTGTAGTTCAACAGCGTCTTCGTATGGTGCTCGCAAAGTGCAAATTCTTCAACATCTGACGCCGAACAACAAACTACGCCGAGAACAATTTTGCTACGGATATGCTGCAGCGTATTGATATGGATGCTAGCTTCCTGGGATGAGGCAACCTTTCATCGATCAGGAAGGGTTAATAGGCATAATGTTCGGATTTGGGGTTCGCAAAATCCGCATGTTGTCATTGAACATGTTCGTGATAGCCCTAAAATAAATGTCTGGTGCGGGATAGTGCACGACAGGATTGTTGGACTGTTTTTCTTTGAGGAACAAACAGTGAATGGGTCAGTGTATCTGGACATGTTGGAGTAGTTTGTGTACCCTCGTATACAAGACTTGCACCCCAACAACATTTTTCAACAAGATGGAGCCTCGTCGCGTTGGTCAAACGCTCTTCGGAAGTTCCTGGATAGGAAATTTCCCAGTCGTTGGATCGGACGCGGAGGACCCATTGCCTGGCCACCACGTTCAGCCGACATTACGCCGCTTCATTTCTTCATGTGGGGATTCGTGAAGGACCGCGTGTATGCGACTAAAGTGGACGATGTACCTACGTCGCGACATCGTATCACTAATGCGATTACAACAATAACAGATTGGTTAGTTGGTTTAAAAGGGGGGAAATGGACCAAACTAACAACAACAGAGAAAATGTTACAAGGAACTTGGCAAGAAATTGAATATAGACTCCATATTCTTCGTGCTATAAATGGTTCACATGTAGAGGTGTATTGATGATAAATAAATTCTCTACAGTGTGGTGCATTGTTCATTGTCGTATTTGCTATAGTTATTTTCTGGGTCTCTGAAATCAAGGAGGTTTGAGTGGGACACCCTGTACAATTAATCTCACGATAGATAGAGGTGCGACAGTAACATCATAATTAACGGCGCCTGCCGGTTTGCAAAGTTTTGCGCCGTGCGCCATGCCATGCTGGACTTGACGACAGGTACTGCTTTCCATCTTCAGCAGCATGACGTAGGAATGATTAACTTTGACAGCTCTCTTCCTATTAATGATAATTACCTCTTCTCTCTCATAGTACGACAATGCTGATGACTATGTAGCTGTCGACTGCTTGAAGATTATTCCCGTCCATCCGAAGATTTGACATAATGGGTCATGATGTCCATAGAGGAGACCATATGGAACAAATTACGTCCTTACACCACGTCGGGCAACAAATGAAGAGCTATGTTATAAGTGGCGCACGATACGATGGACGATGCACAGTGACCAGTTTTCATGCAAATAGCCGGGCTAATTCATTCGTTTGGTCACAAGGGGAAGCCGACAACTTTTGCCACCCTTCGGCCGGTGGGCGATGACAGAATCGACGCCCGCGCCCTGCAGTCTTTCTCAAACTTGTTTTTGCAGGAACTAAAAAAAAATGGTTCAAATGGCTCTGATCACTATGCGACTTAACATCTGTGGCCATCAGTCGCCTAGAACTTAGAACTAATTAAACCTAACTAACCTAAGGACATCACACACATCCATGCCCGAGGCAGGATTCGAACCTGCGACCGTAGCAGTCGCGCGGTTCCGGACTGACCACCTAGAACCGCGAGACCACCGCGGCCGGCTTTACAGGAACTATTCGTTAAAAAAAATCTCATTTTTGCTTTACTTGTAGGTTTATATGACAGCTTCATGATTGTGTGACCATCGTTTCGTTATTGGTCATAGTTATTGTGATATTTATGTGGAAGTAAGACACTGCGGAAATTCAAAAAAGTTTTGCAATGAAAAATAGGTGTCGCTATGATTTTACCTTTGGTGTATATTACATAATACACTCCTGGAAATGGAAAAAAGAACACATTGACACCGGTGTGTCAGACCCACCATACTTGCTCCGGACACTGCGAGAGGGCTGTACAAGCAATGATCACACGCACGGCACAGCTGACACACCAGGAACCGCGGAGTTGGCCGTCGAATGGCGCTAGCTGCGCAGCATTTGTGCACCGCCGCCTTCAGTGTCAGCCAGTTTGCCGTGGCATACGGAGCTCCATCGCAGTCTTTAACACTGGTAGCATGCCGCGAGAGCGTGGACGTGAACCGTATGTGCAGTTGACGGACTTTGAGCGAGGGCGTATAGTGGGCATGCGGGAGGCCGGGTGGACGTACCGCCGAATTGCTCAACACGTGGGGCGTGAGGTCTCCACAGTACATCGATGTTGTCGCCAGTGGTCGGCGGAAGGTGCACGTGCCCGTCGACCTGGGACCGGACCGCAGCGACGCACGGATGCACGCCAAGACCGTAAGATCCTACGCAGTGCCGTAGGGGACCGCACCGCCACTTCCCAGCAAATTAGGGACACTGTTGCTCCTGGGGTATTTGCAACCGTCTCCATGAAGCTGGGCTACGGTCCCGCACACCGTTAGGCCGTCTTCCGTTCACGCCCTAACATCGTGCAGCCCGCCTCCAGTGGTGTCGCGACAGGCGTGAATGGAGGGACGAATGGAGACGTGTCGTCTTCAGCGATGAGAGTCGCTTCTGCCTTGGTGCCAATGATGGTCGTATGCGTGTTTGGCGCCGTGCAGGTGAGCGCCACAATCAGGACTGCATACGACCGAGGCACACAGGGCCAACACCCGGCATCATGGTGTGGGGAGCGATCTCCTACACTGGCCGTAAACCTCTGGTGATCATCGAGGGGACACTGAATAGTGCACGGTACATCTAAACCGTCATCGAACCCGTCGTTCAACCATTCCTAGACCGGCAAGGGAACTTGCTGTTCCAACAGGACAATGCACGTCCGCATGTATCCCGTGCCACCCAACGTGCTCTAGAAGGTGTAAGTCAACTTCCCTGGCCAGCAAGATCTCTGGATCTGTCCCCCATTGAGCATGTTTGTGACTGGATGAAGCGTCGTCTTACTCGGTCTGCACGTCCAGCACGAACGCTGGTCCAACTGAGGCGCCAGGTGGAAATGGCATGGCAAGCCGTTCCACAGGACTACATCTAGCATCTCTATGTTCGTCTCCATGGGAGAACAGCAGCCTGCATTGCTGCGAAAGGTGGATATACACTGTACTAGTGCCGACATTGTGCATGCTCTGTTGCCTGTGTCTATGTGCCTGTGGTTCTGTCAGTGTGATCATGTGATGTATCTGACCCCAGGAATGTGTCAATAAAGTTTCTCCTTCCTGGGACAATGAATTCACGGTGTTCTTATTTCAATTTCCAGGAGTGTATGTTGCTGCAAATGAAATTTATCTAACATGCTGAATTTTGCTTTAGACTTGGGTGGAGGTCTCTGTCACAAATCCCGAGAAAATTGATATGACACAGGGCACTCATTTGTGATCGCACCGCCAATAAAGGCAGAATCCACAACATTCCACATATTTCATAAACGGTTTGAGATGTCGAAATGAGGATCTGCCAAATGATAGCACGAAAAGAGGAGAATACTTTCTCATATGGTTATTATGCAAAATTTTATTATCTACCGCTGAAATCTGGTTTCGCAGGACAGAGCGGCTCAGGTTGTGGAAAGGGGCCACGGTCAATTACTGTTAGTTATACAAGAACTCACAATTTTACTGCTCAAACCAATGCACAGTTTTCTATTTAAAACAACAAGGATCAATTCACGGCTGAGGGCCCAAGTAACTTCTACAGAATAAGTTTAAGATGATTGCTTTGAAAACACCAGGATTTAGAGTAACGGCTGAAGGCCTTACTTAAGTAAAATTACAATACCTTCTGGCTAAGCGCCAATTCAAGTTAATTCTTCAGCTGAAAGCCCAATTAAAAAAAAATTCTTTACATAATAAAATAGAGACTTTAAGAATAAGCCTTAACACAGTACAACAGAAAAACATCTTAAGATAACTTGAAGTATCTTGTCGGCTGAAGGCCCAAGCAATTAATCAAGAATAATTAAAGACAACCTTAAGATAAACATTTACTGAACATAGCTGAAGGCCGTTTCAAGAATTCAAATAATTAAAGAGAAGCCTTACAGACAAGGGTTTACATATTAAAGCCACAAAGTCTGCGGCTGAAGGCCTTAATACAGAGCAAAAAGAATTATAAATGAAACACGGCTGAAGGCCTAATCTTAAAGTTGTTATGAAGTTCGGCTGAAGGCCATATCCTAACATAAAACAAACAATATTAATACACTACTGAAGGCCTGGCACAGTACCTGGGACCAAATAAAATGACAATCACAAACAACAAACAGTGGTGCTCAGAAGTGTTCCAAGGCTCGGCCTGGGGAGGAAACTCACCACAAGTTTAGGTGAGACAGACAGCCAAGCATAACACTAAACAATCGGGTTGCAGCAAGACCTACAGACGGCTGACGAACCAACCAACTGCCTATTCAATTCCGTTCCACCCCACCAACAACACGACAACGAATGGTATCAGCAAAGACGACGATCTCAGCAGGATTATGTCTTAATAATTGGCGTATTTTTCCCTGGAAAGGGCCGTTTTGGGGCTCGCCTCTTCTCCGGCAACGGAGAGCTTCCAGAGCCACCTCGTTACTTGGAGTTCGCGCACTCCAGTATGCAGTTGCGGTGGGCGAAGAACTTAACAGTTCTCGCAGCTAGTGGCACACAACTTTGACCGCGCATGCACCCCACCAGCGGCCCGCCGGAGCCGACCAACCCCCCACACAGAAGGCCAGATACACGTCGGCCGATGAGATGACCGACCTTACGACCAACCAGTGGTCGTTCCGACTCCAGTATTCTTCAGGTGACAGTACTTGTGTGTCGCCAGCGGTCGGCAAGTACTGGCCGTCCGCACCTCACTGGCGCTCCGTGCCTGACGCTCCTTCGTCTCCAACCGCTGTTCCGTCCCCGACTGCTGCTCCTTGCCCTACTGAGCCCCCAACACACCACGAGCCGGAAATACTAGTGGTCGCTTCAAAGATAATACAACTGCGGTCTTACCGATAAGCGCTGCTGTTGCCACTCACGGGCAGGTAAGACAGGAACTTAAACGCTCCAGTAATTCGAATAAGAAAACGAGGCGATAGTATCTTAAAGAGAAGATGAAAAACAATAAAGGGCATGATCACGAGCCACGCACGGCTCAACCGCGTTACTCCAATAACTTTTCCGATGAAAGAATGTAATTTTTAAGGACCAACGATAGCTGGTGAAATGAGAACTGCTGTACGCCTTGAAAGAACGAAAGTGAAGTCATTACATGTTTATTTTGTACTGAGGATGTGCTTTTTCGTAAGATGCTGACCTTCCTTTTTCGCAGTTCCTCACTTAATAAAACACTGTTTCAGAATTCTCTCGCGGTTGCGTCTGCACGACACGTGGCGAGACTGTGGTGCAAACTACGCTGCGTTTTGGCAAAAGAAGCATTTTCTAAGATGGAAATAAGAGAAATGGGCAGGTTTTATTCAAAATTCCCCACTAGTGACACTTCTATGAAAGTTACGAATGCTTAACGGACTAAGCGAAAATAAATCGCAGCATTTTCGACGGTATTCTTTTTAGATACTAACAAAAGAAGACGTGACAGATCTTTCTGAATGGTCACCATAAAAGTGTGAGCGTGAAGATGCCCCGCTTAATATTTACAAATAATGCGTTTGTAGGCTTCAGTTTAGAACAGCACCCCTCCAGAACTCGGCATTTCCCCTAGAGTGCCTGCCCACAGCCCCCACCAATCTCGCTCTCCCCATGCGTGCCCTGCCGTCGGCGCATCTACTGGCCATGGTTTTCTGTGTACACTACACAAGCATTAAAACAAGAGAGTTGCTGTTAAAACATTTGAAGGTATAGCGTTTTTCATTTTTCCACCACCCTCTCAGATTACATTAATGTGGTGCAATATCAATATCTTTGGCACATTCAACTGGAGCCTATATGAATTAATAAATTTCGTTTTTTCTATACAGGTGAACCTTATGGGTACCTACACATATGTAAGATAAACATAATTTGGCTAATGTCATAAACTACAACAATAATGTAAAATACAGTACGTAACAGGTTGCATAACGACTGCTCACAGTTAACAGTCGAATGTCATCAAAGACACACAAACCTAATATCACCAAAGTGTATAACACTGACATTGACCACAATCTGACGTTGGAGCCCGAGCTATTAGTTAGATACGGGAGTAGGAAAGGAGTGAAAGGATTCAATTGAAATGTATAGCGTGGTACTGCTGCGTATTTTCATTTCCGTACGAAAACATTACT
Organism: Schistocerca gregaria; assembly: GCF_023897955.1. Lineage (NCBI taxonomy): Eukaryota > Metazoa > Arthropoda > Insecta > Orthoptera > Acrididae > Schistocerca > Schistocerca gregaria. The sequence goes on from NC_064920.1 coordinate 162,859,606, forward strand.
TCAGTTGCAAATTAGTTCCCATGACGGATATCAATTCTGCTAATTTGTCACATGCACCCACAAAAGATACGGTCTATTAATTCTGCTGCCTTTTACGTGCAACAGCAACATAAAATTTCACAATCTTACAGAACAGCAACATAATTTTCTACACAAGACGGGAGAATGGACGCCATTCTTTTCATAAAACTACGGAGAGCCAGAGAATTGCATATCGTGGCACCCTTCTGTTACTTTGCGCCATAAGCAGGATTTTATGATCTCTGAAACAGTTGAAAAGTTGTGAACTTATTTATTTGTTTACGTAAAGATGTCAGCAGTCGATCAGATTAGATAAATTTTGTACGAATTTAGAAGGCTTACTTGTGACGCAACGTCAAAATCAAAATGGAATAAAAATAAATTTTTATTCTGAATTACACGCGGTGTTTTCTACTAAGAAATGCAAAGAAAACAGACAGGGTATGACTAGCGGAAGTTGGCCTATTAAAGCTTATCGTTTACATTTGGGAGTGTCTAGTTCTAAATAATAGAAAACTAATTTCTGTCAGATAGAGGATCGCCTTTCCAGTATCGCAGTAACGTCTCATTTGTTTTGTAATTAGTGGGAATTATTTTGCATGTTGTTAAACATGTTGTTAATTTTGCATGTTGGAGTGATTTCGGTTAAAATGCATGCGTATTGCTGTATTTAATTGTTGTCTTCGTCCCATCCTAATATGTAATAATATTTTATTTTCGTAAGAAAGGTACTGAAACTATTATCAAGTATTTGTTTCGTCGTTCAGTCACGAGTTCGACTATCTCTCTTCTGCTTCGCTGCGTTGTATTCATGGTTGTCCCAAGAAATATCATGGAGGTAAAAAAAGAAAGGAGATGGTACTATACACCACTTACACTGTACGTTGTTTTGAAACCAGAATCGGAGGGGCCTGTTGCCCACAACATTAGCAGAAATTGTTTACAATTGCTTCTTGCCAAGTATTTCTGTCGTGTGCATGCAACAACTGTTTTAAATATTAAAATTACAGTGCTTTTAGAATAACACAGTATCAGGAAGGCAATTTCGAACGCTTTTCTGTTCTTGAATGCGTATTTACGTTAGCAATATGAAACATTTGTCCTCGTTCATGTTACTTGCTTTTGTTGATGCGTTTAGAATAACTACGACGAGAAGGATGTGATATTAAAGGGTGCTTTCGTAATGCATTTTATTCCATTTTTACTATATCTGTATCGACAGCAAATGAAGCTAAAACTCCGAAACTAATGGTTGCTTATTGGAACTGCTTCTTGTTAGTCACTTTCAGCTTTCAGCTCGTATTCACAATATTTTTAATGTTCACGTTTGCAAAATTCTTACTTACGTGTTCTTTGTTAGCCCATAAATGCGTGGGCTGAGGAAAGAATCAAGGCAGGCTGTCGTATCTTGTGCATGTCAATAAAGTGAACGATTATGGAAATGCCAAAGAAAGAGCACTGCATAGAGGTATAGTTCCATGCAGAATACAGTTATTGTTTTATTAGACTGTCTGTGCATTAGTTGCACTGTAGTTTACACAACTTCTCACTTTGAAACCTTACCTATGATTTGTCATTCAGTGTGTGGCCAATAACAGCGTTGTGGAAAGCTATAAATGTGATTAATGGAATGGCCTCAAACACTTATGGCCCCATAAAAATGGATATTTTGCTGTAACATGTATGTAAGTACTTTTTTACTAATGACTGCCTAACTCGTGTAAGGTGTAGGCCCACCTTTCCAACAGTGGCCTATTTGGTTCTTTTCCCGGAATATTTCTCTGTCATTGTTAGATGAATATGCAAACATAGTACAACTGGAATGTAAATCCACTTTGATCATCGACTGAGTTTACTTTTGAATTTCATTTTCAAGTTTTCAATGTACATAAGTCTGTACCATCCTTTGTGATATACCAATAGTTACTTAGTTTCATGTTCCGTGTATCATTTCACGATAAATCGTAATAATGTGGAACGAGTCAGTGTACTGTATACTGATAATTTTTTTTATAAATATGCCTCCATGCTGGTAATTTATTAGTTTCTTTCGTTTTTTAATTAAAGACAGACAGATGTTAGTCAGCAATTCCTACCAATCATCATGTGCGCCTTTCAGTAACAGATAATCTTCCGTGGAACAGGAGTAATTCTCAAAGAGAAACGTTTTCAGTTTCTTTTCAAATTTTACTCTGATGTATGTCAGGGATTTTATATAAATGGGTAGGTGATCAAAACTTCTGGTTTTTGTGAACCCCTGTTTGTGCCACAGACAACCTTAATTTGGCGTAATGAATGTCTGGTATTGTAATTAGGTTCAACATTGTTCCTGTTGAAGTACAATACATTATTTACAATAAGATTCATCAGGGAGTAATTAGACTGTGAAATGGTTAAATTACTATTCGCATGCCGAGCTGCAGGCAGACCCGCCGAAAAGAGTGTTCTCATAAGTTTTCAGCGAAAGCTTTCTTCTTCAGAAAGAACGCAAATAAGCAAAGCACACATACACATTCATACAATCAAACAACCAAACACATACACACATGAGAACTGTCCCTGGATGTTCTAGCCAGAATCCTTTTTAAAGGGGGAGGAAATGTGAACAATGAAAAATTATCAGCGGGAGGAATTTAGACCGTAGAAGCTGTACCAACAATCAATGCGGTTACGTAGTCGTGTGTTGTGCAGGAATGAGACCGTTGGTACAGTATGGCTCGAACGTAGGAGCGTTTGCGATTTGGAAGGCACTGAAAAACACAGGAAAGTTGAGAAAGAACGAGCACTGAGTCAAGTAAGGCAAATCTAAAGTCAAATCAAATGGTTCAAATGGCTCTGAGCACTATGTGACTTAACTTCTGAGGTCATCAGTCCCCTAGAACTTAGAACTACTTAAACCTAAATAGGCTAAGGACATCACACACATCCATGCCCAAGGCAGGATTCGAACCTGCGACCGTAGCGGGCGCACGGTTCCAGACTGTAGCGCCTAGAACCGCTCGGCCACTTCGGACGGCATAGAAAGTCAAATGGCATAAATAAAACCACTACCACTACGATAAAAGTAAACAGTCCATCCATAATTCATGTATACAAAAGAAAATATTGCTAGAACGGCTCAGCTTACGAATTGACTGTGATTCCTAGGATAGGATTGATTAGTAGAGCCGTAAAAAACGCAAGCTGACATTTTTGGTGAAATAACTACGTCTCCACACAATAAAAGCACCCACCACGATCGAAACTGTGCCCGTGCACGGCAATGTGACATCACGAGGTACATCAGGTGAACGATGGAGATGTGAATGCGGTGAACTAAATGTTTTGGGCTCCTTAACATGGCAGACATCGGCTTCAAGTCTGTGACGTAATGACAACTCTCTTCTTTTTTCACCTCCATGGTAAACATATTAAGTTGCAAGCAGTGATCTCATATAGACTGCTAGTTGTAAGTTCTGATTCAACGAAAGAGACTACATATGTTCGTGAAGCAGTCAGCGTGTAGCTTCAGTGCTCTTGGCTTTTTATCACGCATCTGTGTATTCTGTTCCACTAAAAGCTTCGCACTGTTTTACGATAACGCGCAACGTCATCTGTAACAACAGAGAAATGTGAATGTTTCCAGATAATTAAGTACATACGTCTGTTATTAAAGTAAGTGTCTTTTACTTATGTTTAGATATTCGTCTACATTTTACATAAAGTGAATCTTGTAGGCAGAACGTAAATCAGTAGAAGAAATGCAGTAAATTTCGCTCTTTCCTGATACAGACAATTATTCAGAAATGTATCCATACTACGGAATGAATCTGACTCCGGAAAAACCGTGTGTCAACTTTGGTATGCCAGTATACAACTCAGCATTACGACCGTAAATTAGTGGTTAGCATAGTTTCATGTTGCACTGAGTTTTCGTTTCGATGAAGCATTAAACTGCGTATGTGAAATACAAAATTCCTACGACCAAGTCTTTTGCTTGGATGTCCAGCTCCTTTTACATTTCTCCGCGAGCTCTTCACAGTGATGGAATGATGTGTAGCCTAGTAGTTTGTATTGAAAGTCAGTTTTTTCACAAAATCTGCCAGTTATTATGACAGATTTTGTGAAGAAAAAGTAAAACTTGTTGTTCAGGATCAACTTCTCACATGTTCCCCCCACCCCCATTCTCCCTCGTAACCCAGTATTGGGCAAATGTATTATTTTAAAAGTCGGCAATCAGACTTATTATCCACAAAGTTTTGGCAATATTTACAATATGCTTCTGCCCCATTGCGCTTTTATTTGATTTACAGTACCCTGACATACTCATAATGATATGCACGATAATACTCGACAGAGATTTCTGGTTTAGATACTACAATTTTTACGAATTTACCTTAGAATTTTAGTTGTTTGTAAAGAATGTTTTGTTAAAAATGGAATGAATATTCGAAAATTCAGATTCTCTCCGAAATTAGAACTGACTGACTCAGTTACGAGACTGTAACAAAAATATACCGCTATTTTCATGTGAAAGATGGGAACAATCGTCTTGACTGTTGTTTAAAAGCAGTTTTGTGCAGCACGCTCTCGCCTGTTTTTATGTAGTGTCTATAATGCAGATAGGCGATAGACGGATCACATTTATTTTGTGGAAATTCCTTAGTTTGTGATATATTGTTGTAAGTGGTTACAGACGAAACATGATTAGCTTTCTTACAATTCCCTGGACAAGATTTCTAGACCACGTGTACAATAAGCAGGTTCTCGTCACCACCTTTTTTGCCAAGCTCCAAAATAACTAGTTCCTGTAGATTTAAGGAAAAACTTAATTTTTTGCTGTAAATAAAAAATTACTTCTACGAACTGTGTGTTCCATCTTAGATGTTACAATACCTTTGTTATGCATGCTTGACTTGTTTGGATGTCTGCTCGTAGAACATAGTCATGTTCTGGCCTCCCAAAAGATAGAGTACGTATTGTACTAGCCATAGCCCTACCGAATGAACTATTACACGTCTACATAGATGGTCCGCAAGCAATTTGAAGTGAATAGCGGAGGGTACTTTGTACCATTGCTAGTTCTTACCTTTCATGTTCCACTCGCAAATGGGGTGAGGGAGAAATGTTTACCTGTATAACTTCGAACAAACCCTAATCTCCCTGACTGCATACTTATTGTCCTAACCCAAGTTACGTTAGAGGCAGCAGAATCGTTCTGTTGTCTGTCACAAAAACTGGTTAGCTACACTCCTTCAACACCGTCATCTTCTGTCTAAGAATTCCCGCGCAAGTTCATTTCCGTAATGCTTTCGTACTGACGGAACCCACTGGACACACCGACCGGCTTGACACAGAATTGCTTCATCCGAACTTGTGCGAATTCCAAACAACAAAGTTATGCTCAAAAAGGCGCGGCACAAACATTGAGAATGCGGTCTCCTTGAAGGTAGCACATTTGCTGCAAATCTCCCAAAAAACCGCAATTGATCCTTTGCCTTCCTTACAGTTGACCTTATGTGCTCGTTCCATTTTATATCGTTTCGCCACATCACGCTTAGCTGTTTAATTAATACGTATATTCTGTTTCCCCAAACCATTTATATAAAAGGAAACTGAACTGGGTTTTGAATAATATGCCATTTGTTGCACCAGATCGAAATTCTGTCCAAGCCATCATGAATATATTCAGTCATGAGCACTTTCTCGTACACAATATCGTTATCAGTAAAGTCTATGTGCTTCTTAGCCTGCCCGACAGGTCGTTCAGGGAAACAGAGAATACGAACAGTTGTATCACACTTTCCTGGGCCAATTCTGATCTTACTTTTGTGCATAAAAATTGTGACTGCTTACAATTTACGTCAACGATTCAAACCATAAATATTGTAGGTTGGAAACAAACGCTACGCAATGACCCCATAGATATATTTGTGAGATAGGAAGGATGATTATGAAAACAGCTGAAAAACTTTGGGAAATGATATGAGAAAAAAGATCTGACTTAGTTATTTATTTACTTATTTAATCTGCTCTGGTTAGAACCATCAGGCTGTCTTTTACATCGGACCAGTGGCTCACACATGCAGTATCCATTTTTCATTACAGTTATCTAAGTAATAACACTTTTAATGTGACAAATAGTATTAAAATGATTTGAGTGCCCATAGTGACAATGTGAGTAAATAATACTGACTATGAACTGATAAAGTTAATAATTGCATTACTTCTATTAGTGCTGCTGTTGCTACTAATATGATAATAGTAGTAGTAATAATAATAATAATAATAATAATAATAATAATAATAATAATAATGATAATGACAATAATAACAAAAATGATAGTGGCAGATATAAAAGAATTTATAGGTGTACAAAATAGATGATTTCTGATACAGCGAGTCCTGGGCAAAGGTAATTTAAGGAGACTACAGCAGCTAAGAATAGCGAGAAATGAGGAAGATCTGGCTGGAAAGAAGGATATACAAAGGTAACGAGTGCGTACAGCGACATTGGTTATTAGTATTGTTGCTTTGGCAGTATGCCATTAACTGTCTTCTGAATCTGAAAATGGTATGCCATTAGCTGTCTTCTGGACCTGGAGATGTTATTCAGTTATCTAATGTAAACCGGGAGGTTATTCCAGATTCGGGTTCCTGCTACTGCGAAGGCCTTCGAGAAAGTGGCTGAATCTAATGTAAAGCGGGAGGTTATTCCAGATTCGGGTTCCTGCTACTGCGAAGGCCTTCGAGAAAGTGGCTGAACGATGGAGTGGGCACAAAGGATTCTGCGGTGATGGGATGGAAGTGTCTGCAACGTTTTTCAGACAAGAGCGTTAAGGTCGCGGAGGCATATGGGGCAGCAGACGTTGATAACGCAGTAGAGAAGACAGAGGGTATGGAATTGACTGCACTTGTCTACATGCAGCCAGGATAGGTGTGAACGTGACGGTGAAATATGATCAAAGAGTCGAACAAAACAGATATAAAGAACACGGGTATTCTTAACCAGTTGCAAACGCCGTGAGATTTCCTGAGGCCAAGAGGGAAGAGCATTTTATATTTTTGTAGAGCATCGAAAGGTGCTGATGCCTCCTTGTTTATTGCAGTTACGTGCTCACTCCAATTTAGGTTTCCATTTATTGTTACTTTTAGACCGTCGTTTGAAGGAGAGAAGATGATATTTCTCCATTTATGATTAAGGATGGTAGGGATTCCTGCAAATTTTCGGCTTATGAACCTAGAATAATCAATCAGTACTGCTTCGGTTTTGGATGGGTTGAGGTTTAACCCTATATCCTGCGCCAATTTTTATAGTATACACAGGTTCGTATTGAGATTCTCTATAGGTTTATTCTCTTCAGGTTTATTGGTTTTGAACTTAAATATGGTTCCAGGCCATCAGCGTACATGCGGCATTTCCAGTAGGAAAAAACTGATGACACATCATTGACATACAATGAAAATACTACAGGACCTAATACCGAACCCTGGGGTACGTCTGGTACTACTTGCCTCCACTGTGATTTTATTGCTGGCGAGGCGTCAAGTATGAGCGAGAACTTTAGGCTGCTGAGTTTGGCAAGTAAAATGTCAAAGTTCTAACATTCTGTTAGCTTTCTGTTTGTTTTAAGTCGTGTCTCCCTACCACTTTCGCGCAACGACGCTCTGAGCGTGTTTTTTAGGGAATTGACTAGTTTCAACCTGGGACCTGTTGCTGGTAAGGAGACGCCGCCCACACATGACATGTAGAGTTCAGAAGAGTTCAGTGAGACTAGCGATGATATAACCAAATACTTAATGATTTCAGCGTCAGCTCCATGGCACTCCCTGTAAAAGAATCGTAATACTAACTGAATTTAGTGGGAGAGGTTCAAGGCTTTCCTATTTTTAGTTAGCTGGTAAAATAACGTCGAAAAAGCAGTTAAGTTTACCATTGGAAATTTTATTCTACTCACAAAACATTGTTTATAAATTGCACTATTGATAAAAGCAAATGTTTAATACAGGATGATAAAAACCAACTGCGTTCAACGAAAATGTGAACGAATATTCCCTCAATGGTTTTCCAAGTTCTACAATGGATCGAAGGATGACCTATGCCATATCAGATCTAAAATATAGGTTTAAATTAAGTTTCACAAAAGAGAAAACTATCAAAATGGTCTACAGTGACCCTCAGTTATCTTTAATTACTTAATTAACTTGTCGTAAATTACCGTGGCTGATGTAGCTTCTCAATAATTATATAACAGAAAAATCATCGCGTTTCAGATTTTAACTTATGTAGCAAATGTGAATACCATGAGCTTCAATTGACGATCGACATTAGTATTACGTAAAAAGGGGATGTAACAGATGAGACTTCTTCAGTTCTGAGTGAAGTCTTATGCGCTCAAAAATGCGGCATCGCGTGCGTTCATTACCTTGTCGGTGTTCGTCAGGGGGCGGCGGCCGGCGCAGCCATCCAGCGCGCCGACTCGGCCGAAGTTGGTTTTAAAAAAAAATGTCTGGCTGTGTTTTCATCTGACCGATCAGGATCTCAATGGTAACCTTAAGCTCCGCCTACAAAAATTCTGTCTATCCAATGAGAAACGCTATACTTTTCGTGGTGGGGCAATGTTTTTAACGTTTGCAATGTAACAGAGACGTGAAAAAGCCTCACGCTAAAACTTGCGTCTAGTGTGGCTCTTTTTGTGCTAGCGTAAGATCTATACTGTTCTTCTGGAGGGCTGTAGCTTTTAACATGGGCTGGGGGATGGTCCTGGTGGTTAGCTTGCGACGTGGGTGTCCGTCCCTTACCGTAGGGCCTTCTAGCTTAACACGGTTCTGCTCTCGGCTTCTGTTCTCGTTTCTCCCCTCGGAACTGTGTCTGTCTCACGGTGGGAAGGTATGACATGCATTTAGGCATTCTTGTGTTAGTCTGTGGTATTCCATTGCTCACTAGTTACTCGCATTACTTTGGTTAATTTAATGTCACGATTTATTCGGCTCTATGTGACATACTACTGGATTTGCTTATCATGTCAGGGTTTTGATGGAAGGTGTTGGATTTGCCTGACAACTTACAAAGTCAACAGTATCAAAGGCTTTGCTGAAGTCTAAGAAGCAGATGGTAGTCGCCTCTTGTGTATCCATAGCAAGCTTCAGGTCATCTGTTACCTTTATTAAGGCATAAGTTGTGCTGCAATGTCGATGGAAACCTGACTGGTATTCGTGTAGTTGGTTGTTTAAGGTTAGATAGGTTATTAGCTGGTCGTCGACTATATATATTCTAAGGCCTTGGACTATGTAGGAAGAATGCAAATAGGTCGTTAATCAGAGGGTTCAGAAGCAACGTCGTTTTTAGATAATGCCATAACTAATCCGTGTTTCCAGGCCTTAGGGAAACACTCGGTCGAGCATTGCTTGGAGATATGTTATAATGGTCAGTAGTGAGTCAATGACAAGTGTCATTATTTGGCCTGTGATTCCGTCGAATCCAGTAGATGCTGATCTGATACACATGGTGGCTTTTATGACTTTATTGCAAGTAACATGCCATAGACAGAATTTGTCGTGGCTGCAGTCGTTTACACCCAGGAAGTAATCAGTGAGTTCTGATTCGTTTGTGATTCAGCTGTGGTTGTAGGTAATCTGAAGTACCAGTTCAGTTCTTCCGCTGGGACAATGGGATCAGCTACAACTTTTACTTTGCGTATAAAAAGACCACGCCTATTTTTCCATATAACGGCTTGTCTATTTCTGGCATGGGGCACAGTTTGTATGCCCAATGTATAGCGTTTCTGAGGTTGATGAGCTACTTTATTCCTTCACTTAGTCAAAATGGTGGTTTCCTTCTTACTTTTCATGTCTTTAGGGAAACGTATTTGTCATGTAATTCAGACGACAGAAGACGACCCCCCAAGCTTTTTATTGTGTCTCAGTTGCAAGTTCAGATAAATTAATGTGTTCGAAATCTCGGTATGTACTCAGTCGTTTTTTCTTTCTGGGACATTACAGCGAGTATGTCAAGAGAATTAGGTCATGGGCAGACATTCCACGTGCAGATATTTAAAGATATTTAACCGCTATGAATTACTCTGTTGGGGGATCTCGTTGCAAATAAATCTATGAAAGTGCGAATTCTGTTCATATGACGGGTAGGAGCAAGCTGGAGTAGCGGCATGTTTGAAGAACAAAGCGCCGGCTTAAATTGTACACTGGAAGGAATAGTGTATAGAAAATTCACATTATTGTCACCATATAGAATTATATGCTCGTAGAAGACACATGTCAGGCAATTTTTGTTAAAGGATTTGATATCTATGAACACATATTCCACTCGTTTAGTTTAATTATTGTTAGTTGTTTGTACCACAGTAGATGATAAATCAGAGCGTATATATGCCCCTACTCCACCCTTCGTTTTTTACGTCTGTCATGTCTTGAGCCAAGTCTCCAACAGAAGTATTACATTGATGTCTCTGTATTGAAAAACGTGACGGAACTCGTCGAGATGAGCTGGCAGAGACTGAGCATTTGCGTGTACAATGTGGGGTTTGGTGAGTTCAGGACCAAAGCTTGTGAGGTTGCCCCTACTGGACACTAACGACTCTGGATCAACGCTGGTGTTGGAATAGAGCATAGCGAAGCTCGGTGAGGTAGGGGAGCGTGGGTTCCAGGTAATGAAAGTGGCAGGTCTCTTCAGGCAGGAGGGAGATTTTGTCGCCAAGGCCAGCAGAGTTTGCAGCCGTCGTTAAACAGCCAACTGGAGACCGGAAAAGAAACTCGCTAAAAAGAACTAGAAAAATCTGCGCGCAACAGTATTGAAAGAAAGGTAAACGGAATAAAAACAGTGTTCTATTACTGGCGCTAATGATGAGTGACAACAATAACATGATGATAAATTTCTAAATAGGAAGGGTAGTAAATTAAGTTGGTACAGTAACTGACAAAGTAAATGAGAAACAACAAAAAACATATTGATATCTTCGATTTTTTATTATTGTAGTACGTTTGTGAATCATGCAATTGTGTACACCTGCATTTGTGTTATGGGAAGAGTCTATAATCCCAGATTGTAATAGCTGACAACCCAACAGACAATGGGCTGAGCCTGAAAAATGTTGTGAGTATGGAAATTAAAAAACCTCTAAAAGCAGCTACGACATTTTGTCAGCAACCAACAAGCAGTTTTAGAATAATTTTTATTATACAAAACCAGGAATGATTAGTAAGTTAACACATTAGTTAAGTCCTGGTTAACTATAATTTACAATAACAGTATAAACAAACAAAGTAGCGACAGTAAGAGTTGACAGGCTTTAGAGTTTGTCTGCACTGAAAACTGATATTTTTCCATTTTCGGCCTTCATCATTATCCTGCCATCATTCGTCCATGCGCTTTGTAGCCCAAATTTCGGAACTTCACTTTTCAAAATGTTTAAGCTTTTAGAGGTGAGACCCCCTTATATTGTCAGACCTGACTTCGTGAGTCTCTTCTTCGCTCTGAAGATTTCAGATCTTTTCCTGAAAAGTAACAAACTTCTTTATCATCGGTCTTGGTTTTGTAGACGCTGACGTCCGGCATCCCATTCTTTGACTTCTGTCATTCAGTGCTACCTGCAGGCCTAGCTTCTCACGAACAAGATTCGTAACTAAATCACCTGTGTTCTCTCTATTATTCTGTGGAATTTTAAACAGTCTGAGAATGAGTGTATGAATATACGTCGGAAATGGATAGTCTCCATTACAAAGGCAGTACACTGCACCATGTGATCTAAATACCCAGACACCCTTAAGTAATACGAAATTCACCACTAGATGTCACAACAGGCGGACCTTCCAGTATAAAAAAGAGGCAGACAGGCAGACAGTATTGTGACGTCAACAACAGAGAAGCAGAAACAGCGGAATGGATTGTTAAGTAGAGGTCTGTAACTTCGAACGTGGGCTAGTCACCGGATGTCACCGAAGTATCGAATCCATTGAGGATATGTAGAACTATCTAAAACCGCCGAAGTCGTGTGTGTTGGTGGTGTGATTGTGAACTGAAAAGGCGAAGAGATCGCCTGACCTAAACCAAGACCAGGCAGAACTCATGTATTGACCGCCCCAGGGACTGCCGAGCATCACAAGGTATGGTTGTAAAAATATCATGAGCTCAGCGGAAGGAACCACTCACGAGTTCCAAAGTGCTACATGCAGTCCAGCTAGTGCAATGAGTGTGCATGGGGAGTTAAAAAGAATGGGGTAAAACAGTCGAACTGTCCTCAAAAGCCAACATTTCTGTAGTAACTGCTAAACGACGCTACAGGTGATGTAAAGAGCGACGTACTGGACAGTTGATGACCGGAATCGAGTGATTTTGAGTGATAAGGCCAATGGAAGGATTTGGGTTTGGCAGAAGCCCGGAGAACGTTACCTAGCGCTAACAGTGAAGTACATGAAAACATTTTACAGCATTATGTATTGACTTTATGTATTGATTACAGTAGAGGAACAATTCAGAGACAGTGATTGTTTCAGAATGACCATTCTCTGACATAACACAGCATCTGTTAGAGAATGGTTTTTGAACAATAACATTCCTGAAATGGACTGGTCTGGCAAGAATCAAGGGCTGAACCCAAATGATCACCTTTGGGTTTGGTTAGGACGTTCAGCGACCAACATCAATACCTCACTTGATTTCGGTGGTTGAGAAAGAACGACTGCCATTCCTCCACAGAAATTCAGACACCTCATTGTCCCCACCAGAGCTCAGACCCTAATAGAGGCAAAGGGCGGACACACAATAATTAATGTCCACTAATAGGTGTCTGAATACCTTTGGTCAGATAGAGAATATAAAGTACATCAAAACGTACATAGTTTCTAATGACCATCTGTCACCTCTACATCGTCCCCACGATGCGATAGACACGAAAAATGAGAAATGCTTCGGCTTCGGGGTATGGGCAGAGATTATTGGCGATCCTCTCACGAATTTGGTCGTCCTTCCAGGACGAGGTATATCCGCACTTCCTGATGGTCAGGGCACGCTTCCTGCCTAGCTGAAGTAACAACGCTCACTTGCTGTGATGTGGTCTTCCACGTCACGGTGTGCAGTGCCATGAGGTCTTGCTGGGTCCATGGGTCGGATGGGGTGGTCCAATAGCATGAAATTCCTGGCCTCATCCTTTTGGATTTATACCTGTCGAGCATCTGAAAACCATCGTTATATGTGGAATGCATACGAGACGTGAAGACATTGGGATAGGACATTTGTGCTGTCTACAGTGTCATTCTGATATTGGATGACACATTTGGAAAAATGCGACAGAACATGTTGGCTGTGCGAGAAAACCTTGAGGCTACACAGGCGGTAATTCGTATATATAGATACATACCACAAGACAGCACGTTGTCCACCGGAATGAGGTATACAGTGCCGTGTGTAACATTAACAGAACGGCCTCAACGCCATGTTCTTTAGCCCTTATTTGACCATACGAAATATCCTCCTTGTCCCAAAAATACAGAATCAAATCTCTAAGCGCTACCAAAGACAGTAAAAAACTAGAAATTATACTTTGGGATAAAACTGTATCTGTTTATAGGTAAGTACAGAGTAAATATAAAATAAATGAGTTAAAAATGGAAAGGAAACCCCGCTAACTTAACCAGTCGTTCTGGGCGAAATTGCTGGCTACATCTTTTCCTGTCTTTCTGATTACTTTTATCTTTGAATCATTTCATATATACATATGGGAGAACGCATCAGGGCTGTTCATTTCTTCATTGTCTACCAAGTGACATGAGGCATAAAAGGTAATTACATAAGGGGCAAGTAACAAAAATAGTGAAATAGTTATTAGCTTAGCTTATCAAGGACTCCAATAAGTTATTATTACATAGCTCGTGAGTCCCTACAGCACAGTTTTCATCAAAGTGGAGGCTGTATGAGCAAAAGGCTGTACTACTCATCAGTTGCTGTTTACCTTTCCCCAAAATAATCAGCAAGTAGAATCTCTTGGTATTCCAGAAAATCCGGACCATCTCATTTCCAGAAATTGAAATTGACTTTCCCTTTATGGTTGGTGGAGGAACAACGAGCTTCCCCTGCTTTGGTTACTGTTTCGTTTCTAGCTGAAAGTGGTGTAGCAACGTCTGATTCACAGTTTCCACATTGCTTTTTGTCAGCGTTCAGTAAATGAGACGGCTATGCTGCACGAGGGTTAATCATAGTTCATTCGCAGGGTAAATGGCTGCGCCATACTTTTTCTATTTATGTAGCACACTCTTAATTACCAATCTACCTAAGGCCGCACTTTTGGGATATGCTTCATTTATAGTGAACCCATTTTGAAGTTAAGCCTCCCATTTGTTTATTGTTGAGAGTGTTATGATTCTTTGTACAACTTCACCAACTTCATGAATTTGAAGACAACATAAATATACCATTGTAAATAACCCACAAAAAATTTACACCGATCAAGATGCCACATTACTGCACAACATGTACAAACACAAGAAAAACTAGACAATGCATATCAATGATATTTGTGCTGTGTCCAGAAATGTATAAGCATCATAATATCGTTTTACACCAGCTCTAGCCTCCGGTAATGGTTTCATGTATGAGCCACATGTTGATAATTAGCTCTCATAGAGCTAATAAACTACTGAGATGTTGGATGGTAAGCTTCATTAGATGTTCCCTATAATTCCAGACATTTGCTTTGGGACTAGGTTCGGGTTATTTAGCTAGCCAGTCGATCGAAGAACTCCGAAAAAATGACTGAACCGCCTCCAACATGAATTACACCCTCCACAGAATGTGGTAAAGGTCTCATTGAGTCGTCAAAGCACCAAACGCTCTATAATTTTTTCGAGACCCAGGAAGCTGTGGTTTCTGTGATCATAGGATGCCGAGCTCGGAGTATGGCACAGTGTTATGGTAAAACGCCCGAGGGCGTCAGTGCTATAGAGCTGGCTTATTTCATGATTCAAAATCGCAAATAGCTTTTCCATGGCGTTGACCGAAGGCGGCAGAGCGGCGGACGCAGCTGCGAATTGCTGCCTCATTCAGCTCAGCGGCCAGAGTTCAGAATCTGCACTTTCAGAGGAGCAGCGTCATGCCAATTGCTGACTAGGAGCTCTGCAGGCGTTATCAGCCCAGCTGGGGTACTGGCAGAGTGGCATGCTGCTTTATAGAGTCTCTCTCGAAGACATCGTATCTACGCATCTAGGTCAGGGGCCAACAACCCGCCACGTTAGCCGAGAGCGCTAATGAGCTGCTTCGTGGACTCATGTAGGCGCGCCGGCCCCAGATCGTATCCGCTCAGCGGATTAACGACGACGATCGGTGTGCCAGCCAGCCAGGATGTGGTTTTTAGGCGGTTTTCCACATCCCCCTAGGTGAATACCGGACTGGTCCCCACGTCCCGCCACTGTTACATGGCATGCAGACGTCTGGACACTTTCGCATTATTCCATGGATTACACTAGTCGCAGACATTTGGGGTACACTAATTCCGTCCCAGGGGGTACGGGGTGGTGGCAGGAACGGCATCCAGTCACTCCTTAATCTAACATTGCCAAATCCGATTAACCATGCCGACCCTGCGTACCTGCAGGAAAAAGGCACAAGCAAAAGAAAGAAAGAAAGTCAGCGGCCAACAGCTTCACGTGGGATGATGATAGACAGGCAGATGTATCCCCTCCCAGAAGAGACTACAAAGACTCCAGTAGTTACTTGTGGGTACAGTCAGGTGGTAGCACGAATATTCCCCTCGTGGACCATTAGTATGTGACAGGCAGCTAGCAGGTCACCCTCAATTGATTCGCCAGTGGGATATTGGTCGAAGGCGTTTAGGTCTTCACATTAGTGGTAACTAAGGCTTTCTAGAGAAGTGGAGTGCATCAGGCGAGCTGGTATCTTGCAGCTGAAGTCACCAGAAGAATACTTAGCAGCACATGAAACAGTTTCGATGTGGACTCCTTATAAATCACTGCAAGTCACGACTGACTGCTTGCAGCTGAACAGTGCAGAAGAGAGTCGAATGGCCTCTGTGCTTCAGAAGTACCATCATTCACGCTGGTTGTCTTTTGCTGATGACATTAAGCAGTGGCAATGAGTGAATTTGGCCTCGTTTTCTAAGGTTGTCAGTTCCTCGCGTCGTACTGTGGTGTCCCAGTTGTGGCTTTCTGCCTTTCAGCTTGGCGATTTGTACCATATCAGCAGGCTGCATATGATTTACGTATTGTTGTGCCACTTTGCAGCGCCGTCAGAATGATGTTATGATGAGGATGATGTGCTGTGATTGCGCTCTGTACTTTCTGCTCGAGTTTGGTGTGATAATGCCTCAATTGTGTGTCACGGTAACTGCTGCACTGGCTGTTCTTTTTCGTTACATTCTGGTTTTGATACTATGCTCGGGCCTGCATTGGATCTGTTCTGTCCTTAAAAAGCTTTAAAGAATTTAGGTTCCCCTACGATTACTTGCTGTGTTGCAGCAGTGTGGACTGAGGTACAATCGCGACTCACGGCACCACACTATAACATCCCACTCAATTCCTGCCCAGATTCTGTATTGTTTGGCCCACTGAAGACGTGTTTCTTTATACGCCACTGTAGAAATGGAATTGCGCGAGATATCCGCCACTCTATGCAGTTTCCTTCGCACTGTTGGTTCGGAAACTGACCGAGATGGACTTGTATTCACTGATCCTGCTAATAGCTGTCAGGTTTAAAACTGTCATTGACATGTGCGACTGTGACCTCGGTCCCTATTGGTTAGGATCGTCTATCGGTCTGCGTTCTTACGTCGTGTTACGTGACCCTCATTAACAGTTTCTTAGTAGAACCATCGATCTGCACTTAACATCAAAAGGGAGTTGGAAAAACTCTATGAGAAGACTCTCACATCGAGCCACCTTCTAATTCACCAGCTAGGTACACAATACCCCGACGCTTCAGATAAGAGACCAGTCTTCACATTAACCAGACAATTTAGAGAATAACTGTTACAGACAAACAGTGATACATACAAATATAATTTGATAAACCACAAAAGCTATTTCTCAAAATATCATACAGCCATGCTAGATGTCTGATGGGCTGTGATGCTTCAGTGGAATACAAATACAGATAGACAGCAGACTTAGATCTGTTTATGGCTC
Organism: Schistocerca gregaria; assembly: GCF_023897955.1. Classification (NCBI taxonomy): domain Eukaryota; kingdom Metazoa; phylum Arthropoda; class Insecta; order Orthoptera; family Acrididae; genus Schistocerca; species Schistocerca gregaria. Next base: position 162,876,754 of record NC_064920.1, read on the forward strand.
ATAAAACACACTGCCTAATGTTGTGTTTCTTTCCCGATATCTTCTGTCATCTTACCATCAGCTCCGCCGATAGAACACAAGCAAATGGTTCAAATGACTCTGAGCACTATGGGACTTAACATCTGAGGTCATCAGTCCCATAGAACTTAGACCTGCTTAAACCTAACTAACCTAAGGGCATCACACACATCCATGCCCGAGGCAGGATTCGAACCTGCAACCGTAGCAGATGCGCGGTTTCAGACTGAAGGGCCTAGAACACAAGCACTTAAATTTACAAACCATATCTAGTGCCTTTATTTCGATGGTGGTGTCTTGTCTTCCGTTTTGCTTATAATCACGGATTTGTGCTTCTGGTATCTGCAATCTTTCCTTAACTCCTTCACCCAGATTTTGGAATTGTGCCGGGGAGTTTCTTCACTGTAGGCTACTATGACAAGACTGCTTGCAACATCCAAGCTGGTTTATTGAATGGTTTTCATTTAATGATTTTCTATGCATATTTAATTCCCATACTCTGCGCAAGGCTCCCAATCGCTCTACATAAAACATAACTAACTCTATTTTCGTGTACAAACCCCAGGAATTCAGCTCTTCAAGCTCTGTCAGATGTCTACTCCAAGGCAAAAAATATAGCATTCAAGGTCAAGCGGTATTTTAAAAGTAGCAGGAAAAATGAGTAAGTTACTGTGGTGTGTGTACTGTAAGACCTTCGGTACACAAACCATCAGATTAGTTGACTTCTCGCTCTAACGAAGTAGGCGAGTGTCAGCAATATGTCTCGTGGTCTTATCGTGGCGTGTTTATCTTCTGCCATTAGGTCAGACGATAGAAATGCCACTTGCGCTCTTAGAGTAGCAGACTGACGGTGACCAAGTTTAAACAGAACTTGATTAATTTTCACACACATTTATTAAAATAATAGAAACATAGATATTACATAACTTGATTCTGGATGCTGTTTACAATTGACAGTCTGAAGTTCCTCTGGTATTGGTACGTTGATGTTATTCTCACATATGTCTGATACTTGACAAAGTGTCTATACATTTCTCTTCATGGTATGTACAGGAATATGATAATCTTATTAGGCGCAGACTGAAACTTGACTATAGATTGATGCAGACTAATGCAGACTGACGAATTGGAGGTCTGTACACTCGTTATAATACCTTGCGCGTTCAGGTATCACTGCGCGAGTGTGATCCGCGAGGAGAAAAGGTTCTACGTTAGCAGCAATCTCCTTGGCAGCGTGACATATTAATACGCCGATCGGCGAAAGCAGAATTTGGTCTGTCTCTATGGCAGCGCCATCTCGTAGTGTGGAGACGGACAAGCGCTGCGCCTGCGCTGTTGTGCTTAGCGGGGCGCGCTCTAGTGGGAAAGTTGTGTACGTGCTGACTATGCAGAATAATGTACACAACAGTTACTGTAGTAATGGTAGTGTTTCAAATGGTTCAGATGGCTCTGAGCACTATGGGACTTACCATCTGAGGTCATCATTCCCCTAGAATGTAGAACTACATAAACCTAACTAACCTAAGGTCATCACACACATCCATTCCTGAGGCAGGATTCGAACCTGCGACCGTAGCGGTCGTGTGAGTCCAGACTGAAGCGTCTAGAACCGCTCGGCCACGCCGGCCGGCAATGGTAGTGCAAATACCGTTGTATGGTTGTACACGTTTCACAGTTACTAAACGAGATTTCAGAAATATAGGAAGTGCACAAATGATATCGCTGAATGAAAAAAATGAAGATATCAGGATAGAATTAAACATGTTTAACCTGAACAAAGGAATAGCACAGCACGATAACAAACGGAAAGAGCATGTAATAAGAAAGCATGAAAACAGCACAAAAGATATTTCTGAAGTATAAGACAATACAAGAAATAAGGGTGGTGGGTTGATAATGAAAGAAACATGGACAGAGCTAGAGAGCTGACGAAAGAAATGACAAGATATGGTTTAATCCTTGTTGATGACGACAACGAGGAAGATGACTTTTGGACTAGATATTCCAAGTGTAAAGATGAGATCTTGGGTGCTTCTGATTGGAAGAGACAGGGTGACTTTCATCTAATATGTCTTTTATCTACTTTATCAACCTATTTTCCCAGATCTTAGAGCATATCTTATGATGTACAGAGAGCAGTGAAACTCCTTTATTGTCGCTGCACTCACAATGACTACTTTCATTTAAAAAATAAAAAAAATGTACTTGAAGTAAGTAGTGAAGAGTTGTACCCAACTGAATTTATTGTTTGAGGTAAAGGAAATGTATTTGTGTTGCAGCGCTGAGTGATCGATCGAGATGAACCGCGAGGTGTTCATCGATGACCACCTGATCCCGCTGCGGATCTTCTACCAGCGGCACCACACGGACCCAGACAACGGGCTGAGCGACGAGCGTGCCGCGCTGCTGCTCTCCATGTACGGGCCCAACAAGCTCAAGAGGCCGCCGCAGGAGAACAAGTAAGTCGCGAGTACGTAGGGCAGCACGGTGGTAATCAGCTGAAGAAGAGAAATGGAAATGAGCGTTTGGCGTCATTGGCCCGTAGGCCTCTTACGGGGCAGGTCCGGCCGCCTTGGTGCAGGTATTATTACACTCGACGCCACATTGGGCGACCTGCGGGCCGGATGCCGATGAAATGATGATGGAGACACCACAACACTCAGTCCCTGAGCGGATAAAATCCCCGACCCAGCCGGGAATCGAATCAGGACTCGTGGGACGGCACCCCGTCACCATGACCAATTTTTTTCGGTATTGTTCGTTGCGTTTGGTCTGGGGGACGTCGAAGTTGATCGTTGATTCCTTTACTCAGTTTTTTATTACAGAGGGCGAGCAGCCCTCTGACCGAACACGCTGAGCTACTGTGCCGGCGTCCACTCAGCTGTCGGGGCGGACAGCTGAGGAAGAGGGAAATGGTAAACAAGTTAACTAGGCACACGACAAAGCAGCGAGGCGCCCTTCCGGTACTTCAACTCCATATACAGGGTCAAGCGAAATTCGCGCTCTCGGACTTATCAGCGCGATTCTGTCAAAAAATGTAGTCCGGTGAGTACATACGGCAGGAAAAGGATATTAAAGAGTGGCAATCCGGCAACACTGTAACCACATGTATGATAACTACCTGTATTAGCGTTTATTGCTCTTGCTGTACAATCGGCACAGTGGATAGGGATTTGGGTTAGCATGCAGGAGGTCGGTGGTTCGATCCTGGATCGGGGAGCATTTTTTTTATTTATTAATTTCATTCTGACATTGCATACTGTAATATACATCGTTTGTTAGTTCACATGTATCCGAAATTTACAACATTTTGTAAGGCTGAACATAACAAATACGTGGTTAGACAAATAAGAAACAGCCGAATGCTGTGGCCGAGCAGTTCTAGGCGCTTCAGTCTGGAACTTCGCTGCTGCTACGGTCACAAGTTCGAATCCTGTCTCGGGCATGGAACTGCGTGATGTCCTTAGGTTAGTTAGGTTTAAGTAGTTCTAAGTTCTAGGGGACTGATGACCTCAGATGTTAAGTCCCATAGTGCTCAGAGCCATTTGAACCATTTTCAATAAGAAATAGACTGTTGAAACAAATGACCTGTCATGGGATAGAAAAACTACAAAAAACAATACGAATTTCGACATGCTAAAGATGATAGCACACTACATTGACGCAATATCTACTTCTCATTTATATACATGTAACATGAGTATCCAGATGTCACACATTAGAAACCAGTGACAATAATAATATCCATATTAATGACTGCATGATCTTCGCAACAGAATAGGTTGTTCTCAGAACGACAGATGCTCAAAGCGACCTCCTTGCATGTCCAAACATTGCGCAACCCTCCGGAACATACAACTCTGGACCCTTCGCAGTACAGCTGCAACTAACAGTAACAAGTGCAGCATGTTAGAGTATACATGCTCCTTCAGGAGTCCCCACAGGAAGAAATCCATGGGATTTAGATTAGGTGAACGTAGTGGCAATACAACTGGACCAGCAGTAGAGAAATGTCAAAACTGAACTGTCGAAATACCTGACAAAAACGTTTTATTACGTTTTGTAACTACAAAAAGTAATATTCGTTCCAAGACATGTCAGGGAAAATTTACTACAGATGTTATTATGGTTGTTTTTTCGAGCTAGACGTCTATTGACAATGGTAATAAGCCGAAACAGGACTGACGTGTAAGGTATTTAAAGAAATAGGAGGGTTGGAACTCTAATAGTGGCAACTATTTATTTATAGCTCGTACAAAATAGATAGTGTTTCAAAGTTTTACCGACCTTCAAAGTAGTCACCACTATTGTGTATAATCCGTTGCCAGCGACGTGGAAGTCGTAGAATACTCTTAGCAGTGCCAGTTGTTTTGACAGTTCGAGCTTCGTGGTCTATTGCCCGACGAATTTGTAGCAGTTCTGAAGCGAATGTCGTGAAGTGTTTCCTTCAGTTCAGAAATCGAGTTGGACTCACGAGGGCTTAAGTCATGGGAGTGCAGTATTTGGTATAGCACTTAACAGCCCCATCAGTCAAACAAATCAGTAACAGCTTGCACTGTACGTGGTTGAGCCTTGTCCTGCAAAACGATGGTCAGGTCCTGCACAAAGAGTATTTTTGGAACACAACCTATGACCAGCTTAGAAGTGATCTCACTTTCTGCAGGACCTGGCCATCATTTCGCAGGACGATGCACAAGCACGTACAGTGCAAGCTTTACTGATTTGTTTGACTGATGGGGCTGCTAAGTGCTATACCAAATACTGCACTCCCCTGACTTAAGCCCTCGTAAGTTCAACTCGGTTTCTAAACTGAAGGAAACACTTCACGACATTCGCATCAGAACTGCTCCAAATTCGTCTCGCAACAGACCGCGTCGCACTGCTAAGAGTGTCCTACGACTTCCACATAGCTGGCAACGGTATACACAATGCTGGTGACTACTTTGAAGGTCAGTAAAACTTTGAAACAAGTATCTATTTTGTACGAGCTGTAAATAAATAGTTGCCACTATTTAAGTTCCAACCGTCGTATATTACCATATTGCAGCTAGTTTGGAGCATTCATTTTCATATGTCTGAAATCTTCACATACAGTCTATAGCTCAGTCCACGAACACTGCAGTTGCTCACCATACTTAGTGTTATCAGTACCCACGAATGGCGGTGGTGGTGGCTGAAAATTTTGTCATCTGGCCAGCACCAAAGGCTGCTCTCCCTCAGAGTCCAGAATCGAAGTCGGTCTCTTGCATGAAGCATCCCCTGCTGACTCTCAGATGAAAGTAAGTTCAACAGAGCGCTCCCAGCACGAAGAAGAACTTTCACTTTGTCTTTTTGGGTGTGAGCCTTGCACATGTTGTTGATCACTAATGACAGTGATTCTTCCGAGTGACAAACAATCAAGTCCAGTCTAACCACGAAACAAACTCCTTTCCATACTCAGTTTTAATATCATTAACCAGTCGTGGAGTTTTGGTGCTGGAGTTCAGAAACAGGCAATATCTGTCTCAGCATCTGTCCAATTTCACGTTTCAGCCAACCAGGACCCCTCCATGTACACACAAGTGAGTTGGTTTCTCCAGTCCCAGAATTTAATTATAATATCCATCACACTGTTTATTAGCAGAGTTAACAACAACTGCACTAACTTTGTACCAGCCTAATGCGTGCGTATGTCTTTTTGTTCAGCACGAAAGATCTGAATAGCCTCTCACACCACTTCAGAGGTCATACCTTTGCACCGTCCTGGGCCTAGCGGTTCCCGGAATACTGGCTTCCTGCAGGGGGCACGGTCTTGCGATCCTGTGCTCCCCATCATTGTTAGCACCCGATGTCCTTGCCGCAGGCGAACTCCCAACATGAACAGGAGGAAGGCTGCATGATGTCCGGACACTGACTCACTCTCGCCTGTTTGGTTGGCTTCTGCTCAACATGCAGGCCATAGGATTCCCAACTACACACTTAATCAGTCCTTCAGAATAAGAAATTGCTATGGAAACTCGGGAGTTAGGCATGGTACCCACTGGTATTCACTTTTTCTTTTTTCTTTTTAATTAGCCGTAAGTTCCTGTGGGACCAAACTGCTGAGGTCATCGTTCCCTAGGCTCACACAATACCTAATCTAACTTAGACTGACTTACGCTGAAGGCAACACACACACACACACACACACACACACACCCATGCTCGAGGAAGGACTCGAACACCCGTCGGGAGGAGCTGCGCGAACCGTGGCAAGGCGCCCTAGACCAGGCGACCACTGCGCGCGGCGGTATTAATTCTACCCATAATTGTTCTCTCATTTCTAGTTGCAAATTAATTTAGATGTGTATTAGTTTGATAGAGTTTGATTTTGACAAAAACGGTTATGTAACACTGTCATCCTCGGTGAGCAGCTTGAAACGCTGAGCACCCGACAGGAGCACTAGAGGATCTATGGTTGAAGCTTTATAGAATGGTAGACAATGGACTGGATAGATATGTACCCATAAAAGAGTTCTTAATAGGAGAAACCCTTCACAGTGTGCAATCGCTGTAAAGAAAATCCTTAAGAAACAAGTTCTATCTCACGATAAGTAAAAAAAAGCGCAAGGTGTTGAATGAGACACGTTTGGCTGTCAAGAGAGGAATGCGCGAAGCTTCCCGTGACTACTGTAGCAGGATATTATCAAAAGATCTTTCACAACACCCAAAAGAAATTCTGGTCGTGTGTAAGCGCTGCTTTGTGGAAATAAAGTTTCCAGTCGCTCACAGAAGAGTCTGAGATTTCCCGCTTTTAACCACAATTTACCGCGCATACCTTGAACAAAAAGCGGTGCCCTTTAGTTGAAAGACGGCTAAGATGATACGTCAGTCTACATGAAAGGCAGAAAAAGTAATCAACACATATACCGTCCAGTATCTATGATATCCATTTGTTGCAGAATCTTAGAACATATTCTGAACTGAAATGTAAGGTGGTATCTCGAACAGAATGACCTCCTCGATTTCAGCCCATGCCAGCCAGCATGGATTTCGAAAAAGTCGAACACGTTAATCCAACGCGCACTTTTCTCACGTAACGTACTGATAGCCATGGATCAAACCAGTCAGGCAGCTACAGTATCTTTTGATTACAGCAAAGAGTTTGACCCAGTACCACAGTTACGCTTATTATCAGAAATACAATCCTACGGGTGCCAAGCGAAATTAGTGAATGGATAGAGGACTTTTTGGTAGAGAAGAGGCAACAACGTACCTTGGATGGAAAGTCATCGACAGATGTAGAAGCAACTTCGGATGTGGTCCACTTGTTAGGACCCTCGCTGTTCATAATGTGTATAAATGACCTCGCAGACAATATTGTTAGTAAAAAAAAATGGTTCAACTGGTTCTGAGCGCTATGGGACTTAACATCGGAGGTCATCAGTCCCCTAGACCTTAGAACTACTTAAACCTAACTAACCTACGGAGATCACACACATCCATACCTGAGGCAGGATTCGTTCCTGCGACCGTAGCGGTCGCGCGGTTCCATACTGGAGCGCCTAGAACCGCTCGGCCACTGCGACCGGCTCATTAATAGTAACCACAGTATTTTTGCAGACGACTGTCTGAAAGGACAAGTGCAAATATTATCAGATCTTGATGAGATTTCAAAATTGTGCAAAGTCTGGCAATTTGCTTTAAATGTTCAGAAATGTAAAATTGTGCACATATTGAAAGTAGTTTCCTGTGCCTAGAATCAATGGGTCACAGTTATATCTGGATATAACAATTTGTTGGGATGTAAAATCATATGATTACATAGATGCAGTAAGACGTAATAAAGCAGATGGCAGACTGCCATTGGCCGGCCGGAGTGGCCATGCGGTTCTAGGCTCTACAGTCTGGAGCCGAGCGACCGCTACGGTCGTAGGTTCGAATCCTACCTCGGGCATGGATGTCTGTGATGCCCTTAGGTTAGTTAGGTTTAACTAGTTCTAAGTTCTAGGTGACTGATGACCTCAGAAGTTAAATCGCATAGTGCTCAGAGCCATTTGAACCATTTTTTAGACTGCAATTATTAGAATACAAAAGAGACTGCATACAAAACACTGGTCCGATTCATACCGGAGTATGTGTAGGTTCTTTAAACGGCCTACAAATATATTTTTAAAAAAATCGCGCCGTCTTCGTACGCCGAAGTTATCGTAGGGATGTATGATTAAATATACGAAAAAAAAAACTCCTCTCGAACAGGCCATGAAGGCCCAACGGCAGCGACGGCACCGACCGGCCGTCTTGTCAACCTCAGCCCACAGGCGTCACTGGATGCGGATATGGAGGGCATGTGGTCAGCACACCGCCCTCCCGGCCGTATGTCAGTTTCCGAGATCGGAGCCGCTACTCCACAGTCAAGTGGCTCCTCAGTTTACCTCACAAGGCTGAGTGCGCTCCGCTTGCCAACAGCGCTCGGCATACCGAATGGTCACCCATCCAATTGTTAGCCCAGCCCGACAGCGCTCAACTTCGTTGATTTGACGGGAACCGGTGTTACCAGTGCGGCAAGGCCGATGGCACGACTATATCTACGCTAACGAAAAATTGATGAACAGAAATAGTAATAATTTTATATACTTCATTTGTCTTTTCTTTTCACCGATATCGGTGTCTGTCGGTCTTTTGAGTTGGTGCGAGAAAAACATTTGTAATAACGCTCGCTCAGTACTGTGTTTAGTAAAAGCTGTAATATGCGGACCGCGCAAGTTTTCATTCTAATACCAAGCTACGTCCTAATTTCCTTCTCCCGATGCGACAAGGATTGCATGTTTAAACGGGCCACTTTCGGGGACGAAGTCAGCACGAAGAGAGGATAGCCGCCGCAGCTGCGACGGCATTATTGTACATCATTGGGGAGAACAGGTAATTTTCCAAGCTGCACACTTAACTAAAAGACATTAATATGGATTTCATGTTTTAAATCTGCCACAACGTTCTTAACACGCACACATCTATGCAGGAACGCAATCCTGGGCAGACAATTTTTGTCACGGTTCAACGACAATTACTGCATACAACTCTCCCCAACCAATACAAATATTACTCAGGTGTGTGGGGCCTGTACCAAATAGGACTAACAGGGGTTATTGAACAAACATGGAGAAGGGCAGAACGAATGGTCACAGGTTTGTTTGACCCGTGGGACAGTCACGGATATGCTGAAGGAACTGAACTACTGCAATAGCAAACGCTTGCAGATACATGTAAACTATGCCGTGAAATCCTACTTGGAAGGTTTCTACATCTACATGGTTACTCTGCAGTTCACACTTAGGTGACTGGCAGGGGGTTCATCGAACCATTTTCATACTACTTCTCTACCATTCCCCTCTCGAATGGTGCGTGGGAAAAAAAAACACCTAAATCTTTCCGTTAGAGCTGTGATTTCTCTTATTTTATTATGATGATCATTTCTCTCTATGTACGTGGGTGTCAACAAAATATTTTCGCATTCACAAGAGAAAGTTGGCGATTGAAATTTCGTAAACAGATCTCGCCACAAATAAAACCGCCTTTGTTTCAGTGACTGACACCCCAACTCGCGTATCATATCAGTGACACTCTCACCCCTATTGCGCGATAACACGAAACGAGTTGCCCTTCTTTGCACTTTTTCGCTGTCCTCCGTCAATCCTACCTGGTAAGGATCCCACACCCCGCAGAAATATTCCAGCAGAGGACGGACAAGTGTAATGTAGACTGTCTCTTTAGTGGGTTTGTCGCATCTTCTAAGTGTTCTGCCAACAAAGCGCAGTCTTTGTTTCGCCTTTTCCAATTTAAATTGCTCGTAATTGTAATTCCTAGGCATTTAGTCGAATTGACAGCCCTTAGATTTCTACGATTTATCTTATACCCAAAATTTACGGATTTCTTTTAGTACTCATGTGGATGACCTCGCACTTTTCTTTGTTTAGTGCCAATTGCCACTTTTCGCACCATACAGAAATTCTCTCTAGATAATTTTGTAGTCGGAATTGAACGTCTGATAATTTTACCAGACAGTAAACTACAGCAAACAATCTAAGTGGGCTGCTCAGATTATCACCTAGATCATTTATGTAAATCAGGAACAGCAGAGAGCCTATGAGACTACCTTGCGGAACGTCAGATATCACTCCTGTTCTACTCGATGATTTACCGTCTATCACTATGAACTGTGACCTCTCTTGATTAATAGTCGCTTGCGAGGAACAGTATCAAAAGCCTTCTGGAAATCTAGGAATATGGAATCGATCTGAGATCCCTTGTCGACAGCACTCATTACTTCATGGGAATAAAGAGTTAGCTGAGTTGCACAAGAACGATATTTTCTGAATCCGTGTTGGTTATGTATCAATAACTCATTTCCTTCAAGGCGATTCATTATGTTCGAGTACAGTATATGCTCCAAAATCCTACTGCAAATTGAGGACTGTAATTCGATGGGTTACTCTTATTTCCTTTCGTGAATATTGGTGTGACCTGTGCTACTTTCCAGTCTTTAGCAACAGACCTTTCACCAAGTGAGTGGTTGTATATGATTGCTAAGAAAGGCGCTATTGTGTCTGGATACTCTGAAAGGAATCTGATTGGTTTACCATCTGGACCGAAAGTCTTGCCTTTCTTAAGTGATTTGAGTTGTTTCGCAACGTATAAGATATCTACTTTCATGTAACTCATGCTAACAGATGTTCTGGTTTCAAATTTTGAAATATTTACTTCGTCTTATTTCGTGTAGAAATGACGGAAAACTGTAGTTAGTAACTCCGCTTTAATCGCACCATCATCGGTAACATTTCCATCGCTATCGCGCAGTGACGGCATTGACTGTGTTTGCCACGGGTGTACTTTACATAATACCAGAATCTCTTTAGGTTATCTACCATATTTTGAAACAATATTAAATTGTGGAAACTATTAAAAACATCTCGCACTGACGTCCGCACTAAATTTTGAGCTTCCGTGAAACTTAACCAGTCTTGGGGATTTTGCGTTCTTCTGAATTTGGCATGCTTTTTTCGTTGCTTCTGCAACAGTGTTCTGACGTGTTTTGTGTACCATGGTGGATCAGTCCCGTCTCTTATTAACTTATGCGGTATGAATCTATCTATTGCTGTCGATACTGTATCTTTGAATTTGAGTCATATCTGGTCTATACTTACATAATTAGCTTGGAAGGAATGGAGAGTCTTAGGGCAGCATCAAGAGAGTTTTTATCTGCTGTTTTAAATAGATATATTTTGCGTTTATTTATAGTGTGTTTGGTTGATAGAACCAACTTTAAGTAATGAATCTAGGAATATATTACAATGCCCTACGTATCGCTTATAATGGGATTAGAGTAATTACACCACTCACAGAGGCAACACTCGTCCCGCTATCTGTAGTGAATGGGACGGGAGAAAGCCCTAATGATCGGTACAATGCAATGTATCTTTGCCATGAACTTGACAGGGGTTTGTAGAATATAGATGCAGATGTAGATTTATAAAGTGCCTTAGAAATATGTTGTAATTATGTATACTTATTCAGTTATTCACAAACGTGTGGAATGGAAATCGACTACTCATTAACGGCACAGTGTTCAATGATTTCATTGTGGTAGTGGTGAATGTGAATATGACAACTTTACACTTAACGACAATGTTTAGAATTCTCGAAAAATCATTTCAATATTCGTTGTAGGCATATATTTGTTGTCATTAGATGTAACAGCTTTTGTGTCGTCCATTCATGAAGGATTCGTACAAAATATACATTAGCATTAAAGGCTTCCGTGTAGCAGTACTGCAGAAAGTACTTCAATGGAGTATCACTACACATTATGTAGAATAAACATGTGCGTGTCTAATGACTTACTGAACTCAATGTTTTTGTTGCAGTTCACCTTATATTTTGAACAGCTTCCACGCAAAAGGCAACTAGTTAATGGTTTGCTACATTTAGGGAAATCAGTGTCGTTACTGCCTTCTGATGAGAATGTACATAGAGATCAGCAGTCGATGGGTAGGCAATCTGAGCCAGTTTGTAGGGAATTGTGCACCACATGTTCTGGACAGCCAACACCTACTGTGTTATTCACTTTGTCCTGTTACAGTTTATAGAACAAATTGTTTTTTCCTTTCCTCTACTTACTACCAAAACTGGTGTTAGTGTTGTCTGCAGAAACTGCAATCACCTTTCCCTCAAGATCATATTTCTTTAAAACCTCCAGCACGTAATTCTGAAGTAAATGTGAAGTTTCTCCAGCTAAATTAACCAGTTCGAGCACTTTCACCGTGATGCCATTTTCAGGGTGAAAATACCTCATAAGGAGAGAAACCAACTTCATATCCAGATGATTCGATATATCAATCATTAAAAAAATGAATCGAGCAACTTTCAGTTCATTTAAAACCTGTTGAGCTGCATACGGTGCTATAACATTTGAAATGATTGCATTACATTTTGTGTGTCCACATGTGAATTTAGTCCATTGACTTAAAGCTATGGTTATGCATTGCACTGTGGTATGCAAACGTAGCTTCTTGTGCTGCCAACTGCCTAACCATTTCTGTTACTGATTTTAAGTTTACATAGTAGTCACTCACGCAATTAATTTGCTCTTTTCGTTTGATCACTCATGTGATGTTTCTTCGTCTTATTGTGATTCACAATGTCAGACCTTCCACCATGACCAATACCAAATTTTGATCTGCACAACGTACATTCTACGGTTTCTTCCCTACCAATCAAAAAAGGAAACTCGCTTTTTATATTGCTGTTAAAATTACACTTTCGTTTTGGCATAATGAAACAGTGATTTCACAGTGCAAAACATTAACTGTGTGGTGACGAAAGCCAGAGAGTATCTCTGGACCGAAAGGATCGATTTAGAAGAGAAGAATCTTTGTTGTTGTTCGTAACCTATAGTGCGTTTAAAATTACTTGCGATTTTTGACAGTTCAGTATATGTTTGGGGTATGCTAAAAGTCATCACACACTTCCTAGCGTAAATAATTGCGCAGTTAATAGCAAGTCAAACAACCAGTAGCGTAAAATTCCCTAGCCAAGCGGAATAAAAAAAAGGGACATTTGAACATGCCCCAAAAAACTTTCGGGACAGCGGAACATTTTGTTAAAACACGGGACTGTCCTGGGAAAAACGGGACGAATGGACACCCTACTCCAGCTGTGTATTCGAACATCATCTGTCCGTAACGTTGCACGAAAGACGTTGAGAACACAAGGGAGAAAACTTCCATTAAAGCACTAAATCAGAAGGGCTGGTAGGCGTAAACTAGTAAAGCTTCAGATGCTACTCTGGGAAAGTTACTTGGCACTCAAACGTCCTTAACATTGTGATTAGCACACACAAGACAACGGATGCCTTGAATCGGTGCAACTACACCGTATGAGTTTCAAACTAGGGAGAAGGAAGTATAATGCTATTCAGTATCGACATTGTTGGAAACGGGGAAACAGTTAACCTAATTAAAGTTTGGAAACAGTCGTTTGTGGCTTTGCATAACGAACAAATCAGCTTCCATCGGAAATGATGCGGTGCAAGCACGAAATACCTAAATCTGAATAACAGGACGGGGCTTTGATGTGGAGACACTTCGCGAGTACGAGTTTCTTGTCTCCCATGCACTGCGTCTGTGGTGTAGTAATCGAACAGGATAGCTAAAGTCCTATGCGCTTCAGCCACAGTACACATTTAAGGTGAATTAAGTTGGGATGACGTTATAAGACTACTTTTAGCTGTAAAAGAACCGTTACGTACGCTGATAATGCGGACATTCTGAGTCTGTTTACTGTTACAACCTGAAGAAAAACACGGTCAGACATTTGTCAGACGCATTTTTAACAGTTTCCCCAAGAGAGGAGGGACTCTTACTGTTGGATTATATTTGTGACGTCATAAAAAGAAAACAGTGTAATTTCTTAAGGGTTGCAGTTGGACCATTTGCATGAAAAGATGAAACTACTTCTGCGGTCTTCGGGTTCATCAAGCGATTTTAATAACAGATTTAGATGTACGGCCGTATAACCGTTTTTTAATAAATAAAAAAGTTTACAAAGTTGCACTCGTATCTGAACGAAAATAACTGCTGCTTTTATAAAGCTATGGTAAACAATGCCACTCATTTTGGGAAACCTTGAATTTCGACCTAAAATAATTTTCTGTGAGGCTTGTTACTGATAGTTAATCGTTAATAATAATAATAATAATAATAATAATAATAATAATAATAATTATTATTATTATTATTATTATCATTATCGTTATTATTATTATTGTTATTATTATTATAATTATCTGTCAACGAAGTCAAACATTCTGCAGTGACGGTATTAACAAACTCTCTTTGGGAAAAACGTGTTCGGGGCGAGCGACCATGTTGAGGACTAAATATGTAGATAAAGATGTAGACTGTTAATCATTTTTGTTATATTTAATAGGCTTTGAAAGTATTTACATAAAATATCCCGAGGCATTACTTTTCAGCATGCCCTCGTACAAGATCCCATACTACAATGTTGATAAATAAATATGTAGATGAGAAGTATTAAAGTTTGTTTTGTTTAAAAAGCTTTAAGAATATTCACATAAAACATTCAGAGGCATTACTTTTCAGGTATAACATGTAGAGAAACTGAATTACAAAAATAATGAGTGCGTCCTGGTTTTGAATTACAGAAATAGCGCAATATAATTTGAAAAAGCTTACACTTACATATAGCGAAGCGAGTTAGTAGTCACATTTGTGGCGAGCAAGCCGGTCGGGGTGGCCGAGCGGTTCTAGGCGCTACAGTCTGGAACCGCGCGACCGCTACGGTCGCAGGTTCGAATCCTGCCTTGGGCATGGATGTGTGTGATGTCCTTAGAGTAGTTAGGGGACTGATGACCTTAGAAGTTAAGTCCCATAGTGCTCAGAGCCATTTGAACCATTTTTTTTTTTGTGGCGAGCAAGAATAAAAGTATAAGCGAAGGAAAATTGAGGAAACTAGATTATTCTGCACACTTCTGTTCATTATGTAGTCAGAGTTTTCTTCGAAACTCACGAAAAAGAAAGGTTTTCAGAATACAGAATTGTGTCATAAGAATTAAATCTGATGTGGCAGAAGGTCTTAAGAAATTTATAAAAGGTATACACCCTCATTAATTTACTTCATTGTTGCCAGAATTTCTCATATATTAATAAACAGTCAAAAGAACAGTTATAATGTCAAGGTTGAACACAATATCTACAAAAAATTCGCCGAAAAGAGTGAAACAGACAGGTACAGATGTAATGAAGACCTGTCTGGCACAGATAAGAGAATTTAAAGAGTAAATCAAAAAACTTTGTTGAGCGACCCTCGATATTCCTCCTGTTCCTCAGTTAGACATATCTTCACATGGATTCTAAACTGTAATCGGTTGTAAGATAATTCGTATTGTCTGGGTTATACACTAACGTAAATTTAACTCACTCTGTTCTATTAAACGAATATGTTAAATGAAGTGCTTATTGTTGACTTATGAACCGAGCGACGTGGAGAAGTGTTTAGCACACTGGACTTACCATTTGTTAAGACGTCGATTAAAACCCTAGTGCGACCACCTTGATAGTGATTTTTCGCGATTTTCCTAACCCGTTCCAGGCAAATTGCTGGATGGTTCCTTTCAAAAGGCGTGCACGATTCCTTTTCCCCATTTTACGTTAATTCCTAGCTTGTGCTCCGTCCCTAATTACGGGACGTTAGACCCTAAAGTCACTTCCATCCTTCGCTGACTTACACAACTGGCCATTAAAATTGCTACACCACGAAGATGACGTGCTACAGATGCGAAATTTAACCGACGCGAAGAAGATGCTGTGATATGCAAATGATTAGCTTTTCAGAGCATTCACACAATGTGCTGACATGATGAAAGTTTCCAACCGCTTCTCATACACAAACAGGAGTTGATCGGCGTTGCCTGGTGAACCGTTGTTGTGATGTCTCGGGTAAGAAGGAGAAATGCGTATCATCTTGTTTCCGACTTTGATAAAGGTCGGATTGTAGCCTAACGCGATTGCGGTTTATCGTATCGCGACTTCGCTGCTTCGCTGTTAGCATAATATGAAATCCCTGGCTTCAGGAGGGTAATACGGAACGCCGTGCTGGATCCCAACGGCCTCGTATCACTAGCAGTCGAGATGACAGGCATCTCATCCGCACGGCTGTAACGGATCGTGCAGCCATGTCTCGATACCTGAGTCAACAGATGGGGACGTTTGCAAGAGAACAACCATCTGCATGAATAGTTCGACGACGTTTGCAGCAGCATGGACTATCAGGTCGGAGACCATGGCTGCAGATACCCTTGACGCTGCATCACAGACAGGAGCGCCTGCGATGGTGTACTCAACGACGAACCTGGGTGCACTAATGGCAAAACGTCACTTTTTTGTATAATCCAGGTTCTGTTTACAGCATGATGATGGTCGCATCCGTGTTTGGTGACATCGCAGTGAACGCACATTGGAAGCGTGTATTCGTCATCGCCATACTGGCGTATCACCCGGCGTGATGGTGTGATGTGCCATTGGTTACACGTCTCAGTCACCTGTTGTTCGCATTGACGGCACTTTGAAGAGTGGACGCTACCTTTCAGATGTATTACGACCCCTAGCTCTACCCTTCATTCGATCCCTGCGAAACCCTACATTTCAGCAGGATAATGCACGACCGCATGTTGCAAGTCCTGTACGGGCCTTTCTGGATACAGAACATGTTCGACTGCTGCCCTGGCCAGCACATTCTACGGGTCTCTCACCAATTGAAAACGTCTGGTTAATGGTGGCCGAGCAGCTGGCTCGTCACAATACGCCAGTCACTACTCTTGATGAAATGTGGTATCGTGTTGAAGCTGCATGGGCAGCTGTACCTGTACACGGCATCCAAGCTCTGTTTGACTCATTGCCGAAGCGTATCAATGCCGTTATTACGGCCAGAGGTGGTTGTTCTGGGTACTGATTTATCAGGACCTATGCACCCAAATTGCGTGAAAACGTAAAGACATGTCTGTTCTAGTATAATATATCTGTCCAATCAATAGCCGTTTATCATCTGCATTTCTTCTTGGTGTAGCAATTTTAATGGCCAGCAGTGTGTTTGCGCATACCAGATGGTCCTCTCAGTGGCGGCTAAGTAGTTGGACTAATTGTTGTTGTGCGGGGAAGGTAGGAAATTGGGGCAAGTTGGTCACGGTTGGCCCCCTTTACAGGTTCATCAGATTCCTGAAGAACTTCTTCGGCGGCTTCGCGGTGATGCTGTGGGTGGGCTCGCTGCTGTGCTTCATCACGTTCAGCATCCAGAGCATCGAGGCGGACTACGACCACCTGTACCTGGGCGTGGTGCTGGTCACGGTGGTGATCATCACGGGGCTCTTCACGCACTACCAGCAGAGCAAGAGCGGCAAGGTGCTGGAGGCGTTCCAGAGCATGCTGCCCGAGCAGGCCACCGTCATCCGCGACGGCCGCAAGCTGGTCGTGTCCGCCGAGGACATCGTGCTGGGAGACGTGGTCGACCTCAGGGCCGGCGACAAGGTGCCGGCCGACATGCGCATCATCGAGTGCCAGGGCCTCAAGGTCTCCCCTCTCGCCTTACTTACTTGTTTACTAGTCGCAACCTGCCACGTGTTACTCTGGCTCCGTCCAGTCACCTATCTCCTCCTCCCCCTGCCTTTGTCGATCTCCTCCTCCTTCCCCTCTCCTAACCCCTCTCTCTGTCCATCAACTTCTAACCCCTCTCTTTGTCCATCAACTTCTAACCCCTCTCTCTGTTCATCAACTCCTAACCCCTCTCTCTGTCCATCAACTTCTAACCCCTCTCTCTGTCCATCAACTTCTAACCCCTCTCTCTGTTCATCAACTCCTAACCCCTCTCTCTGTTTGCCGGCCGCGGTGGTCTAGCGATTCTAGGCTCTCAGTTCGGAACAGTGCGACTACCACAGTCGCAGGTTCGAATCCTGCCTCGGGCAAGGATGTGTGTGATGTCCTTAGGTTAGTTAGGTTTAAGTAGTTCTAAGTTCTAGGGGACTTATGACCACAGCAGTTGAGTCCCATAGTGCTCAGAGCCATTTGAACCATTTTTGAACCTCTCTCTGTCCATCAACTCCTAACCCCTCTCTCTGTCCATCATCTCCTAACCCCTCTCTCTGTCCATCAACTCCTAACCCCTCTCTCTGTCCATCATCTCCTAACCCCTCTCTCTGTCCATCAACTTCTAACCCCTCTCTCTGTCTATCAACTCCTAATACCTCTCACCCCACCTCCTGCTGCCTCTCTCTTTCCCCCTTTCTCTGTCCAAATTCTGCTCCTCCCTTTCTTTCCATCTTCTCCTGCACCGTCTCTCTGTCCTCACCTCCTGTATCCATTTCCACCAACCCCTCTGTCCGTCTCCTCTTCCTCCCTCTCTAGGATTGGTAAGGTTTAGGAATGGTATCAGGGCACATGGGCTGCTGGAGTGGAATGCTGACCCCATTTGAGGATACAAAAATTTATTTTCATCACGTTAATTAAAACAGAGCAGTGATAACACAATGATGAATTAGTATTTGCAATGGCAAATTATTCAATTTTATAAAACCAATGAGAATAATTCAAAAATATTTAAAAGTAAAACAGCCTTATGGGCCCTACTTCAAATTAATAAAGACAATTACTTTACACATATATACCTTCAACATGACTAGAGATCTGAGCTTACTAGTCAATTATCAGGCCTTGTGAATATGAAAAATAACAATTTACAAAAGCTATTAGGTTTCATAAAATACTGAAATAACAAGACCTCATAAATACGTGAATTAAGTATTATGAAAAACTTTGGCAATATGCTGTAATGATAGCCTGAAAGATCTGCACGGTAATCCGCGCATTATCGACGTTTGTCGTCTGAATTCCGTGATCGAGACCTCAAGTGACAACAACAGGGAGGAAGACCTGCGCACACCAATAACGACTACTGGAACACACAAACCCAGTATTAATGTAATACGCAGTTCACTAGTACACTAAAACCAACAGCCAAGCCCAGAGTAGCTAGTGTGACAACTGCAGTTACTATTAAAGCAATAGTTCATCACACAATCTCCAGCGACGTGAAATTTTACTTGATAAAACTATAAACCACAACTATTTCGAGGTGATAATGACAAGACAATCCTCACACAACTTTAAATACCAAAGCACCGTTTGACGGGGCAAAATTGTTAATATTATAGTTGCCAACTAAAAGAAGATAGGCAATTCCGATCTAAATTGGCGGCTGAGGTTTTATACAGATTCATAAAACTGACCACTTAACACATTAAAAATAATAACAAAAAAAAAGGAATCGCCGAGCATCGTTCATACTTAGTGCAACGGAACCAGACCACAGAGCAGTTACATGGACTTACAACACCAAGTATCCTGGACCCACATCCAAGTGATTTAAGGAATGAATAGCGAAAATCAAAGTGGCTGCACGGAGCAATGACATCAAAAAGTTCCACCACAAAATGGCTTACCATTTAAAGTTAGTCTAGGAGCCCGCCGTTAACAAAAAATGGTTCAAATGGCTCTAAGCACTATGGGACTTAACATCTGAGGTCATAAGTACCCTAGAACTACTTAAACCTAACTGACGTAAGGACATCACACACATCCATGCCCGAGGCAAGATTCCAACGTGTGACTGTAGCAGGCGTGCGGTTCCGGTCTGAAGTGCGTAGAACCGCTCGGCCACGGCGGCCGGCTCGCCGTTAACATGCACGCAAGACTAAACTCCCGCGCTCTCCTCAGGATTCGAGACAGACACGACTCAGAGCCAGGCGCCGGAATGTCAACACAGTGCGTCCTCGCACCACACCGAGCGCCGACTGCCTATTCGCGATGCTCCGTGCACTGTCTTCCCTCTGTCACTGCCGCCAACCGAGACTCCGTCACTGCCCCGACCGAGTCTCCTCTAACACGCTAGCCGTGACCGCACTAAATAGAGAGCGCTAAACAGCCAAGGCGCCGCAAAGCGCGTAAATTGGACAGAGAAAGTATCCTGCCAAGAGCATCGGAAGAAGTCACGGCTCTATAATCTTGAGCCTTGTTTACTGTTAATGCAAATTCAGATCCTGTAGCAGTATCGTAATATGAGCCAATAGGCCAAATGTATGTAATTTTCCTGTTTGTTAACAACGTTTCCCTTATATACATATCCTTTATATGTCCAAACTTTTACTGCAGTAACATGCAAAACTTTGAAGTAGGTCTGTTGAGTACTTTTTGAGATTTTTGATAACAACATTCCCCTTTATATACAACATATACATTTATATCTTATTTATACTAAAAATAGTTAGCTTATGTTCATCTGTTTGCAGAAGCTATGTTGATCTTTGCAGAGGCCATTTTTGTTCTCCAGAAACGACATATGGAAGTCTGTGGGTTCCTTAATCGGTTACTATCACTAACGCATAGTATGGATCATGCATATTCAGAGTATCCAACGAAAATGTTAGAAAAGTCATCTCTGAAGAGAGAACCTCCACTCACCTCTCCTTACCTGACCCAACCCTCCACCCTGCCCCACCTCCCTTAGCTCTGCCCTCTCCTCCCCCTCCTCCCCTATCCGAACTCACCTCGTCTCTCTTCTCCTCGCATCTCCTACCTCGATGCTCATCTCCTTGCCTCTTCGCCCTTCCCCTGTCCTCTCCTTTTCACTCCTTCGCACTCCCCTCCTACTCTCTCCTCAACAGCTCCTTCATCCACCACTTTGCTCTCGGCCAATCGGTTGTCAACGACGTGCTCTTGGCCATTGACCGCAATTTCCCACTGTTCTTGGACGATTTGCTGTCCATTAGAGGTATGTGCTCTGTAGTGGAGGACCAGTGTGCAGGTACTTGTTACAACTAATAATAACAAATTAATTTTATTATTATTACCGTTACATGCTAGGTTCTAACACTGTAGTGAGGCCATCAGTAGCAGACCTATTCTACCTAAAAATTGCTGCAAGTTTTACCGTGATTTACAAGATAAGGCACTTTGACATTACGCTGTGTACAAACTAACCACATCGTGGTATATACTGCAAAATGGGTGGAAATATTAACATATGATACTTTGACATTACATTGCTCGTATATAAATTAATGACGACATGGTAAATTCTGCAAAATTACGGAAAAACGTTAGTCTAGCCACTCTTCGAAGCGAATTGAGTATGTGATAGGGCGTTATCCACCAGAAAATGGTTTCCAATATTATTATAATTAATGGTTCAAAATTGCTGCTTTCAAGTACTGTACCTTAATTTACACAATTACCAGCAAAGTATTGAGCATTTTATGTAATTTGCTATAATTGTAGCTGATTTTTTTTGGCAAACAGCCTCTGAGTATAAGACTGTGGAACAAATAAACCGCTGCTACGAAAAAACACGTCCCCTGAATTCTTGCACTGCCTCCGTTCATCCATTTGTGAGCACGTCCCTTAAATATTTGGAAGCTATGTATATGCATGATCTGCACTATACGTTCTTGATCGCAACAGACACAGCCAATGACGTGCATATGATGTTTTTGGGGAATTAAAATCTTCTCTCTAAAAATCAACGTAGATTCTACAAATAGACATCTGGTGAAACTCAGATCGCTCTGTTCCTCCATGAGATCCATAGTGCTGTAGACAACGCCACTCAAGCTGATGCCGTGCTGTTTGACTTCAGGAACGAATTTGACACTGTCCCGCACTGCCAATCAACAGCACTGCCATTCAATGAAAAAAAATACGTTCCTAATGAGTATCTGACCAGATTTGTGATTGCATTTAAGGCTTCCTTGTAGATAGAACTGAATATATAGCTCTTAATAGAACGAAATCGGCAGATGTATTTTCCGGAGTATCCCAAGTTGGAGTGCTAGGACTGTTACCGTTTACAATGTATGTAAATGATGTAGTAGAAAGCGCCTCTTTGAGACTGTTCCCAGATGATGTGGTTTTCTATACGAAAGTAGCAGCGCCAGAAAACAGTTTCGACTTGCAGAATGACCCACAGAGCATTGATTAGTGCTGCAGGCTATGGAAGCTGTCCCAGAATGTAAATACATGTAACATATTTAGCATCGTAGGAAAAGAATGTACAACTACACTATTGATAACGCATTGCTGCAAATAGCATCTACCGTAAAACATTTACGAGTAACTGTTAGGGTCACTCCAAAGGAAATGCGCACTATTTTTGTAAAAATACAATTTTCATTCTGCATGTGTGAAAGTTTTACAGTGTGTAGACACATCCTTCCCGCTTGTTTTCAAACTTAGTTCAGCCTGTTCCCGTGAGTGGCGCCGTCGCACCATGTCTTCAAGATGGCTGCTACACTTGACGTTCCTCAGAAGCAACGTGCTGTCATTGAATTCCTCTGCTGTGAAAACAAGACAGTGGGAAACATCCACAGGAAGTTGAAAAAGGTGTATGGAGATGCTGCTCTCGATCGCAGCACAGTTAGTCTGTGGGAAGCAGGTTACGTGATTAAAGCGGGCACGGCAATATTGAGGATTGTCCTCGCAGCGACAAGCCTTGTACTGCACACACTCCACACAATGTGCAGAGAGTTAACGACTTGGTGATTGCTGACTGACGCATCGCAGTGAACGAATTGTCACGCTACGATTGGATATGGGAAGAAAGGGTTTGCAGAATACTTAAAGTGTTGACGTTAAAAAAGGTTTGTGCCATGTGGGTTCCCAGGATCACAAAACTCGGATGGACAACACTGAAAAACCCTCCTTACAGTCCTGACCTGGCTTCATGCGACTATCATCTCTTTGGGAAACGGAAGATTCTCTTCGTGGAACAAGGTTTGAAGATGATGACTCCCTTGTGCACGGTGCGAAACAGTGGCTCCAACACGTTGGACTAGAATTTTACCTGCGGGTATACAGGCGCTGGTTCCAAGATGGCGTAAGGCAGTTGAGAAGGATGGAAATTACGTGGAGAAATGAAAATATTGTTCCTAGAGGATGTATCTACACACTGTAAAACTTTCAAACATGTGGTATAAAAGATGGATTAAAAAAAATAGTGTGCATTTCTTTTGGAGCGACCGTCGTATCTAGAGCGACCTTAAGTGGAATGACCACATAAAACAAACGATGGGAACAGCAGATGCCAGACTGAGATCCACTGGAAGAATCTTAAGAAAATGTTATTCATCCTGGAAAGAACTGGCTTAGAAGTCGCTTATTTCACCGATTCTTGAGTATTGTTCATCAATCTGGGAACCTTACCAGGTAGGGCTGATAGAAGAGATAGAAAAGACACACCGAAGAGCGGCGTATCCGCTTACGGGATTCGTTCGGTAGGCGGGAGAGCGCTACAGAGATGCTCAACGAACCCCACTAGCAGCCGTTACAACAGAAGCTTTGTGCATCACGGAGACGTTTACTATTGTAATTTCTATAGAGTTCTCTCCAGGAAAAGTTGGACAACATGTTATTGCCTCCCAAAACGATCAAGACGAGAAAATTCGAGGATTTACAACTAATTCAGCGACTTAGGCACAGTAATCCCTGCCACGTCCCATTCGCGAGTGAAACAGGGAAGAGGGGGTTAGTTGTATCTGAAGTACCCTCCACCTCAGACTATTAGGTGGCTTCGGAGTATGGTGTAAATGATGCAGCTATATATACAGGGTGGTTGGAAATTCCCGTTACAAATTTCTAGGACTTGTGGAGGGGAGTGAGTACGTAATATTTTGAATAGGAACACATGTCCGGAAACGTAACGTTTTCTTGCTACAGCCGTTTGAAAACCTGTTTGCTAGGTAGGTTTGCAACAGAGTAGTCATAGTGATGGTTGCTTACGTCAGATCGGCTGATGTCATTTGACATTCTATCCTACCTCACTGACTTGGTTGAGCATCATTCACGCATCTGTCGGTGTTGGAGCAACGTGGTTGAGCCGGCCGGGGTGGCCGAGCTATTCTATGTTCTTCAGTTGAAACGTCCTCTTTGAACGATTATACATGACTGTGCTTAAACTGACACACAATATTTTTTTAGCGCAACGCAATCTGACTTTCAAAAATCCCTACAAAAGAATGGCCCTGACTAACACTAACCTATACCTTTCACAAATCACTTACCTCACCAAAAATCTTCGTTACTCGAACTACTGCAATACAGCGAGCGCCACTACTGCCAACTAAATAAAATATTCAAACTACAGAAGGTACTAACTACTGATAGGCATAGTTAGCAAATGAAAGACTTTAATAGAGAACAAACAATGTGTTTACCTTAATAGTCATAATGTATATAGCAGTTCATGACATCCAGTCTTACAAATTTCGAAACTCCGCCATCTCTCTCCCCACATCCACCACTGCTGGCGGCTCACCTCCAACTGCGCAGCGCTACGCGCTGTTAACCTTCAGCTGCCCAACACTACAATGGCGAGTATTACAACAATGCCAACCAGCCACTGACTGCACACAGCAGAGCCAGTGATTTTTCATACAGAGCGCTATGTGGCGTTACCAATAAAAAAACCTAAACAGCCTACTTACACAGTCTGGAACCGCGCGACCGCTACGGTCGCAGGTTCTAATCCTGTCTCGGGCATGGGTGTGTGTGATGTCCTTAGGTTAGTTAGATTTAAGAGTTCTAAGTTCTAGGGGACTGATGACCTCAGAAGTTAAGCCCCATAGTGCTCAGAGCCATTTTAACCATTTTTGAACATGGTTGAGCACAAGTTTGCAGAAAACGCCGACATTATCTTACTGAATGGAGAACCTCACGACAATGGAAGAGCTGCTCGTCGCCTTTATCAAGATAGTTTTCCACAACTTCAGACTAAATCGCATCCCCTTTTCGCCACAATCACGCAGCGGTTTCGGGAAAGGGTACCTTTACCAGCGGCAGGCATGACTGGCGCTCCAGGGAAGCCCCCACACGCCCGAACTGGTAGAGGCGTTAGCGCTTCACGTTGATGAGAACTCGTCAACAAGTGCACGAGCAGTCTCATTGTCTATTAATGAGTGGAACTGTGAACACGGGTTCCTGTTCAAAATATTATGTACTCACTCCACACTACAAGTCCTAGAAGTTTGTAATGGGAATTTCCGACCACTCAGTACATATTAAAGGGTCATACTATGACACATAGAATGTTGTAGATTTTTTATTAAATTCTATTTTACAAAAATCAAGATATAGAAAACAGTGAGTACTAGTCTCAACCGTTTAAGTCATGCTGCATTGTCACAAAGTCAGTGAAATTTTGGCTGACATTATGGCCGGGGAGTATGACTTATGTCACATTCAATTAGCTACAACAACGTTTCCATAGAATATTCCACATATGCAGATTGTAAACACAACTGTATTTGTAAGTTGATATTTCCATAAGGATGTCAACACTGAATATAACTAACTGTCAAGCGGCTAAGCGTTTAAGCGGTTGACACTAGTAATCACTTTTTCCCACACTGCAACCTTTCCAAATAAAGATTTTAACTCCAGCAATACCAAGGCATGTTACTTACCGCGTATTACCAAGGGAGGGAGACCGGGCTTTGTGCGAAACCGGAATTTTTTAAAAAAAATTCCTTAATTGTTATTGAAGTATATAACAGTATATAACAGCCTGAAAATGCGTTTTAGCATATTCTTAGCGATATCAAAAGAGTTCCAATAACGTGTTGTACCGACTTTATGACCAACGGAAAAATACAAAAAGTGCAAATTTCGTTCATTGTTATGACTTTTATTCTCATCATACTTTGTAAGGAGGTATTGATGTGTAAGTAAGGCACCGCAGATACTGATGTGTAAGTAAGGCACCGAACCCTTCAATGGTAAAGTGACATCTACTACTGGGAGAAGTTTAGATGAAATATTTAAAACTTTTAAGGAACCTAGCAGAAGAATTATCAAACACGATAAATATTTATTTAAAATTTTAAAATATAAGGAAACTGACTAGATTACTATACTTTCAAAAGGTGAGCTAAACTACCCGTCTTCCTTGGCAGTCCAAGTATTAATAAAAAATTTACAGCATTCAAGTTTACATATCGCTCTCTGCATGCTGACTATGTCAGTTATTTACAAGTCTGTAGGGCATTTGTTTGGCGTAATAAGACACACATGTCGATTCGGTAGCAGCAAACAGGATATCGCAGACTAGTCATTCTTCCAAGCCTCAACCTCTCCTGAGAAAAGCACACATGAGTTTCTGCCAAGTGAGTAATACATATGAGATTGCGTCACTACTGACTCGCTGACTAAGTACTTTTGCAAGCCCCAACTTGTCAGGAATCATCGAGATGGTGGAATATGAAATTGGAGACAGACATTAACATGAGATCCGTCCACTGATCGAATCGGATGCCGTATAAACCAGCACTTGACGAGTATGTCAATGCACTCCAAGCCTCAGTTGTCTGCCATTAGAACCCTGCTATATGCCAATACATATAATTTACACTACTGGCCATTAAAATTGCTACACCAAGAAGAAATGCAGATGATAAACGGCTATTCATTGGACAAATATATTATACTACAGCTGACATGTGATTACATTTGCACTCAATTTGGGTGCATAGATCCTGATAAATCAGTATCCAGAACAACCACCTCTGGCCGTAATAACGGCCTTGATACGCCTAGGCATTGACTCAAACAGAGCTTGGATCGTGTGTACAGGTACAGCTGCCCATGCACCTTCAACACGATACCACAGTTCTTCAAGAGTAGTGACTGGCGTATTGTGACGAGCCAGTTGCTCGGCCACCATTGACCAGACGTTTTCAATTGGTGAGAGATCCGTAGAATGTGCTGGCCAGGGCAGCAGTCGAACATGTTCTGTATCCAGAAAGGCCCGTACAGGACCTGCAACATGCGGTCGTGCATTATCATGCTGAAATGTAGGGTTCCGCAGGGATCAAATGAAGGGTAGAGCCACGGGTCGTAACACATCTCAAATGTAGCGTCCACTGTTCAAAGTGCCGTCATTGGGAACAAGAGGTGACTGAGACGTGTAACCAATGGCACCCCATACCATCACGTCGGGTGATACGTCAGTATGGCGATGACGAATACACGCTTCCAATGTGCGTTTGCCGCGATGTCGGCAAACGCGGATGCGACCTTCATGATGCTGTAAAAGGAACCTGGATTCATCTGAAAAAATGACGTTTTGCCATTCGTGCACCCAGGTTCGTCGTCGAGTACACCATCGCAGGCGCTCCAGTCTGTGATGCAGCGTCCAGGGTAACCGTAGCCGTGGTCTCCGAGCTGATACTCCATGCTGCTGCAAACGTCGTCGAACTGTTCGTGCAGACGGTTGTCGTCTTGCAAACGTCCCCATATGTTGACTCAGGTATCGAAACGTGGCTGCGCGATCCGTTACAGCCATGAAGATAAGATGCCTGTCATCTCGACTGCTAGTGATACGACGCCGTTGGAATCCAGCATGGCGTTCCGTATTACCCTCCTGAACCCACGGATTTCATATTATGCTAACAGTCATTGGATCTCGACCAATGCGAGCAGCAATGTCGCGATACGATGAACCGCAATCGCGATAGGCTACAATCCGACCTTTAGCAAAGTCAGAAACGTGATTGTACACATTTCTCCTCATTACACAGGCATCACAACACCGTTTCACTAGGCAACGCTGGTCAACTGCTGTTTGTGTATGAAAAATCGGTTGGAAACTTTCCTCATATCAGCACGTTGTAGGTGTCACCACCGGCGCCAACCTTGTGTGAATGTTCTGAAAAGCTAATCATTTGCATATCACAGCATATTCTTCCTGTCGGTTAAATGTCACGTCTGTAGCAATTCATCTTCGTGGTGTAGCAATTTTAATGGCCAGTAGTGTATATATCGCATAGCACTTGAATAAACTTATTCAATATAACGCATTCATGAAGAAAGCATTTTTTGTATCGCTTTAGAAAGTGGTTTAAAAATATAGACAAATAATGTAGCTACAAAATTATTAATTGCTGTATTGCGCAATTTGAGGAATCCAGAATCCAGGAATGTAGCGATCGGACACTTTAGTCTTTCCAAAACATACAGTGGCACCTATGGCACTTTAAATTGCTGCATAATGTTGAACACTATAAAAAAAACCACTATCCATCGAAGGTTTTTTAATTTTTAATTTTAGCGTAAAACCTGTTGGAAGCTTCGTTCTTTGAACCTTAATTGCATTTTAGGGCAGTACAATATAATCACTCACACTTAGATTTGAAATTGTGAAGGATTATATTTCCTCTCATTTTTTACTTGGCGATCTTTAAACTCAGTACTAGAGTATTACTGCCCTATAGCCATCAACGCAACATTCATCTTCATCACTGCTGGCCTCAACAGTTTTTAAGCGAATGAAATTATTGGTAGTTGTTTCTGATGACCCCACATTCGACATGGAATCGTGAAAAAAAGGAACTTTAAACAAGCCCACGAGATAACAAAGAATTGTTGATGTGACACCGTCAGTAACAAGATAGACTATGCCTGTGTTTTCACAAAGTACGTTGGCTTGTAGAAAAGTTTTTTCCAGAAGTAAATTTCCATGTCTAAAATCGTCAACAACATAAACGATAGCTAGAAGACAGTAATTTCATTCATTTTCTTCGTTTCGTGCTAAAACTGATGCTCATCACACAGTTGTTCAGAATCAAGCACGAGGCCCAGAGTTACATTACGCTCACCGTGATGGGACACTAAAAACAAGATAACTACAAATCGTTTCAAGTTACCCCTTTAACCCAATTTGTAAGTAGGCTGTTTAGGTTTTCTTATTGGTAACGCCACATAGCGCTCTGTATGAAAATCACTGGCTGTGCCGTGTGCAGTCTGTGGCTGGTTGGCATTGTTGTAATACTCGCCCCTGTAGTGTCGGGCAGCGGCAGCTGGATGCTAACAGCGCGTAGCGTTGCGCAGTTGGAGGTGAGCCGCCAGCAGTGGTGGACGTGGGGAGAGAGATGGCGGAGTTTTGAAATTTGTAAGAATTGGTGTCATGAACTGCTATATATATTATGACTAGTGAGGTAAATACATTGTTTGTTCTTTATTAAAATCTTTCATTTGCTAACTATGCCTATCAGTAGTTAGTGCCTTCAGTAGTTTGAATCTTTTATTTAGCTGGCAGTAGTGGCGTTCGCTGTATTGCAGTAGCTTGAGTAACGAAGATTTTTGTGAGGTAAGTGATTTGTGAAACGTATAGGTTAGTGTTAGTCAGGGCCATTCTTTCGTAGGGATTTTTGGAAGTCAGATTGCGTTGCGCCAAAAATATTGTGTTTCAGTTTAAGCACAGTCGTGTATAAATTTGTCAAAGGGGACGTTTCAAATTTTACGGTAACAATGCCATAGCACACTGTGAGGTATCCTTAGTATTCTTGTCTGGATATCGTGTTTGCTCTCAGTTGGCGTGAGATATGCAAGATGAAGTCCTGGTGATGTAAGATCGCTGTGTGCCCACATGAATGTTAATAAAGTTTGTACTTAGTTTTTGCAGCGTCGTCTTCTTTGAGTCGCGTTGTGTGTTCCAAGTTTGTTGGTTCTGAGGAAATATCCTTGAGGAAATTGTCCCTGTTGTTATTCAGCAAAGTGAAAACCCTTTCGTGCTGGTAGACATTTGGATTTATTGGCTGGCAGCTTTTCTACTATCCAGCTTCTACATCGCAAAACATTTTTTAGTATTGCACTATCTTATTACAGAGCCAATTACACATACGACAGATCTCGGGAACATTCGCTTCAGTAGTGCCTCTTGCTTCATAAATGCTTGGGGTCTTTGAAATAATCTCGAAATCAACTGAAAACGTTTGTTTGACACCACAAACGGTCGTCATGCCACAGTCACAAAAACAATGGAATTTTTAAAAGGTTACATAACCAGTTTCAATGCACTGAGATTATACATCCCGATGCAGTTTTGATCTACACTGCGTTAAAGTGTGAAATGACGGATGAACCAAAAATTGTCATGACGTCTTGTGACCCATTTCTGCAGCCTATTTTTCCTAATATTTGGAAGAAGTATGGTTTTAATTACAGTTTTCAAAATTTGTGATTACCTTTGAAACTGACGACACAAATCGTCGAACTAGTTATGTAACGTTTTAAGAGTTTCATTGTTTCAGTGACTGCGGCTTGACGACCGTTTGGGATGTCAAATAAAGATTTTAAATTTCATTGAATCACACTCCTTGATGACAGTTACGTCGAAATACAAAACCAAAGTCAGTTGGTTGTTTACGGTATTAAGTTTGGGTAGAAATATTGAGAAAAGTTTACAAAAGGCATGAAATTTAGTATGCATAACGATATGTGTTGTACATAAATCGGGTGTTGTAGTACTGGTGCTTATATATGAAGGTATGCTTTTACAAACTCTTTTGTAAGCAGTACATGTAATTTGACTAGCGTATTGGACTTTGGGCGATCTTTTCAACACTGATTTTTGTTATATATTCTTGGTGCTTTTCGTGTTATCTAATTAATCTGACAGTGTAAAAACATACGTGGAATTTTGAGTATGACAAAGTTGTGAATCTGCTGCGTTTTGAATGAGTTATTTACGACGTAATAAGATTTGCACTTATCTCGAATAATCCTCAATGTAGCAAGTTTGAAGGGAAGTGCGAGTTTTACCGGATTCGGCGTCGCCTGAGGGTTATGATGGGATATAAACTCCAGCAAAGTTGATTAGTTGTTCATTTATGAAGTTTCTTAAATTCTGTGTCGCTTGAAATCAAATATTGCTTCTTTTTTATCCCGCCTGGTAGGGGGTGCGTGTGGATCTGCTCCTGTGAACTGCTTCTGCAAAATAGGTCGAGAGGGAAGGACGCGAGTAGGAGCAGAGAAAGGTGAAGTACTTCGGTACTGCGTGTAAATTTAAAGCACCTTTACTATAGGAAGAATATGAATACATAAACTGTAACTTAACTGAGATGAGCACGTAGGTGCGAAGCTGTACATCAATAAAATCTAACATCGGCTAGAAGTTACAAAGGCAAAATCTGTAGTGGCTTGCCCACTATGAAACAGAAACAATGTTGCTTGGTCGTCTAGTCGGAATCAAATGGGCTGAATCTGAAGCGGCGCTCGTAGAGCTGCACAGCGCCGGTTAGAGGGTGCTGTCGTCGGTGTCGGTGACATAGTGCCAATCTACGTTGTGACATCGTAGCTATCGATACCACAGTTTCCATGTTTTGGTGATTTTAAAGGTTGTTTACAAGACTTAGTGTATCAGAGACTATATTGAGTATCATTCTTTTTTCAATGATCGGCCGGCCGCGGTGGTCTCGCGGTTCTAGGCGTGCAGTCCGGAACCGTGCGACTGCTACGGTCGCAGGTTCGAATCCTGCCTCGGGCATGGATGTGTGTGATGTCCTTAGGTTAGTTAGATTTAAGTAGTTCTAAGTTCTAGGGGACTAATGACCACAGCAGTTGAGTCCCATAGTGCTCAGAGCCATTTGAACCCTTTTTCAATGATCTGGTATTGTTTTATTGCGTAGTTTCATTCATTATAGGAATTTTGGCTTATCACTAATTTTCGTTATATGAAAGAGATGACTAAGTCTTTTACGTCCGTAAGCACCTCATCATTTTAGATACTACTGAGAACATTATTATTCAAATTACGAACATTAATCTTTACTTAGAAGTGGAGAAATGTCAAGCGAATTTACTGAGTCCACTTCTGACGTAACTTCCATAAGATAACGCGGGTTTCTCCAGACCACGTTACCGAAAATTAAATAGATCACTTTCATAAGCCGCAAGTTCCAACACTATCTGTTAGATGTCAGAAATAGAAGAGGGGCAGACGTTGGAAGTGACCACCACCTAGTTTTGGCGGAATTCAGACTGAAGATAGTGGCAAATAGAACCAAGCTAAATTACAGGTACAAGAAAATAGATGTGGTAAGGTTAAAAGACCAGCAGATCAAAGAAACATTTGCCCTTGAACTACAAAACAGATTCCAGGTCCTATCTGAAGAAAACTTTATGGAAGAGGGAATTGAAACATGCTGGCAAAATATCAAAGATAGTTATTTAGATGTGGGAGAAAAAATCTTAGGATTTAAGGCACATCAAAGGAAGGAATGGATCTCCGATGCTACATGGAATGAAATCAGCTACAGGAAAGAACTAAACCTTAAGTTAAATTTTTGTAATACAAGAGCGCAAAGAGCGAAGCACATAAAGAATTCACGGAGGCGAACAAAGAGTGAAAATATTGCTACGTCGAGATAAAAGGAAATGGATAGATGCGCAAGCAAAATTATCAGAAGAGGCAGCAAGACAAGGAAATATGAAAGAGATCTACAATATTACCAAACGGTTGTCAATGAAGAACTTCAGACATGAAGGACCAGTTAAGAAGAAGGATGGGGTGATGCTTACAACTCAACAGGCACAGCTACAGAGATGGGAGGAGCACTTCAAGGAACTGTTAAATTGTGAAGACAACCAGGAGGAACAAGTAAGAGATGTTCCAGAGGAAGTCGAAGAAGATCAAGATATAAATTTGCACTGCCCCACAATAGACGAAATGAGGATTGACTTGAAAACACTAAAAAATACAAAGGATCCAGGCCTAGACAACATAGCACCGGAGCTCTTAAAAGCCGATACTGAAAGTACTGTTAAAATGCTCTATCCTTTGCTGAAGCATATTTGGCTTGAAGAGAAATCTCCAAAGGAGTGGAAAAATGGTTTGATGGTAAAGGTCCCAGAAAAGGGAAATTCGTCAGACTCTAACAACTGGCGTGGTATTGCATTGTTGTTAGTGCCCAGTAAGGTCCTTCGCCAGAATTATTTGAAACATAATTAAAGAATCCCTTGAAAAGCAAGTGCGTAAAGAACAGGCCGGTTTTAGGGCACAACGCAGTTGTATTGATCTTATTAACACTCTTAGGATAATTTTAGAGCAAAGCAAAGAATTTCAAGCAAGCATGTACTTGGCATTCATTGATTTTCAAAAGGCCTTCGATTCCGCGAAACATAAAGTGCTCTGTCAGTTCTTGCGGAAGTATGGCATACCACAGATCTTAAACATCATAAAAGATGTATATGATGGCTACAAATGCTGCGTCCTCCACAAGGGAAATACGACAGAGCCCATAAAAGTAACAACTGGAGTCCGGCAGGGTTGCATTTTGACACCAACACTTTTTCTACTTGTTCTAGTCTCTGTTATGAGAAGAGTCACAGCAGGCAGGAGATGAGGAATCCAGTGGGGGATCCATGAACGTCTGGAGGATTTGGATTTTGCGGACGACATAGTTTTATTAGCTCCAAGGCTGACTGATATGCAGGCTAAATTAAACTTGCTGAAAGAAGAAGCAGAGACTGCTGGCCTCAAGATAAATACAGGTAAAACAAAGGAAATGAAAGTAAATTCAGGGAACACGGAGGTGCCACTGTTAATAGGTGATCAGTTGGTGGAGACTGTCAACTGGGTAATATAGTGGCGGAAGATGGTGGAGCTGGAGATCACGTGAAAAACCGCATTAAAAAGGCAAATGCTGCCTTCATACAATTGTATCCAATATGGAAAAATAGAAATATCACGTACAAAACAAAAATCCGTATTTTTAAAACAAATGTGAAGGCTGTCCTTCTGTACGCCAGTGAAAGCTATAAAATAGATAAAAAGATAACATCCCAGTTACAAAGCTTCATAAATGTCTTCGACAGTACCAGAAAAAATATGTAATGAGGAGCTCTGGCGAATAACAAACCTATAGAACACGAGATACGAGAGAGCAAGTGGGGCTATTTGGGGCACACCTTGAGACAACCAGATGGAGCCATCGAGAGAAAAGCATTGGAATGGAATCCCCAGGGAACAAGGAAGAGAGGAAGGCCAAGGGACACATGGAAGAGGACAGTGGAAGGGGAAGCAAACAGAGTTGGTAAGACCTGGGCAAAATTGAGTCTAATGGCCAAAGACAGAGGCGGATGGCGAGTTCTCCTGGATGCCCTATGCCCCCATAGGGAGCGAAGAAATGAAGTCACTTCTGACGAGATCAGTTATTTGGCTATTGATCATAAAAGTGCAGTGATCAATGTGTTATTGTTGTGGTCTTCAGTCCTGAGACTGGTTTGATGCAGCTCTCCATGCTACTCTATCCTATGCAAGCTTCTTCATCTCCCAGTACCTACTGCAATCTACATCCTTCATTTCTTGGTCTCCCTCTACTATTTTTACCCTCCACGCCGCCCTACAATACTAAATGGGTGATCCCTTGATGCCTCAGAACATGTCCTACCAACCGATCCCTTCTTCTAGCCAAGTTGTGCCACAAACTCCTCTGCCCCCCAATTATATTCAATACCTCCTCATTAGTTATGTGATCTCCCCATCTAATCTTCAGCATTCTTCTGTAGCACCGCATTTCTAAACCTTCTATTCTCTTCTTGTTCAAACTATTTATCGTCATGTTTCACTTCCATACATGACTACACTCCATAGAAATATTTAGAGAAACGACTTCCTGACACTTACATCTATACTCGACGTTAACAAATTTCTCTTCTTCAGAAACGCATTCCTTGCCATTGCCAGTCTACATTTTTTATCCTCTCTAGGCTTCGACCTGTGGTGTCACCGCCAGACACCACGCTTGCTAGGTGGTAGCCTTTAAAACGGCCACGGTCCGTTAGTATACGTTGGACCCGCGTGTCGCCACTATCAGTGATTGCCGACCGAACGCCGCCACACGGCAGGTCTAGAGAGACTTCCTAGCACTCGCCCCAGTTGTACAGCCAACTTTGCTAGCGATGGTTCACTGACTTTTACGCTCTCATTTGCCGAGACGATAGTTAGCATAGCCTTCAGCTACGCTATTTGCTACGACCTAGCAAGGCGCCAGTATCCGTACTATTGATATTGTGAATCATGCACCATAAAGAGCGACGTTCTCCATTAATGGATTAAAGTTAAGTATTCCACCAGCTACATCCGTTTTTCTCAATTCTAATTCCCTTGTCATGTTCCAGACCTCCCGCCAGCCTGCGTAAGCTAAAACGCTTGCATTTCGGCCTCCTTTAGTAACCCTGTGTTGGCTCTCCTGCCAACCACAACACTGGCGACGAGAGTAAAAGTGTTCTTACCTAAATTGCCCTGATTTACTTGTGTAGTGGCTTCGCCACAATCTCCAGATGTACTGTCAGAATTTTATCGCTTACAGAATCAGCAGATGCAGGCCTTACTGGATGCCCTTGGACAGCTCGTCCAGAGTCAACGTGCGATGCAAAATGATGCGGCAGCAGCCGCTTCACCGCTAACGGAGCCACAACACGCTGTTCCACCCACTTTTCGACCTTTTGATGCTGCACTGGGAAGCTGGACGGAGTGGTCACGCCTATTTGGATTCCATCTCGCTGCCTACAGAATTCAAGTTAACGAGCGGCAGCCTTTTTTGTTGTCCTCAGTAGGCGTGACCACGTACCGTGTGATAGTCAAATTATTTCCCCTACGCGACGGAGCAACTCTGTCCTATGAAGAAATTTTGTCTGCATTGGATGCATATTTCAAAGAATCAGTCAGTGTAGTTGTCAAACGGTATAACTTCTTTCGTACAAAACGTACGACAGGTCAGACTAATCGGGAGTGGGTTGCAACCTTGCAAGGCCTTACTAGGGATTGTCCTTTTGAGTGTCAATGTGGACTCCCTTATTCGGATACTATGGTACGTGATGCAATTGCACAGAACGTTTCTGATTTTCGTATAAGGGAACAGATTTTGAAACTAGTCAACCCCTCCCTTCAACAAGTGATGGACATATTGGATTGGCAGGACACACTTGACTTTGCTCAGGAATCATTTGAAACTTCGCAGCAGTGTGTCAGGTTAACCGGCCCGTCGGACGAGCTGCACGGAGCAGTAAACAGCCCTCGCGCCCGGCCGCGCCGCTGCCGCCAGGCTCTCAGCCACGTGTGCCGCGCCGGCACTGCCGCGCCGGCACGCAAATGCAGTGATCAGATCATGCCCGCGGTGTGCTACTAAACATTCGCGTGAGAACTGCCCGTCACGCCAGGCTATTTGCTTTTATTGTAATAAAAAAAGGACATGTTCAGAGTGTTTGCCAGAAAAAGCTCAGATCAGAAGCTCAACACCGTTCCAGGCCCTTTGCTTCGCGCCGGAATCGGAATCGAACCAAGGATACTCAGGCTCGCGAAACTTCGCACATGGAAATTCATGTAGTTCATTCCACTCCGAGCAGTGCCACTCTCTCTAACAGTGACTGTGTTCGTCCCAAAAATAGTGTGCATCGACATCGCCGGAACTCCCGTCAAGTCGCAAGTGATTTTGTACCAGTGTCAGTTCACGTTGCACGACACAGTCGCTCTTGTCAGCAGGACAATAAACTTTTTGTAGATTTGGACATTAATGGCAAAGTGAAACCATTCCAGCTCGATACCGGAGCTGCAGATTCACTGATCAATCACGACACTTTCAAACTGCTGGACACACCTCCGATGCGTGCCGCAAATGTTCAGTTAACCACCTATTCAGGTCAAGAGATCCCTGTGTTAGGACAGTGCAGCCTTCTTGCAACATACAAAGGACAAACAAAACTGGTGTCATTTTACGTCCTTCGTTCTTCTTCTGCAGTCAACTTGTTTGGTTTCGATTTATTTCAGTTGTTTAACTTGTCTATAGTAAATCAGGTCCTCTCAGCGAACCAGACTGTGCCTTCAGAAGGGTTCCTCGTCTATGTGAAGAATGCACACCTTTTTGCACCGGGCCTCGGTTGCGCTAAGAACTATAAAGCACATTTGGAACTGAAAGTAAACGCGCAACCGAAATTTTTCAGAGCGCGCAATGTTCCCCAGACATTACACGATTTGGAACCACAAGGTGTAATTGAACGTGTGCAAGCTTCTCTCTGGGCATCACCCTTAGTCATTTTGCCAAAATCTTCGGAAAATTGAGACTTTGTGTGTACTTCAAGGCAACTAGTGATTGCAACTTTTCCTTTACCCCGCCCGGAAGATCTTTTTGACAAACTGTGCCCGGGTAAATATTTTTCGAAGTTGGACCTCGCAGATGCGTACTTGCAGCAAATTATCTGGACGATATTGTGATCTCCGGAAAGACGGAAGAAGAACATTTGGCCAATCTCAGAACATTATTTCAGGTATTGCGACAAAATGGTCTTCGCTTGCGGAAGGACAAATGTGTGTTTTTTGCTCTGGACTTGCCATACTTGGGACATGTACTCAATGCCCAAGGCATACATCCCAGTCCCACGCACCTTCGTGCCATACAAGACTTGCATTCGCCGCAGAATTTGAAGCAGCTACAGTGTGTGCTGGGAAAAAATAATTATTATCGCCGTTATATACCACACGCCTCTTCCATTTCAGCTCCGCTTCATCGCTTACGCCGTAAAGGTGTTCCGTTCGTCTGGACGACGGAATGCGAACGCGCATTTCCCCAGTTGGAATCGGCGTTGCTTTCCAATACTTGCCTTACGCCATTCGATCCCTAGAAGCCCCTTTTGTTGATGGTGGATGCATCGGATTTCGGGATCGGTGCTGTGCTTGCGCACAAAGATGGATCGCACGATCGCCCTGTTTCCTTTGCGTCCAAATTGCTCTCGTCTGTGCAAAGAAATTATTCATATATCGAGAAAGAAGCATTGGCTCTAGTAATTGGTGTTACAAAGTTTCATGATTTCTTGTATGGTCGTCACATTACCATAATCACAGACCACAAACCTTTGACATCGCTTTTTCATCCGACCAAGCATGTACCTCCACGTACAGCACAGAAATTCATTCGCTGGTCTATTTTCCTCTCCATTACCGCTACGATATCTTGTATCGGTCCACTGCTAAGCACGGAAACGCCGATGCGTTGTCCCGCTTGCCTGTTGCTGGGGATAGGACATTCGATTCCTCCGAACTTGCTTGCATGTTCATTGATGCGGAAACCGTTGACGTGGTCGAATCGTTTCCGATTGATTTTCGTCGTGTAGCTACAGCCACAGCTGCCGACCCTGTCCTTGCTCCCGTTCTGCGTTTTGTTGCTACGCAATGGCCCTTGTCAAAGTCACGGATCGGGGACCCGTTGGTTCGCCGATTTTTTGCTCACAAGGACAGACTTTTTGTACGACGTGGTTTTTTGCAGTTGCGTTCTGATAATGATCAGTCCACGGTCGTGGTCCCACGTTCGTTACAGTCCTCTGTCTTACAGCTTCTCCATCAAGGACATTGGAGCATAGTGAGAACGAATCAACTTGCTCGTCAGCACTGTACTTGGTTCGAAATCGATGCCGCGATTACGAATATGTGCTCTTCTTGCATGGTGTGTGCCGAACAACAATCAGCACCACCGCGGAAATTCTTTGCATGGCCAAAAGCCACTTCCCCTTGGCAACGCTTACACATCGATTTTGCTGGTCCATTCTGGAATGCTCGATGGCTGGTTGTGGTAGATTCATGCAGTAATTTTCCTTTTGTTGTCCGGATGTCTTCCACGACGTCATCTGCCACCATCCAAGCGTTGTCCGCTATCTTTTGCATTGAAGGTCTTTCACAGACTATTGTTTCTGACAATGGCCCACAATTCATGTCCGCAGAATTTCAAAAAAATGGTTCAAATGGCTCTGAGCACTATGGGACTCAACTGCTGTGGTCATTAGTCCCCTAGAACCTAGAACTACTTCAACCTAACTAACCTAAGGACATCACACACATCCATGCCCGAGGCAGGATTCGAACCTGCGACCGTAGCAGTCGCACGGTTCCGGACTGCGCGCCTAGAACCGCGAGACAACCGCGGCCGGCTCGCAGAATTTCAGTGATTCTGCAAGGCCAATGGTAGTCAACATCTGACGTCCGCGCGGTTTTCGCCACAGTCAAACGGTGCCGATGAACGATTGGTCAGGACTTTCAAGTCACAGATGTTGAAAGAGTCGCTTTCTCGGGAGGACGCGTTGTTGCTCTTTTTGTCCTCGTATCGCTGTCAGCCCCGAGATGGTCGCTCGCCGGCTGAGTTGCTGAACGGTCGCCCTCATCGAACCTTGATGTCTTTGCTGCATCCGCCACATCAGGTTCCTGTGCACCGACAGACGCCTGCTTTTGCTCCAGGCGACGTTGTCTACTATCGCTACTATCAAGGTTCACGGCGTTGGCTCGAAGGGCGCATTCTTCGCTGCCTCGGACGCGCTATGTATCTGGTTTTGGGGGCCTCTGGTGAGGTGCGTCGGCATCTCAATCAGCTGCGCCTCTGTCGTCGTACGGGATCTGCCACTCGCCGTCTGCTTTCAGCGACGGTGCCGTCCGGTCATCGCCCCGGGAACCCATTTACTGGCTCGCCTCAGCCCCAGGTGTTACCGACGCTGCCTTCCATTTTGCCCCATGGCGACGCGCCGCCGCCGCCTGTTCTCCCGCCGGCGACGCCCGCAGTGACCGCGTCGCTGCCACCGCCGTACGCCTCCCTGGGTCACGCGCTGTCGATCGCTTCCCGTGACCTGTTGTACTCCAACATGGAACTCTTGCCCGCTCCGGACCATATGTCGTCTTCGCCCGATGGAGGTCGACCCTTCGGCCCCTCCTGTCTCTCTACGGGCGCATACACCGCATGTTGGCGTGCACCCTGAGCAGGTTTTCAGGCGTTTCCTAGCTCCCCGCGGTCCGAATGGCAGGGTGCGGGTGGCACAGCCTCGCCTGTTGTTAGGTTCCCCACCTCGTTACATACGTCAACATAGGGTCCCCCCCACGGCGGGCGGAAGCCTTATGCCACAACCGTACGCCGATTTGCGGGGGAGGAATGTGGTGTCACCGCCAGACACCACGCTTGCTAGGTGGTAGCCTTTAAATCGGCCGCGGTCCGTTAGTATACGTCGGACCCGCGTGTCGCCACTATCAGTGATTGCAGAACGAGCGCCGCCACACGGCAGGTCTAGAGAGACTTCCTAGCACTCGCCTCAGTTGTACAGCCGACTTTGCTAGCGATGGTTCACTGACTTCTACGCTCTCATTTGCCGAGACGATAGTTAGCATAGCCTTCAGCTATGTTATTTGCTACGACTTAGCAAGGCGCCAGTATCCATACTATTGATATTGTGAATCATGTACCATAAAGAGCGACGTTCTCCATTAATGGATTAAAGTTAAGTATTCCACCAGCTACGTCCGTTTTTCTCAATTCTAATTCCCTTGTCATGTTCCAGACCTCCTGCCAGCCTGCGTGAGCCAAAGGCGTGCATTTCGGCCTCCTTTAGTAACCCTGTGCTGGCTCTCCTGCCAACCACAACACGACCATCATCAGTTATTTTGCTCCCCAAAGAGCAAAACTCCTTTACTACTTTAAGTGTCTCATTTCCTAATCTAATTCCCTCAGCATCATCCGTCTTAATTCGACTACATTCCATTATCTTCGGTTTGATTTTGTTAATGTTCACCTTATATCCTCCTTTCAAGACACTGTGCATTCGGTTCAACTGCTCTTCCAAGTCCTATGCTGTCTCTGACAGAATTAGAACGTCATCGGCTAACCTCAAAGTTTTTATTTCTTCTCCATGGATTTTAACACCTACTCCGAATTTTTCTTTTGTTTCCTTTACTGCTTGTTCAATATACAGATTGAATAACATCGGGGAGAGGTTACAACCCTGTCTCACTCCCTTCCCAACCACTGCTTCCCTTTCATGCCCCTCGATTCTTATAACTGCCACCTGGTTCCTGTACAAATTGTAAATAGCCTTTCACACCCTGTATCTTACCCCTACCACATTCAGAATTTGAAAGAGAGTATTTCAGTCAACACTTTCAAAAGCTTTCTCTAAGTGACAAATGCTAGAAACGTAGGTTTGCCTTTCCTTAGTCTTTCTTCTAAGATAAGTCGTAAGGTCAGTATTGCCTTACGTGTTCCAATATTTCTACGGAATCCAAACTGATCTTCCCCGAGATCGGCTTCTACTTGTTTTTCCATTCGTCTGTAAAGAATTCGCGTTAGTATTTTGCAGCTGTGACTTATTAAACTGATGGTTCGGTAATATTCACATATGTCAACACCTGCTTTCTTTGGGATCGGAATTATTATATTCTTCTTGAAGTATGAGGGTATTTTGCCTGTCTCATACATCTTGCTCAGTAGATGGTATAGTTTTGTCAGGGCTGGCTCTCCCAAGGCTGTCAGTAGTTCTAATGGAATGTTGCCTACTCCCGTGGCCTTGTTTCGACTCAGGTCTTCCAGTGCTCTGACAAACTCTTCACGCGGTGTCATGTCTCCCATTTCATCTACATCCTCTTCCAATTCCATAATATTGTCCTCAAGTATATCGCCCTTTTGTTGACCCACTATATACTCCCTCCACCTTTCTGCTTTCCCTTCTTTACTGAGAACTGGGTTTCCATCTGACCTCTTGATATTCATGCAAGTGGTCGTCTTTTTTCCAAAGTTCTCTTTAATTTTCCTGTAGGCAGCATCTATATTACCCCTAGTGAAATAAACCTCTACATCCTTACATTTGTCCTCTA
Organism: Schistocerca gregaria; assembly: GCF_023897955.1. Taxonomy (NCBI): domain Eukaryota; kingdom Metazoa; phylum Arthropoda; class Insecta; order Orthoptera; family Acrididae; genus Schistocerca; species Schistocerca gregaria. The sequence goes on from NC_064920.1 coordinate 162,918,298, forward strand.
GCCATCCCTGCTTAGCCATTTTTCAATTCCTTTCGATCTCATTTTTGAGACGATTGTATTCCTCTGTGCCTGCTTCATTTACTGCATTTTTATATTTTCTCCTTTCATCAATAAAATTCAATATTTCTTCTGTTACCCAAGGATTTCACTAGCCCTCGTCTTTTTACCTAGTAGATCCTCTGCTGCCTTCACTACTTCATCTCTCAAAGCTACCCATTCTTCTTCTACTGTATTTCTTTCCCCGAATTCTGTCGACTGTTCTCTTATGCTCTCCCTGAAACTCTGTACAACCTCGGTTTAGTCAGTTCATCCAAGTCCCATCTCTTTAAATTCTCATCTGGTCAGAGCACGGGGCTCACAACCCGAACCACACGCCACTGTTAAGCACTAATGAAGGACTGGGTCCCTTACTTCGATTGCACATAATTCATTAAGGTCAATCTAAAACACTTATTTCAAATATCACAAATGAAGTTACATTTGAATGTCTAAACAGGAATTAAAAGAAAAAACAATTTAAGTATCAGCTGATTTAGTGCGTGAAGCGCGAGTTAAGCCAATAACCAGGTAAACTAAACAATTCACCATAATTCGAAAGAAAGAGAAAAACGAAATTTTATCAATACACCCCACTGAGAAATATCCAAAAAACCTTATAATACTACTCAAAAGAATATACTGAAGTGGGGAGCAGTCATTCACCCGACAGAACACTTCAAAGTGAGTTCAATAACACAGCTGCGTGCCCCAGAAAACTGCAAGACATTAAATTCATTTAATTTGACGATTAACAAATGCTCATTAACATTACGTCACTCCTGTTTGAACTGCAGTGTCCCAAAGAAACAGGCACTTATTGTGGAAGAACAATTTTTTTATATGTTTAAATTACAGGATTTAGGAATTCCAAATCTGTTCCCTTTCTAGGCGGAGGCTGAGCCAGAAACACAGAATGCCACAAAAACACAGTTTTGCTGTGAAATCTTACAAGACACCCGCAAGCAGTAACAGACAAGGGGTCGGCACCTACAAATAACACAGGCTAAGAGTCAGGCTGGGAGCACATCCTACGAGAACTTGTTCACACTATGCTCACCACAAACTGTAGACATTCCGGCCGAACATCCGCTTGCGGTGGCTGCCAGAATGACGAAGGAAACAGGCCCACGCCGTGCTTCTCTCACGGGCACCTCAATTTTTACAAACATCTAGGCCAACACCAACTCCGGACTCCCGTCTCACTGCGAGGCTTGGCACAGTTTATATGAAATGCCTTCCAGGCAACCAGTAACCGCCGCAGGAGTTTCACGGTTAGCAAACAGCCCCGGCGTCACCGACACCACACATGTGCTTACGCCCGAGCCACAATTCCGCTAGTCTCACCGGCCGCCCCAAACCGACTGCCTCTCGCCGTCCCAGCCGAAAACGCAAAGATGCTCATGTCCGGGGACGCGCCACTGATGACAAGCCGATCGTTGATGATCGACCAGCGATCTGGCTTACCACATTTTTGCAGGGATCAATTCCACAGGAAAATCGTTTCAGCTCGAACAGATGATTTCGTTAGATTTAATGATTTTACTTACAAGGGAACCTCCCCATCGCACTCCCCTCAGATTTAGTTATCAGGTGGCACAGTGGATAGGCCTTGAAAAAACCGAACGCAGATCAATCTAGAAAACAGGAAGAAGTTGTGTGGAACTATGAAAAAAATAATCAAACTGTGCAAACTGAGTAGTCCATGTGCAGCATATGCAACATGAAGGAGTGGGAGAGCTCAGGAGCGCCGTGGTCCCGTGGTTAGCATGAGCAGCTTCGGAGTGAGAGATCCTTGGTTCAAGTCTTCCCTCAAACGAAAACTTTATTTTCGCAAAGTTATGATCTGTCCGTACGTTCATTGACGTCTCTGTTCACTGTAATAAGTTTAGTGTCTGTGTTTTGCGACCGCACCGCAAAACCATGCTATTAGTAGACGAAAGGACGTGCCTTTCCAATGGGAACCGAAAACATTTGATCGCAAGGTTAGAGGTCAAACGGTTCCTCCACAGGGAAACACGTCTGATATATTCTATACGACACTGGTGACGGCATGTGCGTCACATGAGAGGAATATGTTGTCGACCTACCTAACTTGTACACTTGGCGAATGGGTAAAAGATTCTTCTACTTTGCTCGATTTAGGTTTTCTTGTGGACGTGATAATCACTCCCAAAAAAGTGATGAAAGGATTACGGAAGGACAGATGATAATTGTCTGAATATAAAAAATCAAACTTTTTACGCGAGAGAAGACTTGAACCAGGGACCTCTCGTTCCGCAGCTGCTCACGCTAACCACGTGACCACGGCGTTCTTCAGCTGAACCTATCCTTGATGTTTCCTTATCTTTCGCATGGACTACTCAGTTTGTATATTTTGCTTATTTTTTTCATAGTTCCACACAACTTCTTTCTGTTTTCTCGATTGATCTGTGTTCCGTTTTTAAAGGCCTATCCACTGTGCCAACTTATAACTAAATCTGAGGGGGGTGTGATGGGGAGGTCCCCTTGTTAGAACTTTGGACACAGAGGCTTAATGGGATATGAATTTGGAAAAGTTTTGGCTCTTATGCAGGTAGACAACTCGTCACTGACGGGCGAGTCGGAGCCGCAGCCGCGCACGACGGAGCCGACGAGCGACGTGCCGTTCAACACGCACAACATGGCCTTCTACTCGACGCTGGTGGTGTCGGGCACAGGACGCGGCGTCGTCGTAAGCTGCGGCGACTCCAGCGCCATGGGCCGCATCGCCGAGCTGACGTCGGGGCTGAAGTCGGCCGAGACGCCGATCGCGCGAGAGATCAAGCACTTCGTGCGGCTCATCACCTGGGTCGCCATCGCCGCCGGCTTCGTCATCGGCGCGCTGTCGCTCAGCATGGGCTACCACTGGCTCGACGCCGTCGTCATCCTCATCGGCATCATCGTGGCCAACGTGCCCGAGGGGCTGCTCGTCACCGTCACGGTGTGCCTGACGCTGTCGGCGCAGCGCATGGCGCGCAAGAACTGCCTCGTCAAGCACCTGGAGGCGGTCGAGACGCTGGGCTCGACGTCCGTCATCTGCTCCGACAAGACGGGCACGCTCACGCAGAACCGCATGACGGTGTCGCACGTGTGGTTCGAGGGCGAGGTGGTGGCCGTGGACACGAGCGCCGAGCCGCGCTTCGACAACCTCGACGTCACCGACGAGCAGTTCCTAGCGCTGGCGCGCGTCGCCATGCTGTGCAGCCGCGCCGAGTTCGACGCCGAGCAGCTGGACCTGCCCGTGTACGCCCGCCGCGTCTTCGGCGATGCCTCGGAGACCGCCATCCTCAAGTTCCTCGAGGCCGCCCTCGGCGGCGTCGAAGAGTACCGCCAGCAGCACCAGAAGGTCTTCGAGATACCCTTCTCGTCAGACACCAAGTACCAGGTACTCGGCCACAACGTCTCAGTTTCGGTATACAGGATGTACATTTTAAGCTGACAATCCAGTATAACTTGAACCGAGCGAGGTGGCGCAGTGGTTAGACACTGGACTCGCATTCGGGAGGACGACGGTTCAATCCCGCGTCCGGCCATCCTGATTTAGATTTTCCGTGATTTCCCTAAATCGCTCCAGGCAAATGCCGGGATGGTTCCTTTCAAAGGGCACGGCCGACTTCCTTCCCCGTCCTTCCCTAATCCGATGAGACCGCTGACCTCGCTGTCTGGTCTCCTTCCCCAAAACAACGAAACAACCTGTATAACTTGAAAAATGAGCTTCACACGAAAAAATATGTAGAATCCAAAGTTGATTATTTTTGAGGGGGACATCTTCTGGTGCTAAAATTAGACCGCCATCCCAACCCCTTGGGGGTGGGGTGGGAGGCAACTCTAAAATTTCAAATGAGAAACCCCATTTTTTTATTGCTGAAACCTTACCGACTCCTCTATATCTCTTTTGTTACGCAACCTTCCCTTTTACAATTACCTATGAAATTCCCTCTTATATAAGGATATACAGCCTACAGTTGAGGGTTAACTTTATCGTTTACCTAGGTTTCAACGTTAGTAATAACGTCTTCTTCAGAGAAGGTTTTGTCACTACAGCTTGTTTAATAGAAGTGACAAAACCTTATGGTTATACATCAAGTTTTATAAAGTTGACTTAGGACATGGCTTGTTTACACAAACATTTAAATAATATCTTATGTTCTGAAGAAGACGTTATCACTAACGTTGAAACCTAGGTAAACGATAAAGTTAACCTGCAACTGTATGCTGTGTATCCTTATATAAACAATATCAGTTGCTGTTACTGCATAAAAATGTTAAAAATTATGAAATTCCCTTTTACAATTACCTATGAATTATTCCCTTAGGATTTCTATTTCTTGCTTTATAATAACATATGAAATCTTCCCTTTGAAATTAATTCTTTTTCTCAATCTTTGCATACAAATTTAAATGCTGCTTACTAAAAGTGATTTTTTGGTTATTTCGACGAAACATAGAATGTGTCGTCGTCGTAGCCTTCAGTCGTTATCTGCAATAACCCAAAACTGTTCCTTATCTTTTTTACTGTTACTGGATCGCCATCTGACTGCTACATCGAACTGCGACATGAATATACTTACTCTGGTTTCCTATACTCTATTAACTGCTGGTGGGCTGTCATAATAAGTGGCTGTATTTATTACCAAAGCTGACGTTATTCTTTAATAGCAGAGCTGACGTTTTTCTTTAATTAATTTGACTGGAGTTACGTAATTCATAGTTAAACTTTGTCTTGACAACAATAAAATTTTGCGAAGTTTTACGTTGGTTTTTGAGATGGATTATAATCAGTAATACAATATTGCTGGCAAAAATTCATTATATTCTGAATTAAATGATTTTACGAACGTTCAAATGGGACTTACTTTTTAAAATAATCTTACAATTAGCATTGCGCAAACATACCTTCAGTGGTCTTGAGTTTCTCAAAAAAATAATTCAATAATATTGGTTCCTTTTATGATAATAGTTAGCTGATGTCTCTGTACATCCGTTTATAATCTCTTGTAAATCATAGCTGGTGGCTGGCAGGCACACTGCTCCTCTCAACCTCTCGCTTCAGACCTGCCACCAACTCGCTTCACATCTCGCTTACTACTGGTTTCCTACGAACGATAAAGTGCGGTCTCTCCTGGCAACATTGCTTTCTGGTGCAGACAGTCCTTGCTACCACAGTTATTTCCAACATGACAAATATTAATTATTCCTACTTAATCTTATTAATAAAATATAAACATCGTTCATAAATTGTGGTTTGACAATAGACAATAGAAATATATACGTCTTACATTGCAGAATCAGATTCTACATAAAAAAAACTACGTATATTTTGTCTTAAACATTTGCTTTCATTCTTGGTAGTTGGCGCTGTAATTCAAAAAATCCATGTTCTCATTTTTGCGTGGAAAATGGTTACGGAGGAATAAAACACTTATTTACTTCGTAAATTTTGATTCGTTAAATTAAAACTCTCCCTGTCTCCCCACAGGGTGGGGTTTGGGAGAGAGGAATTAGAGTTTTACAAATGTTGACCCAAATATTAATTTTTTCCGCAGATCGTGAAAAGTTTTGTTTGGGTCCTCACTCTCAAACCCCACCCTATGGGTAGAGAGGTAGAGTTTTACCTTTAGCGAAGCAAAATTTACGAAGTAAATAAGTATTATTTATTTATCCGTAACCATTTTCCACGCAGAAATGACAACATGGATTTTCTTTAATTACAGCGGCAACTACCAAGAATCAAAACAAATGTTTAAGGCAAAATGTACCTAGTATTTTATGTAGAATCTGATTCTGCAATAAACAAAGGGGGTTCCCATTTGAAATTTTAAAGTTGTCTCCAGCCCCAGGTCTCTCGGGTGGCGTGCTAATTTTAGCACCAGCAGATGTCCTCCACGAAAATAACCAACTTTGGATTCTACACATTTTTTCGTGTGAATCTTATTTTTCGAGATATTCTGGTTTCTCAACTTAAAATTCACACCCTGTATACAGGGTGGTCCATTGATAGTGACCGGGCCAAATATCTCACGAAATAAGCATCAAACGAAAAAAACTACAAAGAACGAAGGGGGACACCAGATGGCGCTATGGTTGGCCAGCTAGATGGCGCTGCCATAGGTCAAACGGATTTCAACGGCGTTTTTTTTTTTTTTTTTTTTTTTTTTTTTTTTTTTTTTTTTTTTTTTTTAAATAGAAGCCCTCATATGAATGTTTCAGTTGGACCACTTTTCTCGCTTTGCGATAGATCGCACTGTAATAGTCACAAACGTATAAGTACGTGGTATCACGTAACATTCCGCAAGTGCGGACGGCATTTGCTTCGTGATAGATTACCCGCGTTAAAATGGACCGTTTACAAACTGCGGAAAAGGTCGATATCGTGTTGATGTATGGCTACTGTGATCAAAATGCCAACGGGCGTGTGCTATGTATGCTGCTCGGTATCCTGGACGACATCGTCCAAGTGTCCGGACCTTTCGCCGGATATCTACGTTGTTTAAGGAAACAGGAAGTGTTCAGCCACATGTGAAACGTCAACCCCGACCTGCAACAAATGATGATGCCCAAGTAGGTGTTTTAGCTGCTGTCGCGGCTAATCCGCACATCAGTAGCAGACAAATTGCGCGAGAATCGGGAATCTCAAAAACGTCGGTGTTGAGAATTCTACATCAACATTTATTGCACCCGTACCGTATTTCTCTGCACCAGGAATTGCATGGCGACGACTTTGAACGTCATGTACAGTTCTGCCACTGGGCACAAGAGAAATTACGGGACGATGACAGATTTTTTGCACGCATTGTATTTAGCGACGAAGCGTCATTCACCAACAGCAGTAACGTAAACGGGCATAATATGCACTATTGAGCAACGGTAAATCCACGATGGCTGCGACAAGTGGAACATCAGCTACCTTGGCGGTTTAATGTATGGTGCGGCATTATGGGAGGAAAGGTCGATGGCAATGTAAATGATGCAATGTATGCTGATTTCCTACGTAATGTTCTACCGATGATACTACAAGATGTTTCACTGCATGACAGAATGGCGATGTATTTCCAACATGATGGATGTCCGGCACGTAGGTCGCGTGCGGTTGAAGCGGTATTAAACAGCATATTTCATGACAGGTGGACTGCTCGTCGAAGCACCATACCATGGCCTACATGTTCACCGGATCTGACGTCCCCGGATTTCTTTCTGTGGAGAAAGTTGAAGGATATTTGCTATCGTGATACACCGACAACGCCTGACAACATGCGTCAGCGCATTGTCAATGCATGTGCGAACATTACGGAAGGCGAACTACTCGCTGTTGAGAGGAATGTCGTTACACGTATTGCCATATGCATTGAGGTTGACGGATATCATTTTGAGCATTTATTGCATTAATGTGGTATTTACAGGTAAGCACGCTGTAACAGGATGCGTTCTCAGAAATGATAAGTTCACAAGGGAACATGTATCACATTGGAACAACGGAAATAAAATGTTCAAACGTATCTACGTTCTGTATTTTAAATTAAAAATCCTACCTGTTACCAAGTGTTCGTCTAAAATTATGAACCGTGAGTTTGTGACTATTACAGCGCCATCTATCTCAAAGCGAAAAAAGTGGTCCAACTAAAACATTCATATTTCTTTACGTACTACACGAATATGTAATAAAAAATTGGGGTTCCTATTTAAAAAAAACGCTGTTGATATCCGTTTGACCTATGGCAGCGCCATCTAGCGAGCCAACCACAGCGCCATCTGGTTTCCCCCTTCAAGCTAGACAAGTTTCGTTGTTTGTAGTTTTTTCGTTTGACGCTTATTTCGTGAGCTATTTGGTCCGGTCACGATCAGTTGACCACCCTGTATAAACCTGTAGTGGTACATCCCACTCCTCGAATCAGAGCTATCACGTCCTTAAATATATATGCCAGAGAAAAGTTGTTCGTGACAGAGCAGACGATAAGTAGTGACCACCCAACTGTTTGGATGTTGATGATGATGTTGGTTTATGGGGCGCTCAACATCGTGATCATCAGCGGCCGTACATGTCCCAAATCTTTCCATTTCCAGTGTCCGCTCTTCCAGAATGATGATGACATGATGAGGACAACACAAATACCGAGTCCCCAGGCGGAGAAAAATCCCCAACCCGTCTGGGTATCGAACCCGGGACGCCGTGTTCCAGAGGCAGCAACTACTGGGAGGTGCTTTAAATCGTACGTGATGATACTAGAGCTAGTGGTTTATTGAACCCTCTGCCAGGCACTTTATTGTGAGTAGCAGAATAATCATGTAGATGTAGATGTAGATGTAGCTTTCGTCAGGGTGTAGAATTGGAAAAACTTATGTTCATATATTCGAGGGCGCGCGGAACAGTAATTATGTTCTTTTAAGCAGGTGACTAATATCTTGTCCAGTGAGCTTACGTTCAGGTTTGCATACAATGTGAACGATACTTGGTTTGACCCAGCGTTCTTCATTGAGACAACTATGAACGTTACAAGACGTGTGGAATTGGATCCAAGTGTCTTCCACAAAACGAGTCAGATTCATTTTAACATGATCCAACAATATGAATTCGTGCGCATATTTGGTTTTGCTCAACTTTTAACGTATATGACTCTTATCTTTGCACAGTACCTTTTCATAGTTAATTATTTGTGTAAAATATAGCAGACGCTTAATTACGATACATCAGTGGCTTCTATTTAACATGTCTTTTATCACCGTACATCCACAGTGCATTTTGCACTTTACTGTTGTTTTCAGGTAACACTCAAATGATTAATTTTAGCCGGCCGCTGTGGCCGAGGGATTCTAGGCGCTTGAGTCCGGAATCGCGCTGCTGCTACGGTCGCAGTTTCGAATCCTGCCTAGGGCATGGATGTGTGTGATGTCCTTAGGTTAGTTAGGTTTAAGTGGTTCTACGTCTAGGGGACTAGTGACCTCAGCTGTTAAGTCCCATAGTGCTCAGAGCCATTTGAACCATTTTTGATTAATTTTATAGGAATGTTCGGTCTCATTTGAAGCCACTGCTCTCTTAACTGTTGGAAGTGAAAAAAAAAACTCCTTGGGAGAATTTCCATCTCCAATAAACCGTACTGAATTGTAACAGTCCGATATTTCAAGATACATGTACCTCCGGAAACAAAGATCATTATTCCACAACATGAATGAACATAATTTTTTTTAAAGAGATGAGTGCCAACTCTGCGAGACAGGTCATTTCATTTCTCTTTATATGTGTGGTACCTGTTCTTTCAGAACTGTCCGAAAAAAAAAGACACCATACTTGATATGTGCCTTGATGACAACTCGACAACTGACGCACTCCTCGTCCGACCTCTTGCAGGAAACAGTGTGAGGCTTCGAGCAATGTGAGTAATGGATGGAGACACTACCTATGTTGTGTGTGGCATGTTGGGAATTTAGGTTGGACGGAAAATATGCTTAAATAGCTGAAACGATAGCCGGCACGATAGATCAGCGTGTTCGGTCGGAGAACAGACTGGTCTCTGTAATAATAATAAAAAAAACTAAGTGAAGGGATCAACAAAAAACTTCAACGAATGTCTCATGTGACGTGCGCTACGATCAAATAGAACGAACAATAAAAAAAAAGTTGAAGGTAACCGCTCGTGTAAAGCAGGAAATCCTGGTTCTCACTTATTGTCGTGGAATTTATTTCAATGCTCGATTGCGGCTAATGTAGACATTTTGTAAGGTGTCAGGCAAATCCAACAACTTCCATGAAAACCCTGACATGATGAGCAAATCCAGTAGTATGTCACATAACTCCGAATAAATCATGACAGTAAATTAACCAAAGTAATACGAGTAACGAGTGACCAAATGTGAAACGTCCCCTTAGAAAAATTGTACATGACTGTGCTTAAACTGACACAATATTTTTAGCGCAACGCAATCTGACTTTCAAAAATCCCTACAAAAGAATGGTCCTGACTAACATTAACCTATACGTTGCACAAATCGCTTACCTCACAAAAATCTTGGTTACTCGAACTACTGCAATACAGCGAGCGTCACTACTGCCAGCTAAATAAAAGATTCAAACTACTGAAGGTACTAACTACTGATAGGCATAGTTAGCAAATGAAAGATTATGATAGAGACCAAACAATGTATTTACCTTAATAGTCATAATATATATATCAGTTCATGACATCCATTCTTACAAAATTCAAAACTCCGCCATCTCTCTCCCCACGTCCACCACTGCTGGCGGCTCACCTCCAACTGCGCAACGCTATGCGCCGCTAACATCCAGCTGCCCAACACTACAATAGCGAATATTACAACAATGCCAACCAGCCACAGACTGCACACAGCACATCCAGTGATTTTCATTCAGAGCGCTACGTGGCGTTCCCAAATAAAAAAACCTAAACAGCCTACTTACAAATGGAATACCACAGACTAACACAAGAATGCCTAAATGCATGTCATACCTTCCCACCGTGAGACAGACGTAGTTCCGAGGGGAGAAACGAGAACAGAAGCCGAGAGCAGAGCTGTGTTAAGCTAGAAGGCCCTACGATAAGGGACGGACTGGAAACCCACGTCGCCAGCTAACCACTAGGACAATGCCAGCTGCAAGTTTTAGCGTGAGACTTTTTCACGTCTCTCTTACTCTCTGACGCTGCCTTAACACCGACAAGGTAATGAACGCACCTGATGCCGAATTTTTGAGTGCGTTAGGCTTCACTCAGAACTGCAGAAGTCTCATCTGTTACACCCCCTTTTTACGTAATACTAGCGTCGATTGTCAATTAAAGTTCATAGTGTTCACATTTGCCACTTGAAGTAAAAATCTGAAACGTGATGATTCTTCTGTTATATAGTTATTGAGAAGCCACATCAGCCACTGTAATTTACGACAAGTTAGATAAGTAATTAAAGATAATTGAGGGTCACTGTAGACCATTTTGATAGTTTGCTCTTTTGTAAAACTTAATTTAAACCTAGATTATAAATGTGATACGGCATAGGTCATCCTTCGATCCATTGTAGAACTTGGAAACCCATTCAGGGAATATTGGTTCATATTTTTGTTGAAAGCAGTTGGTTTATAGCATCCTGTATTAAAACATTTCCTTTTATCAATAGTGCAATTTATAAACAATGTTTTGTGAGTAGAATGAAACTTCCAATGGTAAACTTAACTGCTTTGTCGACGTTATTTTACCAGCTAACTAAAAATAGGAAAGCCTTGAACCCCTTCCACTAAATTTAGTTAACATTCTTTTACAGGGAGTGCAGTGGAGCTGATGCTGAAATCATTAAGTATTTGGTTATATCATCGCTAGTCTCACTGAACTCTTCTGAATTCTACATGTCATGCGTGGTCTGGCTTCTCCTTACCAGCAACAAGTCCCAAGTTCAAAGTAGTCAATTCCCTAAAAAACACGCTCAGAGCATCGTTGCGCGAAAGTGGTAGGGAGAAACGATATAGAACAAACAGACACCACCATAAATGTTAGTATTTCAGTTTCGTCATATTTCACTTTGTATCATCCGCCTAATGGTCTGTTTTTCCTCACCAAAGGTCCACTAGTAGCTTAGTTTTTCTCATTTGTTCAGAATATAATTTAAGCAGATGCCCAACATCCATTTTTTGTTCTGCAAGGTTCGCTGGAGAGCTTCTGTGAAATTTGGAAGGTAGGAGACGAGGTACTGGCAGAAGTAAAGCTGTGAGGACGGAGCGTGAGTTGTGCTTGGGTAGCTCAGCTGGTAGAGCACTTGCCCGCGGAAGGCAAAGGTCCCGAGTTCGAGTCTCGGTATGGCCTACAGTTTTAATCTGACACGAAGTTTCATATCAGCGCACACTCCGGTGCAGAGTGAAAATCTCATTCTGGAAACATTCCTTAGGCTGCGGCTAAGCCATGCCTCCGCAATATCCTTTCTTTCAGGAGTGCTAGTTCTGCAAGGTTCGCAGGAGAGCTTCTGTGAAGTTTGGAAGGTAAGAGACGAGTTAGTGGCGTAGCCTGAGTCGTGCTTGGGTAGGTCAGTTGGAACAGCACTTGCCCGCGAAAGGCAAAGGTCCCGAGTTCGAGTCTCGGTCAGGCACACAGTTTTGATCTGCCAAGAAGTTTCATCCATTATTTTGCTTTTTCATATGAGGCCTGACGCAACTTGGGAAGTAAGTTATATTTCGTGACAGTCACAGTGATACACAGCGTGTGTTGTGAGAGGGAGAGAGAATGTGTCCACTATAGTCTCAAATTATCTTAGACAAATGAGTTAAATTTTCCCACTTTATGTGTGCAGCTATTACAAGAGGCAACGGTCTTGCTCAGAGTGGTACAGAAACCCAAGGTTGAATGGGGCCACTACGTTGCAGATGTGCTGGAGTGGAAGATTTTCAAGGCGGACGTGCTGGGTGGGGGTTGTCTGAGGAGACACAGCTGCAAGATACAACGTATTTTATTCGTCTTGGATTACAACGTAGGAGTGCTGTGAATTTGTCCTCTGCAGGCGCAAGGTCCACAGGCGATGTGGTGATGTCGGAAGGCCGTGCGGTGTGATGGCTGTCTGACGTCCACGTTCTGCTTTGCTGACACTGTTCACCTCAAATGTGAAATCTTATGGAAATTAACTGCTAAGTTCATCAGTCCTTAAGCTTACACACCACTTAACCTAAATTATCCTAAGGACAAACACACACCCATGCCCGAGGGAGGACTCGAACCTCCGCCAGGACCAGCCGCACAGTCCATGACTGCAGCGCCCCAGACCGCTCGGCTAATCCCGCGCGGCTGTTCACCTCACTCAGCAAGTGCAATTGAGATATTCATACCTCATAAATTGGTAAGAGATGGAACGGATCCCCCGTGGTACACAAAAAAGGTCCGAACGCTGTTGCAGAGGCAACGGAAAAAGCATGCGAAGTTCAGAAGAACGCGAAATCCTGAAGATGGGCTAAAATTTACAGACGCGCGAAATTTGGCACGTACTTCGATGCGAGATGCCTTTAATAGGTTCCACAACGAAACATTGTCTCGAAATTTGGTAGAAAATCCGAAGAAATTCTGGTCGTATGTAAAGTACACAAGCGGCAAGACGCAGTCAATACCTTCGCTGCGCAGTGCCGATGGTACTGTTATCGACGACTGTGCCGCTAAAGCGGAGTTATTGAACGCAGTTTTCCGAAATTCCTTCACCAGGGAAGACGAATGGAATATTCCAGAATTTGAAACACGAACATCTGCTAGCATGAGTTTCTTAGAAGTAGATACCTTAGGGGTTGCGAAGCAACTCAAATCGCTTGATACGGGCAAGTCTTCAGGTCCAGACTGAATACCGATTAGGTTCCTTTCAGATTACGCTGATACTATAGCTCCCTACTTAGCACTCATATACAACCGCTCGCTCACCGATAGATCTGTACCTACAGATTGGAAAATTGCGCAGGTCGCACCAGTGTTCAAGAAGGGTAGTAGGAGTAATCCATTTAACTACAGACCTATATCATTGACGTCGGTTTGCAGTAGGGTTTTGGAGCATATACTGTATTCAAACATTATGAATCACCTCGAAGAGAACGATCTATTGACACGTAATCAGCATGGCTTCAGAAAACATCGCTCTTGTGCAACGCAGCTAGCTCTTTATTCGCACGAAGTAATGGCCGCTATCGACAGGGGATCTCAAGTTGATTCCGTATTTCTAGATTTCCGGAAAGCTTTTGACACCGTTCCTCACAAGCGACTTCTAATCAAGCTGCGGAGCTATGGGGTATCGTCTCAGTTGTGCGACTGGATTCGTGATTTCCTGTCAGGAAGGTCGCAGTTCGTAGTAATAGACGGCAAATCATCGAGTAAAACTGAAGTGATATCAGGTGTTCCCCAGGGAAGCGTCCTGGGACCTCTACTGTTCCTGATCTATATAAATGACCTGGGTGACAATCTGAGCAGTTCTCTTAGACTGTTTTCAGATGATGCTGTAATTTACCGTCTAGTAAGGTCATCCGAAGACCAGTATCAGCTGCAAAGCGATTTAGAAAAGATTGCTGTATGGTGTGTCAGGTGGCAGTTGACGCTAAATAACGAAAAGTGTGAGATGATCCACATGAGTTCCAAAAGAAATCCGTTGGAATTCGATTACTCGATAAATAGTACAATTCTCAAGGCTGTCAATTCAACTAAGTACCTGGGTGTTAAAATTACGAACAACTTCAGTTGGAAGGACCACATAGATAATATTGTCGGGAAGGTGAGCCAAAGGTTGCGTTTCATTGGCAGGACATTTAGAAGATGCAACAAGTCCACTAAAGAGACAGCTTACACTACACTCGTTCGTCCTCTGTTAGAATATTGCTGCGCGGTGTGGGATCCTTACCACGTGGGATTGACGGAGGACATCGAGAGGGTGCAAAGAAGGGCAGCTCGTTTTGTATTATCGCGTTATAGAGGAGAGAGTGTGGCAGATATGATACACGAGTTGGGATGGAAGTTATTACAGCATAGACGTTTTTCGTCGCGGCGAGAGCTTTTTACGAAATTTCAGTCACCAACTTTCTCTTCCGAATGCGAAAATATTTTGTTGAGCCCAACCTACATAGGTAGGAATGATCATCAAAATAAAATAAGAGAAATCAGAGCTCGAACAGAAAGGTTTAGGTGTTCGTTTTTTCCGCTCGCTGTTCGGGAGTGGAATAGTAGAGAGATAGTATGATTGTGGTTCGATGAACCCTCTGCCAAGCACTTAAATGTGAATTGCAGAGTAGTCATGTAGATGTAGATGTAGATGCACGAGTTAGCATTATGCGGTCCCGAGTGGGTGGTGCTAGCGCACGTGTGTCCGCTAAATTCCCGTAGGCAGCCACGGCTTCTGGGTTAGGAGCTCGCTGTGGTGTGGGGGGAAGGCCGCAGTACTGCCCTGGCTGCGAACCGCTGTTTTCGAAGGCAGAAGTTTGGAGCTGCTGTGGCCCCTGAGGGAGGACTCCCCGTTGTCACCATGGCGGTAGACTTAGAATCGTGAGCTGGTCTGGTGGAGTTGGCCGACTAGACTGGTTTCGCCTGCTCGCTGCCCCATAGCGTGCTGAAAACCGGCGGGAACACGATGTGGTGGAGGGTGCTGCGAGACAGCGAATAACTGTGCTACAATCAGAGGAAATTTATAGCGGATAGTAGACACTTGTTCTGTCGTACTCTGCTTCCGGGCACCTGCACATCATCACCTCAGGGTCCCAACGGTGTGAGAATAAACACACATCCCTGGTTTCCAGAACTCCTGAAGATAGACGTTGACTGTGGATATTGTATTACAGACACAGTCTCTTTGACAGTTCAGAGATGTCACTAAAGCCGCCCAAAGATGTAAACGACCATGCATGAACGGCGCCTATTAGACGGAGGGGGTCCGATAGGCGATCAGTTCCAATCATTTCACCAGGAAGGAGGTACACGGCTCGTGTTGTCCATAGTTCAACCATGCCGAGATGGTCAATACCACGGTTCGATCGCGACCGCATTGTTACTTTGTGCCAGGAAAGGCTCTCAACAAGGGAAGTGTCCAGGCGTCTGAACCCAAGCCGCGTTGTTCGGACATGAAGGATATACAGAGAGATAGGTACTCGGTGACATGCCTCGCTCAGGCCGCCCAAGGGCTACTACTACAGTGGATGACAGCTTCCTACGGATATTGCTCATAGGAACACTGACAGCAACGCCACCATGTTGAATAATGCTTTGTGTGCAGCCACAGGACGTCGTGTTACGACTCAAACTCTGATCAATAGACTGCATGGTGCTCAACTTCACAACTTCACTCCCGACGTCCATGATGAGGTCCGTCTTTGCAACCACGACACAATACAGCGCGGTGCACATGAGCTCAACAATATGCCGAATGGACAGCTCAGGATTGGTGTCGCGTTCTCTTCACCGATGAGTGTCGCATATGCCTTCAACCAGACAATCGTCGGAGACGTGTTTGGAGGCAACCCGGTCAGGCTGAACGCCTTAGACACACTGTCCAGCGAGTGCAGCAAGGTGGACGTTCCCTGCTGTTTTGGGGTGGCATTATGTGGGGCTGACGTACGCCGCTTGTGGTCACGGAAGGAGCCGTAACGGCTGTACGGTACTTGAATGCCATCCTTCGACCGATAGTGTAACCATATCTACAGTATATTGGTGAGGCAATCGTGTTCATGGACGACAATTCGTGCCCCCATCGTGCACATCTTGTGAATGAATGCCTTCAGGATAACGACATCGGTCGACTAGAGTGGCCAGCAAGTTCTCCAGACATGAATCCCATCGAACATCCTGGGATGGACTGAAAAAGGCTGTTTATGGACGACCTGACATACGAACCACTCTGAGGGGTCCACACCGAATCGGCGTTGAGGAGTGGGACAATCTGGACCAACAGTGCCATGATGAACGTGTGGATAGTATGTCACGACGAATAGAGGCAAGCATCAATGCAAGAGGACGTGCTACTGGTTATTAGAGGTAACGGTGAGTACAGTAACCTGGACCCCTCTGAAGGTCTTGCGGTATGGTGGTATTACATGGAATGTGTGGTTTCATGAGCAATAAAAAGGGCGGAAGTGATGTTTATGTTGATCTCTATTCCAATTTTCTGTACAGGTTTCGGAACTCTCGGAACCGAGGTGATGTGTGTACTACAGGCCTGTCTGTCGTTCTAAAGCATTTATATGATGTCATGGTGATTTCGCAGCTCAACCCGGAGGCCTTGCGATGTACAAAGTCACTTGCGAAATTACTCATCAGCTTCTGTGCCTACCTGCACGCTTCACACATGGCTGCCATGTTGTTGCTTCAATCTGCTAACGTTCAAAATTTAGCGACGGCATAGCGGTGGATTACCCTAGAGAATGTCGATGTCTAGATGAAGCCGGCGTACTTCGTTGCTGAATTGTTGGAAATATTCTCCCCCAGTGAATTTTTTGCAGCCAAGCTCATATGGGGTATTTGGTTATAAACAGATGAAAAAATTGTTGGGGTTGACTGTACACAGCCATTAATAGTACGGATGATAGAACCGATTCCCCATTAAATTCACGTGGATACTGGTGAGCCACACAGGATGGAAACGTTAAGAAGCGGGATATAGAAAACCCAGAGTCGACATTTACAGCGAGAGAGCAAAACAACCCTAGTCGGCGCCACGCAACGAGACATTGTTATCAGCATGACAGTAGTTCAACTTCTCCTCAAAATTTCTGGTTCCCTCTAACGTAAGCCTGGAGCAGACTCCTGAATAAAGTATCTTTACATTAGTACTTGTAATCCATTTACAAGATTTTACTTTTATGTCAGCAAATGGCTGACATATTAACACTCTGACCTACCGACTACACGATTTGACAAGAAGTAAACCATAGCCAATGTAGTCATGGTGATCGCAATCGTTGCTTGACGTGTTAACGTTATTAAAATTGAAGTAAATAAAAAGAAAATTAATTTTTAGCTTACCGTCAACGACGACATCATCCCAAACGGGAGTAGAAACTCGATCTAGGAAACTATGGGGAAGGAATTAGGTCGCGTCTCTTTCAAAAGAACTAACCCAGAACTTGCCCTGATCTTGAATGTGTTACTTTTTGGAGGAACCAGATACTTTCTTTAATTTTCAACGAGATTTTAATTAATGTTTGTAAAGAGCAAGTCTCCTGTGCATGCTTTTTCTGTAATAGTCTTTTGTCTGTAATAATAAATGTATTCTGTGACATTGTAGCTGAGATTTATCGATGATTAGCAATATTGAAATGGTCCTTTACTGAAATAGAAAAGAGTAGGGAAAATTTTTTCTTCTTTTGGCTTAAGATTGCGAGCTCACTCTCTCTTCCTTTGGTATTCTCTCGTGCTCTGCCTTAGCGAATAGACATGCTGTGTAAGATGAGTTATAATAATTTTATTTACTCCTTTTAGAGTAATTAAATACGGCACCTGTTAAGAATTTTTGCGATTATTTTTAAATTTTATCTCATCCTAATTGGATAATTTACATGAATTTTTGCCACAGAAATCAGAGGAATCGGCAAATAGTTGAGGAGACACAATGACCGAACGAGTATTGCATTCAGTCATTAATTTGTACTTTCTCTGTAGCGATCAGCAATCCTGATCAACGACTAATCGTTTTAATGTACGTTGTGATCATTCCCTATAAGATATGTTACAAATCATCGTCGCCGAATGATGCTGTCGGTCTTTGCCGATGTCGGACACTGCTCTTATGTTTTAAAAATTAGTTACTTTGCCCATCTTACAATGACGTGTTGACCTCCAGAAGAAATAATAAAGGTAAACTTAAATTAAAAACTAAGGATCAACATATTAATGGCAGTTCTACAGGATGTGAGTCTAGTATCTTCACCACTGAGCCATCTCACTTCGTTTTACAGCAACATTAATTTGATTTTGTTTTTATGTACCTGTTATTTCCGTTCCACAGAAGGAACTGGCACAGCAGCGGTCATGTTGTTTCTATTCAACCTTTGAAAAAAACAAAATACCCGGTGATCAAAAAGTCAGTACAAATTTGGAAACTGAATAAATCACGGAATAATGCAGATAGAGAGGTACAAATTGACATACATGCTTGGGATGATATAGGGTTTTATTAGAACAAAAACAAAACAAAAAATACAAAAGTTCAAAAAATGTCCGACAGATGGCGCTTCATCTGATCAGAATAGCAATAATTAGCATAACAAAGTAAGACAAAGCAAAGATAATGTTCTTTACAGGAAATGCTCAATATGACCACCATTATTCCTCAACAATCGCTGTAGTCGAGGAATAATGCTGTGAACAGCACTATAAAGCATGTCCGGAGTTATGGTGAGGCATAGCGTCGGATGTTGTCTTTCAGCACCCCTAGAGATGTCGGTCGATCACGATACGCTTGCGACTTCAGGTAACCCCAAAGCCAATAATCGCACGGACGGAGGTCTGGGGGCCTGGGAGGCCAAGCATGACGAAAGTGGCGGCTGAGCACACGATCATCACCAAACGACGCGCGCAAGAGATCTTTCACGCGTCTAGGAATATGGGGTGGAGCGCAATCCTGCATAAACATCGTACGTTCCAGCAGGTGTTTATAAGCCAGGCTGGGGATGATGCGATTCTGTAACGTATCGGCGCACTTCTCACCCGTCACGGCAGCAGTTACCAAACCAGAATCACACTTTTCCTAGAAGAAAAAAGGCCCGATAACGGTAGATGTGGTAAATCCAACCCATACCGCGATTTTCGCGTCGTGCAATGGAGTTTCCACGACAGTTCTAGGATTCTCGGTAGCCCAAATTTTGCAGTTGTGGGCGCTGACAGACGCTCGGAGAGTGAAATGAGCTTCGTCGGTCCACAACACGTTACCCCACCAATCGCCATCTTCCGCCATCTTTTGAAACGCCCGCACCGCAAATGCCCTCCGCTTCACTAAATCTCCAGGTAACAGTTCATGATGCCGATGGATTTTGTACGGATAGCATCAGAGGGTACGCCTCAGTGCCAACCAAACAGTAGTGTGTGGAATGCCGGTGCGACGTGCTACTGAACGAGCGTTGACTTCCCCGTGCATAGACAACCCGCTACAGACACCATTTATTCTTGAACTGTCTCAGTAGCGTTACGCCTTGTGCTCGGTCGGCCACTACGGGGTCTATCGTCTAAACAACCCCTGCCTTCGAACTTCGAAATCATTCTCGCCACAGCTGCATTTGTCAACGGACGTTTACCCTTTCGAGTCCCCTTCCTATGGAGATAGGATCGTAACGCTGAACTTGCACATTCCCCATTCTATAATACAGCTCCACTAAAAGCGCCTTTTCAGATAACGTCCACATGCTGCGACTGCTGGCGCATCTGATACTCTCTCTCTCATTACAGCTCCTTTTATACACGATTGTCATGCACGGTACTGACGTTTTGCTGTCCAACGCCATCTGTCGGACATTTTGTGAACTTGTTTTTTTTTGTTCTAATAAAACTCCATGTCTTTCCAAGCATGTGTGTCACTTTTTACCTCTCTATCTACATTATTCCGTGGTTTATTAAGTTTTCAAATTTATACTGACTTTTTGATCACCTGGTAGATTAATAAGCATAAAAAAACATGTATCGGAAACTTGATGAGATGTTTTTAATGTGTGTGGTCCTGAATCCCGTAAGGATTAGGGTACTGCGGTTTCTCAGTAACTGATCTTGACGCAGAAGGGATTAGAAAAGAAGTGATATGAAAATGAACTTGTAATGAGTTTTAGAGGGGCCCAGAGACAGGCTGTGAATAGTAAGAAGTAGGTATAATGGTATATGAATAGGCCTCGAGAATGTCTTGTCTTGGAGGGGAAGGACGTTGAAATTACCCAGGACTACGGTTAAGGAGCACTGCAACTTTGTGACACAGGTGCGTATTAGGTCAGAGTTCTAAAGGTAGGGTTCTACAGGATATAGGAGGTTTCCATTTTGCTGGGAACATAGGACAGACGAAAGTACTTGAGGTTCTTGAAAAGATGTAGGAAAGTTGGTGCAGAATGTAAGTGTGGGAGGATGTCACATGTAGAAGGCTATGCTGAATGCAATATGTTCTACGGTTTCGATTGAGTGGTAACTTTTGGGAGGGGCAGAGTTCCATGAAAGAACTACATAGGCAGTTGTACTGTAGCTAAACACCGTATGTATGATGGCTGTATTAATATGAGAATATGCGGCTTATTTTGTAACACTAGGTAACAGACTGTGATTCACAACAAGAGAAAAAAACGGTTCAAATGGCTCTGAGCACTATGGGACTTAACTGCTGTGGTCATGAGTCCCCTAGAACTTAGAACTACTTAAACCTAACTAACCTAAGGACATCACACACATCCATGCCCGATTCGAACCTGCGACCGTAGCAGTCCCGCGGTTCCGGACTGCAGCGCCTAGAACCGCACGGCCACAGCGGCCGGCAACAAGAGAAAAAATTACCATTTGCCTGACATTGTTCAAGTGTGCATCTACGTATGCATACACTCCTCAAGCGGAGGGTACCCCGTACCACTATTAGTAGTTTTCCACTCGTAAATAGAGAGAGGGAAAAACGTGTGCGTATCTGCCTACGTCTGGGCTAGTTTCTTATCTTCGCGGTCCTTGTTAGCAGCAGTAGACTCAATCTGCACTCAGGTGCAGATGCCGGTTCTCTAAATTTTCTCAGGGGTGTTCCTCGAAAAGAACGTCGATTTCCTTCGACAGATTGCCATTTTACTTCGCGAACCATCTCCGGAACACTTCCGTATTATTCGAAGCTACCGGTAACAAATCTAGCACCCGCCTCTGTACTGATTCTATGTATTCCTTTAATCCAACCTGGCGGGGATCCCAAACACTCGAACACTACTCAGTGACAGGTCTCACAAGCGTCGTATGTGCGGTCACCTTTACAAATGAACGGCAGTTTCCCAAAATTCTTCCAATAAACTGAAGTAGAGCATTCGCCTTCGCTACATCTGTTCTCATATGCTCGTTCTATTTCATATCGCTTTGCAACGTTACGCCCAGATATTTAAACTGTATCAGCCAGGGCACTACGAATGCTGCGTCCCAACATTACGAGATTGTTTTTCCTACTTATCTGCATTAACCTACATTTTTCTACATTAGAGCTAACTGCCATTTTTTAAACCAAGTAGAAATGTTGTCTAAGTCATCTTCGCATCATCCTACAGTCCCCCCGTACACCACAACATTATCAGCAAACAACAGCACATTGCTGCCCACCCTGTCTCCAAATCATTTGTGTATATAGAGAACAGCAGTGGTCCTCTCATACTTCCCCATCAAACTTCCTGGAGATACCCTCGTCTCTGATGAACACTCACCGTAGAAAACATACTGGGTTCTACACTACTAGCCATTAAAATTGCTACACCACGAAGATGACGTGCTACGGACGCGAAATTTAACCGACAGGAAGAAGATGCTGTGATATGCAAATGATTAGCTTTTCAGAGCATTCACACAAGGTTGGCGCCGGTGGCGACACCTAAAACGTGCTGACACGAGGAAAGTTTCCAACCGATTTCTCGTACACAAACAGCAATTGACCGGCGTTGCCTGGTGAAACGTTGTTGTGATGCCTCGTGTAAGGAGGAGAAGTGGGTACCATCACGTTTCCGACGTTGATAAACGTCGGATTGTAGCCTATCGCGATTGCGGTTTATGGTATCGCGACATTGCTGCTCGAGTTGATCGAGATCCAATGACTGTTACCAGAATATGGTGTCGGTGGGCTCAGGAGGTTAATACGGAACGCCGTGCTGGATCCCAACGGCCTCGTACCACTAGCAGTCGAGATGACAGGCATCTTATCCACATGTCTGTAACGGATCGTGCAGCCACGTTTTCAAGACAACAACCATCTGCACGAACAGTTGGACGACGTTTGCAGCAGCACAGACTATCAGCTCGGAGACCATAGCTGCCGTTACCCTTGACGCTGCATCACAGACAGGAGCGCCTGCGATGCTGTACTCAACGACGAACCTGGGTGCACGAATAGCAAACCGTCATTTTTTAGGATGAATGCAGATCCTGTTTACAGCATCATGATGGTCGCATCCGTGTTTGGCGACATCGCGGTGAACGCACATTGGAAGCGTGTATTCGTCATCACCATACTGGCGTATCACCCGCCATGATGGTATGGGGTGCCATTGGTTACACGTCTCAGTCACCTCTTGTTCCCAATGACGGCACTTTGAACAGTGGACGTTACATTTTAGATGTGTTACGACCCGTGGCTCTACCCTTCTTTCGATCCCTGCTAAACCCTACATTTCAGCAGGTTAATGAACGACCCCATGTTTCAGGTCCTGTACGGGCCTTTCTGTATACAGAAAATGTTCGACTGCTGCCCTGGCCAGCACATTCTCCAGATTTCTCACCAATTGAAAACGTCTGGTCAATGGTGGCCGAGCAACTGTCTCGTCACAATACGCCAGTCACTTCTCTTTACGAACTGTGGTATCGTGTGGAAGCTGCATGGGCAGCTGTACCTGTACCCGCCATCCGAGCTCAGTTTGACTCAATGCCCAGGTGTATCAAGGCCGTTATTACGGCCAGAGGTGGTTATTTTGGGTACTGATTTCTCAGGATCTATTCAGCCAAATTGCGTGAAAATGTTATCACATGTCAGTTATAGTATAATACATTTGTCCAATGAATACCCGTTTATTATCTGCATTACTTCTTGGTGTAGTAATTTTAATGGCCAGTAGTGTATTATTCAAGAGGTCTTCGAGCTACATACATATCTGGTACCCTATTCTGTACGCTCGTACCTGCACTGGGACACCACGTCAAATGCTTTCCGGAAATCTAGAAATATAGAATCTGCCTTTTGCGTTTCATCCATATTTCGCAGTATATTATGTGAGAAACGGGCAAGCTGAGTTTTGCACTAGCGGTGCTTTCTAAAACCGTAATCTTTCTTGGACATAAGCTTCTCCGACTCAAGAAAATTCGTGCTTAAATAATGAATGCGATGTGGCTTTGCAGGTGTCGGTGCACCGGACGAAGGAGGACGGGCCCTCGGAGTACCTGATGGTGATGAAGGGCGCCCCGGAGCGGCTGCTGGAGCGCTGCACCAGGGTGTTGATGGGGGTTGAGGAGCACCCCCTGGACCACAAGTGGCGGCTGGCCTGCCAGGAGGCCTACGGCCAGATGATGGCCATGGGCGAGCGCGTGCTCGGCTTCTGCGACCTGGCGCTGCCCCCAGACACCTACAACCGCGGGTACGTCTTCGACGCCGAGAAGCAGAACTTCCCGCAAACGGGCATGCGCTTCGTGGGTTTCATGTCGCTCGTCGATCCACCGCGCCCTGGAGTTCTTGAGGTGAGTCGGCAGCGGCTACGTTTTAGCTACTCCAATGTTATGTCTTCATTGCTAGTGATAAGTGTGTGGAAGGCGGCCAGAGAATCTGGACAGGCAAGCAAAGATTAGGTAAATATATTGTATGGTAGAACCTCACTGATCCGTTCCATATGGGATCACATAAAATTAATTGTTGGTAAGGCGGGTGCCAGGTTGAGGTTCACTGGGAGAGTCCTTCGAAGATGTAGTCCATCAATAAAGGAGGTGGCTTATAAAACAGTCGTTCGACCTATACTTGAGTATTGCTCATCAGTGTGGGATCCATACCAGAGATGTCCGTCGCTGTACGAATCTGGACAGGCAAGCAAGAAACTAGGTAAAAATATTTACAAATTTAATAAATATATTGTATGGTAGAACCTCACTGATCCGTTCCATATGGGATCATATAAAATTAATTGTTGGTAAGGCGGATGCCAGGTTGAGATTCACTGGGAGAGTCCTTCGAAAATGTCGTCCATCAACAAAGGAGGTGGCTTACAAAACACTCGTTCGACCTATACTTGAGTATTGCTCATCAGTGTGGGATCCGTACCAGGTCGGGTAGACAGAGGTGATAGAGAAAATCCAAAGAAGAGCGGCGCATTTCGTCACAGGGTTATTTGGTAAGCGTGATAGCGTTACGGAGATGTTTAGCAAACTCAAGTGGTAGACTCTTCAAGAGAGCCGCTCTGCATCGCGGTGTAGTTTGTGTTGTGTACATAGTTCCACGTAGTCAGCGCATACACAACTTGCCCACTAGAGCAAGACCCGCTAAGCGCAACAGCGCAGGCGCAGCGCTCGTCCATCTCCGCACTATGAGATGATGCTGCCATAGAGACGGACCAAATTCTGCTTCCACCGATCCGCGTATTAATATGTAACGCAGCCAATGAAATTGCTGCTAACGTAGAACCTCTTCTCCTCGCGGATCACACTCGTGCAGTGACACATGAACACACGAGGTATTATAACGAATGTACAGACCTCCAATTAGTCATCCTGTATTTGTCTGCAACAGTCTGTACGAGTTCTACATTTGTCTGTGTCAGTCTATAGTCAAGTTTCAGTTCGCGCCTAATAAGATTACCATATCCCTGTACATAGCCATGAAGATAAATGTATAGAAACTTTTGTCAAGTATCAGAGATATATGTGAGAATAAGATTAACGTACCAAGACCAAAGGAACTTCAGATTGTCAATCGTAAACAGCATCCAGAATCAAGTTACGTAATGTCTATGATTTTTATTATTTTAATAAATGTGTGTGAAAATTAATCAAGTTCTGTTTAAAGTTGGTCACTATCAATCTGCTACTCTAAGCGTGCAAGTGGCATTTCTATCGTCTGACCTAACGGCAAAAGATAAACACGCCACAATAAGACCACGAGAGATATTGCTGCCACTCGCCTACTTCGTTAGAGCGACAAGTCAAATAATCTGATGGTGTATGTACCGAAGGTCTTACAGTACGCACACCACACGTTCCATATGGGATCATATAAAATTAATTGTTGGTAAGGCGGGTGCCAGACTAAGATTCATTGGGAGAGCCCTTAGAAAATGTAGTCCATCAACAAAGGAGGTGGGTTACAAAACACTCGTTCGACCTATACTTGAGTGTTACTCATCAGTGTGGGATCCGTACCAGGTCGGGTTGACAGAGGAGATAGAGAAGATCCAAAGAAGAGCGGCGCATTTCGTCACAGGATTATTTGGTAAGCGTGATAGCTTTACGGAGATGTTTAGCAAACTCAAGTGGCAAACTCTTCAGGAGAGGCGCTCTGCATCGCGGTGTTGTTTGCTGTCCAGGTTTCGAGAGGGTGCGTTTCTGGATGAGGTACCGTATACATTGCTTCCCCCTGCTTATACCTCCCGAGGAGATCACGAATATAAAATTAGAGAGATTTGAGCGCGCACGGAGACTTTCTGGCGAACCATATGCGACTGGAACAGGAAAGGGAGGTAATGACAGTGGCACGTAAAATGCCCTCCGCCACACACCGTTGGGTGGCTTGCGGAGTATAGATGTGGATGTAGATGTAGATGGATCGGGAGCATGGTCGGGATGTAAAATCTGAACTCTCTGTCTTGGCGTGAGAGGAAAGAGTGTAGCCTTTACCAAATCACATACGCTGATAGCGAAAATGAAATCAGAAATGTTCCATCATGTACTAGTTATTCTGGAAAAGATGTTTCATATATACCACTATCGAGAAATATTAAAACGATTCAGTAACAATAGAGGAGGAATTTGTAGTTGATTAATATGCCGGTCAAGAAGCAAAAGTAATCGTTTGTATTACAAAACATAAAATAAAATGAAAACACTATCGAGAAAGCTATATAGAGCTTGAAATTTACTTACAAGTTTGAAACTTTTCCTGGAAACTTTCCGTTCGTGGATGGATGGTGAAACTTATTGTATGAGTAGCCCAGCAGTAATCTGCCAAAAGATTTGATGACCATCTTCCCAAATTTGGATAAGAAACTGTGTGTTTAGTGTACTGGAGATTTCTTATACTTCCGTCAAACAAAAGTGGTAGTCTGTACCGCGATCTCTAGGTTCCCTCGACAACTGTGGAACAGCAAATGACATAGATGGGTCGCTTCAATGCAGCCAGCCTCTAAGATTGCTGGAACAACTTGACCAACAATCCTGCGGTGCCCAACACTTATCATCATCTACCTTTGATTCACAATAAAACTCGTATGTCATTTTGACGATCAGTGAAATGGGATGTCTCTGAGACTTAGTCTTAAGCTCTCCACACACATAACAGAAAATACACTCCTGGAAATGGAAAAAAGAACACATTGACACCGGTGTGTCACACCCACCATACTTGCTCCGGACACTGCGAGAGGGCTGTACAAGCAATGATCACACGCACGGCACAGCGGACACACCAGGAACCGCGGTGTTGGCCGCCGAATGGCGCTAGCTGCGCAGCATTTGTGCACCGCTGCCGTCAGTGTGAGCCAGTTTGCCGTGGCATACGGAGTTCCATCGCAGTCTTTCACACTGGTAGCATGCCGCGACAGCGTGGGCGTGAACCGTATGTGCAGTTGACGGACTTTGAGCGAGGGCGTATAGTGGGCATGCGGGACGTACCGTCGAATTGCTCAACACGTGGGGCGTGAGGTCTCCACAGTACATCAATGTTGTCGCCAGTGGTCAGCGGAATGTGCACGTGCCCGTCGACCTGGGACCGGACCGCAGCGACGCACGGATGCACGCCAAGACCGTAAGATCCTACGCAGTGCCGTAGGGGACCGCACCGCCACTTCCCAGCAAATTAGGGACACTGTTGCTCCTGGGGTATCGGCGAGGACCATTCGCAACCATCTCCATGAAGCTGGGCTACGGTCCCGCACACCGTTGGCCGTCTTCCGCTCACGCCCCAACATCGTGCAGCCCGCCTCCAGTGGTGTCACGACAGGAGTGAATGGAGGGACGAATGGAGACGTGTCGTCTTCAGCGATGAGAGTCGCTTCTGCCTTGGTGCCAATGATGGTCGTATGCGTGTTGGGCGCCGTGCAGGTGAGCGCCACAATCAGGACTGCATACGACCGAGGCACACAGAGCCAACACCCGGCATCATGGTGTGGGGAGCGATCTCCTACACTGGCCGTACACCTCTGGTGACCGTCGAGGGGACACTGAATAGTGCACGGTACATCCAAACCGTCATCGAACCCATCGTTCTACCATTCCTAGACCGGCAAGGGAACTTGCTGTTCCAACAGGACAATGCACGTCCGCATGTATCCCGTGCCACCCAACGTGCTCTAGAAGGTGTAAGTCAACTACCCTGGCCAGCAAGATCTCCGGATCTGTCCCCCATTGAGCATGTTTGGGACTGGATGAAGCGTCGTCTCACGCGGTCTGCACGTCCAGCACGAACGCTGGTCCAACTGAGGCGCCAGGTGGAAATGGCATGGCAAGCCGTTCCACAGGACTACATCCAGCATCTCTACGATCGTCTCCATGGGAGAATAGCAGCCTGCATTGCTGCGAAAGGTGGATATACACTGTACTAGTGCCGACATTGCGCATGCTCTGTTGCCTGTGTCTATGTGCCTGTGGTTCTGTCAGTGTGATCATGTGATGTATCTGACCCCAGGAATGTGTCAATAAAGTTTCCCCTTCCTGGGGCAATGAATTCACGGTGTTCTTATTTCAATTTCCAGGAGTGTATTTGGAGAATTAAGTTACTTCCTAGACATCCATGAGTATAACAAACAGGCACACACAATATTCTTCAAGTTAGCAAATGTACACCGGTCAACGATCGATACCATGTGATTTCACAGTGAGATAGTCGATTGACTGGTGCAACTGCAACTTCCACTTACCTACCCCAAGTGGCTATCTCCCCCTTCCCTCTCTACTCGCACAACTAGGCATTAACATTCCTAAAGTAACAGATTGTGACAAGCGCAGCGGCAACACAAATAACGCAGTCGAGCGTAGATAAAATTGGGGTTTGAGAAAAAAGTTTAGGTGATAGCGAACAATGGTTTTCACCATGATCGTCAGGGTACAAAACTTCATAAAAACCTTGTATTTTTATTCTGCTACAAATTTCACTGTCGCACTGTGTAACAAATAAAAAAAAGATCATACGGAAATTGTCGACACACTAAAATACATTACGCCAAAATCTAAAGTACAGTAGTGCCCGTACTCGGAAATACGTCTGTATTGCAAGGCAAAATATTGTTACTGTGAGTGAAAATTGAACAACTATACGTACCTTATGACAGGACTGCACTGGTGCACAACAGTCACTGTATGCAGGGAGCATTTTGTAGTTTAAATCAGATTCATGAATGTTATGCACTTTATCAGAGAACAGCTTAAGGTCTTTAATAAAGTTTTCAAACTTCGTAACAAATTCATTGGCACATTCCTCCCAAGCAGACAGCTTCTCACTGGAACGAATTGCATTTCGAACGTCATATCGTTTTTTCCACCGATATAGCCAGCTTTCACTCGTTGTAAACTTTTCATTTTCATTTCCCAAATCAGTGACTTTTCTGTCATGATTAGTCCAGATGAATAAGTTCTTTTTCTTCTCTTCTGTTCAGACCACATCCACAAAGCATTGTTTGGAATTTCCCTTTTGTGCTTATTCACAGCCTTGCATGTTTTCAGTCCGGTGTTATAATCAATCGTCATTGTTTGACTTTCAAGAGTTTTCCTATTTTTTCTCCAGTCTTTAACAGCTGTTACCACAACATCTACCTCACTTGCAGTGTTTTGAATAGAATCGTCTCTGTCTAACATTAAAAGTACTTTCCGTTTCCTCGCTGAATACAGTGTCACATGTTTATGTTTAATTGAGGCCATAATTTAGACACTTTAATACGTATCATGAGCTCTGTCACTTTTTTATAAAAAAGTCTGTGTACACAGTAACACTTATTGATGGAGTTAGAAACTAGTTATTTCATAGTAAAGCTGATCGAACTACCGCACCTATCATCAGTCAGCTGCCTACTGGTCCGTGTCGCAGACGACGAGTCACTGACATGTCCAAACAAACAACGGAAAATGGATGGTCGGACTGTGAGGGCAGTCGGACCATCCGATATCGGAATAGTGGGTTTCTACCGCACTCAACTAGTGCGAAGAAACGGATACGCTGTTGAGACAAAATGAGGCAGAAATGGCTAGCTATAAGCAGAGGCCCGACACGGGCGTGCGTCTAAGCACATTGCATGTTTACCGGCGGAGCTAACTATCAACGACTCGGTGTAACGTTCGGACCAAGTAGCAACTAGAAGCAGTCTTGAACCAGAAATCTGACGCCTGGCTGGGTGCCACTTATACACCGCCCTCGTCGTCTTCATTGGTCTGCGGCTTTGATGTTCTTCACTGGCGGTGATTATCAAAGCCCCGCTCGCGGCGCCCCCAGGAATCTACGAGGCACCGGCAGTATTGATAAGGTACATACAGCTCTCTGCCGGATGCAGTTGGACAATTAACTAAGCCTCTTCGGCGTTTCTCGTCAGAAGTAGCTTACCGCCAATTGAACGATTGTTCTAAGTTAATATCATACTAATTCACAACAAAAAAGTACATTTTTTTCTATGATAATTGAAAAACAGTCTTGATCGCAAATTTCTTTTAGTCGAAGTGACCGGTTTCAACCCCTAAGGATTATCTTCAGACTCTGAAATAACATACGTACAAATAAAGGGATCCTTAGAGTACCAGATAGACTTAGACGTACCATTGGTCTAAATGAGATCAAATATGAAAATTCTGGCGTTTATAAAATCTTATGTAATGATTGTGAAAAACAATATATTGGGTAGACAGGTCGTAATTTTGCCGTACGTTTTAAAGAACACATCTCAGGTACTAGTCGAGGTAAATCTTTATTGGACCAACAATTAATAGACTGTGATCTCTCTGAAGCGTCAATCCAAAATAATTTAAAATTCTCCACATTGCCCCTAAAGGGAAACAAGCCTCTAGCTTTATTGAACAAGCAGCTTGATTTTAGGGAAAAATATTCCTTTGATCTTTCTGAAGACTTGTTATAATTTTGACTGCTCTTTCGTTTTTTCTCCAGTCTATGTTTTAGTTACTTTTTTTTATATAAATAATGCTGACTCGTGATTTCATCATTAGCATTTTTATATGATTAATGACGTTATAGGGTCTTCATATTTAACCACTGACGTTATGTTAGTATTCTTAATGTTTTGTTCCTAACTCCATCAGAATTTCTAAAATCGTTGGAGGAAGTGGCAACAAAACGACTATTCACGTTGATTTATAGAATGTATCAGTCTGGCGACGTACCATCTGACTTTCGGAAAAACATCATCCACACAATTTCGAAGACGGAAAGAGCTGACAAGTGCGAGAATTATCGTACAATCAGCTTAACAGCTCATGCATCGAAGCTGTTTACAAGAATAATACACAGAAGAATGGAAAAGAAAATTGATAATGCGCTAGGTGACGATCAGTTTGGCTTTAGGAAAAGTAAAGGCACGAGAGAGGCAATTCTGACGTTACGGCTAATAATGGAAGCAAGGCTAAAGAAAAATCAAGACACGATCATAGGTTTCGTCGATCTGGAAAATGATGCAAGATGTTCGAAATTCTGAGAAAAACATTGGTAAGCTATAGGGAGAGACAGGTCATATACAGTATGTGCAAGAGCCAAGAGGGTATAATAAGAGCAGACGACCAAGTACGAAGTGCTCATATTAAAAAGGTTGTAAGACAGGGATGTATTTATTCTTTCGCCCCTTCTGTTCAATCTATACATTGAAGAAGCAATGATGGAAATTTAAGAAAGTTTCAGGAATAGAATTAAAATTCAAGGTGAAAGGTAACGCGATTCATTGATGAGATTGCTATCTTGAGTGAAAGTGACGAAGAATTACATGATCTGGTGAATGGAATGAACAGTATAATGAAAATAGGCTATAGACTGAGAGTAAATCGAAGAAAGAAGAAGGCAATGAGAAGGAGTAGAAATCAGATCAGCGAGAAACTTAATATCAGGATCGATGGTCAGGAAGTAGATGAAGTTAAGGAATTCTGCTAGGTAGGCAGTAAAATAACGAGTGACGGACGGTGCAAGGAGGACATCAAAAGCAGACCAGCAATGGCACAAAGGGCATTCCTTCCCAAGAGAAGTCTACTAATCTCAAATATCGGCCTTAATTTGAGGAAGAAATTTCTGAGAATTTACGTCTGGACAGCAGCATTGTATTGTAGTGAAACATGGACAGTGGGAAAACCGGAACAGATTAGAATCGAAGCATTTGAGATGTGGTGCTACAGACGAATGTTGAAAATTAGGTGGAGTGATAAGGTAAGGAATGAGGAGGATCTGTGGAGAATAGGAGAGGAAAGGAATATGTGGAAAACACTGATAAGGAGAGGGGACGAGATGATAGGACATGTGCTAAGACATGAGGGAATCACCTCCATGGTACTAGAGGGAGCTGCAGAGGGCAAAAAGTGTAGAAGAAGACAGAGATTGGAATACATCCAGCAAATAATAAAGTACGTAGGTTGCAAGTGCTTCCCTGAGATGAAGAGGTTAGCTCAGGAGAGGAATTCGTGGTGAGCCGCATCAAACCATTAAGAAGATTGATGCCGTCCCCCGCCCCCCCCCCCCCCCCCCCCCCTTCGCAATTGTGGACGGTTTTAGAGGGAGCATGCCTTAACATTTCTGAATGTGACTTCCAGCGACTTGTGAATCCATGCCACGTCGAGTTGATGCACTACACCGGTAAAAGAAGGTCCGACACGACATTAGGAATTATTCCATGACTTTTATCGTGTCAGTGTGTTCCAAGCTATGCAGCAAGGGTAGTAACAGCCAGGGGCGCAGAGTGGAGCTTCGACCCGTGTGCTGACTCAGATCCGTCGCCAACTGTGCGGAGCGAGACCAACCAGCAGTGTCTTCAGTCCGAGCGGTTCTAGGCGCTTCAGTCTGGGACTGCGCGACCGCTACGGTCGCAAGTTCGAATCCTGCCTCGGGCATGGATGTGTGTGATGTCCTTAGGTTAGTTAGGTTTAAGTAGTTCTAAGTTCTAGGGGTCTGATGACCTTAGATGTTAAGTCCCATAGTGCTCAGAGCCATTTGACCCATTTTTGTCTTCAGTCTGTATGGGAGGCCTCGGCGTCTTAAGCCGGGGTCGACCTCTGGGCGGGCAGCTGGCGGAGTGTTGGCCGAATGGGCTGGGCAGACAGGCTTCTGTTTTTGGTTCGCGACCCGGTGACGGCAGAATTCTGGCGACGGCTCCGACTGACACATAACAGGCGTCACATACTGCCCCTAGCTGGCCGAAGGATGACGAGGTTGTCCGGTCGCAGTTAAGTACTGCTTCTCCCTACTGATTCCACGGTAACAGCGATGTTTCTGGATCGCGTGGAAACGTCTGGAGCATGTCAGTGTCAGGAAGGTGTGGCGTAACAGGCAGTAGTAAAGCGGTTGTTGGTTGCTGTAGACGATGACGTGAGTATCAACGAAGGTTCATTGGCAGAGTTGAGGAAAATTAATTACTTGTGGAGACGATTTCTCTCTTTCTCTGCAAGAACTGGAGATTGTCATTTACCTACCTATCGGTTGCTGCCCCCTCTGTGGTTGGCACTGGACTAATTCTGTCCTAGCAGGGGTTCAATTGATTGTTAATTAATACAATAAATAGGACAACAGAGGGAAGATACAGACAAGAGAAAATGCCGAAGTTCTGGTAAAATCTAATCTATTGTTCGTCCAATAACAGACAATAAATCGGCGAGATAGCCAGATACACAACTGTATCTGTAAATTTATGATCATCAGGTCATATTGCATCTTTCTGCAAGACCGGAAACACCTGTAAGTCCGACTCATGCACGTTACTACAGGCAGGTCTATCTACTTCCAGCACAAATGAACAAGTGTCCTCACACGTTAACGTCTCGTAACAGCTGCTGACCGCACGGAATTTAGCATCTACTTGACCGAATGAAGAACTATATCACAGTCAGGTATACCCTCTTCAAGAACAACCAAAGAAATGTCCAGAATGGCTCCCTTATGCCCTGCTCTCGAAAAGTCTCAACTTTCCACTTGATTACCGTAGTGATCCACTACTGTCTATTCTTCCAGTGTTTGAAGACCGTCCCACCAAAAATACATCGTTATCCAGCCCTACAGATGTGATCTGGCTCAACATGACCACTTATGCATACTAAACTAATATATTTCAACAATATGTAAAGATTCAGTCACTCTCAGATTATGCACAATAAATACATATGAAAGATTTGACATTAATAAATAGCCAGCGTTCTTGAACAAGTGCACTCCACATTAAATGACAAAGAATTGTCGTTAAATACAATAATAGCTATTAAAATTCGTACACCACGAAGATGACGTGCTACAGACGCGAAATTTAACCGACAGGAAGAAGATGCGAATTATTAGCTTTTCAGAGCATTCACATAAGGTTGGCGCCGGTGGCGACACATACAACGTGCTGACATGAGGAAAGTTTCTAACAAGTTTCTCATACACAAACAGCAGTTGACTGGCGTTGCCTGGTGAAACGTTGTTGTGATGACTGGTGTAAGAAGAAGAAATGCGTACCATCACGTTTCCGACTTTTATAAAGGTCGGATTGTAGCCTGTCGCGATTGCGGTTTATCGTATCGCGACATTGCCGCTCGCGTTGGTTGAGATCCAATGACTGTTAGCAGAATATGGTATCGGTGGGTTCAGGGGGGTAATACGGAACGCCGTATCACTAGCAGTTGAGATGACAGGCATCTTATCCGCATGGCTGTAACGGATCGTGCAGCCACGTCTCGATCCCTGAGTCAACAGATGGGGACGTTTGCAAGACAGCAGCCATTTGCACGAACAGTTCGACGACGTTTGCAACAGCATGGACTATCAGCTCGGAGCCCATGGCTGCGGTTATCCTTGACGCTGCATCACAGACAGGAGCGCCTGCGCTGGTGTACTGAACGGCGAACCTGGGTGCACGAATGGCAAAACGTCATTATATAGGATGAATCCAGGTTCTGTTTAGAGCATCATGATGGTCACATCCGTGTTTGGCGACATCGGGGTGAACGCACATTGGAAGCGTGTATTCGTCATCGCCATACTGGCGTATCACCCGGCGTGATGGTATGGGGTGCCACTGGTTACACGTCTCGGTCACCTCTAGTTCCCATTGACGTCACTTTGAACAGTGGACGTTACATTTCAGATGTGTTACGACACGTGGCTCTACCCTTTATTCGATCCCTGCGAAACCCTACATTTCAGTAGGATAATGCACGACCGCGTGTTGCAGGTTTAATAAAAAAGATTAAATGACGTCGTAAGTCAATATACGAAATAGATACAGATGAGTGGCTTTCAGGGATGATAGCTCACGTGCAATGCTATCATCTGAGATATCGTTTGTTGAAATCTCAAGATGGATTTAAAAGTTGTTGATTCAGATGTTCATAGCGAAAATATTCAGTTGTATCGTACTTCCGCTTCTTCTACTTGCTACGGATGGCTGACACTTGTCATGAATACGTACAAGTCGTAATGTGCACGATGGACATTTTAACGCTACTGAAGTTGCCCTGACACTTATACGTCCCCCAGTAGGAGTACGTTATTCTCATTAATTATGTAAATTGTCATGTTGTAACCTACCCGTTTCCCAATATTATCCTGTGGATACGATAGAAAGTCACGATAAGCCGACAAAATCCAGTCCCCCTTTTAACGAATAAGAGACAAAATGTACGCTAAGAGACAAGATTAATTGGTACAGGAAAATACTACCTACTAAAGGATAAATGCTGTGATTTTAACATATTTATTCACCATAAAAACAATTTAAAGAAACTAAATAATGATTACAAATCTGAGGTTCTCCCTGTATTAATATTGGCACTTAAACTGTTTGGCTCTGCCATTTAGTGTAACCGCGATGTGTGATTATGCACAGAATAACTAACATCCCCGTTGTACTAAACTGCAAGAAGGAACTACTATTTCAATCAGCAGTGCAAAAACTCAGTGCAGAATGGAGTGGAACACGTGAGTCACCAATGTAAATTCACTTTCCCACACGCTGCTGCATAAACAAGATCACTGTAATGATCAGAAGCTATAATTGCAGAACTTCTCGCCTCAGCGAGATAATAGCAAAATTGTGCTTCACCAAAACTACAGCCGTAGACGTCCATCGACTGCTGTGGACCTCCAAGACGTCTCTCCTCTTCACAACCCCACAAACACTCCCTCTTCTCTCCTCCGTTCGTTGCTCAAAGTCTCTTCTCCCCCTTAAATTTGGTTGGCGAATCGCCTTTCCGGAAGGCGCTCGTTTCTGAACACCGACCAATCGCAGTTCAGAATCCAGATCGAAGTTTCTGGAAATTCTTTCTATGTCCGTAGGAAAGTACGCGAATACCTGCCGCCATGTGTTTTTGGCTGACCAGTCCGTTTTCTCGCACCTGCTTGCCAGCCACGTGTTCCCCTTTTACAGGTGGTCCAGCTCACGGGCAGATCCCGGGATTAGTGCTGGAAGCGGCTGTGCCGTCCTATTGTCCAAAAGAATGTGTGAGCTTCTTGTGTCCTTCCGTTCTACCACGATTTTCACAGCTCTGCTTGTTCCCCACTCACACAACATGCAGACATTATACAACAAATTAAATGTACTAGACGATGTCAGTCATATACATTTTTTTTTAATGAACGAACACAAACCTGTCTTTTCTATCATTGAAGGGGCTTATTTATGTCGTATTGGATGCAAAAGCGGTTTGTAAGTTTTAAAACAAGGCCATCTTACATATTAATTGTAAAATATTAACTTTTGTTATTTAAAGATATTGTTGTATCTTTGCATGCACTTAATTTTTTTCTAGAATCGTCGATATATTCAGATTTACATTAATGTTTGACTGTAAATTATTACAGAGTCTGAAAAAGCTGTTAAAAGCCATCTTTCAGTTTGGCTCAAAGGCCGCCATTGCTTGTTGTTCCACGTTCTACTAAGAGAGATGACCGTCATAGAAATTCACAGCTTTGGTGTTTACCCACATCCGGTTACGCTATTCCCTGCGCCTGGCTTGCCGGTGGTGGATGTGATGTGGCCCAGCCATGGACCCACATAGACCAATTCACCTCTCCTCAATACCAGCCCTAGGTGGACGAGTAATCCACCCACATACTCTTCACGCAAGACTACAAAAGCCGACATCACAGGACTGCACTAGCAGAGCGCACTTGCGGGGCAATCACTTCAATACTGGATGATGGCAACCATTTTTCATCTTGTAAAATCTCGTCATAAACTGTGGACTTTTTTGCTCTCCATGAATTAATTAACAGAAGAAAGTTGTTCTCCTGCACACGAGGCTTCATCACATTAATCAAAAAATGTTCGTGTAAGGCTGTTGTCTACGTTTCCCCGATTAAGGCGAAGTAATGGTGACAGTTCCAGCACAGGTAGTAGCGTCTATGAGTTGCGAAATGCTTTCTCAGTCCATCCTGCTGAATCGCCATAATTTACTGAAAAGTATTCCCCCTACGCTCATCCATTGTCAACTCCTTCCATTCCTTGTATATGTAACTGGGTTTTCTCTTTTGATGCTAGTCAATTGTCAGGATGAGCATTACTGCAAAAGGGCATTTGATTCTAAAGCATTATGTCAGGGTGCAAAACACTAAATAAATTACTTTTTTTTCTCTTAACAACATGTGGGCAGTGTGGGTTCTTCCTTGGCTCGGGTATGAGGTAGACTGAAACAGCATTTTACATAACTTTTATTGAAAGATTTGTACAATGGTTTCTTTACTGGATTGTTCTGGCTGGGAGAGCGGCTACTGTGTCGTTTGCGAAGCCTTCTGCTTGCGTGAGCGGCGGCGTCTGATTACGCCTGGCGGTGTGTATCTCCTGTCGCCGTCTCGTCCAGTTGACAGGAGACGCGCATTGTGCTGTGGTCCGTTTAGTTATTGAGAACGAAGTCGTGAATCGGATGGTGATACCTTGAATGTGGCGCCCCAGTGTTTCTCTTCTCTAAGCGGCCGCGTGTGTCAATGTTGTGCGTCGGGCAGCGGAGCGGCGCGGCGGGGGAAGGCCAGTGTCCCGGACTCGAACAACGGACTCCAGCTTGCCAGTCTTCGGCTGTCAGATCTTCTTTCCAGCTCACAGGCGACTGCTGATGTGAGGCCGTCTCCTTCCCGTCCTCACGAGTCACCCGGGTTCGTAAAAATCAGACTTCAAATACCTTCTAACTTCTGTCTTCTGGCGGCGAGGCTGTTGCTTGCTATTCCATCACAGTGGCGGACTTGGTGCTTCTGTGTACGATGTAGTCTCTTCCTGCATGACGGTCTTCAGCACCGAATCTAAACTGAAAACTACTCTCGGGCCCACTGCGTCTGACGCATTTATTTACATCAGTTCACTGGAGGTGAACGACTTCACGGTCATTGCCTCTTCTGTCACGTTGAAATGCTTATCGAAGAATCTTCTTAACGTCGGTCATTGGCTCTTGGAATGTAGGCGAGGGTCTTTGATTACATGTGACAATTGAGAAACACGTGAGACGGTCGGGCGATGCCCTGACGGCAGAATTGACAGCTTCCGCTTATGTGGGGAGGGCGATGGCTTCTGCTGAACGAGCTGACTTGCAGGCGCCGGCCGTTGCCATGCTGCTCTGTCTACTATTTGCCAGTGTGTAAGTCTTCTAAACTAAACTAAGTTTTTCATTTATCTTCTAATTTCTACTTCACGAATTTATTTACCTATCTTAAGTACCACTCAACATATAGGAGGCTACGGATGCAGTCGTCAGCTATATGCTTACAGGTAATACGCTAATTAAGATCCTCTCTGTCCAAGACGAACATCTCGTCAACTGAACAGAATTCCCATCAAAAATAAATAAATAACTTATGGCGTTACTCTCTAGCTTTTGTTCCTGAAAATTTTAAGCTGCTGCGTTTATTTGAATTTCTAGCAGTAAGGGTGCTAGGAAATTCTTCCAGCACGATAATACATACATAAATAAATGAACACAGCCATTACTTTCCAGCAGCTCAGCACAGATTAAATGTTGTTCCCACCAATTCATAAGTGCAGAAGGGGAAGCGAAGTGGGGGAGGAGAGAATGGCAGTGGGGGAGGGGGAGGGAAATTGGGGGGAAAGGAAGAATGGGGATGGTGGCGTCATCAACATGACGTCCACACATCTCACCCCCCCCCCCCCCCCCCAGGGACAGGAGGTAGTGATACAATCCAGCAATCCAGGAAGAGCTGTCATCTTGAATAAATGAAAACTGTCATAGCATCCTTCTTATTCCTCTACTCTTGGTAAATCAGAACCATTTCTCATAAACAAATATTGCACTGGGTTCATTAAAGTAATATTTTTAGAGAACATTTTAGTTTTTGTATTTTGGCTTTACATAAAAATATTTATATATCCACACATATCGGCACATTATGACAAACACTGTCGGAAGTTCCAAGCAGCTTTTCGCGGATGATGCTGTAGTATACAGAGAAGTTGCAGCATTAGAAATTGTAGCGAAATGCATGACGATCTGCAGCGGATAGGCACTTGGTGCAGGGAGTGGCAACTGACCATTAACATAGACAAATGTAATGTATTGCAAATACAAAGAAAGAATGATCCTTTATTGTATGATTATCTGAAAGCGGAACAAACACTGGTAGCAGTTACTTCTGTAAAATATCTAGGATTTGAAGTGGAATTATCACATAAAATTAGTTGTTGGTTAGGCGGGTGCCAGGTTGAGATTCATTGGGAGAGTCCTTAGAAAATGTAGTCCATCAACAAAGGAGGTGGCTTACAAAACACTCGTTCGACCTATACTTGAGTATTGCTCATCAGTGTGGGATCCATACCAGGTCGGGTTGACAGAGGAGATAGAGAAGATCCAAAGAAGAGCGGCGCGTTTCGTCACAGGGTTCTTTGTTAAGCGTGATAGCGTTACGGAGATGTTTAACAAACTCAAGTGGCAGACACTGCAAGAGAGGCGCTCTGCATCGCGGCGTAGCTTGCTGTCCAGGTTTCGAGAGGGTGCGTTTCTGGATGAGGTATCGAATATATTGCTTCCCCCTACTTATATCTCCCGAGGAGATAACGAATGTAAAATTAGAAAGACTCGAGCGCGCACGGAGGCTTTCCGGCAGTCGTTCTTCCCGCGAACCATACGCGACTGGAACAGGAACGAGAGGTAATGCAGCGGCACGTAAAGTGCCCTCCGCCAAACACCGTTGGGTGGCTTGCTGGGTATAAATGTAGATGTAGATCACATTGTAAATTTTTTCAGACACAATAGGAGTTTGGACAATATAGGAATTAATGCTGTTTGCAACAAAGTTTCACGAATCTGTCAAATTTTACATTATAAGCGAAGCCACAGTCTGTTGTTGAGCTAGTCTGCAGTTTCTTTCGTATCCCTCGGAGCCACGCCGGTCTAGTCAAACGTTACATTATTGTTCGAACGAGATCTATATTGTATCGAACGCTGCGGCGTATCGGGAAATCTTTGAGCCTATTCGAACGCGAGTATTGTCAGCCCACCCTTAGCGAGCATTGCTAAGTTCGGATGTCAGGGCCACATTCTCCCGTTTCCGCGCATGCGCTGTTTACAGCAGACTGGAGATATTAGGCTACGTCCACACTGGCACCGACAACTATCGTCAGACCTCGTCGCCAGAAGTCGCCCCATAACATCGGCAGATAGCGTGGTCATAGAGCGTCCGCTCTCCTTCGTCAAATTTATGGCACGGTCAAAGGAGGTTAGGTTAGGTTAGAATCTATTCTAGGTGTGAAGATGGTTAGATTTGAACCTTGTAGTGTGGAGTAGACCCCACGACGCCTCTGTGCTTGGATATGAGTGCTGCTTAGCGGCTTCAGCTGTTAAAAAGAGACGCCGAGTGCATGTGAACAGGCTTTCCTGTCTCGTAAGGAAAGTAGCGAGTACTATAGACTCTGTCCTTTCAGTTATAGGAATAACCAGTCAAGTTTTATGAATAATGAGATGACGAGAGAAAAGTTCTGTCACCAACTCAAGATAATTCGTAGTGATCTTGAAAAGCAAGTTAGAGACACGCTGTTTCGCTGCGTTTGTGTACCGTTGTGCAGACGTACGCCAGTTAACGTTCAGTGACTGTCATTTATCACACAAGCGAAAGACAAGCATGAAATGTGGCATAAGATACTCTGATAACCTACAGCACTTAAAATTGGAAATACATACGGTGCACCACATTTGCAAACCACTTCATATTAACAGTATCAGTGCCCTACTGACATAAAACGCTAGTAAGCAGTAATAATAATTTGTAGACAATTAATGACAAGCTACCACAAAAAGACCCAGTACAGCAGCTATAAGCATATAAGATATGCCACTATTTTCACTTGAACAAACTACTTTTTGATGTTATAATGTTTCGTAAACCTTCGTCGCCAGGTCTGTAAAAGCACTGCCGCTACTGCAGTGGAGGCCGGGTTTCCGTTACTACAGTAGACCGAGTTTGTGAGTTGGTGAAAGGGCTTCTGGTGCAGTACACAGCTAAGACAATTTCTTCCTGCCACTATTACACAGCTATGCTCCAGGGTCATGTAACAGGATGGGAGAACGAAGGTTCTACAACACTCCAACAAATGAGTAACGAAGTCACAAAAATGAGTTAAGAGGTTTACTTATCTTCGTGGCTTGTCCAAATAATTAAGTCTGCAACACTGCTTGTAATATAACACAAAAAAGCCCTCATTGGCAAAGTGCAAAGAATCGCAAGTTGACTTCACAGTACATGGCAAATACAATTTACAACAACTTTCTATGAAATTCTAAGAGTTCATTAAACGACGTTCCCTGTCTAAGTCAGCCCTGGACGATGATCTACAGGGTGTTACAAAAAGGTACTGCCAAACTTTCAGGAAACACAAAGAAAGAAAATATGTTATGTGGACATGTATCCGGAAACGCTTACTTTCCATGTTAGACCTCATTTTATTACTTCTCTTCAAATCACATTAATCTTGGAATGGAAACACACAGCAACAGAACGTACCAGCGTGACTTCAAACACTTTGTTACAGAAAATGTTCAAAATGTCCTCCGTTAGCGAGGATACATGAATCCACCCTCCGTCGCATGGAATTCCTGATGCGCTGATGCAGCCCTGGAGAATGGCGTATTGTATCACAGCCGTCCACAATACGAGCACGAAGAGTCTCTACATTTGTTACAGGGGTTGCGTAGACAAGAGCTTTCAAATGCCCCCATAAATGAAAGTCAAGAGGGTTGAGGTCAGGAGAGCGTGGAGGCCATGGAATTGGTCCGGCTCTACCAATCCATCGGTCACCAAATCTGTTGTTGAGAAGCGTACGACACTTCGACTGAAATGTGCAGGAGCTCCATCGTGCATGAACCACATGTTGTATCGTACTTGTAAAGGCACATGTTCTAACAGCTCAGGTTCAGTATCCCGTATGAAATCATGATAACGCGCTCCATTGAGCGTAGGTGGAAGAACATGGGGCCCAGTCAAGACATCACCAAGAATGCCTGCCCAAACATTCACAGAAAATCTGTGTTGATGACGTGATTGCACAATTGAGTGAGGATCTTCGTCAGCCCACACATGTTGATTGTGAAAATTTACAATTGGATCACGTTGGAATGAAGCCTCATCTGTAAAGAGAACATTTGCACTGAAATGAGGATTGACACATTGTTGGATGAACCATTCGCAGAAGTGTACCCGTGGAGGTCAATCAGCTGCTGATAGTGCCTGCACGCGCTGTACATGGTACGGAAACAACTGGTTCTCCAGTAGCACTCTCTATACAGTGATGTGGTCTACGTTATCTTGTACAGCAGCAACTTCTCTGACGCTGACGTTAGGGGTACCGTCAACTGCACGAAGAATTGCCTCGTCCATTGCAGGTGTCCTCGTCGTTCTAGGTCTACTCCAGTCGCGAGTCACAGGTTGAAATGTTCCGTGCTCCCTAAGACGCCGATCAATTGCTTCGAACATCTTCCTGTCGGGACACCTTCGTTCTGGAAATTTGTCTCGATACAAACGTACCGCGCCACGGCTATTGCCCCGTGCTAATCCATACATCAAATGGGCATCTGCCAACTCCGCATTTGTAAACATTGTACTGACTGCAAAACCACGTTCGTGATGAACACTAACCTGTTGATGCTACATACTGATGTGCTTGATGCTAGTACAGTAGAGCAAGGAGTGGCATGTCAACACAAGCACCGAAATCAACATTACCTTCCTTCAATTGGGCCAACTGGCGGTGAATCGAGGAAGTACAGTACATCCTGACGAAACTAAAATGAGCTCTAACGTGGAAATTAAGCGTTTCCGGACACATGTCCACATAACATCTTTCCTTTATTTGTGTGTGAGGAATGTTTCCTGAAAGTTTGGCGGTACCTTTTTGCAACACCCTGCATATCCAAGTGGGCGAGAGCTACTCTTCTGCCTTCCGGGTAGGCTCCTGTCCGTTGTCTTCCGGTCATTGGCGGATTGTACGCGACTGGCAACTGACCGAGGCGAAGTCGATATCTTCCTTCTCAGCGCCATCGTGGGGCTGGTGGAACTCATGCAACAGACGAGTTTATGCCACTGTAACTTTGCCTGTTGTGCTTCAGCCCTGGCTGTATCTTGCATATTTGAGGAAATTCGCGATTTGCGATTTCAGTTCATAGATTCCGAACTATATCCCGGTTGCGATATTTTGATCCTAAGGATGCCACAAACTCAGTCTTTCTTGAACTAAACTTATCAGTTTCACACGCTCCATATTTCGTGTGCGAGAATGTCGTTAGATTTAACCGAAGAAAGCAAACTGGTCTGAATTTTACCGATTGTCGTCTGAAGTATGTACGTTCGGGAGATTAGATCGGCTATAAGGGGTGGTCCATAGATCGTGGCCGGGCCAAATATCTCACGAAATAAGTGTCAAACGAAAAAAATACAAAGAACGAAACTGGTCTAGCTTGAAGGGGGAAACCAGATGGCGCTATGGTTGGCCCGCTGGATGGCGCTGCTATAGGTCAAACGGATATCAACAGCGTTTTTTTTTTTTTTTAAAGAGGAACCCCATTTTTATTACATATTCGTGTAGTACGTAAAGAAATATGAAGGTTTTAGTTGGACCACTTTTTTCGCTTTGTGACAGATGGCGCTGTAATAGTCACAAACATATGGCTCGCAATTTTAGACGAACAGTTCGTAACAGGCGGGTTTTTTTTAATTAAAATACAGAACGTAGATAAGTTTGAACATTTTATTTTGGTGGTCCAATGTGATACATGTACCTTTGTGAACTCATTATTTCTGAGAACGCATGCTGTTACAGCGTGATTACCTGTAAATACCACATTAATGCAATAAATGCTCAAAATGATGTCCGTCAACCTCACTGCATTTGGCAATACGTGTAACTACATTCCTCTCAACAGCGTCTAGTTCGCCGTCCGTAATGTTCGCACATGCTTTGACAATGTGCTGACGCATGTTGTCAGGCGTTGTAGGTGGATCACGATAGCAAATATCCTTCAACTTTCTCCACAGAAAGTAATCCGGAGACGTCAGGTCCGGTGAACGTGCGACCAATCCACCTGTAATGAAATATGCTATTCAATACCGCTTCAACCGCACGCGAGCTATGTGACGGACATCCATCATGTTGGAAGTACATAGCCATTCTGTCATGCAGTGAAACATCTTGTAGTAACATCTGTAGAACATTACGTAGGAAATCAGCATACATTGCACCATTTAGATTTCCATCGATAAAA
This sequence comes from Schistocerca gregaria, assembly GCF_023897955.1. NCBI lineage: Eukaryota > Metazoa > Arthropoda > Insecta > Orthoptera > Acrididae > Schistocerca > Schistocerca gregaria. The sequence goes on from NC_064920.1 coordinate 162,962,586, forward strand.
TGGGGGCCAGTTATCTTTCCTCCCATAATGCTGCACCATACATTAACCCGCCAAAGCCGCTGATGTTCCACTTGTCGCAGCCAATGTGGATTTTCCGTTGCCCAATAGTGCATATTATGTCGGTTTACGTTACCGCTGTTGGTGAATGGCGCTTCGTCGCTAAACAGAACGTGTGCAAAAAATCTGTGATCGTCCCGTTATTTCTCTTGTGCCCAGTGGCAGAACCGTACACGTCGTTCAGAGTCGTCACCATGCAATTCCTGGTGCATAGAAATATGGTGCGAGGGCAATCGATGTTGATGTAGCATTCTCAACACCGACGTTTTTGAGATTCCCGATTCTCGCGCAATTTGTCTGCTACTGATGTGCGGATTAGCCGCGAAAGCAGCTAAAACACCTACTTGGGCATCATCACTTGTTGCAGGTTGTGGTTGACGTTTCACATGTGGCTGAACTCTTCCTGTTTCCTTAAATAACGTAACTATCCGGCGAACGATCCGGACACTTGGATGATGTCATCCAGGATACCGAGCAGCATACATATCACACGCCCGTTGGGCATTTTGATCACAATAGCCACACATCAACACGATATCGTCCTTTTCTGCAATTGGTAAACGGTCCATTTTAACACGGTAATGTATCACGAATGAAATGCCGTCCGCACTGGCGGAATGTTACGTGATACGACGCAGGCTTGTGACTATTACAGCGCCATCTATCACAAAGCGAAAAAGTAGTCCAACTAAAACATTCATATTTGTTTATGTACCACACGACTATGTAATAAAAAAGTGGAAGTTTCTATTTTAAAAAAAGTATTTGATATCGGTTTGAACTATGGCAGCGTTATCTAGCGGGCCAACCATAGCGCCATCTGGTTTCCCCCTTCAAGCTAGGCAAGTTTCGTTCTTTGTAGTTTTTTCGTTTGATGCCTATTTCGTGAGATATTTGGCCCGGTTACGATCAATGGACCACCCTGTAGTGTGACCGCGCACGTAGTGACTTACTGATTTGAAAAGTGGGCCGTCTCCGGAGGACGTCGGTCGTCGGCAGAGGCGTCCTTATCGAAGCCACTGTGACCACAGCCTTTAGACACCACTGCCGGCAGTCAGTCGATCGCTGACGACACTGATCCCTCGCGACTCGTTTCACTGGCGATTTACGAGCGATTAGTCGACGCGAGCGAGAGAGCAGTAGTCGCTTTCCGGCAGAAAGTCGCTCGTTTAATACGGACTTTACTCGAGAAGTGTACGGCGCGTGTGCAGGCGGTGCGCAAGTGCCGGTCGGCGGGCATCCGCGTGATAATGGTGACGGGGGACCACCCCACGACGGCGGCGGCGATCGCGCGCGCCGTGGGCATCTTCACGGTGCAGCACAGCTTCGACTCGGGGGCGGCGCGGCGGTTCGCGGAGGCGGCGCACGGCACGCCGACGCCCGCCGGCTCGGGCCACCACCTGCCGCACGGCGGCCAGACGCCCGCCGGCTCCCACCAGGACCTGCCCGGGCAGGCGCCGGGCCTGGGGCAGGCGGTGGCGCGCCACCCCTCGCTGCTGCAGGACCTCGGCACCTCCGTGGCGGCGCGCTACCCCTCGCTCGTCTACGAGCCGTACGCGGGCATCGCGCGCCAGCCGTCGCTGCTGTCGGAGCGGCCGACCCGCGACTCCAACTGGCCGCCGCTCACCGCGCCGGGACGGCAGCCGTCCTTCTTCCCGCAGCAGGACCAGCTGTCGCGCCAGGGCTCGCTGCTGTTGCCGCCCACCGCCCAGCCGCGCACGGCCGCACTCATACATGGCGACGACCTCCGCGACTGGTAACTGCCTACCTGAACATTTTTTCTGTCTGGACAGTGGGTCGGCTGCACCGTCAAAACAAAGACTGGTACTGCCTACCTGAACATTTGCCCCATCTGGACTGTGGGTCAGCTGCAATGTCAACACAAAGACTAGTAACTGTCTACCTGAACATTTGCCCCACCTCGACTGTGAGTCAACTGCACCATCAACACAAAGGCTGGTAACTGCCTACCTGTAAGTTGGTCCCATCTCAACTGTGGGTCAACTGCACTCTCAACACAAAGACTGGTAACTGCCTACCTGAAAGTTTGTCCCATCTCGACTGTGGACCAGATGCACCATCAACACAAAGCCACGTAACTGTCTACCTGAACATTTGCCCCATCTGGACTGTGGGTCAGCTGCAATGTCAACACAAAACTAGTAACTGTCTACCTGAACATTTGCCCCATCTGGGTCAGCTGTACCATCAACACAAAGACTGGTAACTGCCTACCTGAAAGTTTGTCCCATCTCGACAGTGAGTCAGCTACACTGTCAACACGAAGACTTATAACTGTCTGCCTGAACATTTGCCCCATCTGGACTGTGGGGCAGCTACACCATCAATACAAAAACTCGTAACTGCTTACTCAAACCTCTGTCCCATCTGGACTGTGGGTCAGCTGCACCATCAATACAAAGACTGGTAACTGCCTACCTGAACATTTGTCACGTCAGGACTGTGGGTCAGCTACCCCGTCAACACAAAGACTGGTAACTGCCTACGTGAAAGTTTGTCCCATCTTGACTGTGACTCACCTGCACCATCAACACAAAGGCTGGCAACTGCCTACCTGAAAGTATCTCCCATCTCGACTGTGGGTCAGCCGCACCATCAATACAAAAGCTGGTTACTGCCTACCTGAAAGTTTCTCCCATCTCGACTGTGGGTCAGCTGCACGGTCAACAGAAAATCTCGTAACTGCCTACCTGAACATTTGTTCTGTCAAGACTGTGAGTCAGTCGCAACATTAACACAAAGAGTCGTAACTGCCTACTTGAACGTTTTTTCTATCTGGACAGTGGGTCAGCTGCACCATCAACACAAAGACTGGTAACTGCCTACGTGAAAGTTTGTCCCATCTCGACTGTGGATTAGCTGCACTGTCAACACTATGTCTCGTAACTACGTACCTGAACATTTGTCCTGTCACGACTGTAGGTCAGCAGCACCATTAACACAAAGAGTCGTAACTACCTACTTGAACCTTTGTCCCATCTGCACTTTGGGTTAGCTGCACCATCAATACAAAGACTGGTAACTGCCTACCTGAACATTTGCCCCATCTGGAATGTGGGTCAGCAGCACCATCAACACAAACACTGGTAACTGCCTACTCAAACGATTGCCCCATCTGAACTGTGGGTCAGCTGCACTGTCAATACAGAGACTGGTAACTGCCTACCTGAAAGTTTTTCCCATCAGGACTGTGGGTCAGCAGCACCATCAACACAAAGGTTGGTAACTGCCTACTCAAACGATTGTCCCATGTGGACTGTGGGTCAGCTGCACCATCAACAGAAAGGCTGGTAACTGCCTACCTGAACAACTGTCCCGTCTCGGCTGAGGGTCAGCTGCACTGTCAACACAAATACCAGAATGAAAAATGCTTCTATCATAGCACAGTAAAAATTTGCGAGATACTAGCTGAATTCGCGCACTGTGGATTCTGAAAAAATGATACAGGGTGATTTTTTGCAACGTGTACAGACTCTAGGGATTGATCAATGAGAGTATATGGAACAAAAAAAGTCTAATGAGCTTACGTCTGGAAATTCATGATTTCCTTGCAAGAAACCATTTATTCATACTTTGTTATAGAGTCTGGGGTCTAATACGCACTGTACCATGCACCCACAGTTACAGTATGTAACGTTTCCTCCGAGAGGGTGATACTGTTCCTCACACTTCACGCCTTAGGCTTGCCTATCTCCTGCCATAGTAATTGGTAATGTTGTGTCCGATTCACTTCTCTTATTGACTCACCTTGTAGAAGATGTGATTCAGTGTTGTACACAATGATTCCATATTCGAATCGAGAGTTTGCCGACGTGGTAGATCAGGAGACCTATCCACGCTCACAACATCGACAACATTCAGTGTTTGCAACAGTATTTCACCGTTTGTCTGAGACAGGGTCGTTTCAGGAAGCAGGAAATAATGAATAACGGACGTGGGTGGTAGCCAAGTGGTCTAGGGCGTCCAACCGCGGTTCGCGCGGCTCCCCCCCCCCCTCCCCCCTTACGCATATTGTTCGAGTCATCCCTCAGGCATAGGTGTGTGTGTTGTCCCTAGTGTAAGTATTAGTTAGATTAAGTAATGTGTAAGCTTAGGGACCGATGACCTCAGCAGTTTGGTCCCATAAGATCTTACCACAAATTTTCAAATTTTCGCTGAAGAACGTACCGGAAATGCTCGGACACCAGGCTTGGAGGAAAATCTGATTAACACTTTGTGGAAGGCGAACGCCGTGTCTGTTCCAGGTACAGAGGATAGGCAAAATAGTGTTAACAATGGTAGTAATGGGATGGTTGTGTTTAACGGTCAACAACGCAGGTAACACAAGTGTCGCACTGGACTGTGCGTGTTTAGTACTGGTTCTGTTTCAACAGTCATGTCAGCCTACACAACATATGGAAAGACATCATCGTGTAGACATAATAGTGGGCGCAAATCAAAACTAAATGACAGAGATCGTCGTACGCTAACACGAATTGTGTCAGAACGACACAAAACTACTTCGGCTAAAGTGACTGAAGACCTCAGTAGCCATCTTCGAGACCCCGTATCTATCGACACTGTCCGCCGAGAACTCCTTAAACCGAATATTCATGGACGAGCTGCTATACCGAAACCATTAGTGACGACAACCAACGCAAAGAAGTGTAAAACATGGTGTCAGGATCAAAAATCCTGGACGGCTGATTAATGGAAACACACATATGATCATTTCCAACATCGGGCCGGGTTTACTTCTGGAGAACGCCAAAAGAAGCCTACAACCCTGATTGCTTGATTCCAACGGTTAAGCATGGAGGTGGAAGTGTGATGGTGTGGGCAGTCATGTCATGACATTCTCCTGGTCTCATCGTTACTCTCAAAGGTCGTGCTACAGCCAACGATTATGTAAACATTTTAGTTGATCAGGTGCACCCCCATGATTCCAAAAATGATGCCATATTTCGGGACGATAATGCCCTCATTCAGACAGCCAAGACAGTACAATCGTGGTATGAGGGGCATGCAAGTGAAATGCAGTGTCTTCTGTGGCCAGCACAGTCCCCGCACTTGAACATTATCGAACCCATTTGGGCCATATTGGAGCGCAAACTCCGGAGCAGATTTCCACCTCCCTCGTCACTTCAGGAGTTAGAAGAGGTTCTGATCGAAGAGTGGCATAACATTCCACTGGAGACTATACAGTCATTATATGCCAGTATTCTAAGAAGTATCGCAGCTGTATTACGGGCAAATGGTGGTCCAACACATGATTAATAAACCATTCCCAAGTAAGTGCACGTATTAAAATTATTTTGCCCATCCTCTGTAGTTAGCCCGCGAGTACAGGGTATGCCAGACGACCGTGTGGAACATTCTCGACAATGGTTACTGCCCTTTCACTTACAGCGTGTGCAGGGCTTACTAGCGACAGACTTCCAAGTCGCGAGCAGTTTTGTCACTGGTTTCTTCCCCAGGCAACCACGATTGCGGGAATTGTGTCATTGATGTTATTCAAAGATGAGGCCACCTTTACGCGGAGTGGTATCTTAAACTTTCATATGGCTCTGAGCACTATGGGACTTAACATCTATGGTCATCAGTCCCCTAGAACTTAGAACTACTTAAACCTAACTAACCTAAGAACATCACACAACACCCAGCCATCACGAGACAGAGAAAATCCCTGACCCCACCGGGAATCGAACCCGGGAACCCGGGCGTGGGAAGCGAGAACGCTACCGCACGACCACGAGATGCGGGCAAACTTTCATAACAGTCATCTATAAGACGCTATGCAGAAACTCTATGGAATGGTGACAGCGAGTCATCAGTAACTGTGCAGCCGGAATGTGTGGGCCGGGATAATTGCCGACCATATTTTGGCAACAGTCTTCCTTCCACGACGCCTAAAAGGCCGCAACTATCGCCGTTTCTTGCGGGCGACTATTCCTCCGCTGCCGGAAGAAGTTCCGTTGATGATTCGAAGGATTATGTGACTGATACAAGATGGCGGTCCAGCCCATTTCACCGCTAACGTGCGGACGCATTTCAGTCGTGCCTTCCCTGGTCAATGAATCGGACGAGGGGGTCCAGTTTCAAGGCCTGCTCGTTCAATGTACCTCAACCCGTACGATTTCTGGTTACCGGGCCATCAAAAGTATCTTGTATGCAAAAGCCATTCCATATATGGAGACACTGAAGCAGCGTATTCATACTGCCTTTGACACTGTTCGGATGCATCCTGGCCGATGCGAGTATGTGAGACATAAAACGCTGTAGCGCGGAGACGTATGCGTTGAGACACATGAAAACAATTTTAAACAAACTTTGAATGTATGAATGGTCTCTAGCATGGAAACAATGAATTTCCGGCCATAAGTTCATTAGACCTGTTTTGTTCCGTATCTTCTCATCGATCAGTCCCTAGAATTTGTACTCGGTGGAAAAAATCACCCTGTAAAATATAAAGACAGTTTACACACTCTAATCGAGCTTATTGCTAGTTTGCCTTTTATCAACTTCGTATTGCAAGATGTCGGCCGTAGGGATTCCACAATTTTTGAGAATGTTTTAATTTCAAGTTTGAAATCGGATTAGAAATCACAAAAGAAATATTTTCTCGTGTGATCTAATCACAAATGAACAATTTAGGAGTTTTTCCTGTACTTGTACTGTCATGCTTTGATTCTCGCCAAATTTATTTGTTTGATATAATTACAAATTTACAGTTTTCAGATTTTTTCCTTTGGTTGTTTTGTGAAACCTTCCTTTTTGTCAAACTTTATGATTCTAGGTCAACGGAAAGTACGCTGCAGGTTTTGATGAGTCAGTTTGCGAGCGTGAAAATACTTGACATAAATTACCGTATCTTTTGACTGCATTGACTTACAGGCTTAAAATTTTTCACTACCAAGGGGCCATCGACCTTAATACGTCACACAAATTTGAACTTAAGACGTCTACTTCTTCCGGAGAAAATCCATTCCTAACGGTCACTCAGACTTACACACTTACAGACGGACAGCAAAGTGATGCTAGGAACGTTTCGTTTTTACAGATTGAAACACGGAATCCTGAAAAAAGATGAATATTTCCTGGACAGATTTATGGACGTAAAAAAAGGTAACTAACTTTTCGACTTATCTGACATCTTCAAACACTTTTAAATAAAAACATCTAGACATATTCACGCTTTTTTTTTAGAGTTTCGGACCTCAATCGGTAAAAACGGAAACCTTGTAGTATCACTTTGTTGTCCGTGCGTCTATCTGTCGGTCTGTCTCTATCTGATTGTTGAAATCCGTTTTCTCTGGAACGGGTAGACGTATCAAATTGGAATTTCTGTCCCGTACTAACACCTATTGTCCCTTAGCGGTGTGAAAAATGTAAGACTGTAAGTCAATGCAGTCAAAAGATACGGCCATTTATGTTGCATATTTTTATACTCGAAAACTCACTCATCAAAACCTGTAGGGTACTTACCGTTGACCTAGAATCACGGAATTTGGCCCGAAATAAGGTTTCGCTGTACGACCAAAGGATAAAATTGGAAAACTGATAATTTGTAGTTACATCACACGAAAAATATTTTGCCGTCGTTTATTATCAGATTGTCTGTCTGTTCTTCCATATGGTAAGACCACTTTTTGTCAAGTCTGGGTAGGCGCATCAAGTTGAAATTTATATCACATATTAGGCACTATGGCCCTTTGGTGGTGTAAAAAATATAAGCTTCTAAGGAAGTGCAATCAAAACCAAGGCCGTTTATGTCGCATATTTTAGTACTTCCAACCTCACTCATTAAAATCCACACCATACCTCCCATTGATGCAGAATCATGAAATTTTGCAACAAGAAAAGGAAAAGTGGTACAAGAAAAGGAAAAAAAATCGGAAAACTGCTAAAACGTAATTATGTCGCAGGAAAAAATATTGTTTTGTCGTTTGTTATCCGACGTCAAACTTGCCATCACGTCACCTGACATGGGATATGTCATGTCGTACAATTATGACACAATGTGTCTTTGAAAAAATTGTTCAAATGGCTCTGAGCACTATGGGACTTAACTACTGTGGTCATCAGTCCCCTAGAACTTAGAACTACTTAAACCTAAATAACCTAAGGACACAGCGTCGTCTTTTTGCGACTTCCTTACAGAGACGTCATTTTCGAAAGTGCTTTGCTACTGGAATAATGCCCATTCAATGGTGATCATCTTTGCGTGCCATCTATAAAATACCTAATGCACTACGTGTTACGTTTTGCTTTTTGAAGTTCAACTGTTGTTATTCCTGAGAGCCAGGCTCCATACATGTTCCTTTATGTATTGTAAACATTGTCTTGTGGGTTCTGAATACAAAGGATTACAAAAGCATACAGTCGATCTTTTATTTCCGGAAGTATCTGTTTTTTTTTTTTTTATTTTGAAAGGCGTATACTGGACGAGTGGTTATTAACAGGAACGAAATGTAAGGCACTAAACGTTTACTTCATTATGTTCCTTATGAATGCAGGTATTCCTATAATGATCTAGTGAAATATCCTGTACGCAGTACTGCTCCTGCTACTGATATCCCACGGAAGATGTCAATGAAACCATTCGAGTACTTTGATTAGTGTGACAATACTATGGTAATGTATGAGTTAAAAACGTAACAACACAAAATTGTGCTAAATACATAACTTTACCATGCATATTTATTCCTTTCTCAGGAAAAAGACCTTATTCCAAGATTCTTCACTTATTTTTTTCAAAGAGATTGTAAAACTTAGCAACTGGAGTAATGATAAAATGTCCATTTCATTCTCTTCTTTAAACACCAGAAAGCCCATCCTTTTACGTTCCAGGTACACATCCTCTGAAAGTTTTCCTTCGTTCCTGAAAACTCAAGATTTTTGATTGTATCATTTACTGGGATCTTCCCGGTTTCGTTGCCCGAATCTGATTCTCCTGGATGAGCAATCTGTCTCCGACGTGTTTGTCTGTTGACTGTTACTAATAGGCTGTCGGACCCCTTCGTAGCGCTGCTCATGCACGGTTGTTTACATCTTTGGGCAGGTTTAGTGACATTTCTGAACAGTCAAAGGGACTGTGTATGTGATAAAATATCCACAGTCAACGTCTATCTCCAGAAGTTCTGGGAACAGGGGTGATGCAAAATTTTTTTGATGTGTGTAAAAATTGAAAGAAAATATACACAAGTATATGGCGTTCTACGGATCGGAGCGTGGAATGTCAGATCCCTTAATCGGGCAGGTAGGTTAGAAAATTTAAAAAGGGAAATGGATAGGTTAAAGTTAGATATAGTGGGAATTAGTGAGGTTCGGTGGCAGGAGGAACAAGAGTTTTGGTCAGGTGAATAAAGGGTTATACGAATGGAAAAACTGGTAGAAGCTGACCTCGGGGAAGATCAGTTTGGATTCCGTAGAAATATTGGAAGACGTGAGGCAATACTGACCTTACGACTTATATTAGGAGAAAGATTAAGGAAAGGTAAACCTACGTTTCTAGCACTTGTAGACTTGGAGAAAGCTTTTAACAATGTTGACTGGAATACTCTCTTTCAAATTCTAAAGGTGGCAGGGGTTAAATACAGGGAGCAAAGGGCTATTTACAATTTGTACACAAACCAGATGGCAGTTATAAGAGAGTGGGTACATGAAAGGGAAGCAGTGGTTGGGAAGGGAGTGAGACATGGTTGTAGCCTCTCCCCGATGTTATTCAATCGGTATATTGAGCAAGCAGTAAAGAAAACAAAAGAAAAATTCGGAGTAGGTATTAAAATCCATGGAGAAGAAATAAAAACGTTGAGGTTCGCCGATGACATTGTAATTTTGTCAGAAACAGCAAAGGACTTGGAAGAGCAGTTGAACGGAATGGACAGTGTCTTGAAAGGAGGATTTCAGATGAACATCAACAAAAGAAAAACGAGTATAATGGAATGTAGTCGAATTAAGTCGGGTGATGCTGAGGGAATTAGATTAGGAAATGAGACACTTAAAGTAGTAAAGGACTTTTGCTATTTGGGGAGCAAAATAACTGATGATGGTCGAAGTAGGGAGGATATAAAATGTCGACTGGCAATGGCAAGGAAAGCATTTCTGAAGAAGAGAAATTTGTTAACATCGAGTATTGATTTAAGTGTGAGGAAGTCATTTCTGGAAGTATTTGTATGGAGTGTAGCCATGTATGGAAGTGAAACATGGACGATAAATGGTTTGGACAAGAAGAGAACAGAAGCTTACGAAATGTGGTGCTACAGAAGAATGCTGAAGATTAGATGGGTAGATCACATAACTAATGAGGAGGTATTGAACAGAATTGACGAGAAGAGGAGTTTGTGGCACAACTTGACTAGAAGAAGGGATCGGTTGGTAGAACATGTCCTGAGGCATCAAGGGATCACAAATTTAGCACTGGAGGGCAGCGTGGAGGGTAAAAATCGTAGAGGGAGACCAAGACATGACTACACTAAGCAGATTCAGAAGGATGTAGGTTGCAGTAGGTACTGGGAGAAGAAGAACCTTGCACAGGATAGGGTAGCATGGAGAGCTGCATCAAACCAGTCTCAGGACTGAATACCACAACAACAACATCAAGAAAATGTAACTGATTCAGTAATAGCGCTCTTAATCGTTCGATAAAAACGGAGTTGTTTCACATTTAAAATATTTATTTTTCGGAAACACGACGGATACGGTTTATTACGCTATGAATAATTGTTGCATCCATTTTTTTTATTTTGGAATCGAACTAGTGACATCTGTTTCCGTCAATGTGTATGATTAAAAATTTATACATTTTACGTTATTTCTTCAAGGTGCGTTTCAGTATTCTCTAGTTTGCAGGGTTTGTGATGGAGTCGTGATGCAGCTTACGTGATGACAGTGCGCCGTGGTGCGCAGGTCGTCTGAGGAGCTGGACAACATCCTGAGCACGTACGACGAGTTCGTTTTCGCGCGCACGTCGCCCACGCAGAAGCTGAGCATCGTGGAGAGCTGCCAGCGCCTGGGCTACATCGTGGCCGTCACCGGGGACGGCGTCAACGACGCGCCGGCGCTCAAGCAGGCCGACATCGGCGTCGCCATGGGCGTCACCGGCTCAGACGTCGCCAAACAGGCAGGTGGCAGCACCGCAGCAAGCCCAGCCCGCGAAATAAGCGCCAGGCGTACCACGTAGATGTCTGTGCGCCCTCTACAGGGTGTTACAAAAAGGCACGGCCGAACTTTCAGGAAACATTCCTCACACACAAATAAAGAAAAGATGTTATGTGGACATGGGTCCGGAAACGCTTAATTTCCATGTTAGAGCTCATTTTAGTTTCGTCACTATGTACTGTACTTCCTCAATTCACCACCAGTTGGCTTAATTGAAGGAAGGTAATGTTGACTTCGGTGCTTGTGTTGACATGCGACTCCTTGCTTTACTGTACTAGCATCAAGCACATCAGTACGTAGCATCAACAGGTTATTGATCATCACGAACGTGGTTTTGCAGTCAGTGCAATATTTACACATGCGGAGTTGGCACATGCCCATTTGATGTATGGATTAGCACCGGGCAATAGCCGTGGCGCGGTACGTTTGTATCGAGACAGATTTCCAGAACGAAGGTGTCCCGACAGGAAGACGTTCGAAGCAATTGGTCGGCGTCTTAGGGGGCACGGAACATTCCAGCCTATGACTCGCTAGAACGACGAGCACACCTGCAATGGACGAGGCAATTCTTCGTGCAGTTGACGATAACCCTAACGTCAGCGTCAGAGAAGTTGCTGCTGTACAAGGTAACGTTGACCACATCATTGTATAGAGAGTGCTACGGGAGAACCAGTTGTTTCCGTACCATGTACACCGCGTGCAGGCACTATCAGCAGTTGATTGGCCTCCAGGGGTTTTGAACATTTCCTGCAACAAAGTGTTTGAAGTCACGCTGGTACGTTCTGTTGCTGTGTGTTTCCATTCCATGATTAATGTAATTTGAAGAGAAGTAATAAAATAAGCTCTAACATGGAAAGTAAGCGTTTCCGGACAAATGTCCACATAACATATTTTCTTTCTTTGTGTGTGAGGAACGTTTTCTGAAAGTTTGGCCGTACCTCTTTGTAACACCCTGTATACGTGCAGCTTAAGTAGCACTTGCTCAGACAGTGTAGAATACACGTTAGGTGGTATCCAGAAATTCGCCAAATAACTTCTCTTTATTTATTTATTTATGTACACGTTGAGTTCTGTAGGACCAAATTGAGGAGCAAATCTCCAAGGTCATGGAACGCGTCAGTACCTGAAATTACAACATAAAAGTAATAACAGAAAAAATGTTTATGAAACCGAAAAAAGTCAGTCCATAAGTTTAAGTAAACGCAATCAACAATAAAACAAGCACTCAATCTTCTGAAGACGGAACTTAGACAACAACCAGGCCCCAAGGGACATAAGTATAAGGATGGAATTAGAGAAGACAGCCCAGTACATATAACTAAGGACGTACATGAGATGGCATCTCAGACAACAGACAAAGTATCTGAGGACTCTCTTACTAGTCACGACATACGATTTGAACAGAATCGGCCTGAAAATGACGCTGCAGCCGCTCCTGGGGGGCAAGAACTTAGGACGGAACGCCTACCACGACACAGCACGGCACCATAACGTCCTAATTCACAGAGGGACTCAAATGACGACAATCGGAAGATAAAATGTCTAGCACAGCTTGGACGCCGTTCAGAACTTAACTCAGCTGTAATGACAACGGATAATAACCACAAAGTACGCGTACAGCCTTCGAAAGAGCCGCGGCTAGAGGAAAATGCTACAGCCCTTACTATTGGTCGGCGCACACCACGGACAGAGCGCCAGAAGCGGCGCGGACGGCAGAGGGAACGCCTAGCAGAACGTAGGCAGAAATAACACTGTTCGACATGGGTTCTATTTCTGATATTAGAGTATGTGCTTCTAGACCATTGTACCGTGGGAAATTAAAATGTGTAAACAAAATATCGTTGTCAGGGATAGTTTTTATGTAATATGTATATATATGTATATTCACAATTCATGGCAAACACAGAGACGTTATAGAGAAATACGGGTATGTTGCCGCATCCAGTAGTGATAGAACGTGATATTTTCTTGTGCAACAGCAGATTTGAAGAATCAGACATCATTACGTTATCCCCCGCCACACCTATGTCATTAAGACCACCTGAAACATCTCATTAACTCGAACGGCGACAGCCGGTCGCTGTCTCGGCAGTAAAGCTTCACACCTCCTAGGGGCAGGTGCATCGAGTTTACAACAGTGGTGTTAGCCGCAATTTGCGTCAGTCTTAACGAGTGGGTGTTTTGGCTGACAAGTAACTGACTGTCATATTTCCGAGTACGGTTGATTTTTTTAGTTTCTGTGTAAACTGATTGAGCCTAGTGCTGAAGGTAAAACTTCTGCTTGTTTTTACACATCAGCGTTCCTCTAGTTCCCTACTATTAATTTAATACAGGGGTTTTACCAAAGTGGTATTTTTAAATTTGCAGAAATGCCACCTCGTCGTCGATGTCGATATAAGCCGGACAACTTCTGCTACATCTGTGGGAAGTTCACTTTTGCTAGAAATAGGAAGAAAATTTCCTCAGTCATAAAGAAAGCATACAAACATTACTTTGGAGTAGAGGTAGGAGACCAAGATAAAGAATGAGCACCACATTTCTGTTGTGCTACATGTTACTGCAAAGTAATTCAGTAGTGGAAAGGTAAAGAGAATGTGGCGTTGTTTTCTGTTCCCATGGTGTGGAGAGAGCCTAAGGACCATGTTACTGATTGTTATTTCTGTCAGGGTTTTACAAACAAAAAGTCAAAGAGGCACATTGTTCACCGAGATCTACCTTCAGCGAGAGTGCCAGTGCAGCATTCCGACAACCTTCCAGTACCTTCAAGAGCTCGAGGTCAAATTCGGAGTGACAGTGAAATAAGTAGTACTGAAGAAATCACAGATGATGATTCTTTATATCACTGCACAAGTGAGTCATCGACACGTTTGTTAACACATGCAGATTTAAATGATTTAATACGTGATCTAGGACTAAGTAAACAAAAGGCGCAGCTGCTTGGTTCAAGATTACAAGGGTATAATCTACTGCACCAAAGTACTAAAATCAGTGTGTTCAGGCACAGAGAACGTGCCTTTATTTCTTATTTTTCAACGGACGAAGCACTGACATTTTGCAATGACGTGGCTGGCCTGATGAAAGTGCTGAACTTCACTTGTATTTCACAGGAGTGGAGACTTTTCATAGATGCATCGAAAACAAGACTGAAGGGTGTTTTGCTCCATAACGGAAATAAAATCCCCTCTGTTCCAGTAGCTTACACTAGTTTGACAAAAGAGAATTACGAATTCGTACAAAGGATGTTAAATTCATTAAAATACAATGAACACAAATGAAAAATATGTGCAGATTTCAAGGTAATTGCTATGGTACAGGGAATGCAACAAGGATACACAAAGTATGCCTGTTTTCTTTGCAAGTGGGATAGTCGAGACCGAAATTCTCACTACGTGAAAAAGAAATGGCCTAGGCGAGGGTGGAAAGTTGGAGAAAAGAATATACAACGTGAAAATCTGGTAGCTCCTGAATATATACTACTTCCACAACTTCACATCAAACTTGGCCTGATGAAACAATTCGTGAAGGCCATGGATCCAACATGCTGTGGGTTTGCATGTCTAGCTACCAAATTCCCACGTCTTTCAGCTGCAAAAATAAAGGAAGGTGTATTTGTGGGCCCACAAATCAGGGAGCTGCAGAAAGGTGCAAATTTTGAAGCATGTTTAACTGATAAAGAAAAAACTGCATGGGATTGTTTCAAGATGGTGTCGGAAAACTTCCTCGGAAGAAGAAGAGCTACTAACTACAAAGCAATGGTAAAGGATATGATCAAAGCATATCAGGATTTGGGGTGCAATATGTCTTTGAAGGTACACATGATGGACTCTCATCTGGACTACTTCCATAAAGATATTTCTCCATAGAAAGGCTATATGAAGGGAAGTGGGTACCTTCTATGTTAACAGATTATTTCTGGAATATCATTCGAGAGAAGAAAGATTCACAATACAAGAGAAAAAAGTGATTTGCATTACAAGGCAGTGGCTGATTGTTTGTCGATTTTCTGTAATTTCTCATGTCAAATAAATGCTTTGAAGTGTATACACAAAGGTTACTGTGTTATGTGTTAGATCCCACCCTCCATTAATGTGATGAACTTATAACTTCATAAAGATGTGCATTTGTTTGTCGAATTTCACCTCATGTTTGCTGCACTATATCAGGAATTGAAAAGAGAAATAAAATTGCGATTACACATAAACTATCCCTGACAGAAAAAAAACTAAAAACAGTTTTCAATTCAGCACTCAAAATACAATTAGAATCACAATATTTTTTATCAGAAATAGAAAAAAAGGTTTTTTTGTAGAACAGTGTAATGGACTCGTTCCAGCCTGGAATCAGTATCAGAGAACACCTGAAGAAGACTGCGAGTCACGCAGTTGAAATATCGTGCAGGAAAAACGCGAATAACCGGCAGAAACCCGATTAATCAACATGACAACGCCTCGCCGGGAAAGCTTGAAGAATTACAATACAAAAAAGAATCACCTTAATTTTTCAAGGAACTCCTCGACAGAATAGAAGCAGTGACCCACGAGGAAACGTTTCAGTTTCGATTTGAAAGCGCGTGGATTACTGCTAAGATTTTTTAATTCGAGCGGTAGGTTATTGAAATGGATGCAGCAATATACTGCAAAACCTTTCTGTACAAGAGTTAAGGAAGTCCGATCCAGATGCAGGTTTGACTTCTGCCGAGTATTAACTGAGTGAAAGCCGCTTATTCTTGAGAAGAGGCTAATATAGTTAACAAGAAATGACAATAAGGAATATATGAGAGGCCAATGTCAAAATAAGCAGACACGTGAACAGGGATCGACAAGAGATTCGTGAACTTACACCACTTATGCCCGAACCGACCGTTTCTGAGCCAAGAATATAATTTTTTTAATGGGAAAAGTTACCCCAAAATATAATACCGCACGACATAAGCGAATGAAAATAAGCAAAGCAGACTAATTTTCGTTTCGAAGGACCAGATAGAATAGTAAAAATGGCAGTATTAAGTCTTTGAACAAAACCCTGAACGTGAGCTTTCCACGGTAGCTTACTATCTATCTGAATACCTAGAAATCTGAACTGTCCAATTTCACTAATCATATGCCGATTTGGTTAAATTAAAATGTCAGGTTTTATTGAATTGTGTGTTATAAACTATAAAAATTGATTCTTACTGTGACTTACCATTAATTTATTTTCTACCAACTATGAAAGGTCACGAACTGCACTATCTGAAACCGAGTCAATGATGCACACAACATCCTTTAATACCAAGCTAGTATCATCGGCAAAAAGAAATATTTAGAGTTACTCGTAATACTAGAGGGCATATCATTTATATAAATAAGGAACAGGAGTGGCCCCAACACTGATCCCTGGGGCACCCCCCATTTGACAATACGCCACTCAGACCCCGCATCACAATCATTCTCAAAATCATGAATGATGACCTTTTGCTGTCTCTTGCTAAAGTAAGAGGTGAACCAATTGTGAGCTGCTCCCTGTATTCCGTAATGGTCCAACTCCTGGAGCAATATTTTGTGATCAACACAGCCTTTTCAATAACTTTAGCAAACACTGATGGCATAGAAGTAGGTCCAATATTATCTACATTACCCCTTTTCATAAAGCAGCTTCACTACTGAGAAAAGGAAACTGACCATTCCCAAAGGAAAAATTGCAAATGTGGCTAAATACAGGGCTAACATGTACAGCACAGTGCTTTAATATTCTGCAAGGCATGAGAGTCCTTAGTCTTCAGTGATTTAATTAATGACTCAATCTCCTCCTTGTCTGTGTCACTGAGGAATATTTCAGATATCAGTCTCGGAAAGGCATTTGCCAAGAGAGTTATATGTAGAAACTAAATTTTTACTTAATTCGCCAGCAATGCTCAGAAAGTGATTGTTAAATACTGTACATATATCTGATTTATCAGTAACAGAAATATTTTTACTACAAACTGACTTTATATTGTCGACCTTGTGCTGCTGACCAGACACTTCCTTCACAACTGACCACATGGTTTTAATTTATTCTGTGAATTAGCTACTTTATTTGCATACCACATACTCTTTGCCTTCCTAACAACATTTTTAAGCACCTGACAATACTGTTGTAAGGGGTTACCGTAACTTGATTGTGACTACTTCAAACATTTTGATGTAAGTCCAGCTTTGTTCTACATGGTATCCTTATCCCACTAGTCAGCCACCCAGGTTGCCTATTACTGCTAGTACCCCGCTTAGAACGTTCTAATAGAAAGCAACTCTCAAAAAGCATGAGAAATGTGTTAAGGAAAGCATTATATTTATGATCTATGTTATCGCCACCATAATCATCCTGCAGCTCTTGTTCCTTGACAAGATTTAAAAAACTCTCTGTTCGTGTTGGATTAACTTTCCTACATAGTTTGTAATTACATCTGACATTTGTTTGAGTACAAAAGCCTTGTAGTGTTAAAATTCGTGCATCATCGTCTGAAAGACCATTCACCCCTTTACTAACAGAATGCTCATCTAGTAATGAAAAATGAGTAAAAATATTGACTATGGCTGTGCTACTGTTCCCCTGCACCCTACATGCAAAAAACACTGTCTCCATCAGATCATATGAATTTAGGAGATCTACCAATATCCTTTCTCTTGCACAATCATATACAAAATTTATATTGAATCCACCACAGGGGTATAACTAATTTCTGGTACTTCCTACAAAATGAATCAAGAACCCTCTCTAGCTTGAGCAGAAATGCTCTGACGTCAGAGTTAGGGGACTATAAACAACAAAAATTGGAAGTTTAGTTTCACTAAATTCAACTTCCCCTGCACAATATTCAAACATCTGTTCAGTGCAGTGCCGTGATACGTCTATGGGCTCAAATGGAATACTGTTTTTTTTATGAACATGGCCACTCCCCCACCCCGCAAAGAACTACTTGAAAAACAGCGAGCTAATCTGTATCCTGGTAAAGGAAGCCTCCGAATTGTCAAATTATTTAAGTGGTGCTCTGATATACTAATAATTGCACAGTCAACATCTATAACCAGTTCATTAACTTTATCTCTGATACCTGTTACATTCTGATGAAATATGCTATTTCCTTCTCTACTTGGAAACATGACATCCTCTGAAGGAGATTCCTTAGTTAGAGGAACTTCCTTTAAGCAGGTACATCTATTAGCTGACCACAGTCTAATAAAGGTGCAGCTCTAACACACAACTACTCTAGGAATTTTTCCATGAGTGATCCCACCCACACCTACAAGCTTTGCCAGTCTCCCATTCCCATACCTACTGAGCTGCAGGCCATACCTAGTGAAACCTGATCTACTGACAGACTCAACTGGCACCACTGCAATGTGATCCATGCCCTCTGCCGTCAATGCCTTCTCCAGCCCCAAAATGGCTCGGAGCACTATGGGACTTAACATCTGTGGTCATCAGTCCCCTAGAGCTTAGAAC
Organism: Schistocerca gregaria; assembly: GCF_023897955.1. Lineage (NCBI taxonomy): Eukaryota > Metazoa > Arthropoda > Insecta > Orthoptera > Acrididae > Schistocerca > Schistocerca gregaria. The sequence goes on from NC_064920.1 coordinate 162,981,267, forward strand.
TACTTAAACCTAACTAACCTAAGGACATCACACACATCCATGCCCGAGGCAGGATTCGAACCTGCGACCGTAGCGGTCACGCGGTTCTAGACTGAAGCGCCTAGAACCGCACGGCCACACCGGCCGGCTCTCCAGCCCCATGTTAACGCGCCTAACAGCCACATCAAGATGAGGCAGATCATGAAGCTGAAACAGTATCACCAAACACACATTGGCGCCACCAGTTTGAGTAGGTTTCTTTACCAGGTCACCACCTACATAATACACTCCTGGAAATTGAAATAAGAACACCGTGAATTCATTGTCCCAGGAAGGGGAAACTTTATTGACACATTCCTGGGGTCAGATACATCACATGATCACACTGACAGAACCACAGGCACATAGACACAGGCAACAGAGCATGCACAATGTCGGCACTAGTACAGTGTATATCCACATTTCGCAGCAATGCAGGCGGCTGTTCTCCCATGGAGACGATCGTTGAGATGCTGGATGTAGTTCTGAGGAACGGCTTGCCATGCCATTTCCACCTGGCGCCTCAGTTGGACCAGCGTCCGTGCTGGACGTGCAGATCGCGTGAGACGACGCTTCATCCAGTCCCAAACATGCTCAATGGGGGACAGATCCAGAGATCTTGCTGGATAGGGTAGTTGACTTACACCTTCTAGAGCACGTTGGGTGGCACGGGATACATGCGGACGTGCATTGTCCTGTTGGAACAGCAAGTTCCCTTGCCGGTCTAGGAATGGTAGAACGATGGGTTCGATGACGGTTTGGATGTACCGTGCACTATTCAGTGTCCCCTCGACGATCACCAGAGGTGTACGGCCAGTGTAGGAGATCGCTCCCCACACCATGATGCCGGGTGTTGGCCCTGTGTGCCTCGGTCGTATGCAGTCCTGATTGTGGCGCTCACCTGCACGGCGCCAAACACGCATACGACCATCATTGGCACTAAGGCAGAAGCGACTCTCATCGCTGAAGACGACACATCTCCATTCGTCCCTCCATTCACGCCTGTCGCGACACCACTGGAGGCGGGATGCACGATGTTGGGGCGTGAGCGGAAGACGGCCTAACGGTGTGCGGGACCGTAGCCCAGCTTCATGGAGACGATTGCGAATGGTCCTCGCCGATACCCCAGGAGCAACAGTGTCCCTAATTTGCTGGGAAGTGGCGGTGCGGTCCACTACGGCACTGCGTAGGATCATACGGTCTTGGCGTGCATCCGTGGGTCGCTGCGGTCCGGTCCCAGGCCGACGGGCACGTGCACCTTCCGCCGACCACTGGCGACAACATCGATGTATTGTGGAGACCTCACGCCCCACGTGTTGAGCAATTCGGCGTTACGTCCACCCGGCCTCCCGCATGCCCACTATATGCCCTCGCTCAAAGTCCGTCAACTGCACATACGGTTCACGTCCACGCTGTAGCGGCATGCTACCAGTGTTAAAGACTGCGATGGAGCTCCGTATGCCACGGCAAACTGGCTGACACTGACGGCGGCGGTGCACAAATGCTGCGCAGCTAGCGCCATTCGACGGCCAACACCGCGGTTCCTGGTGTGTCCCCTGTGCCGTGCGTGTGATCATTGCTTATACAGCCCTCTCGCAGTGTCTGGAGCAAGTATGGTGGGTCTCACACACCGGTGTCAATGTGTTCTTTTTTCCATTTCCAGGAGTGTATTCCCCGTCCCTATCAAGACTATTCTCTGCTCCACCATCAGTACCTGATTCTCCTTCGTAAAATTCCTACGTAACTCCCCTACACTGTCAGTCATCTGAGCTAACTCTGCCAACCCTGCACTTCTTTACCACTATCTGTATACTCGTGTGTGTATATTGAAGGCGCTTGCTCACATCTTTCTATACATGCAGGCTGCGCTCAGCAAATGCTGTAGGGATTTTCATCCAATTTTGACTAACAGATGCACTGATTCACGAGGAAGGTTTTTGAATATAATTTATAAATATTTCGGAGATGTCGACTGATTTATGTTGAATTACATTTAAGTTATAAAAACGATGCCACTGCTACCCAGAAAACAGCCAGCATAACTCGAGGGAGCAGCAGTGTCTCGACAGTGCAGAAAACGAAATTTAATTTTCATGTTGTGTGGTGGTCTAGCGGCAGTCCAACCGTAGCAGCCGAGCAGAGCAGACATCCTGTTTGTTTTTGCCTGCATCGCCAGCACTCTCGCCTTCTTTACTTCCTCTGGCCGACACTAACATGACACCATACCTCAAGATGAAAGCGAATCAATACTGAAAATCAACACTGAAATTCGCTTTTAGACTTTGCTAGACCAAAAGCACTCAACATCGAGCATTTTTTTAAAGGATGAGACCAGTATCCCAGATGCCAATATCGTCGGAATCCATTTTTGATCGTAAACAACACGGCTTATGTGAAACTTATGAACAGTGTTGTTGCCAACCGGAGTGACCGAGCGGTTCTAGATGCTTCAGTCTGGAACCGCGCTACGGCTGCGGTCGCAGGTTCGAATCCTGCCACGGGCATGGATGTGTGCGATCTCCTTAGGTTAGTTAGGTTTAAGTAGTTCCTATGTTCTAGGGGACTGATGACCTCAGAAGTTAAGTCCCATAGTGCTCAGAGCCATTTGAACAGGGTTGTTCGAGAGATGAAGCACGGACTCTGCTTCTGCCACGCAGACGGAAATGTTGTCAATGTTGAGGCAACCGTACTGGAATGGGACTGTGGCCTACATGCGTATTTGAACTATCATCGGAACTCCTGGCGGCATACGTTGTGGCGATATTCTTCCCCTAAAATACAAGAACACATGGCAGAAAAATGGACCCAATTTAAGACGTATCCAGACCTCAACAAAGTATGCCAGCTGCCTATTGAACTTCAACATTAAGTACCATCACACCTCCAAATAAGAGTCTGCCAAATCATAATTTTTTATATATGTGTTGTTAGTTCTTTTGGACATGTCCAAAACAACAACACAATTTTGATCCTCCATTCACTCTGAATCAAGACACAAACGAATTTATGACATTAATTGACGAAGGGCATTTATTTATATCAATGGGGTAAGATGAAAATTTGTGCCAGAGCGGTACTTGTCCGACAGAACAGACACCACATATGAAATTGAGGTGATGACAGCCGGCCAAGTGGGTTAGCCAGGCGGTCTGAGGCGTCTTGTCACGGTGCACGCAACTTCTCCCGTCGGAGGTTCGAGTCCTCCCTCGGGCATGGGTGTGTGTGTTGTCCTTAGCGTACGTTAGTTTAACTTAGATTAAGTAGTGCGTAAGCCTAGGGATCGATAACCTCAGCAGCTTGGTCCCATAGTCCTTACCAAAAATTTCCAGTTTTGATGACAGCCAATGATCCCTTCAGAGCAGATGCACACCAAGCCCGAACACTTAACAAGAATCGGCGAAATGCCGCAAGTAATAAGGCTAGAGAGAAGGAGCGCAACATCAGGAGTGTGTGGTATCAGTTGAGAATTTGGGTCGTACAGGAGGCATGCTAGGGTAGTCCGTCCAATACCTGTGACCACAGTGTCCGGATGGCGTAGTGGTCAGCACGTCTGCCTAGTAAGTAGGAGACCTGGGATCGAATCCCAGTCCAACACTAATCTTCAGCTTGTGTAACACGGAAAATGCAGATGAAATACCTTCGGCAACATCCAAATTTTTTCGATGTATAATATTCGTTGATGTCTTGTACTGTACTTCTGATTATGAATAAGTAAGATTCATTGCAGCACTACACTACTGGCCATTAAAATTGTTACACCAAGAAGAAATGCAGATGATAAACGGGTATTCATTGCACAAATATATTATACTAGGACTGACATGTAATTACATTTGCCGGCCGGGATGGCCGAGCGGTTCTAAGCGCTACAGTCTGGAACCGAGCGACCGCTAGGGTCGCAGGTTCGAATCCTGCCTCGGGCATGGATGCGTGTGGTGTCCTTAGGTTAGGTAGGTTTAAGTAGTTCTAAGTTCTAGGGGACAGATGACCTCAGATGCTAAGTCCCATAGTACTCAGAGCCATTTGAACAATTTTTTGATTACATTTTCACGCAATTTGGGTGCATCGGTACCCAGAACAACCACCTCTGGCCGTAATAACGGCCTTGATACGCCTGGGCATTGAGTCGAACAGCGCTTGGATGACGTGTTCAGGTACACCTGCCCATGCACCTTTGAACCTGGATTCATCCGAAAAAATGACGTTTTGCCTTTCGTGTACCCAGGTTCGTCGTTGAGTACACCATCGCAGGCGCTCCTGTCTGTGATGCAGCATCAAGTGTAACCGCAGCCATGGTCACCGAGTTGATATTCCACGCTGCTGCAAACGTCGTCGAACTGTTCGTGCAGATGGTTGTTGTCTTGCAAACGTCCCCATCTGTTGACTCAGGAATCGAGACGTGGCTGCACGATCCGTTACAGCCATGCCGATAAGATGCCTGTTATCTCGACTGCTAGTGATACGAGGCCGTTGGGATCCATTACGGCGTTCCGTATTACCCTCCTGAACCCACCGATTCCATATTCTGCTAACAGTCATTGGATCTCGACTAACGCGAGCAGCAATGTCGCGATACGATAAACCGCAACCGCGGTAGGCTGCAATTCGACCTCTATCAAAGTCGGAAACGTGATGGTACGCATTTCTCCTCCTTACACGAGGCATCACAACAACTTTTCACCAGGCAACGCCAGTCAACTGCTGTTTGTGTACGAGAAATCGGTTGGAAACTTTCCTCATGTCAGTAAGTTGTAGGTGTGTCACCACCGGCGCCAACCGTGTGTGAATGCTCTTAAAAATCTAATCATTCGCATATCATAGCATCTTCTGCCTGTCGGTTAAAGCACGTCATCTTCGTGGCCTACCAATTTAATGGCCAGTAGTATATATTTAATCTGTAGTAGCGTATTTATTTCTGACTGTATATAATTGATTGTAATTATAATGTAAATATTCTAAGTTGCTAAGCTAAGGGAACTTTATTTTAATATATCGACAGCAACGACCAAATGGCAGTAGCAGTGCCGTTGTTTATCTCTGCGTATGGAGAGTCTCTGTAACGCTGCGAACAGAGAGGAAGCAGAGCAGCCCAATTGATGAAAGAGTGTGGAAGTGTTTGATGGCGCTCTTGCAGACGCGGTGTGCAGCTGTGATCGCGCCAGTGTATGCGCTCCTAATTCGATAACCCTTGAGAATTGACAGCACGATAGTAGTGGACAGGCGGAGGAAGCTGCAATTCTAACTACTGCCTGTCCCATAATTATCTGTCGCTCTGGAGGAGACTCGGGGTGTCAAGCAGCAGCAGCGGCAGATCAGCATTGCCGTCGGCTACATACTTCGTCGTCCGCTCAGCTACAACATCGTGAGACCTTTAAGTGAAAGAATATAACCCTGTAGAGGCATTACCCAAAGAGATTTCTTTCCCAAAATATGACCAACTTGAATAATAACCTGCTATCGTAAAAACTTGTAGGGTACTTCTGTTGTCAATGTCCTCACACATTATTACCAAACAGGGTCCCTTTCCTTTCCATACAGCCATCGACTGTCGTAAAAATTGATTAACTATTTACTGCCAGTTTTGTTTGTTTGGTAATGACCAGTTTCATTCTAAATTTTCTGCCTCAGTAACTGTTCATTCTTGTATTGCATAACAGAGGCTTAACTAATTTGCAATTTCGAGTATTAACTTCATTTACTTAAAGTAATGTAAAATTTCATCGGCAAAACTAATAACTAAAGATACAGCACGAAAATTGCGCAATTTCATTTACTCTATATTTAGCTTAGCGAGTGACTTCTGCTGCCTTGGTATGTATTTTATAGTTGTTATATCAAAAGTAAAATCAGGTGCTCCTTTTCTTAAAGTAAGTTCAGCCTTTTTCTAAATTTTGCATTACGTTACACTGACGCTACTGAAAGTCATTTTTCACATAACTTAGTTGTAGTTACCGGTTGTAATGTACTTAACCAGTAACTTCATTTAACTTTACTTTCAAAATTTAGTATTTCAGAGTAAGTAACTGAAAACTCAGTTCTTTCTTATTCATTTATTTCCTCGTGATCTGTTGTGTTGTGAGAAAGCATGAGAACCTTCCGTTTCCAGGCCAGTGACTATTTGCTTAAATTTCTTTACCATTACGTTTCTTAAGATTCTGGAGATTCATTTCCCTAGTGGGCTGGCGACCGTTTGATTATCCTCTTTTGAGCTAATCAGTATTTATTTGTATTATCAAATTTTTTGTTTTAAATATTACGTGGTAGCCTTTTCTGCTTCTATGGTTCGTGATCGATTGCACTATATTCCACCTACTTCAAAATTATCAGTATTTAGATTTGGTTTACAATAGATTCTTCCTTCAGAAGGGTGTGCTGTACAATTTGCTCTACTAACCGGTATTATTTTTCTTCTTTAACGGTCAATTATATCGGAGTCCAGTAGACCGATTAGGAAGGTGCGGCGGCTTGGTTCCTTACCGGGTTTAAACCAGCGTCTGCCTGTGAACTTGTCGCAGCAGATCGCCGGTAGGAAAGCCGAGCAGAAATCTACCGTACTGCAATTCGTACCAGGCTGCATACAACGTAACTATTCTAAAAACCGGGAAAAGGTCTTAATTTTGAATGAAAGGTGGAAATACTGGATAAACGTCGGTATATTCTGAAGTTTAGAATTACAATTTTACTGTCGAGCCTGTGCTAATGCTAACACAGTCATGGACAAACCCTCTCATTCACGTTAGAAAGTTTATGGTAACGTATTTCGCAAAATCTGAACAGCTACTAAACACGGATCGTTCTTAAATGAAAATGCTCGCCACACTATTACGTTTATCGGTGTCTAATGCACTCAAGTTTTTGGTCACCGATCTGCTCAATATGCCACGCGAAATTACTCTCTTTTCTCATACACAAAATTACTTCTAAAAAAACACCGGGGTACATGTGCCTTCACTTTAAAGCATTTTGGAGGCATGTAGCCTCCATTGTCAGATCACGTGACTTCCATCACAGGATGTGGTACCTCCACTGACGCCAATGGTCCTCCCAGTAACTTGTGCGGTGGCATTCACGATGTCACCGCCAGTCCAGACACAACAGACCGATGCTATAGCACCAGAACAACCCTCCATGGACCAACGCCTGTCCGATTAGTCAGCTTGGCCAGTGGCAGAACTCTGTCTGTTGGCACCCATACCACAGAACCTCTACAGGCACCGCTGACAGCAGGACTACAGTCGATTCAGTTATCATACTAACCGAAGCCTTTGTCCGGCTGAGTCATGAGTCAATTCCATCATCCGACACGGAAAGCAACAAACGAAAACGGTGTTCACTCAAATGCCAAAAGCAGAAATGCCAAAAGCAGCGCCGCAGGACCTTGTTGGCACATGGTAGCTTCCACTTGCGGGAGGAGGATGAACTGATCCCGCAAGATGCCAACCATGAGGCTAGCACCATTGATACCGACTCCAGCCCTCCAGAATGGATGGCAAGATGGAAGGCATCTATCAGCCAGTCCCCTATGGCAAGCTGTGATCTGCAGGAAGGTTCCAGTGCAGGCCACTCAGTCGCTTCCAAAAATCAACCACTACGACCTTTCGAACGTGAATAGACGACTTCTCTGGCCACGTTGTGGGCCGAGGCCGTTGAGACCGTGCAGGACCCCAATCTGGGGCATGGTGAGGTTTCAATAACAGCAGGAGGACTGCAGTAGGTTGGGTGTGACATCACTCATGATGTCTGCTTGTCTCCACCATCATCCTCACTAACCACCACGCCGCCAGGCTTACTTCTTGGCCACAGTGAATATCAACATGGTTAACTCCCCTCCCAAGATCGAAATTCTGAGAGGAACGGTACAAGCCACAGGAGTTGACTTCGGATTCCTGCAAGGAGGGCAACAAACGCACTCCAAGGCTTTTATGATTATGCAACCTTTGTGGTGCCTGGTGGTCCCACAGACACTGGTGAGGCGATTTTAGTGTGTAAAGGCAGTGAAGCCACTGACATCGTGTATCTTCTGTGTGCTCGATGGTTAACAGTCACTGCACTGGACAATCCATTTATGAATACTTACGCACTGTTGGGCACCACCAAACATTGTGACTGGGCCAGATTCTACTCCTCTGACATTGCTCCCTTTGTCCTAGGACGGTAAGAACCTCCAGGACCTGGACTGCCGTCAGCAAGTCGCCACTTTGTGGACCAACAATGAACGACGTCAATCCCGATGTCCCTCGAGTTTGGCGTGGTTGCTCCTCTGCACCGAACTAGCAATCTGCAAGACACTTATGCCATTTGCGAAGCTCCGACACGGCTGCGTGTCACTGACAGATCCTGGATTTTTTCTGTGCAGTGCTCAGGAACATCAACAATCTACTCCCTTCACCGGACAGACAACGAAAACGACACTGCATCGAGACTCACGTACTATCATTGACAAAATACCATTTATAAGGCGCCAAATTTCGCTCGTGACGACACAACCGAACGGTCACAGAGGTACCCACTTATGCTCCACATCGTGGTGGACATGAGCTAACATCGCTGCTGGTTAATCACATGCCTTACAGCACGAGATGGTCGCTTCTATACAACACAAGCAACCATAACGACAGGCATACAGGATCATTTTCGTCATCTGTATGGGGAAAGAACCATAGAGGATGAAGCCACTGTCGAAGTATTACAGTAAGTGACACACACTATTGACAAGCCAACAGTAACTTCATTAACGAAGGAAGTCTCACTTGAAGAGGTGGGGGACGCTTTGGACCAGGGTACAAAAATGGTTAAAATGGCTCCGAGCACTATGGGACTTAACATCTGAGGTCATCAGTCGCCTAGAACTTAGCACTACTTATACCTAACTAACCTAAGGACATCACACACATCCATGCCCGAGGCAGGATTCGAACCTGCGACCGTAGCGGTCGCTCGGTTCCAGACTGTAGCGCCTAGAATCGCATGACCATCCGGCCGGCGGACCAGGGTACAGTTAATAAATCTGGTGGGCCTGATGGATTATCAATCGAGTTTTACCAGACCTTTCATTGCTTCATGACGCCCCACTGAAGTACAATGTTTGGCAAACTCATGTCCCTGGACTGCAGTGTACCATCCACTTTTGTTCATATAGTTCAGATACTGGTTCAGAAGCCTACAGGAGGGCAATCAGACAATGACTATTGTTCACTTAAAGTGTTGAACTCGCGGCCCTCCACGAGTACTTTCGCGGTCCAGTCATGCGATCTGTAAACTATGTGTCTTTCTGTATGAGTACTGATCTTCTGGTATGTTGTAGAAATGGCCCTTCAGTTCTAAATGAATGAGTGATTGCTTCCCACACTTTTTTCATCGTTGCTTCCTATACATAACAGAAGAAGATATTTTGCGATTCTCTCTTTGGAGCTTATTTTTCAGTGTCGACAACAATTCAGCAAGCAGTTGCCAAAAGAAAAAAATCCTTAATGTGAGTTGACAGAAAACGCTTCGATTTCGTTGAAGAACAAAAATAAATTAACGTTAAAGAGAAAAAAAAACGGTTCTAATGGCTCTGAGCACTATGCGACTTAACTTCTGAGATCATCAGTCGCCTAGAACTTACAACCAATTAAACCTAATTAACCTAAGGACAACACACACATCCATGCCCGAGGCAGGATTCGAACCTGCGACCGTAGCGGTCGCTCGGCTCCAGACTATAGCGCCTAGAACCGCACGGCCACTCCGCCCGGCGTTAAAGAGAAAAGATAATTCTATTATTTTAGGTTACATAATGATTATTAATTCATGTGAGGCATTCGCATTGAGCATGTCTGTCGAACCGACGTCGTAGTAGTAGTGAACAAAAAATTGCTTGTGAACATCGAAATTTCTACGAAAAGTATGAATCGAAGTACTTTTACTGTGAACCACGAAATACAGTAATCTGCTTAAAATATAATAATGTTAATGGTCTACCGGTTTTATACAACATTAACCAAATTACTCACTATATGATAATTAAGAGTGGTTAATTGTAATTAATAATCTTAATTACGTTTTTTGTGTATAAAAATGTACACCAGTACCATTACTACATTTTAAACAGATAATTAAATTCAAAACAAAAATACTTAAATTCCCTCTTATTCTGAAAATTTCGTCGTTGATGAGAATTTTTCAGTTTACTACATTAAAATGGTCGCAAGGTTCCAGATTGAAGCGCCTAGAACCTCTCGGTCACCGCGCCCGACTTTCTACACTACTGAAATGAATTAGTATTCGTTGCATAACATAAATGAAAACTGATATACCACAGATGTGTAGTCAGGGATCCAAATGCTACGGTTCATCTTTACGAAAATATAAAAACAAAGTGAAGCAGCTAACATGTCTTTTCAGAATGATATAAAAACGTTTGTTGATGGTAATTCATGTTAATAAAAATTGAAGAAATTACTTTCCCGCAAAATGTGAAAGTTCTTAAAAACTATTCTCATATGAAATCAATTCCGTCTTCGGAAGCAATTATTAGTGCGAAAACTATTCTCATATGAAATTAATTCCGTCTTCGGAAGCAATTATTAGTGCGAAAAGATATTTACGTTCATGAAGTCAGATAATTCTCCTGTCTGATGCAGAATTACTGATATCAGTCTTGGGATAATATTTCAAGTAATTATTAAAAACAAAATTACCCCCAAAATAAAAAAGATAGTAAAGCAACATATGGTAAGTATGAGGAAGAAAACGTCAATTTTATCATTGTTCTCAAGATAAACTTTTTTGCTGCTGTCCGAAACTTATTCCTTGCTCGAGTTCGTCTACTTACTGTATTAGGAGAGAGTTTACTTTAGACTTAGATATTAATATGTGCAGGAATAAGCTTGTAAAAAGAAAATTATTTTCTGTCTCACCAGGCAGCGGACATGATTTTGCTTGATGACAACTTCGCTACCATCGTCACAGGCGTGGAGGAGGGTCGCGTGATTTTTGACAACCTCAAGAAATCCATAGCGTACACATTGACGTCCAACACGCCAGAGATGCTTCCTTTCGCCGTAAGCGTCCTCGCAAAGGTAATACTTTTTTTCTGTCCAGCTCACTTCTTAAACTTCTATGTGTTTCTTGCTACTGTTCTCAGATGTATAGTCAATCGGAACCTAGCATGCACTTGACTCCTGCCGGCCGCGGTGGTCTCGCGGTTCTAGGCGCGCAGTCCGGAACCGTGAGACTGCTACGGTGGCAGGTTCCAATCCTGCCTCGGGCATGGATGTGTGTGATGTCCTTAAGTTAGTTAGGTTTAAGTAGTTCTAAGTTCTAGGGGACCGATGATCACAGCAGTTGAGTCCCATAGTGCTCAGAACCGTTTAAACCATTTGTTTTGCACTTGACTCCCTTTTGGGAGGAGTAACTTAAAATTCTCATTGTGTCATCCAGAATTAGATTTTCTGTGGTGCCTCTGAAACGTTCAGAGAAAATGTCGGGATGGTTCCCTTAATAGAACACCACCGATTTCATTTCCAGTCTGAGGGTGGATTCAGTCCTTGATGGCTCTCATTGTTCGCTAATGTTAAATTCTAATCTTCTTTACCTACTTCAACAGCTCTCAATTATTTAGTAGTACCTTCTAGTCAGAGTGAAACTCTTTGCGACAGCAGCAGTCAGACTCGCACACTTGTCTTTGGTCACCTGCGCTCTTATCTGATTGAGCTACCCAGGAAGAACACTTAACTCCTATTTATGACTTTCGTTCTGTCTGTATCACTCTGCTACTTTCTAGACGCCGGAGGCGCTCTGCTACGTACCTTGTTCACCTCGCGTTCCTGAAACACAGAATACTACAAAGAAATGTCTTCGACACAGCCGGAGTGTGTACTTTTTTGGAACTTCCCACTCCACTGTAGAGTGAAAGACTGTTTGTAAAGATAGATTGCCAGTTACATCACTAATAAAGATATACAGAGTGTAACATAATTAATACGGGAAACTGACAAGGCTGAAAGTAAAAAGATATGCAGGCCGTGTACTAGATGGCTCTGATCTTGAGTATCTGGTTATTCAACTGGTGTCAAGCTAGTCATCTGGTGTCATGTTACACTCTGAGGTTAGTTAAATTCAAAGGTCCCGAGTTCGAGTCTCGGTCCGGCACAAAGTTTTAATCTGCCAGTAAGTTTCACATCAGCGCACACTCCGCTGCAGAGTGAAAATCTTATTCTGGAAACATCCCCTAGGCTGTGGCTAAGCCATGTCTCCGCAATATCCTTTCTTTCAGGAGTGCTAGTCCTGCATGGTTCGCAGGAGAGCGTCTGTAGAACTTGGAAGGTAGGAGACGGATACTGGCAGAAGTAAAGCTGTGAGGACGGGGCGTGAGTCGTGCTTCGATAGCTCAGTTGGTGGAGCACTTGCCCGCGAAAGGCAAAGGTCCCGAGTTCGAGTCTCGGTCCGGCACACAGTTTTAATCTGCCAGAAAGTTTCAGCAGAAACATTATCGAACCGGTAAGTAGTAAACGTTACGCAGAAGTTTTGGAACAACGTCTCGCCACACAGCAACCATTGAAGGATCGACGAGGTACTGAATGCTCTTAATACAAGGTGGGGACCGACCACATCGCATCGAACGCGTGTATACTTCGGGAATAGAGTCCTTGCGTAGGATTATCGCAATTTTACTGATGCAGGCTTGGATTGGTCTCCATCCTACCATGCCTGACGCTTTGACATTACGTTTTGTGAGATACATCGAAAGATGTTGTCTACCGGAACTACTCCACCACGCTGAGCGGACTTCAGTCGTTGATGTGTGTGGCAACTTAATCCATTTCGGTCCAGATACTATAAGATGTGATGCCAAATTCTACTGTTCGTTTGCGCCACGTCTCTGTTGAGAGCGGTGCACAATTTGAAAAGGTTGTGATGTGACTGCACAAAACTGCTTGTAGAGGACGAGCTTATTTTTACATACTGTTACTACACGAGCTGTACAGCGTATAGTTCTATCTGATAGCAGATATCGTAGTGACTACAGTAGAGCCGGGATTATCAGACCTAAACCGGCCGCGGCAAGGCCAAATAAGCGGGAAGGTCGGATAACACGGGAAACAACACCCAAAATAATACAAAAAAACACAGAAATTAAACTAAAGTAGGCCAAATGAGTTAAACATTTAATACAATTACAAATAAAATTGGGCTGAATAGATATTTACTGTGTGAATATGTTAGCAATTGTCTTTTGTTTGCCTGCTATTTGCCGTTTTTTTGCCGCTAAATCATGTAGCGTCTTAAGAAGTAAAACCTCTGTAGACGATGTTTCGTCCAGTTGCTCCACATATTTTATAGGCCTTACGTCCTTCGTTGTGAGAAATCTTTCCTCCACTACATCCGCTTCTTCGTCTTCTTCTTTTTCCTTCACTATGTTGACTATTTCTTCATCTGTCACTTCAAATTCTTCATCTTGGACAATCCATTCATTTATGTCACCTTCTGTGGCGTCAGCACATTCCAGAACTTTTCGTAACAATGAAAGCAGGGTGTATTTTCTGGTTCGATCTGCTGCTGCAAATTTTCATCATCTGGAGAATTTTCTTGATTTCCCTGTAGCAAAATTTACCAGGATTTTGCAATTGTATTTGCTCCAACACTCTCCCAAGATTGGGCCAAGTCATAAGCTACGTCTTTCAAATTAATACAGCGCAACTGGAAGTTTCTGCGGTAGTTTCCCATCAGTGTCTCTAAGGACCCTTGGTACATAGGCTGACATAACGATGTGACATTTGGATGCAAAAACATGGCCTTTATGACTCTATCTTCATTAGGATGACAAGTTGCATTGTCTGAAAGCAACAGTGCTTTGCGGGGCAAGTTGCCGGCTTTCAAAAACTTTCCAGTTTGTGGCACGAACTTTTTAAAAAACCATCTTTAAAAATGTCTGAGCTCATCCAAGCACTTTTTTGATTGTAATATTTCACCGGTAAAGCATTCCTACATACATTTTTAAATGCTCTCGGTTTTTTTGGCTTACCTATCATAGACATTTTCATTTTCAAATTTGCTGTGACGTTACTGCATGCAAGAATTGCCACTCTTTCTTTGCTACGTTTGTAGCCTGGCGCTGCCTTTTCGGCCTTTGACGCTAATATTTTTTCTGGTAACATTTTGTAATTGAGACCAGTCTCGTCGTAGTTAAAAATTTGATCGCCTGTTAAGTTATCCTTGTCCAATACCTTGTGAAGTTTATTCCTAAACAATTGAGCAGCTTCAAAATTTGCTGAAAGCTTTTCACCACCGACATTAAGTTGCCGAATGCCGTATCTTTTCTTCTATCTATCGAGCCAACCTACACTAGCTGTGAAATCAGATTCACCTGCGTTTAGTTCGTTACGAAACTTTAAAGCTTTTTCCTGCAAAATAGATCCCTACATGGGCACACCTTTATCTCTATGTTGGGTAAACCATAGGAACAAAGCTTCACTTACTTTTTCATAATCACATTTTTTCATGGTTTTCCTATCTTCCAAAACACCGGTGGTTGCTCGCTGAGAACACCACTTCTCAATTTCATTGCGGTTCCCTTTCCAGTCTCCAACTGTTGTTATCCCAACGTTATAATCTTACGCCACTTTTAAAAAAGTTTCACCATTGTCTATTCTTTTTAAAGCTTTAAGTTTTTCTTCCATTGAAACGACCACCTTTTTCTGTTTTGAAGCCATCACCACAAATTTTTACAATAAACGAAGTGCAACACGTCCACTCCACTACAGATTTAAGTTAGCACCGAGGAGTGAGGAGCAGCAGACGGCGACAATGAACTGAGTATCAACAAACAACACGTTAGTCACTGACCTGTCGTCGGCTGGCGCAGAGCAGGCGCGGTGAAAGGGTCGGATAACACAGAAGGTCGGATAACCGAACACCGGATATTCGAGACTCTACTGTATTTCGAAATGTCTGTATAACATTGTTACAACCTTCCCACAGTAAACATACCATTTGTTGCATTTTAATATAGCCTGTTGTTACCTGAATAAGTTGTTTCCACCATTCCTTAATCAAAATTTACGATATAAAGTTTAGGCTATATCAAGAAATGAAAAACTGATTCTTGTCTTCATTGCGGTGCAGTGGCTGCAGTGGATATTACTTCTTCAAAATGGCAGTGTGGTTTCAATGAGTTTTATTGATATTATGAAATATCACGTAGGCTCACAATCATTATGCTATCGATCCATTTAATAACTGCGTGACCGTGTGATTATTAAAGGGTATTCCTTACATGAAAATCTCATTTAATGCTATATTCAGACTTCGTCTCTTAATTTGCAGGTTCAGTTTTAAAAATGGTAGTGAATTAACTAGAGCTAAATGCTGATCTAAATTTCTACACGAAACGAATCGGTTCCCTTTTAAAGATGGCCACATTTAACGTTACTCAATCAATTTTCTCGCTCATATTTCTGAAATGTACTTTTCGAATAAATATCACGACATGATCAATGCTGAGATGCATTATTATTTTTAAGAACGTTGTATATAACTGACGTATAAGTTGGGCGACATTCAGCAGAATAATAAAATAAGATCAAATAGACATGATTCTTTTTATCTGCTCAAGAAGACAAACATATTCTTCTTTGTTAGTATTATAAAATGATTGTTCAAAGATGTCTCTGGGTCTTTTATTGTCTCAGCCTAATTTTCCGTCGTAGCACGGCGACGAAATGAAACTATCTCGTGTTATTGAATTCGGAGTTTCACTTAAAAAATTAAAAAGTGACGTTACAGAATTATTCTGTCGACCTTTCTTTTCATGTTGCTCAATTTTAAAACTAGGGCACCTTTGTTAAGGACCAACCTTCGGGAATGAAATGTTGCTGTTCACCACGTTAAGTGTATGTTATCATCTTTTTGCGAACACTGTGGAGCAGACGCCATTTTGATCCATGCAGACACTATGAATCAGGACACAGAGAAATTAATAACATTAACTGCAAGTGGTAATTGATTTATATATCAATGACGCAAGTTGAAAACTTGATCTGGACCAGGATTGGAAGCCGAGTCTCTTGTTTACTAGCCACACGCGCTGACTACTACGTCATACAGACACAGCGGTCATCGTCTAAGATGGCTATAATTTCGCACCTTACAAGAACTTGTCCATGAACTACAACCACAATTATACATCATTTGATAGGTTGTACATCGTATATATGAATATATAACGGATACTGGCATTGTCACGTACGCCTTGTAAATAATTGTTAACGCTTATTTCATGAAAGGTGGAGGAGTGTCTACACTCCTGGAAATTGAAATAAGAACACCGTGAATTCATTGTCCCAGGAAGGGGAAACTTTATTGACACATTCCTGGGGTCAGATATATCACATGTTCACACTGACAGAACTACAGGCACATAGACACAGGCAACAGAGCATGCACAATGTCGGCACTAGTACAGTGTATATCCACCTTTCGCAGCAATGCAGGCTGCTATTCTCCCATGGAGACGATCGTAGAGATGCTGGATGTAGTCCTGTGGAACGGCTTGCCATGCCATTTCCACCTGGCGCCTCAGTTGGACCAGCGTTCGTGCTGGACGTGCACACCGCGTGAGACGACGCTTCATCCAGTCCCAAACATGCTCAATGGGGGACAGATCCGGAGATCTTGCTGGCCAGGGTAGTTGACTTACACCTTCTAGAGCACGTTGGGTGGCACGGGATACATGCGGACGTGCATTGTCCTGTTGGAACAGCAAGTTCCCTTGCCGGTCTAGGAATGGTAGAACTGTGGGTTCGATGACGGTTTCGATGCACTGTGCACTATTCAGTGTCCCCTCGACGATCACCAGAGGTGTACGGCCAGTGCAGGAGATCGCTCCCCACACCATGATGCCGGGTGTTGGCCCTGTGTGCCTCGGTCGTATGCAGTCCTGATTGTGGCGCTCACCTGCACGGCGCCAAACACGCATACGACCATCATTGGCACCAAGGCAGAAGCGACTCTCATCGCTGAAGACGACACGTCTCCATTCGTCCCTCCATTCACGCCTGTCGCGACACCACTGGAGGCGGGCTGCACGATGTTGGGGCGTGAGCGGAAGACGGCCTAACGGTGTGCGGGAGCGTAGCCCAGCTTCATGGAGACGGTTGCGAATGGTCCTCGCCGATACCCCAGGAGCAACAGTGTCCCTAATTTGCTGGGAAGTGGCGGTGCGGTCCCCTACGGCACTGCGTAGGATCCTACGGTCTTGGCGTGCATCCGTGCGTCGCTGCGGTCCGGTCCCAGGTCGACGGGCACGTGCACCTTCCGCCGACCACTGGCGACAACATCGATGTACTGTGGAGACCTCACGCCCCACGTGTTGAGCAATTCGGCGGTACGTCCACCCGGTCTCCCGCATGCCCACTATACGCCCTCGCTCAAAGTCCGTCAACTGCACATACGGTTCACGTCCACGCTGTCGCGGCATGCTACCAGTGTTAAAGACTGCGATGGAGCTCCGTATGTCACGGCAAACTGGCTGACACTGACGGCGGCGGTGCACAAATGCTGCGCAGCTAGCGCCATTCGACGGCCAACACCGCGGTTCCTGGTGTGTCCGCTGTGCCGTGCGTGTGATCATTGCTTGTACAGCCCTCTCGCAGTGTCCGGAGCAAGTATGGTGGGTCTGACACACCGGTGTCAATGTGTTCTTTTTTCCATTTCCAGGAGTGTATATTATCAGAATGGCGAAATGAACGTTTGCCTGTACTAGTGGAGGTTGGAACGACAGTGGAAATGAAACGGCAGGCGGAACTCAAGCCCTAGGCGGAAGGCCCACACAGGAAGTGCCGAGAGGGACAGTGGATATCCGAGCGCGAGGACACAATACTGTGGCGACTGGCCGCTATCGGCTGCTATTGTAGTAGGGCCGGAAGGATAACACGATAATACTTCGGAAACGCTGAAAATCTTGGACGCAGGTGAGAGGAACGAAGAAGCGGCACCTCGGAAACCATGCAGGCTGGGTTATTTCCAAGGAGTTTTACTCAGAAGCGTACCATTGTACGAGTATAGGTATTTCCTCGCAAACTTTCTGTGAAGGACGATAAAATATGGTTCGTCGGCGTCCGGAAGAATCTGTAGAGAGGGAGAATATTCCGTGGTTTCGGTAATATGATTCTTTTTCGGAATTACGAGGGTAGGGAGCCGAGCCTTGCTGGGAGGCCAGCGTTGGAGAGACGAGGTCTTCCCTGGTGAGCGCCCTTATGTGACGGTCGCTCGATATCAGCTTTTGTTGGTACAGACGGACTTGCTGTCTTCGCTCTCAGGAGAGTTTATACTTAGTACAGTTAGGCACTGTACCGTTGCGGACCTATACAGTTCTGGACTTCACCTCCGGGTTGGAAGTCGTCGTTGAGTACACAGCGTTCACTAATTGAGGGAACGTTGACATTTTATCTGAATTCTGTCCTTGTGGTTGAGAGTTCGCGTTTCTCGTCTGTATAACACAGAGAGGAGAAAGAGTATATTATTTAGAGTACCGCCTTTTGCTGTCCTAGTGTTTAAAAGAGTTTATTTGTGGCTGGAGTTCTTCCATCGTTGCAGACGAGTACGAGAACCATCACTTCGAAACAGCGGACGCAGTACATACGGTGATATCGCAAATTACTTCGGCTTATTATGGCTATAAAAGCTAAGCAGCTGTGATGACGTTAGTTTATTTCCTCTGAGGTTCCACACCACAGCAGATAATCTTTGAAAGTAGTGTCTTCTAGTGTTTGGTACGTAGATGACGTCAGTCATTTCGCGTTACTGATATTAGACCGCGGAGTCGTAATAAGGGGCAGAGTTGATCAGTAATTATACTCCGGCAGGAGCGTCAAAGCGGTTCTAGGCGCTGCAGTCAGGAACCGCGCGACCGCTACGGTCGCAGGTTCGAAACCTGCCTCGGGCATGGATGTGTGTGATGTCGTCAGGCTAATTAGGTTTAACTAGTTCTAAGTTCTAGGGGACTGGTGACCTCATAAGTTAAGTCCCATAGTGCTCAAAGCCATTTGAACAATTTTGAAGTAATTTTACTTAGGAAATGTTAACTTTGTAATATAAAGGTTTTTTTTAATCTACAATAAATATATAAGCAGGATCAACGTTCATTTAGTAGGATTAGTCGCCTTAACCATTCATTTATGTTTATATTGCAATTTATAGAATTAAGAGATCCTAAGATCTGCTTCAGGGGGTAGTCAGACAGGACCAAATCATCATTTTGACGTTTATTATTTTCTGTTTCGCACATTCATTTTACCCCATTCTGGAGTAGCTTCTTGAAATCGTAAATTCATGGACTACCCTACGACGCCTCCCCTCAGTGCCAAATTCTCAACTTATACCACACGCTCCTGATGCAGAATCCCTTTGCCATTATTCTCATTACCCGCGGCATTTCCGCCGATTCAATGGTTCAAATGGCTCCGAGCACTATGGGACTTAACATCTGAGCTCATCAGCCCCCTAGAACTAAATAAACCTAACTAACCTAAGGACATCACGCACATCCGTGCCCGAGGCAGGATTCGAACCTGCGACCGTAGCGATCGCCTAGAACTGCACGGCCACAACGGCCGGCTCCGCCGATTACCGTAAGAGTTCGAGCCTGGTGCGCATCGGCACTGAGGAGATCACTGGCCATCATCGCCTTAATTACATATGTGGTGTCTGTTCTTTCGGCTAAAGAGCAGGGGCACTATGTGAATATTGTGTTGCCTAAGTTGAGAATTTGGGTCTGACGGGAGGGTGCTAGGGCAGTCTTTGTGGTTTTGGTGACCACTTTGTCCGGATGGCGTAGCGGTCAGCGCATCTGCCTGTTAAGCAGGAAATCCTGCATTTACGGCTGCCCGGGCGCGGCAACCATAATTTGAATATGGAGTAGGACGTGACCAGGTTGTGACTAAAATCTGGTGGCAGGAAAACGATTAGTGACAAATAAGCGCCAGATAGTATAAAACAGTTACTTAGCTTTATTGACAGCGAAGAGGGTACCGTAGATACAGTTCGAATTAGTCTCCAAAGAATATTCCCGATTCGTGGCCTAAGTCATTATACAATTCTGAATGACACAGCGAGCTAGAGAACCAGACAACGAACGACGTCACTGACGACTGCAACGAGTTGTCTGCAAGACTCCCTGATTCGGGTTCTTTTTTCCTTTATTGAGTTTCGATTCCCCCTGAAGGGGAGCGGGCTGGCAACAGCTTATTACGCCGCTCTTCAGCCTACAGAATTTGTTTTAAAAAGATGAAGATAATAAAAAATAACAGTTGGCGATAAAATCGGTGACTTAAAGGTAAAACGGCAGAAAATTCTGGAACTTAAAATATAAAACACAGGGTTGATAATGCTAATGAAATAGACAGGAAGCAGAAAAATAATAGACAGACAATTAAAAAAACACGGGAACAGTCTGATTTCTGTTCGCAAGAGATATAAAATGCACACCCAGCGACAGCAAGATTTCTGTTCACAACACTGTGGAAAGACGCACAACACTGAACACTCACTTAAACACTGCACTAAAAAGTTGGCACAAATATGACATACCACAGCCGAGAGCAGGTGGGGGCAAACTGGACAGATGACAGGAGAAAATGGAGGGGTGGGGAGGAGAGGAAGAGCGAAGGGGGGAGGGGGGAAAGAGAGCCAATGGAAGATGAGGATCCATAAGAGGGGTGGGGGGTGCTAAGCAGACGTGCCCAGGGAGTGGTGAAGGCAGAGGAGGGGAATACAAAAGAACTCGACGGGGGGGGGGGGGTTGGGGAGAAAGGAGACAGGGAGAGTAGGGAGAGGTTAGGCAGGGAGAAAACACAGGATGGAAGGGGGGAGGAAGAGGGAGCCCAGGGAAAGGACGGAGGAAAGGAGGGGGGTGAGGATCAGAGTTGATAGGAGGGATAAATGGAGGGAGAGAGGGCATCATCCGGGAGGGGAAGTTGATGGAAGCCACCTTGGCAAAGAAGATGGAGGATGTAGAGATGGAGGGTAGGGGGGATACAACAGTGAAGACGTGGCAGTAGGCGGGGATGGGAGAGGAGAGGAGCACCCAGGGGGTGAGGGGGTTCAAGGCGGAGGGAGGTGTATAAGATGCGGATATGTTCGAGGAATAGGAGCAGATGGGGGAAAGGAATGAGGTCATAGGGGATCTGCGTGGGGGACGGGAGGCGTGTATGGAAGGCGAGGCGGAGTGCATGACGCTCACGGATCTGCAGGGACATAGAATTTGGGGGGACCTGATTCGGGGCCAGCGCTCCTGTTATATCGTGTAGCCAGAGGGCGCTGTAGGCTCCAGCTCAGCAAAGGCCCAGCGGTCGCGACTGGAAACTATGACAAGCGATGCGCAGATAAAACACCTGATTCGAAACCATGTGGCACAAAATGTCAACGTGCCACATTGACACAAATCAGTGCCCACTGCCAGCTAATGTTACTAATTCCTCTGTGTCTCGATTCGTACAGATGTGTCGGCAGTGGCGCTCGGTTGCAGGTGCCGCTGCCTCTGGGCATAATGGCGATCCTGTGCATCAACATCGGCACCGACCTGTGGCCGGCCATCTCGCTGGCGTACGAGCAGGCGGAGCAGGACATAATGACGCGGCGGCCGCGGGACCCGGTGCACGACAAGCTGGTGAACTCGCGCCTCATCTGCATCGCCTACCTCCACATCGGGCAGCTGCAGGCTGCCGCCGGCTTCTTCGCCTACTTCACAGTCATGGCACTCAACGGCTTCATGCCCTGCCGCCTCTTCGGCCTCCTCGAGGTAACACCGCTCTCCGCTACTCGGAATAGACCTGTTCAAAATGGCTCTGCCCTCTATGGGACTTAACATCTGAGTTTCTTAGAAGTAGATACCTTAGGGGTTGCAAAGCAACTCAAATCACTTGATACGGGCAAGTCTTCAGGTCCAGATTGTATACCGATTAGGTTCCTTTCAGATTACGCTGATAGAATAGCTCCCTACTTAGCAATCATATACAACCGCTCGCTCACTGATAGATCTGTACCTACAGATTGGAAAATTGCGCAGGTCGCACCAGTGTTTAAGAAGGGTAGTAGGAGTAATCCAGCGAGCTACAGACCTATATCATTGACGTCGGTTTGCAGTAGGGTTTTGGAGCATATACTGTATTCAAACATTATGAATTACCTCTAAGGGAACGATGTATTGATACGTAATCAGCATGGTTTCAGAAAACATCGTTCTTGTGCAACGCAGCTAGCTCTTTATTCGCACCAAGTAATGGCCGTTATCGACAGGGGATCTCAAGTTGATTCCGTATTTCTAGATTTCCGGAAAGCTTTTGACACGGTTCCTCACAAGCGACTTCTAATCAAGCTGCGGGCCTACGGGGTATCGTCTCACTTGTGCGACTGGATTCGTGACTTCCTGTCAGACGGCAAGTCATCGAGTAAAACTGGTGATTTCGGGTGTTCCCCAGGGAAGCGTCCTGGGACCTCTGCTATTCCTGATCTATATAAATGACCTGGGTGACAATCTCAGCAGTTCTCTTAGGTTGTTCGCAGATGATGCTGTAATTTACCGTCTAGTAAGGTAATCCGAAGACCAGTATCAGTTGAAAAGCGATTTAGGAAAGATTGCTGTATGGTGTGGCAGGTGGCAGTTGGCGGTAAATAACGAAAAGTGTGAGGTGATCTACATGAGTTCCAAAAGAAATCCGTTGGAATTCGATTACTCGATAAATAGTACAATTCTCAAGGCTGTCAATTCAACTAAGTACCTGGGTGTAAAAATTACGAACGACTTCAGTTGGAAAGACCACATTGATAATATTGTGGGGAAGGCGAGCCAAAGGCTGCGTATCATTGGCAGGACACTTAGGAGATGCAAAAAAGTCCACTAAAGAGACAGCTTACACTACACTCGTTAGTCCTTTGTTAGAATTTTGCTGCGCTGTATGGGATCCTTACCAGGTGGGACTGACGGAGCACATTGAAAGGGTCCAAAAAGGTCAGCTCGATTTGTATTATCACGTAGTAGGGGAGAGAGTGTGGCAGATATGATACGCGTATTGGGATGGAAGTCATTTAAGCAAAGACGTATTTCGTCGCGGCGAGATCTATTTGCGAAATTTCAGTCACCAACTTCCTCTTCCGTACGCAAAAGTATTTTGTTGAGCCCAACCTACATGGGTAGGAATGATCATCAAAATAAAATAAGAGAAATCAGAGCTCGAACAGAAAGGTTTAGGTGTTCGTTTTTACCGCGCGTTGTTCGGGAGTGGAATGGTGGAGAGATAGTATGATTGTGGTTCGATGAACCCTCTGCCAAGCACTTAAATGTGAATTGCAGAGTAGTCATGTAGATGTAGATGTAGGTCATCAGTCCCCTACTTAATCCTAACTAACCTAAGAATATCACACACATCCCGAGGCAGGATTCGAACCTGCGACTGTAGCAGCAGCGCCTATAACCGCGCCGCCCCAGCGGCCGGCAATACACCAGTTTTCTGCTACTCACCCGACAGTGTGTTGCGGAGGGTTCGCACCTGCAGTACCACTCTCACTCGGTACCTGCACTGTTCCACTCGCGAATAGTGTGCGGGAAGAATGAAAGTTAGTAAGTGTCAACGTGGGCTCGCATTTCCCTGATTTATCCATCAAGATCGTGCCTATAACAAAGTGAAAGGAACTAACAACTAACACTGTGAGTTGTATTAATGTAACCCCTAACTGCAGTGCAGATTCAACGTTGTTAGATTTGTTGCCTAGACGACAAGCAAGAGAATTTCGTGGAAGCTAAAAGCTGAGCTGTCGCCATACATCGTGTGCAGTGACAGTCTTCATTGAAAAAATAAAAACAATGCTAATGTTACCTTTCGCTAGAAAGTCAAAATCCAATTAAAGAATGAATCTTTGAGTCATTCACGCTTTCGTGTGCGTGTTTGATCAGTAACAAGAAAAGAAAATATACGAACGCAGAGTGTCGGGGCAGTAACATTTAATAAAATGTTCTTGGGCTTCCTGCCGCGTCAAGTGGTTAAAATTCGACAAACTTTCGAGCAAGAGCTTCTTCGTCGTTGTCAAGTGGAGGAACTGCTGATGGATTGACTGTACGCCCTCATATACTCTCTAGCTGCCGGATGAGACGTCAGTGGTACTCATAGGCAAACGCGTTCACTGCGCCTGCCTCAACTTCGCGATCGCTGTGTCACAGACAGAAGCTCGTAGAGTCCCTACAGACTGCACAGCAGCTCATCAGGAAATGTTGAATCGATATCCGCTCCACTCAAGCTCTACAAGTTTCTCCATATCCTCTAACGCCAAGCTTTCCACCTCGCTTCCCCCACAAAAATCCTTTACCACCTCATCAAATTCCCACCTCTCCTCACTCATCAAACACCTAGAAACAACCTACACCATCCGTAAACTCGACCCCAACATTCCTATTCTGCTGCCTCTCCTTTCCAATCCCAGTGCGCTGTCGCGCTTCTACACACACAACCCACCAACTCTCCATCTGCACACCCTCCAAGTCCTCTCCCAAAGAAATTTCGACTGCTCCCTCTCCCAGATCACAAATTCTACCCTGACATATTCCCGTCCTACCAACTCTGAATCCACGCCAATCTATCCAGCCCCCCTCTTCCAAAGGCTCTCTTTCTCATTGTCTCCCGATACGACACCTCCTCCTTTTCCCTGTCGCCCCCACTCCCTTTTCTCCTCAGATTTCTGGAACCCAATACCAGCTACCCTGCTCTTCTTGTCTTCCACAGCCAGCCCTGTCTCGTCACCATCTCTTACCAGTCCTCAGTCATGATCACCACCACTCTCTTATCTCCCTCCATACCAACCTTTCTTTTCATTAACAATCAACCACCCCAGGGCAGGTCCTTTTCTAGTTTTAGTAAACGTCTAAAGTGCTTCATTTTGAACTGCCACTCCCTCTTCCGTCATTTTGAGTGTTTTTCAAGTGATAATTGTTCTTCAGGTGTTTTTTCAGTTGTTTTAACTGTGCTGTCTGTCTACATTTTTATCACTATTTTTAAACTATTCCTGAATTATTTCGTACTTTCTCGCATTAACATCATTTTTTAAAATAATTCATGAGTAAATATTTCTCCTTGCTTTATGTCCAGCGCCTAGGTTAGAGAATAATGTCTACTGGCTGAAGAGTGGGTTGACTGTGCTGCTGCCAGTCAACGCCCCCCCCCCCTCGCTCCTCACATGGATTAGGCGAGGGGGGGGGGGCAAATAACAATACAGGAAAAGAAAATTAATCAGAAGTCGTTCCATTTGACAGTTGGCCATAAGTAAAAAAATGAAATTTGTGGTAAGGTCTTATAGGACCAAACTGCTGAGGTCATCGGTCCCTAAGGTTACACACTACTTAACCTGACTTAAACTAACTTACGCTAAGGACGACACACACACCCATGCCCGAGGGAGGACTCGAACCTCCGACGGGGTGCCAATAAGTGCCTAGTCCAAAGCTCAAGGTGTTTTAACCACTTGATGGAGCTGAATGCCCGAGAACATTGTATTCACGAAACGAATGCCTTGCCACTAAACTGATTTACTTGAGTTTAATCGATCCTTTACCATCAGTGTAAAATGTTGAAATATGCTTCGCTCCTTTATTCGTTTCCTTATAAACTCGAAAGACGCCGCTTCCCCAAGATCGGAAAAACTCAGCTCTGACATGACGTAATACTATATTTATGTGATTCATTCTATCTTCTAACTAGTACCTCTTCATTTTTGAAATAATGTCTGCAAGACCATGGCAGAAAATAATTGGAGAAGTGCATTTCTACTCCGCTTCCCACATTGTATACTTCAAACAGCATAACAAACATTACAAGGTGGGAGAATGTTTGATTTAACACAGCTTTAAGAGAGAGAGAGAGAGAGAGAGAGAGAGAGAGAGAGAGAACGTTTTTCACTGAAGAGTCAAAGAAACTGGTACCCTGCCTAATATCACGTAGGACCCAAAGTACGCAAAAGTGCCTCAGCCCGACATGGCATGGACTCGACTAATGTCTCAGGTAGGCAACTGAAGACATAAAGTCTGTATATGAGTCCGCGATCATTTTTATTTTGAGCACTTTTATTTTCACAAGTCCTTCTTGATCACATAGATTTCTTTACAATTTCTGACCCATCTTCAGATCTGAGAACATACATATAATCAAAATAAGAGTGCTTTCGGTACACATTTGGAAAGAGAAAGGCATTCGGTAGGACGTATAGATAGTAATGTCAAAAAGTTGCATAGGGCGCCAAAGGAACAGTTAATGAACTTGCTCGAAGAAATGGACATTTCTGTGCACAGGAAACAGCAACCGGAATTACTGCTCAATGAACAGAACGAGTTGAATCTGAATGCTTACTTTGATATATTCAGAGACCTACTTATTTGAGTAGAGTGGAGAACCCCAGCGGGTTGGCGTGTGCCGGCCGCCGGCGACAAGGAGACTGGGCCGTCCTCATAAGCTCAACCACAGGAAAACAAGGAATTTATGCAGAGAAGTCATGACATATTCACCATCGATACTACATTCTAATATAATATCGATTATCAATTTTCTGTTTTTAATTAAGGGTCACTAATTTATTAATTGTATTACGATTTCGTTCACTGTTAACTGATCTTAGTATAGAAGATCTTGTGATTTTTATTTTTATTTTTTTTATACTGGCATTCATAAAAGTTGTATGTTACCTAACCAGGCTAAGGGCTGTATTGTATATTATTTGTATTTTATGGATTTTTAGTATGAGTCTACTTTCACATTTAGTATATCAGTATATGTTTTTAATGACAGACGGTCGTTTAGCCAAGGAAAAAAGAAGCTGGTAAAGTGCCGTAGAAACAGCAAGATGATCTCAGGAACAGATGGTCAGGGACGTGAACATGGAACAGGTTTAAAGTGGAATAAGAAAAGGTTCTGACTGAATAAACCCCTGGAAGAGAGTGGATTAAGGCAACGAAGTCCATATTTAATCGTTCAACTCAAAATCGGAGTGGATTCTTATATTCTTCCATTTGTACTAGACTGGAACATCCATCAGTCCTAACAATCACGAATTTTTTTGTAGTCCTAAATACCAAAGCTGTTTTGCATTACAACTGCTGATTGTCCAAAACTTTGCCAAATAGACAATGGGCCTTTAAATTTTGTTGTAGCTCATATCGAATGTATTCCTCTCAATTTTTTTTATACATGTAATCTTTGTTTTGTTATAGTGCAGATGGAAGTAGAGCATTGAAGCTGTCCGAGGCTTGCTTTTAATTACGAAATTATGGATAAAATTGAAGTTTACACCTGATGAAAAATTTTAAACATAGGCATATGACACTGTCTCGACAAAAGGAATAATTTATAGCAAAAATTCTCTGAAAAATTTTCATTATTCTTATAATTAATTGTTTTATAGATCCACCTGCAAATAAATATCATTAATGATGACGTATGTTTATTTAACAAATCATCCACTCGCATAATCTTCTTCATTCTCTCATGAACATTTATGAAATGTATTTCAACAATTATGTCCATAATATGAAACCCACAAACTGCTATTCTTAAAATGCTAATTAAAAATTAATTCTCCTGGTAGAGAAGTCATAATGAAAATCTAAAAATTACAATAATTTTCTCTCGCGCAACCAGAGAGTTTCTTCAATTGTTTGCAGTAGTGATATTATCGACGGTTGCTTCATTTCACAGTTCATTTGTTTTCTCGCGCGAACGGCGCACATCATACACACAGCGCATTTACCTACATATTCCGCACTGTTCAAGTTTCGCACGCAATTCTCACATAAGTGCCGTGTCTTGAGGCAATGTAGATGCACTTCCATTGTACATCACTATGGCTTCTGCTCATAGTCCACACTTACAAACTCTAGTAATTAACAAATTCTTCAACCTATCTTAAAATTTTGTGCTAAACTATCACAGGAGTAATCTCACTGTCTCTTACCCTTTAAACAACATAAACATCTTGATATTTATATACACATTCGACTCATAGTCAAATTCCACTCAAAATTCTTCTCCATATTTGGTATAACAGATCTACGGTCGTTCAAAAAATTTCTTAATATCATTATGTGGGAATAATCCCTTTACTCTTTTATATTCGGGATATGCCAACAAATATGATCCAGGATTTGGTATATTTACAATAACATATGGTCCAGTATAAATAGGATTCTATTTCTTTATGTTCTTCATCAGTTTCGAGGAATGGATGTGTCACCTCAATAAAACCCTTCTCCAAGATGAAACGTCTGAATCCGGTGAATCCGTTTATCATATGTCAATTTCCGTTGTATTGCCTTTTTAATTAAATTGACAAGTGCGAGTCGAATCTTTTCCTCCCATTTTAAATTCTGGTCTTCGTACTTTGGCAGATGATTTATCCAGAAGTTCTTTTCAATCTGACTAAACATAAACTCTGTAGGGGTAAAGTTAGTTGAGGTATGTGTCAGATTTTTAAATATTTGTTCAAATTCTCACAAATGTTTACTGTGACAGTATGTACGCATGAATCGGTTTAATTCTCGGAAAACTGGTGCTATTGGATTACCTTATGGATGATAACATAATGTCAAAAATTGTCGAATACCAAGCTGTGTTAATGTTTGCTTCCATTTAAATCCGGTAAAAATTCTGGCTTTATCTGTAATTATGGATTTCGGTAAACCTACATGCGGAAGATAGTCACGCACCAATCTCAAAACAGCAGCTCTGGCAGTAGCACACTTTAATGGATATAGTTACATATTTTGTAAAAACATCAAAGGACCCAACCATGAATTTGACTCCTCCTCTTGATCGTGGGAGAGGGCAGCAGATATTACACGAAATTAACGCCCTTGGCTCTCGTGGAATAATTGAATGTAGTACATGCTTACTACCTCTATTATCTGGTTTTGCCTTTTGACAAAGTAAACAATTTTGTATTGTCTGGTGCACTTTTATCTGAATATTCGTAAAATAACAGTATGTTCCTATTTTATTGGCACATTTAATTTCACCAAAATGTCGCCATGATAAGTGGGTAAACCAAATTAATTTTTCCTCCTATTCCCTCGGGATTCATACACACCACCGTGGATTGTTGTCCTTCCCACATCTGAAGAATAATACTCCATTTACTAATTTATAATGATCTAAACTAGCCCTTGAATTTTGTTGTTCCTTTAGCTGAATTATCTTCTTCCATCGAGGGTCTTTTCGTTGTAAATTTCCCATATCTCTACAAAGATGTACATAATAAGTTTTGTAGATATTGTCCTGCAACAGTTATACTGGCAAATCCAAAGTACTTACTGATTCTATTTCCGGTGTTAAACCTTCTGGGGATCTTGACAGTGCATCCGCAATAATATTTTCTTTTTGCCAGACATATGAATAATTTTAAATTGGTACTGTTGTAGTGTCATTGATCAACGTGATAGTCTTGGATCTAATAATTTACATGTTTGCAAAAAGTTTATTGATTGATGGTCACGATACACAATCGTTTTCGAACCATATAGATAATACTTAAACTTCTTGAATGCGCAGATAACCGCAAGTGCTTCAAGTTCTGTGGTCGGTAGGCTCTTTCACAGGGCGATAACACTCGACTAGCAAATGCTATCGGGCAGAATGTTGGTTGGCTCAAATGGCTCTGAGCACTATGGGACTTAACATCTATGGCCATCAGTCCCCTAGAACTTAGAACTACTTAAACCTAACTAACCTAAGGACATCACACACATCCATGCCCGAGGCAGGATTCGAACCTACGACCGTAGAATGTTGGTACCCCCTTTTATTTTCCTTATTTGGAAGAGACAAGCACCCAGTCCAACATGCTATGAATCCGTGGACACAGAACTCACAATTCATATCAGGGTGATATAATAAGGATGCGTTAATGAGTTGGTCTTTAATGTCTCGAAAAGCTAGTTCACATTCTTCAGTCCATTCCCATGGCACATCCTTCCGTAAAAGCCGGTTTAATGCCTCAGAATTCATGGCTTGATTCTTTATGAAATGACGGAAGAACGATGCCATACCTATAAATCCTTTCAGCTGTCTTTTATTCCGTGGTGATGGAAAATTTCGAATTGTTGTTGTTGGTTGTTTTTGGGGAAGGAGACCAGACAGCGAGGTCATCGGTCTCATCGGATTAGGGAAGGACGGGGAAGGAAGTCGGCCGTGCCCTTTGAAAGGAACCATCCCGGCATTTGTCTGGAGCGATTGCACTTATCTTCTTCTCGGTAGCAGGATACCTTTCGCATCTATCATATGTCCTAAGAATTTAATTTGTGGTAAAGCAAAATGAGACTTCTGTAAGTTTACTGTAATTCCGGCTTTCTTGAAAACAGCAAAAATCCTTTCCAAAATATGCACATGCTCTTCCCATGTTTTCGTGGCTATTAATAAGTCGTCAACAAACACAGTTATACGACTACACAATTCTTGTCCAAGAAGATACTCCAACGCTGAAATAAATATTCCGGCACTAATATTAATTCCGAACGGGACAACTCTAAATTGGTATCTTCTCCCCTCATAGATAAATGCGGTATATTTCCTAGATTCTTCATCCATTTGGACCTGTCAGTAGGAACTTCTCAAATCAACACTAGTTAAGTACGAAACATCCTGGAAATTTTGAATTAATTCATCTATATTTTCCGGATGAGTTCTTACAGATACTATTATTTTAATAATCCCTCTCGCATCCAGAACTAATCTTACGTTGCTTCCAGGTTTTGGAACGACTAAGAGCGGAGAACAATATGGACTAGTTGATGGCTCCATCAAGTTCCATTCTAACATTCTATTTATCTCCCTTTGAACAGATTATTTTAAACGCCAGGGGATCGTATAGTGCGTGTAACAGTAAGTCTGATGTGGCTTCACTTGAAGGTGACAAATATACCCTTTAATAATTCCTGGTTTCTCATCAAAAATCTCTTCATATGCCTCTAACAAATAATGGAGCTGCTGCCTTTGTTCTCCGGTGAGCTGATTTGATTCACTAGAAATCTAGTGCTATCTCTTCTCCATTTAATCTACATTTAACTACTCCTTCCAAAAAATCAATCTGGCAATCGTACTTCTGCATACTCCCAATGCCAAGAATACGGTCTAGTAATAACTTCTGCGCTACAAGGAACGTGAATTTTATTGCTACATTTCCCATTGTCATCTCTAATTGTGTTTGTATTTTGACATTGGGAGAGCATGCTCCAACAGCTTCGATGATTTTGCAGTTCTGTACCGACAAAATTGGTACCTTCTTCTTCCTAATAATTCTCCTAAGAAGATCGCCTGAGATGACATTGGCGGAAGCGGCAGAGTCTAATATCACATTCGTTAGAACTTCCTCTATTTCAACGAATACTTCCGATACCGGAACACTCGATCTGTCATTATGACACGTTATTAAATCCTTTGTTAACTCTTCAGTCAACAGCTCACCATCATCATATCTTAACAACTCTAATTTTACTGTTTCGCCCCTAACACATCCCCTGACCGCTCCCCCGGGGCACGATGCGGTCATGTGTAGTTAGACTGATTGTTGGTCTGATTGGTGTTTGTCTCTTCAGCTACTTCAGTGATTATCGGTTGTTGTGGTGAATTCGGTCTATATTGTCTTGCTTGATTCGTGTAGTTATTGTTGTTGTTCTGCTACTGTTGGTAGAACTGTCTTGTGTTGCCATACATTGAATTATATCGATTAAAATTCCTATTGTTTCTAAAACAGCCCCTCGCTGCACCATTACTAAAGTAAAGTTTCCGTTATGGTCATAATTATTGTTTGCATTTTGTCCATTTCTAAGTCTCCTCGGATAGTGTAGTTGGTTATGATTGTTTTTACTGCTACCATTACTGCCATTTCCATTCGAGTTGCAGCTCGCATTCGCTTCTATTTGCTCTTCTTTGATATGACATTTCTCTTGACCTTTTATTGTCCTCCTCAATTACATCAATATGATCAAGCGTAGTCATAAATGAGTCTATATCCTTATCATTTATATATAACAGTTGATTCCTTATACTGGTGGGTAGTCTGGACTTGAGTACACTATGTATACCCGTCAAAGGAATCGGTACATCCCAATACAAAGATTTATTAATGTATTTCTCAAAATATCTCTTTATAGATCCTCTAGAAAATGAGAAAGGCTCAAAATATAATACTTCCTGCCTAAGTCTTTCTTGTATTCCCGCAGACCAATATTTTGCTAGAAAAGCCTGCTCAAATTCTTTGTAGCACATACAAGAAGATGTTTGTTCGGATGCCCACAATGCTCCTGATCCTTGTATGTTTTCAGATACAAAACCAATATTTTGCCATTCTATCCAAGATCGTGGAAATATACCTCTGAAACTTCGAATAAAGACTACAGGATGAACATTCTTTTTGTCAGGGTTAAAGATTTGAAACTGTCTCTGTTTAATCAACTTTTCCTCAACGGTACTATGATTCCAAAAATCATACTGCTCGTACTCTTCCCTGTGGCTATCCGTTATATCGAATCTAACTTGCGACGTTCCAGTTCTGTCTACATCGGGTCTTGACGTGGACGGAATGTCACGCGCAGATTGAGAATTTTGTTTCCTACTTCTCGCTGTTTCTAAATCCTCCTGCGAGAGATTTAGTGATCTTTATATATTTTCTTTCCAACGCGAGAACTCTTCGCCAAGTTGTTCACGAACTTCCTTTAACCGTTTGTTGAAAAAATTCTCCTCTGAACTCTTTGAAATTGACTGTAAAGCTACTTTCACAGTTTTTTGTATCGTTTCCGAAGGAAATTTTGCCGCTCTAATGTCATTTCTGAAAACTTTCCCCGCAAGTACGTTCATTCTACGAGTATGTTCCACTGTCGTCTGTTTTTCCTTCACTTCGTCAAATTGCTTCTTTAGATTATCTTGGGATTCTATAATTTCTAGTATCATAGCTACTGAGCACTGTATGTCCTCTTGAGATTGTATTACGAGGAAACAATTCTACTTGCTTTGTATCGTGTCAATTTTGACGGATACATATTCGGTTAGTTCCGCTTTTAATTTACTGTTGTTTTCTTGGCATTGTTGGCGGACCTGCTCAATTTGAGCAATAAGATTCTGTTCCGTCCTTTCTGCCTGTTCTTTTATTTCCTGTATCTGGGTATTTAATCTCTGATATAATTCGATAAAGGTTGCTCTTAATTAATTTTGTAATTCTGTTTGATTTTCGGCTAATTGATTTTGGAGTTCATTTTGTATGGCTGATAAGTCTCGTTTTACTTCAGATTGTATAACGGATAAGTCTCGTTTTACTTCCGCTTGGGCTTCTGCAAAATCTCGCTGTACAACGGACAAGTCTCGTTTCACTTCAGACTGTATAATGGATAAGTCTCGTTTTATTTCGACTTGAGCCTTCGCAAGGTTTGACACATTTTCGGCTAATAGATACAACTGTTGCATAATAACAATTAATGGGTCAACAACAGTTTGATGAGCTGTTGTATGAATGTTTTCTGAACCAGCGGGATTATTTATATTGCTACCGCTAGCCACAACAGTCTCAGAATTGCTAACCGTGGCCTCTGCTTTTGCGCAAACAGCTCAAGGCTGTTGCACGTCTCGTTGCTGATTCAATGACATTTAAAATGCCGCTCTAGTCAATACCATTAAATAACTGTCAATATCAGGTTCTAGTCACTAAATACAGTTTCAAATTTACTGTCGTAGACACACTTAACTTTCAAATGTCCAGATACGAAAGTTACACGATACACAGTTCTACAATCTAACTACTACCTGGAAAAAAGTTCTTTCTAAATTAATTTCAAACTATTTAACTACAGAACGTAAAAATTATAATTATCTGGCCTTGTTCTGCAGTATAGGTCTTGTCCAATAGTTGAAATCGTTCCTTGGTATCAGCAACCTTTTACTATGGGCACCGAATCTCTCTTCGGATTAGTTACCTCTTGTTCTCGTTGGTTTTCATGAAACAAAAAATACATATATTATATAACAGTTCAAGAGAGTCCTGTCACACTGGCGCCACTGTAATTTTTCCTCCTATCTATGTAGTTCTCAATTCGTTCGAGCAATCAATCATTCATGATAGGAAACACAGTCATAGCTCAGTCACTCAAAATGATTCAGAAATTTTACTTATTAGAATGAAATGAGGCGATAATTCTTCTTCTCTGAAGGCTCGTGCTTTGCGGCAGTCTGCTAATCTGTACAAATAAAATGCCTCGTATTTTTGGGAACGTTGTATAATCAGTCGGGAAACCTCAGATCAAACAGATATTTAGCTTTGATGAAGTTTAACCTTCCGAAGAAGTAATGGAGCACTTGTATTATTAAATGCAAGTTCGTATCCAGTCTTTCAGAAGTTCCCTTCTGATTAACAACTACGCAATATATCGATGAATATCATTAATTCTCAAATGTCAAATAATGTAAATTGTTACACACCTTTTGTATGAAGAAGCAATATATATATTTCCCTTTTAATCGTACAATTTCGCATCAGTTATCTTTTGTCATAAATCTCTATATTCAGATTACAATTCTTCAAACAAAGCTCAGGCTAATCGGCACGAAGACAATCTCGGAAGCTTTTTTCTAACAACCACCATAATTATGCGCTCATGGCATAGCTATTGTATGAAACTACTTTGCGCATGGATTCTGCGAGTATGA
Source organism: Schistocerca gregaria (assembly GCF_023897955.1). NCBI lineage: Eukaryota > Metazoa > Arthropoda > Insecta > Orthoptera > Acrididae > Schistocerca > Schistocerca gregaria. The sequence goes on from NC_064920.1 coordinate 163,015,988, forward strand.
AGATAAAAAATTAGTAAACGTCATTCAAGGGTAGAACTGTATCAGAATAATTCTTCGAATACAAAGAGATATTACAGTATTTTATAGATTTTAAGTATGAGTCTAATTTCACATATAGTATGTCAGTATATGTTTTTAATGACAGACGATCGTTTAGCCAAGGAAAAAAAGAGCTAAAGACAATGCATACCGCATTTTAATCTTTATATTGGCGACACTGGTTAACTGTGTACTCTGGCTAAAGTGCTCTCTGCTGGTATTAGGTTTCTGTATAAACACTGACGCAATCTGAGTATTAGCACGCACATGTATGACTTGACAATGATTGCCAGCCGGAGTGGCCGAGCGGTTCTAGGCGCTACAGTCTGGAACCGGACGACCGCTACTGTCGCAGGTTCGAATCCTGCCTCGGGCATGTATGTGTGTGTTGTCCTTAGGTTAGTTAGGTTTAAGTAGTTCTAAGTTCTAGGGGACTGATGACCTCAGCAGTTAAGCCCCATAGTGCTCAGAGCCATTTGAACCATTTTTGAACTTGACAATGATTTATATCAGAACATTTTAACGGTATGTATGACTGCCATACATGGCTATAAATATTTTATATGTCATGCATCACTAAGACTTGTATAGATTTAATCTTAATTAATTGAACCTGGCCGCTTATACAATATTTATATTTACAACAGATCTGAAGATGGCGATAAGACGAAAGTGTAAAGTGTAAAGAAATCTATGTGATCAAGACGGGCTTGTGAAAATAAAAGTCTGAAGTAGTGCTGGAGCGAAATGATACAATAAATCCTGCAGGACTGCCCATAAATCCATAAGAGTACGAAGGGATGGAGATCTCTTCTGAACAGCACGTTGCAAGGCATCACAGATATGCTCGATAATGTTCATACCTGTGGAGTTTGGTGGTCAGCGGAAGTGTTTAAAACTCAGAAGAGTGTTGCTGCGGCCACTCCGTATCAATTCTGGACGTGTGGTGTGTCGCATTGTCCTGCTGACCGCCATGAAGGCTCCATGGTGTCAATTCCCTGCAGCACTGCTTCAGGCATTAGTCGAGTCGACGCCACGTCGTGGCGCGGCACTTCTGCGTGCTCGCGGGGCCTGCAGAGCTGCAGAGTGCTTACCAGCACACCAGTTAGCATGATGACTGCGCCTAGGGAGGTAAAAAGTGTGGAGAAAAATAGTCGACAAGCACCTCATAAATTAGACATTTCTGTAGTCAATGCGAAGCCACACTTGACGTCGTATAAACGTGGACGCCTCTGGACAGTGGGCGACTGAAAACGAGTGGTGAATGACGCTTTACCGCTATGGAAGTGTTTCATTTTGGTGAATCCCTGGAGAAGATTACCTGTCCTCATGTTAGTGCCAAATGAGAACTACGGAGGAGGTGGTGTTACGGTATGGGGGTGCTCTTTTTTTTTTGTAGGTAGACTGTGGCCCATTATTGCACTTAAGAAAACGCTAAATGCAGAACAATATGAACACATTTTACAGTATTGTGTAGTGTGTACAGCAGAGTGACAGTTCGGAGACCATGACTCATTCTATTTCATAACAACGCATCCTGTCATAAAGCACCATTTGTCGACAATAACATTCCTGAAATGGACTGGCCTGCTCTGAGCCCCTACCTGAACTGAGTCTATCATATCTGTGTGAGTTAGGACGCCGGACTCACTCCAGACCCAGCGTCCATCATCACAACCTTCTCTCGTATCGCCTCTTGAGAAAGAGTAAGCTGCCATTTCCTCACAGACATTTAGACACCTCATTGAAAGTGTCCCCATCCGGGTTCAAGCTCTAATGAAGACTATAGGTGGATACAATCCACATTAATCCACACAGCTTGTAAAATTGTATGTATGTGTGTTCCACTTTTCCTGCTAAGCTACTGGACCGATTTCAACCAAACTTACTGTCTGGAAATAATCACTGTGGGGGTAAGAACCACATATCTACCAAAGGGTTGCGAGTGGGGGTCAAAAAGCAGCGACGTGCGAATTATCCAGGTTTATTTATCCCCTATTTGAGAACGAGACCACTTAGTGACTTGGAACACACTTTACACATAATTTCATACCTTTACGAAACTTTTTCCTGACGACCAGCACAAAATTAAGAAAGGAAAAAAATTATCGGTTACTATATTTTCGCTGTTAATGCAGTAAAACTGCCGCATGAAGCATGACCTTTTTAATTTATTATTTCTTTACTACTAGCTGTATTCGTGACATGTTTTGCAGGCAGGATTCACACACGCCATTGAATGTGACACCAAGTTCAGGAGATACGACGTCATAAACACTGAATGCATGATAGACCACGGAAAGCTTTTGACACCGTTCCTCACAAGCGACTTCTAATCAAGCTGCGGAGCTATGGGGTATCGTCTCAGTTGTGCGACTGGATTCGTGATTTCCTGTCAGGAAGGTCGCAGTTCGTAGTAATAGACAGCAAATCATCGAGTAAAACTGAAGTGATATCAGGTGTTCCCCAGGGAAGCGTCCTGGGACCTCTGCTGTTTCTGATCTATATAAATGACCTGGGTGACAATCTGAGCAGTTCTCTTAGGTTGTTCGCAGATGATGCTGTAATTTACCGTCTAGTAAGGTCATCCGAAGACCAGTATCAGCTGCAAAGCGATTTAGAAAAGATTGCTGTATGGTGTGTCAGGTGGCAGTTGACGCTAAATAACGAAAAGTGTGAGGTGATCCACATGAGTTCCAAAAGAAATCCGTTGGAATTCGATTACTCGATAAATAGTACAATTCTCAAGGCTGTCATTTCAACTAAGTACCTGGGTGTTAAAATTACGAACAACTTCAGTTGGAAGGACCACATAGATAATATTGTCGGGAAGGCGAGCCAAAGGTTGCGTTTCATTGGCAGGACACTTAGAAGATGCAACAAGTCCACTAAAGAGACAGCTTACACTACACTCGTTCGTCCTCTGTTAGAATATTGCTGCGCGGTGTGGGATCCTTACCAGGTGGGATTGACGGAGGACATCGAGAGGGTGCAAAGAAGGGCAGCTCGTTTTGTATTATCGCGTTATAGGGGAGAGAGTGTGGCAGATATGATACACGAGTTGGGATGGAAGTCATTACAGCATAGACGTTTTTCGTCGCGGCGAGACCTTTTTACGAAATTTCAGTCACCAACTTTCTCTTCCGAATGCGAAAATATTTTGTTGAGCCCAACCTACATAGGTAGGAATGATCATCAAAATAAAATAAGAGAAATCAGAGCTCGAACAGAAAGGTTTAGGTGTTCGTTTTTCCCGCTCGCTGTTCGGGAGTGGAATAGTAGAGAGATAGTATGATTGTGGTTCGATGAACCCTCTGCCAAGCACTTAAATGTGAATTGCAGAGTAGTCATGTAGATGTAGATGTAGATGTAGATCAAGCATGACGTTCAAATTTATTACTTCTCTACCATTAACTCAGTTCACAACACTTTTCGCAGAGAGTATCCACATATGCTGCTGAATGTACCTACAAAATTATATCATTTTATGATACATAGTTTAAATGATTTGATGTAATAATCATAGAGTTGCGTGAAAGCGAAACTGCAGGGCGAAATTCAAACTGCAGGGCGAAATTCACTGGAGGTACAGATGAACAGTGCGTACAAGTATGTGTGAATACATTAAATATATATAAATGTATGTGACACGTGCATACTTGGGAAAAGCTACCGGTGATAAGCTCCTCCTAAACCCCCGTATCGATTTCAACGAAAGCACTTACTATCGGGAAGGAAGTACCTAGAGGGTAAGAACTAGCCGCCTCCTATGCGGCAGGGGTCACGACGCGGAGAGAAAACGGGATAGGAGAAGATAGAAGGAAAAGGGAGGGAGAAGACAGAGATGGACGCAGATAGGGGGAGGAGGAGATGGGCTGAAAGAAGATTGTAATAAATACGAGGTAGGATTGGAAAGTAACACACAAATACGCATTCTTCTCTCCCCTTATTCCATGTCGAGTCTTTAAATTTCACGACGAAATAGTCCGAAGTTTGCGCTATATAGGGTATTTTGTTTTCATGAGCATCTCTAACGTGAGAAGCCCGAACAGCGAAACGAAAATTGCACCAATGTTACTGACTTTATCTTGTGAAGAGCAGCAAAGTGTAGTTCGATGTTGTGGACCAAAGGACATAAATCGAGTGAAATTCACAGGGACATGCGTTACTTGTATTGAAACGACTGGATGGACGGTAGAAATGTCTCCAGGTGGTATGCATTATGATCCTGTAAATCTTAAGTGATGTGGCGTGCATTCTTCAAAGAGGGCCGCGTGAACCTTAGTGATTCGCCACGCTCCGGGCGGCAGGCTATAGCTGCAATTCCGCAGACTGTCGGAGCCATTGAGGCAGCAATTTTGAACGACAGGCGTGTGCAGCTGCCCCCGTTATCGTAGCAGTTCAATATTTCCTACGGTGCGGTGTACGACACTGTTCACGACACGTTGAAATTTCGTAAAGTTAGTGCTCGTTGGCTGCCCAAGAACCTGACAGATAATTACAAGGGCCAGCGAATGATGACATGCTTCGATCACTTAATGCGTTATGCCGCAGAAGGGCGTGACTTTATGAAAGGAATCATCACTGGTGATGCGTCGTGGGCGTACCACTACACGTCCGAAACCAAGCAGGCGTCTCTGTGGAGTGGAAAAGTGCTGGTTCCCCAGGACATACAAAATTCAAAGTGTCTCAATGTTTTACGAAGTTCTTTGACAGGGTTCAGGGATATGCGAGGTGTGTTATTGGTGGACTTTGTTGAATGCGGGACCACTGTCAATGCCACAACCTACATTAAAACTTCAGTTAAGTTGCGTCGTGCCATTCGTGACAAACGCCACAACATTAATGCTGATGATGTCAGACTTTTTCACGACAATGCTCGCCCCACAATGTTGCTGCCCTAGTTCGTGAGAAAATCTCCAAATTTTGGTGGGAGGTGTTCCGGCGTCCACCGTACAGGTCGCATCGTGCACCGTCGGCCTTTCATTTGTTTGGTCCCATGAAGAAATTTTTGGCCGGACAGCGCTTTGCGACAGATGCGGAAGAGAAATCAGCAGCCCACTGATGGCTATACTCCAGCTAAAAGGACGTCTACGAACTGGGCAAGTGCATCTGGGCGACCATTTTCGCGAAACTGTAATACTTACTTTACCCATACCACGATACAAGCTTTTATTCGATATTTTCCGTGTACTTCATTGATATCTGTTAACGGTACCACACTGCTATAATGTATTCAAGATCGATCGGACGAGGGTTTTGAAGATACCTGTTTCGTGAGTGAATTGTAAATGAAATGAAGGATGCGAGCAGAAAATGCAGCTCAACGAATTTGTGGTAGGAACAAGGAAATTATTTTCTGTATTCTGAGATGAGAAAAGGCGGGAATGACGATTTTGTGCAACGTGAGTAGATGGCACCACGAACTATGAAGGAACAATGAAGTTTCGCATATCTGAAGAGCGTCATGCATGAAATAGTGTAGATGAGATCATTATTGAGTTGTGAGTTGTGAATGGCCCTTGTCGTATTATCTGCTCGCAGTGTACTTGTTGCGCCAATTCTCTAAGAAAGACTGAACTTTTGTCAATATCGAACATTGCCTTGGACAGGAAAGCAACTAAATTTTGTAAAAGTAACGAGAAGTCGCTCATTGAAATGGGCACTATAACATCACAATTGTATTTATGGTGTTATCACAGCGTCGTGCAATTTTTTTTTTTCATTTACGTCATATTCACCATCGGCTGAAGTATTTACTACAATTTCCAATATTTCAGTTTGGACATTAAGTCATTTTAACTGCTCAAAGCTGGAGTGAGTGTATACTTAAAAGTTACACATACCACTAACAAAAAACTTTGGCGTTTTGGAGTACAGCCATGAAAATTTTGGGTTGAAAATTAATCGAAAAGCGAAGACGGCACTTACGTATGTTTTCGGATAGGGCCTGCTTTTAGCAAAACACAATTTTTTTTAAACCCAAACATGTTTCACTGTAATTACAGCATCTTCAGTGGGCTTTTATTTTTCATCTGTTAAAGATAAAAAGTGTTCTTTTCTGTTTGTATACATGTAGCTATTAGTTTTTAAATCGTAATTACAGATATTTGAAAAAACACATAAATTACGAATTCACTGAATTTGAAAAATACATAAATTTTCAAATATCTGTAATTACGATTTAAAAACTAATTGCTACATGTATACAAACAGCAAGAAACACTCTTTATCATTAACAGATGAAAACTAAAAGCCCACTGAAGATGCTGTAACTTCAGTGAAACATGTTTATGTTAAAAAACAAAATTGTGTTTAGCTAAAGGCGGACCCTATCCAAAAGCATACGTATTGTTAAAGCAAACACGGAAGAAAAAAGCTTCAACCCCAAGATGAAGACAGCACTTGTCAATAAAAATAAATTGAATAAGAAAGATGTTAGTCTCTATGTCTCACGTAAGCATTTTTTTTTCTTTTTTGTTATTTCATCTCCACTCGTTCCATATGGGAGGCATGAGGAAAGAGGAGGGGGGGGGGGGGGGAGGAGCTGCCAGCAGTATGCACCCAACACTCCAGCCTAGGGCATTTACAAAAGTTAATGAAGAAATGAGAAAACATATTTATAGTTGCAAAAAGTTAAAAATATTTTAAAATAGAATGTACAGTTGATTACAAATGTACAGAGTAGTTTCCTTCGTTTAATGATTAATGAGGAAAATAGAAAGTCAGACACATAAAGATAAAAATACAAAAATGGACATTTAAGTCTTTAAAATGAAAATGAAACCGCAACGTTCGTTAAAATGAAGCACTTCACATAAACTTTCACTTCACAGCTGAAAGACATTCTCAGGATAAAGAATCTGTGGGCAGATTAAGCGTTTGGATTATGGTAGGCATAAATTTATAAGCCGTTGTGTGGTATCTATAGAATGAGGGTAATTGGTAAGGTGTGTACTAGGGAAGCCGGAAAGGAGGGATCAGACTCGTGAGTGGGCTGGGCAGAGGTATCAGGAGAGAGAGAAATAGAGAGGGCGATGAAAGAAAATAAGCAGGGAAAACTATAGCTGGTAGGATGGATAAATATCGGAGCGGATTTCATTACCTGAGAGAGAAGAGTCGATCGAAGTTGAATTGGCATTATCATTCGCCAGATACATTATCTGTATAACGTATACAATACACCATCTCGTTGCGAGAAGATATCGTGAAAGAAGCACATAAATGCAGAAGTGTTACCAAATTTTACAGCTATGTAACCCATGGGATTAATTGCATGACGTAATCTTGAAATTGAAACCGTCGGTGGCGGATATGGTGTTATTTGAGAAATTATAAGACACTGTTATCCTAAAACAAATACATCTGTGATGTTACAGTGTCCACTGCAGCGAGACACTATTGCCTCCATATTTCCATTTACTTCTTTGACAATGATTTGCTTTTGTGACGAAAGTCGTAGAGAATGAAAGCGGTAGGTGTACCGAGAACATCAAGTATGTTCAACGATGCTTTGAATGATATAATCAGTGTATATTTTGAGAATTATCGTAATTTAGCTATATTTTGAACGATAAAACACATGATTTTTTGTAAAGAGATTGACATCTTGCATGTCGTAGCGAAACGTGTTCCGAAGAATGTGGAATTACTCCACCGGCTATCGGATACAGGTCTTATAACTCGACGCGTTTCGGTTTGTGCAGCTTCTACCTCACCATTTACAACCGTCCTATCCAGTTAATTTAACATCTTGAACTAACCGTCGCGCTGGCCGCGGTGGCGAGCGGTTCTAGGCGCTTCAGTCCGGAACCACGCGGCTGCTACGGTCGCAGGTTCGAATTCTGCCTCGGGAATGGATGTGTGTGATGTCCTTAGGTTAGTTAGGTTTAAGTAGTTCTAAGTTCTAGGGGACTGATGGCCTCAGAAGTTAAGTCCCATAGTGCCTTTTGAACCATTTGAACAGTCTCTTCTACGTCATTCTGGTGCAATGGTTGGACTTTTTCTTTCGATGAAAATAACTTTCGTCTTGTAAAAGCTGTTAACTACAGATGACTTCGCTCCAGTGGTAGGAAGCTGTCGGATTGCAATGGCCAACATGTTGAGCAGATCTTAAGCAGCATGACTTAATGCTGGACATAAAATACGACCTTCCAAAGCTGAGAATTACTCAGTTGGACGGGAGCCATAATTTACTGAAAAGATCCATCGATAATTTCACTGAAACCGTGCCATACTGAGCGTTTCAAGGTTCTAATAAACGCGCTTAAGGACAATCATAACATTTTTACACCTCTAGGGGACTGATGACCTCAGATGTTGAGTCCCATAGTGCTTAGAGCAATTTGAACCACACCATCTCAGTTTACACGTCCGTTTACCTTCCCCTACATGGTTCCTCTACCGTACAATCAAATTCCCACCCCTCCTCACCCACATCGAACACCTACGCATCTATACTGTCCGCACGCTAGTTTCCAATAACCCCATTGTCTCCTCTCTAAACACTAACCGTAACATGCTACCACGTCTTCACAAACACATCTCTCCATCTATACACCTGCCCCCAGGGGCTCAGCATTCATTTGCTGGGTACGGGCTTGGCGACCCCGGGATTCCTGAGCTGGGGACTGGTAAGCGCTGCCAGTCCCCTGTCACCGTAAGCTCTGGGCATACTTCAATGACCACCAAGCGGCGCGGCGGTGGAATGTTGTGTGTCTCAGGGAGTGGGGATCTTGGCTTGGCCGCCCGGATCGCGAGGATGGAATAAACCTCTATAAACAACCCCTCAATCTCAAGGTGTGCTGCGCGCCGATGAGATGCATGGCTGTTGAGGTGGAACAGTCATTAGCGGGCAACCTCTGGGGAACCTGCCGCACCTCAGTTGTATAAGGATTACCTAGACACGCGGGGCTCTGTCTAGGTGGACTTCTAGTTCCCTCGCTGCTCGTGGAACCGAGATGGATCCTTCGAAATCCTCTTTTCCTCCTCCCAGCGGAAAGGGTGGGCCGCTGGAGGGTTCTAACACCCAGTCTCTGAAGAGGGCTCATGCAGTCAGTCCCCCTGACTGCAGCACATCTTTGACAAGTGAAGTCTTTAGTAACAGAATGCATTCTGGTACTCAGAATGTTTTTCTCATTGTGAAACGGAAGGACGGTAGTTTTGAGAAGGTTTCGCCCTTCTATATACAGAAGGGTCTAGAGGCCATCTGTGGCTCCTTAAAATCAGTGAAGCGTTCGCGTAATGGGACCTTGCTCGTGGAAACTTCCACTTCCCAGCAAGCCACTAACCTGCAAGCTGCTAAATGCCTTGGGGAGTATGCCATAGACACTGAACTGCACAGTACCTTGAATTATAGCAAAGGTGTTGTGACATGCCAGGATCTAGTCGACATTCCCAAAGGCGAACTGCAACGTGAGTGGGCTTCGGAAGGTATCATTGATGTTCAACATATCATGAAGAGGGTTGATGGCAATCTTGTAAAATCCGACTCGTTTATTTTGACCTTCAGTAGCACGACACTTTCAGAACATATTAAAGCTGGCTTCCTTCGCCTTAGTGTGCGCCCTTATTTCCGGTCACCAAAACTGCTGTTTTAAATGCCAACGTTTTGGGCATACCACCTTAGGGTGTAAAGGTGAAGCGACTTGTGGCAACTGTGGTAAGGTTGCTCATGAAGGAGTTGGTTGTTCGTCTCCAGCCAGATGTATTAATTGCTCTGGGAACCACCCTGTTTGGAGTAGGGACTGCCGAATATTTTTAGAGGAACGCAAAGTCCAGGAAATAAAAACAACCAAGCGTATCCCCTACGGTGAGGCCAAGAAGATCTATAAGTCGATTCAGCCTCCCACATTTGCTACATCTTTTGCATCCCTGGTTCAGAAGCCTACTCCAAAAGTCGATGCCTCAATGCAGACCGAGGTGGTGAGTGTTGGCACTAACACCTCCACCTGTCAGTGCACTTGCGATGCAGCCAGTGTTTCAGAGCCGGTAGCCCCTACTCGAACGGCAGATAAGGGTATAGTGGCGAACTTGGGCCAGCCCCTGTCGCCTCCAACAGCTGAGGCTGTTCCCAAGCACAGTGTGGCAATTACCACTCCCACATCAGCTCCCACCAAACCACAGAAAGCTCCTGTACACCAGCAACACCGGGTCAAATCCCGTGGTAAGCCGTCTGACCATGCGGCTGTTGTTTTACGTGAGGCTTCATCTGACTCTTCCCCAGAGTTGATGGAATACGTCGTATGTGTGGGGCAATCATCTCGCCCCACACCTGCCCCTCCACCTGCTGCGGTCTCCCCGCCCCATCGGAGAGACAGGATGAAGGTGCTACCCCCAACATAGATGGCTCCCATACTTCAGTGGAACTTCCAAGGGTTCAGGACGCATGTGGAGGAACTTCGTCTCCTCTCTCAGGGTAGACCACTGTGTCTCTGTCTCCAGAAGACTTACTTCCATCCCTCATACTCCCCTGAGCTGCGAGGCTATACACTCTACAAAAAGGACGACCTGCGTGGAGAGAGAGCTAGAGGAGGTGTAGGTATTTTCGTCAGGACGGACTACCACTCCTCGCCTCTCTCGCTTATGACGACTTTACAGGCTGTCGCTGTGTCTGTGCAAGTACGTCATCCATTGACTGTCTGTTCACTTTACTTGCCCCCACATGACGCACTTGATGAAGTGGCCCTCACCGACCTTCTTACACAGCTCCCCCAGCCATTCATTATTTGTGGTGATTTTAATGCCCACAATATGCTTTGGGGCTCTGCAATTACTTGCCCCAGGGGTAGAGCAATTGAGAGGCTTCTCCTGACATCCTGTGCCTACTTGCTCAATGGAGCACAGAGTACTCATTTCTGCACAGCGACTGGGTCGTTCTCGGCCATTGATCTCTCGCTTTGCTCTCCAGCTCTTGCCGCCAGTGCTCACTGGGAAGTGGTCGATGACTTGCATCGCAGTGCTCATTTCCCCATCTGGATTCACCTGCCAGATGGCGTGGGCCCCGAAAGGAGACCACCACGATGGGTGCTCAGTGGAGCTGACTGGACACTTTATAGCCAGTTGGCCCAATTCGAACACTGTGCGACCGTTGAGGTGTGGGTGGATCTTATTACCGAAACGGTCCACCACGCCGCTGCAGCATTCATTCCACAGTCCACGGGCTTCCGGAAGAGGCCACCTGTGCCTTGGTGGAGTGCCGAATGCCGCTCTGCAATCAGGACCAGGCGTGCGGCTCTGCGTTGGTTCAAGTCTCGGCCGACTGCTAAGAATCTTGCAGTATTTCGGGAGGCGAGGGCAAGGTGTCGCCGCATTATTCGTGAGAGCAAGAAGAGGTTATGGCAACAGTTCCTGAACACCATTAATCGTTCCACCAAAAGTTCCATTGTATGGGAGAGCATCAGGAGAACTTCTGGCAGAGGAGGGAGGTGCCCCATAGCTGCTGTAATGAATAACGGCACTCTCCACACGGATCCGCGAGACATTGCCCAGACTATGGCAGCGTATTTTGCCACAGGTACTGCAACAACCAGTCAGGATCCAGGTTTCCAGCGCTATAGGGCCGTTGCTGAGAGATGTAGTCTGGACTTCCAGTCCACCTCTCATGAAGTTTACAACTGCCCATTTTCTATGTGGGAGCTGGATTCTGCATTGTCTGGAGCTCGTGACACATCCCCTGGTCACGACAGGATCCTTTACAGTATGCTATGGCACCTCACAATGCGCAACAAAGAAATCCTCCTCGCACTTTTTAATGCAATTTGGGCGTCGGGTCACTTTCCTGACGCGTGGCGTGAGGCAGTTTTAATCCCTTTTTTAAAACCTGGGAAAGACCGCACGAGCCCACGTAGCTACCGTAGTGTTGCCCTCACTAGTTGCATAGGGAAGACCTTGGAGCGGATGGTCTACCGCCGCCTTGTCTGGATGTTAGAATCCCGGCAACTCCTTAGTCGCTTTCAGTGTGGGTTCAGGAGGTTTCGTTCCACCTTCGATAACCTTCCCCTCCTGGAGGCGGCTATACAACAAGCTTTCCTACGCCTTCATCACCTTCTAGGTGTATTTTTCGACATTGAGAAGGCCTACGATACCACTTGGAGGCGTCTCATCCTGGAGCAAATTCACGAATGAGGTTTTCTGGGTTGTCTTCCTCTTTTTATTCAGTCTTTCCTCTCGCCACGATATTTTAGATACCGAATTGGTGACGTCCTGTCTGATCGCTTTGAGCAGGAGAACGGTGTCCCTCGCTATTAATAGCATTACGTCCATAGTGAAAAGTCCTGTCCAGTGTTCTTTGTTTGTGGATGATTTCTCTTTGTTTTGCTCTTCTTCAAGCCTTGCAACGACAACTCGTCAGTTGCAACTTACGATTAGGCGTTTGGATGAGTGGGCGCGGAAGAATGGTTTTAAGTTTTCCACCGAGAAGTCTCTATGCGTTCTTTTTAAGCGTTCTCGTTCGATTTTAACCTTTCATGAGTTGCGGATGAGGGACACTATTCTTACTTTTAAAGACACGGTGAGGTTTCTGAGGCTCATTTTTGACTCGAAGCTCACGTGGTTACCTCATCTTAAAGACCTGAAACGGCGGTCGCTTAAGGCTTTAAGTATTTTAAAATGTCTTAGCCACAGTAGATGGGGAGCTGACAGGACTTGTCTGCTCCAGTTTTAGAGGGCATTTGTGAGATCTTGGCTCGATTATGGGTGCACGGTGTATGGGTCTGCGAGGCCTTCTTACTTAAAGTTGTTGGACGTTGTGCAACATGAAGGGCTTCGATTGGCCACTGGGGCATTCCGAACTAGCCCCATACCAAGCCTCTGTGCAGAGGCTGGTGAACCGCCACTTCCTATGCGGTGACGGCTACTTACAGTGCGCCAGGCGTATAAAACTTTGTCCACACCACACACCCCTGCATACCCTGCCGTTGCTCAGCCTCCTCTGGCACAGTTATTTCATAACCGGCAACGTGCGTCGCAGCCCTATGGGATTCGCGCACAGGATTGCCTCGCTGCGATGTCTATGGGTGATCTTCGTGTTTTGCGTCGCGGTTGGAGCAGATCCCCAACTTGGCTTCTCCGGAGACCCAAACTTATTTTAGATTTGACTAATTTTAAGAAAGATCGCATACCAGATTTTACATTCCAATCTCTGTGTTTTAACATTTTAGATGTGCAGCACGGTTTCACTGTCGTGTACACTGATGGCTCCAAACAGGAGAAGTTCCTTGGCTGTTCTGCAGTGTTCCCTGATCAAGTTACCAGTATTCGCCTCCCTGCTGAATATACCGTTTTCGCAGCGGAGATCCACGCGATCCTGAAGGCCCTGGAGCAGATTAATCGTGTTCGGGGCAATCGATTTCTTCTCTGCTCCGATTCTCTTGGTGCCTTACAATCACTGCAGAACCTGTACCCGACTGAGGAAATAGTCCAGCTGATACATAACCAACTGTACTTGCTCCAACGGCGGTGTACAGAAGTATCCTTCTGCTGGGTGCCTGGTCATGTCGGCATCTGGGGCAATGAACAGGCCGATCGGGCTGCCAAAGAGGCCTGCAGAGTGCAGGATGTGGTCCAGTGTCCTATTCCCTTGCAGTCAGTCATCCCTGCACTCCACAGGAAGTGCATGGAGTTGTGGGAGGAAGAATAGCTGCCGGTGACGGCCAACAAACTGCGGTTGGTGAAGTCAACAACTTGGCCGTGACGTTCCTCCTACCGGTTGCTCAGGCGGGAAGAAGTGACCCTCACACGTCTTCAGATCGAGCACTGTCCTCTTACACATAGCTTTTTCTTATGGCGGAAGGATCCTCCGTTTTGTGATGCTTGTGGTGTGCGTATCTCTGTTCGGCACATTTTAACAGACTGAATTTATACCGTGATGCAAGGGCAGAAGCACAAGTTGATGGGGATCTGGCTTGTGTTTCAGTTAAAGATGAGACGTGTGTGTCTAGGGTTTTTTTGTGATGTGTCTCGACTCTGGCCTAAAATTTTAGGCTGTAGGTTTTAGTGTATTGCAGAGTGGCTGACTCCTCCCCTTTTTTCCTTGCGGTCAGCCAGCCACTTCCACCTGCTACATTGTTTTAGCTTCGTCTATCATTTTCTTCCTGTGTTGTTCATGTTTTACTGCTGACGCTCTGCTTCATCCCACGCTTTGGTGTGGGTGAGCACATGTTTTTCAACGATTGTTACCCATGTTTTCTCTTCCGTTTTATATTCCTGTTCTGGGATTTTTCTTGACACCTGTCTCACTTAGTTCCTGAACGGGCGCTGAAGACCTTGCTGTCGTGCGCCCAAAACCCTCTACTATTACTACTACTACTATCTATACACCTACACACTCCATATCCTATTCCAACGCAACCTCAACGAACTCCCTCTCCCATACCATGAGATCCGCCCTGATATTTATGCCTCCTATCAACTTTAACTCTTCCTCACCTCTCCCAATGCATATGAAGATGGTATCTGTTCTTTCGGAATCAAATAATTCAGTCAAGACCTTAATCTTGCCGACAGGCGTTGATAATACGTCAATGGTAACAGTTGAAAATGTGTGCCCCGACTGGGACTCGAACTCAGGAACTCCTGCTTACATGGCAGACGCTCTATCCATCTGAGCCACCGAGGGCACAGAGGATAGTGCGACTGCAGGGATTTATCCCCTGCACGCTCCCCGTGAGACCCACATTCCCAACTTAATGTCCACACACTACATTCGTACTGCCCCTGCCCATTACACTCATTACTCGTGGCAGACATTCTCACCGATTCCCGTAAGAGTTCGGGCATTGCGTGTGCATCCAGCACAGAAGGAGGAGGTCAATGGCCGTTAACCTTAACTATATGAAGATGGTATGTGTTCTTTCGGACATGTGGGTCTCACAGGGAGTGTGCAAGTGATAAGTCACTGCAGTCGCTCTATCCTCTGTCCCTGGTGGCTCAGATGGATAGAGCGTCTGATATGTAAGAAGGAGATCATGGGTTCGAGTCCGGATCGGGCCACACATTTTCAACTGTCCCCCTTGATGTAAAGCAACTCCTGTCGACAGCTTAAGGTCTCGTTTTAACTATCATTTCTTTTCTGCCAATCGACATCAGGGCTCCTCTCTCCTTTCCGTCTCCACTCAACCCCATCCCTTTCCTCTTGCAACCACAGCCCCGCCTACATGACACACTATGCCTCATCCTCTACCTTTCGCACAGACTGTATTTCTCACTCTCCACCTCGGCTCCTAAATCTCTTCGCCATTGCTTCTCTCTGCAACACACCCCTATTTTCCTACCCACAGCCCTCATACCAATAGAACATACTCTCTGCTACAGCAATATCTCTCAGTCTTGTGCATTTCATTCAGATTGTATGTGAAAATACAGTGCACGAAGTGCTGTAACTGTTCGTCATTGATTTTTAATTTAAAATATAAGGCAGCCCCAAATTTTGTTTTCATTTCCTTTACATATGGGGCGAGGGGAATGAAATTACATCTACATCTACATGATTACTCTGCAATTCACATTTAACTGCTTGGCAGAGCGTTCATCGAACCACAATCATACTATCTCTCTACCATTCCACTCCCGAACAGCGCACAGGAAAAACGAACACCTAAACCCTTCTGCTGGAGCTCCGATTTATCTTATTTTATTTTGATTCTCTTCCGCATGCGAAAATATGTTTTTGAGCCCAACCTACATAGGTAGGAATGATAAAGTCGGTGACTGGAATTTCGTAAATAGATCTCACCGCGACGAAATACGTCTTTGCATTAATGGCTTCCATCCCAACTTGCGTATCATATCTGCCACACTCTCTCCCCTATTACGTGATAATACAAAACGAGCTGCCCTTTTTTGCACCCTTTCGATGCCCACCGTAAGTCCCACCTGGTAAGGATCCCACACTGCGCAGCAGAATTCTAACAGAGGACGAACGAGTGTAGTGTAATCTGTCTCTTTAGTGGAATTGTTGCATCTTCTAAGTGTCCTACCAATGAAACGCAACCTTTGGCTCGCCTTTCCACAATATTATCTATGTGGTCTTTCCAACTGAAGTTCTTCGTGATTTTAACACCCAGGTACTTAGTTGAATTGACAGCCTTGAGAACTGTACTATTTATCGAGTAATCGAATTCTAACGGATTTCTTTTGGATCTCTTGTGGATCACATCACACTTTTCGTTATTTACCGTCAACTGCCACCTGCCACACCACACAGCAATCTTTTCTAAATCACTTTGCAACTGATACTGGTCTTCGGATGACATTACTAGACGGTAAATTACAGCATCATCTGCGAACAACCTAAGAGAACTGCTCAGATTGTCACCCAGGTCATTTACATAGATCAGAAACAGCAGAGGTCCCAGGACGCTTCCCTGGGGAACACCTGATATCACTTCAGTTTTACTCGATGATTTGCCGTCTACTACTACGACCGGCGACCTTCCCGACAGGAAATCACGAATCCAGTCGCACAACTGAGACGATACCTCATAGGCTCGCAGCTTGATTAGAAGTCGCTTGTGAGGAACGGTGTCAAAAGCTTTCCGGAAATCCAGAAATACGGAATCAACCTGAGATCCCCTGTCGATAGCGGCCATTACTTCGTGCGAATAAAGAGCTAGCTGCGTTGCACAAGAACGATGTTTTCTGAAACCATGCTGATTGCGTATCAATAGATCGTTCCCTTCGATGTGATTCATAATGTTTGAATACAGTATATGCTCCAAAACCCTACTGCAAACCGACGTCAGTGATATAGGTCTGTAGATCGATGGATTACTCCTACTACCCTTATTAAACACTGGTGCGACCTGCGCAATTTTCCAGTCTGTAGGTACAGATCTATCGGTGAGCGAGCGGTTGTATATGATTGCTAAGTAGGGAGCTATTGTATAGAGAAAAAAAATGTGTGCGGCAGGAGTGGAACGCGAAGGGCATCAAGGACCTGCAGGACTCGTGGGGCCGTGAGTGGACGTACGAGGCGCGCAAGGACCTGGAGTACATGTGCCACACGGCGTTCTTCGTGGCCATCGTGGTGGTGCAGTGGGCCGACCTGCTGATCTGCAAGACGCGCAAGGTGTCGCTGCTGCAGCAGGGCATGCGCAACTGGCCGCTCAACCTGGGCCTGCTCGTGTGCTCGGCCATGGCGTGCGTCATGGTGTACACGCCCGGCGTCAACACGACGCTGCGCCTGCGCCCGCTGCGGCCCGAGCTGTGGCTGTGCGGTGCGCCCTGGGCGCTGCTCATCCTCTTCTACGACGAGGTGCGCCGCTACCTCATCCGCAAGCACCCGGGCGGCTGGGTCGACCGCGAGTTCTACTACTGACCCCGCGGGGGCAGCGCGTCCAAAAGTGAACCACACAGACGACGCTATTAATTATAATCTTGTCATTGCTTATCCTAGTCGGCTACGGAAGAAAATTTTGTATTAGTTATCAAAGCAATATTTTGATAAAAATAAGATTAAAACACTAAATTCAAAATTTGTTTGATTGCAAAAAGTTTTGGCACATATACAGAGTCAATACTACACTCGTGTTCAGAAAAACAGAACACCTTGCATGACTGGAGATAGGGCGTTCATTTCACAGGACATGTACAATGGTGTGTGTGGTGTCACAGCCAGACATCACACTTGCTAGGTGGTAGCCTTTAAATCGTTAAATCGGCCGCGGTCCGGTAGTATACGTCGGACCCGCGTGTCGCCACTATCAGTGATTGCACACCGAGAGCCACCACACGGCAGGTCTAGAGAGACTTCCTAGCACTCGCCCCAGTTGTACAGCCGACTTTGCTAGCGATGGTTCACTGAATAAATACGCTCTCATTTGCCGAGACGATAGTTAGCTTAGCCTTCAGCTACGTTATTTGCTACGACCTAGTAAGGCGCCATTGTCAGTTACCTTTGATATTGTGAACTCCGTACCGTCAAAACCGACGTTCATCATTAATGGATTAAAGTTAAAGTATTCCACCAGCAACATCCGTTCTTTCTAAATTCTAATTTCCTTGTCCTGTTCCAGACCTCACGCAAGCCTGCGTGAGCTAAATCGCGTGCCTTTCGGCCTCCTCTAGTAACACGGTGTTGGCTCTTCTGCCAACCACAAAAGTGTGTTCTGCACAAACAAAAGCACTTCAGTCACCTCGGTCCTGTTGGCTACGCAATATCCTTTCTTTCAGGAGTCCTAGTTCTGCAAGGTTCGCAGGAGAGCTTCTGTGAAGTTTGGAAAGTAGGAGACGAGGTACTGGCGGAAGTAAAGCTATGAGGACGGGGTGTGAGTCGTGCTTGGATAGCTCAGCTGGTAGAGCACTTGCCCGCGAAATGCAAAGATCCCGAGTTGGAGTCTCGGTCCGGCACACAGTTTTAATCTGCCAGGAAGTTTCTTACGATGACATGTTATATCTACCGGAGATTCGTTAAGGATGGTTCTGAATAAGAGAGGGTTATACAGAACTTAAGAATCCTAAAGCTTCGAAGTGTTTAATTAGAGTTTTACTGCCTGTTTTTAAAGTTTCCTTGCAGTGTTAATTTAATGTAGTATGTTAATTAGTGTGCTCTTCGCCCAGTTTTGGTCCTAGACTTTCTTTGATATGAAGGGCGGAGCTTTTGTTAAGTCAGTTTCATTGTCACCACTGATACGCCTTAAAAGGCCTTTTGTAGGATTAGACATTGTCACTTGAGCCAGCCTGTCTTACTTTTACACCCTCTTTGGGTCCTGGACTAATTTATTCCTTTGTGTGTTGCTTGGTCTGTCATTGTATACTCTAACTTCAGTTTTAGTTTTTTTATAGTTTTCGGAAGCGCTCTTTCTGGTCTGGCCGGCTGTCAGTTTGCCTTGCTACGCGGACCCGGCCGTTGCTTCGCTGGCACCGGTGTTGGCGTCCTACTTCATAGCAATCTCACTGTGGGTCCATACGGAGCCTCGGCCAAATAACATATTCGCTTAAACATTCTATTACTGCTTTATTTCAGTTTTTGTTAACCCTTCTCATGAATATGTTTACAAGGCAACTTCATCCAGTCGTTTTCTAAGAGCTGCAGCTACCAACTCATTTAAATCAAAGTTTTTAAGATCCTGAATTTGTTTCCTTTATCATTTGTTAAATTCATTAGCTTAACGACTATGAATAATTTAGAATTTTAAGTAGAAGCTTCTGTCATTTGTGAAAGCCAGTTGTATATTTTCTTAAGAGAGCAAAGGTCCGAATTAAAATTTTATATTGTTATTCTGAAATTTGTTCTTTAGTTAAAATTGAAATTATGTACCAACCACAAGTTTGTCCCTGAGCAAAGATCCCTAGCTTCCTAGGAGCTTTGAGTAGCTGTGGTTAGCAGTACAACAGCTCAATACTGATCCACTACATTCAGTTGATAGCGACAACGAGAGCTGCAGGCAAATTTTACCGATTGGCGGTGATATCGGTGTTGACCTTGAACCCGCATGCCGACATTATTCAAATGCTAGTCATAGCTGCGTAACATACTAATGCACATGTCATGTGAATATGAACGCCCTACCTCTAATCGTTCAAGCCACTCTGTTTATTCTGAACATGAGTGTATTTTATGTTAGAAAATAGCTGAAATATGTGCAACACTGAGAAAACTGATTAATGATCATCTAAAAATTGGCAAATCAGTGTCACAGAAATGTGAAAGAATAGGCCTATGCCAGTCGCAGACCCAGCGCTACATCGAAAAAAATACGCTAGGTGAGTCAGGAGGAAAGACACGTGGTTTGAGGGGTGATAGTATTCGTGATTCAGAACAAACAACGTCAAATGAACATCTGCCCTTTTCTTAACCGACATACAGATTTTTGAAAATCACGATCACCAGTCGCAGGTCTTTCTTCACCAGCACTTGCGTGCGAATACAAATAAAGCGACATTACGCTACGAAGAGTTGTCCGAAGAGACAAACCTTCAGTGACGTTTCTCAGTGAACGTCTGGAATGGTATCATTGATGACCAACTCATCGGTGCAGTTGTTTTAAATGACGGTCTTCATGGCGTACAGTATCTTGATTTCCTTCAAAATGTGTTACCAGAATACTTGGGAGGATATTCCTTTTGGTAACACGACGTCGTATGCACTTTCAGCGTGATATAAATCTTGCATATACGGCCAGTGACACAGTACCTCACTGAACTATTCCTGCTAAGAATAATCTGCTCAAAAATGGTTCAAATGGCTCTGAGCACTATTGGACTTAACATTTGGGGTCATCAGACCCCTAGAACGTAGAACTACGTAAACCTAAGGACATCACACACATCCATGCCCGAGGCCGGATTCGAACCTGCGACTGTAGCGCTCACGCGGTTCCAAACTGAAGCGCCTAGAACCGCATGGTCACACTGGCCGGCAAGAATGGTCTGTCTGATCATGATGCACAGCTAGTTACAGTATATGATACAGCTCCATACAGTAATGCAAAACAGTCCTCCAAAATAGTGCGTTCCATTAACGATTTAACAATTCAAAATTTTAGGGAAAGCTAGCAGCAGTTAGACTGGGATGAGGTGTACAGTGAATATGATGCTAATTTCAAATTTACCTATTTCATGATACCTTAGTGAGTATATATGAAAACATTTTCCCTAAGGTAACGGTGAAATATAATTGTAAGAAACCATGTAAAAAGCCATGGCTTACTAAAGGGATAAAAATATCTTCTAAAGAGAGAAGTGAGATGTATCTCGTAACAAGGAGGATTAATGATCCCGAAACAGTGAAACATTATAAAAATTACTGCACTGCATTAAGAAAAGTTATTAAAAAGTCCAGAAGTATGTGCCAGCACTCAGATTGGCACATCTGATAATAAAATTAAAACAATTTGGAATATTGTGAATAGGGATACAGGGCAACCGAGAGCACAGGAAGACTATTTCTATCAAACACAATGAAAAGTTTGTTAACAGTAAGTAGAAAACATTTTTAATAATCATTTTAAGTGTTGTAGAGAAAATAGGATCGAGCTATTCATTAGAAAATGCAAGGCAGTATATGGAAGATGCAGTGCATATGCAATTTTATAAAATTAAAGTTCAATCCGCCTCTCCTACTGAAATTAGGAAAATAATAAATTCACTCAAAATTAAAAGCTCACATGGAATTAATGGCATTTCCAACAGAGAACTGAAAGCTTTTTCCCAATAAAAAATTAGAATTCTAAAGAATTCACAGCCACATATGTAGTAGATCACTGAAAAAGGGCATTTTCCCAGATAGACTGAAATTCGCTATTGTTAAACCATTGCATAAAAAATGGATAGATCTGATGCTAACAACTACCACCCAATCTCACTTCTGACAGCTTTATCAAAAATTCTTGAAAAAGTCATGTATTCAAGAGAAGCATCACAAATTTGTAAAAATGAAGTACTAACAAAATGTCAATTTCGTTTTCAGAAAGGCTTTTCAACGGAAAATGCTATATATGCTTTCACTGATCAAATATGAAATGTATTAAATAACCAAACATCACCCATTGGGATATTTTGTGGTCTCTCAAAGGCTTTTGGTTGTGTGAATCATGAAATTCTTCTAGATAAGCTTAAGTATTGTGGTATGAGTGAGACAGTGCACAAATGGATTAATTCCTACTTAACTGGAAGAATGCAGAAGGTTGAAATTAACAGCACAGATAGTCTGCAAAAACCAGCAGATTCCTCTAAGTGGGGAAGTATCAAGAATGGTGTCCCACAGGGTTCAGTCTTGGGTCCCTTATTGTTCATAATATATATTAACAACTTGCCACTATATTATGAAGATGCAAAGCTAGTTCTTTTTGCTGATGATATAAGTATAGTACTCATACCCAAGAAGCAAGAATCAGCCGAGGAAATTGCAAATAATGTTTTTCAGGAAATATTAAGTGGTTCTCTGCAAATGGACTCTCACTAAATTTTGAAAAAACACAGTTTATACAATTCTGTACAGTAAATAGCATAACACTATTGATAAATATGGACTATGAACGGAAGTCTGTTGCTAAGTCAGATAACTGGAAATTTCCAGGTGTGTGCATTAATGAGAAATTGAATTGGAGGAACACATCGATGATCTGCTGAAACGGTTAGGTTCAGCTACTTACGGAACTTGCAAATTTTGCTGATAAACATATCATTAAATTGGCATATTATGCCTATTTTCATTCACTGCTTTCATATGGCAACATATTTTTGGGCAATTCTACATTAAGAGAGAAAGTATTCATTGCACAAAAATCAGAATAATAGCTGGAGCCCACCCAAGGTCACCTTGCAGACATTTATTTAAGGAACTTGGGATATTTACATCACCTTCGCAATACATACATTCACTTACGAAAATTGTCATTAATAACCCATCCCAATTCAGAATGACCGAGAAGTGCAAATCTCACTTTGGCACAGAAAGGCATGGATTATGCTGTCACAAAATTCTTTGGTCATTTGCCAAATAGTATTAAAAGTCTGATAGACAGCCAACCAACACTTAAAAGCAAATTAAAAGAATTTATGGATGACAACTCGATCCTACTCAATAGATGAATCCTTGGTTATGAAGTAGTAACTGTAAAAAAATTAATTAATTAATTAATTAATTTGTGTAAAGAAAACGTATGTTAAATTGACACGTTCCACATCACTAAGAAATGTATTCATGATCTCTGGAACAATAATTAATGTATGAACGTATGTATGTATGAAACTTATTCTCTGTCGCCTTGGGGTCACATCTTGGCCACTGAGGGCACCGATCTTACTCCGTTAGTCCGTTAGATTACTGCTTGGCTTAACAGCGAAGTAGGAACTTCTCCTTCGTATCGTACTTGCGTGAGCTCAAGTGAAGGACCATAGGAATGAGCTCATATGAGCAGCTCTCTGCAACAGCAGCAAAACCCATCTGCGTTCACAGTGGACTTCTGAAACATATTTTGTGAGACAACACTGTTTCATTTACTGTCACCTGCACCTGTCTTGTTCCCAACTGTTTTCATTATTCTTCTCGTAAGCTATTAATAACTGGACATTTATTCATATGACGCTTTTCGTTCATATTCACTACCACTATAGCCCCTCAAAGCATGTACCTATCATTCTGACTCTCCCTGTATAGCTGTATTGCTGTGATAAAGTAAACAATCATTCTTCAGCGTATGATATATTAGCGTATCACAGCGTGTTTCAAACACATCCTAATTCAAAATTATCATAAACAAACATAAATTACCTTAAGATATGTCGACAATGCGATAATCAGCTTTCTTTAAGCAGATGCTGCTATATACTGGGAATATGCAGATGTGAAAAGAAGTAATGTACTGAAAACATATAGTGTGAAGTATAAGCTGCTATCAGGCACAGGGAGTTCAGATTATTCCTTGAGCAATACAAAAAACAAAATTTGGACGTTGCGTATATGTTGCGTAAGGACTAGAAGCGCACGCGGGCTTATGTGAAAGAAAAGGACCTAAGTGATTCTGTCAAACGTCTAATATTTGATAAGCGCAGGTCAGAAAAATATACTTTTTTGCAGTGACGACTGAAAAGTACGGACATACCAAAATAAGAAGAGTTCATTAAGCAATAGATGTAGTATCTTAAGTGTGAATATTACCTAACCGTCAGGTTAACAGTTCATGGTGACAAATTGCTGATCAGAATTTTTTAAGAAAGAATGGACAAGCTGGTAGAAGCCGATCTCAGGGATGATCAGTTTAGATTCTGGAGGCATGAAAGAACGCGCGAGTCAATACCGACCCTACGACATAACTTACAAAAAAAGTAAAGGGAAGACAAAATTACATTTATAGATTTTATAGAATTAGAGACAGATTTTGACAATGTTGACATGAAAACACGCTTTCATCTTCCGAAACCGGTAGGGATAAAATAAGGGAGGGAAAGGTTATTTGCAACTTGTACATAAACTGGACTGCTGTTAAAAGAGTTGAAGGACATGGACATCAAACGAAAGCAGTGATTCAGAACAGAGTTAGACTGTTTTCTAGTCCATGACGTTATTGAATCTGTACATTCAGCAAGTAGTGAAATAGAAATACGGAAGCACAAGGGCGAAAATAGAAACTTTGTGTTATGTCAGTGACATCGTAACTTTGTTAGAAACGGTAAAGGACTAGGAAAGCAGCTGAATGGAATTAGTTGTGTCTTGCAACACATTATAAAAGAAACATTAACAAATGTAAAACAAGGGCAATAGCATCTAACGAAATTAAATAGGCAGTGCTGAGGAATTAAATTAGGTCGTTGTTGTTTATGGCGTTCAACATCGTGCTTATTAGTGGAATCAGATTAGGAAATCACACTAAAAGTAGTAGCCGATGACCAGAGTAGAAAGGATAAATATGCTGACAATAGGAGGAAGATAATCTGAAAAAACAAATTTGTTAACATCGAATATAAATTTTACTGCTAGCAAGTCCTTCTGAATATATTTCTCTTTAGTATAACCTTGTATTGAAGTTAAAGGTGGACGATAAGCATTTCAGGTAAGAAGAGAATAGAATCTTTTGAAACGTGGTGCTACAGAAAAATTCTGAAGATTAGATGGACAGATCTAATAATAATAATAAGGAAGCACCGAATATCGAATTGTGGAAAAAATAAAGGTAAGGCACAACCTGACACGATGTATAATTACTCATCAAGAAGTGGTCAGTTTGGTAGTGGAGGGAAACGTGTGTATGTGTGTGTGTTTGTGTGTAGAGAGAGAGAGACAGAGAGAAAGAGAGAGAGAGAGAGAGAGAGGAGGGGGGAAGGGGGGTAAAAACTTTAGGAGGAGACCAAGGCTTGACTACACTCAGCAGATTGAAATGTATGAAGATTTTTTTTGCACAGGATGGCCTGATATGGAGAGCTACATCCTGCCCCGAATAAATACAACAATAATAAAAGTGACTACTACTACTTCTACTACTATTACTACTATTACTAATCGTAATAACAATATCTTAACCTATAAAGACAAAGGAAGTGACTGAAAAGAGGTTGAGTGGTGCGACTTCAGCACGCTACAAAATTTAAGTAATGAGTCCGCTTGGGAAGCTGCGAAGACAGCATGGCGGATTGCGTTGGAGATTTTCCCCATTCGGGTTCAAATGGCTCTGAGCACTATGCGACTTAACTTCTGAGGTCATCAGTCGCCTAGAACTTAGAACTAATTAAAGCTAACTAACCTAAGGACATCGCACACATCCATGCCCGAGGCAGGATTCGAACCTACGATCGTAGCGGTCACGCGGTTCCAGACTGAAGCGCCTAGAACCGCACGGCCACAACAGCCGGCTCCCCGTTCGGGGACTGGGTGTTGTGCTGTCCTTGCGTCAGTATCATCATAACTGAATTTCACTGTTGAAATAGCTGTTTCGATGGTAAGTCTACGAATCTAAGCTCTGTGGTGACTGCCATTTTCCTGATAAAGTTTACAGACGTTAGTGTGAAAAATGACTGTAGTGTCGTCATACTGTACTTGCAGCACTAGTTGAATCTATGTGGCTGTTGTTAAAGAGCAGTCATCTGCAACAGTAAGGAAACAGCTACAGTACTATAAGTGAAGGAAGGTTGAATTTTCATGCTGTTTAGCGCCCGAAAACCTCAAACCACACACACACAAGGTTTAATTTTATTTTATAGATTAGTAGCTCAATAGCCGACGTTGCCAAGTTGCGTATTTCTTCCAGTCTTGTATTAGCCCTTTTCTTCCTTCCCACTTTCTCCGTCAAACTCCACCACCTCCTCTCTCTGTCTTCCTCCTCATGACCCTCTCTCTGTCCATCTGCTCCTTCCCCCCTCTGTCCACCTCCTGCTGCTCCCTCTAACTCCATATCATCCTCCCCATCTCTCTGTCCATCTCCTCATATAGCCTTTCAGTCCATCTCCTCTTGATCCTCACTCTGTGACCTCCTCATGTAGCCTATATTTGTCCACCTCCTCTTGCTCCTCTGTCTGTCCATCTCCTCGTCTCGCCTCTGTTTGTCCATTCCCTCCTCCCCCTTTGTCTGTTCGTCTCTCCATCTCTGTACCTATCTCTTCCAACCCCTGTCTTTGTCTCTCTACTACTCCCTCTCTCCCTCTTCATCTCCTCCCTGGCCTTTCTTTGTCTATCTCCTCTTCTTTCTTCTCTCTGTCCATTTCCTCCTTTCCCATTTCTCCGTCCATTGTGTCCCCTTCCCCCCTTCTGTCTGTTCATCTCCTCATCCACCATTTCTCTCTCTGCCTCTTCCTGCAACTGTCTCTATCCATCTTCTCCTTATTCCTTGCCGGCCGCTGTGGCTGAGCGGTTCTATGCGCTTTAGTCCGGAACCACGCTGCTGCTACGGTCGCAGGTTTGAATCCTGCCTCAGGCATGGATGTGTGTGATGTCCTTAGGTTGATTGGATTTACGTAGGTCTAAGTCTAGGGGACTGATGACCTCAGATGTTGTGCCATAGTGCTTGGGGCCATTTGAACCATTTTTTTCCCTTTTTCCTTTCTCTGTCCATCTTCTGCTCCTCCTCCCTCCTCACTCCACACTATCACACCGCAATAGGAAATTGGTGGTTCATACTCCTATAGTATATCTTTCCAAATGGTAACTAATATGTGTACCAAATTGGTTTGATATCGTTCCAGAGGTTCAGGATGAGTTTTTATCCATAGCTTTGCTAGCATATGCACGTGTGAAATACATTTCACACATATCTAATCTATTTCACCCGTATTCCCACAAATATTTCCCTTGTATGTCTAGCGAATTCCGCCCTGCAGTTTCTTTTTCACGCAGCTCAATGGTTATGAAGTCGAATCTCCTTGACCATAAGCTGTACAGTGATATAATTTCACAGGTACACCCATTGGTGTATGTGTCTACTGTATGATTAATGTGTCGTCAATAGAGTTAGCAGTAAAGAAATAATAAATAAAAACGTCATGCGTGATGCGGCAGTTTCCCTCGCATCTCAGTGGTTATGACGTCATATCTCCTGTGTCGTACAATGATATATTTTTGTAGGTACATTCTGTGGAGTATGTGGATACCCTCCGTAAACTGTGCTGCAAATAGAGTTAACAACAAAGAAGTACTAAATCACAGCGCCATGCTTCATGTGGCTGTTTTACTGCGAAGAGCGAAAATGTAGTAAGCGATAAACTTTTTTCCTCTTATAATTTTATGTTGGTCGTATGAGAGTTTCGTTTGAAATACGTGCAAAGTTTGTTGCACGTCTGTATGCGCTCCCATCCTCAGATTCGATAGCTAAAATATAGATCGTCTAATTTTTCATCCTACCCTCTCTCCCCCACCGTTTCTTTGACGAGTGAGTGGTTCTTACTCCCTGAGTGATTCTTTGCAAACAGTAAATGATATGTGTACTAAGTTTGGTTGATATTGGTCTAGTGATTTAGAAGGAGAAGTGTAACATACACACATACAGGCATTTTTATAATTTAAGTGGATTTGTGTGGATTATCTGTTATATGTTCGATCTAAGCAAATAGTGAATGCTTACATAAATTCAGTTTATATGACAAATACAGTTCAGTTTTCATAAACACCATAGCACAAACACTGTACTAATTAAAGTAACTGAAGACCTAAAATATACGAAGAGCGTCCAAAACGTTTAGCATAGTCGTCTCTAATCTTTTTATTTTTTACAGGAGGAGAATGAAATTTTTGTTAACATACTTGGAACATTTAGCTATACATTGAGCCTGCTCATTGTAGCCTCCATCAGCTGTGACGCATCTGGCCCAACGTTCTTTCCATGATGTAATTGCACTTTCGTAAAATTATGGGGATTGACTTTTACACCCTCGCTTGACACACTATCAAATGTTTTACCACGCAGGTGGGCCTTCAGAAGACCAAAGTGGTAAAAATCAGACGGAGCCAAGTCCGGACTGTAGGGAGGATGAGGAATAATTTTTCTGATTTTCTCCTACGTCATAAGGGCTGTAGGGGGTTTGGCATTGTCATGGTGTAGTCTGATGAACTGATCCCGAAGCTGTGGTCTGTGGGTCTTGATGGCATGTCGCAGCTTGTCCAATGACAAACAGTAACGGTCCCGTTTAATTGTGGAGCCAGGTTCCAAAAAGTCAATGAATATGACACGACAATGATCCCAGAAGAAGGAGGCCATCACCTTTCGCCTGCTGTTAGTGAATGTCTTGGTTTCTTCTACCGAGGGGAACCCGGATAATGCCACTCCATGGATTGTGTTTTCCTCTCAAGTTCGGACAAAAACAGCCATGTTTCATCCTGGGTAATGACGCCGTCAAAACAATGTTTCCACTCTTCAGTAAAGGTCTTCGTGAGACCCTCCCACACATTCTTCCTCATCTTTTTCATTTATCTTGTCAATAATCTAGGCACCCAACGTACACAGATTTTTCGGTACCCTAGTGACAGTACCACCGATACCACACTGCTCAGTGACAAACGAGTCATTTCAGCAAACTGTCGTGTCGTCACGCATCTGTCATTTTGGATGATTTGATCAGTGGTCTCCTTATTCACATCACTCGCTGCCGTCGATGGTCTACCGCATCGTGGATTGTCCAGTTGAGAGAAGTACCTTCTTTAAACCTATGAAACCACCGCTGGATACTGCAGCAATCCACCGTGTCATCCACATAAGCAGGGAGCAACTTCCTGTGAATCGATGTGGCAGGGACACCACAGGTCTTGAGGAGGAACTCCGTCACCGACTGTTGTCGCAACCTGACATCTACTTCGCGGTCCATTATGACTCACCTGTAAATAAAAGAAAATGCTTTGATACACCAACTTATGGCTAAATGTTCCAAGTATGTTCACTAAAAATTTCATTCCCCTCCTGCAAAAAATTAAAAAAAATTAGAGACGATTCTGCAAAACTTTTTGAACGCCCTTTGTATTATAGACAACCGTGAGTCCACAAAATTAACACAACTAGACTTCGCATAACATTTGTTACAGCCAACTTCAACGTAATGATGAGAAAAACAGATTTTCAGATAGTTAACTGAATTGAGTTGGAAGCTACTTGAGAAACAGGCAGGGTAAGTTCTGTGGGAATGAAAAGTCGTCATGGAATGATGTTTCCCCAGGAGTTCCACAGGGGTCGGTTCAGTTCTCCTTGTTTGTCAATGACATCTTGTCGAGTCTGCCCTCCCGTAAGTTTCACTTCTACTACACTTATGTCCTTACATAAGTGTCATACCTTGTGTATCAATACTGCCATCATCCACATAAATGATGATCTGTCTTTAGCAGCTAAACGGTTGAAGACTCAGTGTATAAGGTAAATGCGAAGAGGTGTCCAACAAACTGCCTCTTAATTTTCTTCATGGCATCCCAAAACCGTAGCTGAAAATAGTAAAGAACGAGGTGTGACTTTGGATGAGCACATTCAGTGGACAGAAAGTACTGTAGACACTTGCATGAAGACTTCCAGTTGTCGCTTCGCAATCCAAAAATTCCGAGATAGTTTTACTCACGATGCGAAATGTACGATTGTGCAAACACTCGCTCTGCGGAGCCCCCTCTGAAGATTCTACGCTGACTCGACGAATTCTCTGATTTATTTACAGCCAGAAACGCAATCACTGTATAAGAAGGGAAATAATTCATAATCTGCCCATGCCGAGTAAGGACTTTTAGAGTGCAAAACATAATATGGCTGCTGCTCATTGATGCCAAGGAATTTTATTTATTTATTTATTGTTCCGTGGGACCAAATTCAGGAGAAGTCTCCATGGTCGTGGAAGGAGTCAATACATGAAATTATAACACGATTGTAGAAACAGATAAAATGGAATATAAGAAACATATTCAGGCGAAAATTCGTAAGTTTAAATAACGAAAAGCAACAATGTAACACTCGAATTTGCTTAATTTTTTAGCTCTTCCAGGAGCTCCTCGAGAGAATAGAAGGAGTGAGCCATGAGGAAACTCCTCAGTTTGGGCTACTGCTAAGATTTTTGAGTGCTTGTGGTAGCTTATTGAAAATGGATGCAGTAGAATACTGCACTCCTTTCTGCACAAGAGTCAAGGAAGTGCATTCCACATGCAGATTTGATTTCTGCCTAGTAGTAACTGAGTGAAGACTGCTAACTCTTGGGAATAATCTGATATTCCTAACAACAAACGACATTAAAGAAAATACGCACTGTGAGGGCAATGTCAGAACTCCCAGACTATTGAGTAGGGGTCGACAAGAGGTCCTCGAACATACACCACATATAGCTCGATCAGCACGTTTTTGAGCCTAAAATACTCTTTTTGAATCAGAGGAATTACCCCAAAAGATAATATCATACGACATAAGCATATGAAAATATGCGAAGTAGACTACTTTTCGTGTTTAACTGTCACTTATTTCATATACTCTTCTAATAGTAAATAAAGCAGCATTTAGTTTCTGAACAAGATCCTGAACATGGGCTCTCCACAACAGCTTACTATATATCCGAACGCCTAGGAACTTGAACTGTTCCGTCTCGCTTATAATATGCCCATTCTGTCTGATCAAAATATCGGTTCTTGTTGAATTGTGAGTTAGAAACTGTAAAAACGGAGTCTTACTGTAATTTAGCATCAAATTATTTTCCACAAGCCACGAACTTATTTCATGAACTACATTACTTGATACTGTTTCAATATTACATACAAGAGCCTTCACTACCAAGCTGGTGTCATCTGCAAACAAAAATATTTTTGAATCACCTGTAATAATAGAAGGTATATCATTTACATAAATAAGAAACAGCAGTGGCCCCAGCACCGACCCTTGGGGAATGGCCCGCTTAACAGTGCCCCATTGGGACTGAACATCACTACCACCCTCAATATTGCGGAGAATTAGATTCTGCTTTCTGTGAGGCGAACCAATTGTAAGCCACTCCCCTTACTCCATAAGGGTCCAACTTCTGCTGTAATATTTTGTGGTCAACACAATCAAAAGCCTTCGTTAAATCAAAGAAAACACCTCGCGTTCGCAACCGTTTATTTAATCCGTCCAAAACCTGACAGAGAAAAGAGAATATAGCATTTTCAGTTATTAAACTATTTCTAAAACCAAACTGTACATTCGACAGCAAATTATGTGAATTTAAATGCTCCAGTAACCTTGTATATACAACCTTCTCGATAACTTTAGCAAACACCGATGGCATAGAAATAGGTCTAAAATTGTCAACATTATCTCTGTCTCTCTTTTTATGAAGTGGCTTCACTACCGAGTAATTTAATCGGTCAGGAAACTGACCACTCCTAAACGAAAAGTTATAGATATGGCTAAGTACTGGGCTAACATTCATAGAACAATACTTCAGTATTCTGCTAGATACCCCGTCACATCCATGAGAGTTCTTGGTCTTTAGTGATTTAATTATTAACTCAATCTCCCTCTTGTCAGTATAATGGAGGAGCATTTCAGGCAACAGTCTCGGTACACTTCTTTCTAAGTGCGCTATATGATTCCCTGTTGGAACTAGGTTTCTATTTAGTTCACCTGCTATATTCAGAAAGCGGTTATTAAATACTGTACATTTATGCGACTTATCAGTAACACGGAATTCCCACTATGCACTGATTCTATATCCTCGATCTGATTCTGCAGATTTTATCCTGAGACTTAGCTGTTCTATCTGCATACAACATACACTTTGTCTTCCTATTAACATATTTAAGCACCTTAAAATACTGTTTGTAATGGGTTGCTGCATTTAGATTTTGACTGTTTCTAACGTTTTGATATAATTGCCACTTTGCTCTACAAGATATTCTTATCCCTCTAGCCAGCCACCCAGGCTGCCTGTTTGTGCTAGTCCCCTTTTTTGAACGTTCTAACGGAAAGCAACTTTCAAAGAGCACGAGAAAATTCTTGAGAAAAGCATTATATCGTCTACTGTATCAGCACTATAAACATCTTGCCACTCTTGTTCCTTGATAACGTTTACAAAGGTCTCTACAGCAACTGGATCAGCTTTCCTAAACAGTTAATAACGATTTTTAATATGTGTCGCAGCACAAAAATCTTTTAGGGTTAAAATTTCTGCATCACGATCTGAAAGGCCATTTACCTTTTTGCTAACAGAATGCCCTTCTAGTAATGAGGAATGAACAAAAATGTTGTCTATGGTTGTTCTACTGTTCCCTTGCACTCTCGTTGGAAAGAATACGGTTTGCATAAGATTATATGAATTAAGGAGGTCTACCAGCATCCTCTTCCTTGCACAATCACTTGTTTGTTGTTGTTGTGGTCTTCAGTCCTGAGACTGGTTTGATGCAGCTCTCCATGCTACTCTATCCTGTGCAAGCTTCTTCATCTCCCAGTACCTACTGCAACCTACATCCTTCTGAATCTGCTTAGTGTATTCATCTCTTGATCTCCCTCTACGATTTTTACCCTCCACGCTGCCCTCCAATACTAAATTGGTGATCCCTTGATGCCTCATAACATGTCCTACCAACCGATGCCTTCTTCTGGTCAAGTTGTGCAACAAACGTCTCTTCTCCCCAATCCGATTCAATACTTCCTCATTAGTTATGTGATCTACCCATCTAATCTTCAGCATACTTCTGTAGCACCACATTTCGAAAGCTTCTATTCTCTTCTTGTCCAAACTATTTATCGTCCATGTTTCGCTTCCATACATGGCTACACTCCATACAAATACTTTCAGAAATGACTTCCTGACACTTAAATCTATACTTGATGTTAATAAATTTCTCTTCTTCAGAAACGCTTTCTTTGCCATTGCCAGTCTACATTTTGTATCCTCTCTACTTCGACCATATACAGTTACTTTGCTCCCCAAATAGCAAAACTCCTTTAGTACTTTAAGTGTCTCATTTCTTAATCTAATTCTCTCAGCATCACCCGACTTAATTCGACTACATTCCATTATCCTCGTTTGCACAATCACTTATACAATTAATATTGAAGTCACCATATATAACTTAACTTTTTGTATTTCCTATAAAGTGAACGAAGAACCTCCTCTAGCTTTAGCAAAAATGTTGTGAAATCGGAGTCTGGAGATCTATAAATAACAACAGTTTGAAGTCAAGCTCCACTAAATTTAATCACACCTGCACAACATTCAAACACCTATTTAGTGCACTACTTTGAAACATCAGTTGACTCAAATGAGATGCCGATTTTCACATACGTGGCTACTTCGCCACACCACTAAGAGCTCCTAGAAAAGCTGCCAGCCAACCTGTATCCTGGTAAAGGAAGCCTCTGAATCATCTCCTTATTTAAGAAGTGTTCAGATATACCTATAATTTCAGAGTCAACATCTATAAGCAGTTCACTATCTCTAATATCTTGTATATTTTGATGAAATATATTAATTCCCTCATTACTCGGATACCTAAGCTTTGTCAAAAGCGGTTCCATTGTTAGAGAGACTTCCCTTAAGCAGGATTATCTATCAGCTGACTTCAATCTAAAAAAGGTGCAGCTCTAACACCCATTACTGCAGGAATTTTCCCATGAGTGATCCCACCAACGCCAACTATGCTGTCACCTATAAGCTTTGCCAACATCGCCTTCCCATACCTGTGCAGGCCATGTCTAGTGAAACCCGTCCTGTTGATAGACTCCACCGACACCACTGAAATGTGACCCATGCTTTCTGTCATCAGCACATCCCCAAGTCTCATGTTATTATGCCTGACGGCTGTATTAAGATGAGGCCGATCGCGGCGCTGAAACAGTTCCACGAAATGCACATTCGTGTTGCCAGTTTGAGTGGCTATCTTTTCCAGGTCACCATCTATGTCATACTACCCATCCCTATCAGTACTATTACCAGCCCCATCCACAATCACTACCTGATCCTCTTTAGTAAAATCCCTACATAGCCCCCCTATGTTAACAGTCACCTGCATTAGGCTTCACAATGCTGGTGACCTGGTACTCACTCTCCAGCACTTCCTGCAAACTGCTGGCCTACACCTCTGCCATGAGAACTACTTAACAGCAGTACCTTCTTGTTTCTCTTCGACTTTTCAACTGTCCTAGCCACCGTAACTGCTGAGGTCTGCGGCTTACTTCCTACATCTATAACTACTAGAGATTCCTCTCCACTAGATTCTGACAGTTGGTCATATCTATTGCACAACACCAATAGTAAAACTGTCTGAAAATCTCCTTCTCCTAACAGATCTCTTGCCAACAGCCAGCTCCCATTCCCCGACCCCATTCTTCCTCCTCATCCTATCTAGCTCCTCCTGTGCGTTCTTCCACTGCACCTGTAGGGCACAGATCTTACGCTCCTGCTCCTCTATCAACTTACTCTTGCTACAGAACCTGCACTTCCAGGAGAGGATCTCACCAGAATGCCCACTGGCTTCCTCACTGCATCCCCCCCAGTGAAAATACTTAGAACAAGTCTCACACCGCAATCCACTACTCACGAACCTACGGCAAAGCCCACACTTCTCACTCATGGTAAAGTTTTACTTTTTCTAAGTTCCACTACTACAATAAGAAGATGTTAAATACCTGACTACAATAAACACAAACTTACTCTACAAGGGAAGTAACTACTATTATTAACAGTATTAATGAATAACAAATGTGAATAAAACAAAAGACTAAAACAGAAAGAGAATCAAACTTCTAATGACACAGTAACGAAGCTGAAAACAGTTACCAAAAGGTTCTTCAGAATTATTTAACCAGAAAATACAAAAAAACTCCGGTTGAAGACTACTAAAGTTCCTAAATAAACCACTATACACAAACAATTAATTAGTACTTAGCTTTCGATGCGCCGCTTCAGCTGCAACTGGTCAGCGCGGAATGTAAACACAGGTAAGAGGTTACGTTGCTCGATACGAAACACAAATATCAGTCACAACACAAGAGGCAGAGGTGAATGAAGAAACCACTAATAGGTCACTTACGTAGTAAATATTGTCACAAAAACCGTTAAAATATGTATTTGAAACCTAAAAATATATAAAAACGTGGAGAGCGATCTCACACACAGAGGGCAGCCGGAGTGGCCGAGCGGTTCTGTGCGCTACAGTCTGGAACCGAGCGACCGCTACGGTCGCAGGTTCGAATCCAAGGTCAGATACATCACATGATCACACTGACAGAACCACAGGCACATAGACACAGGCAACAGAGCATGTACAATGTCGGCACTAGTACAGTGTATATCCACCTTTCGCAGCAATGCAGGCTGCTATTCTCCCATGGAGACGATCGTAGAGATGCTGGATGTAGTCCTGTGGAACGGCTTGCCATGCCATTTCCACCTGGCACCTCAGTTGGACCAGCGTTCGTGCTGGACGTGCAGACCGCGTGAGACGACGCTTCATCCAGTCCCAAACATGCTCAATGGGGGACAGATCCGGAGATCTTGCTGGCCAGGGTAGTTGACTTACACCTTCTAGAGTACGTTGGGTGGCACAGGATACATGCGGACGTGCATTGTCCTGTTGGAACAGCAAATTCCCTTGCCGGTCTCGGAATGGTAGAACGATGGGTTCGATGACGGTTTGGATGCACCGTGCACTATTCAGTGTCCCCTCGACGATCACCAGAGGTGTACGGCCAGTGTAGGAGATCGCTCCCTGTGTGCCTCGGTCGTATGCAGTCCTGATTGTGGCGCTCACCTGCACGGCGCCAAACACACATACGACCATCATTGGCACCAAGGCAGAAGCGACTGTCATCGCTGAAGACAACACGTCTCCATTCGTCCCTCCATTCACGCCTGTCGCGGCACCACTGGAGGCGGGCTGCACGATGTTGGGGCGTGAGCGGA
Organism: Schistocerca gregaria; assembly: GCF_023897955.1. Classification (NCBI taxonomy): domain Eukaryota; kingdom Metazoa; phylum Arthropoda; class Insecta; order Orthoptera; family Acrididae; genus Schistocerca; species Schistocerca gregaria. Next base: position 163,051,787 of record NC_064920.1, read on the forward strand.
AGACGGCCTAACGGTGTGCGGGACCGTAGCCCAGCTTCATGGAGACGGTTGCGAATGGTCCTCGCTGATACCTCAGGAGCAATAGTGTCCCTAATTTGCTGGGAAGTGGCGGTGCGGTCCCCTAAGGCACTGCGTAGGATCCTACGGTCTTGGCGTGCATCCGTGCGTCGCTGCGGTCCGGTCCCAGGTCGACGGGCACGTGCACCTTCCGCCGACCACTGGCGACAACATCGATGTACTGTGGAGACCTCACGCCCCACGTGTTGAGCAATTCGGCGGTACGTTCGCCCGGCCTCCCGCATGCTCACTATACGCCCTCGCTCAAAGTCCGTCAGCTGCACATACGGTTCACGTCCACGCTGTCTCGGCATGCTACCAGTGTTAAAGACTGCGATGGAGCTCCGTATGCCACGGCAAACTGGCTGACACTGACGGCGGCGGTGCACAAATGCTGCGCAGCTAGCGCCATTCGACGGCCAACACCGCGATTCCTGGTGTGTCCGCTGTGCCGTGCGTGTGATCATTGCTTGTACAGCCCTCTCGCAGTGTCCGGAGCAAGTATGGTGGGTCTGACACACCGGTGTCAATGTGTTCTTTTTTCCATTTCCAGGAGTGTATTATTGACAGTATTAATCAGCAACAAATGAGAATATAACAAAAGACTAGCACAGAAACAAAATCAAAAATCTAATGACACAGTAACGAAACTGAAACAAGTTCCCAAAAAGTTCTTCTGAAATTATTTCACCAGAAAACACCAAGAATAACGGTTGAAGACTACTAAAGTTCCTAAATAAACCACTATACACAAACAATTCAATTAATTAGTACTTAGCTTTCGATGCACCGCTACAGCTGCAAATGGTCAGCGCGAAATGTAAACACAGGTAAGAGGTTAAGCTGCTCGATACGAAACACTCACAAATATCAGGTCACAACACAAGAAAGGCAGATGTGAATGAAGAAACCACTAAAAGTCAATTACATACTAAATATTATCACAAAAAATATTATCACTGAAACCTAAAAATATATAAAAACGTAGAGAGCGATCTCACACACAGTGGGCAGCCGGAGTGGCCGAGCGGTTCTGTGCGCTACAGTCTGGAACCGAGCGACCGCTACGGTCGCAGGTTCGAATCCTGCCTCGGCAATGGATGTGTGTGATGTCCTTAGGTTAGTTAGGTTTAATTAGTTCCAAGTTCTAGGCGACTGATGACCTCAGAAGTTAAGTCGCATAGTACTCAGAGCCATTTGAACCGTTTTAACTCACACTCAGTCACTCGCTTATGACGTCACGCCAAAGACTTTAGAGTCCAAAACATAACACGGCTGCTGGTCGTTGATGCCAAGGAAGTTAATAGACACTGTGACAAAATCGTTCATGGGTATTTTCCTTCATTGTTCCTGGTCTTTCCTCGACAACGGTGGAATATGCTGAGAGAAGATCGTTTAATTGTTGTTCCTGTGCGACTGAGAATTTTTTTTGTTCTGTGCTACATACAATTTTTGTTGTGCACACCACTACAAAACTTTCGAATATCAAAGAGTTTTCTACAATTATTTCTTATAATATGCCCACTGAGGTTTGTACAATATCTTATCAACAAAATAAATCATATCATTACAAAACAAAGCAGGATCTCCCCTAACTGTACATCTTGAAAACAAAAACAGTGAAAATCTCGTGATGATGATTATAAGTCTTTAGTAGTGAGTATGTTCTCCACACACAAGGATGAGTTCCCCCACTCTGAGAGGCATCCTCTGGATAAGACCATCAGGAGTTTGCCTTGGAGTATGAGGTCCCACTCCTCAATGGCGGCTTCAGTGACTCCTGAATATGGTCAGGTGGATTTAAACGCTGTGCTGTGGCCATCTTCAACAGGTCACACCCATGCTCAATTGCATTTATGCCTGGGTACCGTGCTGGACAATGCATTCGGTTTATGTTGCATCTCTGAAGATGCTGGGACACTGTTAGAGTATGGTGCGGTCTTACGTTGTCATCGACTCAGATGAAATTGTCAACGACTTCACGTTTCTAGGGCCTTACAATCTTTTGTGGTACCTGCAGGAGGTATCGGGTACCAGTGGAATTGTTGTAGATGGGAATCAGAGGGGTCTGCCGTCCCAGCATCATAGCAAATGGATGGCCTTCCTGAACATATCGGTGTTCCTGGTGTCGTCTAGCGCTTCTCCAAACCCTAGCGTGTCCGGTCACGAACCAATCCTGGCCTCATAAGCAAACATGGCATTACACCATTCTGCAATGGTCCAACGCTGATGTGAAAGAGACCGAGTCCTTCGATTGCGTCGGTTCCGTTGGTTCAGTGCAAAGATCCTCAATGGTCTTCTACAATTAAGATCACCCTGATGCAATCTTTTACGCACTGTTTGCGTCTGAGATACGATTCCTTATTGCCCGGTAGAAGTCATTTCCAATAATTCTGGCACTGTCGATGTTAGGCGCCTGTGAACCGCGACAGCTGGAGGGAAAAGAGCCTGCTTTGTTGTTGTCATACGAGCACGACCCCTGCGAGGAACGTCGTTCACATTCCCCTTTTCTCTGCGCTTTCTCCACGCCTTAGACAAACCGCTTTGGCTGACGTGTAAACGATCGGCAACGTTTTGCTGTGTATGACGTGCTGAAAGAAAAGCCACTATCCTCACTATCAAACTGCTGTGGAAGATTACTCCAGTGTTAAACACAAATTGAATGAAGTTGTTGTTGGCACTGGACTGCTCGCAGTTTGTCGCTGACGCAGCGGTATCTTTACATGACCAGAAAGCATGCCAGTAGTAAACACCGTCCACTACATTGGCTCAAACTGAATAATGCTCGAAGTTTTTATGTCACTGAGACGCGTATTACCGCAGAGTACAATTTACGATACTATTCCAGACTTTTGTTGAGCAGTGTATATACCTTTCATCTCGGCAATATTTCCAATGTGTACCACCTCTTTTTGCCAGATCTTTTGAAATTATAGCTCTCTCGATCCGGAATCGTACTTTCCCCGTTGTGAAGTCTAATTCTGCCTCCTTCTCACGGATCCCTTGTACTTCCAAAATACAGTCGGGCCTGTAATTTTTTTGTACTAAGAACGCGCCTTTCAATGCTGCATTTCCTAGTTTTGTATTTGATTATGTTTGTACTTTTTGTACTTGGATACTCTGGGATAGTGTGCCAACAGCCCTTATAATTATGCAATTCTGTGCTGCCAATACAGACAAATCCTTTGTCCACAAAATCCTCTTGAATAACGTTTCTCATAAGACATTTATCGACGCTCCAGTGTCCAAAGTAATGATTGTTGGTATATCTTCAACTACTGCTCTAATTTCTGATGTAGGTACAGCTGGATATTCTATCTGACGTTTGCTGCTGTCCAAGTACATTTCCTCTCTCATATCTTTTCCCTCAATGAATCTCAAAAAATTTACGCTCGAAGCATAGCCCCTACTTCTCCCCACGATCGCTTCTCCGGCGCACCACTCGGTCGAATTCAGTTTAATGATGTTTGCTAATTATTCCTAGCTGCCTCCTCCACCACTTCACTTATTATTGGTGGGGGATGCGCTCTCCAATCAGTCTCATTATTTGTCATGAATGTTACTGTGGAGTACCATTATTCGTTTTATTCAACCACTGACAATTATTATTTGAATTATACCTTCTCTCTCCTCCATTTGGACGATTACGATTTCCACCAAACTTATGGTTTTCTCCATCTGATTTATTCCTGTTATATTGGTAGTTGTTATTATAAGATTTCTGCAAAGAGAAATATCCATTAGAATTCTGTATATGTTGGTTGATTTGTCAATTGTTATTATTGTTCACATTTCCTTGTCCACGATGACTGTTATAGCCTGACCTGTACCTGACATTTTCTTGTATTAAACCAATAGAATCAAGAACTAAGACCAAATCTTCTAAATTATTCTCTGAAGTATTAATAAATTTTGCTCTTACATCAAATGGTAATTTATATTTCAAAATTCGTAAAATGTCCCTTTGTGGAAGTGGATCATCCATACCTTTCTTTATTGAGATATATCTCGAGGTACCGACGTAATGTGCCGTTCCTAAATGAAAACGGTTTTCAATTGACCACTTCTTTCCTGACACGTTCTTGAACTGCTCTGGACCAATATTTTGCGAGGAAAGCACGCTCAAATTCCTCATTAAGTTTCGCATGAATCTACGGTATCTGTTGCCCACAGAGTACTATCGCCTTGTAAACATCATGGAACACAACTGATTTTCTGTCTCTCATTCCGTGATCTCGATAATACACCGCGAAAACTGCCTGTAAACCCTACTGAATTACTTTTCTTTCCATCCGGTAAGAACGTCTGATACTCTGTGTTTTATTAACTCCACTCCCGTTATCTCTGCCGCGTAAATATTTGTGGAGGTGGTGAAGCTTGCGCGAACTGTTGATTATTGCCGATCACCTGATGTGACGGCACCTCGCTTGTTTTCGAGCTGTGTGGCGAAATCTTTTGCAGCTCGGTCTACCGTAATTCAGTGTGACTTTCTTTTATCCTTCCGTCTTTCTTACACTTCTCTGCTCGCGTACTCTATCGAATTTGACATCCGTGTTTTCCACGTCAAGAAATCGGAATCGATTTGCTTTTGACTTCTTGTAGTTCGTGTTTTATGTAACTATAATCAGATAATTTTTCGTTCGACAAATTCACGATCGCTTCAGATATGCTTTTGTTTACTGAATGAATAACTTGGTTTTCCTTTGTCCTAGCCCAAGCAGCTATCAGCTATGAAAGAGTGTGCTTAAGCTCATTGAACTTCTGTTCTATTGGCTTTTCGTTTCTCTGAGACAAATACTTTAATAGTTTCTGCGATGTGTCCTAAGTCTGATTCAACATCATCCTGCTTTGAATTAATGTATGAAATTTCTTAATTTTTCTTCTGTATTTCCTGCGGAAAATCTTCGCAGCACATTTTTAAGTTCAGGTAGCCGCTTAGGAATCTCTTCTTGTTTTTGTACTACTTCTGTAATTTGTGTTGAATTACTAGCGACATGAGACGACACCTCTGATGCTTTTTTAACTTTGCTGTTTGTTCGGTTAAGATACTAGAGCGATAACGTTTATAAAACGGTAATCAAAGGATATGCCTTTCCTTGACTAGTTGTGAGTGGTTGCGAAGCTACATCTTTTTTCTGTTGGTTGTATGTTAGCTTGTCTTTCGTTCTCCATTTTATACTCTAATTTTATACTCTAATTTAATACCATAACCCATAAAAATCCCTCACTCATCTGTTTACTTACCCGCTAATACACTTCCTGACATCTATCACTGTTATACACTTGAAGCTCCAAAGAAATTGGTATACGTATGCGTATTCAAATACAGAGATATGTATTGTGGCCGAGCCATTCTAGGTGCTTCAGTCTGGAACCGCGCGACCGCTACCGTCCCAGGTTCGAATCCTGCCTCGGACATGGATGTGTGTGATGTCCTTAGATTGGTTAGGTTCAAGTAGTTCGAAGTTATAGGGGGCTGATGACCTCAGATGTTAAGTCCCATAGTGCTCAGAGCCATTTGAACCATTTGAAGCATGTAAACAGGCAGAATATGGCGCTGAGGTCGCCACCGTCTATACAGGGTATTACAAAAAGGTACGGCCAAACTTTCAGGAAACATTCCTCACACACAAAGAAAGAAAATATGTTATATGGACATATGTCCGTAAATGCTTACTTTCCATGTTAGAGCTCATTTTATTACTTCTCTTCAAATCACATTAATCGTGGAATGGAAACACACAAAAACAGAACGTACCAGCGTGACTTCAAACACTTTGTTACAGGAAATGTTCAAAATGTCCTCCGTGAGTGAGGATACATGCAGCCACCCTCCGTCGCATGGAATCCCTGATGCGCTGATGCAGCCCTGGAAAACGGTGTATTGTATCACAGACGTCCACAATACGAGCACGAAGAGTCTCTACATTTGGTACCGGGGTTGCGTAGACAAGAGCTTTCAAATGCCCCCATAAATGAAAGTCAAGAGGGTTGAGGTCAGGAGAGCGTGGATGCCACGGACTTGGTCCGCCTCTACCAATCCGTCGGTCACCGAATCTGTTGTTGAGAAGCGTACGAACACTTAGACTGAAATGTGCAGGAGCTCCATCGTGCATTAACTATATGTTGTGTCGTACTTGTAAAGGCACATGTTCTAGCAGCACCGGTAGAGTATCCCGTATGAAATCATGATAACGTGCTCCATTGAGCGTAGGTGGAAGAACAAACTAAAATGAGCTCTAACATGGAAATTAAGCGTTTCCGGACGCGTGTCCACATAACATGTTCTCTTTATTTCTGTGTGAGGAATGTTTCCTGAAAGTTTGGCCGTACCTTTTTGTAACACCCTGTATAAGACAAGAAGTGTCTGGCGCACTTGATAGATCGGTTACTGCTGCTATAATGGCAGGTTATCAATATTTAAGCGAGTTTGAACGTGTTTTTAAACTCGGGACACGAGCGATGGGACACATCATCTCCGAGGTAGCGATTTCCCGTACCACCACTTCACGCTTGTACCGTAAATACCAGGATTACGGTAAAACATCAGATCTCCGACATCGGTGCGGCCGGAAAAAGATCCTGAAGAACGAGTCCAACAACGACTGAAGAGAATCGTTCAAAGTGACAGAAGTGCAACCCTTCCGAAAATTGCTGCGGATTTCAGTGCTTGGCTTTCACCAAGTGTCAGCGTGCGAACCATTCAACTAAACATAATCGGCATGGGTTTCCGGAGCTGAAGGGCCCCTCCTTTACTCTTGATGACTGCACTGCAAAAAAATTTTACGCCTCGCCTGGGCCCGACAACACCGACATTGGACTTTTGATGATTCGAAACATGTTACCTGGTCGGACGAGTCTCGTTTCAAATTACATGCAGCGGATGGACGTGTACGGGTACGGAGACAACCTCATGTATGCATGGACCCATGTCAGCAGGGGACTGTTCAAGCTGGTGGAGGCTCTGTAGTGGCGTGGGGCGTATGCAGTAGGAGTGATATGGGACACCTAATGCGTGTAGATACGACTCTGACAGGTGACACCTACATAAGCGATCACCTGCATCCATTCATGCCCATTGCACATTTCTACGGACTTGGGCAATTCCAGCAGGACAATGCGACACCCCACACGCCCGGAATTGCTACAGAGTGGCTTGAGGAACACTCTTATGATTTTAAACACTTCCGCTGGCCACCAAAGTCCCCAGACATGAACATTATTGAACATATGTGGGACGTCTTGCAACGTGCTGTTCAGAAGAGATCTCCAGCCCCACATTTATGGACAGGCCTGCAGGTTTCATGGTGTCAGTTCCCTCCAGCACTACTTCAGTCATTAATCGAGTCCATCCCACGTCGTGTTCCGGCGCTTATACGTGCTCGCGGAGGTCCTACACGATATTAGGCAGGTGTATCTGTTTCTTTGGCTCTTCATTGTAATTAGTACCTACATAAACATAGGTAATACTGAAAATTTTCACTGATAAATTATGAATATCTAATAACACTTAAATTAATCAGCAGAAAGAAGTATGAAATTTATAACACAGTTCTGTGGGAACCACAGATGCCATGTATATTTCCTGCTCCATGCTGAAAGCATAAGTGCTCAAGCGATTCAGATTGTACAGAAGTAAAATCCCTGTGCATGTGGCTGCCTTTCTAATTATCACTGCGACTGAAATTCGTTTGTGATGGACCTCGGTGCTAAGCGACTCGGTCTTTGTATCCACCAGATGATTAAATGAAAAACAATACACATATATTAGTACATACACCTTATATGTGTATAATACACTGAAAATCATTAATTTCTCTTCTCTTTTAATAGCTGCTCTTTTTTATTTATTTCTCTCTTTTCTGTCATCATTAAATTCCTTTTTCGTCGTTACTTCAGCAGAACTTCTTCCTTTCTCGTGGTCTTGTTCTAGGTCGACATATTACTAAATTGCCCAGGAAGGTGTGCGATGAGCTCATTAGTCAGTAGTTGATTGACTTGACTGATGATTTAGCTGCAAATTCAAAAAATGCGATCAGTCTTTACGTAAACCTCAAGGCGTCTGTTCTTGCGCTGTAACAGAACTCGGATGCCCATTGGATTTCGGAGATCAAGGAATCACGTGTAGAGCAATTATTATTATTCTTAGAAATTTATTTTCAAAAATGAATCTGACTGTGTAAGGTGCAGGTTCTCCAAAAATTTGCAATACACATCTGTGCGCTTAAATAAATGAGTCGTACCAGTATGAGAGCTACATACTTTGTGATCAGTGGAATGAAACACCAGCGAACCATAAATTCCTTGCCGGCCGGTGTGGCCGAGCGGTTCTAGGCGCTTCAGCCCGGAGCCGTGCTGCTGCTACGGTTGCAGGTTCGAATCCTGCCTTGGGCGTGGATGTGTGTGATGTCCTTAGGTTAGTTAGGTTTAAATAGTTATAGGTATAGGGGACTGATGACCTCAGATGTTAAGTCCCATAGTGCTCAGACCCATTTGAGCCATGTGCACCATTAATTCCTTTAAATAAACTTCGTTATATTGTCTTCGTTGTTTACAATTTAAGTCTTCTTTTTACAATCGTAAATTACTGTTGTTCCTATATATACTGTATTTTAACAAATCTCAGTGACTGAAAATTACAACATGTCTGCCGTTAACACCCTAAGATTCCCGTTTTCCGCGTATCTATAATACATGCGTCTCTCCTAACAGAAGTAATTTGTTACCTTTGTTCATTCCGCGACTCGTATCAGTACAGAATACTGACGCCCGCCGCACCGATTATTAGTGTTTGTACTCGCAGCAGAATATAACAGACGTGTTACATAATTTTATCACTAAACAACATTTTCGGTATTTATCTGTCTTGCCCTCTCCCATGGGACGTGAACACACTTTCACAATCAGTCTCATGATGCACCACAGAATGTATCAACTAGAAGGAAACACTGAGCGTCATAAAAGCCAAAACAACAAACTGGCTACCCCCAAATCTGCAACAACTAAGGTGGTGCAATAATAAACCACTTATTCGGAAAGACGGCGGACGTATGAGTAATACACGTACAGCCAACAAGGTATGGGTTTCCTGAGGTTTCCCTAAATGGTTAAGGCAAATACCGGCTTAAAATTTTCTCGGGCTTGTGATGCCAAGAGTTTATGATCAAGCACTTCTCAGCCATTGTCAAGTGTAGAACACCACGGAAAGGAGCATGAGAGTTTTTTATCGCGAACGCTGCCCAGAAGAATCCGTTTGAGCTAAGCATGCTGTAGAAACAGTCGCCGGATCAGATTCGACACAACCTCTGACTTCGCTCCGACTACCGGCATCTGGGACTGTATAGGTAAAGAAGCCATCGAATTAAACATCACTAAAGAACATCCGTAACGGAGATGGCGACCTGCAGCTCAGCGCGGCATGGGACGCAGCAATTGCGGGTCTGAAGTGGCCGCATCGAGCACGGAGTCAGCATGTGGCCATACACAGAGTCGATATGGATATACAGGGTGAGTCACCTAACGTTACCGCTGAATATATTTCGTAAACCACATCAAATACTGACGAACCGATTCCACATAAAGAACGTGAGGAGAGGGGCTACCGTCATTGGTTAATACAAACCATACAAAAATGCACGGAAGTATGTATATTAAAACAAACCTACGTTTTTTTTTAATGGAACCACGTTAGTTTTGTTAGCACATCTGAACATATAAACAAATTCGTAATCAGTGCCGTTTGTTGCATTATAAAATGTTAATTACATCCGGAGATATTGTAACCTAACGTTAACGCTTGAAACCTCGAAGGATCAGTTGCGTGTTGTAAAAAACACGGGCCACGGTCGGCGAGTAGCATCTGCAGGGACATGTTTACGATGACGACCGTGTTTACGAGTGTGGCTGTAGTTCACTGTTGTGGTTTGGCCTAGCTGTCACAGTGTCCGCATGTAGCGCTTGCTGCTATTGTTATTCTGCATTCGTCTCCGCACGCAGACCAACTGTAGTACACCGTGTTACCAGGCGTCTGTGATAGTGTAGTGTTGTAGGAACTGTGACCATGGTGTATTCGAACTCTGAAAAGGCGGAGATGATACTCATCTATGGCGAGTGTCGACGAAATGCAGCTGAAGCCTGCAGGGTGTATGCAGAACGGTACCCGGACGTGCCGCACATTGCAAAACATCTACCGCCAACTGTATGCAACAGGTATGGTCGTAGCACGCAAACGGGTCCGTAACAGGCCCGTCACAGGAGAAGCGGGTGCAGTTGGTGTGTTAGCTGGTGTTGCCATGAACCCACACATGAGTACACGGGACATTGCGAGAGCCGGTGGACTGAGTCAAAGTAGTGTCATGCGCATACTGCATCGTCACCGCTTTCACCCGTTTCATGTATCGCTACATCAGCAATTACATGTTGATGACTTTAATCATCGAGTGCAATTCTGTCAATGGGCATTAACAGAGAATGCGCTGCAGTTCTCCCTGTTTACCGATGAAGCGGGTTTCACAATCCACGGGGCAGTGAATCTACGGAACATGCATTACTGGTCCGTGGACAATCCTCGCTGGCTCAGACAGGTAGAGCGACAGCGACCGTGGACTGTAAATGTATGGTGCGAAACCATTGGCGACCACCTCATTGGTCCTCACTTCATTGCAGGGGCCCAAACAGCTGCAACATACATCGCGTTTCTACAGAATGATCTGCCAACGTTGCTCGAAAATGTCCCACTGGAAACGCGTCGACGTATGTGGTATCAGCATGATGGTGCACCTGCACATTCCGCAATTAACACTAGACTGACCCTTGACAGGATGTTCGACGGGCGTTTCATAGGACGTGGAGGACGCATAAATTGGCCAGCCCGTTCTCCTGTTCTTACACCTCTGGACTTCTTTCTGTGGGGTACATTAAAGGAGAATGTGTACCGTGATGTGCCTATAACCCCAGAGGATATGAAACAACGTATTGTGGCAGCCTGCGGCGACATTACACCAGATGTACTGCGGCGTGCACGACATTCTTTACGTCAAAGTTTGCAATTGTCTGCAGCAAATGATGGCCACCACATTGACCATCTATTGGCCTGACATGTCGGGACGCACACTATTCCACTCCGTAATTGAAAATAGAAACCACGTGTGTACATGTACCTCACCCCTCATGGTAATTTACATGTGCGTCAGTGAAAAAGACCTATAAAAAGATGTTAGCATGCGGACGTAATGTGTTGTTCCAGTCTCTTCTGTACCTAAGGTCCATCACCGTTCACTTTGGATCCCTACGTAATTCGGTGCTCTCCGATACACACGATCGAACAGCAGAGGAGTGGTACTCAAGCGTCAACTTCAGGTTACAATATCTCCGGATGTAATTAACATTTTACAATGCAACAAACGGCACTGATTACGTATTTGTTTATATGTTCAGATCTGCTAACAAAACTAACGGGGTTCCATTTAAAAAAACGTAGTTTGTGTTAAAAAACATACTTCCGTGCATTTTTTATGCTTTGTATTAACCAATTACACTAGCCCCTCTCCTCACGTTCGGTCTGTGGAATCGATTCGTCAGTGTTTGATGTGGTTTACGAAATATATCCAGCGGTAATGTTAGGTGACTCACCCTGTATAAAGATGGCGGTAGTATCGTGTAAACAAGGTATAAAAAGCCAGTGCACTGGCTCAGCTATCATTTCTATTTAAGTGATTCATGTAAAAAGATGTCCGACGTGATTATGGCCGCACGACGGGAATTAACAGATTTTGAATAAGGAATGGTAGAGAGCGAGACGGATAGATGCATGGCACATTACATGTCGGAAATCTTTAGGGAATTCAATATTCCGAGATTCACAGCGTCCATAGTGTGACGAGAGTACCAAATTCCTGCATTACCTCTCACAACCGAGAACGCATTGGCTGACGGCCTTCAGTTAACGAACGAGAGCAGCGGCGTTTGTGTATAGTTGGCAGTACTAACAGACAAACAACACTGAGTCAGATAACTGTAGAAATCAGCGCGGGACCTTCGCAGAACTTATCCCTTAGGACAGTGCGGCTAAATTAGGCCTTAATGGGCTATACAGCTGTGGCAGCAGGTGACTGAAGTGATTTCTGTTACTAACAGCACAACACTGCATGCACTGCCTCTCCTGGGCTCGTGACCATATCAGTTGGACTGGATAACTGTGGCTTCGTCAGATGAGTCCAGATTTCAACTGGTAAGAGTTGATGGTAGCGTCCGAGTGTGAGGCAGACCCCACGAAGTTGTCTACAAGGCACTGTGCAAGTTGGTGATGGCTCCATAATGGTGTGGGCTGTGTTTCGCGATTGAATGACAATGGTTATGTTAGGCTAATTGGAGATCATTTGCAGCCATTCTGCACTTTCATGTTCCCAAAAAACGATGCAATTTTTATGGATGACAATGAGCCATGCCAAGCCACAACTGTTTGCGATTTATTTGAAGAACATTCTGGACAATTCGAACGAATATATGACGACCCATCGAACATTCATTGGATATACACTACTGGCCATTAAAATTGCTACACCACGAAGATGACGTGCGACGTACGCGAAATTTAAACGACAGGAAGAAGATGATGCTGTGATATGCAAATGATTAGCTTTTCAGAGCATTCACACAACGTTGGCGCCGGTGGCGACACCTACAACGTGCTGACATTCGGGAAAGTTTCGAACCGATTTCTCACACACAAACAGCAGTTGACCGGCGTTACTTAATGAAACGTTGTTGTGACGCCTCGTGTAAGGAGGAGAAATGCGTACCATCACGTTTCCGACTTTGATAAAGGTGGGACTGTAGCCTATCGCGATTGCGGTTTATCTTACCGCGACATTGCTGGTCGAGATCCAATGACTGTTAGCAGAATATGGAATCGGTGGGTTCAGGAGGGTAATACCGAACGCCGTGCTGGATCGCTGGTCGAGATCCAATGACTGTTAGCAGAATATGGAATCGGTGGGTTCAGGAGGGTAATACGGAACGCCGTGCTGGATTCCAACGCCCTCGTATCACTAGCAGTCGAGATGACCGGCATCTTATCCGCATGGCTGTAACGGATCGTGCAGCAACGTCTCGATCCCTTAGTCAAAAGATGGGGACGTTTGCAAAACAACAACCATATGCACAAATATTTCGACGACGTTTGCAGCAGCATGAACTATAAGCTCGGACACCACGGCTGCGGTTACCCTTGACGCTCCTCCACAGACAGGAGCGCCTGCTATGGTGTACTCAACGACGAACCTGGGTGCAAGAATGGCTAAACGTCATATTTTCGGATGAATCCAGCTTCTCTTTACAGCATCATGATGGTCGCATCCGCATCTGGCGACATCGGGGTGAACGCACATTGGAAGCGTGTATTCGTCATCGCCATATTGGCGTATCACCCGGCGTAATGGTATGGGGTACCATTGGTTACACGTCTCCGTCACCTCTTGTTCGCATTGACGGCACTTTGAACAGTGGACGTTACATTTCAGATGTGTTACGACCCGTGGCTCTACCCTTCATTCGATCCCTGCGATACCGTACATTTCAGCAGGATAATGCACGACCGCATGTTGCAGGTCCTGTACGGGCTTTTCTGGACACAGAAAATGTTCGACTGCTGCCCTAGCCAGCACATTCTTCAGATCTCTCACCGACTGAAAACGTCTGGTCAATGGAGGCTGAGCAACTGGCTCGTCACAATACGCCAGTCACCACTCTTGAAGAACTGTGGTATCGTGTTCAAGCTGCATGGTCAGCTGTACCTGTACACGCCATCCAAGCTCTGTTTGACTCAATGCCCAGGCCGTTATTACGGCCAGAGGTGGTTGTTCTGGCTACTGATTTATCAGGATCTATGCCCCCAAATTGCGTGAAAATGTAATCACATGTGTGTTGTAGTATAATATATTTGTCCAATGAATACTCATTTATCATCTGCATTTCTTCATGGTGTAGCAATTTTAAAGGCCAGTAGTGTAACTGAGATGTCAATCGAGCACAAAAATCTGCGCCGGCAACACTTGCGCATCTATGGACCACTATCGACTATAGAGGTAGCGTGGCTCAATATTTCTGCACGAAACTTCCAACGACATGCTGAGTCGATGCCACGTCGAAGTGCTGCAAAACGAAGTATCCCACGACTTTTTGTGCTCTGTTTCTCTTTCGTCTTCTTGTTTCTGACGTCCTAGCTGGAGGTCGCATATAGATCACGGTGTGTAATTAATTTAACTGTATGTAATTTAATTATAATTTTTGTTAAATATACATGTCAGTATACAATGAAGCATGTGTTTTTGTTAGTAGCAAGAAAGTACCTTCCCTGCCCCTTATTTAATTACGTAAGAAGTAAATTATGCCCTGGCGGTTTTGTATAAGTGCATTGTTGAAGCGACGTCATTGGTGTTAAATCGATAAAGACTTTCTTAACAGCCATTTAATCCTGAAAGTATTGAAAGGCCTTAATGCTAATAAGTAGAAAACAGCTTCTTATAATATTTTCCATTTCTTTTTCAGTCTTTTCTGAAGGTATTTGTCTCGAGTGTAGCTATGCATGGAAGTGAAACACATACGGTAAACAGTTTAAACAAGAAAAGAATATAAGCTTTTGAAATGTGGTGCTACCGAAAAATGCTGAAGATTGGATGGGTCGATCACGTTACCAATGAGAAGGTAGTGAAGAGAAGTGGAGAGACATGAAATTTGTGGCACAACTTGGCCACAGGAAGCAGTCGTTTGACAGGACACATTCTAAGACATCAACGGATCACCAGTTTAGTATTGGATGGAAATGTGGGCGGCAAAATACGTAGACCAAGAGATGAATACACTAAGCAGATTCAGAAGGATGCAGGCTGCAGCAGGTACTGCGAGATGAAGTGGATTGCGCAGGATAGAGTAGCATGGAGAGCTGCATCAAATCAGTCTTCAGACAGACGGTCACAACAACAGCAAATAATGTTTTGACGATCGTCTATTTTCTGTTATTACCTTCTCAGTTTTGTAAGCATGTGAATTTTGTTTTGTGTAGTTTACATATTTTCGTTTCTGATTCATCTACCATACGTGTAAATCGGGGTTATATTAATGAAGAGAGAATTGTAAATCATTCCACGATATATGTGCCTTGTCTGCTGTCACAGGCTACCTAATCACCGTTAACACTCATTAGTTGGCTGTGGTTCCATGGACGTTTACAGACGTCATGGCAATAAGCGATTTTCAAATATGCGTACTTTTGGCAGCATTTCCGCATGTGTTGTCACACTGCCGCGACCTTCTTGCTAGGCTGTTGGCATGTTGAGTAAGTGGTTATATAAATAGTGCATTATTACTGAGCTGAGAATTGCAAAGTATTCTGGCAGATCGATGCAGAGAGCATGAATTACCACTGTTGCTATGTTAGTCTCCCAGAGTAACTAATTGTTATTGTGAGCGTTTGTGTGTAGGAATCGTATATTTGACATTGTTAAAATCAAATTAGTTTATATCTCCCCGAGTCGCGTACAAGTTGTCTGTTTCCAACACGCTTTAATTCGTTCTGAATGCTGTGCTATTCTTTCTCAATACCAACGAGTTGTTATATGTGTGTGGAATATCTCACTCGCCTCCGTTGAATTCGAACTGAACTTTCACATCGCGAAGTACTTGTTTACACACGATACGGAACTGTGTAGTAGTGGCTTAAATCTCCAACTATATTACTCAGCAAGGCGTAAAATGCGAATAGATAGGTTCGTTTCAACTCTACAGAAGAATGTCTAAGTGTACTGAATGTCGACAAACTGCGATGTTATGTCGGGGTACCTGTGCTGACACTTGCCATCATACGTCTAACAGTTCTATTACTGTCCTAAGTTTTGACACTAAAGTCTCCGTTTTTTAATGTTAATCAGACGTTGGGCAGTTTCTTCACAGGAAGTGTTTGGAATAGTAAGATCTCGATGTAAACATGTTGCTTTGGTTAGCTTCAGTCCGAAGACTGGTTTAATGCAGCTCTCCATGCTACACTATCCTGTCCAAGGAGTTTCATGTCCGAATAACCACTCTATCCTACAACCTCAATGAATATGTTTACTGTATTCGTCTCTTGGTCTCTCTCATCGACTTTAACCCCTTACGCTTCTCTTCAGTACTAGTGATCCCTTGATGTCTCAGAATGTGTCCTATCAACCGATCCCTTCTTTTGGTAAGCTGGGCCACAAATTTCTTTTCTCCTCAACTCTATTCAATACCTCCTCATTAGTTACGAGATCTACCCATCACATCTTCAGCATTCTTCTGTAGCGCCACATTTCCAAAGCCTCTATTCTTTTCTTCTTTAAACTCTTTATTGTCTGTGTTTTTATTTCCATACATACTACACTCCAGACAAGTACCTTCAGAAAAGACTTTCTAACACTTAAATCTATATTCGATGTTAAAAAATTTCTCTTATTCAGAAACGCTTCTCTTGCCATTATCAGTCTGCACTTTGTATCCTATCTACTTCGACCATCATCAGTTATTTTGCTGGCGAGATAGCAAAACTCATCTACTACTGTCAGTGCCTCATTTCCTAATCTAATTCCGTCAGCATAACCTGATTTAATTCTACAACATTCCATTGTCCTCGTTTTGCTTTTGTTGATTTTCATCTTATATTATCCTTTCAAGACACTGTCCATTCCGGTCAACTGCTCTTCTGAGTCCTTTGCTGTCTCTGACAGAATTACAATGTCATCGGCAAACCTCAAAGCTTTTACTTCTTCTCCATGGAGTTTAATTCATCTTCCAATTTTTTTTGGATTTCTTTACTATTTGCTCAATGTACAGGGTGAACAATATCGGGGACATGTTACAGCGGTCATATCAAGAATTGAACGGTCTGATTATTACCGTTGTAATATCTGCTTCGATATAAAACACGAGGGTTCGAACTTTAATAGTGGCAACTATTTATTTACAGCTCGTACAAAATAGATACGTGTTTCAAAGTTTTACTGACCTTCAGAGTAGTCACCAGCATTGCGTATAATCCGTTGCCAGCGATGTGGAAGTCGTAGGATACTCTTAGCAGTGCCAGTTGTGTTGATAGTTCGAGCGGCGCGGTCTACTGCCGGACGAATTTGTTACAGTTGTGAAGCGAATGCCGAGAAGTGTTTCCTTCAGTTTAGAAATAGAGTTGAACTTACGAGGTGGCCGAGCTGTTCTAGGCGCTCCAGTCCGGAGCTGCGCGCCTGCTACGGTCGCAGGTTCGAATCCTGCTTCGGGCATGGATGTGTGTGATATCCTTAGTTTAGTTAGGTTGAAGTAGTTCTAAGTTCTAGGGGACTGATGACCTCACATGTTAAGTCCCATAGTGCTCAGAGCCATTTTTGAACTAACGAGGGCTTAAGTCAGGGGCGTGCAATAGGTGGTGCAGCATTTAGCAGCCCCATCAGTCAAACAAATCAGTAACAGCTTTCTCTGTACGTGCTTGAGTATTGTCCTGCAAAATTATGGTCAGGTCCTGCAGAAAGTGTCATCACTTCTTTCTGTATGTTGTTCATTTTTGGAACACGACCTACGACCAGGTTAGAGAGATAAGTGATGATATTTTCTGCAAGACCTGACCATCATTTTGCTGGTCAATGCTCAAGCACGTAAAGTGCAAGCTGTTACTGATTGTTTTGATTGTGTGACTCATGGGGCTGCTAAGTGCTATACCACCTGCTGCACTCCCATGACTTAGTCCTCGTAAGTTCAACTCGATTACTAAACTGAAGGAAACACTTCACGGCATTCACTTCAGAACTGCTACAAATTCGTCGGGCAATAGACCGCGTCGCTCGAACTATCAACACAACTGGCACTGCTAAGAGTATTCTCCGACTTCCACATCGCTGGCAACGGGTTATACACAATGCTGGTGGCTACTTTGAAGGTCAGTAAAACTTTGAAACACGTACCTATTTTGTACGAGCTGTAAATAATAGTTGCCACTATTAAAGTTCCAACTCTCGTATATGGGAGAGGAGATAGTTAGAACGTTTGGATGGGAACCATCAAGTAATGACATGGAGGAGCTCCGCTTTTCTTGTTCTTTTTTTAAAAGAAAGTCAAAACTCTTTGTCACAAGCTGTCAAGTATAACGCTTGCCGGAATATCACTATTTTTCAACACTGCCAGCCAGCTGGAAACCCTGTAGATTTTTATCAACATGCATATGCTTAGCATGTCAACATACACATTTTTTTAAATTTTTTCGACCAAAATGAGAAGCAGATAGCTAGACTGACTGCACGGTCTGAGGGCGCTGTGTGAAGGAGTAGGTGTGTGAAAATCAACGGTGTGAAAAAAAAATGGTTCTAATGGCTCTGAACACTATGGGACTTAACATCGGAGGTCATCAGTCCCCTAGACTTATAAACTACTTAAACCTAACCAACCTAAGGACATCACACACATCCATGCCCGAGGCAGGATTCGAACCTGCGACCGTAGCAGCAGCGTGGTTCCGGACTGAAGCGCCTAGTACCGCTCGGCCACAGCGGCCCGCTAACGCTGAGTAAAAATATTTTCTGAAGGGTGTATTCTTACTTCTGCATAGCCTTTAGTTTTTCCACAGTTGGCTTCGGTAGGCCCTCCCCTGGCGCGCTGCAGAGTTCGTCGACCTTTGCGTGAGACGCGTCTTTAAAGGGGGCCGCAGCGTCGGGAACGGGAATCGGAAATAAAACTCCGGACGCCTTGCTCCTGGTACGCACTCCATCCTGTATAGAGGCACACAGATGGCGTCGCTTCTGCATTCCCCCTTTCCAAGCTCTTCCCATAACAGTAAAATTTCTTTTAAGGAAACGGTCCTAATTTTCGTCTGGAACTGTCTACGGCCGCACTACGAGATCGCTGCCCTTCAATTCTAACCACTTCCGAATCATAACTTGAATAAGATTATAAGCTGTACGCTGGAAAACACTTTCAGAACGTAAGCAATCAAGGGACAATGGCACTGTGCCGGACGAAAAACTCCTCGACGATATTGTGGGGGGTTCTCAGGATTTTTACTTCTGGAGGAAGCCGAGTGGATACCACATTACATGCAAAATATTAGATCACTTTATTATAACTCGAACAATTTCGAAATAATTCATGTCCATAGAACTGACTATATAGATTTGTTACTGTCACTGAGAGCTAACGTATCACATGCTACTTTACAGAATAACAGTCTGTTGTCTCAGTGTAAAGTTGATTAAACGATTTGCTACATAGTTCTGTGGGAAAAAGCTGTCGTAATGCTGGCTGTATAGAGAGACGGTGCTCTCTTCTTCGGTGACGGTTGTAGAGTAGGCGTGTGGGGCATTTCGCTCTTGCTCAAGTGCCGCACGGGGTAGCCGCGTGGTCCTAGGCGCCTTGACACGGTTCACGCGGCTCCTCCCGTCGGAGGTTCGAGTCCTCCCTCGGGAATGGGAGTGCGTGTGTTGTCCTTAGCGCAAGTTAGTTCAAGTTTGATTAAGTAGTGTGTAAGCCTAGGGACCGATGACCTCAGCAGTTTGGTCCCATAGGAACTTACCTTAAATTAATTTAAACTCTTGCGCAAGTAAGTCTTCGGCAGCGGAGGTGTATGGAAACTCTTGAGGGCATGTCTGCTCTGGCGCCTCTCTTTCATCGCGGCGTCTGGCAGCGACTGTTCTTACTTCTGGTTCCTTTGCGAGGTGCCAGCTTTGTAACGGTTCCTCGTTCTGCAGGAGACGCCACAAACGGGATTGTGTGAACCTCGAGCAAATGGATCATGTAATTAGAGTTGTTTTTACGAGTTCGTAAAAACGGAAACAAGGCGATGCCCTTATTTCTGTGAAAATGTTTTTTACTTTGTGTGTGCTTGTATTGTGTTTACGACAGCAAGATATTTACACTCCTGGAAATGGAAAAAAGAACACATTGACACCGGTGTGTCAGACCCACCATACTTGCTCCGGACACTGCGATAGGACTGTATAAGCAATGATCACACGCACGGCACAGCGGACACACCAGGAATCGCGGTGTTGGCTGTCGAATGGCGCTATCTGCGCAGCATTTGTGCACCGCCGCCGTCAGTGTCAGCCAGTTTGCCGTGGCATACGGAGCTCCATCGCAGTCTTTAACACTGGTAGCATGCCGCGACAGCGTGGACGTGAACCGTATGTGCAGTTGACGGACTTTGAGCGAGGGCGTATAGTGGGCATGCGGGAGGCCGGGTGGACGTACCGCCGAATTGCTCAACACGTGGGGCGTGAGGTCTCCACAGTACATCGATGTTGTCGCCAGTGGTCGGCGGAAGGTGCACGTGCCCGTCGACCTGGGACCGGACCGCAGCGACGCACGGATGCACGCCAAGAGCGTAGGATCCTACGCAGTGCCTTAGGGGACCGCACCGCCACTTCCCAGCAAATTAGGGACACTGTTGCTCCTGGGGTATCGGCGAGGACCATTCGCAACCGTCTCCATGAAGCTGGGCTACGGTCCCGCACACCGTTAAGCCGTCTTCCGCTCACGCCCCAACATCGTGCAGCCCGCCTCCAGTGGTGTCGCGACAGGCGTGAATGGAGGGACGAATGGAGACGTGTCGTCTTCAGCGATGAGAGTCGCTTCTGCCTTGGTGCCAATGATGGTCGTATGCGTGTTTGGCGCCGTGCAGGTGAGCGCCACAATCAGGACTGCATACGACCGAGGCACACAGGGCCAACACCCGGCATCATGGTGTGGGGAGCGATCTCCTACACTGACCGTACACCTCTGGTGATCGTCGAGGGGACACTGAATAGTGCACGGTACATCCAAACCGTCATCGAACCCATCGTTCTACCATTCCTAGACCGGCAAGGGAACTTGCTGTTCCAACAGGACAATGCACGTCCGCATGTATCCCGTGCCACCCAACGTGCTCTAGAAGGTGTAAGTCAACTACCCTGGCCAGCAAGATCTCCGGATCTGTCCCCCATTGACCATGTTTGGGACTGGATGAAGCGTCGTCTCACGCGGTCTGCACGTCCAGCACGAACGCTGGTCCAACTGAGGCGCCAGGTGGAAATGGCATGGCAAGCCGTTCCACAGGACTACATCCAGCATCTCTACGATCGTCTCCATGGGAGAATAGCAGCCTGCATTGCTGCGAAAGATGGATATACATTGTACTAGTGCCGACATTGTGCATGCTCTGTTGCCTGTGTCTATGTGCCTGTGGTTCTGTCAGTGTGATCATGTGATGTATCTGACCCCAGGAATGTGTCAATAAAGTTTCCCCTTCCTGGGACAATGAATTCAGGGTGTTCTTATTTCAGTTTCCAGGAGTGTACAATAATTATAAATAGGTGAACTACAGAGACCATAAGAGAAGAAATATTTAGAAAGGCTTTATAACTCAAACTTTA
This sequence comes from Schistocerca gregaria, assembly GCF_023897955.1. Classification (NCBI taxonomy): domain Eukaryota; kingdom Metazoa; phylum Arthropoda; class Insecta; order Orthoptera; family Acrididae; genus Schistocerca; species Schistocerca gregaria. Next base: position 163,073,245 of record NC_064920.1, read on the forward strand.
ATTGCTATCTGGTAGGTACGTAGAATGTAAAAAGAAAATGAAAGGTGCATATCATTCTTTAATGGTCAGAAGATTAATATAATTGCAAGCAGAAGCAAATTTCAAATAAACTTTTAGTATGGTGATGCTGGTGGTGGTGATGTTACAATATCCACATAAATGTAATGTCGGAAGTGGATCTCTTGTGCCAGATAGGCAGATGCCTATTTCGCAGCATCTGGTTTTATGTTCGTCAATCGGAGTCTCAGATCTCCCATTTCCCGCATCTGAACATTATTCCGTGCTCTTGTTATGAGCTGCTATTCACATAACTGCCATTCTCCATTAAGTATGTAGATGGATAGTCTAAAAAATGCTACGGGGATTGACTGAAAAGTAATGCCTCCATCTTCGTAACTCTTCAACAGTTGGCAGCATTGATATGCGTCAGGTACTAGCTTGTTCCGTAGCCTCTTCTCTGCAGCTCCAGTTGGCGGGAACCCTTAGCATTGAAAGATTGTGTTGTTAAAGTGTAAAGTATGGAACCTTACACGGACGGTCGGTCAATGCGATTTAAGTAACGTGCAGACATTGAATTCTTGACAGGAGAAGGTGTCACCCCAAAGGAGATTCATCAGAGAATGAAAGCAGTTTATGGTGATTGTGTTGATGTGAGTACTGTGCGTCGTTGGGCGAGTAAGTTTAGGCGGGAACATTTGACCTGCGTGAAAAACAAAAGAGTTGGACGTGCTGTGACAGCAACCGCCGAGTTTCACAAGCAAAATGTCGATAGATTGATTCAGGACGATCGCCGTATCACTCAGAGAGAAATTGTAAGCACAATCGGCATTTCACAGGAACGTCACATTATTGCTTTGCCTGGCTATCGGAAGATCTGTGCGCAATTGGTACCCCGGATGCTGATTCCTGAAATGAAAGCGCACAGACCTGAAATTAGCCAGGAACTCCTTTCGCGTTACGAGAATGAAGACGCACAATACTTACATCAACACAATCACCATTAACTGCTTTCATTCTCTGATGAGTCTCCTCTGGGATGACACCTTCTGCTGTCAGCAATTCAATGACTGCACATTGCTTAAATCGCATTCACCAACCGTCTGCGCAGGGTTCCATACTTTAAACTTTAACAACACAACCGTTCAATGATAAGGCTTCCCGCCAACTGGAGCTGTAGAGAAGAGGCTACGGAACAAGCTAGTACCTGCCGCATACCAATTCTGCCAGCTGCAAAAGAGTTACGAAGACTGAGGCATTACTTTTCAGTCAACCCTCGTATTTATCTTTCTGCCGCAGAGAAGAACATGTATTTTCTCTTCCAATCAGAAATGTGCACAGAACTGTCAAATAAAAATTGCTTGGGCCTCCGAAGTCGTGTTTAAAGTCTATAAGTTCCTTGTGCAATCTCAGATGTTCTTTTACATCCACAGAAAATGTACTGTACAACCAAGTTAGTATTTAAAGGGTAAAAAGATCATAAAATCTAGTTTACATACCGTGTTCGACTTTGACATGTGACCAAAAATCTCTAAGTCTGAAAGTCTGTCTCCGTCTTTGCGTGTAATTTGTTGAAGATCCGGAAAATGACTGGGTTCGCGTTGACTCAATTTATTGGCGTGAACGTCAGCTTTGGCAATAACAGAAGATTTAGTTTAACTGAAGTTCCTTGCTTCTCTCTACAACTTTCTGTTAATCTTGTCGAAGATGTCAAACGTATATGAAATATAGGCTCTAAGATTAATGCAGTCACTGAAATGTTTAGCGATGGGGTGCTGCTTGTTTGGTATACGATGTATTAACATTAGGTGTAGTGGAATTTAAATGGGCCATAACTACGTGACGAACCATAAGTACGGCTTCATCAGTTGCACATGCAAGTACTTTAGTTAAGTGAATGGATCTTTTTCTCCCTACGCCGGCCGCGGTGACCGAGCGGTTCTAGGCGCTTCAGTCAGGAACCGCGCGACTGCTACGGTCGCAGGTTCGAATCATGCCTAGGGCATGGATGTGTGTGATATCCTTAGTTCTAAGTTCTAGGGGACTGATGACCTCACATGTTAAGTCCCATAGTGTTCAGAGCCATTTGAACCATTTTTTCCCCACTCTTCAGCAAGACTTTCAATTTATTGTACACAGAAATGCCTTTCCAATCGGTGGTCAAATGTCCGTCAAACTGCAGCTCATTACCATGCCATAAAATGAATTTAAACTTGAAATGCATTTAAACTTCAAACTTCCTGGCAGATTAAAACTGTGTGCGGGACCAAGACTCGAACTCGGGATCTTTGCCTTTGGCAGGAAGTTTCATATCAGCGCACACTCCGCTACAGAGTGAAAATCTCATTTTGAATTTAAACTTGATTGTCTATAACTGTTGATTAATTTGGATCACAAATTCTGCGTTCTTCAAGACACGGAAAAAATTCTCTAAGCGTCAAAAGACACCTTTATAATACTTCCGTAAGCTCTGCCATCGCTCAAAGCAACTTTTTTTTAATCTTATGGGACTTAACTGCTAAGGTCATCAGTCCCTAAGCTTACACACTACTTAACTTTAAGGACAAACACACACACCCATGCCCGAGGGAGGACTCCAACCTCCGCCGGGACCAGCCGCACAGTTCATGACTGTAGCGCCTTAGATCAAATCAACTGATTTTATCATAAGACATGCATCAGGCCCAGACGTGGAAATACTGTAATTGCACCCTTTACATATATTTTTTTAAATTATACACATTGTTCGGATACTTTTGAATGTCGCGCAAAATTACTACCGTTCGGATGCTTTTGAACATGATGCCATACTGGCCGCTATCACGAGTAGGCAAGCTCCGCATTTTTTTGTTGAATTTTCCGGTACAGCATTCAGGATGGATACGCCATCTTAGATATTTTTCAATTTCCTACTGCTGCCATATTTCATTTTTCGTATCTTCTGCTATCGTCATTCTACATCGTTGAATTTGCTGCCACCGCCGTCTTGTATTTTCGACGACTGCAGCACTGACTAGCGGTAGCTGCTAGAATTGTGTGCCAAGTAGTACACTGCCTTAGTACTAGTAACTCTACTGATTCATAGGCAGATGTGTGATTTAAGCAATTTGCAGAGCTTACAAGCTCTTAACTAGGAATGCAACTAGTGGGTCTGCAGAGGACTCGTGGCAACTTTGCAGTGTGGGAATATGTTCTGTAAGGAAGGGGTCCACTAAGAAGAATCTTGCAACTTTTCAATAGCCAGTGCATATTGCTACGCCACATCATAGGTCTGAGTTTAAGATAACCTTTATCTGTGCCCATTCCCTCCTTCCCCCTCGCTGTCTATCTCATCGTCCTACCTTCTCTCCCCACATTACCTCGACTCCGCAGTGGCACACGGAACGATGACGGCCTTCTGTAAGTCAAATCGCCACCAGTTTGAATGAGGGTCGACAGGAAACTGTATCTGCCAGCACTGTGTGGAAAAATGTTGCGCATATGATTTAGCATCCGAACATTAATGTCATATACAGTGCTTTCTCATGAATTTTGGCACTTCAGTGTATTTAATGTTTTAACTAGCTGACTACCCAGTATTCCCCAGGTATGTCTTATTCTAGTCCTCCTTCCCCCCTCTCTAAGCAGCTCCTTCTTCTCCTCCCCCCCCCCCACTCTTTGTTCATCTCTGTCTTTCCCCCTCTCCCATTCCACCTCCTCCTTCCCCTCTTTCTGTCCATCTCGTCCTCTTCTCCTTCCTCTGGCCCTCTCCTCCTTCCCTCCTCTCTCTATCTCCTCATTACCCCCTCTGTCTGACCATCTCCTCCTTGCCCCCTCTCTCTATCCATCTCCTTTTTCCCCCTTCACTCTATTTATCCCACCTCTCTCTGTCCCTCTCCTCCTACACCCTCTCACTGTATACCTCCACATCTTTCGTTTCCCTATCCATTCCCTCCTTCCTCTTTGTATATTCTTTTCCTCCCTCTACTCTCTACCCATCTCTTCATCCCTGTGTCTCTCTCTGTCTCCTCTTCTTTCCTTTCTCTGTCCATGCCTCCCTCTACCCTCTCTCTGTCTATCTCCTCCCCCCTCTCACTGTGTATATCTTCCTCCCCCTATCTGTGCCCATACCCTCCTTCCCCTTCGCTGTCTGTCTATCTCCTCATCCTCCCTTCTCTCTCCATGTTTTCACGCTCTCCTCAATAAGCAATTAGAGGCTGGTGCTTCATAGCCTGCAGTATTTCGTTCCAGATTGTAACCTATATGTGTACCGAATATGATTGAGATCGTTCCACGGCTTTAGGATGAGTTTTTTACCCGTGGCTTCGCCCACGTACACACATTTTACGTATTTCACACGTACCTCTACACAGATATAACCTGTATCTCTAGCGAATTTACTCCTGCAATTTTATTTCCTCGCAGCTCAATGTTTATGACGTCGTATCTACTGAACTACGTGCTGTACAGCGATATTATTTTGCAGAGACATGCAATAGTAGTTGTGGCTACTGTGAGCGAAATCTCTTTTGAACAGAGTTATTAGTGAAAAATTAATAAATTAAAACATCATGAAAGAAGCGGCAATTTTTCACGCATCTAGCGTTAATGACGTCATCTCTTTTGAACTGTGTGTCGTGGAACGATAAGCGGCAGATGTAGATACTATCAATGAAATGTATTGCGAACAGAGTTAGTACCAATGCAGTAATAAATTTGAAAGTCTCGAAAGATACTGCAGTTTTTCACACATTTCAGTGTTTGTGACGTTATATCTCCTGAACTATGAGTCGTAAATGATATAATTTTTCTGGCATATTCGATGGTATAAGAGCATAATCTCTGCAAATATTTGTTGCGGACACAGTAAATAGTAAAGAAGTAATAAATTGAAACGTTATACTTCATGTCGCAGTTTTATTGCATGAACACGGAGAATGTAGTAGGCGATAAACGTTTTTTCCTTTCATCATTTTGTGGAAGACTCCAGCGGGAAAAAGTTTCGTAAAGTCTCGAAATTATGCGTAAAGTTTATTGCAAGTCTTATTCGTGCATTATGGGCTGTACTGCCCCCCCCCCCTCTCAACCTCGCCCCCTTCATTGGCACATGGTTGTTACTCCAAAACCCATGATTTCCAGACGGTAAGTGACATGCGCACAAGTTTGGCTTAAATCTAGTGATTTAGGAGATTTGGAACAAACATACAAATAGATACATACATGCACTAAGGTGACAAAAGTGATGGGATAGCGATATGCATATATACAGATGGCTGTAGTATAGCGCACATAAGGTATAAAAGGATAGTGCATTGGTGGAGCTGTCATCCATACTCAGGTGATTCATGTGAAAAGGTTTCTGATGTGATAATGGCCGCACGAAGGAAATTAACAGACCAGGGATCCTGTATGGTAGTTGGAGCTATACCCATTACGTCTCGCAAATCGTTTGAGAATTCAGTATTCCGGTATCCAAAGTGTGAATAATGTGCCGAGAATACCAACATTCAGGCATTACCTCTCACCATGGACAATACAGTAGCCGCAACCCTTTAATTAACGGCCGAGAGTAACAGCGTTTGCGTAAATATGTCAGTGATAACAGGCAATCAAAAGTTCGTGAAATAACCGCATAAATCAATATGGAACTTACGACGATCGTATCCTTTAGGACAGTGTGGTGAAATTTGGCGTTAATGGGCTATGGCAGCAGACGAACGACGTATCTGTTGAACCATAGACGACTGGAGCAACATGGCCTCATCAGATGAGATCGAGTTTTATTTGGTAAGAGCTGATAGCAGGATCTGAGTGTGTCTCAGACCCCACGAAGATATGGATCCAAGTTATCAACAAGGCACTGCGCAAGCTGGTGGTGACTCAATAATGGTGTGTGCTGTATTTACATGGAATGGACTGGGTTTCTGGTCCAACTGTACTGATCATTGAATGGAAATGTTTATGTTCGGCGACTTTGAGACCATTTGCAGCCATTCAAGGACTTTTGTGTGGGTCACAATGCGCCATGTCACAGGGCAACAATTTTTCGCAATTGTTTTGAAGAACATTCTCGACAATTCGAGCGAATGATTTGGTCACACAGATCACCAGACATGAAGCCCGTCGAACATTTATGGGAGATACTCGAGAGATCAGTCCGTGCAAAAAATGTTGCACAGGTAACACTTTCGCAATTACGAAAGTTCATAGAGGTAGCAGTATGATTCAGTATTCCTGCAGGGGACTTACAACGGCTTTCTGAATCCATGAGACGTCGAGTTGCAGCGCTACGTCGGACTAAAAGAAGTTCGACACGATGTTAGGAGGTTTCTCATGACCTCAGAGTACATATTTACATACATACAGGATGAAGCGAAATTCGTGCACTCGGGCTTCGCAGCGTGACTCCTCTTATGCCAGCGATAGAAAAATGTGTGTCACAAAATTTCTTCCGGCGAGTACACCTGGAAGAAAAAGGGCGTTAAAGAGTGGCAAATTGGCAGCACTGCAATCTCCTGAATGGTAACTACCTATACAGCACAATTGATTCGTGCTGAGGAATAGCCGGCACAGTAGCTCAGCGTGTTCTGTCAGAGGGTTAACTGCCCGCTATAATAAAGAAAGAAATGAGCTCATCGATCAACAAACGGGTGTCTTACGACGTCCGCCCTGAGCAGATACAACGAAAGAAAGATAAGCAAAATGACATTAAAAAAAGGAGTTGGTGTAGTGGATATAGTTTTGGGTTAGCATGCAGAAGGCCAAGGGTTCAACCCAGTCCGCTGCTCGTGGTCGTGTGGTAGCGTTCTCGCTTCCCGCGCACGGGATCCCGAATTCGATTCCCGGCGGGGTCAGGGATTTTCTCTGCCTTGTGATGACTGGGTGTTGTGTGATGTCATTACGTTAGTTAGGTTTAAGTAGTTCTAAGTTCTAGGGGTCTGATGACCATAGATGTTAAGTCCCATAATGCTCAGAGCCATTTGAACCAGAAAAGTTGTATGCCATAACTTTCGCCGGCACGGTAGCTCATCGTGTTCGGTCAGAGGGGTAGCTGCCCTCTGTGATAAAATAACTGAGTGAATGGATCATAACTAACTTCAATGGGCGTCAGGTGACGTCCGCCACGAACAATTGAAACGAACAATACCGAACAAAAAGAGATTTTAAAAAAATAAAAAAACTCTGGGTTAGGCCGCATTTTTTTCTAATTTCATTTTTACATTTCACACATTAATATATAACGTTCCTTATGTCACATGTATCCTAAATTTACAACATTTTGTAATGCTGAACACAAGAGATACATGGTTAAACAAATAAGAAATAGACAGTTGAAACAATTAATGGGACCATGGTGCTAACACATAGAAATAGTAACTGAGTTTGGACATTATTTGCAAAGTACGTTGCTAGTCCTACTGATAACGTAAGGCCCTAACGAAATGTAATGGATCTGAACGAGGCAAGAATAATAGTTGGTACTAGTCTATGTGACCATTAGAGAAAGGTCAAAGAAAACAGGTATCGCATCTAGTAGATGAAGTGGTGCGAATAAATTCGAGCCCAGAATGTGGAACGGGCTTCATCTAAAACTGTTTTCTAGAGGACCCGCTACAATCGCTGTTGACGATTAAGATGCCGTATACCGTACCACCTGGACTACATTTTCCAAATAAAAAACATATGCTTGAACGCAGAATCGAACCCTTGACCTGCTGCATGCTAACACGAAACACTGTCCACTGCACCAGCTGGACAGCGGATGTGATTTGTGTTGACAGAAACATTTACAGCACATGTGGTTACAGTGTTGCCAGATTGCCACTCCTTAACGTTCTTTTTCTGCTGGATGTAGTCGCCAGACAAAATTTTGTGACAGACCTTTTTTTTTTATCGCTGGCATGTGAGGAGACGCACTGCGAAGCCCGAGTGTACGAATTACGTTTCACCGTGTATGAACCCATATACACACATCCATTTTTTATAATATGCTTGGCTTTGCGCACTAATTTCATATTTTTAAAACTCTTGTAAATATATACGTTTGTTTCAACAATATAGACATATTTCATTCTTTTTCGTGTTTAATGAAAGACTGAGATATGAAATTATCAATCCGCCGATAAAGACGCCTCGGCAGTATGCGGTACTGCTCTGTTGTGTCAAAGCACAGTATACAAAATGTGAGGTCTCTAAATAATTCCCGGATTCGAGCCATCGTCAGTTCGAGTCTCATTAGTCGCAAGCCAAGCGCTAAAAAGCGAACGCTGACGCCACCCGTGCTCCGACATGGTGATAACGTTTATCGCTACATCGCCAGTTTGAGTGACTGCTTACGCACGATGGGCTACGATTATCTGACAGCTGACGACAAGTTCTGAGATAAAATGAAATATATCCTTGGTGAATACCACGGAAGATACAGAGAAGTTCAAAGACTCCAAAAATAAGCGGAATAATCTCCAGATTACCTGTAGCAGGATCAAAACTCTCTGAAATTCACAAACTCTAACACGTTATGGAACGGTAACATCGAAAAAACGAAAAGTAGGTGAAAAGTATTTGCTTGTCCGAGCTCAGCGCTTTGAAAGAACTCGAAGTGGTTACAAATTCGTACATTTGGGGGCTGTTATTGGGTTCTTCCCCAATGCCGTAAGCGATTGCTTTCTGTGCAAAACAAATCTTTAGAGCTCGGATTTTCATGCCCCAGAAACTCGTAAAACTTGCATACATTCATTAAGTATCTTATCACTAAACATACACAACGAGACAGCAAACAAAAATACGCGGTATCAAAATTCTGTTCCTATTTTCCTTTAAAGCAGTACACAACAACCAGTTTCTTCAAACGTTCTTCACCTGATCGAATTTAAAAATTTAAAACGCTTTCATAAAGCACTAATCAAAAAGACATAATCTTCGGATATTTGGTACGTTAACTCCTTTATAAAATAATCAGACTTTTGAAGGTCTTTTATACACTGAAGTTCGATTCTGCAAGGAAGCGGGCGTGAGGAATTAGTGGCACAATACAAGCAGGTATTGATACTGAAGGCGAAGGGTAACGCTTCATCATACTGAGGTGCCAAACCACGTGCTGTATGTGCCGACACAGGTGTCACTCGTCAATACAAAGAGCGCCTCCGTCAACTAATCCATGCACGTCAGCGGATTACGAACAAGAAAATTGGGTGCCCGGTTAATAATGACTTTAATGCTTTGAAATAAATGCGAGTTGCTAGTTGAACCAGTCACATAAGTAACCAGGAGAATGAGACCTATGAAATGACGACGTGTTGCGTCCCGAGGGTGGTTCGAGGTGTCAGTTTCCCGGAAGAAGTCGTCACTGGAGATTAGATGTGCTACCACTGCGAATGGAATCAAACGAGAGTCCATTGCATGCGACGTGAAAATTCCCTTTTTCAGAAAAACTACCTGCTGGTAAAGCGATGCTCACTTTCTTTCGTCATAAGCAGGCTTAAAAATTTCTGAATATACAGCAACATGGAGAAACTGTATAATCAGATAGCTAGAAGAAGACACTGTCAAAGCCGAAATGTTTGATCAAGGTAAAACTTTTGTCTTAGGGCGTGTTGACAGCAAACTTCAACCCATTTTTGTTAAGACGCTGCATTTCCAAATCTTTTCGGCATTTTCTTTCCAGAGACGCCTTAGACAAAATTTCCAGTTGATGCGATGAATGGCAGCTAGAGTTAAACGTGCAAAAATGTAAGTCAACGCGGACGAGTAGAAAGATCAATGTTCGGATACAGTTTTACTAGTGTCCTACATGACACAGTCAAGTCGTTCAAATATCTGGGCATAAAGATGCAAAGCGATATGAGGGGAACAAGCTGGTGAAAAGTGTGGTAGGGAAGGCGAATGATCGACTTCGGTTTATTGGGAGAATTTTAAGAAAGAGCAGTGCACCAGTAAAGGGGACCACATATAGGACGCTGGTGCGACCTATTCTTGAGTACTACTAGAGTTATTGCGATCCGTACCAGGTAGGATTGAAAGAAGACATCGAAGCAATTCAGAGGCGGGCTGCTAGATTTGTTAGCAGTAGGTTCGAACAACACGTAAGTGTTGCGGAGACGCTTCTGGAACTCAAATGGGAATTCCTGGAGGGAAAGCGACGTTCTTTTCGAGAAACACTATTGAGGAAATTTAGAGAACCGGCATTTGAAGTTGACTGCCGGAAGATTCTACTGCCGCCAACATACATTGTGCGTAAGGACCACGAAGATACGAGAAATTATGGTTCATACGGAGGCATACAGACAGTCGTTTTTCCTCCGCTCTATTTGCGACTGGAACAGAAAACGCAGGAAACGATACGACAAGTAGTGGTGCAGGGTACCCTCCTCCACGCACCGTACGATGGCTTGCGGAATATCAATGTAGATGTAGATGTAGAAAAACTTTTCCTTTCAGTACCATAGAAGATAGGTGCAAATATTTTTTATGGGTGGTTGAGGATAGTGTAATGATCGAAATTACATCCGTATTCACTTTATTTGTAGGTTAATAATTGTAGCTATTTGGTGTAGTATATTTTCAAGTTACTTGGTACTTCCAAGTACTGTACATGTGGCAAGAGCAAACGATTGATGTTTTTTTCCACACTGGGCAACAGCTCAGGTGCGGAAGTGTGGATACATGGATGCATAACGGTTAGTCTATGTTCAAAGGCGCAGTCCACAAAGTGGCGCAGTTACAACTGTGCAGCAAACATCAAGAAGTAAATAATGTGACGTGTTTGTGGGAAGAATGTTAGACACAGAGAAAAAACAACTATGACATTGAAATCGGTAACGTACTAATGATCCCAATATCTGTACTTACATTCTTAACATGCTGCATACACATCTAGTCAAGAAAGTATGTATGTATGTAGCAGATATTTAATGAGGTTGATCACTGTATTGAAAATTTCTTGCCTGGGCTGAATCCTGCGTATTATCCTGAGTTAAGCGTTATCTTTAAATACTGAAGCAAAATGTGGGGTGTGTCAGGGAAGTGTCCATTCCTATTCATGTTATATGGGATGTTTCAAAGTCTTTGCATCATACGTCTAGGGGTGATGGACCACATCTTGGGCAGCAGTTTTTGTCAGAGAAAAAGTGTTCGGTGACCCTTCATGGTGACAATAAACATCCTTTAGTACTTGCTCGTTCTGAGACGACAATATTTCACTAAGCTATCAGGGTCTGCCAACCGCGTGTGCTCCATTCTGTCCACATCAGTAAATTTATATAATGATTTTCAACAACAAAATCTTAAGAAGGAGTGTCTCTAAGCTGAGAAAGATATTTTAAAAGCGAATCAGGAACTTTAATTTTGCTGGCCCTACTCCGTTTCATAAGGAGCAGATGCCTGGATCATAGGCAACACATAAGGTATATGCACTCCACAGTCTGCCTAGCGCTGCCAGCAGTCATGTGCATAACGAAGACAGAAGGACCTCTAACGTCACCGAGTAGTGTTAGTGAACATGCTGTCTCCAACAAAAGTTGTTCCTCGTGACATGATGTTTGACCCATAGGCGTTTGATGCATACATTTTGAAAAACCATGTATATTTATGAATCATTTATTATATTAGCTGCAATGCCAAATTTATCACAGGTTGGGCGTTTACCTATAAGTATATTTTATCTAACTCGTACGGTCTAATCAGGAACATAGTCCTAAAGCGTAAGAAGATTCGCTTCAGACTGGTCTAGCAAGGTACAGCGAATGTAAAAAGGAAGCTTAGACAATGGAGGAAAGAACAGCAATCGATGGCTAAATCCGTCGTTGTACTACAGCAGATCTATATTTCAACCACTGCATAGCAACTTTCAGTGCTAAAAATTACAGAACAAGAGAATCATGAAAAAACATAAGATGTTTACCGTTATGATGACGACGGACGAGTCGTCGACAATGTTGACTGGTGGCCAATGCTAAATAGAAACATATCAATCACAGCAGGTTTGTCAGTAACGTCGATAAGGTGCTGGCTGTATGGTCTGGATCCGTAACGACTAAAATAATTAGAAGTCGTTGGTAAAAAATTACATATATTGTACTTAACTGGTTGTACGGGATTCTTCTTGGCTGCATATATATAATTATAAACAGATAGCTATTGAGGCCTTACTTAGGCCATAAGTTACTAAGCGCCTTGTTAGAGGTTGCTTCCTATCAGCCGATGGCTATGCTACTTTACTACTTGACGTCCCGAGCAAGAGTGGGCGAGAGCTCGCTATAAACTTGATACAAGCTAGCGGCGCTGGTCGCGATTCGCGGGTCCAACGATACTAATATGGACCACGGTCGATAACTGCAACCCCTAACAAGTGTGTTATCGAACGTTGATACCACATTTACGCAATATCGTAAGTGTAAACATAAGCACCACACAGTTACATACAACAGGAGCTGTACAGCTTTGAGGAGTCTTACATGAACTGAGGCCGTTGCTTACATGCTTGAACAGGAAGAAAAAGTGACGTCAGAGCCATGCGGTGCTCTATACCTGTACTTACTATCACTGAGTAGGCTACACGTTTGGCTCCATACATTTTTAACCATTACTTCTGGTTTCATTGTTCAGCATATCGTTGAAAATTGAAAATTATTCAGCTTTATTACTATTGACTATTCGCCGGCGACTCAATAGAGGGCACCACATGGCTCTGACGGCACGTTTTCTTCCTGTTCAACCATATAAGCAACGACCTCAGTTCGTGTTAGACTGCTGTAAACTCGACACTGAGGTGACAAAAGTTATGGGATACCTCCAAGTATCGTGTCGGAACTCCTTTTGCCTGCCCTGTACAGCTAATCGTCGTGACATGGACTCCACAAATCGTTGGAAGTCCTCTCCAGAAGAAATGAGTGCCTCTACAGTCGACCATAATTGCGAAGTGTTGCCGGTGCAATATTATGCGCGCAAAGTGAACTCTCGATTATGTCCCATAAATGTTCGACGCGATTCACATTCAGGCGATGAGGGTGGCTAATCATTCGCTCGAAACCGCCTAAAATGTTCTTCAAACCAGTCGCCATCAATGGTATCCCGGTGGCTGGGAGCATTTTCATCCGTAAAATGAAATTCATGAGTCGCTGCAAATGGTCACCAAGTAGCCGAACCCATTTCCAGCCGGCCGCGGTAGTCTCGCGGTTCTAGGCGCGCAGTCCGGAACCATGCGACTGCTACGGTCGCAGGTTCGAATCCTGCCTCGGGCATGGATGTGTGTGATGTCCTTAGGTTAGTTAGGTTTTAGTAGTTCTAAGTTCAAGGGGACGGATGACCACAGCAGTTGAGTCCCATAGTGCTCAGAGCCATTTGAACCCATTTCCAGCCAATGATCAGTTCAATTGGAAAAGAGGACCCAGGCCATTCCATGTAAACACAGCCCACATCATTACGGAGCAACCACCACCTTGCATATCACCTTGTTGGCAACATGCATCCATGGCTTCGTGGGGCCCTACCATTAGCTCAACTGAAATGGGATCTCATCCGACCAGGCCACGGTTTTCAGTCGTCTAAGATCCAACTTGTATGGTCATAAGCCAAGGAGAGGCGCTGCAGGCAATGTAATGGTGTTAGCAAATCCAGTCAGGTCGGTTGTCGTAGCACATTACCGCCAAATTTCGCCGCACTGTCCTAACAGATAACGTTGCTCGTACGTCCCACACTGATTTCTGTGGTTATTTCACACGTAGCTGCTTGTTTGTTAACACAAACAACTGTACGCAAACGTTATAGCTGTCGGTCGATAAGAGAAGGCCTCGGCAACTGCGTTGTTCGTGGTGCGAAGTAATGCCTAAAATTTGGTATTCTCGGCACATTCTTGATACTATGGATCTCGGAGCACTGAATACATAACGATTTCCGAAACGTGATGTCCCATGCGTCCAGCTACAACTAAAATTCAACAGTCAGATTCTCTTAATTACCGTTGTGCGGTCATAATCAGGTCAGAAACATTTTCACATCAATCATTTGAGCGCAAATGACAGCGCCGGCAATGAATTGCCGTTTTATATCTTGTGCGCGTGACACTGACACTGCCACCATCTATACTTGTGCGCATCGCTATCCTGTAACTTTTGTCGCCGGCAGCTGTGAGCGAACAGTTCTAGGCGCTTCAGTCCGGAACCGTGCTGTTGCTACGGTTGCAGGTTCGAATCCTACCTCGGGCATCGATGTGTATTGTGTCCTTAGGTTAGTTAGGTCCTTAGGTTAGTCTAGGTAAATGATGGTTGTTTCAAATGGCTCTGAGCACTGTGGGACTTAACATCTGTAGTCATCAGTTCCCTAGAACTTAGAACTACTTAAACCTAACTAACCTAAGGACATCACACACATCCATGCACGAGGCAGGATTCGAACCTACGACCTTAGCGGTCACGCGGTTCCAGACTGAAGCGGCTACAACCGAACGGCCACACCAGCCGGCTAGGTAAATGATGACCTCAGATGTTAAGTCCAATAGTGCTCAGAGCCATTTGAACCATTTTTTAAACTTTTGTCGCTTCAGCGTACACCACCATTTTTGTTTACCATGTGACGCTTTGGATTAAGTTCATCTGCTGTAATATTGTATGTAACTGTGTGGTGCTTACGTTTGCACTTACGATACAGTGTCAACATCCTACATTTATCATGATTCTCCCGTTTTGTAGTTTTTAACGCCGAAGAAGTATTCAACGATCGCTACGCGCGACGGGATTGCATTGATTGCCAACTGGATTTAAAAAAGAAAGCTTATTTGACTGGAATTAAGTGTACAGAAATAGTGAGGAGTCTTTGAGAAAGACACTCTTTTCACGCGAAAACCTACTTAAAAAATTCAAAAAATCCGCTCTAAATGCGAGTTGTGAATCGATCGGGGAGAGATCCTTAAGATACAATTAGCCTAAGATAACAGTTATCACAGTGGCATTCGAGTCATTATTCATCTGTAAATGGAATGGAAAGAAAGCGACTCTTGTGCTACAATAAAAGGCGTTTCTACTTTCTGCCGAACAGTTTATAGTGCTTCGGGGAATATAGATGGTGATCGAGATGGTAGGTAGATCCGATTGGTCGGTTCTACTGTATGCATCAAACAGCCGGAACATAGCGCCTTCAGAAGTGCATCTCTTCTTTTCTTTGAAAAGACTGACTACGTGGGCAAAATTTCAAGAGAGTCACGTTATCCTTCGAACGATATGGAAGTAGGAGACCTTCGTTGCTCCAGAGGTTTATGAGTACGTCTTACAGGCCCTTGTTCTGTACTTACAAAGGTGCCTAGTTAATTATTCTCACTGCTTCAAAAAAAAGACCGTAACTATCTAAAACAGGATTGCGTTTCATTTTCTTGTTTACTCCTCAGTATCCGCTGCACCTTTTATGATAACTAACAAACAGTGGCAGTGAGTAAGATACTGGGATATTTTCGTGCAAGCTGAAGTTTTTTTTTTTTTGAGGGGGTGGGGGGGTGGGAGGGGGGGTGGCGGGGCTCGTAATTGGTTATGTTCCCTCTGGTTCCTCAGCCGGTATGGTTCTTCAATGCGTCGATTCCTTTCCAGATAAACGTACCCCAGAACCAGTGTGACGTGTGCAATATGAGATCGACCGTGCTTTGCAGACTTTTGGCGTGGAAGTGGTGTTCTGCCGGCATCCTGATTCGCTGCGCCTGCTCACTCTTAGCAACAGTACTGTAATGTATCACGCTTTGATGCAGGTAGTCGACATATTTCTGAGTACTCTAATCTGATTGCGGAATCGTTTCGATAAATCTCACAAATAACTCAAAAAATTGGGTGTGGCGCTATAAAACTTATCGTGCGCGTCAGAAAATCGTTCGTGTGAATCACGCAATCAAGGTACTACACAGAGACGATTATCAGTCGATCAGTAATCTCGCATCTGGAAGACATAGTCCCCTTTTCTGTTTCAAGAAATTAAACCTAAACAATAAGCACTGAAGAAACTTGTATGTTAAACGAATCAGAATGTTGGACTACCATTCAGATAAGTATGAAAATCGACTTTGCTTGCGTACATTGCTGACGAAAAGTACTGAAACGTCGTCTTCGAAAAATTAAGAATGACAATGCTGGAAAAGCTCTTACGTTATTTGGTACACAGACAGCTGAGTAGGACTGAACGTACTCAGACAGTTCTTCCTTCACTTATTCTGATAATCACTAAACTGGCACACAATATTTTTTAGCGCAACGCAATCTGACTTTCAATAATCCCTACAAAAGAATGGCCCTGACTAGCAATAACCTACACCTTTCATGAATCACTTACCTCACAAAAATCTTCGTTACACGAACTTCTGCAATACAGCGGACACCAATACTGCCAGCTGAATAAAAGATTCTAATCACTGAAGGCACTAACTACGGATAGGCATAGTTAGTAAATGAAACATTTTGGTAGAGAACAAACAATGTATTTACCTTGAAAGCGTTCACAAGTCATTATATATATATATATATATATATATATATATATATATATATATATATATATATATATATATATATCCCGTGTGGGGTTGTTGGTACCCCCATCGGGCGCCTCCCCGGGTGGCGGATAGGGGAAAGCTTCCTAGATACAGGTGGTACTGGGGAAATGAAATACCCAGGGCGGACCAAAAACCAAAAAACCCAGTGGTGTCTGTTCAGCATCTGGCGACCAGTGGTCAGCGTCTGTTCCTCTAGTTGAGGCGGCTGCACAAAATCTTCTCGAACTCAAAAATCGAGTCGTATACCTGTGGTCTCAACAGAGATCACCACAAAAACTAAAATTCAACTTGAACGCATGATGGAAAAGACGACCACAGAGTCACTACCCCAGGCACCAGTCGATAGACTGGATTCACCTGATCATCGGATTCTGGGGGATCAGGGAAACCATGCGGAGAAGAATCGGAGCTTCTCTAAAACTCCTCTCACTCTCAAAACGAAACGTAAAAATTTTATTGGTACAATTAGTGTGAACACCCTCACTAAAACAGGCAAATTAAAGCAACTTATCAACGCAATGGGAAAATTTAACCTGAAAATCACTGCACTGCAAGAGACAAGATTCACAGATGAAGGACACTTTAACACAGAGTATTACAGGATCTACAAGGGCAAACCTGCCATAAAAGTAAGAGAAAAACTACCAATTTTTGGAACAGGATTCGCCGTACACACTTCCGTACTCGACTCAGTTATTGACTTCTCGTCTCCCAATGAAAGAGTCTCCCTGTTATCAGTAAAATCAGCTAATAAAGCATACACTCTGATCAATGTGCACGCCCCCACAAATCGCCACAATAAAATCTACCGTGAAACAGTGTACAATTTCTGGGAAACACTACAAGAAACAACAAATAAAGTACCTAGGCACCATGTGAAAATCATAGTAGGCGATTTTAATGCACAATTAGGGAAGGAAAAAAAATTCAGAGATACCACTGGACCCCACAGCAAACACAAACGTACCAACAAGAATGGTGAAAACTAATCGACTTCTGCAGAAACTTTGGACTTAAAATAATGAGTACCCAGTTTCAAAAACCTGCACATAAATTAACCACATGGAGATCACTCAGTATTAGACAGGGTGAATACCAAATAGACCATGTCGCAATTTCCAAAGAAAACATAAAAGAAATTCAAAACATCAGAACCCGCAAAGGTGTCTTTGAATCAGATCATCATCTTCTCCAAATAAAAACAAAATTCCAACCCAACAGAATGCTAAAAAGGCCACCCAAAAGTACCAAACCAGATCCGGAATATCTGCAACTCAACAAAGAAAAAATCATCATGCAAATTAATCAGGAAAAATCAACAGACTGGGAGAAACTAACAGAAAATTCAGGAAGCCCTCAAATTAGGACAACCCCCTCGTAACAGGAAACATTGCTGGTGGAATGGAACCTGTGATGAGGCAGTCGACAACCGAATAACTGCGTGGAAAAAATTTAGCAGTCACAAAACTGAAGAAAACTGGGAGAACTTTCTTAAAACCCAAAAACAGACCTCTAAAATAATTAGAAAAGAAAAACGGGGATATGACAACAACAGACTCTCTGAAATCCAGCAGGATTTCATCAAAAAAATACAAGAAATTTTTATAAGACTTTCAGAGAAAACTTATAGGGATACCAAGCGCCTAGCTTGTGCTTCAAGAAACCCGATGGCTCTTTGGAAACCAATACGAAAAAAACTGCAAAATCTTAGCCCAATATTTCAGTTCCCTCCTCTACTGCGAACTAACCCAAGAAAAACTTGTTTTCTCTTCTCCAGTATTCACACACCCAGACTCACATGCCCCGGATCTTGAAGAAATTATGGAGAAAAATAACAAAGCACCAGGAGAAGATAGGATCATTGCTGAGTTCTGTAAACTAAACGATCGTATACTTATTCAGAAATTACACCATATAATGTCAGACGTATGGATAACGGAGCAGATACCAGAGGACTGGAAATGCGCTCTAATTCACCCGCTACACAAAAAGGGCGACAAGACAGACATGAACAATTACAGAGGAATTTCCCTGCTCCCAGTCGCTTACAAAATCCTTTCTAAAGCGCTTTTAAACAGGATAGAATCCCAAGCAGATACACTAATTGGTGAATACCAGGCCGGATTCAGAAAAGGACGCTCATGTGCGCAACAGATCTGGTGCTTAAAGACAATATTACAAATGAGGAAATGCAGAAACACAGTAGTTACATTCATCGACTTCAGGAAAGCATATGATTCAGTTGACTGTGGAACCCTGTTTAAAATCATGGAAGAATTTGGGATCGACCGAAAGACACGAAAAATCACAGAACATACACTTACAGGGACAACGGCCAAAGTGAAATTCATGGCCGAAGTATCAGAACCCTTCGAAATCAAATCTGGAGTCCGACAGGGGGACGGACTATCCCCAATCCTTTTCAATATTGTTCTAGAAAAGGTAATCAGGGAATGCGAACCTCACGTAAAGGGTATCCAAATTGGTATCAAGAAAGAGAACCGAAGTAAAGTCAAGTGCCTTGCTTTCGCTGATGATATTGCAATTAGCACCAATAACAGAACAGAAGCTATTCACGCAGTGGAAAAACTACATGAAATTTCACAAAAAACCGGACTACAGATATCTTATGAAAAAACCCAATACATGGAAAGGCAGCCAGAAAATAAATCCCCTTTAATAACAAAATATGGTAAAATTGCACAAGTCTGCCATTTTAAATACCTCGGTGAAACTATACAGTCCTCAGGATTAAACCGAATTGCCAATGAACAAAGAATCACCAAGCTCCAAAAGGCCTACAAGCTAACATGGACGCATTACAACAAGATGTGCATTTCGACAGACGCAAAATTAAGGCACTATACAACAGTGATTCTTCCAGAAGCAATCTATGCAGCTGAAACAATGGTGATTGATGGTCATTCAAAAATTAAGGAAATAGAAAAGTACGAAAGAAAAATTCTCAGGAAGATATACGGTCCAGTCAACAAAAATGGCATTTGGATGAAGAGACCACAAAACGAACATAGTAACAGATGAAATCAGAAAGCGCCGAGCCAAATTTTATACACACATCTACAGGATGGAAGACTCCAGAACAGCGAAGAAATTATTCAATATTATAACAAGGAGTAAATGTGGCACAGAATGGCTGAAAGAAGTCCAGAGGGATCTACAGTAGATCAACATAAAAAAATCTCGAAGATCGCACCGAGTAGCCGGCATAAAATCACAAGTGTGAAGTTTGGGGAAAGAACATCGCGTCAGCCTGGTAAAAAATGGACAGAGGAACAGAAAAAGGAGCATTCTGAGAGGATGAGGAGGTTTTGAGAAGCAAAGAAGAAAAACATCCGAAGATGAAATTATGAATTCAAGTTCAATCGTTATAATATATATATATATATATATATATATATATATATATATATATTGCCCAACACTACACAAGCGATTATTCCAACAATGAGTCCAACCAGCCACAGACTATACAGACCGCTACGTGGCGTCACTAACATAAAAACTTAAACAGCCTAGTGACAGTAGTCGTGTTCGGAACTGAATAGAAATTTTGGTAATAACTGTGATGGAGTAGTGGAACCAAGTCTCTCTTCATTTAGGCTACGTTTATGACATAGTTTGACTGTGCAAAAAAATAGAAATATTTTCAGAATTGACACAACCGTTCTTAAAACTAAAAAATCTGATTCATTACTATTTATGTAAAACTGATGGTACCCAATCGTACACCAGGCAAAAATACACTCCTGGAAATGGAAAAAAGAACACATTGACACCGGTGTGTCAGACCCACCATACTTGCTCCGGACACTGCGAGAGGGCTGTACAAGCAATGATCACACGCACGGCACAGCGGACACACCAGGAACCGCGGTGTTGGCCGTCGAATGGCGCTAGCTGCGCAGCATTTGTGCACCGCCGCCGTCAGTGTCAGCCAGTTTGCCGTGGCATACGGAGCTCCATCGCAGTCTTTAACACTGGTAGCATGCCGCGACAGCGTGGACGTGAACCGTATGTGCAGTTGACGGACTTTGAGCGAGGGCGTATAGTGGGCATGCGGGAGGCCGGGTGGACGTACCGCCGAAATGGCTCTGAGCACTATGGGACTCAACTGCTGAGGTCATCAGTCCCCTAGAACTTAGAACTACTTAAACCTAACTAACCTAAGGACATCACACACATCCATGCCCGAGGCAGGATTCGAACCTGCGACCGTAGCAGTCGCACGGTTCCGGACTGCGCGCCTAGAACCGCGAGACCACCGCGGCCGGCGTACCGCCGAATTGCTCAACACGTGGGGCGTGAGGTCTCCACAGTACATCGATGTTGTCGCCAGTGGTCGGCGGAAGGTGCACGTGCCCGTCGACCTGGGACCGGACCGCAGCGACGCACGGATGCACGCCAATACCGTAGGATCCTACGCAGTGCCGTAGGGGACCGCACCGCCACTTCCCAGCAAATTAGGGACACTGTTGCTCCTGGGGTATCGGCGAGGACCATTCGCAACCGTCTCCATGAAGCTGGGCTACGGTCCCGCACACCGTTAGGCCGTCTTCCGCTCACGCCCCAACATCGTGCAGACCGCCTCCAGTGGTGTCGCGACAGGCGTGAATGGAGTGACGAATGGAGACGTGTCGTCTTCAGCGATGAGAGTCGCTTCTGCCTTGGTGCCAATGACGATCGTATGCGTGTTTGGCGCCGTGCAGGTGAGCGCCACAATCAGGACTGCATACGACCGAGGCACACAGGGCCAACACCCGGCATCATGGTTTGGGGAGCGATCTCCTACACTGGCAGTACACCTCTGGTGAACCTCGAGGGGACACTGAATAGTGCACGGTACATCCAAACCGTCATCGAACCCATCGTTCTACCATTCCTAGACCGGCAAGGGAACTTGCTGTTCCAACAGGACAATGCACATCCGCATGTATCCCGTGCCACCCAACGTGCTCTAGAAGGTGTAAGTCAACTACCCTGGCCAGCAAGATCTCCGGATCTGTCCCCCATTGAGCATGTTTGGGACTGGATGAAGCGTCGTCTCACGCGGTCTGCACGTCCAGCACGAACGCTGGTCCAACTGAGGCGCCAGGTGGAAATGGCATGGCAAGCCGTTCCACAGGACTACATCCAGCATCTCTACGATGGTCTCCATGGGAGAATAGAAGCCTGCATTGCTGCGAAAGGTGGATATACACTGTACTAGTGCCGACATTGTGCATGCTCTGTTGCCTGTGTCTATGTGCCTGTGGTTCTGTCAGTGTGATCATGTGATGTATCTGACCCCAGGAATGTGTCAATAAAGTTTCCCCTTCCTGGGACAATGAATTCACGGTGTTCTTATTTCAATTTCAAGGAGTGTACAAATTAGGAAAATCAAATTCTTTCAGGTTCAATTGGTTCAAATGGCTCTGAGCACTATGGGACTTAAACAGCTGAGGTCATCAGTCCCCTAGAATGTAGAACTACTTAAACCTAACTAACCTAAGGACATCACATACATCCATGCCCGAGGCAGGATTCGAACCTGCGACCGTAGAGGTCGCGCGGTTCCAGACTGTAACGCCTAGAACCGCTCGGTCACTCCGGCCGGCTTCTTTCAGTATTTACTTAAAATTTACCCACTTATGGTGAAATGATTACGCATATTATATCAATTGCAGTGCCTTTGTAGTTTAGACGTACGATCCAATGTTCCTTCGGATATACATGCATGTCCGAAGGAAGAGGCATTGCAGGACTACAGCTGTTATAAAATACATGAAATTTATTCGCGGTTGCGAATAGGGACAACCATCAGCTGGATCATGGTACGACAACGATAATTTGTGCCGGATCGGGTATTTCCCTTTTATCGCGCTCTATGGCCTTAGCATTAGCCGATCCGAGCTCGCTTCCAGACCAAACCCAAACTCTCATATGTTGTCAACAACCTGAGAAGCTCATCTGCAGAAACCAGCACGGTTTTAGCAAACAGCGGTCGTGCGAGACACAGCTGGCTCTCTTTGTGCGTGACGTACAACAGGCTCTAGATACCGGCACCCAGGTTGATGCCATATTTGTCGACTTTCGAAAAGCGTTCGACTCAGTTCACTGTCGCTTGCTACAAAAAGTGCGCGCTTACGTTCTATCAGATGACATGTGCTGTTGGATAGATAGTTTTCTAACAGACAGAGCAGTATGGCGTCCTGAAAGTGGTGCCTTCAACAGAAACAAGCGTAATTTCATGTGTGCCCCAGGGCAGTGTAATAGGTCCGCTGCTTTTTACGATTTACATAAGCGATCTGGTCGATGGTATTGACAGCGGTATTAGACTGTTCGCCGTTGATGCTGTAGTCTACAGGAAAGTAATATCACACGAAAGTTGTCAACAAATCAGTGAGGGTTTGCAGAAAAAATGCGTGGTGTAATGACTGGCAGTTATCTCTCAATATTAGTAAGTGTAACCTACTGCGTATAACAAGGCGAAAATCCTCATTAATGTACGAGTACAAAAATAGTCCCCAATCTTTGGAAGCGGTAACAGCCGTCAAGTATCTAGGTCTGACTATTCGAAATGATCTCAAATAGAATGATCAGATTGCAGAAGTAACGGGCAAGGCCAACTAGATTGCGGTTAACTGGTAGAATCCTGAAGCGATGCAGTCCTTCAGTAAAGGAAATTGCTTACAATACGTTAGTTCGTCCAGTCTTAGAGTACTGTTCGTCTGTATGGGACCCTTACCAGTTGCGTCTGATTCAAGAGATTGTGGAGGTCCAAAGAAGAGCGGCAAGATTCGGAACTGGTACATTTAGCCATCGCGAAAGCGTTACAAATCTCATAGAAAGTTTGAAGTGGGACACACTTGCAGATAGACGATGCGCTAAACGGAAGGGGTGCTCACTAAATTCCGTAATCCGATCTTCGCCGAGGATGTGGAGCATATATTTTTACCACCAACTTTCAAATCGCGCAATGATCACCACTCAAAGATAAGGGAAGTTAGAGCTCGTACTGAGGCGTTCAGACAGTCGTTTTTCCCTCGCGTGGTCCACGAGTTGAACAGAGTGGGGGAAATATGACTTCTGCGCGAACTTTGCCCTCCGCCACACAGCGATTGGTGGCTAGCGGAGAATATATGTAGATGTAGATCCGTTATGTATAATTACGTAGAGTGGAGACATTTTAATTGAAAATCGCTTGCCCGGTGCCGGTAGACAAATAAGATAGTGAGGTGCCTGTGCAGTTCAGAAGTTCGCAACTGCGAATGAAATTCATGTATTTCAAAACGGCTGTAGTTGCGGCAGTGTTTGTTCCTTCAGACATACATGCTTGTCCGAAGGAACGGTGCATCGTGTTCCTGAACTACACAGACACTGCAGTATCGTATTTATCTGCCGACACCGGGCAAGAAACTTTCAATTGAAATACACTCCTGGAAATGGAAAAAAGAACACATAGACACCGGTGTGTCAGACCCACCATACTTGCTCCGGACACTGCGAGAGGGCTGTACAAGCAATGATCACACGCACGGCACAGCGGACACACCAGGAACCGCGGTGTTGGCCGTCGAATGGCGCTAGCTGCGCAGCATTTGTGCACCGCCGCCGTCAGTGTCAGCCAGCTTGCCGTGGCATACGGAGCTCCATCGGAGTCTTTAACACTGGTAGCATGCCGCGACAGCGTGGACGTGAACCGTATGTGCAGTTGACGGACTTTGAGCGAGTGAGTATAGTGGGCATGCGGGAGGCCGGGTGGACGTACCGCCGAATTGCTCAACACGTGGGGCGTGAGGTCTCCACACTACATCGATGTTGTCGCCAGTGGTCGGCGGAAGATGCACGTGCCCGTCGACCTGGGACCGGACCGCAGCGACGCACGGATGCACGCCAAGACCGTATGATCCTACGCAGTGCCGTAGGGGACCGCACCGCCACTTCCCAGCAAATTAGGGACACTGTTGCTCCTGGGGTATCGGCGAGGACCATTCGCAACCGTCTCCATGAAGCTGGGCTACAGTCCCGCACACCGTTAGGCCGTCTTCCGCTCACGCCCCAACATCGTGCAGCCCGCCTCCAGTGGTGTCGCGACAGGCGTGAATGGAGGGACGAATGGAGACGTGTCGTCTTCAGCGATGAGAGTCGCTTCTGCCTTGGTGCCAATGATGATCGTATGCGTGTTTAGCGCCGTGCAGGTGAGCGTCACAATCAGGACTGCATACGACCGAGGCACACAGGGCCAACACCCGGTATCATGGTGTGGGGAGCGATCTCCTACACTGGCCGTACACCTCTGGTGATCGTCGAGGGGACACTGAATAGTGCACGGTACATCCAAACCGTCATCGAACCCATCGTTCTACCATTCCTAGAATGGCAAGGGAACTTGCTGTTCCAACAGGACAATGCACGTCCGCATGTATCCCGTGCCACCCAATGTGCTCTAGAAGGTGTAAGTCAACTATCCTGGCCAGCAAGATCTCCGGATCTGTCCGCCATTGAGCATGTTTGGGACTGGATGAAGCGTCGTCTCACGTGGTCTGCCTGTCCAGCACGAACGCTGGTCCAACTGAGGCGCCAGGTGGAAATGGCATGGCAAGCCGTTCCACAGGACTACATCCAGCATCTCTACGATGGTCTCCATGGGAGAATAGAAGCCTGCATTGCTGCGAAAGGTGGATATACACTGTACTAGTGCCGACATTGTGCATGCTCTGTTGCCTGTGTCTATGTGCCTGTGGTTCTGTCAGTGTGATCATGTGATGTATCTGACCCCAGGAATGTGTCAATAAAGTTTCCCCTTCCTGGGACAATGAATTCACGGTGTTCTTATTTCAATTTCCAGGAGTGTATATGAAGATGGCATCTGTATTTTCGGACATGTCCGAAAGATCAGATGCTATTGGTGACCGTGCAGCGCTCTAGAATGAAATTACAACATCAATACCATTAGCAGCTGATGGGCGTTGATATACATCAACGGGGACAGTTGAAAATGTGTGCCCCGACCGGGACTCTAATCCGGGATCTCCTGCTTACATGACAGACGCTCTATCCATCTTTTTTTTTTTATCGTTGTGTTTGGTCGTTGCGGACGTCACATGCCATCCGTCCAAATTCGTTTGTTGATGCTTCCACTCAGTTTTTATTACAGAGACCAGTCAGCTCTCTGACCGAACACGCTGAGCTACCGTGCCAGCTGATCCATCTGAGCCACCGAGGCCACAGAAGATAGCGCGACTGCAGGGATTTATCGCCGGCACGCATCCGCACTGAAGAAGGTCATCAACCGGTTTGCTGTCTGAAAGAACTGGCTAACCGGCTGATGACCGTCTTCAATGCAGATGCACACGATTTGCCCAAACTCCTACGGGACTCGGTGGATTGTCTGCCACGAGTAATGGGTATAATGGCAGGGGCACTGCGAATGTAGTGTGTGGATTATAAGTTGAGAATATGAGTGTCATGGGGAGCGTGCCGGCGATAAATCCCTGCACTCGCGCTGTCCTCAATGCACTCGGTAGCTCACGTGGATACAGCGTCTGCCATGTTAGCAGGAGATCCCGGATTAGAGTCCCAGTCGGGGCACACATTTTCAGCTGTCCTCGTTGATGTATATCAACGCCCGTCAGCAGCTAATGGTATTTATTAAACTGTAATTTCATTCAATTAAAATGTCTCCCCTGTACAGGAAGAAACATAATGGACATACGAGTGCAGACTGAAGACACACGGTTGATAACTCATCGGATTTTTGGGTCTGTACGTGAAGCGTGCTCAGATAGCGTAATGCTATGCGAACGCTCCTGATAAGCGGGAATATCGGGTTCGAGTCCCGTCTGATACAAATTTTCATTGTTTCATTCCATTATACAGCTGGTGGTTGTCCATATTCAAAACTGCGAATACATTTCATGCACTAGTAAATGGCAACTCCAAAATGTAAACAAACTCTGTCACCATGGAGACATCAAATTCAAACATCCGTTCCATCAACGAGGTACACACTATTGACTCCTGAGTGGCCAAAGCCGGCCAAGATAATTGCGAACGCTAAAGTGGGACCATATTCAGTACAGACGCAACATTATGGCATACAATTTTTTAAATAAACACGCTGAGAAGCTCACACACAGATAAGAGATCACCTTCCCAAACACTCGAAACTTACATGTACACTTCCATGAGATCCCTCCTTATATCGTGTCGGACCTCCTTTTCTCCGGCGTAGTTCAGCAACCCGACGTGGAATTGACTCAACAAGTCGCTGGAAGTCCCATGCAGTAATACTGAGGTATGCTACCTCTATAGTCGACAATAACTACGAAATGTTGTCGATGTAGGATTGTATTCAAGAAATGACCTCTCGATTACGTCCCATAAATGTCCGATGAGATTCACGTGGGGCGAGTTGATAGCCAAATTATTAGCTCGAACTGTCCACAATGTTCTTCAAACCAGTCGGAAAGGAAACTGTGGCCCAGTGATATGGTGCATCGTTCTTTGCGAATGTGAAGACTAAGACGGCTGCAAATGTGCTCCAAGTAGCCAAACTGTTGTGTACATAGTTCGGCGTAGTCAGCGCGTACACAACTTTCCCACTAGAGCGCGCCCCGCTAAGCACAACAGCGCAGGCGCACCGCTCGTCCGTCTCCGCACTACGAGATGGCGCTGCCATAAAGACGGACCAAATTCTGCTTCCGCTGATCTGCATATTAATATGTAACGCAGCCAATGAGATTGCTGCTAACGTAGAACGTTTTCTCCTCGCAGATCAGACTCGCGCAGTGATACCTGAAGGCGCGAGTATTATAATGAGTGTACAGACCTCCGATCAGTCAGTCTGCATTAGACTGCATCAGTCTGCACCAGTCTGTACCGGTCTATAGTCAAGTTTCAGTTTGCACCTAATAAGATTACCATATTCCTGTACATAGCAATGAAGATAAATGAATAGACACTTTGTCAAGTATCAGAGATGTGTGAGAATAAGATTAACGTACCAAGACCAAAGGAACTTCAGATTGTCAGTTGTGAACAGCATGCAGAATCAAGTTACGTAATATCTATGATTTTTATTATTTTAATAAATGTGTGTGAAAATTAATCAAGTTCTGTTTGAAGTTGGTCACCATCAATCTGCTACTCTAAGCGTGCAAGTGGCATTTCTATCGTCTGACCTAACGGCAGAAGATAAACACGCTACGATAAGACCACGAGACATCTTGCTGACACTCGCCTACTTCGTTAGAGCGACAAGTCAAATAATCTGATGGTGTGTGTGCCGAAGGTCTTACAGTACGCACACCACACGAACATAAGAATTTCCCGTCAGTGATCCGTTCAGTTCCACCAGAGGACTCACCACATTACTTGTAAACAGAGCTCACACCATTACGGAGCCACTACCAGCTTGCACAGTGCCTTATTGACAACTTAGATCCACGGCTTCGTCGGGTCTGCGCCACACCCGAGCCCTACCATCAGATCTCATCATCTGAAATAGGGACTCACCTGACGACGCCACGGTTCTCCAGTTGTCTATGGTCCAACCGATACGGTCAGGAGCCCAGGAGAGGCCCCGCACCTGTCGTCTGCTGACATAGCCCATTGACGCAAAAATTGCTACAATGCCCTAACGAATAGGTCTGTCGTACTTCCCGTATTGCTTGTCTGTTAGCACTGACAATACTATGCAAACACCACTGCTCTCTGTCGTTAAGTGAAGGCCGCCAGCTGCTGCGTTGTTCCCGAGGTGAGAGTTAATGTCTGAAAGTTCTTACTCTCGGCACACTCTTAATACTGTGGATCTTGGACTACTGAATTCCCTAACGATTTCCAAAACGGAATGTCCCTTGCGTCTAGCTCCAACTACCATTGCAAGTTCAAAGTGTGTTAATTCACGTTGTTCGGCCTTAATGAGGTCGGATATCTTTTCACATGAATCACCTGAGTACAAATGACAGCTCCACCAATGCACTGACCTTTTACATCT
The DNA here is from genome assembly GCF_023897955.1 of Schistocerca gregaria. Classification (NCBI taxonomy): domain Eukaryota; kingdom Metazoa; phylum Arthropoda; class Insecta; order Orthoptera; family Acrididae; genus Schistocerca; species Schistocerca gregaria. The sequence goes on from NC_064920.1 coordinate 163,101,741, forward strand.
TGTGTACGCGATACCATCGCCATCTGTATATGTGCATACCACTATCCCACGACTTCTGTCAGCCCAGTGAACTGAATTTGACAGTAAAGAATACACGCATCGAAAATCGTGTATATGGTTCGAGAAAATAAGACATTCGTAGATTTTAAACTATTATATATGAGAACTAAAAAAAAAAAAACTTAACTCCTCCCGCACAGGCCATAAAGGCCCATAGGTACCGACTGGCCGCCGTGTCATCCTCGGCCGACAGGCGTCCCTAGATACGGGTATGGAGGGGCCGTGTGTCAGTTTGAAACGTCCCCTTAGAAAAATTATACATAACTGTGCTTAAACTGACACACAATATTTTTAGCGCAACGTATGGGTTTGAAAGATACTGATTCTTATGTAACATGTCTTCGAAATATTTGACAAGACTGGAAAATTCAGATTGTTCGGAATGTTTCATTATTATGATGCTATGTTTTACTCGGTCTTGTGTAGCTTGAGACCAATATGCTCAGAGGAAGGCATGATAAAATTCTCCGTCACTGTGACAATCGTGAATGACCGATCGCACTCTTACAGCTGGTTCATTCACCAAGCAGCCACACATAAATTTTAATCTGTGCTCTATTGACCAGTTGGGAGGAAAACAACGAGAGAATTGATGGAGCTACGCTTGTGGATGAATGTCGTTGCCAGAATTCTTAAATGTTTTGAATTTACGTGCAGTAATGAACAGCTTATAGTCAAAATCATCGTGTCGGCGAGTAGCATATCGGTCATTGTTACGTCGTGTCGGCGGTTCCATCTCAAAATTCGGTGCACCTTGCCAATTTCTTTCATGATTTTCGAAATGCCTTGTGTTATTATTTTGTGGCTTTTCCGTATTTCTAAGTTCCTCTTCCCGTGTTGGAGCGCGAGTGTCCTCCGAAATATGTAATTTTTGTATTACCTGCGTCAACTGATCTTGTACTTCCCGGATTTCTCTTTTGTATTGTGTGTTAATTTGATTCAGATTTTGTTTGAATTTCTTAATTTGTTCATACTCTTCTGTGTCAGTGATGGCTACAGGTATTGTGTCATTCAGACCATCATCTACCTTTGCAGATAAATTAGTGAACTGATCCGAAAGTTCAGCTACTTTCCCCGATAGTGAACACATTTCCTCAGTGTGTTTTTCTGAACCAAGTTTCAGAGTGTCCATTTGTGTTGAAATCGAATCTACTGTGTCCTTTAAGTTTTCCTGAGTTTCTGCAAGTTGCGTAACTGAATTGGTGGATGCAACTGAGTCCATTTTAGCTTGCAAGGTGTGATTTTCACGAACAATAGTTTGCAGTTCTTTTATGGCTGCTTCTTGATTCTGTATTCAATTTTATGTAACTCAGTAGTTAAATCTTCACGTGTTTGTTCAAGTGTGGTGTCTAATGTCCGAAGATTCTGTTCCACTGTGTCTAACTGTTGCTGTGTTTGTCTCTGGTGCTGTTCCATTGTGTCTAACTTTTGAAGTTTCTGCTGTGTTTGTCTCTGATTTTGTTCCATTGTGTCTAACTTCTGAAGATTTAGTTCCATTGTGTCTAACTGTTGCTGTGTTTGTCTCTGATTTTGTTTCATTTGTTGCATTAATTGCAATAATAATGTATTAGTGTCTGGAATCTGTTACTCTATGTTTTTCGGCAGTGCATTTGCACCGGCAACATTCACATTTTGACAAGCAGAAAATGTGTCTTGACTTATTTGAGAAAACGGTGAGGACGCAAAACCTGAATGTACAGTATTTGCAAGATTGTGTCCTGTCATTTCGGATTCCTGACGCGAGCTGTTGCCGACCGATCGATCGATAATGCTTCCCTGTTCACTAATTGTTTCACTGCCTACACCATTATTTGCAGCCCGCTCCGTTTCCCTATGCACTATTACCAAATTACTACTTTGAACATTAGTTAATTCATTACATGGTGGCGCTAACACACTGCTTTCGTCTTCACTGTCATTTCTCAGTTTACTTTGGAGCCTAGTATTACGTTTTTCACACGCCATTATTGTCACAATATTTCACACGACAACACAGAAAAACACAATTTGAAGAGCAAAAACAAGAGAACACATTAACAAAGCAAATAATATCTAGTTAATTGCAAGTGCAGCTGCGAAATACTTGGTGCAAATCTACATGCATGCCACAACTGTTTTACTGTACAACAATGAAAGACTGCAACTACAAAGGAGATTCTCTCTACAATTACGCGCGAGCAATAAACAAAATCTACACTAATTACACAAACTACAAGAAAAAAATCAGAAGATTCCAGTGAGGTATCCTCGGCTAGGGGTCGACATATGAAACGGCCCCTTAGAAAAATTATACATAACTGTGCTTAAACTGACACACAATATTTTTAGTGCAACGCAATGTGACTTTCAAAAACCCCTACAAAAGAATGGCCCTGACTAACATTAACCATACCTTTCACAAATCACTTACCTAACCAAAAATCTTCGTTACTCGAACTACTGCCAGCTGAATAAAAGATTCAAACTACGGAAGGCACTAACTACTGATAGGCATAGTTAGCGAATGAAATATTTTAATAGAGAACAAACAATGTATTTACCTTAATAGTCATAATATATATAGCAGTTCATGACATCCAGTCTTACAAATTTCAAAACTCCGCCATCTCTCTCCCCATATCCACCAATGCTGGCGGCTCACCTCCAACTGCGCAACGCTACGCGCTGTTAACATCCAGCTTCCGCTGCCCAACACTACAATGGCGAGTATTACAACAATGCCAACCAGCCACTGACTGCACAGAGCACAGCCAGTGAGTTTTCATACAAAGCGCTATGTGGCGTTACCAATAAAAAAAACCTAAACAGCCTACTCACAAGTTTCCGCGACCGGAGACGCTACTTCTCAATCAAGTAGCTCCTCAGTTTGCCTCACAAGAGCTGAGTGCACCACGTTTGCCAACAGCGTTCGGCAGACCGGATGGTCACACATCCAAGTGCTAGCCCAGCCCGACAGCACTTAACTTCGGTGATCTGACGAGAACCTGTGCTACCACTGGGGCAAGGGCGTTGGCATTTATATATGCGAACACCACTCAGTAATTATGTACCGTTAAACGTGCATACACTTTGCTTGTAGACATGCTCGCATTCTTACAGTTACGGGTATGCAAAAGCATTAAACGGAGCAAGCAGCCTACTGCTTGCGGCAATAATTAATATTTCGAAACAGAGATTAATTCGAAGGAAACACGATGTACTGTTTATAAATTGTGACCGTAATATCCGGAAGGAGAGTTCTGTCATTTAGATGTTGCACATGGGCGGCGGAACCTCACATTCTTAGGCTCCTGAGCAATCACGCCGCACAATTTCGGTTCCGTAAGTCTTTAATGATCACTGTTAAAGAAGAACCACTTATATACGATTGCAGGCTTTCTCGGCGTATTTCAGCTATGAAATCTTCACGGGTTATCAGCCGAGTAGCGTCGTCTTCTAGTCGCAACGCTTCAGTGGACTGCGTACCCATCATCTTCAGGCGAATCTCTAATCTTACCATCATTGTAGTTACGAAAATTGTAGGTTGACGGCAGTAAAATCGTTCTACAGTCAGCTTCAAATGTCGGTTCTCTAAAATTTCTCAATAAAGCTTCTCAAAAAGAACGTCGCCTTCCCTCCAGCGATTCACTTCGCCTGCAGATGTTGGATACGCAGTCCATTGAAACGTTGCGACTAGAAGTCGACGCCACTCGGCTGATAACCCGTGAAGAACCACTTCGTTTTGGTGCATTTAGTTAAATGGGTTTTCTCGTTCAAAAATCTGAACTTATGAACTCCGTTTCCAGATCTTTCTTTACAAAGGAAAATCCAGGTGTACTACATCTATATCTGCATGCACACTGCGCAGGCCACCGTAGTATCGGTGGAGAGGGGTACCCTGCTCCACTACAAGCCACTTGGTTTCCTGTTCCACTCGCAGGCAGAACGAGGGAAAAACGACTATCTATATGCGTCCTTAAGAGCCCTACCTCTCTAATCTTACTATCATGGTCCTTACGCAAATTGTACTTTGGCGGCAGTAAAATCGTTCTACAGTCAGCTTCAAATCTCGGTTCTCTAAAATTTCTCAATAGTGCTCCTCGAAAAGAAAGTCGCCTTCCCTCCAGTGATTCAATTTTGACCTCCCGCAGCATGTCTGCAATACTTGAGTGATGTTCGAACCTACCGGTAACAAATATAGCAGCCCACCTCTGAACTGCCTTGGTCTCTTCCTTTAACCCAGCCGCGCGGGGTAACCGCACGGTCTAGAGCGCCTTGTCACGGCCCGTGGAGGTTCGAGTTCTTGTCCTTAGCGTAAGTTAGATTAAGTAGTGCGTAAGCTTAGGGATCGATGACCTCAGCAGTTTCGTCCCACAAGACCTTACCACCACCACCACCTTTAATCCAACCTGGTGCCGAGCCCATACACTCGAAAAGTACTTGACAATGAATCGCAATAGCGTTCTATAAGCGGCCTCCTTTACAAATGAACCACACCTGCCTGAACTTCACCCAATAAACCAAAGTCGTCCATTCGCCTTTCCTACTACCTTCCTTGTATGCCTATTTCATTTCGGGTTGCTTTGCAACATTACATGTTTAATCGACGTGACTAAATCAGCAGTACACTACTAATGCTGTACTCGAACATCATGGATTCGTTTTTCCTATTCATCCGCATCAACTTACATTATTCTACATTTAGAGCTAGCTGCTACTCATCAACCAACCAGTAGTTTTGTCTAAGTCAACTTATATCCTACTATAGTAACTCAACACCGATACCTTACCGAACACCAAAGATTGCTGCACACCCTGTCCGCCAAATCATTTACGTATGCAGAAAATAATAGCCGTCTTATCACACTTCCCTGTGGCACTCCTCACGATATCCTTGTCTCTGACGAACACTCTCCATCGAAGACAACATACTGGGTTCTGATTAATTAAGAAGTCTCCGAACCACTCACGCACCAGGGAACGTTTGTCCTATTCTTGTACCTGCGTTAACAGTCGGCAGTGGGGCACCGTGCCAATGCTTTACGGAAATATAAGAATATTGAATTCGCCAGATGCCCTTCATGTGGGAAAATGGCAAGCTGATTTTGACAGGAGCGATGCTCTCTATAACCGTACTGATTCATGGACAGAAGCTTTTCCCTCTCAAGGAAATGTATTATATTCGAACTGAGAATATGTTCAAGGATTCTGAATCAGATCGACGTGAAAGATACTTGTCAGTAAGTTTTGCAGATCGGTTCTGTAACCCTTCTTATGCACGGTGAGTCACTAACTATTGCCACCTAGAATAACTCCGAAAGTATGAGAGTAGCTGGAAAGTTGGTGGGCCAAAAGCTGCATGGGACAACGGGGCCCATAGTAAAACGTTGTTTTTTTGTTGCTAGGTGGGGCCGCGTCAGGTATATGAAATTCAACTTTGATTTTTTTTAATGGGATGCTATAGATGCTATAGTTTGGTACCTTTTTCTGCGTTACCGATTTCTTAAATGAGAAGTTTAAAACTTCCGGCTTTACTTCTGCTACGTTCTAGTGCCACATCAGATTGGTCAACGAGCGAGTGGACAAAATCCTTACACCCGGTTAATGATTTTGCGTAGAGCAAGAATATTCTCGGATTATTCGCAAGACGGTAGTAGTTGTTGCATGCTTCGCACATCGATCTTTTCAAAGACGCGCTAATCGCTACTGACTTTTACCTGTCATCATTTCAACGTTCTCTTTTGAACCGATAGTGAACAACTTTTTCTTATTCAGCATTTTTCGAATTATCACAGTGGGTCTTTTCCGTTCTTAATCCACTTACTCGGTGCGTAGTTTTTCAAACCTGTTGAATCTTAGCCCATATTTTTTATACGTCCATCATTCTGGAACTAAATGATGTCGATTCATTGTATAAGTGAGATGTTAACAACTGTATGTCTGCTTTTTCTAGCAAAAGTAATCTCCAGGCCTTTCTGCCCATTTTAACTCGCACTCCACGGGAAAGATGAATGATGTAGATATTCATGTCAGTAGTAGTCAAAGAAGATTAAATCGCTAAAAATGAACAAGGCTCCAGAGTCCGATGGAATCCTTATCACATTGTTCACAGAATTTCCTACTGAGCCGTGGCCGGTTCTTAGAAGAAAACGCAGATTATAGCCATCTAGAAGAAGGGTAGTAGATGTGATACACAAAATTACCGGGTAACACACTTAGAACATCTCCTGTGTTTAAATGTAATGCGATGTCTCGAATAGAATGACCTCATCCATGCCAACCGTAAAGAATTCCGGAAACATCGACTATGTGACACCTAACTCGCCCTTAATTCAAGTGATATAAATCCATATATCAGGTTAGTCAGGTAGATGCCACATTTTTTTTATTTCAGAAAAAGCATTTGACACACTGTCACATCTACGCTTATTATTGATAGTACGATAGTACAGGGTATCAAGCGAGATTTATGACCGGACTGAGGACTTTTTCTAGGCAGGACGCAGTGTATCGTCTTGGACGGAGAATCATCGACAGATATAGAAGTGCCTTCAGGTGTATCCTAGGGAAGTGCGTTGAGGCCGTTGCTACCCATCCTGTTTATTAATGGTTTTGAAGACAATGTTAGTAGTAACCCCAGACTTTTAGCAGATGATGCAGTTATCCAAAATAAACTGAAGTGTGAAAAAAAGCTGCATAAATATTCAGCCAGATCTTCGTGAGAGTGCTTTAATTGCCCATATACGTAAAATTTTAAGTATCACAAAAAGAAAAAAAACCATTGTGTCCTATGAGTGCAATATCAACAAGTCACAACTGGAATCAATTCTACAAATACCGGGTTCCAACATTTTATAGTTACATGAAATTAAACGACCACACAGGCTCAGTTACATGTACAGTGGGTGACACACATCGGTTTATTAGTAAAATACTAGACAAATGCAGTCTACAACAGTGATTAAGCAATCACTGTTGCAAACTGCATTTGTCTAGTAATAAACGAACATTGGCAATAGGTTTCAAAAATATAATATAATCCTGCAGTTTTGCTACCTTTTTAAGATTCAATGTAAAACACTAAAATGATTCAACGTAAGGCCGGTCGCTGTGACCGAGCGGTTCTAGGCGCTTCAGTCCAGAAGCGCGCTGTTGCTACGGTCGCAGGTTCGAATCCTGCCTCGAACATGGATGTGTGTGATGTCCTTAGGTTGGTTAGGTTTAAGTAGTTCTAAGTCTAGGGGACTGATGACGTCAGATGCTAAGTCGCATAGTACTTAGAGCCATTTTTTTTAATTCAATGTATCACCTAAGGCTTTGATGTCTGGGGTTATAGATGTTGCAACTGATGCAGTGTACAGTGTTTCGTACAGTATAGATGAAGATACATATGCACAAATCGTGTAGAATATCAAACAGCAAAATATATTGATTTTTCTACATTAATGGACCATTTTGCAGACAGAAAAACGAGGAAAAATACCATTAAGTAAGACCAGAATTTAGGTCACCAATAACACACATTTCATTAGCATGAAACATTTCCAGTATCCTCTCGTGATCAGATTTATTTCTGTTATGAATCTAACAATCATGTTGGTGCCGGAGACAACAAAAAGACGTCGGTCCACTCTGAAAGAATATGGAGTGGCAAATCCTAATTGACAACAGCTTGTGGGACATACCTTCCTGTTCACAGTAGGTGGCAGTTTAGAGGGATGCGGATCACTACGTTGCTACTGACCTACATGATAGTGTTCGTTCCCGCAGGCCAACCACACTTCATCAACCTGTCAAACCTATCTGAGCTTACTTCCTGCGCAGTTATCAGTACCGTGTATTCAAAAACATGATTCTTAGTAATTAAGTTTTCAACACAACCACACTTAGGGAACTCAAATATAAGTACGAATGAAGACATTCTAATTCTAGTAGCAGTGAAGTATGTTGTGGAAGCCCAGTGCCCTCAGAACAAGTGGTTGCATATTCGTAATTACATCGAAACAAAACCAGAGATGGTGCTTGTCGGAATTCACAGAAATTGCCCAAATGCGACTGTGCCAACACCAGTGGTAGAAAGGCCTCGCACAAATCTTCACTCGCGTAAGAGTTTGTTTCATAAATGTCACAACCATCTAATCTTTCTTGGGAAAGATGGAATTTATGTTCGTTGCAACACGAGAGGTACCACACACCGCCAGGATAGTTTGGAAAGGCGAAATAGTTCAAAAAATGGTTCAAATGGCTCTAAGCACTATGGGACTTAACATCTGAGGTCATCTGTCCCCTAGACTTCTTAAACCTAACTAACCTAAGGACATCACACACATCCATGCCCGAGTCAGGATTCGAACCTGCAACCGTAGCTGCAGCGTGGTTCCGGACTGAAACGCCTAGAACCGCTCGGCCAAAGCGGCCGGTGCCTTCGTGTCTGAGTAAATAATAGCTGCAGGAAAACATGTTAAAAGGTTTCTCATGTCAGCAGCCATATAACCTGTGCCAGTATCCTAGGTCAGCCATATTGGATTCTGATGTCATAAAGCTAGTAGCAGTGTCCTAGGTCTGCCATCTGGGATTCTGTATTTAGCATTAGTGACTTACTTCAGTCAGCAGAGCAATACACCATCTTGGATTTCCTGCCAATTTGTAGTTACGGCAACTGCTCTGCTTCTAGAGGGACATCACAGGAGTGGGGTCAAACCTGTAGTACATTTGGGCTATTTTGAATTTCCCAACATTTTATACAAAAGGCAATTGATCCACGGCACAGGGAAGGGTGGAGGGGCAGAACCTTGCAACATTATCTAATGTTATTTATATCATAGGGGGAGGGAGGAGGGGAATCTGGCAACAATGCCTTTGGTGCCAGAACTTGCATAGTCTACCTATTTACAAACTGTTTTGAACATTAGACCACAATTTAATTTGTGAACTGTCTCTTATTTACTAATTCGGAATCGTATCATAGTTTCACTGGCTGAATATATATTAAGTATTACATAGTTCAATTTTGCAAATACACACCCCAGTGACATTAATATGACCACCTGTCAAAGGGTACGTGCAGGAGGAGAATCAGTAAGGTTCTGTAAGGAGCCGACAAGGATATGAAGCCACGCTAACTGCGCCAGGTATCTCACTTGAGGATCCATGCCGCGAACAACACAATCGAGGTGGTCTCAGATCCTCGATTGGGTTTGAATCCAGATTTGGAGGTCAGGGGAGTACCGTAAAGTAATCATGTGTTCTTCGAACGATGCACGAACACTGTGAGCTGTGGGACACGTTGCATTATCCAGCTGGTAGATGCCATCGTGCCGAGGAATAACAGATTGCTTGTAGGAGCGGATATGGTCCACAATGATAGGTGTGTACTTGTGTTAATCTATTGTGCTTTCCAGAATGACAAGATCAGTCAGGGAACTACACGAGAACAGTCAACCAGGGAACGACACGAAAACAGTCCCCAGACCATGATGCTCCCTCCTTCGGTCTGGGCCCATCCGACGATTGTTGCAGACATGTCAACGGCCATCTGCTTCGAAAATGTAGATGACGACCAAAATGCTATCTCCAGACGTTTTACTCAAAAATCAGTTAATTTTTATCGATGTATCACTGAAAGTAGATGACAAAAGGTTGCCGATAACAAGGGACATTACATCATCGATTAAAAATAGAAACTTGCTAACAATTTATCAGTTTCAATTTAATGTAAAAAAACGACATTACTTTCCGGTCCCCCTAATACTATTGCAAGCGTATACTTTCCATTAAGATGTTGATAAGCTGTAGGAGATCTTAAGCTGGCTCTGGTAGTGTAGTCCACAATTCACCCACACATCGTTGTAACTGGCTCATGATCGGAAGTGAAGACGTTGCTTCTAACGAATCAGTTGCTTCACAGCTAAGCAGCTTTGTAAACCTTTTAGAGAGCTTCAGTAAATCAGTCTATCTGTCTTAAGAGAGATTTCAACTTCAGGCTCCATTCTTTTCTGATCATCGTCCTTAGTCTGTCTTTTCGGCCATTTCCAATGCCATCAATCGTTACAGTTATCTTCGTACCTCTTGCTCTTATTCCTGTGACGCTCGCCTAGATAACTGTCTGTTGCTGACAATTCCTACGCAGCCAATATTTTTTCCTCTTACTAATAACTTGCAATAATCTTCGCCAAACGTCGCCCGCCATAGGGCCCGACAGCCACTGGGGTGCGATTTCTTTTCATAGCAGGACCGCTTTTATTGTTATTCAAGCCGTTTAGTGGGAACCACCCAATATCTGCGTGTAGTAATTTAGGAAGAACACGGAAACCTAAAGAAGGATGGTCGGACGACGATAGCAGCTTCCAGTCTCCTGAATACAAAGTCAGCGTGCTTAAAGCTGCGCAGCCGCATTAGTTTGATTGGTTTGTGGTGGTTGAAGGGACCAGACTACAAAGGCCATCGGTCCCTAGCATTAGGCTTATCTCTAGTCCACAATACTGTGTCGATTATGTATTACGTAATAATGTAAGAAGAGGTAACTCTACAGTGTTGATTCTTTTCTTAACACCGATAAAAGCGAATGCTACACACCCTATACACATCTTGTTTCGTAATGTAGCACTACACGCACTGTCAACTAAACTCAATACCAGTACTCGCTTGGTGCAGTCACTCGTAACGTCCTCAATGGTTTGAACAGTGGATGCTTCTGTTGTATATAGAGAAGTTGCAACGCCAGAAGTCTTTAGCGAGTTGCAGGAAGAGATTAGAGAATCAACACGTGATTGACAGTTGCCCCACAGTACCTCAGTATAAAGAAATATAATAATGAGTGATCAAAATAAATGACGCATATTGCTGAAACTATAATACTGAACGTTGTAATCCAAAAAATACGTTGCGATGGCAACGGACTGGTTTCTTTGTAATGTAGCTGTAGCGGAAACAGTCCATGTTTCGACGATGAGTGGGTAGCATGTTCAGTCTACGCTCTTGTCACCTGTAAACATTGTCGGCCGTTGTGGCCGAGTGGTTCTAGGCGCTTCAGTCTGGAACCGTGAGACCGCAACAGTCGAAGGTCGAACCCTGCCTCGGGCATTGTTGTGTGTGATGTCCTTAGGTTAGTTAGGTTTAAATAGTACTAAGTTCTAGGGGACTGATGACCTCAGATGTTAAGTCCCATAGGTCCCAGAGCCATTTGAACCATTTGTAAACATGGTTGTACTTCTGCTGTGTGTCATTACGAGGGTTGTGCTGCTTCAGGATATGTCGGACAAGAATAACGTACGACCAGAGGCTCTATATAGTCTCCGCATCGTAGCAGGGATTGAGACATAGACGTGGCAGCTAATAACTCTGTGTATCGGAGTGAGGTCTCTATAATATGCAACAAGTTTCCAGCGATAGGATCTGTTGTGTGCGTACTGTAAGACCTTCGGTACACACGCCATTACATTATTTGACTTGTCGCTCTAAAGAAGTAGGCGAGTGTCAGCAATATGTCTCGTGGTCTTATCGTGGCGTGTTTGTCTTGTGCCGTCAGGTCAGACGATAGAAATGCCACTTGCACGCTTAGAGTAGCAGATTGACGGTGACCATCTTTAAACAGAACTTGATTAATTTTCACACACATTTAAAAAAGTAATAAAAATCATAAACCTTACTTAACTTGATTCTGGATTCTATTTACAATTGACAATCTGAAGTTCCTTTGGTCTTGGTACGTTAATCAAGTATCAGAACTTGACAAAGTGTCTATTCATTTATCTTCATGGCTATGTTCAGGAATATGATGATCTTATTAGGCGCAGAGTGAAACTTGACTACAGACTAATGCAGACTGACTAATCGGAGGTCTGTACACTCGTTATAATACTTCGAGCGTTCAGTTATCACTGGGCGAGTGTGATCCGCGAGGAGAAAAGGTTCTACGTTAGCAGCAATCTCATTGGCTGTGTTACATATTAATACGCGGATCGGCGGAAGCAGAATTTGGTCCGTCTCTAAGACAGCGCCATCTCGTAGTGCGGAGACGGGGGAGCGCTACCCCTGCGCTGTGGGAAAGTTGTGTACGCGCTGACTACGCGGAACTATGTACACAACAGGATCTGTTGAGCATCATCACACATATGGCCGCGGAATAAAAACAATAGGTGTGCAGGACCGATATCTGCGTATCATAGCAATCAGAAACCTCAAAACGTCTACGGCGGCAGTTCCAAACAGCACGGGAGTGTAATGTCAACACAAAAGATACGAAGTTTACGTGCCAGATGACCTTTCAAGGCTCATCCTCTAAATCAGGTTCAGATACGATCTAGTGTCACATGGCCATGAAACGACGATTTTTCTATTACACAATAATGGGGCAACATTCTTTTCTGATGAGACCCAAATCAGTCTTCACCCTGATAATACTGACATTCATGTGTGGAGAAAACGAGAACATTGTTACATCCTAACTGAATAGAACAACGCCGCCCTTATCAAGACCAGTCATATTTTGAGGTGGAGCAACGTGTGGTCGCAGGACTCTCCTTGTGCCAACATGGGGGGAGATGACTTGTGTGAGGTTCTGGAATGACATCCTTGCACACACTGGAGATCCTTTTGGTGAACATATTGGAGCGGGATGCACGCTGATGGGTGACAATACACCTCAGCATAGTCAAAATCTTATGGCCACCTTCGTAGTGGAGCACTGAATCAGTCGGATGGAATGACCTCAAGTGCACTGAGAGTGAATGGGCCACGCTAAAACGAACGGTTTACGATCTCCCTGCCCCACCAGAGACATTTCGAGGAGCGTTTGAAAAGTCCGTGCAAAAATAAAAACTACTTACGCGTTTGGGGTAAACCTTTTTTATTTTCCGACATAGTCTCCTTTTAGAATTATGCACATCGTCCAACGCTGTTCTAATTTGTTGATCCCTTCCGAATAACAGGAATTGTCCAAGTCTGCAAATAGCTATTAGTTGCTGCAATCACCTCCTCGTTTGAATAAAATCTTTGTCCTTCTAGCCATTTCTTTACACTTGGGAGCAAACAGTAGTTCGAGAGAGACCAGTCTGGAGAATAGGGAGGATGTGAAACGAGTTGGAATCCTATGTCCATTAATTTTGCGACCACGACTGCCGAGGTGTGTGCTGATGCATTGTCGTGATGGAAAAGGACTTTTTTGCGGTCCAATCGCAGGCTTTTTTCTTGCAGCTCGGTTTTCAAATGGTCCAATAACGATATGTAATAGTTTTACCCTTTTCCAAATAGTCGATGAGGATTATCCCTTGCGAATCCCAAAAGACAGTCGCCATAACCCTTCCGGCCGAAGGAAAAAACGTCGCCTGTTTTGGTGCAAATTCTCCCTTGGTAACACATTGTTTAGATTGTTGTTTGGCCTCAGAGTATAGTAATGTATCCATGTTTCATCCATAGTGACGAAACGATGCTTAAAGTCCTGAGGATTCTTCCTGAACATCTGCAAACCATCCTTGCAACACTTCACACGATTCCGTTTTTGGTCAAGCGTGAGCAATCGTGGAACGCATCTTGCGGATAGCTTTCTCATGTCCAAATATTCATGCAAAATATTGTGTACCAGTTCATTCGAGATGCCCACAGCACTAACAATCTCATTCACCTTAACTCTTCTGTCATCCATCACCATAGCATGGATTTTATCAATGATTTCTGGAGTGGTAACCTCCACAGGGCAACCAGAACGTTCAGCATCACTTGTACCCATATGGCAACTCAGAAAATTTTGAAAACACTTATAAACTGTTTTAATCGAAGGTGCAGAGTCGCCAGAATGTTTATAAAGCTTCTCTTTAGTCTCCTGAGGCGTTTTGCCTTTCATAAAGTAATGTCTAATCACCACACGATATTCTTTTTCGTCCATTTTCTTGACAATCACTCGACTTTCTTGATTCACACGAATGCCAAACACAAAGACATAGACCAATATGGCTGAACCATGATGTGCGTTCTTTCCTAAGATGCTACTAACTAAACATGACCTCTGGCGCCATCTCTCGGACTTTGCACAGACTTTTCAAATGCCCCTCGTATAAAGGCTCATATAGCCCGCTGTGGAGGGATGGGAGGGTATCCCGCAGACTTACCAAGATAGTTAGGTAGGGAACATGCCTAACCACTTTCAAAAGTGTCTTCAGTTATGAGGAGGGCAATAGGCTCGTAAACAACGTCTTATGCAAGATGAAAATGAGAAGCAGCTGCAGTGTTGGCATGGGAATCTTTTGTAAGATACTGTTTTTGTTTCTTCTCTTTGTGTTTACCAAGTGGAAATGTTTGTCTTCCTTATTTTTATTTTCTTATTGCCATACCTGACAGAACAAAGCCAGTTTTGTTTCCTGTTATGTTCAATATTGACAATGAAGAAATAAGCAATATTTATTTTTGCGGTGTCATGTATCGATGCCACACCACGGGCGTCATGAAGTGGGCAACGCCAATAGTTGTCACGGATTATCTGGTGGACCCAATGGAGCATGCCCTCTGAGCCATGCCTCCACCGGCTCCTCTGTCACTGCAATATAAGACGGCCGGCGGCAGCCGCAGAGCTCACCCGCGCTCAGCGCCTTTACAGTACGTGACACGGGACAGTTGCTGCCCAGTTGTGGGTCCGACACCATCGTTCGTGCTTTAGATCAGAGAGGCTCATCCTTGTTGCTACTGTCTTAGCTGGATTCATTTTGTTGCTGTGTTATTTGTAATGAGTCTTGTACACTTGGCGGAATGCAAGTTGAGTAAATCTTTTGTTTACTGTGATAACTTGTTCGCTAATCAGACAGACACATTAATATTACTGGTCAGTCTGAGCCCTTTACCAAATAGTAAAGAGATATAGAGAGGATCCAAAGAAAAGCAGAGCATTTCAGCACAGGGTCGTTCACCAGTGGGAAAGCGTCAAGGAGATTCTTGTAGAACTACAGAACAGGTGCTGCCAAAGAAATAAAAAATCATTGTACACCACGATGTGGATTACAGTTACAATTCGCTACCTGTAAGTTCCTATGAGGGACTGCCAAAATATTTTTCCTTTCCATGCATATCTTGCAATAATAGCATGAAGGTAAAATTAGAGACATTCCAAGGCTTACCATCGAACGTTCTTCCCGAGCGACATTCGCTCCTGCGACAGGAAAGTAGGGATGGCGATCATTCCTGAAACAACCGGTTTTCGGTTATAGCTTTCTTTTTCCTATAGCTATTTAACTTGAGTGCTAAAACCTCTCTAAATGACCGGTTAACTAGACTGCTGCACACAGCACACACATGCCTACCTTAACACACAAGAAACGGCAGCAGGGACATTATTGTCTCGGCAATGACGTATCAGTTCTTATGCCATGTGTTTTTTGCTCGTTGCTGTCGGCATTGTTATTAAAACAGCACTGATCGCTTGTCCCATTTTCTATAATAACGCAGAATTTAAAAACCAATTCAAATTTTACGAATTAAAAATACTTCTTTTTTAAAAAGGTACATTTAAAAACGAAAAATTTTAGCACTGCTGTTCTGGCTACTTCATACACTGCTGGCCATTACAGTTGCTGCACCACGAAGATGAGGTGCTACAGACGCGAAATTTAACCGACAGGAAGAAGATGCTGTGATATGCCGATGATTAGCTTTTCAGAGCATTCACACAAGGTTGGCGCCGGTGGCGACGCCTACAACGTTCTGACATGACGAAAGTTTCCAACCGATTTCTCATACACAAACATCAGTTGACCGCCGTTGCCTGGTGAAAAGTTGTTGTGATGCCTCGTGTAAGGAGGAGAAATGCGGACCATCACGTTTCCGACTTTGATAAAGGTCGGATTGTAGCCTATCGCGATTGCGGCTTATCGTATCGCGACATTGCTGGTCGCGTTAGTCGAGATCCAATGACTGTCAGCAGAATGTAGCATCGGTAGGTTCAGGAGGGTAATACGGAACGCCGTGCTGGATCCCAACGGCCTCGTATCAAGTGCAGTCGAGATGACAGGCGCCTTATCAGGATGGGTGTAACGGATCGTGCAGCCACGTCTCGATCCCTGAGTCAACAAATGGGGACGTTTGCAAGACAACAACCATCTGCATGAACAGTTCGACGACATTTGCAGCAGCATGGACTATCATCTCGGAGACCATGGCTGCAGTTACCCTTGACGCTACATCATAGACAGGAGCGCCTGCGATGGTGTACTCAACGACGAACCTGCGTGCACGATTGGCAAAACGTCATTTTTTTGGATGATTTTTTACAGTATCATGATGGTCGCACCCGTGATTGGTGACATCGCCATACTGGCGTATCACCCGGCGTGATGGTATGAGGTGCCATTGGTTACACGTCTCGGTCACCTCTTGTTCACATTGACGGCACTTTGAAATGTGGACGTCACATTTCAGATGTGTTACGACCTGTGGCTCTACCCTTCATTCGATCCCTGCGAAATCCTACATTTCAGCAGGATAATGCACGACCGCATGTTGCAGCTCCCGTACGGGCCTTTCTGGATACAGAAAATGTTTGAGTGCTGCCCTGGCCAGCACATTCTCCAGATCTCTCACCAATTGAAAATGACTGTTCAATGGTGGCAGAGCAACTGGCTCGTCACAATACGCCAGTCACTACTCTTGATGAACTGCGGTATCGTGTTGAAGCTGCACGGGCAGCTGTACCTGTACACGCTGCAAGGTGCCTCTGGAGTGAGGAAGACATTTTTACCAGTTTTAATATATTATTGTCTCTGATTGATGTATTCACGACAGTTAGGAAGTGCTGTAGTCCGTAGACGGCCATGAGTCGGAGAGCATTCCCCACGCTGGCTGGCTAGGTGACGAAGCGACAGTATGTCGCGCGTAGTGGGGTAGGGCTCGGCGCTGGACCGTAGCAACAAGCGTCAGCCTGAGAAATATACATGACGGGAAGTACCGCCATCTTGGCGCCAAAGTCACCGATTTTGTTTATTGATATTTAATAATTAAAGTAATTTATGACAACACGAATACTAGGAGGAGCTTCTGGATGTATAAAACTATTTATCATAATTTAGCCTCGTTAAAGTTCACTCGCGCTCATTAACAAATGCATATCTTAGTAAGTACGAACTTGATCGGAAATCCACGAACTGTGACGAAACTAGTAAGAGATACGGACTGCGCGCCAAAGTCGGCAGTCGGCGTTAAGAGCTCTCCCTGTCTTGTTCGATGGTAGCCATGCTCTCGACTACGAGTAGTTTGTGACATGAGTGTTTCATTATTGATCTAATAGGAATAAAAGTGATATTGCGGCATTCTGAATGTTAATTTTGATCGACAACAATTTCAGACAATTAGCTTCCACCGGCAGAGACATCCAATGCGCCAGTGAAGAATCTGCACGGGACGACATTTACGAGAGCTGCACCGCGCACAGGTAGGAGGAAATCCGACGACACGACCCACCAAGGTGGATCAAGGAAGGTCCGACTATCAGTCGCAAATTCCCGGTGGAAATGCTGACCAGTTTTATTGTACGTCACATATACCACCCCCTACGGACTCGAGGCTAAGCTGAGTAAAAAAGTATCAGTTTATGTCCCATGAATTTATACAGGGTGTTACAGAAAAGGTACGGCCAAACTTTCAGGAAACATTCCTCACACACAAAGAAAGAAAATATGTTATGTGGACATGTGTCCGGAAACGCTTACTTTCCATGTTAGACCTCATTTTATTACTTCTCTTCAAATCACATTAATCATGGAATGGAAACACACAGCAACAGAACGTATCAGCGTGACTTCAAACACTTTGTTACAGGAAATGTTCAAAATGTCCGTTAGCTAGGACACACGTATCCACCCTCCGTCGCATGGAATCCCTGAGGCGCTGTTGCAGCCCTGGAGAATGGCGTATTGTATCACAGCCGTCCATAGGGTTGAGGTCAGGAGAGCGTGGAGGCCATGGAATTGGACCGTTTCTACCAATCTATCAGTCACCGAATCTGTTGTTGAGAAGCGTACGAACACTTCGACTGAAATGTGCAGAAGCTCCATCGTGCATGAACCACATGTTGTGTCGTATTTGTAAAGGCACATGTTCTAGCAGCACAGGTAGAGTATCCCGTATGAAAACATGATAACGTGCTCCATTGAGCGTAGGTGGAAGAACATGGGGCCCAATCAAGACATCACCAACAATGACTGCCCAGACGTTCACAGAAAATCTGTGTGATGATGTGATTGCACAATTGCGTGCGGATTCTCGTCAGCCCACACATGTTGATTGTGAAAATTTACAATTTGATCACGTTGGAATGAAGCCTCATCCGTAAAGAGAACATTTGCACTGGAATGGGGATTGACACATTGTTGGATGAACCATTCACAGAATTGTACCCGTGGAGGCCAATCAGCTGCTGATAGTGCCTGCATACGCTGTACATGGTACGGAAACAACTGGTTCTCCCGTAGCACTCTCCACACAGTGACGTGGACAACGTCACCTTGTACAGCAGCAACTTCTCTGACGCTGACATTAGGGTTATCGTTAACTGCACGAAGAATTGCCTCGCCCATTTGCAGGTGTCTTCCCCAGTCGTGAGTCATAGGCTGGAATGTTCCGTGCTCCCTAAGACGCCGATCAATTGCTTCGAACGTCTTCCTGTCGGAACACCTTCGTTCTGGAAATCTGTCTCGATTCAAAAGTACCGCGCCACAGCTATTGCCCCGTGCTAATCAAAAAAATGGTTCTGAGCACAATGGGACTTAACATCTGTGGTCATCAGTCCCCTAGAACTAACATAAAGACATCACACACATCCAAGCCCGAGGCAGGATTCGAACCTGCGACTGTAGCAGTTGCGCGGCGTCGGACTGAGCGCCTAGAACCGCCGTGCTAATCCATACACCAAATGGGCATCTGCCAACTCCGCCTTTGTAAACATTGCATTGACTGCAAAACCACGTTCGTGATGAACACTAACCTGTTGATGCTAAGTACTGACGTGCTTGATGCTAGTACTGTAGAGCAATGAGTCGCATGTCAACACAAGTCCAAAATGGCTCTGAGCACTATGGGACTTATCATCTTAGGTCATAAGTCCCCTAGAACTTAGACCTACTGAAACCTAACTAACCTGAGGATATCACACACATCCATACCCGAGACAGGATTCGAACCTGCGACCGTAGCACTCCCGCGGTTCCGGACTGCAGCGCCTAGAACCGCAAGACCACCGCGGCTGGCTCAACACAAGTACCGAAGTCAACATTATCTTCCTTCAATTGGGCCAACTGGCGGTGAATCGAGGAAGTACAGCACATACTGACGAAACTAAAAGGAGCTCTAACATGTAAATTAAGCGTTTCCGGACACATGTCCACACAACATCTTTTCTTTATTTGTGTGTGAGGAACGTTTCCTGAAAGTTTGGCCGTACCTTTTTGTAACACCCTGTATTTGTCCAATGAATACCCGTTTATCATCTGCATTTATTCTGGGTGTAGCAATTTTAATGGCCAGTAGTGTATTTCGGTATTTTCACTCGGTTTTAGTAAAATATAAAAAAAAACGCTTACTACAAAAGAGACCAGACAAATACCGAAAAACACCGTTTATTCGGAACTAAACAACCGGTATCGGTGTCAGCCAGTAGATTTTTCCCATCCCTCACAGAAAAGGAGATAAGTTGCATTTGTACACAAGGTACCGTTTGCCACACACGGTGAGGCGGCTCGGGCAATACGGGTGCTGATCTTGAGAGCGAGCGGCGATATTGACAGCGGTCTCGTCGGCGCCGGCCTACGTGCTGCGCCGACAATTTTTCGTGGCGTCGCTCATCAATAAGGCGAGGCGGCGTCCCGCTTCCGGGAGCCATAACAGTTTAGGGCCTCCCGAAACGGCCGCGGGTAACGCACGGCGTTGCGTGTGTGCGTCACGCACCGGCGTGGGTCGGCACGGCGCCGCCGCGGCTCTCTCTCACCCCCGCCGGTAATCCAAGTTTACCGCCGCGGCAGCCGCTAATTGCTGGACTGAACACGAGTCGGTCTGCGCCGATGTCATTACCATAACCTGTAATAAGGCGCCGGTGTTGAACTGGCGTCATTTCTGCCTCAATCGCGGCGTTAATTCAAGAAGGGCAAGAGCCGAACGTGGGCTGGTTCACTGCAGCGCCACACTGAATCCCCGGCGCAGGACCAAATGTTTCACA
This sequence comes from Schistocerca gregaria, assembly GCF_023897955.1. Taxonomy (NCBI): domain Eukaryota; kingdom Metazoa; phylum Arthropoda; class Insecta; order Orthoptera; family Acrididae; genus Schistocerca; species Schistocerca gregaria. The sequence goes on from NC_064920.1 coordinate 163,121,968, forward strand.
AAGTTGTAGAAACAATTTTCTAGGCGACTCATTTTTCAGTTCATATTTACGAAATGTCTAGCGAACCTTCCCGGCTTCGCATGGGTAACACACAAAATAGACTCCAAGCAGAAAAAAAAAACGCAGCACGAAGAATTATCCTACCGGGACGGAAATCAGTTGATGTGACGAACGTGCGCAGGCAAACAAAACATTACAATTTTACAAAAACTGGTCGATTTATTCAAGAGAAAGAGCTTCACAAATCCAGGAAATCAATAACGCGTTAGTCCACCTCTGGCCCTTATACAGGGTTAGCCAGTGAAACGGGAAGATTTAAATAAGTAACTAATTCTTTACGAAAAATTATTTTTTAATTTTAATGGTTATAAATATAAACTACAAAGGTAGACATTTACTGTATATTAAGTGAAAAAATTATTTTTTGAATACAATATCTGCCAAATGTCCTCCATTCGAATCTATGCACTTCTGCAGCCGGGCCTGGAAGTTTCCCATGACAGTTTGCAGCATATTGACTGGTATTCCTTCAATTTCGTCCCGAATTCGTATTTTAGGGCTGGGATAGTTCTGGGTGGATCGTTCTGAAAAACTCTTGTTTTTAAGTAACCCCATAGAAAAAAGTCGCAGGTTGTCAAATCTGGAGAGCGAGGGGGCCAAGGGATATCCCCGTTTCCGGATTGAGGCCGCCTGGAAACAAAGCATTCACAGTATTCATCGCAACTCTTGCAGTGTAATTTGTTCGAAAATTGTGTGTTCTTTCACTGGAAAACGGGCGAGTTCTGGCGTAACAAAGTTTTGGAGCATTGCAACGTAACGCACAGAGTTAAGAGTCACAGCACTTCCACTGATATCCTCGAAGAAAAATGGGCCTATCATTCCTCTTGCCGACATTGCGCACCAAACCGTCACTTTTTGAGCATGAAGAGGCGTTTCATGAAGTGCGCAAGGGTGTGACGTCATAAGTGAGTGACTGCGTGTGAGATCGCTCTCTAAGTTTTTATATATTTTTAGGTTTCAGATACATATTTTAACGGTTTTTGTGACAATATTTACTACGTAAGTGCCTTATTAGTGGTTTCTTCATTCACCTCTGCCTCTTGTGTTGTGACTGATATTTATGAGTGTTTCGTATCGAGCAACGTAACGTCTTACCTGTGTTTACATTCCGCGCTGACCAGTTGCAGCTGTAGCGGCCCATCGAAAGCTAAGTACTAATTAATTGTTTGTGTATAATGGTTTATTTAGGAACTTTAGTAGTCTTCAACCGGAGTTTTTTGTGTTTTCTGGTGAAACAATTCTGAAGAACCTTTTGGTAACTGTTTTCAGCTTCGTTACTGTGTCATTAGATGTTTGATTCTCTTTCTGTATTAGTCTTTTATTTTATTCACATTTGTTATTTATTAATTCTGTTAATAATAGTAGTTACTTCCCTTGTAGAGTAAGTTTGTGTTTATTGTAGTCAGGTTTTTAACATCATCTTATTGTAGTAGTGGAACTTAGAAAAAGTACAACTTTACCATGAGTGAGAAGTGTGGGCTTTGCCGTAGGTTCGTGAGTAGTGGATTGCGGTGTGAGACTTGTTCTAAGTATGTTCACTGGGGGGAATACAGTGGGGAAGCCAGTGGGCATTCTGGTGAGATCCTCTCCTGGAAGTGCAGGTTCTGTAGCAAGAGTAAGTTGATAGAGGAGCAGGAGCGTAAGATCTGTTCCCTACAGGTGCAGTGAAAAACGCACAGGAGGAGCTAGATAGGATGAGGAGGAGGAAGGGGTCGGGGAATGGGAGCTGGCTGTTGGCAAGAGATCTGCTAGGAGAAGAAGATTTTCATATAGTTTTACTGTTGGTGTTTACAATGGATATGACCAACTGTCAGAGTCAAGTGGAGAGGAATCTCTAGTAGCTGTACATGTAGGAAGAATGCAGCAGACCTCAGCAGTTACGGTGTCTAGGACAGTTGCAAAGTCGAAGAGAAAGAAGAAGGTACTGCTGTTAGGTAGCTCTCATGGCAGAGGTGTAGGCCAGCAGTTTGCAGGAAGTGCTGGAGAGTGAGTACCAGGTCACCAGCATTGTGAAGCCTAATGCAGGTGACTGTTAACATAGGGGGGCTATGTAGGGATTTTACTAAAGAGGATCAGGTAGTGATTGTGGGTGGGGCTGGTAATAGTATTGATAGGGATGGGGAGTATGACATAGCTGGTGACCTGGAAAAGATAGCCACTCAAACTGGCAACACGAATGTGCATTTCGTGGAACTGTTTCAGCGCCACGATCGGCCTCATCTTAATACAGCCGTCAGGCGTAATAACATGAGACTTGGGGATGTGCTGATGACAGAAAGCATGGGTCAAATTTCAGTGGTGTCGGTGGAGTTTATCAACAGGACGGGTTTCACTAGACATGGCCTGCACAGGTATGGGAAGGCGATGTTGGCAAAGCTTATAGGTGACAGCATAGTTGGCGTTGGTGAGATCACTCATGGGAAAATTCCTGCAGTAATGGGTGTTAGAGCTGCACCTTTTTTAGATTGAAGTCAGCTGATAGGTAATCCTGCTTAAGGGAAGTCTCTCTAACAATGGAACCGCTTTTGACAAAGCTTAGGTATCCGAGTAATGAGGGAATTAATATATTTCATCAAAATATACAAGATATTAGAGATAGTAAACTGCTTATAGATGTTGACTCTGAAATTATTGGTATATCTGAACACTTCTTAAATAAGGAGATGATTCAGAGGCTTCCTTTACCAGGATACAGGTTGGCTGGCAGCTTTTCTAGGAGCTCTTTGCGGTGTGGGGGAGTAGCCACGTATGTGAAAAACGGTATCCCATTTGAGTCAATTGATGTTTCAATGTACTGCACTGAAAAGGTATGCAGGTGCGGTTAAATTTAACGGAGCTAAACTTCTGACTGTTGTTATTTATAGATCCCCAGACTCTGATTTCACAACATTTTTGCTAAAGCTAGAGGAGGTTCTTGGTTCACTTGATAGGAAACACAAAAAGTTAGTTATATGTGGTGACTTCAATATTAATTGTTTAAGTGATTGTGCAACGAAGAGGATGCTGGTAGACTTCCTTAATTCATATAATCTTATGCAAACCGTATTCTTTCCAACTAGAGTGCAAGGGAACAGTTGAACAACCATAGACAACATTTTTGTTCATTCCTCATTACTAGAAGGGCATTCTGTTAGCAAAAAGGTGAATGGCCTTTCAGATCATGATGCTCAAGTTTTAACTCTAAAGATTTTTGTGCTGCAACACGTGTTAAATATAGTCATCAGCTGTTTAGGAAAGCTGATCCAGTTGCTGTAGAGACCTTTGTAAACCTTATCAAGGCACAAGAGTGGCAAGATGTTTATAGCGCTGACACAGCAGTATAATGATTTTCTCCAGACTTTTCTCGTGCCCTTTGAAAGATGCTTTCCGTTAGAACGTTCAAAACAGGATACTAGCACAAACAGGCAGCCTGGGTGGCTGACTAGAGGGATAAGAATATATTGTAGAACAAAGTGGCAATTATATCAAAACTTTAGAAAAAGTAAAAATCTAAATGCAGCAGCCCATTACAAACAGTATTGTAAGGTGCTTAAAATGTTATTAGGACCGCAAAAAGTATGTGGTATGCAGATAGAATAGCTAAGTCTCAGGATAAAACTAAAACCATATGGTCAGTCGTAAAGGAAGTGGCTGACTGCTGAGACAGGTCGAGGATATAGAATGAGTGCGTAGTGGGAATGTCCGTGTTACTGATAATTCGCATATATGTAGAGTATTTAATAATCACTTTCTGAAAATAGCAGGTGAACTAAATAGAAACCTAGTCCCAACAGGGAATCATAAAGCGCTCTTAGAAAAAAGTGTTCAGAGACTGTTACCTGAAATGCTCCTCCGTGATACTGACAAGAGTGAGATTGAGTTAATAATTAAATCACTAAAGACAAAGAACTCTCATGGATATGACGGGGTATCTAGCAGAATACTGAAGTATCGTTCTATGTATGTTAGCCCAGTACTTAGCCATATCTGTAACTTTTCCTTCAGGAGTGGTCGGTTTTCTGAACGATTAAAGTACTCGGTAGTGAAGCCACTTTATAAAAAGGGAGACAGGGATAATGTTGACAATTATAGACCTATTTCTATGCCATTGGTGTTTGCTAAAGCTATCGAGAAGGTTGTATATACAAGTTTACTGGAGCATTTAAATTCACATAATTTGCTGTCAAATGTTCAGTTTGGTTTTAGAAATGGTTTAACAACTGAAAATGCTATATTCTCTTTTCTCTGTCAGGTTTTGGGCGGATTAAATAAAAGGTTGCGAACGCTAGGTGTTTTCTTTGATTTAACGAAGGATTTTGACTGTATTGACCACAAAATATTACTGCAGAAATTGTACCATTATGGAGTAAGGGGAGTAGCTTACAATTGGTTCGCCTCTTACGTTAAGAACAGAAAGCAGAAGGTAATTCTCCACAATATTGAGAGTGGTAGTGATGTTCAGTCCCAATGGGGCATTGTTAAGTGGGGCGTTCCCCAAGGATCGGTGCTGGGGCCATTGCTGTTTCTTATTTTTGTAAATGAAATGCCTTCTAGTATTACAGGTGATACTAAAATATTTCTGCCTGCTGATGACACCAGCTTGGTAGTGAAGGATCTTGTGTGTAATATTGAAACAGTGTCAAGTAATGTACACTCCTGGAAATGGAAAAAAGAACACATTGACACCGGTGTGTCAGACCAACCATACTTGCTCCGGGCACTGCAAGAGGGCTGTACAAGCAATGATCACACGCACGGCACAGCGGACACACCAGGAACCGCGGTGTTGGCCGTCGAATGGCGCTAGCTGCGCATCATTTGTGCACCGCCACCGTCAGTGTCAGCCAGTTTGCCGTGGCATACGGAGCTCCATCGCAGTCTTTAACACTGGTAGCATGCCGCGACAGCGTGGACGTGAACCGTATGTGCAGTTGACGGACTTTGAGTGAGGGCGTATTGTGGGCATGCGGGAGGCCGGGTGGACGTACCGCCGAATTGCTCAACACGTGGGGCGTGAGGTCTCCACAGTACATCGATGTTTTCGCCAGTGGTCGGCGGAAGGTGCACGTGCCCGTCGATCTGGGACCGGACCGCAGCGACGCACGGATGCACGCCAAGACCGTAGGATCCTACGCAGTGCCGTAGGGGACCGCACCGCCACTTCCCAGCAAATTAGGGACACTGTTGCTCCTGGGGTATCGGCGAGGACCATTCGCAACCGTCTCCATGAAGCTGGGCTACGGTCCCGCACACCGTTAGGCCGTCTTCCGCTCACGCCCCAACATCGTGCAGCCCGCCTCCAGCGGTGTCGCGACAGGCGTGAATGGAGGGACGAATGGAGACGTGTCGTCTTCAGCGATGAGAGTCGCTTCTGCCTTGGTGCCAATGATGGTCGTATGCGTGTTTGGCGCCGTGCAGGTGAGCGCCACAATCAGGACTGCATACGACTGAGGCACACAGGGCCAACACCCGGCATCATGGTGTGGGGAGCGATCTCCTACACTGGCCGTACACCTCTGGTGATCGTCGAGGGGACACTGAATAGTGCACGGTACATCCAAACCGTCATCGAACCCATCGTTCTACCATTCCTAGACCGGCAAGGGAACTTGCTGTTCCAACAGGACAATGCACGTCCGCATGTATCCCGTGCCACCCAACGTGCTCTAGAAGGTGTAAGTCAATTACCCTGGCCAGCAAGATCTCCGGATCTGTCCCCCATTGAGCATGTTTGGGACTGGATGAAGCGTCGTCTCACGCGGTCTGCACGTCCAGCACGAACGCTGGTCCAACTGAGGCGCCAGGTGGAAATGGCATGGCAAGCCGTTCCACAGGACTACATCCAGAATCTCTACGATCGTCTCCATGGGAGAATAGCAGCCTGCATTGCTGCGAAAGGTGGATATACACTGTACTAGTGCCGACATTGTGCATGCTCTGTTGCCTGTGTCTATGTGCCTGTGGTTCTGTCAGTGTGATCATGTGATGTATCTGACCCCAGGAATGTGTCAATAAAGTTTCCCTTTCCTGGGACAATGAATTCTCGGTGTTCTTATTTCAATTTCCAGGAGTGTAGTTCATGAAATGAGGTCATGACTTGTGGAAAATAATTTGATGCTAAATCACAGTAAGACTCAGTTTTTACAGTTTCTAACTCACAGTTCAACAAGAACCGATATTTTGATCAGACAGAATGGGCATATTATAAGCGAGACGGAACAGTTCAAGTTCCTAGGCGTTCGGATAGATAGTAAGCTATTGTGGAAAGCCCATGTTCAGGATCTTGTTCAGAAACTAAATGCTGCTTTATTTACCATTAGAACAGTATCTGAAATAAGTGGCAGTTCAACAGGAAAAGTAGTCTACTTCGCATATTTTCATACGCTTATGTCGTATGGTATTATTTTTGGGGTAATTTTTCTGATTCAAAAAGGGTATTTTTGGCTCAAAAACGGGCTGTTCGAGCTATATGTGGTGTAAGTTCGAGAACCTCTTGTCGACCCCTATTCAATAGTCTGGGAATTCTGACATTGCCCTCACAGTATATATTTTCTTTAATGTCGTTTGTTATTAGCCATATTAGCCTATTCCCAAGAGTTAGCAGCTTTCACTCAGTTAATACTAGGCAGGAATCCAATCTGCATGTGGAATGCACTTCCTTGACTCTTGTGCAGAAAGGAGTGGAGTATTATGATGCATCCATTTTCAATAAGCTACCACAAGAATTCAGAAATGTTAGCAGTGGCCCAAACTCTTTTAAGTTTAAACTGAAGAATTTCCTCATGGCTCACTCATTCTATTCTGTCGAGGAGCTACTGGAAGAGCTAAAAAATTAAGCAAAATCCTGTGTTACATTGTTGATTTTCTTTATTTAAATTTACGACTTGTCACCTGAATATTTTTTTTATATTTCATTTTATCTGTTCCTAATATCGTGTTATAAACTCATGTATTGACTCATTCCATGACCATGGAGACTTCTCCTTAATTTGGTCCCACTGAACAATAAATAGATAAAATAAATAAATAAAACCAGTATCTGAAGTTTTGTTTATTAAGAAAACCAGAGAAGTGAAAATGTGCCTCATCGCTCATCCACAAGTGGTTTACTTGGTCGTCATTTTCTTCAAGTCTTCTGGCCATTTCCTCACAAAATTGTAATCGTTTCTGGCAGTCACTTGGTTTGAGATCTTGCACAATCCGTATTTTGTATGCATGAAAATGTAAATCTTGACGAAGAATCCTTCTCACCGAAATGTTACTTATTCCAAGACGTAGAGCATGTTGTTTGGCAGATCGGCGTGGACTTCTGAGCATCGCCTGTTGAACAGCAGCGATGTTTTGAGGGGTTCGAACGATTTTTGCACTCCCACCTCGTTTTTTAGACGTTGATCCAGTTTGTTCAAGGTTGTTTATCCACGAACGAATTGCGTTATCCGAGGTAAGAGGCCTGTTGCTTGGTATGTTGAAGCGGCGTCGAAAAGCACGTCGCGTTCTCACCAAATTCTCACCATTCGTATAATACGCTTTAACCGCATAGCCGCGATGTTCTCCAGTCCAACGATCCATCGCAACTAAATGGCGGGACTTGCAGCTGGAACGGAGCTGGCCACCATTACCCCCACCACTCACATTCCAGCTGTCAAGGCCATCTCCAGTCTGCCCGTCTCACTGGCTAACCGTGTACAAGCAATTTTGTTTGCTTTGGCATCGATTCACAGAATTGTTGGATGCCCTCCTGAGTGACATCGTGCCAGATTCTGTCCAGTCGGCGCGTTAGATAGCCAAAATCCCGAGCTGGTTAGAGAGCCCTGTCCATAATGCTCCAAACGTTCTCAATTGTGGAGACATCTGGCGACCTAGCTGGCCGAGATAGGGTTTGGGAAGCACGAATACAAACAGTAGAAACTCTCGCCATGTACTGGTGGAAATTACGTTGCTGAAATATAAGTTCAAGGTGGTTGCCACGACGGGCAACGAAACGGGGCGTAGAATATCGTCGACGTACCGCTGGGCTGGAAGGCTGCCGCTGATGACAGCCAAAACCGTTTTTCTGTGAAAAGAAATGGTACCTCAGACCATCACTCCTGGTTGTCAGCGCGTATGGCGGATGGTGGTCGGGTTGGTATCCCAGTGCGGTCTGGGATGTCTCCAGACATATCTTCAGCCTGGAATCTCATGCACTGGAATACAGTTGGCTTCAGTGATGAGTCCCCTATGAATAGCGAAAACGTGCTTCAAGACGCGCCCCGTACATTGGTAGCATGAGTGGCACCTCAGATCGTCAGTCTTGGTTGTCGGGCTTTACGGCGGCTCACTGGCACCCCACGGCAGTCTTGGGCGTCACCAGACACGTGTCAGTTCTTCAGGCTCAGTTCGAAGCGGGCCTCGTCACTGAAGACGATTTTACTCCAGTCAGTGATATTCCACATCCTGATGACCAGCGAAGAAGGACCTGGAGACACCCCAGAAAGCGGTGGGGTACCAACCTGATTGTCGCCCGCCATATGGCCTAACAGCCAGGAGTGATGATCTGGGGTATCATCTCATTTCATAGCACACCACTTTGGTTCCCCATCCGCATCACCCAGACACCACAGCGGTACATCTACAATATTCTACACTCCGTTCAGTTTCCTTCAACGCAGGTCATCCTGGGCTTGTATTTCAGCAAGATAATGGCCGCTCGCACATGTTGCAAGTATCTGTTGTCTTCGTCCTTGTGAAATCCTACCTTAGGCAGCACCGTCGCAGGATCTATCCCCAATTGAGAACGTTTGGAGCATTATGGGCAGGTCCCTGTAACAACCTCGGAACTTACACGATCTAAAGTGCCGATTGGACAAATCTGGGAGGAAATCACTCAGAAGCACATCCAAGAGCTCTCTCAATCAAGCCATGTCAAGTCACTGCTTGAATAAGGGCCAGAGATGGACCAACGCGTTATTGGTAAAGCTCTTTCTCTTGAACAAATCATACAATTTTTCTGGAATTGTAATCATTTGTTTCTACCGATATGCCGATTTCCGCCCCATTCGGATAATTCCTTTGTGTTGCGTCTTTTTTTTCCGCGACGCATCTCACAGCCCCCAATGATCACATAATCTATGGGCATTTTATGTCACGTGCTGATATATTCTAAAAAAAAAAATACCATCACTAAGTTGCATCTTGTACGTCCACATTGAATGGCCGTCAGGAAACATCAAACCTAACGCCGCTATTTCGCTTATGTTCATGGTCACTTCCAGATAAGGACATCGCTAACGCGGGCCCTGAAATGCCCCTTGGACACTTCTGTCCTCTCATTTAACACGCTGACGCATTCCTTTCTCAGAGCGCAAAATTCTCCATTTCCTCTAAATCTGACAAGAGCTACTGAACCGCCCGGTAAACCCGCTGGGCAAAACAGGTGATTACGACTGTGGAAAGGGCCAATTAAGGTGGCAGTCAGTTTCACTTCAAAATTGTAATTTATTGTACTTTAATAACACATTCAAACCAAAACGGCACATAGCCATATAGAAGGTACAATACAAACGGCTGAAGGCCACAATTAAATCACAACATTTTAAAATATATTACCATAATCTTTTAAAGCAGAAGGCTGCAATGTTTTCGCTTAAGGGGATATTATGAGAATAAGGCTTTAAGCGCCTGAAGGCCCATAGTTGATTTTCCAAAAATTCAAAAATACCTTAACCTTTAAGTTTTAAGTGGCCGAAAGCACACTAAATGAAAAACCACACAACGGCAATAACTAAATTTAACAATAAGGTTTTAAGAGGCTGAAGGCCGAAAATTGATTTTACAAAAATTCAAAATACCTAATACCTTAAGGTATTTAAGCTTTAAGTGGCTGACAGCGCACTAAATGAAAAGATAGCACAACAACAGTAACTTTCAGCAAAATATCCACTTGCCAGAATTCAAACTTACTCATACGGGCTCAAGGACCTTGATTCACTTAAAACACAATAGGCTATAATAGATTACCAACACACCATTAAACACCCATGAAAAGGACAGTATCGACAATGGCACTCAGACGCCTCCGGGGGGGGGGGGGGGGGGGCGCTGCCCTCGAAACATAAATGTTCACTTAGATCAGACAGGTGGTGGGCCCAACTACACTTGATCCATCGGTAACCCAACCAAGAAACAGTCACGGACCGACCGACCAAACGACTTGCTAACCACCAATCGGTACATGATCTCAAGGACCAAACTTACGAATGTGATTATCCACAATGAAACATGTATTAAGCAGTCAAAACTACACACCGTGTTAGACAGTGAGAACAGGTGAGGAAAGGACACTGCCTGAAATTGCGTTAGTGGCCAGGGCAGGTAACCGGAATACTAATGGCCACAAGGCAGAAAACTCCACATTTGAATTTGAAATAAGATAATATAGTCAACTCCACGGAAATAGAACACTGCCTGAATTTACGTCAGTGGCCAGGGCAGGTAATCGGAACACTAACGGCCACAAGGCAGAAAATGCCGCTGGTGCACTTGAATTGTAGTGAACCAATATAGTTAATTCCACCGCACGGCAGCTCGATTTCACCACTACAAACACTCGGTGACGCTCACTGGAAAAGCTCCCCCACTGCGAACCACCGAAACGAACGACACAACGTGAACGGAAGTGGCTTGAGTACTTAAGTCACAACTCAACATTGACGTCCTGGGTCGGTGATCCACGAAGCTCGTAGCGATCAGACAGCTCCACACACGCTCCAACACTTCGCAGGAGCCGCCAGCGGATCCAGCAGACCGCGCCGCACAGAGAGATATCCTCCCTGGTCCGCACCAACCGACCGACTACCCTCAGGATGCCGAGAACATCTAAAATAGTCGTCAGTGGAAATAACGCCAACCACACACACAACCTGACAAACCCTTGCACGAAGACCTGAACGATAGCCAACATTAACTAAGTATGCGCGAAGACAAATCGGGAGTCGATGCACACATACACAGACGACTCATGAACGATCGGCGATGCCAAAAGCATCGTCTGGTAGGACGACCGACCTGCGATCCACCAAGACCGAGGCCCGGCTCAAGTGATGCGTGGCGGAAATGGTCGGGAGAGCCATGTCGACGCAGACCACACTGCTCCTGCCCCACTGCACTAGTGCCGCATTGCAACTCTCCAACTGGCAGGTTCGGACTGCGCTCCAGACGCGTTCCAACTGACTGGCAGCCCGAACTCGCCACCCGATCTCATTACGACAGACAACGACTGGGAAGTAATAGCAGTTGAGCAAAGATACTACGAGAGGGGATATATTGATACGCGCTGCTAGCGCCGGTCACGGTCAGGCAAAGCAGCAACTTAGTGGCAGTAGTAATTTAAATTAAAGTAGTGAGGTGGAAGTACGTTAAAAACAGGGTGTAAAATACATGATGGCGGGAACATGAGCCAAGTGCGGCTCAGCTACTCTTTATCCTCATAGCGAAATACCCTCATGCTATCTGCTACCCAACGAATGCCATTTATTCTTCAGTGCTTTGCCACTACCGATGAGCCATTCCCTCTATTACTGTGGTACTTAAACATTACAGTAGAGTCCCATTAAATCGAACCAACTGGGACCAGACCTTGTTCGCATTACTAATTTGTTCAGTTTAGCCGGAATTACTGTGACGAGTTTCTAGAATGAAGTATACCAAGCAGATAAGTAGGTACACTATGGTAAGAAATGGGAAAAAGTGTGTGAACAATGGCTCACTTTCACTCCCTGTCCTTGTTGTTGTGCATTGTTCAGACCTTTGTAGTGTCTGAGGTCAGTGCACTGCCGGATGGCTCGCAAAGCGCTTGGTTATGTTAGTTATCGATCGCTGGCACGCGTAACAGTTCTATTGTGTTCATTCAGGTGCAGTGGTGTACGTATTTTCGTCATGAGTAAACGGAAACATACAACGTTAACTCTCAAAGAGAAACTAAAAGCTTTGAATCAGATAGAGAATGGTGAGAATGTATCTAAACGGGTAACGGAACTGGGTGTTGGTAAAGCAACCATTTGTGATCGAAAGAAGAACCGAGTGATGCTTGAATAGTCCTGTGCAACGTCTTCGGCAAAAACACTCGGCAGACTTTGAAACAGTCCCAGTACGATAAAGTGGATGAAGCTCTTTTCCTTTGGTTTATGTAGGAAAGAGAAAAGGGAACTCTTTTGAGTGGAGCACTGGTTCAGGAAAAGGCTGTTTACCTGAACAAGTTAATGAATCGTGATGAGTCCTTTAGTGAGAGTACGAGTTGGTTGGACTGATTAAAAAAACGTCATGCAATCCGTCAGCTAACAATTACTGGAGAGAAGGTTTCTTCTGACCGCAATGCAGCGAAGGAATACTTGGGTGAGTTTGAAAAAATGGTAAGAGAGGGAAAGTATTCTCCTCAACAAATTTATAACGCTGACGAGACTGGCCTTCATTTTACGGCATTGCCAACAAAAAGCTTGGCATCAAAAACAGAAGACCATCCTCCTGGTTTTAAAATGTGAAAAGATCGTGTGAATTTATTAGCGTGCAGTAACGCTGCTGGTATTCACAAGCTGCCTTTAATGCTGATCGGGCAAATCTGCTAGGCCCAGAGCTTTTATAAACTGCAACATGAAGTCCCTGCCCATATATTATCGCAACCAGAAAAAAGCGTGGATGGATGGATGGTAAGCTGTTCAAAGAATGGTTTTACGGCCAGTTTGTTCCTTCTGTTCAACGGTTTTCTAAGGAAAATCATTTGTCTCCCCGTGCAATCCTTTTGATTGATGACGCGCCAGCTCACCCCAGCACTGAGGAATTACGTGATGGAGAAATTGTGGCGAAGTTTTTGCCGCCGAATGTTACACCACTTCTACAGCCGATGGACCAGGGTGTACTGCAAACATTAAAAGTGATTTACAGAAAACAATTTTTAAGATTGCTAATCCAAAATGACAGCATTTCTTTAGTGGACAAAATAAAAAAGACCGATGAGAAGGATGTTGTTTATTGGGTTGCTGAGGCACGGCAGAATATTTCAGAAAATACTCTGAGAAAATCGTGGACAAAACTGTGGACATCTCTTGAATTCATGACAACCTAGTTGAAAAGGAAAAGGAAAATCTACTACAAATGCTGCAGACGATCCTTGGATGTGAAAGAGCTGGTGAAGGAGACGTAAGTGGGTGGATGGCAGCAGATGGAGAGTGTGTGGAGAACCTTACTGACGCTGATTTAGTTGCTGCTGTGACTCAAGATCAGGAAGAAGTGGACTGGTTTGACGGAAGTGACAATGAGACTGAAAGTGACAAAGGAGAGCTGGTGCCACACAGTGACGCAGCAGAAGCCATTGACCTCGCGCTACGTTATTTGGAGCAACAACCCATTGCTACACTTGATGATTTAAGGTTTATGAGGCGATGGCGCAACTATGCGTCATATAACACACTGTCTTCATTACGTCAAAAAAAAAATGACTGAGTTTTTGTCGTCTAAAAAGTTGGGATAAAATGTCCGCTGTATTTTAGTAAGTTTGACAGCTTTCTTTCATTGTTATGCGTTATTTAAATCTAATATTTTCTTGCCAATTTTTCTAATACATGTTTCCTGCGCTGTGTAAATTAAAATAGTGTGTATGTACCGTTTTCCTGATATTCACTGAACCCTCGTGAAATGGTCATACGGGAAAATCCCCACTTCATCTCTGCCTCGGATATGCTGTGTCCCATCGCTCGAGCTCTGACTATAACACCGAGTTCAAACTTCTTTAAATTTTGATACTTGCCATTGCAGCAGCAGTAACCGATCTAACAACTGAGCCAGGCACTTGTTGCCTTACACAGACATTGCCGACCGCAGCGCCGTATTCTGCCAGTTCATCTTTGTACTTGAATACACATGCCTTTACCAGTTTCTTTGGCACTTCAGTGTATAATAGCATTTATATGTTTGTCATAATGTTGTTTTATAGTGTTGTTTGTAATTCTGCTCCAATGTTATTGTCATTACTACCTTCAGCTGTCTGGTGTTTGTCTAATAAATTAATTGATCTATTTCCTTCACAATCACACCTGTGTAACCTACGATGCGTTTGGGAGAGTTTAACGATTTGGTCACTAAATTTTTCGGGTAAGATAGCAACATGGCCTAAGAAGCCGTAAGACAAGATGTGTTTCCTATTTTATATTAGCATCATGTCCTCCCAAGCACCGAGGAAAATTCAGTTAATGTTTAAGACTAAAGACTGTTCCAAATAAGTAGAGATGCATGAAAAATCAGCTTTTGCTAAAAACGAAGCTCAGATTTGCCAGACTATGCTCATCTAGTGTTTCATAATGGGAGCAGTTAGCAACTTTAAACATAATTTCAAGCGTTTGCTAATATCTCGCTTGCATGATTAACGTTAAATATTGATTACATTAACTCATTTGGAGGGGTGGAAATGAAAAGGGTTGACACCGAAGCATAACCTAGTAACATCTAGAGCAATGTCAGCCAAATCTGCTACGTGCTGGACTTAATATTTGTATAAAAATACTTCGGGAGTATGATACCCCACTACCACTAGCGATGGGAGTGTGTGTGTGTGTCGCAGCGGCCCCTTATTGTTAGAGGGCCCGCACAACCGATACGCAAGATGGGTTGCCGATCCCCTTTCAGGAGTGAGTGGAGAAACATCCTCAGCGGACAGAAAGAATAACAGAGTTCCAAATAAACACGAAATTACTTCGTCAGACAAAATCTGACAGTGTTCCACCCATCGGAACTCATATGCATCATGTAGCACTCCGCCGACCTGGTTTTATAAGTACGCCTACACCGTCAGACCGACAGCGTTAGCCGGACGGGGTGGCCTAGCGGTTCTAGGCGCTACAGTCTGGAACCGCGCGACCGCTACGGTAGCAGGTTCGAATCCTGCCTCAGGCATGGATGCGTGTGATGTCCTTAGGTTAGTTAGGTTTAAGTAGTTCTAAGTTCTACGGGACTGATGACCTCAGAAGTTAACTTCCATAGTGCTCAGAGCCATTTGAACTGGCAGCGTTTACAAACCGCTAGTAACAGCTCCTGCCAGTATTTAACGCCGGCCCTAGCATTGTATTCACTCGCCGTAGCATAGTAGTAGCACGTTGTATCTTGAATTTTGTAGAGTAGATTTTGATCAGTATTTTCTTTCATTGTCTTGTTTACCTATCTGGTTTGCCACCACAAGAGTTGCGGGTTTTCTTGTTTTCCTTGCGTTTAAAACTTAGTGTGTGCCAAGAAGGCGTTTTTTTTCTTCAATTATAATAAAGTGTGTTCAGATTGACTGTTAGTTCTTTTTCCTGTCTACCGCAGGACACTACAGTGTTGATGAGAAAAGTTGACGTAAAAATGTTCGAAAACAACAAGTTGGTACCTATTCCCTGTATTAAAAGCGTGAAAAGCAATTTGCCTCTTGTTTGTGCCGTTCAGTGTCTCAACAGGTTGCGACAGTGAGCACTGCAGCGGCCCAGTAATTTTGCCAACGTGTTTTGGAACCTGAGATAAAGCCACACTGCTAAATACCACAGATAAATTTGATATCCTCTGTGGATTATGACGTAAAACAGCAGAGATTCATATTTGCAATACAGACTCTAAGACAAAAGAAAGACCCGCCACGAAGGAATTATCCGAATGCGACGGAAATCGGTAGGTGTGGTGTACATGTATAGATAAACAAATGATTACAATTTCAGAAAAATGATACTATTTATTCAAGAGAATGAGCTTCACAAAGTCAGCACCACTAAAGCGTTCGTCCGCCTCCGGCCCTTATTCAAGCGGTTGTTCGGCTTTGCATTGATTGATAGAGGTATTGAAAGGTGGCTCCACTGAGTCACAGCACCAGAGATTGCGCCAAAGAGTATTATTCAGCCGCTACACTGGCAGTGCTTGTTAAGAAGTTGCGGAGAGTAGTCGTAGTTCTGAGGTAGGCGTGATCTGTGCTTGTTGAGACGTCGATAGAGTACTAGTTATTCTGTTGGGTAAGACACCATATGTTATTCGATTGGGGATGTTGTAATGATCAGAGTGTATTTTTTTCGTCAATATATATGAAGGTAAAGAAAACTTTATGTTTTTAATGTCCTATGTATTCTGGTTTCTGTATGCAATTATAGTATTTATGTTTTTTTAATTACTTTAGTGTAAAAGGGTGTTTAAAATATCTTGTCTTATCATGGAAGAACCGTGCCAGATGTGTACGTTGAATCACACTTCCACACACGGAACAGTTACATATGTGCTTTGTTGTTTCGTAGCTCTTATAGTTGGTGGGGACTTAATTAATTAACTATGTTAACGGAAATTTCCTTTCATTCTTTGTTGTTATTCTCTGCAGTCAGATTGCGTACTAATATTATTCAGGGTCAACCGGTTACGCGACTGCGTAATCGGACAAACAGCGATTAAAATTAAAATTATTAGCATTTTATTTCATTAAGCCCCCATGCAGTATTGAATGTCCTTCTGAGAGATATTGTGCCAAATTCTGTCCGATTGGAGACTTGGGTCGTCAAAAATCCCAAGCTGGTCGTCGGGCCGTGATCATCATCCTACAGACGTTGTTCGCTGGGGAGAAAACCGACGACCTCGCTGGACCGGGGAGCGGGGAATGGCAAGCACGAAGAGAAGCAATAGAAACTTTGCCCATGTGTGGACGGGCATTATCTTGCTGAAATGTGTGCCCAGATGGCTAGTCATGGGGCGCAGAATGCCGTCGACGAACCATTGTACAATAAGGGTGTCGAGGATGACAACCAAGGGGTCGTACTAGGAAATGAAATGGATTTCGGACCACCACTGCTGATTATCGGGCCGTATGGCGGGCGTCAGTCAGGTTGGGATGCCACTGCTGGCCAGGGCGTCTCCAGACGCGTCTTCACTGATCATCGAAGCCCAGTGGGTCTCGTCACTGGAGACAAGTCTACTCGATTCAATGAGAGAACGTTTGCAGCATTGTGGGCAGGGCCCGACAACCAGCTTTGGGATTGTGAAGATCTATGCGGAAACTGGACTGAATTTGGCATGATACCCTCAGGAGGACAACCAACAACACTGTCAATGATAGAATGAAGGCTTTCACGACAGGATGACATTGCTGCTGGTATAGCTTTCGGGATACAAGGTCATTATCCACGGAACTGTTCTGTTCCTAACATTTCCTCAAGAACTGTGCTAGACGTTTCCTCCGTCGAGTCTTACAGATGTTAGGACCACCACTTATACCCCAAAGGGCTTATCAGCAGCTAGGTTATCAATGCCAAGCCGAATAACTGCTTGCAAAAGGGTCAAATGTGGACAACGAGTTAAAAGGGGAGGAGAGAGAGAGGAGATGGACTAATAAGTAAGAAAATGTAAATATCTAGGTAAGACCGGGTTTTTTAAGCCAGTTCTTTATAAATCAATATTATCTTTTACAATACCCGCCAGGTTAGCCGAGAGCGGTAATGCGCTGCTTCCTGGACTCGGGGAGGCGTGCCGGCCCCGCATCGAATCCACCAGGCGGTTTAACGACGAGGGCCGGTGTGCTGGCCAGCCTGGAAGTGGTTTTTAGGCGGTTTTCCATATCCCATTAGGTGCATACCAGGTAGGTCCCCACGTCGCGCCTCAGTTACACGACTCGCAGACATTTGAAACACATTCGCGCTCTTTCATGATTTACACTAGACGCAGAGGGCTGTTATACACTGCTTCCGTCCCGTGGGGGTACGGGGTGGCGGCAGGGAGACCATCCGGCCACCTCTTCAAATTAGACCAGCCAAATCCGATTGCAACCATGCCGACCCTGCGAAACCTGCGGGAGTAACGCACTAGCAAAAGAATAAAAATTATCTTTAACGTTGCACATTCCAATATTTTCACATAAATTATCGGTTAGTGAAATTATCGTAAATATGTCACTGAGAAGTAATTGTAATGACACATTCCGACGCAGAGACATACAATACCTTAAAGGTTGCGCCAAAGATTAAATTGAGGGGCATGTAGAATATAATCTCTGTAATGTTCATATTGGACTCTCTTTTCTTTCATACTCCAAGAAGGAATTAAGATACACTTTCTATTGTTACCTTGTAGATGATGGACGTCATTTTTGGTGTGTGCGAAAAGGCAGCCATCTTGTTAGTAGTTATGGTTTGTGCGACGAGGAGAGCAAGTTTTATTGTCTTGTGAATAAGAAATAGTGAGAAGTATCTAAATTTTACGAGAATTATTTAAAGCGATTTAGCATTGTATTCCTTGGTTTCCAACGTCTCCGTGAAGTAAACCGATGCCGACTTAAGAAGATACACACGGTCAACAAAGAGAAGAACATCGATCCGACTAATGAATCAATATTGTGGCAGGAGGACTAATTCTACGTCAAAGGTGATAACCCTGATTAAATCAACAATTCAAAAAATGTAATTAATCGGGATTGTAAATTATATTACAGGCAAATTTCACGCAGCACTGAATTTGT
Source organism: Schistocerca gregaria (assembly GCF_023897955.1). Lineage (NCBI taxonomy): Eukaryota > Metazoa > Arthropoda > Insecta > Orthoptera > Acrididae > Schistocerca > Schistocerca gregaria. Next base: position 163,140,485 of record NC_064920.1, read on the forward strand.
CCGCATTCAAGCCGGCCAATACAGTCCTTAAAATAATTCCTGTCAAAAATTCTAAAGTTACAGTTCCACATCCGTAATTTTTTCTCTTTTCAAAAAATCAATAAAGTTAATTTTTTTATTTATTTCGCCACATAATAAAAATTATATCTTTGCACTGACGACACAAAATTTGAAATAGTTGCAAATGCCACTAATAAGTGCGGATTGTTGTAACTTTAATAAAATATTAGTGCAAATACTGAAATGTCTTAAAGTCTATTTAATAAATAGAGAGCGAAAAGAAAGAAAAATAAAATTGTTTATTAATGTACTGAATTTACTGTGTGTTTTAAAATAGTGTAATTATTTAGAACCAGGTGGGTGCTTTGTGATTAATGTTGGTCACACTGTAGTGCTTTCAGTAGTTTGAGTTTTCTTTATGTGTTTACGGTAGATGGCACACCACACTGTGCTTATTGGCTGCTACATTACCTCTGCATACAAATATGGGTGGGAACTGAAGCATCAAACCGTGCATCACTCTACATGATACATCCTTGTCTGTTCGGACAACAGACAGCTGATTATATGTAAATATATATCAAATTACTAAACAAAATATACTACTTCCTCAATATTGTAACGGGACGCGAAATTAAAGCGTCACCCATCCACAAGGATCAGCAGGTAAATGTAGGTTTAATTTAGTGTTTTGTTTATGTATTTGTAATAGTTTGTTATGTTTGTAAAATATTTAAAGTTTTGTATTTTTGTTTTGTATGTTTCATGTTTGGAGAGAGCAGCGCAACTCGCGGAAACAGCATCTTCATTGCCGTAACCAGATAGAAAATTGCTGGCCACTAGACGTCGCGGGTCAACGACCAAAGAGCAGCAGAAGATCCTGTGACCGGGGCTGATGCGTTTGGTCGAGTCTGATGTTCATATCTGTATGTAGCATATACGAAGACAATAAAACAGTGTATGCTCTAAAGCTTAAATACGTGTTCGAGAATTATTTGTGAAGAGTTATGCTGAGGAAGAATTATTACTGAAATTTTCCCAGACATTAATTTTCAGAAGAGTTTGATTTCGATTTTTTGAATCTTAAAGGTTTTACAGTCCGATTTGAATGTGGGAAAATAAGATAACTTGCAAGAGTATAATTTCCAAGAAGAAACAAACGACATCTAAATTTCAAAAGTTTGCGCAAACCAGTTGGTCTGAGTGACGTAATTTTGCACAAACGACTCAACTGAAGGTGTTTTAATTACAGTTTCGTTCGAGAATCTTTTATAGAGAACTTTAAAAGGATTTAAATAATTTTTTGAAGTGTTTTGTAAACGACGTAGGTGATGAAGTCTGCACACGATCATATTTCAAACAAAAATCATTGAGTCATACGCGTCGTTACACTACAATATTCCTGAAGTTCTGTTGTCAGCTTTCCACTTGACAAGCGGGAGTCAGTAGAATAAGAGCTTCACATCCAACACGTGTACAGTGCGATCAGTCTGCGCTGATTAAACTTTGTCATCGACCGTGTGACACCGCGTCACTGCAAGCAGGGGCTTTCGCGGTACGGATCAAAACAAACGCGGTGCACGGCCATGCGCAGCAGTGGCCACATGCGTGTCGCAAACGACCGGGCAAATCGCCGGCCGCAGCCGCGTGTGACTATTTCCGGCGGCGATGGTTTATTGATTCGCTTGTAAAACTGTGCCAATCCAATATTAGGCTGTTCACTGGCTGAGTCCCGGGAGATGGAGGAGTCGGACACGTGGCCATGTTCTCGCGCGGCGAACGACCGCCGACGCGCCCCGAGGCGACGGGCGCGGTGTAGGCTTCGCGGCCCGCCAACAGCCACCGGCATTCACCTCGTCTGCCTGAGCTACTGGCGTCCGGCACACTCGCGATCGTGACAACAGCCACACCCCGGGATTCGCAGGGCGAGGGGCTATAACTGCCCACGTCGTGTTGTACCGACTCCACTGCAGCTTGAATGGATTTTTAAGTTTGTTTTATATGCCCGACTTCTAGTTCCACCGCCGGCCACGGTGGTCTCGCGGTTAAGGCGCTCAGTCCGGAACCGCGTGACTGCTGCGGTCGCAGGTTCGAATCCTACCTCGGGCATGGATGTGTGTGATGTCCTTAGGTTAGTTAGGTTTAAGTAGTTCTAAGTTCTAGGGGACTGATGACCATAGATGTTAAGTCCCATAGTGCTCAGAGCCATTTGAACCATCTAGTTCCACCACACAAGTCTCCAGGGTTGAGCAGTTATTGCCCGATGACGACACGCAATACAGTTTGTTAAAGCGGAGTTCGCCGTTATTAATTATGTTTTTAGATTTAATTTTATTACTCGTACAGAGACTCGACGTTCATTTGTTTAACAGCGCGTCATCAAAATAAGTATGAAATGCTAATGTCTTTGCAATACATAATGTCGACTACTGAGTTGAAGTTCGTACCTGTTTTGCCATTTTAGAGAAGAGAAACCTTAAGCACTTCTGCTTCTATACTCTCAGTATCAAATATTTACTAATTTCAATTTTCTTCCTATCTCAGTTCAGTATTTAACACAAAATATATACACTCCTGGAAATTGAAATAAGAACACCGTGAATTCATTGTCCCAGGAAGGGGAAACTTTATTGACACATTCCTGGGGTCAGATACATCACATGATCACACTGACAGAACCACAGGCACATAGACACAGGCAACAGAGCATGCACAATGTCGGCACTAGTACAGTGTATATCCACCTTTCGCAGCAATGCAGGCTGCTATTCTCCCATGGAGACGATCGTAGAGATGCTGGATGTAGTCCTGTGGAACGGCTTGCCATGCCATTTCCACCTGGCGCCTGAGTTGGACCAGCGTTCGTGCTGGACGTGCAGACCGCGTGAGACGACGCCTCATCCAGTCCCAGACATGCTCAATGGGGGACAGATCCGGAGATCTTGCTGGCCAGGGTAGTTGACTTACACCTTCTAGAGCACATTGGGTGGCACGGGATACATGTGGACGTGCATTGTCCTGTTGGAACAGCAAGTTTCCTTGCCGGTCTAGGAATGGTAGAACGATGGGTTCGATGACGGTTTGGATGTACCGTGCACTATTCAGTGTCCCCTCGACGATCACCAGAGGTGTACGGCCAGTGTAGGAGATCGCTCCCCACACCATGATGCCGGGTGTTGGCCCTGTGTGCCTCGGTCGTATGCAGTCCTGATTGTGGCGCTCACCTGCACGGCGCCAAACACGCATACGACCATCGTTGGCACCAAGGCAGAAGCGACTCTCATCGCTGAAGACGACACGTCTCCATTCGTCCCTCCATTCACGCCTGTCGCGACACCACTGGAGGCGGGCTGCACGATGTAGGGGCGTGAGCGGAAGACGGCCTAACGGTGTGCGGGACCGTAGCCCAGCTTCATGGAGACGGTTGCAAATGGTCCTCACCGATAGACCAGGAGCAACAGTGTCCCTAATTTGCTGTGAAGTGGCGGTGCGGTCCCCTACGGCACTGCGTAGGATCCTACGGTCTTGGCGTGCATCCGTGCGTCGCTGCGGTACAGTCCCAGGTCGACGGGCACGTTCACCTTCCGCCGACCACTGGCGACAACATCGATGTATTGTGGAGACCTCACGGCTCACGTGTTGAGCAATTCGGCGGTACGTCCACCCGGCCTCCCGCATGCCCACTATACGCCCTCGCTCAAAGTCCGTCAACTGCACATACGGTTCACGTCCACGCTGTCGCGGCATGCTACCAGTGTTAAAGACTGCGATGGAGCTCCGTATGCCACGGCAAACTGGCTGACACTGACAGCGGCGGTGCACAAATGCTGCGCAGCTAGCGCCATTCGACGGCCAACACCGCGGTTCCTGGTGTGTCCGCTGTGCCGTGCGTGTGATCATTGCTTGTACAGCCCTCTCGCAGTGTCCCGAGCAAGTATGGTGGGTCTGGTACACCGGTGTCAATGTGTTCTTTTTTCCATTTCCAGGAGTGTATCAATGTCCTTTCAGAGATATTACGTCGGTTCCACACTAACGGAGTAACACGTAATTGTCATTTAACATCACTTTTATTAATAATCCTTTTTCTTATGACGTAAATGTTAATGAATGATCACTATCTAAGAGGAAAGAGGGATTGTTCCTAATCATGAGATAATAGCGTTTAATGAGCCCGCAATCGGTAGTTAAAAAGTCACGTTCAAGGATGATATGCGTACAATTTTCGTTACGTCCGTTTTCACGTATCTGTCAAAACTAATCCTTTCGACCACAATTCAAATTAACACTGACGTTAACCCGTTTTGTCGGAACCCCGAATCTCAAGCATTATGTGAAAGTTTATTCTAGTCCCCGAATTAATTCCTTTCAGATACGTGCTCGACCGAACAGCAGAACGGAACACAAACGACTTGATTTAACAACCTAACAACGCAATGACGTTACATTACGACAATGTCCGCCCAATGAACATCTCTTTGACTTTATCTTCTCTACTCTGCTTAATTAAATTATTCCTAATTACAATTTATTCAGCTATTTAACGAAAACATCTAACAAAATATAAAATAAATTTAACCCAACCTAAAAGATCCGTTATAGGGCGCAGTGGTGAGACACTGGACTCGCAGTCGGATGCGCGGCGCTTCAATTTGGGGCTGTTGTTAAAAAATCGATGTATCGATTATTTCCTAGAAATAACGATAATTAACGGCGGAATTTCTACCGCCGATATATCGATATAATGGAATGAAAGTGCATTGTCAGGTGCCAATATTTTTATTTTATGTCATATTTTCTTCACAATTTTCTGTAAATACGAGAATTGGAACTTTAATAGTGGCAACTACTTATTTACAGCTCGTACAAAACAGATATGTGTTTCAAAGTTTTACTGACCTTCAAAGTAGTCACCAGCATTGTGTATAGCCCGTTGCCAGCGATGTGGAAGTCGTAGGATACTCTTAGCAGTGCCAGTTGTATTGACAGTTCGAGCGGCGCGGTCTGTTGCCCTACCAATTTGTAGCAGTTCTGAAACGAAATCCGTGAAGTGTTTCCTTCGGTTTAGAAATCGATTTGAACTCACGGAGGCTTAAGTCAGGGGAGTGCAGTAGGTGGTACAGCACTTAGCAGCCCTTTCAGTCAAACAAATCAGTAACAGCTTGCACTGTACGTGCTTGAACATTGTCCTGCAAAAAGATGGTCATGTTCTGCAGAAAGTGTCATCTCTTATTTCTGTATGCTGTTCATTTTTGGAACACAACCTACGACCAGTTTAGAGACAGAAGTGATGACACTTTCTGCACGACAAATTCGTCTTGTAAGGGGAGCCGTACCGAGGGCCTGGCGAGATACCCCTCCGCCTAGGGCGCAGGCACAAAGGGGGTGCACAAACCGACAAAAAAGGAAAATAAGAAAGAAAGAAAGTTTACAGTACAACCGGGAGAGGGTGAGGCGGTCAGTTCTCCTACTCGGTGTGTTCGTATCTTCTGTTTAGGAAAACAAGATCTTCCCTCTGTCCGCAACTGCAAACACACGCTGTTGTGACCGTAATATTTGTGAACTGTCATATCATCGAAGTAGTAGCGCGAGGATACGACTGCTTTATGTGACTTTATCCAATCGGAGGTTTTGCAGCGATTCATAGACTCAGAAAGTTTGCGTCGAATAATCTTCCATCAGCGACCAGTTCGCTTATTTATACAACGCTTGTAATCAGGGTGCGATGATGGTGGGGGGTTATAAAACTACTTCGAACGCGTCGACTCGTGTATCTTGGAATTTTGTACACCCATTCTTCTGCAGTTTCCCTGTATGATTCCACTGTCGTGCAAATGGAAATTCTACTTTCCGTCTCTAAAAAAGTACTGTTAAGTTCGCTGCAGCCAAGGCAACTGGCTGTGAAACAGCTGACTTTTGAAACGCCGTTATATCATTATGGACCTAACATGTTACCACTACAGGTTTTTCGAAATTTTCATCATGCAAGTTTTGTGCCTCATGTAATCGTCGTGTTTCTTGTAGTGTCCATTCTGGAGTCTCAATATAAACATCGAATGGACGTCCATCGCGAAAACATTTTACATGGCAACATCGCGCTTGTTTCACAGCTGCAGCACACACAGGTCGCTCGTGTGCAACAGTTGGGGTCCTTGCTGTTTCTCTGGCAATGTACTGTAGGACCAGAAAACTCACCAGGCGGCTCCGCAGCGATAAGGCTCTCCACATCACCTCAAATATCTTCTACCGAATCGTATAGGTCACCTTACCAACATTTACAATGATTCAAAGGCCTACCAGTGGGTACTGAAACAAACATGCTGATTGTCAATAAAATTCTTCTGGGCTGTTGGTCGCATTGCCAATACATAGAATTGTTCAACGTTTCGGCCACTATTGCAAACGGCCTTCCTCGGGGCTAGCTGAGGGCAAAGCCCTGACGAAGACCGGATGCAATAGTGACCGAAACATCAGACAGTGTTACATATTGACAATGCAGTCAACACCCCAGAAAAATTTTATTGACAGTGACAACGGCCGCGGAAGCCTGAGCTTACAAACATGCTGACAGTCCGAATGCTTCCGATTGTTTGCTGATTTCTCCCGATCGAGGACCGAAGCGAAACTAGTTGAGCTAAGTTCGACATAATCTCACATGTTTCGTACCACACCATTTGACGCTACCCTTGAAACATACGTAGCTGATTTTAGTGTCAAATACAGCAGAGATACAGTGCACCTACGAGGGGCGCTCTAAAGGTCATTCAACATATTTCTTCTGAAAGCACCTTGGCTGAATTCAGATTTCCAATACATCATATTACTCCCGACTCTTTGGGTTACAAAACGCTGTTCTTCAGTATAATTTCCGTTCAATACGACGGCTTTACGCCATCTTAATGTAATGTAGTCGAATTAAGTCGGTTGATGCTGAGGGAATTAGATTAGGAAATGAGACACTTAAAGTAGTAAAGGAGTTTTGTGTTTGGGGAGCAAAATAACTGATGATAAGCGAAATAGAGAGGACATAAAATGTAGACTGGCAATGGCAACGAAAGCGTTTCTGAAGAAGAGAAATTTGTTAACATCGATTTAAATGTCAGGAAGTCGTTTCTGAAAGTAGCCATGTATGGAAGTGAAACATGGACGATAAATAGTTTGGTCAAGAAGAGAATAGAAGCTTTAGAAATGTGGTGCTACAGAAGAATGCTGAAGATTAGATGGGTAGATCACATAACTAAGGAGGAAGTATTGAATCGGATTGGGGAGAAGAGAAGTTTGTGGCACAACTTGAACAGAAGAAGGGATCGGTTGGTAGGACATGTTATGAGACATGAATGGATCACCAATTTCGTATTGGAGGGCAGCGTGGAGGGTAAAAATCGTAGAGGGAGACCAAGAGATGACTACACTAAGCAGATTCAGAAGGATGTAGGTTGTAATAAGCACTGGGAGATGAAGACGCTTGCACAGGATAGAGTAGCGTGGAGAGCTGCATCAAACCAGTCTCTGGACTGAAGGCCACAACAACAACAACTGGTAGGTCTGTTTGCCCTCATGGTACTACTCTATTGGCCGGCATCGGAACCAACACCTTGCTGAGTCAGCAAACTGCCATCACCCACACACTGCTTCCTGCGGAGAACATCCGACTTTGCACTAAATAGCTTGAAGGTACGAGATTCGGGCTGTAGGGTGGTTGAGGAACAACATTCCAGCGAGGTTTTGTGAGCTCCTCTCGGGTGCGAGGCCTCGAGTTGTCACGGAGAAAGAGAAGTTCGTTTGCAATTTTATGGCGACGAACACGCTGACTCCAGCACTGCAGGAGTCACAGATGTGTGTGGGCCGGCCGTCGGACATGTTGTCGCGACCTTGTTGCAATGATGACCACCGCCTCGCCCAACGACTCAACCTGCTTTTTTTCACTTCTAGATCTCTGTAGACATTCTGCAAGCGCCTCTGAGTATTTACTATGCTCTGGTTTCTGCAAAAACGAAAATCCTCAATCACAGCTTCTGGTTGGAATGCATCGCCGTTACAGACTCCATTTTGAAGGCTACGTATAGTGTGTCTGAGCTTCTTGAAACTATAGGGGCTGAAACAGAACTGTTCCACGATGTTCCACAACAAATTACGCCTTTTTAACAGAAATTAGCCGAGAAAAACACTTTGTTGCATTACTTACTGAACGCCTCTTGTATTTAACGAAACAGCTCCTTTAAAGTACAAGGCGAAAGAGCTCACTGACATAGATCCATTTGGACTTCGATTTTTTTTTTTTTTTACTTTGAAAGTGCTGTATGGGTTTAAAGTTACTTGTCCATACATCGAAATAGCGTTGTCGTTATTTATGACCACGACACTGTGTACATGTTGTGAACGCAGTTTCAATTAAAGATGATACAAGTTACTTAAGTTTTGTAGGGAGCACATTGTATTCGTGTGGGGGCAGCTACATGTTTGTAAAAAAATAAACTGGTAGTCAAGATCGCAGGAATTCTTTTTATTCCGTCATTACCGGTTTTGGCGAACTAAATGCAACTATTAACAACACCATTGTTTGCCTTGATGTTGTAACCTGTATGTGTCCTAAGATCCGATGTTGTGGCTTTAGTTCGCCGAAACCGGTATTCATGAAATAAAAAGAAATTCTGCGATCTTGGCTACCAGTTTATTGTTTTACAAGTTACTTTAGGTTGAGCATGGGTAAACGCAGAATGTTGGATGTTGTCGGTAGTACACGACACTGTTGCTAAATTTGACTTAGTGATATAATCAATGAGACTCCTTCGTTCAAAGAAATTAAATGTAAAGGTATAATAAGAAAAAGTTCATGGAAAGGATATTCTCTCAACTATTGAATGTAGCATTTTTCTCTTATTTCTAATTGTTAATTTACGCAACACTAAAAAATTATGGGCTGCAAATAAAGTCTTTCTTTATTATTATGCGTCATACTAAAACCAATGTAGAGCATCTGCCTTAAACCAGAAGTTTTGGATTTTTATAGATATGTCTATCAAAATAATTCATTGAACTAATTTATTGGACGATTTTTCATTTTTATTAAATCTACTAACAAAATTTAAAAAGTGGGTAAATCTGTGTACAAGAAATTGCAGAAAATACCTCTTACGGGATAGGAGTACATAGTTTCGGCAGTTCTGTCAGGGACGCAAGATAGGGATGGGAAAACCGATATCAGCATTTTGCTTCTGAGTAACCGGTAACTGCGGTATTAGTTTAGTCAAAGTTATAACATGCTTTGATTTTTTTTTTACTGATAACTGATTAAAAATTCTGACACATCAATTTGCCATAGCAACAGTGCTAAAAATGTTTTTTTTTCTAAAGAAAACTCTTTAAAAAACTAGTAATAGTTATTCGTAAAAATTCCATTGGTTAGAATTTTTGGATTATTTTAGAAACTGGGTAAAGCGATCATCACTATTTTAATCACAAGGCAAACAGTTAGAAACTAGCAACAAATGCATGAAATAAGAATCGGTACAGCGCTGCAGAGACAATTATGTGCCTGTTGCTGTGTGGTGTCGCCTATCACATGGTACGTGCGTACATGCAGTGTGCAAAACTTGCTTCCATCAGGTCTATAAAATGGTTTTCCGCAGCCGTCCTCGCACATCAATTGTTTCTTAGAATGTTACCATCACTAGAATGAGCTTTTCACTCTGCAGCGGAGTGTGCGGTGATATGAAACTTCCTGGCAGATTAAAACTGTGTGCCCGACCGAGACTCGAACTCGGGACCTTTGCCTTTCGCGGGCAAGTGCTCTACCATCTTTTTTTTTTATTATTATTATTATGGCAGTCGTTGCACCAGAATTCTAGGAGTCGCTTGCGCCGTCTGATTGGCGGAACATCCAAACGTGTCTTCTCGAAATTTTAGTGGGGATTCCGTGTGTAGTACGTTCAGAACATCATATCGGCAAAAAAGCATCAGCATCTCATGGCTTGGACGTTCCAGCTGGAAGGCGGGTCCTGAAAGGCGCTCCGTAGAAAATTGGAAAAGAACTGCTTGTATCTGGGGTTGCGAACAAGTGCACAATGTCGATCGTTAAGGTACGTCCAATAACCTAGTTCTGATTTCTCATCGGGCCCAAAAAGGTAGCGGACTGTATGACCGCGTATCCAATTCACGGCATTAGTTTTTGTTGTGGGGTAATGAATCAAATCCGGGAATAGAAGCGTCAGGAAAATAATCTGAGCAGGCGGCTGTCGGGTGAGGAAAGCCAGGATACGCTGCGCGAGCCTCCAGACGTCAGCAGACGGACCACATGAGAACCGATGAGCGTCCGTGTCCTCTACACCACAGTGAACACAGAGTGGTGTGTCAGCAAGGCGGATGCGGTGCAAACGAGACTGGTTGACCTGTTTGCCATTGACGGTGATATACCAGGTGGACTGAACGCTGGTGTCGAGGTAAACAGCATGCACTGCTTTCCACACACGGCGCCATATGATCTGGGGAAACTTGTGTTCAATGGGGTTGGGGGTTTGACACATTTGTAAGGTGTCGTATACAGTCTTTGTCTGGAGTATACGGAGAAGGGGTAAGGAGTGCAGAATGTAACTGATTTCAAAGAAGAAGTACCGAAAGTGATAAAAGGGGGGTGGAATGTCGGATAACATGACCGGGGCTGACATGGAGACTGGTGCGTATTCACGCAAAAGCAGTCCGGTCAGGCTCGTCGGGCAGCGACGCCAGACTCAGTTGGGAGCTAACAAAAAGTGCGGTAACTCTGTCTGGCACATGGAATAAGCCCACTCCACCACGCTCCCGCGGGAGGGCAAGGGAGGAATATTAAACTTTAAATAACATCCCGGCACAGACAAAGGATCCCATCGCCATCAACATACGACGTGCGAGGGTAATCGGAACCGGGAACACTTGTGCCACATGGGGGATGCGTGAGGCGTGATAAACATTCACGTATTGCGCGCGCTGTATAATGTCGAGGGATCGAAGCCGGTGTTCCACAAGGCCAGCCCTGATCGTTTGTAGGAGACGTCGACCGTTGGTTGCCGCTGAGCGACGGAGGTCATTCATAAAATCAATGCCCAAACAGCGGACGCTGGTGGCCACACTTAGAGGAGCGACAGATCTTTCTGGTAGACCCTCACCAATGAGCAGAACCTTCGATTTGGAAATGTTAAGAGAACTGCCCGATGCCTCCCCATAAGTCGTCACCCAAGTCAGAGCAGCGCGAACATCGTCTTCATTGCGGAGGTAGAGGACTAGATCGTCAGCATAGGCTGTACAACAGAAGCGGTGCCCATGCAATGTCAGGCCCACCAGGCGTTGGCGAAGCCCCTGTAGGAGGGGCTCTAATGCCAAAGCATACAGTATCGTGGAAAGTGGGCATCCCTGTCGGACAGAGCGCTCGATCGCTAGAGGCGCGGTGAGGCGACCATTACAGAGTATTCTTGAAGTTGCGCCGCTCAAGAGCCGCATTACCACGGTGATTGTACGAACCGGAAAACCCATGTGTTGGAGGACCGATTTCAGAAAAGTATGGTCGACACGGTCGAAAGCTTGACGGAAGTCAAGCGATGCCAATGCGCCAGGTAAATGTCGCGAGCGCGCGAGCGCAATCATGTCCCTATAACGGCAAAGGGCCGTATGGATGTTGTTGTCACCGCCCAACGAAGTCTGATCAAGGGAGGTGACGGATCTTGCTGCCTTCTTGAGGCGTGAGGCCAACAAACGGGTGAAAATTTTCATGTCACTGTTGAGTAGAGTGATGGGCCGGTAATCACAGATCCGTGATCGCCCATGTGGCTTAGGGACCAGGATGATGACCCCATCAAGGAAGGTGGCTGGGATCATCGTTGTGGGTGACATCAATTCACGACAGATGGACGTCCAAGCAGGTAACAAAAGGTAGCTAAAATACTTGTAAAAGTCGAGGGGGAGGCCGTCAGGTCCAGGGGACTTGTTGGCAGCCCCCACCTTGATTGCATCTAGGACTTCATCAGAGGTCACTTGTTCCTGAAGTTCTTGAGCCACATCCTCTGGCATGGTGTTGACAGTCATTGCTGCCACCTCCTCAATTAAGGCCGGGGGATGAGGGACGGCAGCGAACAGTTGACGGAAATGAGAATAGAAAGCGTGACCAATGTCGCATTGCGTAGTGTGTCGTCGTCCTTCCGCATCTGTGAGATCGTGGATGAGGGTTCGACGACGACGTCGGCGTTCCCTGAGAAGGTGGTACATCGATGGCGTTTCATGAGGCATATGGTCACAGGTGCAGGATCTGACAAGAGTCCCTTCTAAGCGCCGTCGCGTGAGGGAAGTGATCTGCGCTTTAGCACGATGCACCCTCATCTGACGATCAGGAGAGAAGGCCATCGAAGTGCAGTCACGAAGGACTGCATAATAAAAGTCCATGGTGCTCGCTTGCCAGGCTTTGAAGTCTTTGCCATATCCTATCAGCGCCCTGCGCAGAGCTGGTTTCGCGCATGATACCCACCACGATAAGGTGGATGCGTAGGCGGGGCGACGACGATGACAGAGGGCCCACGCATCCTCAACGATTCGTCGGCAGTCAGGGACAGTCAGGTGGGAAACGTTGAATTTCCACAAGCCGCGGCTGTGCCACACTTGTTGTCGGGCGAGGACGACATCGCAGATGTAGGCGTCATGGTCAGAGAAAGCCAGAGGCCATACTTCGGCATGTCGAGTGTCGGCAGCAAGGGAACGTGTGAGGTATATACGATCGAGACGACTAGATGAATGCGCCGTATAATATGTGAAACCTGCACGGGTGCCATGCACCTTTGTCCATGTGTCAACAAGCTGAAGTCTGTCGATGATGATGGAGAGGGCCGCACAAGGGGAATGATGCGGTAATTGATCTTCAGGCCTTTGCGTGGAGTTGAAATCGCCACCGAGGACCATATCATCTAGGGGACCCTCAAACAGCGGCGTTACCTCGTCAGCAAAGAAAGTGTGTCGATCACGACGTCGACTGGAGCCGGACGGCGCATATACATTGAGGATACGGACGCCGAACAGCGTGAGAGCCATACCCCTAGCATTAGCAAGGTACACTACATCTTCAGCAGGGAGTCCAGAACGGAGGAGGATGGCAACTCCACTACCGTTGTCAGAAGCGTGGGAGATGTGTGCCACGTAGCCAGTGGGGGCATGGAAATCGGCGACAAACACTTCTTGGAGGAGGGCAATGTCGACATCAGCAGCATAAATGGTCTCACGGAACATTGCCAGTTTATGGGGGGCCCGAATGGTGGCCATCGTCGCTATGCGGTAATGTTGGGGGCGTGCTCCCACCATTGGCACAGATGTTCCGGCAGAGATGTCTGGCTGGCGTGTAACATCTGACGTAGTCACCGTTGTCGTAATCACTGGCTGGAAGGTGGGTCAGGCACCTCCATGGGGTACTGCCTGATGGGAGGACCACCATCTCGAACTGCTCCTTCGTCGATATCATCAGCCCAGGAGACTGGAACAGACGGTGAGCGACTGTCACACTCCTCGAGGGCGAGTTGTAGCGACGCTGCTGTAGTGGGGTCCAGGGAGGCACCCTCCTTGGAATCCGTCATATTCGTGTGAGATCGTTCTTCAGATGGGACATCAGGAGCAGCCTCTCCTGTCGTCAGAACGCTCGAAGGGAGATCACTGTCGTGTATCAGCTCCACTGCCTGTGATGCCACATGAAGAAGTGTGTCGTCAGATGGCGTTTGACTCCTCTTCTTCCGTTTTCTGGGCGACCGTTGCTTTCGGAGGTGCTGTTCTGAATCAGAATGTGGATGTTCGATGTCCGAGGTCGCGCCAGTCTGAAGAAAGAGAGAGGTAGGCACCGCATTCGCGTCGATGTCCATCGAGCACTGGAGAGTTGGTGGTGTCGTAGCCGTCAGAGGAGATGGTGCCGGTGAGGCCATGGCAGCACCGTCATTTCCAGTGGGGAGTGCCGGGTGGAGAAGAGGTGCTTCCTGAAGTGACGCATCGGGGCTGCGTACGGCTGTGGCGTAGCTATCTGGTAAAGAAGCGGCCGTCACTTTGGGAGCTGAGTCACTGGTCGGGACCTGGAGCAAACGTCGGCGGAGACATTCTGACCGAACATGGCCCTCCTGTCCGCAACCGGCACACGTCCGCGGCTGGCCATCATACATAACGATGGCTCGCACGCCACCTATCAGCAGATAGGATGGTACATGTTTGGAGAGTTCGATTTTGATTTGGCGGACACCATTCAACACGTTGTATGTCGTGAATGTCTGCCATTTCTCCGCGATGTGCCCCACAACATTGCCATAGGGTCGGAAAGCTTCGACGACCACATCTTGCGGCACTTCGAAAGGGAGCTCAAAAACCCGGATTGTTCGAAGTCCGAAACCAGCGTGATCGACCGTCACCTCTCCAATATGCCCGTCAGAATGTTTGAACTTGAGTCCGCGTGCGTGTTGTCGAACTACGTTAGCACACGCTTCCTCCGTCGTCATCTTAATATAGACGATGCTGCTAGTGATAGAGAAATGAATACCTATCACTTCCTGAGGGACCAGACGTAGCTCTTCGCGAATGAATTGCTCAATTTCAAAAGCGCGTGGTCTAGCATGTTCGGCTTGGAATGTTACTTTAACTGTCGCTCGGCGGTAACAGTGCGCCATGAGGTGCAATAGAAATGGACGCTACACAACACGAAATACCGCGACGCGGAAGTAAACAAACTACGGTGCGCTGTCCGGCGCGCGGAGCCGGTCCGCACGCGACCACGGCCGAAAGCCGACTGAACCATCTGAGCTACCGAAGCACGACTCACGCCCGGTACGCACAGCTTTACTTCTGCCAGTATCCGTCTCCTACCTTCCAAACTTTACAGAAGCTCTCCTGCGAACCTTGCAGAACTAGCACTCCTGAAAGAAAGGATATTGCGGAGACATGGCTTAGCCACAGCCTGGGGGATGTTTCCAGAAGGAGATTTTCACTCTGCAGCGGAGTGTGCGCTGATATGAAACTTCCTGGCAGATTAAAACAGTTTTAATCTGCCAGTAAGTTTCTTACCATCACTAGTTTGGAAGTATTTTGTGAACTGTAAAACTACAACGGTCCATTTACTTTAAAAGTTGCTCAACAAAATTGCAACATCATATAAGGAGAAAAAAATACTCACGATGTTCCTTCTTGGAAGGTAAGGTAAATTTGATTAGAACAGGGTGTTTGAAAAACAATTCCCTAGTTTTAAGTATAAATATAATGGGTAAATTAATAAAAAAATTACATGAATGAGTACATATCATGAAAGAGAATTCCTTCAAGTTTTGTTTAATGTTAGTAGACGTCAACGTGCACAAGTCGAGACGACGTTCCATTTCTCGCCATGTATTCACCAACATTTCAAGTGTAACTGTCCCAAACGCCACGATGATTCTTTCCTGTAAATGATTGATGCCTCTGATCTTTCCACAGTACACGACATTTTTTATGCGGCCCCAAAAGAAAATGTCCAGTGGCATTAAGTCTGGGATTCGTGGTAGCCAAGGTATTGGGCCAGACCTCCACATCGACCTTCCTGGAAATCAAGTGCCAAGAGCTGCACGTACATGGTTACTGTAATGAGGTGGGGCGCCATCGTGTTGGAAAAACACGAGCCCCTTTTCCGCTTCAGTATCGTCCATTTGGGGAAAGACGCACTCTGTCAACATGACACAGTACAATGTCCCCGTTTACTGTTTTTCTACAAAAATTAAAAGGACCAATCACACGATCTTCCATTAAACCGCCCCAGACATTAACTTTGGGAGAGTCTCGTTGATGCTGAATAACTTCATGTGGATGCTCTGCCCCCTAAATTCTGCACTTACGACGATGCTGACATGAAATGTAGCCTCATCAGAAAATAGAATCTTCTGACATCATCATCAGTTCTATTTAGAAAGTCAACAGCAAACTCATACCTTTCGATTTTATCAGTAGGTTTTATTTCATGTAACAGTTGCAATTTGCAGGCGCGCAACTTAAGTCTTTTACGCACAACATCATACACAGTATCTTTAGGCACTCCTAATTTTATACTACGTCTTGAAAATGACTTCTTTGGGTTCCAAGCACATGAACTACGGATCTGTTCAACATCTTCAGAAGTTCTCGGTCTACCAGGTGATTTTGCTTTTAAAACACTACCATTTTCCTTGAAAGACTATAGCCAATGATGGATAGTTTTTGCTGTTGGTGGTTCACCACGATACTGACGTCTAAAGTTACGTTGCACTGTTATAACTGACTCAGTTTTCACAAGCCAAATAACACACTGCGCTCTGTGTTGCGGAGTACACATTGTTGCTGAGTTGCTCTGCACTACACTGCACACACGCCTGAACTGAACTGAGGGAAGTGAGGAGAGAAACAGCACTGGTATCGTCTAAAGGTCAAGTAGACCTGCCAACTGCAAGGGAGCCAAACTTGGAGAATTGATGAATGAAATACCACAACATAGAATAATGTATGTCACTTTGTACAGATTGTAGGACACATTAAAACATGGAGTTCTTTTTCAAACACACTGTACATACGAGACGCTTGATGGACCAGTCATTCCTTGCACACATGGGTGCCGGACATGCGGAAGTGCCGGATTATTGAGAGTATCTTAAATTTAATGTAAACACACGGATATCATATTTTATTAAATCCAAAGATACATTCATTTTCATAGAAAACGTTGTCGCATAGTGTGCAGGTATGCAGTAGTATCACTCACTATGAAACATATTCAACATTTTTATTTGTCGGTATGCTTTATCACGTAACGGCTTTACAAGTATTACATCAATAGTACACGTTTCTGATTGTTGCGTATTGACTCCAGGAAGATGTCTGCCGCTCCAGCACCAGGGCACTGCGGGCTATGTTCATGTTCTCTTCTTCATCACTTTCATCATAATTTTCCTATGTACATTTGATTTTCTCTTCGGCTGTTTAAGTTCAGTCATAAATAGTTACTCTTTCAACACTGTACACAGCAGCCATGGCTTTCTACAAACAACCTCAGTTCATCCCTCATTTCGAATTTCTGCTTCAGGTCTAATATAACGTGTTTCCTTTTAGAAGCCGTGATAGTGAACTGTGAACAAAGCTACTATTTCAAACTCGTATAGCATTGTGCAGTATTGTAATTGACTAAGTACATTGTTGCACACGATAATTCATTATTGTACGCACCATTTATGACTGAGCCACTAGAGCGACTGGAGCGCTTGGATGTGGGCGAAATTACTGGAAGCCAGCCGTTGTGGTCGAGCGGTTCTAGGCGCTTCAGTTCGGAACCACGCGGCTGCTACGATCACAAGTTCGAATCTTGCTTCGGGCATGGCAGTGTGTGATGTCCTTAGGTTAGTTACGTGTGTGTGTGTGTGTGTGTGTGTGTGAAATCTTATGGGACTTAACTGCTAAGGTCATCAGACCCTAAGCTTACACATTAGTTAACTTAAATTATTCTAAGGACAAATACACACATCAATGCCCGAGGGAGGACTCGAACCTCCGCCGGTACCAGCCGCACAGTCCATGACTGCAGTGCCCTAGATCGCTCGGCTAATCCCGCGCGGCTAGTTAGGTTTAAGTAGTTCTAGGTCTAGGGGACTGATGGCCTCAGATGTTAACTCCCATAGTGCTTAGAGCCATTTGAACAATTTGATTACTGTAAGGCCAGACTACTGAGCGCCGTATTACAGAGAGTTTAGTGTACCTATAATTTGGGATAATAACTGAACCCTTAATGTTGTTGTTGCTTTAGGGTGAAAAATTGGTTACATCCAAATCTGACGCTGCTCGGAACATCAACTTGTGACCTATCGCTCTCGTTGTCGCCGCGCCCGTCTCCTTAATCTTTGCAATCTTTGCCGGAGTCAGTCAGACTGAATTCTGTCGCAGCCTCAACCCTATTTCGATCGTGATTTCGTATTCGCTTCACCTTCATTAGAATTTTGCGTTCTTTTTTCGAAGTCTATGATTATTACTTGAAGTAACAGGAATAAAAGAAATCGAAAATCGGTTATTTCAGAAACCAGTTATGAAGAGCGATTTCAACAGTCGGTCTAAACTGGGGATAAAAAGAACCGGTGTAATCTATAGGCGGTTGTTTCAGTGATAACCGCCATCTCTAGCTCAGGACTACTTCGATACGAATTGGTATGCAAGGAAGAGCGGCGGGTAACAATATTGTAGAAGGACATCAAGGCTTTACTACAGTCAGTAGCTTCTAATGCACGCGGAGTACAGAATAGAGGGAAGACACTGGGTTTGGCTCAAATGGTTCAAATGGCTCTGAGCACTATGGGACTTAACTTCTAAGGTCATCAGTCCCCTATAACTTATAACTACTTTAACTAACTAACCTAAGGACATCACACACATCCACGCCCGAGGCAGGACTCGAACCTGCGATCGGACCAGTCGCGCGGGTCCGGACTGAAGCGCCTAGAACCGCACGGTCACAAGGGCCAGCCATGGGGTTTGAGGTCAGTCTCCAATTTTCGAGCAAATGCAGAGAGACAAATTTCCAGTGAAGGATGACTGATGACTTTCATAAGCGCCAAACACTGTCACAGGGCACCTACGAGACGCGCGGATCTGGGACTCGACAGAACGATCGCAGAAGAAGAGTCATTAACACTATATTTATTTGCGATCACACTAACTCCTACACTGAAGGCTAATTCTAAGCATTAGGAAAAGCAAATGGTGCAAATGGCTGCACAACAGAAGTCAGTGTCTGAAGCCTCGGCGGTGGGTGCCAACAGAAGTAACGAACACTAGCAATGCCTTGAATAAAAACTTGAGAGCAGCCGTCCAAGCGAGGAAAACAGGCATGTGGGAGCTTACCAACACGGAATCGGCGGCCCACAGATCTGACTGAGAACTCTCTCTAAAGGCAAAAACATGTGTTTTCAAAGAATCGTGTCGACGCACTATTTCCCCCTTCCTACAGTCGACTCACCAATCCACCGGCAAATAACAAACTTCAGCCAACCACATTAAGATTCCTCCCCACTCCTGCACGGTAGATAGGGACGCTTCTGGACGTTACGTTAACAAACTCCAAGTCTGTTATCAACAGCGTTCAGCTGAAAGCTAAACGTCACTGCCATTCCTATTATGGACAGCAACAATCGCATAAAAAAGCCTTCTTTCATTCTGCTGTTCACCGAGCCATTTCCATCCCACTTTATAAAGAAAAGTTCAACGATGAAATCAATTTACATAAAACAATATCAGTTAACAACGAGTATAAACCTAGCATAGTAGATGACGTTCTTAAAAAAAAAACTGCTAAAAGAATTACTACGCTAGGCATTTCTGTTATCGAGTCTAACTCAAAAAAATATTTCTCTATTCCTTTCGTGGGACCTATCTCTCATCAGATCCAACGCATTCTTCGAAAGAAATACGATTGCAACGTTGCTTTTTCTACTAATAACAATTTGAAAAAAAATCATTCATAATTTACATTCTGCTCGTTCCCCTATAGAAAATTTTTGTGTCTACAAAATTGTCTGCGATACTTGCTCCTCTTACTATACAGGGTGAGTGACCTAACGTTACCGCTGGATATATTTCGTAAACCACATCAAATACTGACGAACCGATTCCACAGACCGAACGTGAGGAGAGTGGATAGTGTAACTGTTTAATACAAACCAAACAAAAATGCACGGAACTATGTTTTTTAACACAAACCTACGTTTTTTTTAAATGGAATCCCGTTAGTTTTGTTAGCACATCTGAACATATAAACAAATACGTAATCAGTGCCGTTTGTTGCATTGTAAAATGTTATTTACATCCGGAGATATTGTAACCTAAAGTTGACGCTTGAGTACCATTCCGCTGACGCGTTTCCAGTGGGACATGTACATTACCATGAGGGGTGAGGTACACGTACACACGTGGTTTCCGTTTTCAATTACGGAGTGGAATAGTGTGTTTCCCGACATGTCAGGCCAATAGATGTTCAATGTGGTGGCCATCATTTGCTGCACACAATTGCAATCTCTGGCGTAATGAACGTCGTACACGCCGCAGTACATCTGGTGTAATGTCGCCGCAGGCTGCCACAATACGTTGTTTCATATCCTCTGGGGTTGTAGGCACATCACGGTATACATTCTCCTTTAACGTACCCCACAGAAAGAAGTCCAGAGATGTAAGATCAGGAGAACGGACTGGCCAATTTATGCGTCCTCCACGTCCTATGAAACGCCCGTCGAACATCCTGTCAAGGGTCAGCCTAGTGTTAATTGCGGAATGTGCAGGTGCACCATCATGCTGATACCACATACGTCGACGCGTTTCCAGTGGGACATTTTCGAGCAACGTTGGCAGAGCATTCTGTAGAAACGCGATGTATGTTGCAGTGCTCTCCGATACACACGATCGAACAGCGGAGGAGTGGTACTCACGCGTCAACTTTAGGCTACAATATCTCCGGATGTAATTAACATTTTACAATGAAACAAACGGCACTGATTACGTATTTGTTTATATGTTCAGATGTGATAACAAAACTAACGTGGTTCCATTTTTTAAAAAAAACGTAGGTTTGTGTTAAAAAACGTACTTCCGTGCATTTTTGTATGGTTTGTATTAAACAATTACACTAGCCTCTCTTCTCACGTTCAGTCTGTGGAATCGGTTCGTCAGTATTTGATGTGGCTTACGAAATATATCCAGCGGTAACGTTAGGTGACTCACCCTGTATAGGACAAACTGGACATTCCTTCACTACCAGATATAGAGAACACTTGCTAAGAAAAAATGGCACTAGCCCCCAAAATTCATCTTTTGCCGACCGTCTTCTAATTATAGGTCATTTAGCTAAAGCCATCTGCAGTAGCAACATTTTGCACACCGAAAAGAAAGGGCGTAGACTAGATATTCTCGAAGAATTAGAGATTTTCAAGCATCTTGCTCAAAAGGATAGTCTCATCCTTAACGAACAGCTACAGCTCAGTAATAAAAAAATTTTCAACGGTATGAAGCCGTTACTCGATGTCTAACTTCGGGTCTCCTTGTGCAGGTTGCCGAATTGTTCTTTTCCTTCTAAGGTAGTCCTATGTTTTCTAATTATCAGATGTTTTCTTGGCTGTGTTTCACGTCATTATTGCTTTCTACAAGTTGTCATTCAGTCCTATCCACATTTTCATAATGATGTTTTCATGTTTTATCTTATTGTTATAAGCTTTGATGTAGAAATAATGTTATGTTGTATGCTCCTATCAAACAAACATTGCTTTCCATCATGTACTAAATACTGTTTATTTACAATCATTTCTGCCTGTATTTCAATGTGAAGTAGCCTAATTGTATCTACGGCTACTAGGTGGCGCGCTCGTTGCAGTGCCATGTTCACCTGGCCGCATTTGTTAACGCGGGCACCTCAGTCCGTTTGCAACCTGTAACCACGCAAGTAACGAGCAGCCCTTAGTGGCTCGCCATCACAGTTTTCTTTATCTTCAATATGTTTGTAACTAATGCCCTTTTGGCATATTCATTATTTTATAAATGACATATAAGTGCTGCCATTCTTTCACGATGATTCCGTACCTATACTCTGTATCATACGTTTTTAGTCATAATTCTGTGACCATGTTATAGACCATTCTTTGATTTAAATTCTGAGGAAGACACTCCTAGCAGTGTTGAAAACCGGTTAATTCGTTAAAAAATAGTCACCGAGGGCTGTTTTCTTTCAATTGTAATTATTCACAGTCTCTGAACGTGGAGCCATGTACAAAAGTTAGCAACAAAGTGTTATGTCCGTTATAATTATCCGGGCTGTTATGCTGTGGTCGGTTGATGAATTCTGTGTCAATTCCTAACGTTTCGTCCCCGTCGGCGGAGTACATCTTCAAGGGGGTCTGTAGCTCGATGGAAGGTCCAACACACCCACTGGCTCGCTACTGAGCAGTAGCCAGTTGGTGTGTTGGACTTTCCATCGAGCTACAGACCCCCTTGAAGATGTACTCCGCCGACGGGGACGAAACGTTGGGAATTGACACAGAATTCATCAACCGACCACAGCATAACAGCCCGTATAATTATAATGGACATGAAAGTCTACATTTTAGTAACAGCAGTGTTTCAAGTGTTTCAAGTCACATAGCCTTGCCCTCCGTCCTTTAGTGAGAGAGGGCTGCTGTAGTAGCACTCTATCCTGTGTAAACCCACTGAGGTCGCAGTATCAAGCTTGCTGCTTATGCTAAGACGTGCTTTTCGTGGCCATCTTCTACCTTACAACAGCGTCTAAGAGGTGGATGGAGTTAACCAGTTAATTCTCTGAAGTGAAACTTCTCCCCTGGGACAGTTGCCCAGAGCATCTGCAGTTTTCAGTGCTCTAGTTTTACTATTTACCTCCAGTAACCTAAACGCTACCACTTTTGCCTGCTCTCTGCATCGTGTCTCCGATTTCCTATCTTGGATTGCCCTTGATGGCTTGTAACATCATAGCTTAGACACTACATAACTTTTGTTGATTCATTTAGCTTTCTGTTTTGTTCAGTATCCCATCTTTGACCTTCTGTAATTAGTGTATGATTAATTCAATACTGTAATGAAGTGTAATCTCTGTAATATGCACAATATGAGCAAATGATATGTTTTGTCTTTCTCACATAATCTCTTTGGTTGTCTTCAAAACTGAATAAATTTATTTAAATAATTTTTTGTAGAAATACCAATATGTGCAAATGTTCTGTTTTAATTAATATGTTTGGTTGCTGTTATGTAAACTGCTGACCTTCACTTCGGGTTCTTAGTTATTTCATATGTAAAAGGTGTTGTAGTTCCCCTCGGGGACGGAACTGAGTAGCGTTTGGTTGCCATAGGAACAAAAGGTGGAACCAAGAATCAGTCGGGGACGAGATACCAAACTATCAACTGATCAAGTAAAAGTTGTGTATTGTGTTGGTTCCTAGAGAGGCTTTCCCTGACGCTTTCCAATGCCTCGGATGGATGGATAAAGAGCTGGAACTATTCTGAAATTGGTATCTATCATCGCCACCAAGAAATGACAGTCAAGTAATTCTACCTGCAAATCCACATACCAACATGCACACGCCACCACATTGCGCAGTCGCTGTAATAGAACAGAAGAACGATAGTAATGTACAGTGAAGGATCAGCTCATTGGATGTGTTAGTGTGCTGAAATATAAGTACCTGCCTTGAGTTTTTCCTTATCACAACACCTATCAGGATCCTCTCCGTTTGAACTATGATTACCGAGCGTACTTTATTGAAAGCATGTTAAAAATAATATGGCAATAGAATGTGCTAAGATTAATAATGTTTGTTGAAAGGATCTAACAAATATCTCAATTTTGTGTTTCACTGCATTAAAATTCAGAATTGCAACTGTTGAGAGTTATATGTTCATGCTTGCTAAGTGTTTCACTGATGTAATGAAAGTTTGCTCTGCTGCAGTGGTCAATATTAAGCCCACACCCCTCCATTGAAAGTAGTTCAAAGGCACAAAGTTACTTAATTATAAAAAGTTTCGGTTACTCTTACTATTCAAGTCAAATTCTTTACAATATTGGGTCCCTCTTGTGAATTAAAAGTGCATATTAATGTTGTAACAGGATCCATAGTTTGTCTATTGTGCTCATGCAACATAACGATTAATAGAAAGACAACTATCTGTGAAAACAGTAACATCTTTATTCAAAAGATAGTGAGAAGTAATCTGTTAGTGAATAACACTTAATTTTCATTCTAAATAAAAGGGTACTTAGCTGAGAGAGACTTAACCTATGATCAGTTTGTAATTTTTCAGTGAACTACATTTATAATTTTTTGTCAGATAGGAAAATGTTTGAAAAGTAATATTGAACCTATACCTATTTTATGATTCTACAGTGAATATTGGTAGTCATATTATTGAGACCATTCAGTTGACCAAGCCTTGAAGGCAAAAGTATATGTCATTTTCTGTTACAATTATACAAATAGCCGTATTCTCTCTAGCACTTTCTTTAACGTGAACACATGTAGGTGCCAGAGTGCATTATACTCTCGTGTGACGAAGTATAGGCTGTGATTGCCCATTGAAGTTACTTATTTTCAGTTCCTTGAATAAGAATGTTACTCATTCTTATGCCTTATTAGGCTATCGACCGTTGTTATTATTATTTGGACCCTGTGGATAGGCAAATTATTGTTTGTTACTGTTTAAGTGTTTACGTACTTCTGACTTTCACTTCCGATAAGCTACCTCCGTTAGGTATTTCACGGTCAACACAAACAAAATTCCTCTCAGAGGGTAACGCTGCTCTGTTGCTTTATATCAAAATTACTTTAACAAAAAATTCCATTTTACGATCTGCTTTCCACTTTAAGGTTATGGTGTAGCAGTAGCAGACGGGAGTGTTATACGTGGCTTCTCCGTGACAGGACTACTTTGTTCTGTTGGGGAATGGTACGTAATAAGCCAAACTTTGATTGTACAAGCTACGCATTGAAGTGTTATAGGCTCCCGACAGCCTTAAGCGTAGCAACGTACGAGTCATTATGTCGTCACTGTATGACAGCATGACAGACTACGGTGAAGAGGTGTGTCAGACCAGTCTTCGGCCAGAAGAAGACGACTACTGCTACAACAATGGAGTCGAAATCATTTCGTTGTTGTTTTGTTGCGAATCGCCGCTCGGTGATGGCGCACGCATATCTTTGTTCGGCGGAGAGCAGACGGCGGGCGTATTTCGGGAGGCCGAAGCGAGGGGTGCGTATGATGTAGTGCAGGAAGACGCGTGGGGGAGGTATCCGGCGCAAGTGGGCTGACTGCCGATAAATCACGACTCATCAGATACGCACTCATCTGTCGCCGCGCAGCGGGTGGGCAGGGGGAGGGGGTGGAGGTGGGGGCGCAGAAACAGATGAGTCCAGCGGGGGCACGTTCCGCTCGCACCGCCGCATTGAGCACGGATCCGAAATGCGCACACCGGCCAAAGTGGAGTGCTGCCCACGCAAGGATACATCGGCAACGATTCTGCTGTCTCGTGCTGTAGCACCACTCTCACCCGTGCAAACCCACTGGCGTTGAGTTCTCGGGAGCTTGCTGCCTCTGCTAAGAGGCCTTCTTCTATTGTGACGCGTTGCAACAGCGTCTAGGCGGTTGATCGAAGTTGTAACATTATGTGATTGCCTTATCATTTTAAATCATTCAATAGTCGAGCAGTCGCTCGGCAACAGCTGCAGTTAGCAAATAATGTTGCGAGAATGTAAAAGGTGAACGACCTGTGACGTAACTTGTTTATTGTCGAAGCGCCGTCCGAGATGCACTGAGTTACTGACTTTGAAAACCGCGGCGCGAAAAATGGACAGAAGAAGAACGCTTTTACACATTCTTTTGATGTACGAGATATTCTGGATGAACAGTTACTCATTTTTCTCTTGTAACTTGTGTCGGACGCACATGTCTTGCCGCCGTATTATTATCGTTAAAAATAATACTATTTTAGTGTAAAGTAAAAGTGCAATACTGCATAGCAGTAGATTTACTGTGGGACGTGTATGTGAAAACGTCAAAGGAATTATTTTCATTACGAGAAGAGTAGTGCCAGTCAAAACGGCATCCGTGTTAAATCCTTCATTGCAGTGTTAGTTCATCTATTAATTGCCATAAATTCAGAGTTAAATGGAACAGGTGTATGGACTATTTATTTAGTATAGAATCTATGTCTCACTCCTTCATGAAGTTATTTAATTTTCTTTATGTTTCTGCCAAATAGAGAGTTCACAGTCATGAATTCTTTCGTCGAAATCTCCGCGCCATATTCTACAGGTAAATGCATGATGAACTACGGTCCCTCAGGAAATTTTCATGTTGAGCTATCCAAAAATAATTATATTTTTAATAGGCATTTACTCACCTCTGCAATGCAACTTGCGACTGATCAGACGATCCAACAAGAAACAGCAGCACACGGTCGGCGTTCGCAAATACATTTCCACCGCTGATTATAGCTATATGTTACAGCACAAAAGTAAACATATTGTTATAATTAGCGACTACGAACGGGGCCATTTATAACTGTATGTTTATGCATACACATTACGTAAACATATCGTTATAAAGTGAAACTTCTCCCCTGGGACAACTGCCCAGAGCGTGGCAGTGTACAAGTTTATCGGGACTATCCACAATGCTGTTTACGTCATACTCCAGCAGAGTAGTAATGTTTTAACTTACAATGAGCTGACAAAAGTCATGGGATACCGATATGTACATATACAGATTGCAGTACTATTGCGTGCACCAGGTACAAATGGGCAGTGTGTAGGTAGAGCAGACATTTGTGTTCAGGTGATTCACGTGAAAAGATTTCCGACGTGATTGTGGCCGCACGACGGAATTAACAGACTTCGAACACGTTATGGTAGTTTGAACTACACGCGTGGGACACCCCTTTCCGGAATATACTCTACATCTTCGGCGAAGATGGGATTTCGGAATTTAGTGAGCAGCCCCTTCCGCTTAGCGCTTCGTCTAACTGCAAATGTATCCCACCTCAAACTTTCTATGAGATTTTTAACGCTCTCGCGATGGCTAAATGTACCAGTCCGAAATCCACAATGTGAAGAGTGTGCCGAGAATAACAACTCCCAGGCACTACCTTACGCGACAGAGAACTATATCTACATCTACATATTCACTCCGCTAGCCACCAAGCGGCGTGTGGCAGAGGGCACAATGCGCGCCAAAGTCATATTTCCCCCCCCCCCTCCCCCCCCCCCTCCCCCCCCCCACTCCTTTTCTGTTCCGCTCGCGGATCGCGCGAGGGAAAAACGACTGTCTGAACGCCTCAGTACGAGCTCTAATTTCCTTTATCTTTGAATAGCGATTATTGTGCGATTTGAAAGTTGGTGGTAGTAATATATGCTCTACATCCTCGGCGAAGATCGGATTTCGGAATTTAGTGAGCACCCCTTCCGTTTAGCGCTTCGTCTATTTGCAAGTGTGTCCCACTTCAAACTTTCTATGAGATTCGTAACGCTCTCGCGATGGCTAAATATACCAGTCATGAATCTTGCCGCTCTTCTTTGGACCTTCTCAATCTCTTGAATCAGACCCAACTGGTAAGGGTACCATTCAGCCAAAAAATATTCTAAGACTGGACGAACTAACGTATTGTAAGCAATTTCCTTTGTTGAAGGACTGCATCGCTTCAGGATTCTACCAATAAACCGCAGTCTAGAGTTCGCCTTGCCCGTTACTTGTGTAATCTGATCATTCCATCTGAGATCATTTAGGATAGTCACACGCAGATACTTGACGGATGTTACCGCTTCCAAAGACTGGGCATTTATTTTGTACTCGTACATTAATGGGGATTATCGCCTTCTTATACGCAGTAGGTTACGCTTACTAATATTGAGAGTTAACTGCCAGTCACTACATCACGATCCGCCCCCGGTAGCTGAGTGCTCAGCGCGACACAATGTCAATCCTAAGGGCCCGGATTCGATTCCCGGCTGGGTCGGAGATTTTCTCCGCTCAGGGACTGGGTGTTGTGCTGTCCTAATAATCATCATTTCATCCCCATCGAAGTGGCGTCAAATCGAAAGACTTGCACACGGCGAAAGTCTACCCGAAGGGAGGCCCTAGTCACACGACATTTAGATTTTTTACTGCACCACGCATTTATCAGATCCTAATTGATTTGTTCACAGCTTTCGTGTGATACTACTTTCCTGTAGACTACAGCATCATCGGCAAACAGTCTAATGTCACTGTCAATACCATCAACCAGATCGTTTACGTAAATCGCAAAAAGCAGCGGACCTGTTACGCTGCCCTGGGGCACACCTGAAGTTACGATTGTTTGTGTTGACGTCACCCCATTCAGGACGACCTACTGTTCTCTGTCTCTTAGAAAATTTTCTATTCATTCACATATGTCATCTGATAGACCGTAAGGGCGCACTTTTTGGAGCAAACGACAATGCGGAACCAACCACATATGTCATCGGATAAACCGTAAGCGCGCACTTTTTGGAGCAAGCGACAGTGCGGAACTGAGTCGAACGCCTTTAGAAAGTTGAGAAATATGGCATCTACCTGGGAGCTGGTATCTAGAGCCTGTTGTATATCAAGCGCAAAGAGGGTCAGCTGTGTCTCGCATGACCGCTGTTTTCTAAAACCGTGCTGGTTTCTGCAGATGAGGCTCTCAGAGTCTAGAAAGGTCATTATGTCTGAACACAAAATATGTTCCATGATTCTACAAGAAATCGATGTCAGTGAAATTGGCCGCTAATTATGTGCATCCGATTTTCTACCCTCTTTACAGATTGCTATGACCTGGGCCTTCTTCCAGTCCCGCGGAACTTTTCGCTGTTCCAATGATCTCTGACAGATGATGGATAAGAATGGTGCTATATTTGTAGCATAGTCAAAATATAATCTAATGAGGATACGGTCTGGGCCAGATGCCTTCATGCCGTCTAAGGATCTCAGCTGTTTTACAATCCCAGAAACACAACGCTGTGGCTGATGGCCTTAACGACCGAGAGCAGCGGCGCTTGAGTAGACTGTCAGTGCTAACAGACAAGCAACATGGCCGAAAATAACCGCAAGAATGAATGTGGGACGCACGTCGAACATGTCCGTTAGGTGAGTGCGGCGAAATGTGGCATTATTGGGCTACGACAGCATACGACCGAGTGCCTTTCCTAACAGCACGGCATCGCCTGCAGCGCCTCTCCTGGGCTCGTGACCGTATCTGTTATGCCCTAGACGACTAGATTGCAGTTGGTAAGAGCTTATGGTGGGACTCGAGTGCGGCGCAGACCCCACCAAGCCGTGAACCCAAGCTGTCAACAAGGCACTGTGCAATCCGTAATGGTGTGGGCTGTGTTTACATGGAATGGAATGGGATTCTCCGGTCCTATTGAACCGATTATTGGATGGAAACTTGTTCGGCTACTTGGAGACCATTTACAGCCATTCATGGACTTCATATTCCCAAACAACGATGGAATTTTTATGGATGACGTTGCACCATGTCACTGGGCCACAGTTTGAAGATCATTCTAGACAGTACGAGTGGATGATATGGCCACCCAGATCGCCCAACACGAATCACATCGAACATTTGTGGAACCTAATCGGAAGGTCAGTTCGTGCACAAAATCCTACTCCGGTACCGCTTTCGCAATTATTGACGGCTATAGAGGCAGCATGGCTCAGTATTTCTGTAGGGGACTTCCAATGACTTGTTGAGTCCATCCACAAAGAGCTGATGGACTACACGGTGCAAAAGGAGGTCCGACACGATGTCAGGAGGTATGCGATGACTTCTGTGACTACAGTATACACTATCTGATCAGAAGTATCCAGACATCCCTATGTAATTCGACAGATCGTTAGATGCCACGACAGACGCATCAGTCGTTATGAAACGAGGCAGATATAGTTGTCTGTAGAGAAGCAGTGACAGTAGAATGGATCGTTAAGGAGGGCTGAGTGATTTCGAACGTGGACAAGTCAATGGCTCTCACCGGAGTAACGTATGCATTAGGGACATTTCAACCATTATCTAGTTGGGCAAGTCGACTGCTGGCGACGTGATTATGAAAAAGAAACAACGACAGCAAAGCTAAGACCAGGTAAGCCTCATGTACAGAGACCGAAAAACATTGTAAGAACCGCGCGAAACAATCGGAGAGGATCAGTCATGGGCTTCCAAAGTGCTACCATCAGTAAAGCCAACACAATGATTGTGTGTGGGATATTGAAAAGAAAGAGGTACAGTGTTCGAGCAAAGCCCCATAAGCCACATATTTCTGTACTTCATGCTAAGTGACACTGGACATGGTGTGTAGATCGACGCCATTGGGCAGTGGATGACTGGAAATGGCGACTGATTTATTTTCAACTGTTCCAGTTGTTTCTATATGCCATGTATTTCATGTCCTCCGGTCTGTGCAGTGGACATACGATGGTTTGTTCTTACAACAGATGATACCGTGTTTTTTGTGCACTCCAGCGAGGAACATTCTATTTGCCACAAACATGGCGCAGAAGCTTTTAAGCTGTTGGAGGTACTTTTAAGAGAGAGAAGCTGTTGTCATGTTTTGTCATAAAAAGGCCTTGTTTTCCTACCCACGACATTGCCTATTTCACCATGTGTGGTGTCACAGCCAGACACCACACTTGCTAGGTGGTATCCATTAAATCGGCCGCGGTCCGTTAGTATACGTCGGACCCGCGTGTCGCCACTATCAGTGATTGCAGACCGAGCGCCGCCACACGGCAGGTCTAGAGAGACTTCCTAGCACTCGCCCCAGTTGTACAGCCGAGTTTGCTAGCGATGGTTCATTGCCTACATACGCTCCCATTCGCCGAGACGACAGTTTGCTACGACCTAACAAGGCGCCAATTCAGTTACTATTCTGAAATGATAATATTGTGAATCATGTATCGTCAAGAGCGACGTTCATCATTAATGGATTAAACTTA
Source organism: Schistocerca gregaria (assembly GCF_023897955.1). NCBI lineage: Eukaryota > Metazoa > Arthropoda > Insecta > Orthoptera > Acrididae > Schistocerca > Schistocerca gregaria. The sequence continues at coordinate 163,170,980 of NC_064920.1, forward strand.
AGTATCAACGTAATTACGTCCGCTTTCTGAATTGTAATTCCCTGTCATATTCCAGACCTCACGCCAGTATAGTTCTTCCCTCCTCACGCCAGCCTGCGTGAGCTAAAACGCGTGCATTTCGGCCTCCTCTAGTAACACGGTGTTGGCTCTTCAGCCAACATAACACCATGTATGGATCCACACCCACACACCATAACCTCACTAACGAATTCCACCGACCTCCCTATCCTCCCCCCATGAACCATGGACCTTGCCGTTGGTGGGGAGGCTTGCGTGCCTCAGCGATACAGATGGCCGTACCGTAGGTGCAACCACAACGGAGGGGTATCTGTTGAGAGGCCAGACAAACATGTGGTTCCTGAAGAGGGGCAGCAGCCTTTTCAGTAGTTGCAGGGGCAACAGTCTGGATGATTGACTGATCTGGCCTTGCAACATTAACCAAAACGGCCTTGCTGTGCTGGTACTGCGAACGGCTGAAAGCAACGGGAAACTACAGCCGTAATTTTTTCCCGAGGACATGCAGCTTTACTGTATGATTAAATGATGATGGCATCCTCTTGGGTAAAATATTCCGGAGGTAAAATAGTCCCCCATTCGGATCTCCGGGCGGGGACTACTCAAGAGGATGTCGTTATCAGGAGAAAGAAAACTGGCGTTCTACGGATCGGAGCGTGGAATGTCAGATCCCTTAATCGGGCAGGTAGGTTAGAAAATTTAAAAAGGGAAATGGATAGGTTAAAGTTAGATATAGTGGGAATTAGTGAAGTTCGGTGGCAGGAGGAACAAGACTTCTGGTCAGGTGACTACAGGGTTATAAACACAAAATCAAATAGGGGTAATGCAGGAGTAGGTTTAATAATGAATAGGAAAATAGGAATGCGGGTAAGCTACTACAAACAGCATAGTGAACGCATTATTGTGGCCAAGATAGATACGAAGCCCACACCTACTACAGTAGTACAAGTTTATATGCCAACTAGATCTGCAGAGGATGAAGAAATTGAAGAAATGTACGATGAAATAAAAGAAATTATTCAGATAGTGAAGGGAGACGAAAATTTAATAGTAATGGGTGACTGGAATTCGAGTGTAGGAAAAGGGAGAGAAGGAAACATAGTAGGTGAATATGGATTGGGGCTAAGAAATGAAAGAGGAAGCCGCCTGGTAGAATTTTGCACAGAGCACAACTTAATCATAGGTAACACTTGGTTTAAGAATCATGAAAGAAGGTTGTATACGTGGAAGAACCCTTCAGATACTAAAAGGTATCAGATAGATTATATAATGGTAAGACAGAGATTTAGGAACCAGGTTTTAAGTTGTAAGACATTTCCAGGGGCAGATGTGGACTCTGACCACAATCTATTGGTTATGACCTGTAGATTAAAACTGAAGAAACTGCAAAAATGTGAGAAATTTAGGAGATGGGACCTGGATAAACTGAAAGAACCAGAGGTTGTACAGAGAGAGCATAAGGGAACAATTGACTGGAATAGGGGAAAGAAGTACAGTAGAAGAAGAATGGGTAGCTCTGAGGGATGTAGTAGTGAAGGCAGCAGAGGATAAAGTAGGTACAAAGACGAGGGCTGCTAGAAATCCTTGGGTAACAGAAGAAATATTGAATTTAATTGATGAAAGGAGAAAATATAAAAATGCAGTAAATGAAGCAGGCAAAAAGGAATACAGACGTCTCAAAAATGAGATCGACAGGAAGTGCAAAGTGGCTAAACAGGGATGGCTAGAGGACAAATGTAAGGATGTAGAAGCTTATCTCACTAGGGGTAAGATAGATACTGCCTACAGGAAAATTAAAGAGACCTTTGGAGAGAAGAGAACCACGTGTATGAATATCAAGAGCTCAGATGGCAGCCCAGTTCTAAGCAAAGAAGGGAAGGCAGAAAGGTGGAAGGAGTATATAGAAGGTTTATACAAGGGCGATGTACTTGAGGACAATTTTATGGAAATAGAAGAGGATGTAGATGAAGACGAAATGGGAGATACGATACTGCATGAAGAGTTTGACAGAGCACTGAAAGACCTGAGTCGAAACAAGGCCCCCGGAGTAGACAACATTCCATTAGAACTACAGACGGCCTTGGGAGAGCCAGTCATGACAAAACTCTACCAGCTGGTGAGCAAGATGTATGAGACAGGCGAAATACCCTCAGACTTCAAGAAGAATATAATAATTCCAATCTCAAAGAAAGCAGGTGCTGACAGATCTGAAAATTACCGAACTATCAGTTTAATAAGCCACGGCTGCAAAATACTAACGCGAATTCTTTACAGACGAATGGAAAAACTGGTAGATGCAGACCTCGGGGAGGATCAGTTTGGATTCCGTCGAAATGTTGGAACACGTGAGGCAATACTGACCTTACGACTTATCTTAGAAGAAAGATTAAGGAAAGGCAAACCTACGTTTCTAGCATTTGTAGACTTAGAGAAGGCTTTTGACAATGTTGACTGGAATACTCTTTTTCAAATTCTGAGGGTGGCAGGGGTAAAATACAGGGAGCGAAGGGCTATTTATAATTTGTACAGAAACCAGATGGCAGTAATAAGAGTCGAGGGTCATGAAAGGGAAGCAGTGGTTGGGAAAGGAGTGAGACAGGGTTGTAGCCTCTCCCCGATGTTATTCAATCTGTATATTGAGCAAACAGTAAAGGAAACAAAAGAAAAATTTGGAGTAGGTATTAAAATTCATGGAGACGAAGTAAAAACTTTGAGGTTCGCCGATGACATTGTAATTCTGTCAGAGACAGCAAAGGACTTGGAAGAGCAGTTGAACGGAATGGACAGTGTCTTGAAAGGAGGATATAAGATGAACATTAACAAAAGCAAAACGAGGATAATGGAATGTAGTCAAATTAAATCGGGTGATGCTGAGGGAATTAGATTAGGAAATGAGACACTTAAAGTAGTAAAGGAGTTTTGCTATTTAGGAAGTAAAATAACTGATGATGGTCGAAGCAGAGAGGATATAAAATGTAGACTAGCAATGGCAAGGAAAGCGTTTCTGAAGAAGAGAAATTTGTTAACATCGAATATAGATTTATGTATCAGGAAGTCGTTTCTGAAAGTATTTGTTTGGAGTGTGGCCATGTATGGAAGTGAAACATGGACGATTACTAGTTTGGACAAGAAGAGAATAGAAGCTTTCGAAATGTGGTGCTACAGAAGAATACTGAAGATAAGGTGGATAGATCACGTAACTAATGAGGAGGTATTGAATAGGATTGGGGAGAAGAGAAGTTTGTGGCACAACTTGACTTGAAGAAGGGATCGGTTGGTAGGACATGTTTTGAGGCATCAAGGGATCACAAATTTAGCATTGGAGGGCAGCGTGGAGGGTAAAAATCGTAGAGGGAGACCGAGAGATGAGTACACTAAGCAGATTCAGAAGGATGTAGGTTGCAGTAGGTACTGGGAGATGAAGCAGCTTGCACAGGATAGAGTAGCATGGAGAGCTGCATCAAACCAGTCTCAGGACTGAAGACAACAACAACCCTATCCCAGATCTGTTGATGTGCTGAGCTCGCCTAATGTAGTCCCGTTCCGCAACAGTCATCAGAGGTAACAGCGCAATGTCATCTCCAGCTCCATTCTGACACATCTTGCAGAACTGCCAAGCTGATGTCGGTCATGCCACTGGTATAGCTGTACCATGCTCACGTTGGTGCCACCAATTAGGCAATCTAATACTCAGGTCGGCACCTATGCTGTTCCTGTATAAGTGCCAACCTGCCCCGCCCACTATTACTGCACAATCGTCGTTTCTGAAATCCTTAAACAGAAGCCCTAAATGCTCAATCAACTGATTCAGCTTAAAATGTTAGTGACCCAATCTCCCAACCTAAATTCTTACGAAATTGAGGACCTACGCCTATACCATGACTGCCAGCATCACTCCCAGATGTTAATGTTACGACCCAGGCCTGGTGTTGCATCGTAATCAGGAAGCAGAGCGAAAATGTGTGTGTGTATGGGGAGGGGGGTTGATCTAGTGGACGCCAGAATACGTTAGTGATACAGCGTCACAAGTAAATATATCTACTGGTCAATGAAAGATTACAAAGTTGTTCTTAAAAACTGTAGGCTGTGACCAGGGTGGGTTGCACATGCCACCGAGGAAAGGACGTCATCATTGCCACAGGTCAGTGCCTCATCTGCGTGCAGAGCTCGAGATGGATGCAGGCGAGGCAGATGGGGCATGCCGGACGTACTATGGTGACCCAGATCAGCCACCACCTCAGCATTCTCAATGGTCACTCCATCATACGTTCAGGCGGGGTCTGCCAACTATAGTCCACGATGCCAGCTGTCGTGCAGGGAGGCCCCGGATCCATCTCGACAGCAACAAATGTTCACTAATCAGACAGGAGCTGTGAGGGCGTGCATAGACTGGCCCGTTAGAAGGTGGCAACTTGTAGATCGTCCACAATGACCAAATGAGGGAAGAGGGTTGACTGTTCAACAGCCTTCTCATCGGCGATGACCCAGTAGGCAGCAACGGCAGACCATAGCTGTGATACGCATGAAGTTTGGCTTGCATCCTATTGTGTTCATAAAGGCTTTCAACGGTGTGAAACCCCTCTTCTGCACTGAAAAAAGTAAGATCCGTTTCACTTCAGGATACACATAAGATGATGGAGACCTTTGGACAATGGACATGGTAGAATTCTGTCACAGTTTTAAAGAGCATTTCCATGTAAATGCTCGTCAAGACACCAGAGGGAAACCCTTAGAAAAGAGTTATTCAATACGCAGCCTATCCATACTGCACAGGGTAGTAACCACAGATATTTTGATAAATATTTAAACAGAACACGTAACTTAGATTAGTGTATTTCTCATAAAGACATTTTAAATGTTTTGAAGGCAAAGTTGCCTTTAGATACTTGTGAGAAATTAGTACGTGTACCAAACGATGTGTAACAACATTTTACGTCAATACCATGTTCAATAGACCTGGCACGAGGGGACAAAGGGGGAAATCTTGGTAGCAGCAACAGCCACAATAACGCAGCACCGCCAAACGAGCTTCTTCATTTTGATTCAGCTCAACGACAATCACCCTTCCTACATGACTACGCCGAATCTGAATCACAAAGACAGCAGAAAATACAATAAACGGTATGTTCCTGGTTACAGTTTTGTTGGGAATAACGGCAACGATTACTGGAATTCGCGTAATGCGAATCAGAGCTGAGGAACTATAAGTAATACCCACCAAATAATCTGTTGCACAGTGGTCCACCTGATAACATCTGTCAGAATCAGGATCCATTGGTAAATATCACTGAAGTTGCCAATGATCCACAGCTGATTAAGAATAACAGAGTCTCTTCAAACTATTTCCCACCTCATTAAGCCCTCCGATGATGGCCGTTTCAAGGATTGGGAGCACTCAAGCCAGCCTGTTACGGTTCAATGAAAGAACTGGTACGACAGATGAACTATAGATCAAGACACGTGTTCTAAAACCTCACAGGTACAGTCCAATCTTCAGTCAAGGCCATAGTTGGGAAAATTCCTACCACAATTGTCCTAGACATGGCTGCCTCTGTTCACAGAATTTATTTAGTAAGATTAAGGAAATAAAGGAAGTACGTACTCACCTTGCACGAAACTGTTGTATAACTAGAGCTTTACATATACAAGGTGTTACAAAAAGGTACGGCCAAACTTTCAGGAAACATTCCTCACACACAAAGAAAGAAAATATGTTATGTGGACATGTGTCCGGAAACGCTTACTTTCCTTGTTAGAGCTCATTTTATTACTTCTCTTCAAATCACATTAATCATGGAATGCAAACACACAGCAACAGAACGTACCAGCGTGACTTCAAACACTTTGTTACAGGAAATGTTCAAAATGTCATCCGTTAGGGAGGATACATGCATCCACCCTCCGTCGCATGGAATTCCTGATGCGCTGATGCAGCCCTGGAGAATGGCTTGTTGTATCACAGCCGTCCACAATACGAGCACGAAGAGTCTCTACATTTGGTACCGGGGTTGCGTAGACAAGAGCTTTCAAATGCCCCCATAAATGAAAGTGAAGAGAGTTGAGGTCAAAAGAGCGTGGAGGCCATGGAATTGGCCGCCTCTACCAATCTATCAGACACCGAATCTGTTGTTGAGAAGCGTACGAACACTTCGACTGAAATGTGCAGGAGCTCCATCGTGCATGAACCACATGTTGTGTCGTACTTGTGAAGGCACATGTTCAACATTACCTTCCTTCAATTGGGCCAACTGGCGGTGAATCGAGGAACTACAGTACATACCGACAAATCTAAAGTGAGCTCTAACATGGAAATTAAGCATTTCCGGACCCATGTCCACATAACATCTTTTCGTTATTTGTGTGTGAGGAATGTTTCCTGAAAGTTTGGCCGTACCTTTTTGTAATACCCTGTATATAATCGCAAACTGTCAAGTGGTAGACACAAGCAATGTCATGGTAGGAAATCGAGTTATGGTATGCCCACTGTTAATTTTGAAGAATCTTGTAGTTGAATGTTCACTTGTCATGGAGATTTTCCGAGAAAAGGACATAAAATTAAACTTTTCTTTGGGTAAATGTTTTTTCTGCAGCGTAGGCAAAGATATAGTGGCTGATTTAGTGCAAATGCCAGTAGCACATGACAACTATTACCAGGGTAAGGTAAAATTCTCTAAGCCAAAGAGTGCATCTGTCGATAATTCTTCGAGTCTCTGTAGAAAAAGTGAAAATAAAAAAGCCTACATCAATGATAAAATAAAGGGCTACACCTGTCTCAGTTCACAACAGCAAAGAAAGTTAAGAAATATACTTATTAAGTATTTAGATGCATTTGACGGTAAATCAAGTAAAATAAATCCGTATGTGTACCATGTGGACGTGATGTCACATGAAACATTTTGCCAAAAATCTTTCTGTATCCTGTGGGTGAAACGAGAGGCTGTTGCTGGAAAAATAAAATGGATGCTATAGTAAATGTCATTGAACCATTTTATTCCCCATACTGTAATCCACTCTTAGTGAGTGATAAATGTAATGGCCAGATTTATTTACTCCTGGGTGAGCGTGCTATTAAGAAAATAAACGTCTGATGTTGTTCCTAGCTGGAAAAGGTACAACATTTCGTTTTACTTTTGACTTGTGCAAAACTGCTCAAAATTTTGAATATTGCTATTTAACAATGTAATTTTATTATTTAGCAACTGTTCATTCTGATAAAGACACTCCAAGCAGGTGTTGAAACCTAATGTCAATGTACCTAACGTTTATGTGCAACCAGCTAGCTGTTTAATCTTATACTGAAACTAATATACGGTTGCTGAATAACAGCCATGTTCAAAACGGTAAAATTAATTTAATAATTGTGACAGTTAACGCATCGCCTGGAAGTTGAGAATAATTGTTACAGAAATTCTGTGGTGTGCAATTTTTAACTAGCATCTATCACAGGTCTTCATAGTAGTAGGTCGTATTGTCTAAAGAATCTAGAATATATACAACTTATTTTCACGCTGGTAGAAGCTACCATTTTCATGTAGTGCCTTTTTGACTCAGTGCATGTTTCAAGCCGCGACAGAGGTGGAGAAAGCCCCTAACACTCCGTCATGAGCCGAAAGTGAGTTTAAAATTCTTATCCTGCTACGCAGGAGATATCAGATATTAAGCTGATGTTGTCGTTGTGGTCTTCAGTCCTGAGACTGGTTTGATGCAGTTCTTGATGCTACTCTATCCTGTGCAAGCTTCTTCATCTCCCCGTACCTACTGCCAATTACATCCTTCTGAATCTGCTTAGTGTGTTCCTCTCTTGGTCTCCCTCTACAATTTTTACCTTCCACGTTGCCCTCCAATACTAAACTGGTGATCCCTTGATGCCTCAGAACATGTCCTATCACCCGATCCCTTCTTCTAGTCAAGTTGTGTCACAAACATCTTCTCCTCAATCCCATTCAATACCTCCTCATTAGTTATGTGATCTACCCATCTAATCATCAGCATTCTTCTGTAGCACCACATTTCGAAAGCTTCTTCTTGTCCAAACTATTTATCGTCCATGTTTCACTTCCAAACATGGCTACACTCATACAAATACTTTCAGAAACGACTTCCTCACACTTAAATCAATACTCGATGTTAACAAATTTCTCTTCAGAAACGCTTTCCTTGCCATTGCCAGTCTACATTTTATATCCTCTCTACTTCGACCATCATCAGTTATTTGGTCCCCAAATAGCAAAACTCCTTTACTACTTTAAGTGTCTCATTTTCTAATCTAATTCCCTCAGCATCACCCGACTTAATTCGACTGCATTCCATTACCCTCGTTTTGCTTTTGTTGATGTTCATCTTAAATCCTCCCTTCAAGGCACTGTCCATTCCGTTCAACTGCTCTTCCAAGTCCTTTGCTGTCTCTGACAGAATTACAATGTCATCGGCAAACCTTCAAGTTTTTTTTTCTTCTCCATGGATTTTAATTCCTACTCCGAATTTTTCTTTTGTTTCCTTCACTGCTTGCTCAATATACAGATTGAATAACATCGGGGAGAGGCTACAATCCTGTCTCACTCCCTTCCCAACTACTGCTTCCCTTTCATGCCCCTCGACTCTTATAACTGCCATCTGGTTTCTGTACAAATTGTAAATAGCCTTTCACTCCCTGTATTTTACGCCTGCCACCTTCAGAATTTGAAAGAGAGTATTCCAGTCACATTGTCAAAAGCTTTCTCTAAGTCTACAAATGATAGAAACGTAGGTTTGCCTTTCCTTAATCTAGCTTCCAAGATAAGTCGTAGGATCAGTATTACCTCACGTGTTCCAATATTTCTACGGAATCCAAACTGATCTTCCCCAAGGTCGGCTTCTATCAGTTTTTCCATTCGTCTGTAAAGAATTCGCGTTAGTATTTTGCAGCAGTGACTAATTAAACTGATAGTTCGGTGATTTTCACATCTGTCAACGCCTGCTTTCTTTGGGAATGGAATTATTACATTCTTCTTGAAGTCTATGGGTATTTCACCTGTCTCATACATCTTGCTCACCAGATGGTAAAGTTTTGTCAGGACTGGCTCTCCCAAGGCTTTCAGTAGTTGTAATGGAATGTTGTCTACTCCGGGGGCCTTGTTTCGACTCAGGTCTTTCAGTGCTCTGTCAAACTCTTTACGGAGAATCGTATGTCCCATTTCATCTTCATCTACATCCTCCTCCATTCCTATAATATTGTCCTCAAGTACATCGTCCTTGTGTTGACCTTCTATATACTCCTTCCACCTTTCTGCTTTCCCTTCTTTGCTTAGAACTGGGTTTCCATCTGAGCTCTTGATATTCGTGCAAGTGGTTCTCTTTTCTCCAAAGATCTCTTTAATTTTCCTGTAGGCAGTATCTATCTTATCCCTCGTGAGATAAGCCTCTACATCCTTACATATGTCCTCTAGCCATCCCTGCCGTACTCATTTCTGCCTTCTTCATTTAGTGCATTTTAATATTTTCTCCTTTCATCAATTAAATTCAATACTTCTTCTGTTACCCAAGGATTTCTAGCAACCCTCGTCTTTTTACCTACTTTATCCTCTGCTGCCTTCACTACTTCATCCCTCAGAGCTACCCATTCTTCTTCTACTGTGTTTCTTTCCCCCATTGCTGCCAATTGTTCCCTTATGCTCTCCTTGAAACTCTGTACAACCTCTGGTTCTTTCAGCTTATCCAGATCCCATGTCCTTAAATTCCCACCTTTTTGCAGTTTCTTCAGTTTTAACCTACAGATTGTGGTCACAGTCCACATCTGCCCCTGGAAATGTCCTACAATTTAAAACCTGATTCCTAAATCTCTGTCTTACCATTATATAATCTATCTGATACCTTTTAGTATCTCCATGATTCTTCCATGTATACAACCTTCTTTTATGATTCTTGAACCAAGTGTTAGCTATGATTAAGTTATGCTCTGTGCAAAATTCTACCAGACGGCTTCCTCTTTCATTTCTTAGCCCCAATCCATAATCACCTACTATGTTTCCTTCTCTCCCTTGTCCTACTGACGAATTCCAGTCACCCATGACTATTAAATTTTCGTCTCCCTTCACTACCTGCATAATTTCTTTTGTCTCATCATACATTTCATCAATTTCTTCATCATCTGCAGAGCTAGTTGGCATATAAACTTGTACTACTGTCGTAGGCATGGGCTTTGTGTCTATCTTGGCCACAATAATGCGTTCACTATGCTGTTTGTAGTAGCTTACCCGCATTCCTATTTTCCTATTCATTATTAAACCTACTCCTGCATTACCCCTATTTGATTTTGTATTTATAACCCTGTATTCACCTGTCCAAAAGTCTTGTTCCTCCTGCCACCGAACTTCACTAATTCCCACTATATCTAACTTTAACCTATCCATTTCCCTTTTTAAATTTTCTAACCTACCTGCCCGATTAAGGGATCTGACATTCCACGCTCCGATCCGTAGAACGCCAGTTTTCTTTCTCCTGATAACGACGTCCTCTTGAGTAGTCCCCGCCCGGAGATCCGAATGGGGGACTGTTTTACCTCCGGAATGTCTTACCCAAGAGGACGCGATCATCATTTAACCATACAGTAAAGCTGCATGCCCTCGGGAAAAATTACGGCTGTTTTTTCCCCTTGCTTTCAGCCGTTCGCAGTACCAGCACAGCAAGGCCGTTTTGGGTAGAGTTACAAGGCCGGATCAGTCAATCATCCAGACTCTTGCCCCTGCAACTACTGAAAAGGGTGCTGCCCCTCTTCAGGAACTCCTCATTTGTCTGGCCTCTCAACAGATATCGCTCAGTTGTGGTTGCACGTACGGTACGGCTATCTGTATCGCTGAGACACGCAAGCCTCCCCACCAACGGCAAGGTCCATGGTTCATGCGGGGGGGATTAAGCTGATAAGAACATGAAAATACTATACTTTGATCGTAGTCGAAAGAGATCCGAAGATCTGACTGATTTCGTCGACTTAGCAGCACAAATTACTGATTACTGAACTGTCTTAATGAAAAACCCACATTGTAGGCAATACTATTTAGATACGTGTGCTAACACGGTCACGCCTGAGGATGTGACTCTTCGTTGCCACGAAGTCAAGACATTGCCTGTCAAATTCCTAACAGATAAGGCTTCAAGCATCGCAAGGAAAAAATGGAAAGATTTCTAACCGCAAGTAACAACAAACAAATTCTGATACGAAGATTTCATCTGCGAAGTAACCCGACACGACCTATCTTTAGAGAATTTAATCATTTTATACTAACAAACGCAAGTACACAACATACAAGTTGGTGGAATTCACTGAACCATTTGAGCAAATATCAAACAACATACCCGTCTACACAACCACTTCTATACCCTAAGATCTCTTAATGACCAGTAAATATGTTAATGTCTGGGAAACCTACTGCCATGACTGCTGAAAGAACCATTAACGCTGTTCGAAAAGGTAAAAAATACACTTACTGCACACTCTAAACAGGATAGAATTCGACAGAGGGCCTATGGCAAAAAGTTACGGCATGTACAAGAACATTCAGCAGGAGAATCGTGTCGTTGAAATCACTTCCAAAATCTTCACCTCTACACATAATAAATGGCAACTCCTGTACAGTGGACCACATAAGTTCATTCGGATCCCGCATCCAGGGAGCTACCCTTAGGCTATTTCGAAAACAAGCAAATTTAAAGGACTGTACAATCAGCAAGATTTGAAAACGTATCTGCAAGAATAGTAGTGATAATTACATTCCTTTGATTGAGACTTTCTATGATGTACCAATTTATGTACAGCGAATGCTATACAGAATTCTGAACTCTTTTGCCTCAAATTTTCAAAAAAAGAAAAGTTTTTCTATGTAGCCAGATAAACAGAACGAAGAAAACTATATAAGATAAAGAAGCACAGCAATGCAAAACTAGAATAAGTCTGAAAAGAGACATTTTCGTAGATGTAAATTAAAGAAATAGATTTTGAAAGTTGTCATTACTTTTCTAATATATATATATATATATATATATATATATATATATATATATATATATATATATATATATATATATATATATATATACTGCACGATCAATAAGAGAAGCCGCATTTTTTCGTAATTCGGTTTTCTTTTATCTGTTTATGCATTTAAAGAAGTACAGCTCTTCTACGCTAGTAATACATATAAGTTGTTAAGATGTTTTATGAGTAATCAATAGTTGTTTGACCAGGACAGAAGAGCAAATGAAGATAATATGAGCTCTTAAGCAGAGTACAAAATGTGAATACTTATAATTAATGTGTTTTTGGTACTATTCTCTAATAGTTTGTGTTTGTAAAATGAAAATCCATGAGCCTGAATGAGGCTAACTCTAGTTCAGTAATTGTAAATACACTCCTGGAAATTGAAATAAGAACACCGTGAATTCATTGTCCCAGGAAGGGGAAACTTTATTGACACATTCCTGGGGTCAGATACATCACATGATAACACTGACAGAACCACAGGCACATAGACACAGGCAAAAGAGCATGCACAATGTCGGCACTAGTACAGTGTATATCCACCTTTCGCAGCAATGCAGGCTGCTATTCTCCCATGGAGACGATCGTAGAGATGCTGGATGTAGTCCTGTGGAACGGCTTGCCATGTCATTTCCACCTGGCGCCTCCGTTGGACCAGCGTTTGTGCTGGACGTGCAGAACGCGTAGAAGACGCTTCATCCAGTCCCAAACATGCTCAATGGGGGACAGATCAGGAGATCTTGCTGGCCAGGGTAGTTGACTTACACCTTCTAGAGCACGTTGGGTGGCACGGGATACATGCGGACGTGCATTGTCCTGTTGGAACAGCAAGTTCCCTTGCCGGTCTAGGAATGGTAGAACGATGGGTTCGATGACGGTTTGGATGTACCGTGCACTATTCAGTGTCCCCTCGACGATCACCAGAGGTGTAAGGCCAGTGTAGGAGATAGCTCCCCACACCATGATGCCGGGTGTTGGCCCTGTGTGCCTCGGTCGTATGCAGTCCTGATTGTGGCGCTCACCTGCACGGCGCCAAACACGCATACGACCATCATTGGCACCAAGGCAGAAGCGACTCTCATCGCTGAAGACGACAGTCTCCATTCGTCCCTCCATTCACGCCTGTCGCGACACCACTGGAGGCGGGCTGCACGATGTTGGGGCGTGAGCGGAAGACGGCCTAACGGTGTGCGGGACCGTAGCCCAGCTTCATGGAGACGGTTGCGAATGGTCCTCGCTGATACCCCAGGAGCAACAGTGTCCCTAATTTGCTGGGAAGTGGCGGTGCGGTCCCCTACGGCACTGCGTAGGATCCTACGGTCTTGGCGTGCATCCGTGCGTCACTGCGGTCCGGTCCCAGGTCGATGGGCACGTTCACCTTCCGCCGACCACTGGCGACAACATCGATGTACTGTGGAGACCTCACGCCCCACGTGTTGAGCAATTCGGCGGTACGTCCACCCGGCCTCCCGCATGCCCACTATACGCCCTCGCTCAAAGTCCGTCAACTGCACATACGGTTCACGTCCACGCTGTCGCGGCATGCTACCAGTGTTAAAGACTGCGATGGAGCTCCGTATGCCACGGCAAACTGGCTGACACTGACGGCGGCGGTGCACAAATGCTGCGCAGCTAGCGCCATTCGACGGCCAACACCGCGGTTCCTGGTGTGTCCGCTGTGCCGTGCGTGTGATCATTGCTTGTACAGCCCTCTCGCAGTGTCCGGAACAAGTATGGTGGGTCTGACACACCGGTGTCAATGTGTTCTTTTTTCCATTTCCAGGAGTGTAGATAAGGAGATGAACGAATGCTTTAGTGTGGAAGTTTAGCATCATAAAGATATTATGCTCTCATGACTGACGTGATAGTCCGTATAATGGTAAATGTTTGAAAACGAGTCAGCTCAATAAAATCAGTAGCTCATCCAAACAGAAGGGTACTTTTACAGTGTAAATACTGCTATAAGTAACGACAAGTGAATGTAATGACAGATGTGGAACTAATGTCCTTCATGTTAGTATAATGAAAAGATCTTTAAGGAGATTAAAAATAATGCGATCAGCAATGACTGGTTTGAAGCGTATTTGTGTAACATAAATAGTAAGACGCTAAAGTGAAAACTAGTGGCCGCCCCGTAACCGAGCGGTTCTAGACGCTTTAATCCGGAACCGCGCTGCTGCTACGGTTGGAGGTTCGAATCCTGCCTCCGGCATGGATGTGTGTGATGTCATTAGGTTAATTAGGTTTAAGTAGTTCTAAGTTTATGGGACTAATGATTGCAGATGGTAAGTTATATAGTGCTCAGAGCCATCTGAACCATTTTTGAAAACCACTGTTGGAACTGTTGTGAAATCTGTTCGTATGGTTGAAAAGCAATTAAACGCTTGTGACTGAAATAAGAGTTAACGTACTGGGTGAGGTGCGGTTGAAATCCAGTATCTGGCGTGTGCTGTATAATGCAATCGGACAGTTTCGTTGACGCCAGTGTTGTAAAGGGGTGAAAAACTCAGTTGCCCGGTTTCGAAGACGTTGATTTGCTCGTTGTCTGCAGTTCGGTGTGCTGAAGAAGGCTGCCCTTGCGTTGTCTGACGAGGAACCACGCACAAGAACGCACACGAAAACGGTAGCCACCGTGCTGTATCACCAACTCACTGTGAGCCGTAACCGTTAGCTGCGCATGTGGTCGGTCACAATTCCAATCTCGCTAGAAGAATTTTATTGTTGGCGCTGTGTCGAACAGACAGCGCCGCTAAGACATACTCGAACGACACGACCAGAGTTAATTTGATAATATTACGAGAACGTATATTGTGCTTATTATAAACCGTATTGGATTGTGAAACTGACTGAACGCACGTAGTAGCGCATAATAAATAAGAAAACAATGTATTCCGCTATGAGATAAAACGAAACAGTAATAAAAAACACGTGTGTATGCTAATTGCATCCCTATGTACCTATTTCACTGACCATAAAACGCACTTCTTTCTTCGAAAAATTGCCTCCAATATTCAGATGCGTCTTATACTCGAAATTAATATAAAATGTCTAGTGCTTCATTTAAAATTCCCTCCAGTCTTAAAAATGATCATATATTCGATGCTGTGGGAAACCGATCTCTATTGGCAACATTGAGTTCAACTGACAGCAGCACTGCACCGATGCGGAGAACGTGAGTCGCAGGGATTCGCAAGCTTACCAACACTGTCTCCTCCCACCCCGCCATCACAAACCCAGACCACTGTCTTGCATATGATGCGTCATTGCAGTCTAGGGTATCAGTGAACTTGGATTGAAAGTGATTTGTGTTATCGGGAACAGTACAATATTTTTGTTAGTAGCTAGTTTCGTAATGGGAAGAAAAGATATTCTTATCACGCGGGCTATAAACTGCAAGTAACAGTATATCATGCGGGCTATGAACTGAAAGGAACAGCATGTGAAGAACGTGGCAACAGAAAAAACCATTCGCGATGGGTGGCTAGTAAAGATGATCTGAAACAAATGAGGAAGATTAAATGTGCAAATAGAGGACTGAATGCAAAATGGCCAAAACTAGAAGACAACGTATTGAAATGGATTCAAGGACACTCTCAAAATAACACTGGAATTAATACAAAAATGATATACGCTCGTAAGATAGCGCTACATGGGGACATAACAGACTGTAAGGGTAGAGTTGGTTAGTGCTACAAGCTTATGAAGCGTTATGGACTTAGCACGTGAATCAAAATCAAAATATCTCAGAAAATGCCACAAGAGTGTGAAGAGGAAATATTATCTTTCCATCGCTTTATTATTCTACAGCCGGCCGCTATGACCGAGTGGTTCTAGGCGCTTCAGTCTGGAAGCAAGGTGCTGCTATGGTCGCAGGTTTGAATCCTGCCTGTGGCATGGATGTGTGTGATGTCCTTAGGTTGGTCAGGCTTAAGTAGTTCTATGTCTAGGGGAATGCAGTATACCTAAATGCTCATGAGTGTGCCAGATATGTCACACGCGTGAATAGTAAGTCAATTCATTTAGATACCGCAGATGTTTGCTGAATCCCGTGCAGCTGCATATAGGCTTATACTGAAGGACAAGCCGTGTGGTCAAAGAGAATTTCTTCAAACGCCCTCGACATCATCGGCATGACAAGAGAGATAAATGAATCTCGGATCAATATGCTATGTCTGACATAAATCATAAACACCTTTGACAACGTCTTAGTTACAGTTATCCATCCACAGTCAGCACCACGAGAATATTACTCGTATGCAGAAGTCAACGGTTCGAGGTGAACACCGGGGCACAAGTAATGACACCAAGTGTGGTATTCCTTTGTTTATCTGTTTGTTATGTTTGTTACTGGCTCTGAGCATTGGTTCAAAAATGGTTCAAATGGCTCTGAGCATTATGGGACTTAACATTTGAGATCATCAGTCCCCTAGAACTTAGAACTACTTAAACCTAACCAACCGCAGGATATCACACACATCCATGCCCGAGGCAGGATTCGAACCTGCGACCGTAGCAGTCGCGCGGCTCCGGACTGAAGCGCCTAGAACCGCTCGGCCACCGCGGCCGGCTATGTTTGTTACTAGCAAGTAAGAGTTCTGCAATTGTTCAAAGGCTTCTCATGACTTCTTCCACTTCCCTCTACCCCGTACACTTGTTGCCGTGAGGGTCCATCACAAGATTGCAGCTCATCTCACCATCGTCTTCCCCTTTTCGCTGTTTCTTCTTTGGAGCATTTAGTTGTTAATTTGTTTGTTAATAGTCCACGCTATATGCAGTATTCCAGGCTTTGCACCCAAGACATAAACCGTGTATGAAGAAAACCCGAGTAATTCTGTTAAACCAGTGAAGAAATTGGAGCCTTTTCGCCATAGAAAAGTTTGTGTACAGCATTTCACAGCATCGACATTGTACTGGCTCTTTCACAAGCACGGTCATGGAAAGTGAAATAATAGTTCGGCACATGTGACGGATGAGATTTATTGGTATATAATCGAGCATTGTGATATAATGTTTTGCTTAACTAGGTCTGCGATTGGAAGATAAAGCGAATCACAATTATTACTATTATCATTCTTTACCGATGTCTGTTTTGTGTTCAACGAACTGTAACGAGCGTAAAACACTTTACTTGCTTTTACGTCACTACACGAGATGCGAACGTCTGAGTTCAAACGTCTCTGCAAGCTTTTAATTGTGAACATATTTTTATAGTAGTCAGTAACAGAGTTCATCGATTACAGTTAATATTTTCTATAAATTAAGTGAACCAGTAATATCGTCTCATTAGTACTCAGGTGAGTCATGTCAGGAAGTTTCCGACGTGATTGTGGCCGCACAAGGGGAATTAAAGTCTTTTAACGCGGGTGGTAGTTGCACCTAGACACATGGGGCATTACAGTTCGGAAATCGTTAGGCAATTCAATATTCCGAGATACACAGTATACGTGAATGCCAATTTTGTAATTTAAATCATGAAAAATTACCTGGAACGATTGTAATATCTAGAAGGGACTCTATTTTTGACACCACTGAACCAAAGATGCCTGAGTGGCAGAATCGATTGCAAGTAGGAGTGCGCGGAGCGCAGTAGCAGATGCCGTTGCACTCTGTCATAGGTAGGATGTAAGACTTAAAGCTAGTGGCTAGCTGTGAGAATTTAGTGGTTGGTCTGTGCACGCAGCATAACACAGTTTTTTATAAAACGATGTGATGAATGATATTGTAATTCAAAGGGAAAGCAACTGGAGCAAATTTGGAAGGTAATGAAATTTTGTATATTTAGTTTTAAATATGCAGCAACGCCATCTGGCTTTAGCTAATTTTTTCATTGCTGACCTTTGAATGTAGGAACCAAATGTTTTCCATCAGATTTAATGTACAGGTTGATTAGGTACACCCGATTTGTAATATTTTGTGTGTTTTGTAATCCTGATAGAGAGAAGTTAAATTTTGGAATCTATTTCGTCAAACGATGTCAGACTTTTTGTCGTGTAACAATCCAAGTGTTTTTAATTACGACAGTAGGTCAGAATTGTAGAAAAGTTGGGAAGCTCACTGATTTTGAGGTTAATGTGAAATGTTTCATATCACTTTTTGTGAAGAATAAACTTTATGTTGAATACAATTTTCAAACTGAAGTCTTTGGTCTTAGGATAGACCCTTATCAGTACCTCATTCTCTACCATGTCGTGTTTGTTTGAACCCAAGGAATATTTTTTAAAAGAAATGGTTTTTCAATCAGGATCAGAAAAATATTAATGTGCCAGAATCAGAAAACTGTTAATGTTTGTAACAACTTCAATGCGGACAGAATTGCGCAGCACGGAGCCAATATCCAGCATTTTCACTAAAATTTGAAAGGATATTCATTCATCAACCAATCTACTGACATTATTTGTATGAAGCTATTTGACGGCCGGCATTGCACTTTGCTGTACCAAGATCGAATATTTTCTATGCCTATTGTAGAGAGAACGGAATACCAAGATTACAGCTGCTGCGACTCTGGAGCTAAGGAAAATTTATTTCATCGTTTATTTGCACAGGAAATGTTATCAGTTTATTGCACAGGGCCACAGAACTCGGTTCTCGCGAGACTGGGTAAATTTCGGAGGGATTGATTTCATTATGAAAACTGCGTATCGGTTTTGCAGATTAAGTCATTTGCTCAACAACAAGTCACGCAGTAAATCTGCCGACACAAACATTACACTTTTCATATTCACTGGGAAACAAAAACACAAAACTTTTAAGAGAACATTAGAACCTCTCACCACGGACAACGCCTTCACTTAACGACTGAGAGCAGCTACCTTTGCGAAATTGTCAGTGCTAACAGCCGAGCAGCACTGCGTGAAACAACGGGAGAATTCAATGTGGGACGTACGAAGAGCATATGAGTTAGGAAAGTGCGGCGAAAGTTGGGGATAATACTTTATGGCAGCAGACAACCGACGCGAGTGCCTTTGCTAGCAGTAGAGGTGGGTAGTTCGCGAACGAACGGGTGCAAAGGAACGGTTCAGCAAGATGAACGAAAGAACAGAGGAACGAATCCCAACGAACAATCGGTTCATCGTTCACTTCAGTCGCGGCGGTCTACTTATAGTTCCCGGGAACGAGGAACGATCGCTTCATAGTTCACTAGTGCACTTCGGTCGCGGCGGTCACTTCGGCAGTTCTCGTTCCAGCCTCGGTCGCGTGCTCGTCTCAGCCTCGGCCGCACCCGTCGTTCTTCGCATGGCCACCTGTCTCAGTTCCACTGCCGACTGCTCCTAGTTAGTTCAGTATCCAGTTGTTCGTTTCGTTCACTGCGCTCGCCCATTTTACTTGTGTTCCAAACTGTTCTTCCACTTGGGTCTGGCATTTCAGCATCCACGACTGGTAATCAAAAAGTATTTTTTAGTTACGGAAATTAGATAAAAATCACGTTGTATGTAATAGGTAGGTCTTTTCAGGTAACAAAAGGGCATATCAGCTCACTTCATTATATCGATGAACAGCAGAAGACATGCTTAGAAGGGAAGGTTTTTTTTTTATTCATATATTTCTTGGTTTCATCGACTTCATTTAGCAACTAACTTTCAATAATTTGCTTAATGTTTAGTGTAAGAAAAGTCGTATAAATCGATTTTCGTGTATCTTTCATATACAAAACATTACATTTAGGAAGGCTCTAATTATTTTTAAGTTTGGTTGTTTCCAAATTGCATTACCTGCTAGTTTGGTTTCTTTGAAAAAAAAAGTGGCTTGTTGGTCATTATGGCTTAGTAGCAAAAGCGGTGCCTCTCCATTTGGAAAGACATAGATTGCCATAAAATAGTATTTACTTATTATCTCAAAAACATTTGTTCAGAAGGAGCTTTCAAACCAAGAACTTTATTACTGCGAACTTAATTATTATTATTATTGCATTAACTTTAATAATGCAACATAAAAACCTAATTTTTACTAAGCGTGTGACGCAAGTATGGTAAGAAAATCACATTTTATTTTATGCTTCCATAAAGTCTACTTCCCCTACGAACTCAGAGACAACGTGAAGTATATATAGAGTGTAAACTATTATTGTTTACAACGTAGCATAGATATGTAGTGGAAGTCGAAACGAAGAATTTCATACAAGACACTTGTGGTCTATTAAGTTGCGAAACAGCCACCAACAGGTCTACAAGAACATGTGCTATAGCCCATGCACGTCGCGTGAGATTTTCATGTTCTCTTCTCCAGCTCTCTACACATCGTCATCGATTGTTTCGCCATTGTTGCTTGCATTCGCTTGTTATTTCTTCACTGCCTAATTATTACATGTTTGTCTGTTTGTTGTATCTACTCGTAACGGGCAACACATCGTCCGTAATTGGCCAGCAGTCTGTACTCGGGGCCGGTTTTCTGTGCTCCACCCTATATTATTTCCCTGCGATGAGCCACACAACGCTACAGTTGGCTAATCGACAGGTTCTGCAGAATCACGGAAATTGCTTCTAAAAGTGTGTAAGAATTCTGTAATGAATAAAAACTCTATACTCCAGGGGGGAGGCGAGTGCCCTCTCTTGGTGCCCTCCATCCTTCAGTCACCTACACTACTAGTTTTCAGCTTTTCATAAGAACCATATACCAAGCACAAGTGAACGGTGAACGAGTAAAAATGAGCGGTTCCCAAAAAAGAACGATCAGCAGTGAACTAGTTCCCAAGGATGAACGAGTTTGCCCATCTCTAGCTAGGAGCACATCACCTGCAACGCCTCTCCTGGGCTCGTCACCAAACCGGTTAGACCCTAGGCGACTGGCCTGGTCAGTTGAGTCCTGCTTTCTATTGGTAAGAGCTGAATGTAGCGTTCGAATGTGGTACAGAGCCCCATGAAACCATGAGCTCAGGTTGTCAACAAGGCACAATGCAACCTGGTGGCTGCTCTATAATGATGTGAGCTGTGTTGTCATGGAATGGACTGGGACCTCTGGTCTAACTGATCATTGACTGGAAATGGTCATGTTCAGCTACTTTGAGATCTTTTGCAGCCATTCGTGGACTTCATGTTCTCCAGAAACGATGAAATTTTTATGGATCACAGTACCCCATGTTACCTGGCCACAACTTTCACGACTGGCTTGAAGAACATTCTGGACAATCCGAGGGAATGATTTGGCACCCAGATCGCCCATCGAACATTTGTGGGCCATAACTGAGATGTCAGTTTGTGCACAACATTCTGCACTGGGAGCTCTTTCGCAATTATGGATAGCTATAGAGGCAGCATGGCTCAATATTTCTGCAGGGAACTTCCAACGACTTGTTGAGTCCATGCCACGTCGAGCTGCTGCACTACTCGAGGCAAAAAGAGCTCCGACAGGATATTAGGAGGCATCCAATGCCTTGTCATCTCAATGTATTAGGTGTTGCTGCACTAATTTACAATGTTTTATGCTCAATTGGTTATTGTTTCGTGTTCTGTTGTATCTTTTAAGAACAGCTCTGCGAGTTTGCTTTAATGTTTCGAAATTTTTTCTGCCATAAGACACCACACCTTTGGCTATTTTAGCTACTTGAAGAAACCTACGTGAATTCTAGCGATGCCGATATGTAGTAAACGCTCTCAAACTTGATTTCATAATTTGGGTTAGCATTGTCCGAAATATCACGTATTTTTCCTTCTAGCGAAGTCGCGTAAATGATAAAAAGAATGGAAACATGTAGCTCTGAACTAAGCACGTTCATCTTACCATTCCGGCCTTCTACCCATTTCGTTCGAGGAACAGAGGTGACAATAGTCTCTTTGAACGCATGACTCCATGAAACCGTAGAAGGTAATTTTGTGAGCTAAATCTTCGTTTCAAAACGTGCGAAGTTATAATTTGAACTAGCAAAAGACGCTATGAACAACTTCAGAAAATAAAAGCAAATTTGTTGGTAAAATTGGTCCTCCATTCTTATTTAGCCAGAATGGTAGATAGTGAGCTCTTATAAGCACATTGTTAGACGTTTTATATACTCTGTGCTGTATACTGGCATCCAGGTGCTGTCGCTGCGATTCGAACATTCCGTCAGGTCCACCAACCACGTTGTAAAGTAAGCAATCCTTAGCGTATGGGGCATAGGTGAATACAGAGTGAGCGTCGATATCTATCATTTACTGAATCAATGGCCCACTTCCTCTGTCTGATGTCACGTCCTGGTGACAAAATCAGTCACTGACAGCATGGCATAGCTCAATGAGAGTAACAGCACCTTTCGCAGGAAATCTTCATATGTGAGCTCTGATATGTGTGTCGGTAGCGTAGGTCGTCCAATTAATCGACTATCCACCACATCGTAACTCATTTTTGCCGAGAACCGAAACTGAAAATAAGACTCCACGGTGGTGCGTGAATTCCGTCGCTGCAAACATGTGAGACCTACCGTCTTCCGTAAATGTAGGTTCACAAGTGAACGGTTTGAACAGTATTACCGCGTGACACTATCGCGTTCACTGATGAAAGAAACTGTACAAATCGCTTTGACGTAATGTCTGCCGTGTTTTCCCGTCATTAGAAGGAAGGTCAGCGTTGGCCGTAATTTTGATGGTTTATTGACAGCAAAATCGATTTTCAATCACATAATGACCATCTTCAGTGCTGTAGTATACAAATTACAACTCATGGGCACTGGTGTCAAGCTATTATCAGTAACCAAAGCAATGAAACGATCACAATAACTTAACTTCTCGTAATGCTTCTGTATATTCAACAACAATACCTGTTGGAAATGTTCGCAGGTTTACTATAAGGGTACGTGCTACGGACTGACGAATGGCTTTTACTTCACCAAATTTTGTTCAGCTGCAAATTCAGAAGAAATGTGTATACTGGAAAAGACGTTTCTCGAAACCATGAGTAAGAGGTCTCGGATCCGGTACTCTGCAGTTAGGAACCAGTGTACTTCCTTCACAAGAAGAAGAACCTGTCAATGAAAACCGTACTACCTCTGCAAAATTCACATGGTTGAAGATGTGCAATCTGTACTAGGAAACAAAACACGCGCTTGTACGGTAAGCACTCTACTCGGATCTACTTGACTGGAACCCTATCAGTAAAAGTTTCGTGGCCAACGTTCCACCAACAAGGATAGGACAGGTGGTAGAGTTCTCAATCGTCATACTACGCGGCAGTGCAGTAGATTAGATACAGGTGTTCATTGCCCCCACGTGCTGCTCGAGAGTGGAAAGGTGGAGGAGCTGTCTGAAAGTGGTTCTGTAATTTGAGTGTGTGGAGGAATGGAATATCCTACCACAATAACTCCTTACTAGCCTTTTGACCCAGCATTGGAGTATATTCCAGAGCCTGCAGTGCCGTCCGTGATGATCACACACAATACTAAGAACCATGTCGCATCTTTTGTAATGTCCAGGGGACCATCACGAATCACGGTGACTTCAGTGTAATTATCGTCTTTGAACAAACGTGCCATATCTGTTCGTCTCATTGCGTATTTCTTTCAGTTACTTGTGTACTGTATTGTAGCCGTTCCCTCTATGTATGGTCCAGGTTTCACCGAGCTATGTTAATTGGCATTGATACATACTGCGAATGTTGCTTTCGCCCCTAAGTTCAGCCCATCAGTGTATTAGTTAAGAATTCTACATTTGGCTATTTTCTGAAATGTTTAACAGAAGATGGAAAGAGGGGAAGGAGCAGATGCACAGAGGGGAAGGGGGAAATGGACAAAGGGGGAAGGAAGAGGAGCAGATAGAGTGAGAGGGAGGTAATGGACAGAGGGGGAGGTGCAGATTGACTGACAGAAGCTTCAGGAGATTGACAGACAGAGCAAAGAGGAAATTGACAGAGAGAGAGGGAGGGGGGGGGGGGGCAGAAGGAAATTGATAGAGAGGGTGCAGGAGGAGATGGGAAGAATGGGAGCATGAGTAGATGATGGACAGAGAGAGGAGCAGAGAGAAGATGGACAGAGAGAGGGGAATGGAGGAGATGTGCAGAGAAAAGTTTCTGGAAAGGGTGAGAGGCAAGAAGTTATAGTAAAACAAGACTGGGATAAATACTTATACATACCTGGGCTAAGTTGGGTGCACAGCTTCTAGAATATAAAAACGAAAACTCAACGGAGGTTGTAATTCACACACCTGTAAACCAGTGTTAATGCAACCTCATAGAAAAGAGGAAATTTTATTTGCACACTCGTAGAGAACAAAAAACGGCCTTGTACATTTGATGGCCTTCGTGACATAACAGAGCAGGAACACTTGTTGGAAGAGGCACCTTCCATTTCTACGGGTTTTGCAGGAAGCGGTTTTGCAGTGCTTCGAATGGACTGCAGGAAAACAGCAAGTGGTTGATATTTCGCCTTCTTTCTTCCTACAGTCACAAATATTATTATCCTTGATGTATATGCAACATAAATAGATTGGAACTTTTGTAGTGTTTGTAACGCATTCACTCAGAGGCAGTTAATTACGAGCTTCCTAGTCGCCTGATATAACCACACTGCTCTAGTAGTAAATTTTCTACAGAGTCAAGAAGATCTTTGCACTTCATCCATATGAAAATCACTTCATCCATCGAAGTGTAGTTGAAAGGCGGGAAAAGGGACAGTGGGTGCGCCGAGTGGACTCGGTAATTTGTACCTCTCTATCTACATTATTCCGTGATTTATTCAGTTTTCAAATTTATACTGACTTTTTGATCACCGGGTATTTCTCATTGATTTAGAAACCGTTTTGCTGATATTTTAACTTAACTGCAGCACGGATCTGTCGAAAATTGACAGTTATTGCAATGACTGACAGTTGATAGTGAACATAAATACGTAATTATAACGTATTGCTCGTAAACAGGCGATGAGATCCACAAGTGTTCACGCTGTTGGCTGCAACACACTGGAAACAGTAACAACTGAGCAACACTTACAAGTAACCTTCCGGTGACACCTAAAGTGGAATGGAATTGAACAGACAGTAGACAGACAGTAGACAGTAGATAAAGCAGACGCCGAGCAGAAATTCATTGGGAGAGTCACAAAGAAATCTACTTCATCTGCGAAAGAAGTGGCTTACAAAATACTTGATCGAGCTTTTCTTGTGTACTGTTCGTGAGTTTGGGACCTTCACCGAGTAGAACAAAGGAGAGGCAACGAGTAGCTTCGTGTTTCATCATGGGTTCGTTTAGTCGGAGAGAGAGCATTACAGAGATGATCCACAAACCCCACTGGCAGACACTACAAGAGAGACGTTGTGCGTCAAGGAATCACAGAGAGGCTCTCTACTGAAATACATAGTGCGGTCGTTTCTGCGAGAATTGGGCACATTATAATTTCCTCCCACATCCGTTTCGCGAGATGCTACGACCCGAGTCAGAGATCACACGTGGCTTTACCGACAGTCTTTCTGACCAAGAGCCATTCACGGACGGAACAGAACATGGGAGAGGGGGAGGGGAGGCGGATGTGCTCGTGTCAGAAATATCCTTCACGACACAGTGTAATGCAACAGCAATTTATTCGCAATTGCGAATGCGATTAGACTTCAGCGCGGTGACAAATGAAAATTTGTGCCAGACTTGGAATCGAACCTGGATTTCCTGCTCTATGCGAGCGGTCGCCTTAACAATTCGGCTAGCCGAGCACACCTCCCGGATCGACCCAAACCCCAAAATGTCACTGCGTCCACGCCCTACACTCACATAACAGCTGTGAATCCCGCACGGGGAGAGAGTTATTGTTGTCACGGCCTGGCCAGGTGCGTAATACTATTTAGCAGTATCTGTGCTTTAAGATGTACAATGCAATGTCCCCCAGACATGCATGCATGTCTAAAGGACATTTGCATAGCACTCTGTAAAACACAGACATTGCAAAATAGTACACTGGAATGCGGCGTATAGATGATATTTATTTATTTATTTATTGTTCCGTGGGACCAAATTAAGGAGAAGTCTCCATGGTCATGGAACGAGTCAATACGTGAAATTATAACACGATAGTAGAAACAGATAAAATTAAATATAAGAAATATATTCAGGCGACAAGATGTAAGTTTAAATAAAGAAACTTAACAATTCAACACTGGAATTTGCTTAATTTTTCAGGAGCTCCTCGACAGAACAGAAGGAGTGAGCCATGAGGAAACTCTTCAGTTTAGACTTAAAAGTGTTTGGACTACTGCTAAGATTTTTGAGTTCTTGTGGTAGCTTATTGAAAATGGATGCAGCAGAATACTGCACTCCTTTCTGCACAAGAGTCAAGGAAGTCCATTCCACATGCAGATTTGATTTCTGCCTGGTATTAACTGAGTGAAAGCTGCTAACTCTTGGGAATAGGCTAATAATGCTAACAACAAACGACATTAAAGAAAATATATACTGTGAGGGCAATGTCAGAATTCCCAGACTATTGAATAGGGGTCGACAAGAGGTTCTCGAACTTACACCACATATAGCTCGAACAGCCCGTTTTTGAGCCAAAAATACTCTTTTTGAATCAGAAGAATTACCCCAAAAAATAATACCATACGACATAAGCGTGTGAAAATATGCGAAGTAGACTACTTTTCGTGTTGAACTGTCACTTATTTCGGATACTGTTCTAATGGTAAATAAAGCAGCATTTAGTTTCTGAACAAGATCCTGAACATGGGCTTTCCACAACAGCTTACTATCTATCCGAACGCCTAGGAACTTGAGCTGTTCCTTCTCGCTTATAATATGCCCATTCTGTCTGATCAAAATATCGGTTCTTGTTGAATTGCGAGTTAGAAACTGTAAAAACTGAGTCTTACTGTGATGTAGGATCAAAATTATTTTCCACAAGCCACTAACTTATTTCATGAACTACATTATTTGATACTGTTTGAATATTACACAAAAGATCCTTCACTACCAAGCTGGTGACATCAGCAAACAGAAATATTTTTGAATCACCTGTAATACTAGAAGGCATATCATTTATATAAATAAGAAACAGCAGTGGCCCCAGCACCGACCCTTGGGGAACGCCCCACTTAACAGTGACCCATTGGGACTGAACATCACTACCACTCTCAATATTGCGGAGAATTCCCTTGTGCTTTCTGTTCTTAAAGTAAGAGGTAAACCAATTGTAAGCTACTCCCCTTACTCCATAATGGTCCAACTTCTGCAGAAATATTTTGTGGTCAACACAGTCAAAAGCCTTCGTTAAATCAAAGAAAACACCTAGCGTTCGCAACCTTTTATTTAATCCGCCCAAAACTGACAGAGAAAAGAGAATATAGCATATTCATTTGTTATACTATTTCTGAAACCATACTGTACATTTGACAGCAAATTATGTTAATTTAACTGCTCCAGTAGCCTTGTACATACACCCTTCTCGATAACTTTAGCAAACACCGATAGCATGGAAATAGGTTTAAAATTGTCAACATTATCCCTGTCTCCCTTTTTATAAAGTGGCTTACTACCGAGTACTTTAATTGGTCAGGAAACCGACCACTCCTAAAGGAAGAGTTACAGATATGTCTAAGTACTGGGCTAACATACATAGAACAATAGTTCATTATTCTGCTAGATACCCAGTCATATCCATGAGCGTTCTTGGTCTTTAGTGATTTAATTATTAACTCAATCTCCCTCTTGTCAATATCATGGAAGAGCATTTCATGTTACAGTCTCGGAACACTGTTTTCTAAGAGCGCTATATGATTGTCTGTTGGGACTAGGTTTCTGTTTAGTTCACCTGCTATATTCAGAAAGTGATTATTAAATACTGTACATATATGCGACTTATCAGTAACACGGACATTCCCACTACGCACTGATTCTATATCCTCGACCTGTCTCTGCAGACCAGCCACTTCCTTTACGACTGACCATATGGTTTTAATTTTATCCTGAGACTTAGCTATTCTATCTGCATACCACATACTTTTTGCGGTCCTAATAACATTTTAAGCACCTTACAATACTGTTTGTAATGGGCTGCTTCACTCATATTTTGACTGTTTCTAATGTTTTGATATAATTGTCACTTTGTTCTACAATATATTCTTATCCCTCTAGTCAGCCACACAGGCAGCCTGTTTGTGCTAGTACCCTGTTTTGAACGTTCTAACGGAAAGCAACTATCAAAGAGCACGAGAAAATTCTTGAGGAAAGCGTTATATTTATCGTCTACTGTATCAGCACTATAAACATCTTGCCACTCTTGTTCTTTGATAAGGTTTATAAAGGTCTCTACAGCAACTGTATCAGCTTTCCTAAACAGTTAATAACGAAAGTTAACATGTGTCGCAGCATTAAAATCTTTTAGACTTAAAATTTGTGCATCATCATCTGAAAGGCCATTCACCTTTTTGCTAACAAAATGCCCTTCTAGTAATGAGGAATGAACAAAAATGTTGTCTATGGTTGTGCTACTGCTCCTTTGCACTCGCGTTGGAAAGAATAGGGTTTGCCTAAGATTATGTGAATTAAGGAGGTCTACCAGCATCCTTTTCCTTGCACAATCACTTATACAATGTAATTGAAGTCAATACATATACCTAACTAGAAAGTGAACTAAGAACCTCCTCTAGCTTTAGCAAAAATGTTGTGAAATCGGAGTCTGGGGATCTATAAATAACAACAGTTAGAAGTTTAGCTCCACTAAATTTAACCACACCTGCACAACATTCAAATACCATTTCAGTGCAGTACTTTGAAACATCAATTGCTCATATGGGATATCATTTACGCTATGGGGAGAACAACTACACTAGTTTTATCTGGCGGACCGCTTGAAATTGCGCACGCAGCTGCCTCGTTGGTTAGCTTCAGTGTTAACAACTCGGAAACGGCGCCACGTATCAAATGCTTTCTTCTTTACTAATTCTCAACACAGCCCTCCCTGCAGCACCCTTACAAGCTTTTCAGACTGTTTCTGACAAGATTGTAATGCATCGAGAGAGGTAGCGCAATGGGAAGACATGCGTCTCGTAGTCAAGATTACTGAGGTTCGAATCCCTTTCACACTATCCAGATGGTTTCTTGAAGAAGACAGCCAGTTTTCTGTCCCATCCATCCATAATCCTAAATCACTCTCAAACGCATCCTCATCTAGGGGGAGTTAAATTCTGGTATTCTTTATTTTCTTTATGTTTGTTTACTTTAGTGTTCATTTAAACTTCTGTCGGGATATTTCGGCTAGTCGTTAACCCGAAAATATATATTACTCTGAATGGGTCGATAGAGCTTTAAACAAACACGGCACTAAATATACTATCGCGGCGGAAATAATGTCGCCTTTGAATAAATTCCGAACGACTGTGGAGCCAAACATGAAAAAGAAAAATTGGACTGTTGCCTAGCCAGACATTTGGTAAAGTGGTACAACATGGACATATACTAAAACATCCCGGTGCATTCCGTTTAACAGAAGATGTTTGAATTTGAAGTGCGTTAACGTGAATATCAAATCTTAAATTTCATTTGCCGAGCTTGTAAAGAAATATTTTGAACTTACGGAGACCAAATGTGAAGTCCGTGGTAACTATATTTATTTATTTATTTATGCATTTATTTTACCTGGCAAGATTAGGGCCTTCAGGCCCTCTCTTACACCTAACCAGGCATACTCAGATTGAACGAATTTCAGTTTCTACAGAACATTAAGGACATATAACGTGTTATACAGTATTAATGTTAAAGAAAAAAATAGAGATTATAACAGGAGTACGATGATAATTATAACAATCAAAAAAATAATTACAACAATCAAGAATAATAATAATAATGGTAATGACTATGTATATGAAAGTAAATGTATTTTTCCTATTTCCTATTGCTAGTTGGGAATTTTCTCGTTATGTTCTTGCAGCTTGTGAGTTATTCTCATCGAGCAGAGACATAAGTCGATAGAATGGGGTGAGATATAGAAAAGGTAGAAAGGTTAGAGGAAGAGAAATAGAATGGTAAAATTCGAAGCTATGATGGAGAGGAGAAACAAAGAGATGAGAGGGGCACAACGATGGTGGCTATACCGTCCCTAATATGTAAGTTTTGAACATTGAAAGTCGTTCAATGACAGTTCTACCTTGATCATAATCAGTTACTCACTGCAAATAAAATTAGTGTTACAATTTGTTCTTAGCTATGCTAGTAAAGTTAAGAACTTGGAATCAGACATAATAAGAAGTTGGTTCAAATGGCTCTGAGCACTATGGGACTTAACATCTGAGGTCATCAGTCAGTCCCCTTAAACTTAGAACTACTTAAACCTAACTAACCTAAGGACATCACACACATCCATGTCCGAGGCAGCATTCGAACCTGCGACCGTAGCAGTCGCGCGGTTCCGCACTGTAGTGTCTAGAACCGCTGGGCCACCGCTGTCGGCTGGTAAGAAGTAGAAAGGCTTTTATGCCATGGCACCAAAGACAATAGGAGCGGAAACACTAAGTAAATTTAAAATTTGTAAGAATAATGATAAACCGCAGTGACATTTGACCAAGCCAAAAGACAATAAGCACCTACAATCGCTATACTGCGAAAATGTAAGGTTAATGGTTTATACAAGATGTGAAACAGTCACGAATAGAACAATGTTTCAAAAAATATGGATTAAATTTGTCACCTTTCTGTCTACGACCACAAAATTGTTTGGTCCTTAGACTCCCAGTTTCGGTCAGCGATGACCATCTTCAAATCTGCAGAAAAACAATGGAAAACAAAACAAATAGTGAGTAGTGTAAATATTAAAGCAATAAAATAAGCCGCAATGAAAAGTATTACTTCCATATATGTGGAAAAAATGCGCTTCAAATATGACGAGGCATATCTGTCTTCTTTTTTTCTTTTGGTTATTTCATCCCCCTCGCCTCATATGGGGGGGGGGGGGGGGGGCTCTCAGCCGGACAACATTCCGCTGTTCAGCCAAAGGTTTTTTTTTTTTTTTTTTGCTAGAATGAGAAACAAAACTTGGGGCTCATTTTCTGTTTTAAATTAAAAATCAAACATCGACAGATAAAAAATGGAAATACATACATTTTAAAAGCACATCCAAAGATGATGAAATTATTATCATAAAAAACACTGAAACACTGCACTGCCACTTAAAATCTGGAAGACCTGCACTGTATGAGAACGATCATTGAGGTAGAGAATATGGATTATTGGAGTTCCTAAGACAAAGGGGCTGTTTGGTAGGGAAACTATGAATATGATAGGTAGGCGGTGAGGCTGAAAGTGGGAGTACAGACAGTGGGATAGACAGAGGGTGAGTAGTAGAGTATGTGGAGAGTATACTTACAATTGGATAGGGATAGGGATGGATGGAGAGGGAAAAAAAAGAGGGGAGATGTGGAGGTGTTAGATGTGGGTGAAGAGAGGTAAGAGCATACATGTTTAAGATATGTCATAATATAACGAAGCCATAGTGGAATCGACAAGAAATACACAAAAGAGGAACTTAACATCGTTGTACATATTTATAATATGAGGTAAACTAGGCGACAGTGCCGGCGGTATCACACTATTAATAGCGCTACTGTTCCTAACAGACGGCAGGACAGTAGCTACAACATACGTTTGTGGGGTTAGCTCGTTTGGTGTTCCTGCTGTAAGTCTATACATATTCGTCAATCATAAAATTGTGCAGAATGCAATAAAATGAAGAATACGGTAGGTAAAGTCTATGGTGAACTTGTTGTTGTTGTTGTCTTCAGTCCTGAGACTGGTTTGATGCAGCTCTCCATGCTACTCTATCCTGTGCAAGCTGCTTCATCTCCCAGTAACTACTGCAACCTACATCCTTCTGAATCTGCTTAATGTATTCATCTCTTGGTCTCCCTCTACGATTTTTACCCTCCATGCTGCCCTCCAATGCTAAATATGTGATCCCTTGATGCCTCAAAACATGTCCTACCAACCGATCCCTTCTTCTAGTCAGGTTGTGCCACAAACTTCTCTTCTCCCCAATCCTATTCAATACCACCTCATTAATTACGTGATCTACCCATCTAATCTTCAGCATTCTTCTGTAGCACCACATTTCGAAAGCTTCTATTCTCTTCTTGTCCAAACTAGTTATCGTCCATGTTTCACTTCCATACATGGCTACACTCCAAACAAATACTTTCATAAACGACTTCCTGATACATAAAGCTACATTCGATGTTAACAAATTTCTCTTCTTGAGAAACGCTTTCCGTGCCATTGCCAGTCTACATTTTATATCCTCTCTACTTCGACCATCATCAGTTATTTTACTTCCTAAATAGCAAAACTCCTTTATTACTTTAAGTGTCTCATTTCCTAATCTAATTCCCTCAGCATCACCCGATTTAATTTGACTACATTCCATTAGCCTCGTTTTGCTTTTGTTGATGTTCATCTTATATCCTCTTTTCAAGACACTGTCCATTCCGTTCAACTGCTCTTCCAAGTCCTTTGCCGTCTCTGACAGAATTACAATGTCATCGGCGAACCTCAAAGTTTTTATTTCTTCTCCATGAATTTTAATACCTACTCCGAATTTTTCTTTTGTTTCCTTTACTGCTTGCTCAATATACAGATTGAATAACATCGGGGAGAGGCTACAACCCTGTCTCACTCCTTTCCCAACCACTGCTTCCCTTTCTTGCCCCTCGACTCTTATGACTGCCATCTGGTTTCTGTACAAATTGTAAATAGCCTTTCGCTCCCTGTATTTTACCCCTGCCACCTTCAGAATTTGAAAGAGAGTATTCCAGTCAACATTGTCAAAAGCTTTCTCTAAGTCTACAAATGCTAGAAACGTAGATTTGCCTTTTCTTAATCTTTCTTCTAAGATAAGTCGTAAGGTCAGTATTGCCTCGCGTGTTCCAACATTTCGACGGAATCCAAACTGATCCTCCCCGAGGTCCGCATCTACCAGTTTTTCCATTCGTCTGTAAAGAATTCGCGTTAGTATTTTGCAGCTGTGACTTATTAAACTGACAGTTCGGTAATTTTCACATCTGTCAGCAACTGCTTTCTTTGGGATTGGAATTAATATGTTCTTCTTGAAGTCTGAGGGTATTTCACCTGTCTCATACATCTTGCTCACCAGCTGGTAGAGTTTTGTCATGACTGGCTCTCCCAAGGAATGTTGTCTACTCCGGGGGCCTTGTTTCGACTCAGGTCTTTCAGCGCTCTGTCAAACTCTTCACGCAGTATCTTACCTCCCACTTCGTCTTCATCTACATCCTCTTCCATTTCCATAATATTGTCCTCAAGTACATCGCCCTTGTATAAACCTTCTGTATACTCCTTCCACCTTTCTGCCTTCCCTTCTTTGCTTAGAACTGGATTGCCATCTGAGCTCTTGATATTCATACACGTGGTTCTCTTCTCTCCAAAGGTCTCTTTAATTTTCCTGTAGGCAGTATCTATCTTACCCCTAGTGAGATAAGCTTCTACATCCTTACATTTGTCCTCTAGCCATCCCTGCTTAGCCATTTTGCACTTCCTGTCGATCTCATTTTTGATATGTTTGTATTCCTTTTTGCCTGCTTCATTTACTGCATTTTTATATTTTCTCCTTTCATCAATTAAATTCAATATTTCTTCTGTTACCCAAGGATTTCTAGCAACCCTCGTCTTTTTACCTACTTTATCCTCTGCTGCCTTCACTACTTCTTCCCTCAGAGCTACCCATTCTTCTTCTACTGTATTTCTTTCCCCTATTCCTGTCAATTGTTCCCTAATGCTCTCCCTGAAACTCTGTACAACCTCTGGTTCTTTCAGTTTATCCAGATCCCATGTCCTTAAATTCCCACCTTTTTGCAGTTTCTTCAGTTTTAACCTACAGGTCATAACCAATAGATTGTGGTCACAGTCCACATCTGCCCCTGGATATGTCCTACAATTTAAAACCTGATTCCTAAATCTCTGTCTTACCATTATATAATCTATTTGATACCTTTTAGTATCTCCAGGATTCTTACATGTATACAACCTTCTTTTATGATTCTTGAACCAAGTGTTAGCTATGATTAAGTTATGCTCTGTGCAAAATTCTACCAGACGGCTTTCTCTTTCATTTCTTATCCTCAATCCATAATCACCTACTATGTTTCCTTCTCTCCCTTGTCCTACTGACGAATTCCAGTCACCCATGACTATTAAATTTTCGTCTCCCTTCACTACCTGAATAATGTCTTTTATCTCATCATACATTTCATCAATTTCTTCATCATCTGCAGAGCTAGTTGGCATATAAACTTGTACTACTGTCGTAGCCATGGGCTTTGTGTCTATCTTGGCCACAATAATGCGTTCACTATGCTGTTTGTAGTAGCTTACCCGCATTCCTATTTTCCTATTCATTATTAAACCTACTCCTGCATTACCCCTATTTGATTTTGTATTTATAACCCTGTATCCACCTGACCAAAAGTCTTGTTCCTCCTGCCACCGTACTTCACTAATTCCCACTATATCTAACTTTAACCTATCCATTTCCCTTTTTAAATTTTCTAACCTACCTGTCCGATTAAGGGATCTGACATTGCACGCTCCGATCCGTAGAATGCCAGTTTTCTTTTTCCTGATAACGACGTCCTCCTGAGTAGTCCCCGCCCGGAGATCCGAATGGGGGACTATTTTACCTCCGGAATATTTTACCCAAGAGGACGTCATCATCATTTAATCACACAGTAAAGCTGCATGTCCTCGGGATAAATTACGGCACGGTGAACTTACCAAGTGTATAGTTATTAAATGGATAAAACAGAATAAATTAAAAACACGAATAGAGTTAAATAATTAAAAAGGAAATGGTTAAGTGAAAGTATGTTATTCTGATACGCTCTTGTCATTTTAAGACAAAATAATAACATACACAAGAAGCAGCTCAGGGAGCTAGCAATATGATATAAAACTGATAAAACAACTAGGGAAAAAAACCAAATGGATGAAAGCAACCACTGAAGTAAGCAATCAGCGTCCTCTCTTGGCATAGCCGCCAGAATGCAGCATAGGGGAAAAGACGGTGGAAGTTAACCGACAGATGGCGTTCCGTCCA
Source organism: Schistocerca gregaria (assembly GCF_023897955.1). NCBI lineage: Eukaryota > Metazoa > Arthropoda > Insecta > Orthoptera > Acrididae > Schistocerca > Schistocerca gregaria. The sequence continues at coordinate 163,205,986 of NC_064920.1, forward strand.
TTGAAATGCGCTGTTCCAAGGATAGATAAATAAAACGTTGTACCAGTCACTTAATGAGATCATCTTGTATATGAAATATATTACACAAACAAAGAAGAGACAATTAAACGCGTAAACAGTACAATGAACGTAATAAAAGAAGCAAATATGTGACGCGGTAAGTACTAGATAACGACAAGGCAAGTCGTACGAAAGAGAGGCATTCTGACATTAATACAGAACACTGACAGCTAAAAGAAAAACTGGTAGCAGGTACTCTCTCTGGATTTTGTTTTTTGGCTTTATAAATCTGAAGCTTTCCCAATAAGTTGACACTATGGCCTTTTTGAGCCCTTTGGAGAATACACATACTATTCTCAGTGTTTTATAGTGGGATCTGTTTCTGATAAATGCAAACCCAAGGCAGTTTTATTACGTGGCTGTGAATACTCCTTAAACCTTGACAGGAGTCTACTGTGGTACATTTGTATGTGGCACCCGAATATGATTTTATAAACGATGTATGTCTTTGATCGGCTTCATATCGCTGACTGTGTAAGACCGCAGACCCAGAGATAGTGTTAGTGTTGGAGTAAGAGCTTGGCGCACATTTGTAGGTGGTTGTCGGCGAGCGAAAGACGATGTGGTAGGCAGTTTTTATGGTGTGCTGTGTGAAGCCACCAAGTGTTATATTAATTTAGGTATGTCAATATTGTTGAACTAGGAAGCAGAAGTCTTCATGCAGCAAGGTAAAGATGTTAAATGATTTCTGTTTTTGCCAGCGCGTTAGTATAGATGAGTTGGCTGATAATTTGTAATTGTTGAGTAACCCTAGAATGTACGTAAACCGTTTTGATAAAAATGCTAGTTAGGTATTTCACTTTTTTATGTTATTAAGATTTGTTAACAGAGCTATAATTAATTTGATGATTTGCATTTATGTTGGATTAATGAAATTAGGTAATACTTGCTGTCTAAATCTCATTGTTTGTGATACAATTATGAGTAATATAACTTTAATTGTCAGATGTTTTTGAAAAGACAAACTTAACTTGCAATATAATTTTGCCAAAAAAATCAGTGTTAGTAATTCACCACAATCAGTGCCGCCTCCCTGTCCAGGTTATATATTTTTTGAAGACGTTGGATTTTCTTAAATGTTCTCGTTTATCGGCTAAAAGAATTTCATGTGCATTTCAAAGTATTATGACCAGCATTGCACACTGCTGAGCCTGTAGCTGGCATATTTATATTTTTGTGAGAGACCAGAACATATCGCGTTCCACCGTTGCTGCTATATAGGTAAGACAATTTATTCGTTATTTGCACAGGGACAAAAGTTATCAGTTTTGAACAGGGCCAGATGATTCAGTGCTAAGGGTTTGAATGTATTTTGCAGTGACTGTATTTCTTTATTGGTACTGGCAGTTGCGTCGCACAATCAATTCGTGTAACGTTTTGCTAACAATAACACAGAGTAAGCACGCCAAATGCACTTACAACACGCAACACGGCAATTAGAGTTCAGTACTCATTCCACAGATCATTCAGTCAACGTAACCATAGAACTAATTTTTAAAGAATGTTATAACCTTGCTGTACAAGAGCGGCCGGTTTGGCAGATACAATATTTACCAAAGTTATTACAATCAATCAAGTGTACTCCAGAGACATGAAATGTGCCATACGTACTTTTTCAGCTTACGTTTTACTGTTTTAAACTGTTGTTAACTTCAAAATTACATATGAAATTACAATTTCCGAAACATTTCTCTGTTTGCTGGGACATATTGTCATGAAATTTCGCTGAAATGGTTTTCATTCTCTCTTTATTTGTTCTATTGTCTTGGCGAGGGTGCGTTTGCTACGCTTTATATTTTGTTTCTTCAGCCTATCGTAAGGGAGATGACGTCCTTTACAGAAAAACCATTGGGTATTGCAGTTTGCTTTAAAGTAATGAGTTCTTTAAGTATTTCATGCCATCCAATATCAGACGAAAGAGCCGGTGAATCATTCAGGCAAAGAACTTTCTTTTATTTTCATATCGTGGTGTATAGCATGAAACGGTATTGATGATAACATCTGTTCATGTAGGTTTCCTGAAAATCAAAAATTTATGTTTACTATCAACCTTCTTAATAGTAAGGACAAGATAGTTAATGGCTTTCTCTTCTTCTACTTTCATACTAAAAGTTATTTTTCTGTGGACGCTGCTTATTGCTTGCGCAAAAGCGTTAACCCCTTTGGCGTCAACCTCTAACAGTGGTTAAAATAGACAATAATCTAAACTAATATATTGTCTCGGTGGGCACAATTCCTAATTTCAAGAAATAAATAATTCTTTTACTCTCAGGTCATCGTTTGTTAGGAATGATGCTGTCTTATTCCCCTACACCCCGTGCCTCAAAATACATTCCGTCCTGTGCACCACATACTACACTTTCAGTCTCCTGCTATATGTGGGAGATATTGCGAAAGGAATGCAGGCTTATTGCCATCTACAGAAACTATGCACTACTGCAGCAGGAAGTGCTCTTGCGTATGCGTCACACTGGGAGGAACACTTAGCCCCGTCATTCGCTTCCAGGAAGACCGAGGAATAATTCCTGTACTACGCGCATCTTGCCTCTTCATTTCATCCAGCATTACGGTGCAGCGATATTGCGCGGAACTTTCCGGGAAAGTTCAACATCTGCGTGAGAGATGCAACGGAATTTTTTTGAGGGTACAGTAATAATTCACAATAAGAATAATAACGAATTTTCTTTTTGGACGTACCTACCTTGTATTTCTGGAAAAAGTCAATGAAAGCCTCTATCATAGAAATAACGAGCGGTTCTAGGCGCTTCAGTCTGGAACCGCGCGACCGCTACGGTCGCAGGTTCGAATCCTGCCTCGGGCATGGATGTGTGTGATGTCCTTAGGTTAGTTAGGTTTAAGTAGTTCTAAGTTCGAGGGGACTGACCTCTGAAGTTAAGTCCCATAGTGCTCAGAACCATTTGATTTTTTTGACGCAGAAACAGCTGTTAGCGTGCACTGTCCGTATACCTCCAGGAAAGACACACCTGGGGTAGAAACATGTAAGTAGCACGCCTGAGCACTTCGTGTGCGTCAACAAGAAATCAAAGACATACCAGTTACCTTCAAGCTGAGGTACAAGGAACGCAGGAACGCTTTTCGGCTCAATAATTACGAAAAGTCGGCCGTATCCATGCACATCTATGAAACTAGCCACCTTGCAAGGTGGTCATGTCGTTTGATATATTATCCATGCGGACGTCAGAGAGAGCGAACAAGTTACGTAACTGTTAAACAATCTTTGGTGTTGTCATGCCAGTCTTTGCTCCTGCACAGTGAGGCACATTCTTAGGTGAAGTGTGGTAGATGATAGACGTAATTAGTAGTACTGTGTGGATTTGTGTTAGTGTCTGTTACATGAAGAAAGGACAGCAAGGATGTGTATGATGGGTACGTTGAAAGGTGTAAGAAATATACAGGGTGGTCCATTGATAGTGACCGGGCCAAATATCTCACGAAATAAGCATCTACAGGACGTTTCAAAAATGACAGGTATATTTGAACCGGCAATACAAACTAAAGGAGCAGCGATAGACATACACCGTTTGTTGCAATATGCTTGGGACAACAGTACATTTTCAGGCAGACAAACTTTCGAAATTACAGTAGTTACAATTGTCAACAACAGATGGCGCTGCGATCTGGGAAACTCTATAGTACGATATTTTCCACATATCCACCATGCGTACCAATAATATGGCGTAGTCTCTGAATGAAATTACCCGAAACCTTTGACTACGTGTCTGGCGGAATGGCTTCACATGGAGATGAGATGTAGTGCTTCAGCTGTTCAATTGTTTCTGGATTCTGGCGGTACACCTGGTCTTTCAAGTGTCCCCACAGAAAGAAGTCACAGGGGTTCATGTCTGGCTAATAGGGAGGCCAATCCACGCCGCCTCCTGTATGTTTCGGATAGTCCAAAGCAATCACACGATCATCGAAATATTCATTCAGGAAATTAAAGTGTCGGCCGTGCGATGTGGCCGGGCACCATCTTGCATAAACCACGAGGTGTTCGCAGTCTCGTCTAAGGCAGTTTGTACCGCCACAAATTCACAAAGAATGTCCAGATAGCGTGATGCAGTAATCGTTTCTGATCTGAAAAGTGGGCCAATGATTCCTTTGGAAGAAATGGCGGCCCAGACCAGTACTTTTTGAGGATGCAGGGACGATGGGACTGCAACATGGGGCTTTTCGGTTCCCCATATGCGCCAGTTCTGTTTATTGACGAAGCCGTCCAGGTAAAAATAAGCTTCGTCAGTAAACCAAATGCTGCCCACATGCATATCGTCGTCATCAATCCTGTGCACTATATCGTTAGCGAATGTCTCTCGTGCAGCAGTGGTAGCGGCACTGAGGGGTTGCCGCGTTTGAATTTTGTATGGATAGAGGTGTAAACTCTGGCGCATGAGACGATACGTGGACGTTGGCGTCATTTGGACCGCAGCTGCAACACGGCGAACGGAAAACCGAGGCCGCTGTTGGATCACCTGCTGCACTAGCTGCGCGTTGCCCTCTGTGGTTGCCGTACGCGGTCGCCCTACTTTTCCAGCACGTTCATCCGTCACGTTCCCAGTCCGTTCAAATTTTTCAAACAGATCCTTTATTGTATCGCTTTTCAGTCCTTTGGTTACATTAAACCTCCGTTGAAAACTTCGTCTTGTTGCAACAACACTGTGTTCTAGGCGGTGAAATTCCAACACCAGAAAAAACCTCTGTTCTAAGGAATAAACCATGTTGTCCACAGCACACTTGCACGTTGTGAACAGCACACGCTTACAGCAGAAAGACAACGTACAGAATGGCGCACCCACAGACTGCGTTGTCTTCTATATCTTTCACATCACTTGCAGCGCCATCTGTTGTTGAAAATTGTAGCTACTTTAATTTCGAAAGTTTGTCCGCCTGAAAATGTACTGTTGTCCCAAGCATATTGCAACAAACGGTGTATTTCTATCGCTGCTCGTTTAGTTTTTATTGCCGTTTCAAATATACCGGTCATTTTTGAAACACCCTGTACATCTACATCTACATCCATACTTCGCAAGCCATCTGACGGTGTGTGGCGGAAGGTACCCTGAGTACCTCTATCGGTTCTCCCTTCTATTCCAGTCTCGTATTCTTCGTGGAAAGAAGGATTGTCGGTACGATTCTGTGTGGGCTCTAATCTCTCTGATTTTATCCTCATGGTCTCTTCGCGAGATGTACGTAGGAGGGAGCAATATGCTGATTGACTCTTCGGTGAAGGTATGTTCTCTAAACTTTAACAAAAGCCCGTACCGAGCTACTGATCGTCTCTCCTGCAGAGTCTTCCACTGGAGTTTATCTATCATCTCCGTAACGCTTTCGCGATTAGTAAATGATCCTGTAACGAAGCGCGCTGCTTTCCGCTGGATCTTCTCTATCTCTTCTATCAACCCTATCTGGTACGGATCCCACACTGCTGAGCAGTATTCAAGCAGTGGGCGAACAAGCGTACTGTAACCTGCTTCCTTTGTTTTCGGATTGCATTTCCTTAGGATTCTTCCAATGAATCTCAGTCTGGCATCTGCTTTACCGACGATCAACTTTATATGATCATTCCATTTTAAATCACTCCTAATGCCTACTCCCAGATAATTTATGGAATTAACTGCTTCCAGTTGCTGACCAGCTATTTTGTAGCTAAATGATAAGGGATGTATCTTTGTATGTATTCGCAGCACACTACACTTGTCTACATTGAGATTCAATTGCCATTCCCTGCGCCATGCGTCAATTCGTTGCAGATCCTCCTGCATTTCAGTACAATTTTCTATTGTTACAACCTCTCGATACACCACAGCATCATCCGCAAAAAGCCTCAGTGAACTTCCGATGTCATCCACCAGGTCATTTATGTACGAGGGTCGGTCCAAAAGTAATGCCTCCCATTTTTTTTCTACTTAAAAAAATTAAGTTAAGTGAAAAATTTGAATTTGGCGCCATTCCTCAAACCTTCTTCTGCAATCCACTGCAGTAGTAACTTTCTGTGTCAACAGGTGGCAGCACAGCAGAAGTTTGTAAGATGGCCGACATCGATGTTCGTTTGAGACAGCGTTGTGTGATTGAATTCTTGAATGCAGAAGGTGAAACACCCATACGCATTCATGAAAGACTGAAGAAGGTGTATGGTGTTGTGACAGTGGATGTCAGCACTGTTAGACGATGGGTTCGTCGTTGTAAGGAAGCTGAAGGGCAAACACCGTTGACTGACGAAAAGCGGAGCGGCAGGCCGGTGAGTGCAGTGACTCCACACAACATTCAGCAAGTTGATGACATCATTCGTGGTGACCGTCCGGTGACTGCAGATGAAGTGTGTCGCATTATTTCTCTTAGTAAAGGCAGTGTGATCACGATTATTAAACAATTGGGGTACTCAAAAGTTTGTGCACAGTGGGTTCCAAGAATGTTAACCGATCAGAATAAAGAGGCAAGGAAAACAATAGCCTCCCAACACTTGCAGCGCTTCCGTTTGGAGGGAGATGAGTTTCTGAAAAAAATTGTGACCGGGGACGAAACATGGGTGCATTTTTTTGAACCCGAATCAAAGAGGCAGTCAATGGAGTGGCGTCACACAAGCTCGCCGAGGAAGAAAAAATTCAAAACTGTGCGATCGGCAGGGAAAGTTATGGCAACAGTTTTCTGGGATACAGAGGGTGTGATTCTGGTTGATTTTTTGGAGCAGGGATGCACAATAAATTCTGTTCAATACGTGACAACCCTCAAAAAACTTAAAGCACGTCTTCAGCTAGTTCGCCCAACAAAATCAATGGCAGATGTTCTTCTTTTGCATGACAATGCAAGACCACACACCAGTCGTCACACCTCTGACGAGATTGTCAAAATTGGATGGGAAGTTTTGCCTCATCCCCCATACAGCCCTGACCTGGCACCATCAGACTTCCATCTGTTCGGACCACTAAAAGAAGCTCATCGTGGGATTCATTTTGAAGATGAGGAGGCCGTCAAAACATCCGTGCGTCAATGGCTTAGGAAGCAGAGCTGTGATTTTTACCGTGCTGGGATACATGCCCTTGTTCAAAGATGGACCAACACTGTAGAGATGGGCGGAGATTACATTGAAAAATGACAAAATGATCCTCAATGTTGTGGTTTTCAACCTATGTAATTGCATTTAAATTTCCTGACAATTAAACGTAGAAAAAAAATAGGAGGCATTACTTTTTGACTGACCCTCGTATATTGTGAATAGCAACGGTCCTATGACACTCCCCTGCGGCACACCTGAAATCACTCTTACTTCGGAAGACTTCTCTCCATTGATAATGAATAGCATCAAACGAAAAACTACAAACAACGAACTCGTCTAGCTTGAAGGGGAAAACTAAATGGCGCCATTGTTTGCCCGCTAGATGGCGCTGCTATTGGTCAAACGAATATCAACTGCGTTTTTTTTAAACAGGAACCCCCATTTTTTATTACATATTCGTGTAGAACGTAAAGAAATATGAATGTTTTAGTTGGACTACTCTTTTCGCTTTGTGATAAATGGCGCTGTAATAGTCACAAACGTATAAGTACGTGGTATCACGTAACATTCCCCCAGTGCGGACGGTATTTGCTTCATGATACATTATCCGAGTTAATTTGGACCGTTTTCCAAATTGTGTATAAGGTCGATATCGTGTTGATGTATGGCTAAAGTGATCAAAATGCCCTAAAGGGCGTGTGCTATGTATGCTGCTCGGTATCCTGGACGACTTCATCCAAGTGTCCGGACCGTTCCCCGGATAGTTACGTTATTTAAGGAAACAGGAAGTGTTCAGCCACATGTGAAACATCCACAACGACCTGCAACAAATGATGATGCCCAAGTAGGTGTTTCAGCTGCTGTCGCGCCTAATCCGTTCATCAGTAGCAGACAAATTGAGCGAGAATCGGGAATCTCAAAAACGTCGGTGTTGAGAATGCTACATCAACATCGATTGCACCCGTACCATATTTCTATGCACCAGGAACTGCATGGCGATGACTTTGAACGTCGTGTACAGTTCTGCCACTGGACACAAGAGAAATTACGGGACGATGACAGATCTTTTGCACGCGTTCTATTTAGCGACGAAGCGTTATTCACCAACAGCGGTAACGTAAACCGCCATAATATGTACTATTGGGCAACGTAAAATCGACGATGGCTGCTACAAGTGGAACATCAGCGACCTTGGCGGGTTAATGTATGGTGCGGCATTTTGGGAGGAAGGATAATTGGCCCCCATTTTATCGATGGCAATCTAAATGATGCAATGTAAGCTGATTTCGTACGTAATGTTCTACCGATGTTACTACAAGATGTCTCACTGCATGACAGAATGGCGATGTACTTCCAACATGATGGATGTCCGCCACATGGCTCGCGTGCGGTTAAACTGTTATTGAATAGCATATGTCATAAACGTTGGATTGGTCGTCGAAGCACCATACCATGGCCCACACGTTCACCGGATCTAACGTCCCCGAATTTATTTCTGTGAGGAAAGTTGAAAGATATTTGCTATCGTGATTCACCGACAACGCCTGACAACATGCGTTAGCGCATTGTCAGTGCATGTGCGAACATTAAGGAAGGATAACTACTCGCTGTTGAGAGGAATATCGTTACACGTATTGCCAAATGCATTGAGGTTGACGGACATCATTTTGAGCATTTATTGCATTAATGTGATATTTACAGGTAATCACGGTGTAACAGCACGCGTTCTCAGAAATGATAAGTTCACAAAGGTACATGTATCACATTGGAACAACCGAAATAAAATGTTCAATCGTACCTACCTGTTACCAAGTGTTCGTCTAAAATTGTGAGCCATATGTTTGTGACTATTAGAGCGCCATCCACCACGAGCGAAAAAAGTGGTCCAACTAAAACATTCATATTTCTTTACGTAGTACAGGAATATGTAGTAAAAAATGGGGGTTCCTATTTTAAAAAAATGCAGTTGATATCCGTTTGACCTATGGCAGCACCATCTAGCGGGTCAACCAGAGCGCCATCTAGTTTCCCCCTTCAAGCTAGACAAGTTTCTTCCTTTGTAGTTTTTTCGTTTGACGCTTATTTCGTGAGATGTTTGTCCCGGTCACGATCAATGGACCACCCTGTATATTTTGAATAATATGATTAATTTTGAAGAGAAGAAGTTTGAGGTAACACTGCAGCACTGCGCAGCTAGGAATGATTGTTGTCAGCTGGCTAACTTGCTCAGAACTGAGAGAAAGGCCACCCCACTTTCCTGAGTCATGGATTTGCATATTAATTGATTAAGTTGTTTGATTTTTACAGATCTCTGTTCACTTTGTGCCCTTTTTAAATCGTTGTTCACTTTATCAAGCATAGCATTTTTCAGACCAATGTCACGTGCAAAGACCACGCGAATGTTTGCTCTGTCTTTTTGAATACACACTTCATTCTATAATCTTTGTCCTAGCGTATTATTTCATACTAATAGTCACTCTCAACATCCCACTGTTTTAGCCGCTGCCAGTTTGTTGTTGTGTTTTCGAGAAATCTGCAACAATGTTATCAAGATGCGAAGTAAGTGGAAATTTTAATTAGCGACAGAGAACTGCTGTACTTTCATCGTGCATTTAATACAAAGTCAAGTTGCAATCAGGTCAGTTACAATTCATGTTAGATTATGTAAAGTTGTAAATTTCAGACACAAACAAAATACAGAGAGCAACTTACTACCTTTGTTGAGAATTGAAGGGGAACTTAAATGGTTCAAATGGCTCTGAGCACTATGCAACATAACTTCTGAGGTCATCAGTCACCTAGAACTTAGAACTAATTAAACCTAACTAACCTAAGGACATCAAACACATCCATGCCCGAGGCAGGATTCGAACCTGCGACCGTAGCGGTCGCTCGGCTCCAGACTGTAGCGCCTAGAGCCGCACGGCCACTCCGGCCGGCGAAGGGGAACTTAGTACCTGCACACAGAATAGAGGTGGAAAACTGGATCTAGTGGAACAGTATGAGATTATGAAACACATAGTGGAAAATGAAAACACTTTAAATAAACAGATTAAAGGAGACGCAAACAATTTTTTTGAAAAGGATGGAGATCTGTTCCAATACTAGTCTTTAGTTACGTACTTTAATAATAGTAGTACTGTTGTCATTCTGTAGGGGTGTGCATCATCTTTGATCAGCATTGGTGTCTCTTTCATTTCTTCCTGTAGCACAAGGAGTGCTCAGTCCTCCTGTATGTTTACGGATTTCGCACGCGAATAGCTGTGGCTGTAACACTTCCTGTACTTACGGACTGCATACGCCGATTTATTTCGGTTTATTTTTTTGGCTGCACGAATGACGTGATGCACTTATTAAGGAAGACACCACTACAAGGGAAGGATCGAACAATTTCAGTAGTTTTAAAAAATTGAATACCTAGTCTTAATGGTTCACAATAATGTTTATTTCCGAATTCTTTATGAACACTCTTTCGGCTCCTTATGCCAACGTCGGATAACTTAATACTAAACTAATAGTCCACACAAATTAATGGAAAGTTCATAGCTGTACAAAAATTGTTGTACAAAGATATGCCTCATTTTATGATTATATCGATACAAAACACAAGTATAACGTAAAACAGAAAGAGACTCTGAACAAACAAATCGTACATTATAGTCTATTCAAAAATTAAAACTACAAGAAAGTATAAATCAATTATGTTGCACAGGTGAGTAATGGCACAGGCTACTATGTCATAAGGACAAACTGGTGAGTGAGATGAACAGGCCGAAAAGAAGGAGCGAAGAGGGGGAGTGGAGAAAGAAGTTTATGGAATATAGATGTGGAAGAGTTATAGTAAGCTTATTATCTAATGGTGAGAGTAATAATAACTGCCTGCTGCTACTTTAGTAAGGGTGAGTAATGAAACTGTGTCTGGTCATTAAGCACCAGGTCAGGATTCTTTGCTTGGTGTTTATTAAGGGCCAGAATTTCGAGTAATGTTAGTTTTCTGCCTTTAGTTCCTTTATTGACAATATCACATTTAATTTGTAAATAATAAATTTCAGCTATCAGTCGTTCTTTTTATATTTTATTGGCAGTTCTTGATTTAAGCTAGAAACTAGCCATTCTCAAATCACTATCATTTTTGATCAATGCATGTAATGCCTGTTAGTCGGGCTTCATCCACAGTTCATAATGATCACATTGAAAGTTTACCCCTCGTTTATTAAGCTGATTAATTTTCATGTGAGAAGTATCTCTCTTTAATACAAGCGGACGCAGTGCTTCATGGTTCCCATTTCTACCGCTATGTGTCTAATTCTTTCAATTAGGCCCGATAAATTGAGATGCGGGTAATCAAACCCGCTAGGAAAGATATTCTAATTTAAAAATGGAGCAATGGATAACGCAACAACGGTGAATTTCCATGGAACAACACGTGCATATTAGGGACTGTAAGACTTCCTTTTTTTTTATACTATGAATTCAGTTAGTCGCATGAAGTGCATAAGGCATACAATTGGATATGCCTGGATTGAAAATTCATAGAATATGGTCATTATCTCAGTGGTATGGATGAAGGATACTAAATAACGGTAAGAGAGAATTTCAATTATCATTCTGATTTATTTCGATAATATTTAATAAAACTATTACTCTCTGTGACAAAACATACATGGAGTCTATTAGATTTAAGAAAACTACCACTCTCAGTGACAAAACCTTCATGAAGCACTCACTATCTCTTGCATCTCGTCATACCGCAAACATAGACAACACTTCATTGTCAATTACATCCACTAATGATTAAAATGGGTAAAAATGAATGTTACTGAATGGTTCTCACCTATTTAATGCGCGCAGAACACGACCTTTCACTCTCTCAAGCATTACTTGTGTTACTTCACATGCAGTACCAAGAGGATAAGTTCATGTTAAAACCGCGTATTATGCAACCGCAATGCAACGTGAGCAAACCAGCCCAGGCTTCATGGCTCCACATTATTCATGCTATGATTAACGAAAGGCAAATCTAGTGACTACCGTTATGAATGCTGACAACACGTGGCCAAGTTCGACAACAAAGAAACGAATAAATAAATCGTTGAATCATGGAAAATTTATATTGCTTGTATCTGGAACTAAACTATGCAACAAATGAAACATTAATGAACCTATCCGCTATTGACCTAAGAACAAGAACCGTTGGTTCATGCCCTCAATCACCTCGCGCCCAAGTCCGCTAGTTGAAACACATTAATCTGAAAAATTTCTACAAATACAATATCGCTGAACGTTTCCCGGTATTAATTCACACCTGAACATGTTTCATAATCAACATTACCCCAAAAGACCTACATTATGAACAACTTTTCTCACCATACATGACAAGCGCCGCACCCCTGCGTCCGTCTCGTTCAATCGGCGGCCCCAAAGTGTCCTAACATGGCGCGTTCCAGGACCAACCGCCAATCGTTCAAAAAACTGGTGGGGGGGGGGGGGGGGTAGGACCCTAGTGAGAACCAACCCCACAAACTCTGCCCAGCTCATCCCCACTATCTTTGGAATCACGAACTCTCTGCCGAATCTGCTCACGTTGTTATATTGGTGCTAATCTACTCTGCTGCTACCATCTTTGACTAACCCAGATTATTATAGATTCCATGCATAATTACGTTTAGCCATCCACATACGTCACGGGATCAAAGGATGAGAGAAGAAAATACACTCCTGGAAATTGAAATAAGAACACCGTGAATTCATTGTCCCAGGAAGGGGAAACTTTATTGACACATTCCTGGGGTCAGACACATCACATGATCACACTGACAGAACCACAGGCACATAGACACAGGCAACAGAGCATGCACAATGTCGCCACTAGTACAGTGTATATCCACCTTTCGCAGCAATGCAGGCTGCTATTCTCCCATGGAGACGATCGTACAGATGCTGGATGTAGTCCTGTGGAACGGCTTACCATGCCATTTCCACCTGGCGCCTCAGTTGGACCAGCGTTCGTGCTGGACGTGCACACCGCGTGAGACGACACTTCATCCAGTCCCAAACATGCTCAATGGGGGACAGATCCGGAGATCTTGCTGGCCAGGGTAGTTGACTTACACCTTCTAGAGCACGTTGGGTGGCACGGGATACATGCGGACGTGCATTGTCCTGTTGGAACAGCAAGTTCCCTTGCCGGTCTAGGAATGGTAGAACGATGGGTTCGATGACCGTTTGGATGTACCGTGCACTATTCAGTGTCCCCTCGACGATCACCAGAGGTGCACGGCCAGTATAGGAGATCGCTCCCCACACCATGATGCCGGGTGTTGGCCCTGTGTGCCTCGGTCGTATGCAGTCCTGATTGTGGCGCTCACCTGCACGGCGCCAAACACGCATACGACCATCATTGGCACCAAGGCAGAAGCGACGCTCATCGCTGAAGACGACACGTCTCCATTCGTCCCTCCATTCACGCCTGTCGCGACACCACTGGAAGCGGGCTGCACGATGTTGGGGCGTGAGCCGAAGACGGCCTAACGGTGTGCGGGACCGTAGCCCAGCTTCATGGAGACGATTGCGAATGGTCCTCACCGATACCCCAGGAGCAACAGTGTCCCTAATTTGCTGGGAAGTGGCGGTGCGGTCCCCTACGGTACTGCGTAGGATCCTACGGTCTTGGCGTGCATCCGTGCGTCGCTGCGGTCCGGTCCCAGGTCGACGGGCACGTGCACCTTCCGCCGACCACTGGCGACAACATCGATGTACTGTGGAGACCTCACGCCCCACGTGTTGAGCAATTCGGCGGTACGTCCACCCGGCCTCCCGCATGGCCACTATACGCCCTCGCTCAAAGTCCGTCAACTGCACACACGGTTCACGTCCACGCTGTCGTGGCATGCTACCAGTGTTAAAGACTGCGATGGAGCTCCGTATGCCACGGCAAACTGGCTGACACTGACGGCGGCGGTGCACAAATGCTGCGCAACTAGCGCCATTCGACGGCCAACACCGCGGTTCCTGGTGTGTCCGCTGTGCCGTGCGTGTGATCATTGCTTGTGATCTCGCAGTGTCCGGAACAAGTATGGTGGGTCTGACACACCGGTGTCAATGTGTTCTTTTTTCCATTTCCAGGAGTGTATATACAAGGAAGCATTCTTGAATCCAGAGGTCAATTAACTAGGCGAAATATTGAAAGGACGCTCTCGGCGTAAAATGAATTATTAAACATGTAGAAATTAATCAGATAGTTAAATGAAGCGTAAACCTGTGACGTTTCAACATTTCATATCAAATGAATGGCAGTCATTTAGAGCAAAGGTAGAATCTTTCTTTTTAAGTCTCCAATTCCTTTAATTCCATAAATTCCAGTCTGTTCTAAAGGTGGAGTATTATCTTTACTGCTGAACAGAAGATGGACTACAGCACTCCTAGTGTAAAAAACTGGAGTACATTTCCTGGATTTTAGTTTCCTGGCAAGAACCTGTGAAGTTCTACCAGCATATAGCACGGGGGCCCATTTGTTATCAGTGTACTGTCTGACGTGGATAAAGCATTGCTGTTATTGTCTGTCTCTTCTTTCTGCTGAGTATGTTGTCGTTAGGATAGGGCTATAACAACTGCCGTTACCTAAAACCAGCACAAATCCAGTGGTGACAGAAGATGTAACAATGGCAGCTTTAACACGCTTAAGGCAAAATTCCTAATTTCAACAGATTTCAGTAAGATGGATTAGCAAATGGAATTCCAATGAGACCCTTACTGGCTGAAATGTTTATGGATAATTTTGAGCACACATTTTTAGATTCAGTCAGAGGATCTTCAGCAAAGGTGAAATCATTCATTTTCAGTCTCCAGGTCCTTTCACGTACTGTCAGTCTAGCAGTTATAGTCCTACGTGATTGACCTACATATAATTTGCAACACGGAGTTCTAAAACACAATATTTCACTAGGCAGTGTATGATCTACAGTACTTGTGGACAGGTACCACCAATTTATTCAACACTTGAATTCACATCACCTTGGGAGGAAACTATCAACTTTTAAGACCTCATCATCGACATCAGTAAATAACAGCATTTATTTCAGATATACAGGAAAGTAAATTCAACAGACACAGTAACACGAGCTAGTTCCCGGAATCCCATAAAACACAAACATGCAGCTTTCCACTGTATGGTGCACCGTCTACTATCTGTACCACAAAAGAAGCCAACTTTTGAAGATGAATTTGAAAATAATTGAAAAAATGGCATGCAGCAGTTGTTATAGTCTTGCCCCAATCTATAATATACTCAGCAAAAAGACGAGACAGAGAATACCGGCAGCCCTTTGTCCACTTCAGACAACATAATGCTACACTGATACCTGGGCCACCACGGTACGTGTGTGTAGGATTTCACAGGTTCTTGCTAGGAAACTAAAATCCAGGAAAAGTACTCCCGATTTCTACACTAGAAATACTAAAGTTCACCTTCTGTTCAGCGGTACAAATAAGAATCCAACTTTAGAACAAAATGGAATTTTTAGAACTTCCTACAATCTGTGTGGCAAATTGTATGTAAATTGGTCAGGTAGAGCTGTGACTGCTACACTGACTGATGTGATATGGAAAGTGATGTTGTCCATAGAGGAACTAAAGGCAGAAGACTAACATTACCCGAAATTATGGCCATTTAATGAAGACCAATCAAATAATCCTGATCTGGTGCTTAGTGACCAGCCACAGTTCCATTACTAACCCTTACTAAAGCAGTAGCAGCCAGTTGTTATTTTTCACGCCAGTACATAATGAGCTTGTTGTAACTGTCCTACACGTCTATGGAATGTGCGCACATGCCATAGACCTCTTTCTCCCTCCCCCCCCCCTCCTCGCCCCCTTTTTTCGACCTGTTTCTTTCATTCACTAGTTTGTCCACATGACGTAGTAACTCACTTGTACAACATATTCGGCTCATACATTCGCATAGTTGTAATTTTTAACATACTGTAATACAAGATTTATTTGTTCAGCGTCTCGTTGGATATTACATTATGATTGTGTGTCATATCGATATAGTCATAAAATATCACGTATCTTTGCACAGCAACCCTTTACAACTATAAATTTTCACTTAAGCTGTGTGAACTATATGTCATTATTAAGTTACCTGACGATGGCCTAAAAAACCGAAAACTGGTTCACGCTGAACTCTTTAAATAAATCATCCCATGTAGACTTTCACGGCCGGCGTCTTCATCAGTAAACACTTCCGGGCTAAATTGCCGTGGTCGATCTGTAGAACTTCTTCTCCCTGACGTTTCGTTCTCAACTACGGAGAACATCTTCCGAAGTGAGTCGACTCACCTCGGAAGATGTTCTCCGTAGTTGAGAACGAAACGTCAGGGAGAAGAAGCTCTTTAAATAAATGTTACTGAGGAACATTAATACTGCATTGTGTAATCATGTTTTTAATGTCCGTGTTCCTCCAAGAACCGACGAAAAATTCCATAAATATTCAATGGTTTTATTTATATTTTTTATCTTTATCAGTTTTATAATAGTCTTGTAGAATAATTCTAAAGACCTGAATGTTAGTGCTTCCGCATTATGAAAGGTGGCTGAGTCTATATATTTATACTTCACTTCACTTCATCAATGGGCCACGCCATTTTGTATTGGTACCTCTAGCAGCGTGCTACGGTGCTTAGGTACGGGGATTTCAGTGTGTGCTAAGAAGACAGACACGTGCCTGTAAACAAAGAAAAAATTTTCTGCTTAACGCTGTGTCCTCCAGAAGATACGGGATGCAGCCTGCATGGAAAAGCGCCGGGCTGCCTACGACTCAACGTACAACACAATGAGTGCCAGACACCAGAGAGAGAAGGGAGGGGAGGAGGTGGGAGGGGCGGGGACTCACCCTTACGTCACACAAATTGTTTGCAAGTTGGCATCAATGCGCGAAAGGCTTCACTCGGCTCCATTCAGTTATTAGTAAGCATCCCAATGCAGAACCATGTTTTGCAAGTTTCTTAGGACTCATCTAAAGTGGCCACCAAGAAGTGCCAAATGAGACATTATAGGAGTGATGTTAGTCAGCATTCAAGGGCGTGCCTAGCCTTTCAGATCTGCTTAGCATCCACTGTGTGAATCCTCGTTGTTGTTGTCTTCAGTCCTGAGACTGGTTTGATGCAGCTCTCCACGCTACTCTATCCTGTGCAAGCTGCTTCATCTCCCAGTACCTACTGCAACCTACATCCTTCTGAATCTGCTTAGTGTACTCATCTCTCGGTCTCCCTCTACGATTTTTACCCTCCACGCTGCCCTCCAATGCTAAATTTGTGATCCCTTGATGCCTCAAAACATGTCCTACCAACCGATCCCTTCTTCTAGTCAAGTTGTGCCACAAACTTCTCTTCTCCCCAATCCTATTCAATACCTCCTCATTAGTTACGTGATCTGTCCACCTTATCTTCAGTATTCTTCTGTAGCACCACATTTCGAAAGCTTCTATTCTCTTCTTGTCCAAACTAGTTATCGTCCATGTTTCACTTCCATACATGGCTACACTCCAAACAAATACTTTCAGAAACGACTTCCTGACACATAAATCTATATTCGATGTTAACAAATTTCTCTTCTTCAGAAACGCTTTCCTTGCCATTGCCAGTCTACATTTTATATCCTCTCTACTTCGACCATCATCAGTTATTTTGCTCCCCAAATAGCAAAACTCATTTACTACTTTAAGTGTCTCATTTCCTAATCTAATTCCCTCAGCATCACCCGATTTAATTTGACTACATTCCATTATCCTCGTTTTGCTTTTGTTAATGTTCATCTTATACCCTCCTTTCAAGACACTGTCCATTCCGTTCAACTGCTCTTCCAAGTCCTTTGCCGTCTCTGACAGAATTACAATGTCGTCGGCGAACCTCAAAGTTTTTACTTCGTCTCCATGAATTTTAATACCTACTCCAAATTTTTCTTTTGTTTCCTTTACTGCTTGCTCAATATACAGATTGAATAACATCGGGGAGAGGCTACAACCCTGTCTAACTCCTTTCCCAACCACTGCTTCCCTTTCATGCCCCTCGACTCTTATTACTGCCATCTGGTTTCTGTACAAATTATAAATAGCCTTTCGCTCCCTGTATTTTACCCCTGCCACCTTTAGAATTTGAAAAAGAGTATTCCAGTCAACATTGTCAAAAGCTTTCTCTAAGTCTACAAATGCTAGAAACGTAGGTTTGCCTTTTCTTAATCTTTCTTCTAAGATACGTCGTAAGGTCAGTATTGCCTCACGTGTTCCAACATTTCGACGGAATCCAAACTGATCCTCCCCGAGGTCTGCATCTACCAGTTTTTCCATTCGTCTGTAAAGAATTCGCGTTAGTATTTTGCAGCCGTGGCTTATTAAACTGATAGTTCGGTAATTTTCACATCTGTCAGCACCTGCTTTCTTTGGGATTGGAATTATTATATTCTTCTTGAAGTCTGAGGGTACTTCGCCTGTCTCATACATCTTGCTCACCAGCTGGTAGAGTTTTGTCATGACTGGCTCTCCCAAGGCCGTCAGTAGTTCTAATGGAATGTTGTCTACTCCGGGGGCCTTGTTTCGACTCAGGTCTTTCAGTGCTCTGTCAAACTCTTCACGCAGTATCGTATCTCCCATTTCGTCTTCATCTACATCCTCTTCTATTTCCATAATATTGTCCTCAAGTACATCGCCCTTGTATAAACCTTCTATATACTCCTTCCACCTTTCTGCCTTCCCTTCTTTGCTTAGAACTGGGCTGCCATCTGAGCTCTTGATATTCATACATGTGGTTCTCTTCTCTCCAAAGGTCTCTTTAATTTTCCTGTAGGCAGTATCTATCTTACCCCTAGTGAGATAAGCTTCTACATCCTTACATTTGTCCTCTAGCCATCCCTGTTTAGCCATTTTGCACTTCCTGTCGATCTCATTTTTGAGACGTTTGTATTCCTTTTTGCCTGCTTCATTTACTGCATTTTTATATTTTCTCCTTTCGTCAATTAAATTCAATATTTCTTCTGTTACCCAAGGATTTCTAGCAGCCCTCGTCTTTGTACCTACTTTATCCTCTGCTGCCTTCACTACTACATCCCTCAGAGCTACCCATTCTTCTTCTACTGTATTTCTTTCCCCTATTCCTGTCAATTGTTCCCTTATGCTCTCTCTGAAACTCTGTACAACCTCTGGTTCTTTGAGTTTATCCAGGTCCCATCTCCTTGATTTCCCACATTTTTGCAATTTCTTCAGTTTTAATCTACAGGTCATAACCAATAGATTGTGGTCAGAGTCCACATCTGCCCCTGGAAATGTCTTACAACTTAAAACCTGGTTCCTAAATCTCTGTCTTACCATTATATAATCTATCTGAGACCTTTTAGTATCTCCAGGGTTCTTCCACGTATACAACCTTCTTTCATGATTCTTAAACCAAGTGTTAGCTATGATTAAGTTGTGCTCTGTGCAAAATTCTACTAGGCGGCTTCCTCTTTCATTTCTTAGCCCCAATCCATATTCACCTACTATGTTTCCTTCTCTCCCTTTTCCTACACTCGAATTCCAGTCACCCATTACTATTAAATTTTCGTCTCCCTTCACTATCTGAATAATTTCTTTTATTTCATCGTACATTTCTTCAATTTCTTCATCATCTGCAGAGCTAGTTGGCATATAAACTTGTACTACTGTAGTAGCTGTGGGCTTCGTATCTATCTTGGCCACAATAATGCGTTCACTATGCTGTTTGTAGTAGCTTACCCGCATTCCTATTTTCCTATTCATTATTAAACCTACTCCTGCATTACCCCTATTTGATTTTGTGTTTATAACCCTGTAGTCACCTGACCAGAAGTCTTGTTCCTCCTGCCACCGAACTTCACTAATTCCCACTATATCTAACTTTAACCTATCCATTTCCCTTTTTAAATTTTCTAACCTACCTGTCCGATTAAGGGATCTGACATTCCACGCTCCGATCCGTAGAACGCCAGTTTTCTTTCTCCTGATAACGACATCCTCTTGAGTAGTCCCCGCCCGGAGATCCGAATGGGGGACTATTTTACCTCCGGAATATTTTACCCAAGAGGATGCCATCATCATTTAATCATACAGTAAAGCTGCATGTCCTCGGGAAAAATTACGGCTGTAGTTTCCCCTTGCCTTCAGCCGTTCGCAGTACCAGCACAGCAAGGCCGTTTTGGTTAATGTTGCAAGGCCAGATCAGTCAATCATCCAGACTGTTGCCCCTGCAACTACTGAAAAGGCTGCTGCCCCTCTTCAGGAACCACACGTTTGTCTGGCCTCTCAACAGATACCCCTCCGTTGTGGTTGCACCTACGGTACGGCCATCTGTATCGCTGAGGCACGCAAGCCTCCCCACCAACGGCAAGGTCCATGGTTCATGGGGGGAGGGTGAATCCTCTACCAACTTATAAAAATCTCAGCTCCACTCTTCCATTGTGAATACCCTGTACTCGGACCCAAGCCTTCCTCAGACTATAGCCATAGTCGCCATTGATAAGATTAGTCTTGGTGCACACCTGACGATGGTGACATGTCTGATCGCCAAAAATATTGTCACTTGGACACTATGGACAGGCAATACACCTGCGGATTGTAGGATGTGTAGCGTTGAGGTACTTCCATGACCAGCGAGATCCTCAGATGTGTCTCAGTAAAGTGCATGCACAATGCCGTGACTGCTAGATCCACAGATGGCAGGGCGTGCGTGGGGAGAGAAATAGTGGTGGGGGTTGCAGGCAGGCGCTGCAGAGGAAATCCTGAGCGCTGGAGGGGAAGTGCCGCTCTAAACTGAAGCCTATGTTCATGTTTTACGTGAATATTAAGTGGGAGCCCTGTATGTGAGACTTGCATTGTGGCGATTCGAAAAGATCTACTGTCACCTCTGCTTTGGATAGTATCTAAAAAGAATTACACTGAAAATGCAGCGATTTATTTTCGCCTGGCATGTTAACCATTTCTAACTTTCGGAAAAGTGGTGAATTTTGAGTGAAACCTGTACATTCCTCTGTCTGCCTCGTTAAAATTTGCTTCTTTTGCCAAAAGACAGCAGAGTTTACAAAGTCCCGCCTCACTAACAAGTTGTGCAGACGCAGTTGCAATAGAATTCTGAAAAAGCGGTTTATGAAGTTTATTAAGTGGGCAACTGAAGAAAAGTAAGGTAGTAGCTTACGAAAAACGCGGTCTCGGTAAAAAAAAAAAAGGACTGTGGAATCTCTTCACTTATGTTGTTCCAAAACCTGTAGCATTTCTTGTTTCACCAGCTATGGATTCCCCTTAAAATAGTGTAGTAACATGATAGATAATGAAGTTTTCCATAAAAACCACATCGAAAAATATTCTCCTCTTTGCGTGTTACTATTTCCCAAAATCTCATGTCGATATATCAAACCGTTTATGAAATATGAGGAATGTTATGGACATTTCACTCTGGCTTTATCGTTGGCGCAAAATTCAATACGTTAGCTAAATTTCATGTGCAGCAACTTATTATGTAATATGCACCAGAGGTAAAATCATAGTAACCCCTAAACTTTTTCGAATTTCACGTAGTGTCTTATTTCCAGATAAATATCACAATAACTATGACCATTAATGAAGTAATGTGCACTTCATAATGAATCTGATATATAAAGCTACAAGTAAAGCAAAAATGATTTATTTTTTTTCGGAATAGTTTCTGTAAAATCGTTTGAGAACGATTGCAAAGCGTGCTCCTTGATTCTGTAATCGTCGAGCAGCCAAAAATTGACGGACACTGT
This sequence comes from Schistocerca gregaria, assembly GCF_023897955.1. Taxonomy (NCBI): domain Eukaryota; kingdom Metazoa; phylum Arthropoda; class Insecta; order Orthoptera; family Acrididae; genus Schistocerca; species Schistocerca gregaria. The sequence continues at coordinate 163,227,842 of NC_064920.1, forward strand.
CTGCCTTTCCTTCTGAACAATGAATTGCCCAGCGCTCTGGACGAAAAGTGGTCACTGCACATCGGCCGCCGTATTGTGCGTGGGCTGTGCTACATAAGCTACTGGCCATTAAAATTGCTACACCAAGAAGGTATGCAGATGGTAAACGGGTATTTATTGGAGAAATATATTATACTACAATTGACATGTGATTACATTTTACAATTTGGGTTCATAGATCCTGAGAAATCAGTATCCAGAACCTCTGGTCGTAATAACGGCCTTGATACGCCTGGGCATTGAGTCAAACAGACCGTGGATAGCGTGTACAGGTACAGCTGCCCGTGCAGCTTCAACACGATACCACAGTTCATCAAGAATAGTGACTGGCGTATTGTGACGAGCCAGTTGCTCGGCCACCATTGACCAGACGATTTCAGTTTGTGAGAGATATGGAGAATGTGCTGACCAGGGCAGCAGTCGAACATTTTCTGTATCCAGAAAGGCCCGTACAGGACCTGCAAGATGCGGTCGTGCATTATCCTGCTGAAATGTAGGGTTTCGCAGGGATCGAATGAAGGCTAGAGCCACGGGTCGTAACACATCTGAAATGTAACGTCCACTGTTCAAAGTGCCGTCAATGCAAACAAGAGGTGAACGAGACGTGTAACCAATGGGACCCCGTACCATCACGCCAAGTGATAAGCCAGTATGGCGATGACGAATACACGCTTCCTATGTGCGTTCACCGCGATGTCGGCAAACACGGATACGACCATCATGATGCTGTAAAAAGAACCTGGATTCATCCGAAGAATTGACGTTTTGCCATTCGTACACCGAGGTTCGCCGTTCAGTACACCATCGCAGGCGCTCCTGTCTGTGATGCAGCGTCAAGGGTAAACGCAGCCATGGTCTCCGAGCTGATAGTCCATGCTGCTGCAAACGTCGTCGAACAGTTCGTGCAGTTGATTGTTGTCTTGCAAACGTCCCCATCTGTTGACTCAGGGATCGGGACGTGGCTGATCGATCCGTTACAGTCATGCGGATAAGATGCCTGTCACCTCTACTGCTAGTGATACGAGGTCTTTAGGATCCAGCACGGCTGAATCCACTGATTCCATATTCTGCTAACGGTCATTGGATCTCGAGCAACACGAACAGCAGTGTCGCGATACGATAAAACGCAATCGCGATAGGCTACAATCCGCCCTTTATCAAAGTCGGAAACGTGAGGGTACGCGTTTCTCCTGCTCATACGAGGCATCACAAGGACGTTTCATCAGGCAACGCCGGTCAACTGCTGTTTGTGTATGAGAAATCGGTTGGAAACTTTCCTCATGTCAGCACGTTGTAGGTGTCGCCACCGGCGCCAACCTTGTGTGAATGCTCTGAAAAGCTAATCATTTGCAAATCACAGCATCTTCTTCGTATCAGTTAAATTTCGCGTCTGTAGCAAGTCATCTGCGTGGCATAGCAATTTTACTGGACAGTAGCGTATGTGGGACCAGCTTCGATGTTTACTCCGTCTCACTGCCAGTGTAGAGGGTATCAAGGATCAATTGCAACAGCTGTTGGTGAACAGGCCTCAGAGAGTATGCAACCACTTCGTCACAGCATTAACAACTGAATGAGGGCGTGCATCCATACCAGAGCAGTTGCAACTTCTTACTGATAAGTAGACTGATCCTGTATAATGACTGAAATAACATCGCATATCCTTTCAACCCATGGTTGCTTTTCGTTGCCTCCTTCCGATGTGCTCCGTGTTTTCTTGACAAGTAGTGTATGCTGGATGCCAAGTGCACGTGACGGAAACGACATCAAACTTTATTTGATAAACGCCTCGTGTCGGCTATAGAATAACCCCGGAACCGGAGGAAACATTACGGGTGGCGTATTACTCAACTGACACGACACGGAGCGGCAGCTGGGTTTCATAGCTACAGCTGATTCGGCGCCGCCGGCGTGTGGACGCAACGGTCAATTCGGCAGGACGCCGGCGGCCCTCGTACATGACGGGTGGACGTGCAGTGGTGCCCTTGCACGGGAATGCAGCGGCACGAAGCGGCGCCTTTACGACGCGCCGCCCGCCAGGCAGCCAGCTTCTGGCAGGCTTAATATGCGCTGCGTCCCGCGCCCTGCTCCATTATTAAATAAGTGCCTAATGAGCGCCACGTGGACGCCGGCTTTCCAATCGTAAAACGCCGCCGCGGTCGGCCTTGCCGCACCGGCCGCCGAGCTAACGGCAGACCAACCACTGGCGTCAGTAACGAAGAACACGCAAGTCGCGTTTAGGCCGCGAGACGGCAAAATACGCGGAAGCTGCTGTTCATAACGACGCACAAAGAAAATGCTAAATTACGAAAATGACGAAAAAAAGCAGCAACACCTAATCATAATTGGAATGTTTGTTCTTATAGCACAACTGTCCAAGGATTTAAGAATTTCCACCCAATAATATCCAAACAACAGACTCTGTACACAATTTAATAAACTGCCAATACTACACTATTTTAAGTAACAACAAATTCATATAACTTACAGAACAAACGGTTAAAAGAATGAGATTTAAGAACAATAACGGCGGCTTGCCACCATAAAATCAAAGAACCTGTTACAATAGTGATTTTAGAGTCTACCCGAGAGACAAAACCTTTAAGAAATAAATGACACTTGGTATCATATAATTGGAGAACATTAAGAGCAGTAATAAACTTTAAAAAAATAATAATAATGGCAACTTGGCACCATAAAATAAGAGAAATTTCTTCTGCAAGAACAAATTACAATTGTGCTTTAAAAGATTTTACTCCAGAGACCAAGATCCAGTAACAAGTTAACTACGCATTACAACTTAAAATCATTGATATAAAAAAAACTTTGAGAAAGATAATGGCACTTTGCACCATAAAATCGAAGAAGCGCAACACACGGCCAATAAATATAATAACAAAATAATAATAACATAATAATTTGATATAACCAAAGGGCAAGCACAACGCCCAACGCAATTTCAGACGCGCGAATTCTCAACACTTCGGAGCCTTCCCACTAGAAACGGTCCCCGAAATAAACCACTGAGAGCTCGCCGACATGCCTCCCACAACTGCCCATCACTTACGCACCTCGGTTATGTTCTGTAACACAGGACAGATAATATCAACACAAGATAAGGTCCAAAAATCATATAACAATATAACATCACGACACGACAGCACATGATAACCACGGCGCCGTTAACTCTGGCATTCTTTACAAGTCCCGGAAGCCAACACACACAAATCTTAATAAACAATTCTCGCTTCCTAAAACAAAACAATGAAAGCCAAGCACACATAAATAGTCAAACCACAGTCTTAGAAGTGCCTTAACGACATCAAACGCGACTACTCCAACATGTTAATAGTAACACAGTGAGATAAAAATATATAACATACCACTAAATGCTGTTACAAAAACCACATCGCCGAGATCGCGTTGTTCAGGTCCCAGAAGACCACATATACCAAGCAGAAGTAATTCACTATGCGTATACTCTCCTCATTCCTTATCTTATCAGTCCACCTAATTTTCAACATTCGTCTATAGCACCACATCTCAAATGCTTCGATTCTCTTCTGTTCCGGTTTTCCCACAGTCCATGTTTCACTATCATACAATTCTGAACTCCAGACGTACATCCTCAGAAATTTCTTCCTCAAATTAAGGCCGGTATTTGATATTAGTAGACTTCTCTTGGCCAGAAATGCCTTTTTTGCCATAGCGAGTCTGCTTTTGATGTCCTCCTTGCTCCGTCCGTCATTGGTTATTTTACTGCCTAGGTAGCAGAATTCCTTAACTTCATTGACTTCGTGACCATCAATCCTGATGTTAAGTTTCTCGCTGTTCTCATTTCTACTACTTCTCATTACCTTCGTCTTTCTCCGATTTACTCTCAAACCATACTGTGTACTCATTAGACTGTTCATTCCGTTCAGCAGATCATTTAATTCTTCTTCACTTTCACTCAGGATAGCAACGTCATCAGCGAATCGTATCATTGATATCCTTTCACCTTGTATTTTAATTCCACTCCTGAACCTTTCTTTTATTTCCATCATTGCTTCCTCGATGTACAGATTGAAGAGTAGGGGCGAAAGGCTACAACCTTGTCTTACTCCCTTCTTAATACGAGCACTTCGTTCTTGATCGTCCACTCTTATTATTCCCTCTTGGTTGTTGTACATATTGTATATGACCCGTCTCTCCCTATAGCTTACCCCTACTTTTTTCAGAATCTTGAACAGCTTGCACCATTTTATATTGTCGAACGCTTTTTCCAGGTCGACAAATCCTATGAAGCTGTTTTGATTTTTCTTTAGCCTTGCTTCCATTATTAGCCGTAACGTCAGAATTGCCTCTCTCGTGCCTTTAGTTTTCCTAAAGCCAAACTGGTCGTCACCTAGCGCATTCTCAATTTTCTTTTCCATTCTTCTGTATATTATTCTTGTAAGCAGCTTCGATGCATGAGCTGTTAAGCTGATTGTGCGCACTTGTCAGCTCTTGCCGTCTTCGGAATTGTGTGGATGATGCTTTTCCGAAAGTCAGATGGTATGTCGCCAGACTCATATATTCTACACACCAACGTGAATAGTCGTTTTGATGCCATTTCCCCTAATGATTTTAGAAATTCTGATGGAATGTTATCTATCCCTTCTGTCTTATTTGACCGTAAGTCCTCCAAAGCTCTTTTAAATTCCGATCCTAATACTGGATCCCCTATCTCTTCTAAATCGACTCCTGTTTCTTCTTCTATCACATAAGACAAATCTTCACCTTCATAGAGGCTTTCAATGTATTCTTTCCACCTATCTGCTCTCTCCTCTGCATTTAACAGTGGAATTCCCGTTGCACTCTTAATGTTACCACCGTTGCTTTTAATGTCACCAAAGGTTGTTTTGACTTTCCTGTATGCTGAGTCTGTCCTTACGACAATCATATCTTTTTCGATGTCTTCACATTTTTCCTGCAACCATTTCGTCTTAGCTTCCCTGCACTTTCTATTTATTTCATTCCTCAGCGACTTGTATTTCTGTATTCCTGATTTTCCCGGAACATGTTTGTACTTCCTCCTTTCATCAATGAACTGAAGTATTTCTTCTGTTACCCATGGTTTCTTCGCAGCTACCTTCTTTGTACCTATGTTTTCCTTCCCAACTTCTGTGATGGCCCTTTTTAGAGACGTCCATGCCTCTTCAACTGTGTTGCCTACTGCGCTATTCCTTATTGCTGTATCTATAGCGCTAGAGAACTACAAACGTATCTCCTCATTCCTTAGAACTTCCGTATCCCACTTCTTAGCGTATTGATTCTTCCTGACTAATGTCTTGAACTTCAGCCTACTCTTCATCACTACTATATTGTGATCTGAGTCTATATCTGCTCCTGGGTACGCCTTACAATCCAGTATCTCATTTCGGAATCTCTGTCTGACCATGATGTAATCTAATTGAAATCTTCCCGTATCTCCCGGCCTTTTCCAAGTATACCGCCTCCTCTTGTGATTCTTGAACAGGGTATTCGCTATTGCTAGCTGAAACTTGTTACAGAACTCAATTAGTCTTTCTCCTCTTTCATTCCTTGTCCCAAGCCCATATTCTCCTGTAACCTTTTCTTCTACTCCTTCCCCTACAACTGCATTCCAGTCGCCCATGACTATTAGATTTTCTTCCCCCTTTACATACTGCATTACCCTTTGAATATCCTCATACACTTTCTCTATCTGTTCATCTTCAGCTTGCGACGTCGGCAGGTATACCTGAACTATCGTTGTCGGTGTTGGTCTGCTGTCGATTCTGATTAGAACAACCCGGTCACTGAACTGTTCACAGTAACAGACCCTCTGCCCTACCTTCCTATTCATAACGAATCCTACACCTGTTATACCATTTTCTGCTGCTGTTGATATTACCCGATACTCATCTGACCAGAAATCCTTGTCTTCCTTCCACTTCACTTCACTGATCCCTACTATATCTAGATTGAGCCTTTGCATTTCCCTTTTCAGATTTTCTAGTTTCCCTACCACGTTCCAGCTTCTGACATTCCACGCCCCGACTCGTAGAACATTATCCTTTCGTTGATTATTCAATCTTTTTCTCATGGTAACCTCCCCCTTGGCAGTCCCCTCCCGGAGATGCGAATGGGGACTATTCCGGAAACGAGGGAAAAGTTCCAACAACGCCGTCCCACATCACAATGAATTTCAGAAACCGCTCCTGGAGCTTCCAGTGGAAAATCTGACGACTCCAAATTTCTGCAACTAGTTGTCTCTGGGCCAGAGTATCGCAGGATCCCACCGGACCCCCACATCAGACAGGCAGGAAGAACAAGTACACCGACCCCAATAAATCACTACCGCATGGCCAGCACAGCGGAGAGTCGCCTCCGCCCCAGACCACTCTGCTCATATTGCGAGACACAACAACGTTAGCGCTAGTTACCAGCAGGTCAGGCAGAGCGAACTTCACGTTCCGTGCAATACTCGGAAACCGACTATCCTCTCGCTTTCCGCCGGCCACCGCAAACACACGCCAGCGACTCATAGCAAATGACCACCGGAGCGCCACACGCACCAGGTCAGCAACTACACTCCTGGAAATTGAAATAAGAACACCGTGAATTCATTGTCCCAGCAAGGGGAAACTTTATTGACACATTCCTGGGGTCAGATACATCACATGATCATACTGACAGAACCACAGGCACAGAGACACAGGCAACAGAGCATGCACAATGTCGGCACTAGTACAGTGTATATCCACCTTTCGCAGCAATGCAGGCTGCTATTCTCCCATGGAGACGATCGTAGAGATGCTGGATGTAGTCCTGTGGAACGGCTTGCCATGCCATTTCCACCTGGCGCCTCAGTTGGACCAGCGTTCGTGCTGGACGTGCAGACCGCGTGAGACGACACTGCATCCAGTCCCAAACATGCTCAATGGGGGACAGATCCGGAGATCTTGCTGGCCAGGGTAGTTGACTTATACCTTCTAGAGCACGTTGGGTGGCATGCGGACGTGCATTGTCCTGTTGGAACAGCAAGTTCCCTTGCCAGTCTAGGAATGGTAGAACGATGGGTTCGATGACGGTTTGGATGTACCGTGCACTATTCAGTGTCCCCTCGACGATCACCAGAGGTGTACGGCCAGTGTAGGAGATCGCTCCCCACACCATGATGCCGGGTGTTGGCCCTGTGTGCCTCGGTCGTATGCAGTCCTGATTGTGGCGCTCACCTGCACGGCGCCAAACACGCATACGACCATCATTGGCACCAAGGCAGAAGCGACGCTCATCGCTGAAGACGACACGTCTCCATTCGTCCCTCCATTCACGCCTGTCGCGACACCACTGGAGGCGGGCCGCACGATGTTGGGGCGTGAGCGGAAGACGGCCTAACGGTGTGCGGGACCGTAGCCCAGCTTCATGGAGACGGTTGCGAATGGTCCTCACCGATACCCCAGGAGCAACAGTGTCCCTAATTTGCTGGGAAGTGGCGGTGCGGTCCCCTACGGCACTGCGTAGGATCCTACGGTCTTGGCGTGCATCCGTGCGTCGCTGCGGTCCGGTCCCAGGTCGACGGGCACGTGCACCTTCCGCCGACCATTGGCGACAACATCGATGTACTGTGGAGACCTCACGCCCCACGTGTTGAGCAATTCGGCGGTACGTCCACCCGGCCTCCCGCATGCCCACTATACGCCCTCGCTCAAAGTCCGTCAACTGCACATACGGTTCACGTCCACGCTGTCGCGGCATGCTGCCAGTGTTAAAGTCTGCGATGGAGCTCCGTATGCCACGGCAAACTGGCTGACACTGACGGCGGCGGTGCACAAATGCTGCGCAGCTAGCGCCATTCGACGGCCAACACCGCGGTTCCTGGTGTGTCCGCTGTGCCGTGCGTGTGATCATTGCTTGTACAGCCCTCTGGCAGTGTCCGGAGCAAGTATGGTGGGTCTGACACACCGGTGTCAATGTGTTCTTTTTTCCATTTCCAGGAGTGTATAATCGATTATAGCGCGCACTCTAAACAAGATCACAGGATAGCGGCGCGCGCCATATCAATAATTAATGTAGAATAATGAAATTTCGGGAATACATTTGTCTGGGTAACATGTTTAAGGGATTAACATTGCAAGATTACACGGTTATGAAAGTGCGATACAGGCCATTCAAAATGTGAAATTCTGATACATTAATAACCAGGGTAACCGCCAGAATGTTGAATGTTAGCCTGTAGACGTACATGCATTGTGCTGTACAGGTGTAGGATGTCTTTTGTGGGATAGAATTCCATGCCTCTTGGACGGTCAATACATGGACGGTTCATGCCAATTGTGCATGACGCTGGAGGTTTCGTCCATGTTGTCCCATTGTGAGTTAGCGAGTATTCCGCTTTCATTTAAGTATATGGCTGAAAGAGTCAGTCTGTAGGAATTGTGAAACGAACCCTATCGTCCAGCACCGCGTGCCACAAAGGGCGCATATTCACCGCGAGATGAGGAAACTCACAGGCCTATTGACGCCTGGGCGCTGTAGTGTGCGAGTGAGACAGACGAAAACCTATGTCAAAGAGAAACCCAGTAGATGTCTTTTGTGGCCAAGGAGACGTAGCAGAGTTAAATGTGCCTGACCTAAGATCGGCAAATAAAGGGAGACATTTATTAAAACTATTTAAGTCTGTAGTAAAGCAGGCAATCAAGGTACAGTAATGTTAATTTGCCATCCCATATATTTTCTTGGTGATCCCAATAAAACATGAATATTGGTCATATCTATAATAGTTTAGGATTTACTGTTAAAAGTGAAATTAACAAAGACCTCAGTGCTAAAACCTGAACGCTTTGATCAATCTTAACGATCGACATTTCATATAGAAGAGCATCATTAAATTGACAAACGTTGTAACTTCATTTGTTTAAAGATATAGTAAATTTAAATGATCAGTATTTTCAGTTAAGCATCAGATCATCATTTCCTCCACACAAAACACATTGAACGATGACAGTGAAATGTCCCCTTAGAACAATTATACAAAATTGGTCTATGTGAAACGTCCTCTTTGAACAATTATACACGACTGTGCTTAAACTGACACACAATAGTTTTTAGCGCAACGCAATCTGACTTTCAAAAATCCCTACGAAAGAATGGCCCTGACTAACATTAACCTATACGTTTCACAAATCACTTACCTCACAAAAATCTTCGTTACTCAAGCTACTGCAATACAGCGAGCACCACTACTGCCAGCTAAATAAAATATTCAAACTACTGAAAGCACTAACTACTGACAGGCATAGTTAGCAAATGAAAGATTTTAATACAGAACAGACAATGTATTTACCTTAATAGTCATAATATATAAATCAGTTCGTGACACCAATTCTTACAAATTTCAAAACTCCGCCATCTCTCTACCCACGTCCACCACTGCTGGCGGCTCACCTCCAACTGCGCAACGCTACGCGCTGTTAGCATCCAGCTGCCGCTGCCCGACACTACAATGGCGAGTATTACAACAATGCCAACCAGCCACAGACTGCACACGGCACAGCCAGTGATTTTCATACAGAGCGCTACGTAGCGGCGGCGTTACCAATAAAAAAAACTAAACAGCCTACTTACAACAGCATGACACCTTATTGAATCATTAGGTAATTGAATATTTGTTATAAAGTTTAGTGCATGATAGCTACTTTTGTTCTTTATTTATTCATCAGAAAGCACATTGGTGCAAGGCTACTGGCAGTGACATTCAAAGTTAAGAAGGAAATCGTATTGGTATTATGCAAAAGCATTTAACGTTTATTATGTAATGGATATTATTGTTCCTTTATTTAGAACGTGAAAGTGGTCAAGTTTTATTTAAATATGTTAAAATGTAAAATAATGTAGAATAAGCTGTAGCCTATTAGGTGGACGGCTTCAGGAATCGAAACTGCCTTAGTCAGTTGAGCGAGGAGATTCGGCGCGAGGGAAGTGTGGCCGGGGGCGGGCAGTGACTACAGTTCTGGTGTAGACACCAAAGTACAGTTCGGCTGGAGACACCAAACTGGACAGTTCGGACTGAGATGTGAAAGCAGACAGTCGGCCTTTAGGCAGCTAAGAAGTGAAACGACTTAGAAAATTTCGCCTTGTGTGGTATAGCCTATTAGACCAATTGTGTGATTGGATTGAAGAGTTCCTAGATAACTGAACGCAGCATGTCATTCTCAATGGAGAGAAGTCTTCCGAAGTAAGAGTGATTTCAGGTGTGCCGCAGGGGAGTGTCATAGGACCGTTGCTATTCACAATATACATAAATGACCTGGTGGATGACATCGCAAGTTCACTGAGGCTTTTTGCAGATGATGCTGTGGTGTATCGAGAGGTTGTAACAATGGAAAATTGTACTGAAATGCAGGAGGATCTGCAGCGAATTGACGCATGGTGCAGGGAATGGCAATTGAATCTCAATGTAGACAAGTGTAATGTGCTGCGAATACATAGAAAGATAGATCCCTTATCAATTAGCTACAAAATAGAAGGTCAGCAACTGGAAGCAGTTAATTCCATAAATTATCTGGGAGTAGGCATTAGGAGTGATTTAAAATGGAATGATCATATAAAGTTGATTGTCGGTAAAGCAGATGCCAGACTGAGATTCATTGGAAGAATCCTAAGGAAATGCAATCCGAAAACAAAGGAAGTAGGTTACAGTACGCATGTTCGCCCACTGCTTGAATACTGCTCAGCAGTGTGGGATCCGTACCAGGTATGGTTGATAGAAGAGATAGAGAAGATCCAGCGGAGAGCAGCGCAGTTCGTTACAGGATCATTTAGTAATCGCGAAAGCGTTACGGAGATGACAGATAAACTCCAGTGGAAGACTCTGCAAGAGAGACGCTCAGTAGGTCGGTACGGGCTTTTGTTGAAGTTTCGAGAACATACCTTCACCGAGGAGTCAAGGAGTATATTGCTCCCTCCCACGTATATCTCGCGAAGAGATCATGAGGATAAAATCAGAGAGATTAGAGCCCACACAGAGGCACACCTACCATCCTTCTTTCCACGAAGAATACGAGACTGGAATAGATGGGAGAACCGATAGAGATAGTCAAGGTACCCTCCGCCACACACCGTCAGGTGGCTTGCGGAGTATGGATGCAGATGTAGATGTAGATCCCCGGGACTTAGTGTGAGCGGTGAGCAGCCGCGCGCCTGGTGTGAACTCTAACCTTTCGTGTAAATGACGAGGTGGAGTGTTACGCGATGAGATTGTGAATGTCGAACTGTGTCAAGATGATATGCGCTCGAGTGTTACAGTACCTGTAGATTCGACCACTTTCGCTATTAGTTCGCTTTTTGAATAAACATTATTCTAACCAAATGGCAAGTGTGTGGCCTACACCAATTATGGGCCGTCAATTTAGTTCCTCATATAATTATTACTGTTATTAGATGTTAAATTAACTTTGAATTTCGCAAACTTGCCATCAACCAGACAATTTAATCGAAGGGTCACAAGTGTCTAATTTAGAGCGTGTAATGCGGCTAGTGCGGTTCAACCTCTAGACGAGTCTGAGCCAAGACATTTCGGCGAAGAGGAGCCGCATGTGAGTCCGAACATCTTTGGGGTGTTAGCTTGCACCTTATATGCTCGATTGGAGACAGATCCGGTGATGGAGCGAGCCAAGGCGACATTTCGACACACTGGAGAGCATGTTGCGTTACAACAGCGGTATGTGGGCGAGCTTAATAGTGTTGGAAAACACCCGCTGAACTGCTATTCATGAATGGTACAAATGGCTCTGAGCACTATGGGACTTGACATCTGAGGTCGCCGGCTGGAGTGGCCGAAAAGTTCTAGGTGCTACAATCTGGAACCGCGTGACCGCTACGGTCGCAGGTTCGAATCCTGCCTCGGGCATGGATGTGTGTGATGTCCTTAGGTTAGTTAGGTTTAAGTAGTTCTCATTTCTAGGGGACTGATGACCTCAGAAATTAAGTCCCATAATGCTCAGAGCTATTTGAACCATTCGAATGGATCAACGACGTACTTGAATGGGTGGCATGGGACGTCCGTCCCGACCAAATACAACGACCAATAACGAACAAAAAGAGAGTAAAAAAGGGGGTAATGTCTTTGATTAGTAACCAAAATGATGTCGGTCTCGGATTCGAACACCACCGCCACTTAAATTTTGAATAAAAATCATCAAAATTGGCTGCTGAAGACTTCCGGCGTAAGAAATCACCCTTATTCTGCCAACGGCCTTGTCAAAGAGGGCAGAGGAGCGGACAGAGGTTTAGGACAGTCTTCCTCCTGCGGTGGGGAACTATCCATAAGGGCGGAAGAATCGGCATTGATCAATGTCATGATGATCCAGAAGGCAATGGAACCCACTGCATTAAAGACACAATGAAAGACATGTCACCTGTAGTTGAAGAAGTGCCATGCTGATCTCTCCATTGGCAAAAGATTTCTGATCTCCAAGAGGGAGGTGGTCGTGAGAAAAAGCTTGAATAGCCAACGAAAGGATGACATTCTACAAGTCGGGGAGTGGAATGTCAGAAGTTTGAACCTGGTAGGGAAGCTCAAATATCTGAAAAGGTACATGCGAAGGCTCAATCTAGATATAGTGGGAGACAGTGAAGTGAAATAGAAAGAAGACAAGGATTTTTGGTCAGATGAGTATAGGGTAATAGCAACAGCAGCAGAGAAAAGTATAAGGAAGTAGGATTCGTTATGAATAGAAAGGTAGGGCAGAGAGTGTGTTTCTGTGAACAGTTCAGTGACAGGATTGTTGTAATCGGAATCGACAGCAAACCAACACCAACGATAGTTCAGGTAAACATGCCGACATCGCAAGCTGAATATAAGGAGATAGAGAAAGTACTTGAGAATATTGAAAGGATTATTCAGTACGTAAACCGAGGTGAAAATCTAATAGTCATAGGAGCCTAGAATGCGATAGTACGGGAAGCACTGGAGAAAAGGTTACGAGAGAATATGAGTTTGGTAGTAGGAATGAGAGAGGAGACAGACTGACTGATTCCTGCAATAATTTTCAGCTACTAATAGCAAATCACAAGAGTTGCAGGTGTACTTGGAAAAGACCGGGAGATCCGGAAAGATTTCAGGTAGATTACAACAAGGTCAGACAGAGATTCCGAAATCAGATACTGGAATGTAAGGCGTACCCAGGAGCAGATATAGATTTAGTAATGATGAAGAGTAGATTGAAGTTTAGGAGGCCAATGCGTAAAGAAGTGGGATACGGAAGTACTAAGGAATGAAGAGATACGTCCGAAGTTCTTTGGTGCTTTAGATACTGCGATACAGAATAGCTCAAAAGGCAATTCGATTAAGGAGGGATGGACATCTTTAAAAAGGACAGAAGTTCGAAAGAAGGACATAAGTACAAAGAAGATAACTGCGAAGAAAACATAGGTACCACAAGAAATACTTCAGTTGAGCAATGAAAGAAGGAAGTACAAAAATGTTCAGGGAAATTCATGGGGTCGCTGAGGAATGAAGTAAATAGGAAATGCAGGCAAGTTAAGACGAAATGACTATGAGAAATGTGATGAACTCGAAAACGAAACTATTGTCGGAAAGATTGACTCAGCACTCAGAAAAGTCCAAGAAACATTTGGTGACATTGATAGCGAGGGTGGTAATATTGAGAGTGCAATGAGAATTCCACTTTTAAATGCAGAGGAGAGACCGTATAGATGGAAAGTGCACATTGAAAGCCTCTATGGAGGTGAAGATTTCTCTGATGTATTAGAAGAAGAAGCAAAAGTCGGTACTGAAGAGATGGGGGACCCAGTTTTAGAATGAGAATTTAAAAGAGCTTTGGATGACTTAAAATACAATGTCAGACGGGATAGATAACATTCCATCAGAACTTCTGAAATCAAAACAACTATTCAAAATGACTACTCAATTTGTATGTAGAATGTGTGCGTCTGGCGATGTACCATCAACTTTCGGAAAAATATCATCCAAACCATTCAGAAGACTGCAACAGCTCCCAAGTGCGAGAATTATCGCACAATCAGCTTAACAGCCAGTGCAGCCAAGTTGCTGACAAGATTAATATACGGAAGAACGGAAAAGAAAATGGAGGACGTGTTAGATGACGATCAATTTGGTTTTAGGGCAGGTAAAGGCACCAGAGAGTCAGTTCGATCTTGCGTTTGGTAATGGAAGCAGGACCAAAGAAAAGTCAGGAGACGTTCACAGGATATGTCAACCTATAAAAAGCATTCGACAATGTAAAATGATGCAAGGTGTTCAAAATCCTGAGAAAAATAGGGGTAAACTATAGGGAGACATGGGTAATGTACATGTACCAGGGAATAATAAGAATGGAAGACCAAGAACGAAGTGCTCGGGCTAGAAAGGGTATAAGACAGAAGTGCAGTCTTTCGCCCCTACGGTTCAAACTGTACATCGAAGAAGCAATGACGGAAATGCAGGAAAGGTTCAAGAGTGGAATTAAAATCCAAGGTCAAAGCATATCAGTTTAGAAGATTCGCTGATGATATCGCTATCGAATGTGAATTGAGAATAAATCGAAGAAAGACGACAGTAATGAAAACTAGCGGAAGTGAGAAAAGTGAGAAATTTAACATCAGGATTGATGATTACGAAGTACATGAAGGGTAGCATATGTTAAAAAACAAATACTAACTGTGGTGTCACCGCCAGACACCACACTTGCTAGGTGGTAGCCTTTAAATCGGCCGCGGTCCGCTAGTATACGTCGGACCCGCGTGTCGGCCACTATCAATGATTGCAGACCGAGCGCCGCCACACGGCAGGTCTAGAGAGACTTCCTAGCACTCGCCCCAGTTGTACAGCCGACTTTGCTAGCGATGGTTCACTGACTTCTACGTTCTCATTTGCCGAGACGATAGTTAGCATAGCCTTCAGCTACATTATTTGCTACGACCTAGCAAGGCGCCAGTATCCGTACTATTGATATTGTGAATCATGTACCATAAAGAGCGACGTTCTCCATGAATGGATTAAAGTTAAGTATTCCACCAGCTACGTCCGTTTTTCTCAATTCTAATTCCCTTGTCATGTTCCAGACCTCACGCCAGCCTGCGTGAGCTAAAACGCTTGCATTTCGGCCTCCTTTAACCATACGGTTGGCTCTCCTGCCAACCACAACACTAACAACGTCTACTCCACCTGCCCCCCTCCCTCCCGAAGAATTACAACGATACTTCACAGGCAGAAGACATGTGTTCTACAATTTTCGACGCTACCAAGACTTTGAAACATTCCTATGTGGTCATCTATGCATCATGCTCCTTCTGACTTTTACGAATGATGTATAAGTTCGGGTATTAAGCATCCATTCACCAGTCGACATTTAGGTGCAATGTCGTACACTCTGACATTGAAAGAATTGACGATATAAACAAAGTCTTAAGACTGCCTGGAAAAGGGATTGAGCTCCGTGGAAACATCAGTACACTTAAATCTGAAATAAGGACGGTGAATGCTTCGACTGACTTTAAGCAGAAAGGTTCAAGAGGTCCACCACTGGGTTTCACAAAGGGACAGGTTTGGAAGACGGATCCCAGTAAATTTTACAAATCTGATCTGACAGTGGATATTCTCCCTGTCAGTAAAATCCGTGTTGAGTATAACATTGCAACGAACTCATATACAAACGATACATTAGTTGTGATTCTTGAATTTCTCCCGGCGTATTTGATAATCAAAATATCCACGGGTGTACTGCCGGTCTATAGTGTCCAATGGGCACAATATTTCGGCGATCAAACATGTCGCCATCATCAGGTGAACTGACGGACTGAGCTCCTGTGAACGCGCCGGCACGGAGATCCGTACGCTATGGCTGCTCAGGGGGAACTGGGTTCGGTCGCGGCGGCGGCCGATTTAAATACCCTCCGCCCGCAGGCCGCTCCCTCCGCCGTCCGCGCCCCGCGCCACGGTAGCGCGGTGGAACAGATTGCGAAGGCGTCTGAGATGACGTCGGTGTGATGGCTCTGTCCGCCGTGGTCGTCACAACTATGCGTTTGCTCGATTTACTCTTGATTAACCCAATCGCTGGTTCCCAAGCCTTGCTAAGATTATAGCCACAGTCACGGTTTATGAGGTCGTCATTGGTGCGAATTTCGATGGCCTCTCTAACAACGCTGTCCCAGTATCTTGAGTCTGTACCAGAATCCTCGTGTGGTCATACTCCATAGCGTGATTTTCCGAGAAACAATGTTCAGCGACCGCCGACTTGCTCGGATACATCAGTCGAGTGTGCCTCTGGTGTTTAACAGAATCCACGGAATTACGGATGTGATGAGGGCATTTACCCACATAAGGACTTAATATTCCCGTCAGGTATTTGGCCAACAAATATGTAGGTGCCCTGATGTTGCTGACAATGGGGCGTAATGGTACCCCCTCTTTGTGAACCTTCGGGAGTCCATATAGTCTAGGCCCTGATAGCTTCAGGTTGGATGAGTCAGATATCATGGTGAGTTTTGACGTCGTTTCCTTGTTTACGAGGGTACCCCTGCGAGAGTCGCTAGAGTTGATTGGTCAGAGGTTTGACGAGAATACCACTGAACTTTTTAGGCATGTCTTGACTTCCACGTATTTTCTTTTTAATGGAGAATACTACGAACAAACGGAAGGAGTCGCCATGGGTAGCCCACTCTCACCGGTGGTAGCGAATTTGTACATGGAGAACTTCGAGGAGGAAGCCCTGTCGTCATTCGAATGGAAACCTACTTGCTTTTTCCGTTACGTGGACGACACGTTCGTCATCTGGCCACATGGTATGGATAAACTCCTTGACTTCCTTACACATCTAAACTCCATACACCCCAACATCAAATTCACTATGGAGACTGAAACGGAGGGTAAATTACCTTTCCTTGACGTCTTGGTCAGGAGAAGGGCTGACGGCAGCCTAGGTCATGGGGTGTATCGAAAGACAACACACACTGATCTGTATTTGCACACAGACAGCTGCCACCACCCTTCACAGAGGAATGGGGTACTTAAAACTCTAGTACATAGGGCGCGCACTATCTCTGACGCAGAGAGTCTACCCCAGGAACTGGAACATCTGAGAACTGTATTTCGAAAAAATGGGTACTCAGAGTGGGAGATCCAACGTGCTCTCTGCCCAACCACTGCATCACAACCTGTTGAGATGGATGAAGTCACGAGGGAGGAGGTAGGCATTGCATTTATTCCATACACAGGCGCACTCTCGGGGAAAATCGCCCGCATTCTGAAGAAACACAGGGTCGGAACTGTGTTTTGTCCTCCGAATAAAACTCGTGCACTGGTGTGGAGCGCCAAAGATGACCTCGGTTTGAGGAAGGCCGGCGTGTACCAGATTCAGTGTCAATGTGGCAAGTCGTATATTGGTCAGACGATGCGTACCGTCGAGGATCGATGCCGTGAACACCAGAGGCACACTCGACTGATGTATCCGAGCAAGTCGGCGGTCGCTGAACATTGTTTGTCGGAAAATCACGCTATGGAGTATGACCGCACGAGGATTCTGGTACAGACTCGAGATACTGGGACAGCGTTGTTAGAGAGGCCATCGAAATTCGCACCAATGACGACCTCATAAACCGTGACTGTGGCTATAATCTTAGCAAGGCTTGGGAACCAGCGATTGGGTTAATCAAGAGTAAATCGAGCAAACGCATAGTTGTGACGACCACGGCGGACAGAGCCATCACACCGACGTCATCTCAGACGCCTTCGCAATCTGTTCCACCGCGCTACCGTGGCGCGGGGCGCGGACGGCGGAGGGAGCGGCCTGCGGGCGGAGGGTATTTAAATCGGCCGCCGCCGCGACCGAACCCAGTTCCCCCTGAGCAGCCATAGCGTACGGATCTCCGTGCCGGCGCGTTCACAGGAGCTCAGTCCGTCAGTTCACCTGATGATGGCGACATGTTTGATCGCCGAAATATTGTGCCCATTGGACACTATAGACCGGCAGTACACCCGTGGATATTTTGATACATTAGTTAATTCAGTTTACGGATTCTTCCCATCATTTGGAACAGGGTATAAAATTGTTGAGACTCCTACCACCGTTACATACCTTCCAGTGACTGTTCAGACATTAGACTGTCTGGAGCTGCGTAATTTTGGTCAGATTAATCAACTTGTTGCCTGTCGTGGTGAGGGAATCATTGTACGACTACATCTACGACAAGATGGACGTAAGGTGCAAAACCAGCGCACGCAGTGTACAACATAGCACTTCGCAGGAGATCCGCAAGGTGATAACAGTTGTGAACTACAAGTTTATTAAATCAGTAGGCTTGAAACCACGCAATGACGTCGTCGCTCAATATATCTCACCCACTGGAATATGATGAGCGAATCATACTCCAGGAATACTTTTCGTATAAACCTTATGCTTCAACGACATTTAACAAGAACGATGAAATCAGGATTGTCATCCAGCATCAAGACGCTTTAACTCTTCCATGCAAGAGTTTCATATATTTGGATGGATCCTATAACAAAAGGGATGGCAGTCATACAGTGGGATCAAGGCTTACACGTAATACTTTGGCATTCCTGTTCCAGCAAATATGTTATGAACTTAATGGGGTAGAGACTGATCATAAACGTAATGTCGGCATAGCTTCAACCCTTAAAACTCACAATCACCCTCAGATTTGAATGCCTTAGAAAATGCAGGGTGCTTCATAGACGAGCCTGTGAGCACAACAGCAGAAGATTACCGCCGATTTACTGCATTCATACCCTTAAAAATATTTATGGGGTACTTTGAGGACATGCATCAAATTATTTTGAATGCTAAACAGGAGATTATTCTGGCACGGAGCACTCATACATTCAAGGAGCTCAAGAGGAGAATCAGGATATCATCAGTAAAATTATATGGAAAATGCCGCACATCACTGTGGCAGACGAGGAGCGTTTGAAGATTTTAAAAGTTCTGAATACCGGTAGATATCTGCCATTAACTTTCCAGTTCTACTGACAGCGAGCAGACAAACATGGACTGGAAACACAACGATTCATCATACTTGCATTCCAGACCAATAGTAAATGGTTGCGAAAACACACTTGACCTCTTAGCCACAAACAATCCAGAGCTAATAGAGAGCATCATGACTGATACAGGGATTACTGATCGCAAGATCGTTGTAGCTAGGCTCAATACCGTTTCTTCCAAATCCACCAGAAACAAACGCAAAATAATTTTATTTAAAAAAGCGGATAAAGTGTCACTAGAAGACTTCCTAAGAGACAATCTCCATTCCTTCCGAACTAACTAAGCAAATGTACACGAGATGTGGCTCAAATTCAAAGATATAGTAGCAAAAGCAATTGAGAGATTCATACCTCATAAATTGGTAAGAGATGGAACTCATCCCCCATGATACACAAAACAGGTCCGAAAGCTGTTGCAGAAGCAACGGAAAAAGCATGCGAAGTTCAGAAGAACGCGAAATCCCGAAGATTGGCTAAAATTTACAGACGTGTGAAATTTGGCACGGACTTCAATGCGAGATGCCTTTAATAGGTTCCACAACGAAACATTGTCTCGAAATTTGGATGAAAATCCGAAGGAATTCTGGTCGTATGTAAAGTATACAAGCGGCAAGACGCAGTCAATACCTTCGCAGTGGCGATGGTACTGTTACCGACGACTGTGCCGCTAAAGCGGTGTTATTGAACGCAGTTTTCCGAAATTCCTTCACCAGGTAAGACGAATGGAATATTTCAGAATTTGAAACACGAACAGCTGCTAGCATGAGTTTCTTAGAAATAGATACCTTAGGGGTTGCGAAGCAACTCAAATCGCTTGATATGGGCAGGTCTTCGGTCCAGATTGTATATCGATTAGGTTCCTTTCAGATTACGCTGATACAATAGCTTTCTACTTAGCAATCATATACAACCGCTCGCTCACCGATAGATCTCTACCTACAGATTGGAAAATTTCGCAGGTCGCACCAATGTTTAATAAGGGTAGTAGGAGTAATCCATCGAACTACAGACCTATATCATTGACGTCGGTTTGCAGTAGGGTTTTGGAGCATATACTGTACTCAAACATTATGAATCACCTCGAAGGGAACGATCTATTGATACGCAATCAGCATGGTTTCAGAAAACATCGTTCTTGTGCAACGCAGCTAGCTCTTTATTCGCACCAAGTAATGGCCGCTATCGACAGGGGATCTCAGGTTGATTCCGTATTTCTGGATTTCCGGAAAGCTTTTGACACCGTTCCTCACAAGCGACTTCTAATCAAGCTGCGGGCCTTTGGGGTATCGTCTCAGTTGTGCGACTGGATTCGTGATTTCCTGTCAGGAAGGTCACAGTTCGTAGTGATTGACGGCAAATCATCGAGTAAAACTGAAGTGATATCAGGTGTTCCCCAGGGAAGCGTCCTGGGACCTCTGCTGTTCCTAATCTATATAAATGACCTGGGTGACAATCTGAGCAGTTCTCTTAGGTTGTTCGCAGATGATGCTGTAATTTACCGTTTAGTAAGGTCATCCGAAGACCAGTATCAGTTGCAAAGCGATTTAGAAAAGATTGCTATATGGTGTGGCAGGTGGCAGTTGACGCTAAATAACGAAAAGTGTGAGGTGATCCACATGAGTTCCAAAAGAAATCCGTTGGAATTCGATCACTCGATAAATAGTACAATTGTCAAGGCTGTCAATTCAACTAAGTACCTGGGTGTTAAAATCACGAACAACTTCAGTTGGAAAGACCACATAGATAATATTGTGGGAAAGGCGAGCCAAAGGCTGCGTTTCATTGGCAGGACACTTAGAAGATGCAACAAGTCCACTAAAGGGTCAGCTTACACTACACTCGTTCGTCCTCTGTTAGAATGTTGCTGCGCGGTGTGGGATCCCTACCAGGTGGAATTGACGGAGGACATCGAAAGGGTGCAAAAAGGGCAGCTCGTTTTGTATTCGCACGTAATAGGGGAGAGAGTGTGGCAGATATGATACGCGAGTTGGGATGGAAGTCATTAAAGCAAAGACGTTTTTCGTCGCAGCGAGATCTACTTACGAAATCACCAAATTTCTCTTCCGAATGCGAAAATAGTTTGTTAAGCCCAACCTACTATTGGTAGGAATGACCATCAAAATAAAATAAGAAAAATCAGAGCTCGAACAGAAAGGTTTAGGTGTTCGCTTTTCCCGCTTGCTGTTCGGGAGTGGAATGGTAGAGAGATAGTATGATTGTGGTTAGATGAACCCTCTGCCAAGCACTTAAATGTGAATTGCAGAGTAGTCATGTAGATGTATATGTAGATGTAGTTGTAGAAGGGGAAATTTAGCCAATGATTCCACTGTATTTGACAACTGTAATTTAACTAATCCCAGAGTCTACTTGAATTCCGAATTCTATTCGTATGACGAGTTACTGTGGGATCGGAATGTATGAAGTGTAGCATTTGACATGTATGCAAGATTCCGTGCTTCTTACTATGAAGATATTGAAGAGGAAGAATGCCTACTCAGTTCACAGAAATTCATGTAGCTGGTACCAATCATCGTGATAGACTGTTCTAAGCATAATGAGATAATTAAATCAGGACCGATAGGTGTATATACAGAATCTGAATCTTCATCAAATTTCCCAGAGCACACTGTAGCGTATCCTCTAGTCCTGCATGACTGTGTGATTAACTATTGCCCACTTACAGGTATTGTGCAGCTTGCTGTATTAACGATCAAGTGCTGTGACATAGCATAGAACAGAATAACGTGGCTGAACAGTACGCAACAAAATTTAGATAAATTAGAAAATTTTTGACTGACTTAGACAACGATTCAATCATTGCCTAGATTCAGTGCAAAAATTAAGTTCGAAGGGTGGTTATATGTAAGGTGTCAGGCAAATCCAACACCTTCCATGAAAACCCTGACATGATAAGCAAATCCAGTAGTATGTCACATAGCTCCGAATAAATCGTGACATTAAATTAACCAAAGTAATACGAGTAACGAGTGAGCAAATGGAATACCACAGACTAATACAAGAATGCCTAAATGCATGTCGTACCTTCCCACCGTGAGACAGACGCAGTTCCGAGGGGAGGAACGAGAACAGAAGCCAAGAGCAGAACCGTGTTAAGCTAGAAGGCCGTACGATAACGGACGGACACCCACGTCGCCAGCCTACCGCTAAGACCACACCACCCGCACGTTTTAGCGTGAGACTTTTTTGCGTCTCTGTTACGTTGCAAACTTTAAAAACATTGCCCCACCACGAAAAGTATAACGTTTCTCATTGGATAGACAGAATGTTTCTTGGCAGAGCTTAAGGTTAACATTGAGACCCTGATTGGTCAGATGAAAACACAGCCAGATAGTTTTTTTTTTTAAACCAACTTCGGTAAATTGTAGTAAGGAGAAGTTAGGAGTTAGTTCGTTACGAGACGGCGAGCTGGATGGCTGCAGCGCCGGCCGCTGCCCCCCTGAAGCTGCCTAACCAAGATATGGTAATGAACGCACGCGATGCCGCATAACAGTGCATAAAGCTTCACTCAGAACTGCAGAAGTCTCATCTGTTACACCCCCTTTTTGCGTAACACTAGTGTCGATCGTAAATTAAAGCTCATGCTGTTCACATTTGCCACTTGAAGTGAAAATCTGAAATGCGATGATTTCTCTGTTATGTAATTACTGTAATTTACGACAAGTTAGATAAGTAATTAAAAATAATTGAGGGTCACTGTAGACCATTTTGATAGTTTTCTCTTTTGTGAAACTTAATTTAAGACTAGATTATAGACGTGATATGGCATAGGTCATCCTTCGATTCATTGTAGAACTTGGAAACCCATTCAGGGAATATTCGTTCACATTTTTGTTGAACGCAGTTGGTTTTTACCATCCTGTATTAAAACACTTCCTTTTATCAATAGTGCTACTTATAAACAATGTTTTGTGAGTAGAATAAAATTTTCAATGGTAAACTTAACTGCTTTTTCGACGTTATTTTGCCAGATAACTAAAAATAGGAAAGCCTTGAACCCCTTCCACTAAATTTAGTTAGTATTAAGATTCTTTTAGAGGGAGTGCAGTGGAGCTGACGCTGAAATCATTAAGTACTTGGTTATATCATCGCTAGTCTCACTGAACTCTTCTGAATTCTACATGTCATGTGTGGCAACAGATCCCAGGTTCAAACTAGTCAATTCCCTGAAAAAACATGCTCAGAGCGTCGTTGAGCGAAAGTAGTAGGGAGACACGATATAGAACAAAAACACACCACCATGAATGTTTAGAAAATGGCGACCCTGCCAGGATGGTAAAGTACCATGACTGAAGGTTAACCAAATGCCTAATTAGGTCAGAAAAATACCTGCTGAAAAATTTTTATAGTAATTTTTTTTCTTTAAGTTATACATAGTCGAAAACAGTAGCTGCAGCGATACATAGTAAAAGTATTCAAAAAAGGGAGAATTCTAGCAGAGACAATAGCAAAATTAAGTTATGAATTTTAAAGAAATTGTTGGAATTAAGTTTTCTCTCCAATGCAAGCGCACAGATGGCGGATTCATCGTTGACAAGTTTGTTCTGACCCAACAAGTAAGCACACTGGACTCGCATTCGGGAGGACGACGGTTCAATCCCGTCTCCAGCCATCCTGATTTAAGTTTTCCGTGATTTCCCTAAATAGTTTCAGGCAAATGCCGGGATGGTTCCTTTGAAAGGGCACGGCCGATTTCCTTCCCAATCCTTCCCTACCCCGAGCTTGCGCTCCGTCTCTAATGACCTCGTTGTCGACGGGACGTTAAGCACTAACCACCACCACCAACAACAACAAGTAAGTGAATGATTTGTCAAGTCGTGTGAACAAAACGTTTATGAAACGCGTGAGATCGTATGAGTGCATGTTGACGCGAAGTAGGGTGCGTGAATTGCTTTTAAGACAGAAAATAAGGGATTCGGAAAGATTAGCAATGGCAGATCGAGACCTTGACCGAACTGAGGTAGAGACCCAGCATGAAAATGGACAGAGAATAAAGAACAGTACAACAGACGATGTAGTATCGCGAGAAATAGGACAAATAACCCACCATAACGGGGATAATGTACGCCAAGGCACAGAAAACCTAGGTCAGCATACGACAGAGGAGCAGGAAAGTAGTGAGACAGTCGATGAGGATTCTAACTTGCGTCTTAAATACGTAGAACCCATAGTACAAGTAATCAGAGCTCCCTCACCACAGAGTACAAGGAATGCGAGCAGAAACGTGTCACAGCACAGTTCAATGCAATCGGTTGCAAACCAACAATTGGGCGAAAGCACAGAACGTAGGACGTCGGAAGAAAACGCAATAGGACCCACCAACCTGGCAGAATGATTACAACAAATTACGGAAACCAAGACAAGGCAAAATAAAGACATAGCGAACCAAAGTCAAATTCAGAATGCAGAAACCACGAGACAAATGCGTGAGATTAAAGAACAAAACAAAAAAAATCAGTTACATCTAAGTAATATTGAAGATGAGGCAAAAGAATCTCGAGAAGTGATAGGTTACAATCAATTGAGAACAGACATTGAGAAGGTACAAGTGGACGTACAAACATTGCGTAATGACACTCAGGACGAGATCAAAACATTTCGTAACAACACCCAGAGAGAAGTCAAGAAACTAGAGAAACGGATAAACGTAAATACTAGACAAGCAACAGGTACAGCGCGTGAAATTGTTGAAAACAGTGTGTTACACAAACGTATCACAAAAGCAGCGCTGAAAAGATATGATAACCGCATAGTCAAAATAGAAGCGCAAACGAAGCGACAATTTCAGAAATTGCGAACAGAGTTGTTGCAAACCATTGAAGAGCGTAGTGAACAGGATCGAACAAGCACAGAGTCTGCAACCACATCCGTATCTGTAACAGCACCGGAAAAACAAGCAACTAATGAAGATATTACGCATTTGCGATTCCAATCACAGGCGGAAAGTAACATACGTGAAATCAGAGAGCCTGCACAGCAACAAACACGTTTCGAAATTCTTGATGAACAAACGTCATCACAAACACATGCGGAACCACAAATGTATGTTTCAAGGATGTTTGGATCGTGCAATGAAGCAGCAAGGTTAGCCAGACAAGATACCCAACTAATACGTGACAATGGAAGGCCAGGTCGCGAAGAGTACAGTGCAATGCATTCAGCTACACGTTCACAACCGATGGAAGAAAATTATTGCATACCACTCCAGCGATACTACGAAAGGGTAGGCGAAAGTTACAGTGGACAATATCCAATGGATCTACCACAACCGGAAAGAACGACGGGAGAAATGATCAGAAACAAAAGTGGCGAAGAATCGCGAATTTCATATGGAACTATGAAGAAGTACGACAACGATCATTTCCTCACAGTCAGAAAATTTCAACAATTTCTAGTAGGAAACTCATTACATCCACGAACTTTTATTGATCAATTCCGAGTAGGATTATCAGAACACTGGACGCTAGCACACAAATTAGACTTTATATGTGCACACATGTCAGGAACAGTCGCAGAAACCAAGCAGAATGTTGCAGCGACATGCCGATCGTACGAAGATTTCAGAAAGAAGTTTCTCTCACGATATTGGTCCAGCGAAGCACAGAATAGAGTAAAGCACGAATTATTGCAGAACCCATATTTTGAAAATTCAGGAGAGATGAGTCCCGTGAAATTTTTCGAAGTAATGGCAAAGAAAAATCAATGCTTAGATGTACGATACAGTGACGGAGAGTTAATTAAATCATGCGCGATGAAGCTACCATTGAAATACCAGCAATCATTAGTTGGTCGCGGAGGAAATGACGTCGAAGCATTTAAAGGTATTCTGAGGGAACTAGAATTCATATTTTCGGAAGATGACGCAAGAAAAAGACGAAGTGCACGTGAAAACGAAAGCAAAAAGCAGTGGAATCCACAAGACACAGCACGAAGAAACAATAATTACGAACCACGTGATAACTTCGCACCAAGAAACGACAATAGATTTCAACAAAGAACCGGTTATGGATTTAGAAGAGAATATGGCAATAACTATAATTCACCAAGAAACGGCAACAACTATTACAGAGGGAATAACGACAACCGGAACGGGTACTGGAGAACCAATAGACCGACAAATTATCAACAAAGAAACCACTATCAACAAACTGAACAAGAAAAGCGAATACAGATAGAAGAATTGGAGGTAAGACCACCAAACCCCAATAAACGTTCGAGTTGACAGCTAAGCGCCCATGCCAAAGAGGATGACGCACCGACCCAGGACAATTGCAGCACCTTGAACAGAGAAGTAAAAATCTTATCACAAGAAGAGAAGAAGGAAGAAACAAATCCGCAGGGACCAGATGAAAACGAAGACAAGAAAATAACAATAACGTGTTGGGACGAAATTAATTGGGAGAATACTGACGAGGAAGATGAATTACCAGAGGCACGCACAACGAATGTAGGAGGAAAGGACGAAGTAATGAGTATTTCAGAGCTATTTGAGATGGAAACCAGGAAAAGCGAATTCAATGAGGATAATGCGCAGTCGACAGAAGTTGAAAATAAGTTACAAGTGGGCACACAACCCAACGTATATAATGAAGGAAGTTATGAAGAGATAATTAGAGCATTTAGATGCGATTATGTGGAAGTAGCAACGAAGAAGGAGAATATAGACGAGGATGAGGAAAAAGTAGAGGATGTAGAAGAAAGCGTAAATGAAGGAAGAAAGAGAGAAGAGGAAATAAAAGAGAGAGAAGTAGCAGTCGAAGCTTATCCTACAGAAAGTTCGAATTCACAAGGGAAATTCCTAAAAAGACTCATGTATGATTCAGTGGAGGATTCGTTGATGCAAGAAGAAGAAGAACAGAACCAACCATTTCAAATTCAACCAATTGTGAAGGCCATGGTAAAGCATATCCTAGTCAATATTGTAATTGATAGCGGAAGTGAACTGACTGCGATCTCAGAAAATTTATTTATGCAGTGTAATGCCAATGAGGAATTGCCAGTTCTGAAAACACGTAAGATTAAAGTAAGAGGTCCTATTAGAAACAATGCTGCGGAAGCAACGAGACAAACAAGGTTAACTCTTTCGTGCCAAGGTGAAAAGATCGAAGTCTCAACTTCGTGATTATACCTAAACTAACTGTAGATTTGATTATAGGTGCAGATTTTTTTAAATGAGAGACGAGTGATAATAGATATGGGGAAAGGTAGCGTAACATTCGGGAATGTCACACTTCTCTTTGAGCAAAAGCTAAAATTAGAAGAAATACCAGTTATAAACAAACAATTAAGAATTACGCGAGATAAAGAGGATGGAGAATTAGGATGGTATGCACAAAAGGTGGAATCGCCTCAACTCATGTTAGAAGTCCATAAAGCAATCGACGAAAAATTACAAGAAATTCAAGGTATTTCGGAAAGAGAATTAGAGGGTATTTTACGAGATAAAGCAGAGGTATTTTTACCTAAGACTGGCAGTATTAAGCACTTTCAGTAAAAGTTGGAAGATTAATTTTATTACTCGTAAGTAATCAGCACAATATTTCAAGATTATGTTGCAGATAAGATCGTCAGGAGAAAGAAGAATGAAGAGAGAGGAAGGTGGGAAAAAGAAAGTAGTTTCAATAATAACACCAATAGTACCATAGATTAAGGTGAAGGGAGAAAACGTAGATAGTCTAACAAAATGGCTCTGAGCACTATGGGACTCAACTGCTGTGGTTATCAGTCCCCTAGAACTTAGAACTACTTAAACCTAACTAACCTAAGGACATCACACACATCCATGCCCGAGGCAGGATTCGAACCTGCGACCGTAGCAGTCGCACGGCTCCGGACTGCGCGCCTAGAACCGCGAGACCACCGCGGCCGGCTGATAGTCTAACAGCATGAAATACTAAAATGCTATACACCACGACACTACAAAAAAATATAAATCGAATTTGAGGATTCTTGAGTAGACGTTAAGACTCCAAATATCTTAGAATTGTAACATGGAAAGGGCGCCGAAATTTGTAACGCTTTTTAGGAAGGTGCAAAACAATGTACATACTAGACATATGTTAGATGATTAAAAGTAAAACTTTTTGTAAGAACCATTGTAAAAACTCCAACAAAGACCAGATGGAATGACCCACAAGTTGCAACGCAAGAAGTATCAAGAAAGAAAAGGAAGTAATTAGCAAGACACGAGGACAGTGAGGCCAACAGAGTGACCTTCTTGTAGCGAAAGTGGGCAATAAATTTGCCCGCTAGGGGGAACCCTGCTGGGATGGAACATGGAGCCGCACAGTGAGACGCGATGGGACGCCGAACGTCAGAATGGACAGACAAACAGACACCCGACTTTCGCCGCTCGTAAACCCCAGAGCGCCCCCGACTCAGCGGAGCGAGCAAAAAACGGTCCGACGAGAAGTCCGCTTGGGCAAGCCACCGCTGGCAAAAATATGTGTAAGAGTCACACTACTGCTATTAAACAGCACGCTGTTGCAAGAAACTGAAGAAAACTTCCACAAAGTAAAAATAACGCGCCCAAACAATTTATCAAACTGTTACTAGGAGGAGAACTTCAAAGCAACTAGTTATCAATAAATATTTCCATATCCTGCCCAGAGAAGAACCAAGAAGCAAGTAAGAAGCAGAGGAAAAGCAGGAAGAACAGAAGTTGAAGATTCGCAAGATTGAGACCAAGAAAGAAGATGGGTGAAGACTAGACGACATACCTTCCCAAATCCCTATCCTATTGTAAACTAGTTGTCTGTGAAGTATTACAACGAAAAACGACCGCTTTCAGCGACACATAACGATGACACACAATGCAAGTAAACCACGAGATTCTGCACTCACAGCTCCATTCCATTATGGGACCTCCACAACAGCAACACACACTTGCAAAGCCAACAAGGAATGACAAATGAAGTTGTACATCAAATAATTGCCCACATCCATCTCCCTCAAGTCCATCGCCTTCATCCAAAACCATTCGCCATCCTCATGCTTAAACATTCATAGGATTGTGTGAATGTGTGAAATCAAATTATGTGATGTAGGAATTGTGCAAAAGAAAAGTGTGAAAAACCAAATAAGTTAAGCACACCAGACAGCTAATAAACTACAAAATAACAGTAATTGACTATGGGCTTTAGTAAAAAATAGACTGTCGAAAAAATAAGTCATTAGTTCTGAAATGGACAGTATACAAAGGACAAAAGTTCTTGTTGGATGTTTTCCTTTTTTATAACATTTGTACCATTTGTTAGGATAATATCTGATTACTTGTGTGTGTATGTTTCTTTGTCAAAGAAATTCTTGGAAATAATTCTTATTTGTTACTGTAACAATGTTGAAATGATTGTCTAGAAACAAAAACATTTTACTTGTACATGATATGTAGAAAATGTGTTAGGAATAGATTTTACTTAATTACTACATTTATAAAAACAATATTTCTAAGAAAATCGATGTGAAAGACTCCTCACTTTCGATAACAAACTTCTTAAAAAACAAACTTCACACTTAAATAAAGAAAGAAAAATTAAAAATTAATAATAGTATAAAAGTATTCTTCTCAGGTCATTTTTAATTATAATGTGGAAGAATATAAAAATATAAATTAGTAATACAAACTAGCATAGAACAGAATAACTTGGCTGAACAGTACGCAACAAAATTTAGATAAATTAGAAAATTTTTGACTGACTTAGACAACGATTCAATCATTGCCTAAATTCAGTGCAAAAATTAAGTTCAAAGGGTGGTGATATGTAAGGTGTCAGACAAATCCAACACTTTCCATGAAAACATTGACATGATAAGAAAATCCAGTAGTATGTCACATAGCTCCGAATAAATCGTGACATTAAATTAACCAAAGTAATACGAGTAACGAGTGAGCAAATGGAATACCACAGACTAATACAAGAATGCCTAAATGTATGTTGTATCTTCCCACCGTGAGACAGATGCAGTTCCGAGGGGAGAAACAAGAACAGAAGCCGAGAGCAGAACCATGTTAAGCTAGAAGGCCGTACGATAAGGGACGGACACCCACGTCGCCAGCCTACCGCTAAGACCACACCACCCACACGTTTTAGTGTGAGACTTTTTTGCGTCTCTGTTACGTTGCAAACTTTAAAAACATTGCCCCACCACGAAAAGTATAACGTTTCTCATTGGATAGACAGAATTTTTGTAGGCGGAGCTTGAGACGCTGATTGGTCAGATGAAAACACAGCCAGATAGTTTTTTTTAAACCAACTTCGATAAATTGTAGTAAGGAGAAGTTAGGAGTGAGTTAGTTCCGAGACGGCGAGCTGGATGGCTGCAGCGCCGGCCGCTGCCTCCCTGAAGCTGCCTAACCAACGACAAGGTAATGAACGCACGCAATGCCACATAACAGCGCATAAAGCTTCACTCAGAACTGCAGAAGTTTCATCTGTTACACCCCCTTTTTGCGTAACACTAGTGTCGATCGTAAATTAAAGCTCATGGTGTTTACATTTGCCACTTGAAGTAAAAATCTGAAATGCGATGATTTCTCTGTTGTATAATTATTGAGAAGCCACATCAGCCACTGTAATTTACGACAAGTTAGATAAGTAATTAAAGATAATTGAGGGTCACTGTAGATCATTTTGATAGTTTTCTCTTTTGTGAAACTTAATTTAAGACTAGGTTATAGACGTGGTATGGCATAGGTCATCCTTCGATCCATTGTAGAACTTGGAAACCCACTCAGGGAATATTCGTTCACATTTTTGTTGAACGCAGTTGGTTTTTACCATCCTGTATTAAAACACTTCCTTTTATCAATAGTGCAACTTTTAAACAATGTTTTGTGAGTAGAATAAAATTTGCAATCGTAAGCTTAACTGCTTTTTCGACTTTATTTTACCAGCTAACTAAAAGTAGGTAAGCCTTGAACCCCGCCGGCCGCGGTGGTCTCGCGGTTCTAGGCGCGCAGTCCGGAACCGTGCGACTGCTACGGTCGCAGGTTCGAATCCTGCCTCGGGCATGGATGTGTGTGATGTCCTTAGGTTAGTTAGGTTTAAGTAGTTCTAAGTTCTAGGGGACTAATGACCACAGCAGTTGAGTCCCATAGTGCTCAGAGCCATTTGAACCATTAATTTTTGAACCTTGAACCCCTTCCACTAAATTTAGTTAGTATTAAGATTCTTTTACAGTGAGTGCAGTGGAGCTGACGCTGAAATCATTAAGTATTTGGTTGTATCATCTCTAGTCTCACTGAACTCTTCTGAATTCTACATGTCGTGTGTGGTCTGGCGTCGCCTTACCAGCAACAGGTCCCAGGTTCAAACTAGTCAATTCTCTAAAAAACATGCTCAGAGTGTCGTTGCGCGAAAGTGTTAAGGAGACACGATATAGAACAAAAAGACACCACCATGAATGTTTAGATATGTATTTTGTTTTTTTATCCATCTTAAACGTCACCTCCCTCATGCTTTAAACTAACTTCTTGTTCATTTTGCACAGCCTTTATATTCATTTGTAAGGGTAGGGATTAGCGAAGTAACAACAAAGTTATATGGTAATGAATAACAATTTTTATTCAGACATAAATACACACAGTAGTAATACAGCTTTACATCCAGAAATATTGTTGTTTTTACAGTACACGAAGTAATACTGCTTTTAAATTCACAGTTCTTGTAACAGATTTTTTTAATTTAAAGTTCATAATTTTAAAAAGTAATAGTAATGATAGAAATTTTTTGTCTACATTGCAGTACTGGTTACAGCTATTGCAGAGGTATAGTTTCACTTACACTAATACTATTACTAGTGAACTTCCACCCAAGCAGAAGACTTAATTTATACTTTGAACTGGGTGGCTCTAAACATTTTCCACCTCAAGCAGCTGAAATAATTTAATAATACAATGAAGCGGATGGCCCTAAAATGTTCATCCCAAACAGCTGCACTAAAATGAACTGGGTGGAACTCACAGTTAAAACTAGTGTGACTTGGATAGCTAGCGGTAGGTGAAACTTAAAAACTAATTTATTTACAAGTGCACTTGTCCACTCACACACGCACATTATTTCCAAAGCGAGAAATGATACGGTAAACTATTTTCCTTCCTTCATTTACGTTTTTCAACTTTTTTGATAATTTGGGTTCAATTTCTTAAGTCCTTTATACACGTCGCACATTTTTAAATTTTTTATAATTTTTTTTTTTCCCAGCACTTACTGCTTATATAGCCTGCCTTGATATTATGGTCATTATTTACAATATATTGCGATATAGAGTCCTAAAGTTAAATGAGCACTGAAAAATCTGCATTTGAGATACCAGAAATATTCAAGCATATATACTAGAGTACCACTATTGAAATAATCCCTTCATATACACTCCTGGAAATGGAAAAAAGAACACATTGACACCGGTGTGTCAGACCCACCATACTTGCTCCGGACACTGCGAGAGAGCTGTACAAGAAATGATCACACGCACGGAACAGCGGACACACCAGGAACCGCGGTGTTGGCCGTCGAATGGCGCTAGCTGCGCAGCATTTGTGCACCGCCGCCGTCAGTGTCAGCCAGTTTGCCGTGGCATACGGAGCTCCATCGCAGTCTTTAACACAGGTAGCATGCCGCGACAGCGTGGACGTGAACCGTATGTGCAGTTGACGGACTTTGAGCGAGGGCGTATAGTGGGCATGGGGGAGGCCGGGTGGACGTACCGCCGAATTGCTCAACACGTGGGGCGTGAGGTCTCCACAGTACATCGATGTTGTCGCCAGTGGTCGGCGGAAGGTGCACGTGCCCGTCGACCTGGGACCGGACCGCAGCGACGCACGCATGCACGCCAAGACCGTAGAATCCTACACAGTGCCGTAGGGGACCGCACCGCCACTTCCCAGCAACTGTTGCTCCTGGGGTATCGGCGAGGACCATTCGCAACCGTCTCCATGAAGCTGGGCTACGGTCCCGCACACCGTTAGGCCGTCTTCCGCTCACGCCCCAACATCGTGCAGCCCACCTCCAGTGGTGTCGCGACAGGCGTGAATGGAGGGACGAATGGAGACGTGTCGTCTTCAGCGATGAGAGTCGCTTCTGCCTTGGTGCCAATGATGGTCGTATGCGTGTTTGGCGCCGTGCAGGTGAGCGCCACAATCAGGACTGCATACGACCGAGGCACACAGGGCCAACACCCGGCATCATGGTGTGGGGAGCGATCTCCTACACTGGCCGTACACCTCTTGGTGACCGTCGAGGGGACACTGAATAGTGCACGGTACATCCCAACCGTAATCGAACCCATCGTTCTACCATTCCTAGACAGGCAAAGGAACTTGCTGTTCCAACAGGACAATGCACGTCCGCATGTATCCCGTGCCCCCAACGTGCTCTAGAAGGAGTAAGTCAACTACCCTGGCCAGCAAGATCTCCGGATCTGTCCCCCATTGAGCATGTATGGGACTGGATGAAGCGTCATCTAACGCGGTCTGCACGTCCAGCACGAACGCTGGTCCAACTGAGGCGCCAGGTGGAAATGGCATGGCAAGCCGTTCCACAGGACTACATCCAGCATCTCTACGATCGTCTCCATGGGAGAATAGCAGCCTGCATTGCTGCGAAAGGTGGATATACACTGTAGTAGTGCCGACATTGTGCATGCTCTGTTGTCTGTGTCTATGTGCCTGTGGTTCTGTCAGTGTGATCATGTGATGTATCTGACCCCAGGAATGTGTCAATAAAGTTTCCCCTTCCTGGGACAATGAATTCACGGTGTTCATATTTCAGTTTCCAGGAGTGTATATACACAGACATCCACACTCAAACACACTCACAAACAGAGGCACATAAGGACTCCCACATTCAGGAACGCTACACATCACACATACAATATTTGAACTCTGATAAAAGAGCCATGTTATTAGGTACAGGGAGCCTGTAGTCGGAGTCCCCCGCTCCCTCTCGCGTTTCAAGTAAATAGAGTACGGGAGAGTTTCGATTCCATCATCGCAAATGGCTCTTTCATCGTCATTAGGTGACAATCCAACTTTAGTTTGCATCACATTGTACACCTCGTGACCTCGCGATCGAATACTAGTTTTCTGTACCAAATGCGGAGGTTGTGGGGGAGTATTGCGAAATCCACCATACAGGCACTGCGATTAGTCTTCAACCGTGAGAACACGGGATGCCGCACATCGCACATCCTCAGCCCACCTGTGGGTGGCCCCATCTATTGTAAGGTATGCATACATTTTGGGTCTTAGACACACAAACTCCACAATCGTCAATCCTCCCATCCCTTTTTTCATTCAGCCGATGACCTTCTTTTTCTGCATATCACAGTGTGTCGAATTCATTACCGTGACACCTAATTACTTCATATGGATCGCAGTTTTTCACTCAGTAGACAAAGCTATCTGTATCCATATAAAGTAACTTTGGCTGCAGGAAATGAGTTTTAGCAAACTCATCGTGGAATCTGTAAACGTGGAGTTTGGAGATGTCTAGTATACACATACCCATATAGGTTGGTTTCGTAATCCTACTGAAAACACAGCAACGAAGTTCTCATTGAAAATTGTGACCCGCTTAAAATTTGGTCTGGTGATGCAGTCTCTTACGCCCCAGCGCCCGTCTCAGTCGGTCCTAATCAAAATATCGCGTTCGTTCCTCACATTCTGTAGGCCCTGCGCTCCCACACCCTCACACTGACGATGCGACACAGAAATTACTTCGCGACTGCATACTACAGGTTCCCTGCCGACATAGCTCCAAGAGGCTAATACCACCCTCAGGTCTCTAGTAGCTTGTAGCCCATGCACTGCTGCCACTTTACTGCAGTCCCCGCACCCTCACACTGCATGGTTTTACCGAAAATGGAATTGTTCATTAATTTGTAAAAGTCTTTTTCGATATCACTTGTCGCGAGCGCAATCTTTTCGGTATTTAATTCAATATACTCCTTCAAGCAAAGGGACTGACTGAAGGAAATAGCCTGGGTGATTCAACCTAGCTCCATCCTCAAGCTGAGATGCTGCTTGAGAGTACAATAATGAATTACATACCTCTGCTTGTGTCCAACAGTGGTCATCAGTTTAGGGATAGTGCTTCTTCGTGAAACTTGTTGCTCTTGACATAACGGCAAGTAGCTTGTCATTACATGCTAACTTACAGAGTATATTAGGTCTGCCTCCACCGCATACCCTACAACAGAATCAGCCGCCACACCCAATATTTTTCCACCTAATCCCTCTAATTCTCTTCGAGCACCCACTGATAACCACCAACCGGCAGTGACTACATCATGGCGTGCCTGTATAAATTACTCACTTCAAAATATCGAATATAACTTGAATTCACATGTGGGTTTTTTAGGTTAGAGAATTCCTTCCCTAGGCCCGACAAGACGCCTCCTGAGACGCGGAAAAAGTAGGAGTAGGCAAAATGCGACAGGGAATGACAATATTAATGTGC
This sequence comes from Schistocerca gregaria, assembly GCF_023897955.1. Classification (NCBI taxonomy): domain Eukaryota; kingdom Metazoa; phylum Arthropoda; class Insecta; order Orthoptera; family Acrididae; genus Schistocerca; species Schistocerca gregaria. Next base: position 163,263,365 of record NC_064920.1, read on the forward strand.
TAATAGTAAACTGCAGGAGCGTCTATAGAAAGGTCCCAGAACTGCTCTCATTAATAAACGGTCACAATGCCCATATAGTACTAGGGACAGAAATTGGCTGAAACCAGACGTAAACAGTAATGAAATCCTAAACTCAGATTGAAATGTATACCGCAGAGACAGGCTGAACAGTGAAGGGGGAAGGGTGTTAATAGCGATAAGAAGTGCAATAGTATCGAAGTAAATTGACGGAGATCCGAAATGTGAAATAATTTGGGTGAAGGTCACCGTTAAAGCAGGCTCAGACATGATAATTGTATGTCTCTATAGGCCCCCTGGCGCAGCAGCTCTTGTGGCTGAGCACCTGAAAGATAAATTGGAAAATATTTCAAGTAGATTTCCCCACTATGTTATACTTCTGGGTGGAGATTTTAATTTGCCGGATATAGACTGGAAGAATCAAATGTTCATAACGGGTGTCATGGACAAACAATCCAGTAAAATTTTTTAAAGTGCTTTATCTAAAAACTACCTTTAGCAGTTAAACAGAGAACCGACTCGTGGCGATAACATATTAGACCTTCTGGTGACAAACAGACCCCAACTATTTGAAACAGTTAACGCAGAACAGGGAATCAGCGATCATAAAGCGGTTACTGCATCGATGATTGCAGCCGTAAATAAAAATATTAAAAAAGGTAAGAAGATTTTTCTGTTTAGCAAAAGTGACAAAAGGCAGACAATATGCGTTAGATGAGTATGTGCCAAGCAAGAGCGTAAGAGATGGAAAAGAGCCACCGTGGTACAACAACCGAGTTAGAAAACTGCTGCGGAAGCAAAGGGAACTTCACAGCAAACATAAACATAGCCAAAGCCTCGCAGACAAACAAAAATTACGCGAAGCGAAATGTAGTGTGAGGAGGGCTATGCGAGAGGCGTTCAATGAATTCGAAAGTAAAACTCTATGTACTGACTTGGCATAAAATCGTAAGAAATTTTGGTCTTATGTCAAAGTGGTAGGTGGATCAAAACAAAATGTCCAGACACTCTTTGACCAAAATGACAGACTAAAGGCCGAAATACTAAATGTCTTTCTCCAAAGCTGTTTCACAGAGGAAGACTGAACTGTAGTTCCTTCTCTAGATTGTCGCACAGATGACAAAATGGCAGATATCGAAACAGACGACAGAGGGATAGAGAAACAATTTAAATCGCTCAAAAGAGGAAAGGCCGCTGGACCAGATGGGATATCAGTTCGATTTTACACAGAGTACGCGATGGAACTTGCCCCCCTCCCCCCCCCCCCCCTTTCTTGCAGCGGTGTACCGTAGGTCTCTAGAAGAGCTTAGCGTTCCAAAGGATTGGAAAAGGGCACAGGTCATCCCCGTTTTCAAGAAGGGATGTCTAACAGATGTGCAGAACTATAGACCTATGTCTCTAACGTCGATCAGTTATGTTATTATATTCGAGTATAATGACTTCTCTGGAGACTAAAAATCTACTCTGTAGGAATCAGCATGGGTTTCGAAAAAGACGGTCGTGTGAAACCCAGCTCGCGCTATTCGTCCACGAGACTCAGAGGGCCATAGACACGGGTTCCCAGGTAGATGCCGCGTTTCTTGACTTCCGCAAGGCGTTCGATACAGTTCCCCACAGTCGTTTAATGAACAAAGTAAGAGCATATGGACTATCAGACCAATTGTGTGATTGGATTGAAGAGTTCCTAGATAACAGAACGCAGCATGTCATTCTCAATGGAGAGAAGTCTTCCGAAGTAAGAGTGATTTCAGGTGTTCCGTAGGGGGGTGTCGTAGGACCTTTGCTATTCACAATATACATAAACGACCTTGTGAATGACATCGGAAGTTCACTGAGACTTTTTACGGGAGATGCTGTAGTATATAGAGGTTGTAACAATGGAAAATTGTACTGGCATGCAGGAGGATCTGCACCGAATTGGCGCATGGTGCAGGGAATGGCAATTGAATCTCAATGTAGACAAGTGTAATGTGCTGCGAATACATACGAAGATAGATCCCTTATCATTTAGCTACAACATAGCAGGTCAGCAACTGGAAGCAGTTCATTCCATAAATTAGCTGGGAGTACGCATTGGGAGGGATTTAAAATTGAATGATCATATAAAATTGATCGTCGGTAAAGCAGATGCCAGACTGAGATTCATTGGAAGAATCCTAAGGAAATAAAACAAAGGTAGGTTACAGTACACCTGTTCGCCCACTGCTTGAATACTGCTCAGCAGTGTGGGATCCGTACCAGATAGGGTTGATAAAAGAGATAGAGAAGATCCAACGGAGAGCAGTGCGCTTCGTTACAGGATCATTTAGTAATCGCGAAAGCGTTACGGGGATGCCAGATAAACTCCAGTGGAAGACTCTGCAGGAGAGACGCTCAGCAGGTCGGTACGGGCTTTAGTTGAAGTTTCGACAACATACATTCACCGAAGAGTCAAGCAGTATATTGCTCCATCCTACGTATATCTCGCGAAGAGACCATGAGGATAAAATCATAGAGATTAGAGCCCACACAGAGGCACACCGACAATCCTTCTTTCCACGAACATCTCTGTAAGATGACAATGATCTCTACACGGAGTTTCAGCTTTTATATCTAACGACAGCCCACAAAATGGCAGTTAACCATATCATTATATAATTTTTTATGCTTCTCCAATTCGATCATGGGGATGTTGTTGCTGTAAAACTTATCAACATCTCATGAGAGATTTTCAAGCTCAGCGACCAACCAAATCACAGGATTATCCTTGACATAAGATTCATTGCGGTTAAGACTTGAATCATATGAACATACAAGTTGGTACCCTGCTCATATGGTATGTGTTTTTGCATGAATCGAGGCTAAAGGGTTACCTTTACAGTGGGTAATAGGTGCAAGGAGACATTCGAAGTCTGCGTGTACAACAAACGGACATTGTTCCTGGTGGTGAGCATTCTTGAATTTAATGAACTTGTTTTCTTCTTTAGGAATAGCAAGATGTACTGGTTCTTTGGATTCACAGTCACGCAGATGGCTTTTTAAACAATTTTCTTCTGAAAAGTTATTTAGACACCTGAAACAAATGCGGTTCTTATCTTTATGGTTCGACAATTGGCTGCGAAGGAGCCGCGACATGTCTTTGATCCATATGTAACGCTGATTATCACCTTTGGAGAAAGGCAGCATGTTTACATGAAGATCAGGCTCACTAGAAAATTTCGAAAAATGGAGTGGTCGAACTATAGTATGCTTGTGCTGCTGATCCAGCTTGATTACGTGCTTGTTCTCCAGCCCATAAACGTGAACCGATATTCTGGGATTTTGCGTGTCAAATTTTGGTATGTCCTAAATCTTCACAAGGAACTCGATAGCGTCAAAGTTATAACATCCTCTAATTTTAAGACCTATTCCATATCGAGGTGTGCGCTCTGGATGATGTTTAATTTTACTTTCACAAGCCAGGATTTGTAACGTTCGCCGGCCGCTGTGGTCGTGAGGTTCTGGCGTGGCATTCCGGAACCGCGGGACTGCTACGGTCGCAGGTTCGAATCCTGCCTCGGGCATGGATGTGTGTGATGTCCTTAGGTTAGTTAGGTTTAAGTAGTTCTAAGTTCTAGGGGACTTATGACCTAAGATGCTCACAGCCATTTGAACCATCTTGAAACATTTGTAACGTTCCCTGGCAGCACACACACTATTAATAATCTGAAATGACATTTATTTGTACTATGTACGCCGCTATGAAGCAATTTGTATGTACTGTAATTGTTTAACAAAAATATTATTTAATTTTGTATAAAGGACGTTGGTTATTATTGTAATATTTTCTGTAATAATATTCTCGATGTATTTATGATTGTACTATTTCTATACTCATAATGGAATTACGAAATATGTTAATATCTGTGATGAAAAAATGTAAAATATAGCCACAGAGGAGAATAATGTTGCAGGATTACAAAGAGATGTTAATGGTCAGCAATAATATAAATAGCACTGCATGGTGTGCGTTCTTCGTCGCCTTCCTCGAGAGCTGAGAGAGAGAGGAACCTGTGACGTAGCATTTTATGAATGAGTAGATTTCTTTTGTCTGTATCTATCTTTAGCCGCCATTAGAGGAGAAATTATAAAGGTGTGTAATTTTAATTATTGTTGTGGTCTAAATACATTATAATTTATCAAAATTGTGTATTACTAATGTAAATTAGCTTGCCCATGTCAGCTATAATATTTCTGTAAAGAATTTTCAGTACTTTTAGCGATTATCGTTGGTGTTGCTGGACTGTGCCGCGACCGAACGATTTGCAGCGGCGGCACATTTAAAAAATTGTTCCGCTATAAAATTAACCAAACCCGTAAATCGGGAGCAGGTAAAATCAGCAGTGAATTACGAAATATTTTTCTTTTACAGAGATCCTGAGGCTGACTGAATTTATTACTGGTTTTACATTTGTGTATTCATAGGCGGATAATTAACGTTGAAGTTGTTAATCTGTTGGTTCTTTCAGTTTCTAATGCAAATAACTTAAACGTACAGTGAAGTGTGTTTTATCAATGATAATTAAACGTTTAGGTCGGCTTGGCAATATTTAACCATTTTATGCTAACAGATACAGTCTTGTGTTCCATGGCTAACGCCGAGAAAGAATTCAGTAAATATCTAAAAACCCACTGCATCTAGAAAATATGTGCCAAGGACGAAATACGTAAAAAATTTAATTTAAATAATTTTCATAGTCATAAATGTTATTAAGCAGGTAGTTCGAATTTATCAGCATGAGAGGGTTGCTAAAGTTCACGTAATTTTAAATGTGCTTAATTCTGTCTAAAATGAATTTTTTATCCACACGTAAAAAAAGGGGTTCTACAACAAAGTTCGTACTGAAAGAGTAAATAACAAAAATATTTAAAGCCATTTCTTCCCCATTTACACCCATTCATTTTTACATACTAAATATATTTTTTTATTCTCTCATTAAACTGGCGCCCAACAACGCGGTGCACGAATAAGCAGTGGCCACAAAATACCCATGAGATAATTCGGGAATTATTGTAGTCGAACTTTGTTGGAGAACAGTTAATAATTTTTTCATGTATTGTATGTATTGCGTAACCAATATTGTGTGGTAATACCTGTAAATGATTTTTTGCATGAGAACACTATATACCCAGAGGCAAGCTGAAGAAGAGAGCTCAGTATATCAAAAAATTAATTACCTACCACAATACCAGGGGGCAGCTGCACCAAAAGGTAAAGCTACAGTGTAGTTGTCCTGTCGGTAGTAAAGTAGCCTCAGTGCGGTGTTCTCGGATCATTAGTGGTGTGTTGGTTGTTAGTGTTTTTTTTTTAATAACAGGACATTTGAGAAGTTAGTCATCGTAGTATATAATAAGTGTGTTTCAACAAATGACCATATCTTGTGTGATTATGTCAGTGAAACATGAGTAGTAGGATATTTAGTCCAGATTTTTTCTTTTGTTGAGTATGGTTAGATTGCGTAGTCAGAAAAATATAAACATGGATAATGAACAACAGTTAGCAAGCAGTGATACCAAGTTAGAAAGTGGGGCACAAATTAATGTTAGTGGCGTAGTTCAGGAAGTACAATGTGAGAATCTGGGGGCAGAAGGGCAAGAAATGTTGCCACTGCCAGCGAGTGATTCAGTTGAAAGTAGAAATACTGTGCCACCCACAAGCACTAGACACGGACCAGAGAGAGGTGAGGTGTCAGAAGTGCAATCATTAAGAGTTATGTTCGAGCGCATGCTCAATTTCCAAGCTACCAGAGATTGGTGGCTGAATTTGCACGTATGCAAGCAGAACGCGATAGAGAACGTGGTGCTATGTATGCAGAACGAGAAACTGAACGTGATGCTAAACAAACAGAGCGTGATCGATGCCAGCACGAGAGAGACTTGCAGTTAATGAAATCATTGGAAGCTATGCAAAGTGATATTGTTAGTTTGAGACAAAACTATGAAATAACACCCAAAGCGGTGCAAGAACAGAGCGAAAGAGTAGATAATGTCCAGGTGGCTAACGCCAGTATCGTAGATGAAATCAGTGTACTGGGTAACAGGATGGAAAAATTAGAAATTGACACAAGTCAAGCAATAGAGCAGAAAATATCCGAACAGACGAACACAATTGAAAAGGAATTTACGAACTGGTTGGAGGCAAAAGACAGCGACCTTAATCAAACAATAGACGAGAAAGTGCACCCCGCGATTGAGGCCATTGACTTGGGCTCCAGTGCGGAAGTGCAGGACCTAACAAGGGCGGTGCACACTGACATTCCGCTGTAGAACTGTCGTCTTGCGGAGTTCGAAAACAGCTTGTTGCACGGCGACGCACAGGCATGTGTGACGCCAGCCAGGTTCAACAATGATAGGCATATAAGAACAGAAGTGAAAAATTCCGACTGCGAGACAGAACAGGAACCAATGTTAGCGAAACAAACAAATGTCACTCCAAAATAGTGATTGAAGAAAGCCTGATTAAAAACGGACAGTTTCAGACCTTTACAACGGAGAAGAAATCTGTTCACCCTGTAGTATTTATCAAGGGATTTAGAAACATTTTGCCTAGTGTTTGGAGTCATACACAGAAAATACTGTTCGTTATGTCTTACATACAAGGAGATGCTGCATTATGGGCAACCAAAGCAGCTGACAGTTGCGACACATATGAGCAATTTGAAAAGGCATTCTTGGCCAAATATTGGTCAACATGTATTCAGGAGAGATTACGGAAAGAGGTATATAATCCAGAGCCGAATTTTCCACGATTAGGCAAATTGCGAAAATATTCAGAGAAAGACATTAATAAGACCCGTTCCAGGGACGAGCAGATTTCATCCCGGGATTTGATCAGACTTTTGAAATCACACTTGCCGATACACGTAGAGGAAAAACTTATATACGTACCGGAGAACGACATGGAACATTTCTTGTCTGTTCTGGACTCAATTGACCTGATTCAGGAGGATGTTAAGGCAGCCTCTGAACAGGCTAGAAGTAACGGAAACGGTTACAGAAATGGTCGAAATAACACGCCTCGACCAAATAATGGAAACGGCGGAGGCAACAATAGGAGACAAGATTATGTACAAAATGGGAATAGAGGTAGAGACCGGAACGGCAATAGTCCGCCGGTGAACAATGACCGAAAAAGGAGGTTCGATGACCGATATGAAACTGGCCCACCAAGCAATAGTAGATGGAAAAATGCCAGGGGGCCGTGGAACACCAATACCTATAACGATGCAAACCGTACTTGGCCACAGAACCAGAGGCCCAGTCCGGACCGGAAAAACAGTGAAAGATATGACAATAACCGACCGCCTCCACAAAATGCGCCAATTGCGCAACCGTGGCGGCCGACGCAACATAACTTACACATAGTAGAGGTCAGCGACACAGAGCAGCCATACCCATCCACCAGTAATAATCCAACAAACTAGATTCAGCCGAGATCGCTCTTCATCGTCGGCTGAGGTTTGGATTGAGAGCAGCCCGACACGGAACAAAACATCGGAAATCTGTATCTTCAGGTATAATGACGGGGTATAGATGGGACGTGAATTAATAACTGAACCTCCCACGTGCATAAAGGAGCATAAAGACAAAGTACAAGCGATAATAGAGATCAAAATTAACATTATTGATGTGCAAGCAATCGTAGATACAGGTGCTACTGTCAGTGTCACGAGTATGGACCTATTCAGAGTACTGGGGAAAGAAAAGCGTATGCTGACTTTTCCTGTGAACAATTGCAAAGTCACTGGAGCCATCAATGCACAGCGACAAATAATTAAACTCCAAGTGCGGGTAGAGATGTACACTCCTGGAAATTGAAATAAGAACACCGTGAATTCATTGTCCCAGGAAGGGGAAACTTTATTGACACATTCCTGGGGTCAGATACATCACATGATCACACTGACAGAACCACAGGCACATAGACACAGGCAATAGAGCATGCACAATGTCGGCACTACTACAGTGTATATCCACCTTTCGCAGCAATGCAGGCTGCTATTCTCCCATGGAGACGATCGTAGAGATGCTGGATGTAGTCCTGTGGAACGGCTTGCCATGCCATTTCCACCTGGCGCCTCAGTTGGACCAGCGTTCGTGCTGGACGTGCAGACCGCGTGAGACGACGCTTCATCCAGTCCCAAACATGCACAATGGGGGACAGATCCGGAGATCTTGCTGGCCAGGGTAGTTGACTTACACCTTCTAGAGCACGTTGGGTGGCACGGGATGCATGCGAAAGTGCATTGTCCTGTTGGAACAGCAAGTTCCCTTGCCGGTCTAGGAATGGTAGAACGATGGGTTCGATGACGGTTTGGATGTACCGTGCACTATTCAGTGTCCCCTCGACGATCACCAGAGGTGTACGGCCAGTGTAGGAGATCGCTTCCCACACCATGATGCCGGGTGTTGGCCCTGTGTGCCTCGGTCGTATGCAGTCCTGATAGTGGCGCTCACCTGCACGGCGCCAAACACGCATACGACCATCATTGGCACCAAGGCAGAAGCGACTCTCATCGCTGAAGACGACACGTCTCCATTCGTCCCTCTATTCACACCTGTCGCGACACCACTGGAGGCGGGCTGCACGATGTTGGGGCGTGAGCGGAAGACGGCCTAACGGTGTGCGGGACCGTAGCCCAGCTTCATGGAGACGGTTGCGAATGGTCCTCGCCGATACCCCAGGAGCAACAGTGTCCCTAATTTGCTGGGAAGTGGCGGTGCGGTCCCCTACGGCACTGCGTAGGATCCTATGGTCTTGGCGTGCATCCGTGCGTCGCTGCGGTCCGGTCCCAGGTCGACGGGCACGTGCACCTTCCGCCGACCACTGGCGACAACATCGATGTACTGTGGAGACCTCACGCCCCACGTGTTGAGCAATTCGGCGGTACGTCCACCCGGCCTCCCGCATGCCCACTATACGCCCTCGCTCAAAGTCCGTCAACTGCACATACGGTTCACGTCCACGCTGTCGCGGCATGCTACCTGTGTTAAAGACTGCGATGGAGCTCCGTATGCCACGGCAAACTGGCTGACACTGACGGCGGCGGTGCTGCGCAGCTAGCGCCATTCGACGGCCAACACCGTGGTTCCTGGTGTGTCCGCTGTGCCGTGCGTGTGACCATTGCTTGTACAGCCCTCTCGCAGTGTCCGGTGCAAGTATGGTGGGTCTGACACACAGGTGTCAATGTGTTCTTTTTTCTATTTCCAGGAGTGTATATAGGGGGAGAAGCCATAGCGTGCTCGTTCCTGGCAGTAAAGGATTTAAAGGTAGCCTGCATTTTCGGGGTAGATTTTTTTATAGAAAGGGACGCAGTAATCGACCTTTCTCTGGGAAAATTAAGTTTGATGGACACGGGTAGGAGGATAGAATTGTCCATGCTCACATCTGAAGAGGTATCTGTGCCTAACTGTAATGCTATTAACATAAAATGTAGGAATCAGTGGATACTACATTTAGACAATCATTCTCTAGGACAAAATCTCTATTATCCAGACGTACGAGGTGATCAATTAAAAGCAAATGTGAACGCACTTCTGAACAAAGTATCACAGTCCGAAAATTTGAACTCAATGCAACAGCAGGATTTGGTACAGTTTTTATATATTTATGCAGATGTATTTTCAGAACGACCAGGAATTGTTAAGGGATATCAATACAATATCGAGGTGAAGCCTCACAAAACCTACTGTCAAGCCTCATACTCCATTCCTTGGTCCAAGGAGGAAACAGTAACTATCTCTTAGCAAATCCCCAATCAGGGAGAGTACGGGGACTGTATCCGCGTAAGGATGTGAAAATATTCCCACAGTAAATGACTAATAGTCCTATGTGTTATGTGTAAAAAGGTACACCATTCTTTTGGAAATGAATGAACATTAATGATGTGTGATCTGTAGAGATAATGTACTGTTGTAGAAGTATTTAGTTATAAGAATATGAATGACTTTCTCTTTTGTTTATGATTATTTGTGTTATGTTTTCTTTTTAATTAGTGTTAGCTCTAAATGTCTGCACAGATAACCTGATTAGTGCAATTATTTGTAGTGTTAAATTATGACAGAGATCAGTCAGGAGGAACATTTTAGTAGTGATTAGTTTGTGTAATGCATGATATATATATATATGTGTGTGTGTGTGTGTGTGTGTGTGTGTGTGTGTGTGTGTAGCTGTCAGATAGACAGGTTGGAACCCGGAATAATATTAATAATATGAGACCCTGAGAACTTTATTTCCAAACCAGTATTATCAAAGAGAGTAATGCACGTAGTAGTGACCCGAGGGCACCATGGGAGGCAAACTTATTGCAAATTTAAGTAACGCAAAGTTACGCACAAAGAAGCTTCAATTGAAGCATGTGCAGATCGAATCAGAAAAAAGAGCTAGTTCAAGTCAATTTTAGCCTACATAGACTACACTGTAGTTACGTAGGACCTTACAAGTAAAGTGAGACATAATTTCAAAGGAGTTATTGAACAATATGCCTGAATCCCGCTGGAATGCACAAAGAAAATCTACTCGAACATAAATATAGATGATTTTTGGGCAAACTAATACGAAATTTTAATATATGTTACCATGTACGCAATTATCACACACCTTGGTAAAGAGCGAACAAAGAAGTTACGAATGTGCTGTTACAAAAAAATTGCACAGCGGACATTGTAACTGAAAGAACTTAAACAAAAGTGCAGTATTGTGTGACAGAGACAGGCAGTGACTGTTAAAAACTGCAACAATACGTCACGAGGTTGTTTCGAACAAGCAATAAGAAACTGTATCATCGCCGTGTGTGCAAGTGGACAAGGAACTAACAGGACACGAACAGTGAGCCGAGAATAGACGGTCGACCAAGCTAGTGTCTAACTATAACATGTAGCGTACGTGTGTAAAAAGTGTAAAATATATATATAGCCGGCCGCGGTGCTCTCGCGGTTCTAGGCGCGCAGTCCGGAACCGTGCGACTGCTACGGTCGCAGGTTCGAATCCTGCCTCGGGCATGGATGTGTGTGATGTCCTTAGGTTAGTTAGGTTTAAGTAGTTCTAAGTTCTAGGGGACTAATGACCACAGCAGTTGAGTCCCATAGTGCTCAGAGCCATCTTTGTGTGTCAAGGGACGCCAGGAAAGCGCATTGACTATGTTTGCTGGAGCACTGCAAGAAGATGTCACACGGGCGAGCTGATATACAACGCGCATCCGGCTACTTCAGCCATGCAACGGCCGCAGCAACCCGTAGCAGACCAGACAGCCACACGCCTCTCCGCGCCGTAGCTGTCAACACCGGAGGCGGTGACCTACACGGAGCAGACGCGCCGCGCCGAGCGCCGCTCAACAGTCACTCCGCACCGCTCACAAACTACAGCATTATTGACATATTCCAAAATATTTACACAAACTGCATAACATGTCAATGACCTCGATTTTGGCAAACATTCAACACTTATTATGTATACCCGTAAATTGACGAGAGAAAACGAACACTAACAAGTGTAGGAGATGGATTTGTAACACGTAGGTAGTGAGAACATTATGAAAGTGACGTTGTACTAAATGATTTCAAAAAACTAAGTGATATATCCTAGGACAAGTGACCTTGCAGTATATCGCAAAATGATTATTACGAGTTGTTACACTCACACAACAAACTTTCGTTGAACTGTATGTGACTGTGATATTATGTAACTGTTGATGACAAATTGCTAAATTATTTCAAAAGAATTACTGTTAAAGAGAGAAGATTAATCATGAACCAACTGGGATGGGTGGGCTCCGGCACAGTTTTGCCCAGGTTCCCTGTCTGCCTTCGCCCAAACGGGGGAGCCATGAACATATATAACCCTTGGACTAAAAAGAGCCATTCCACAAAAAAAACGGAATTGTAAAGAACGTTACTGGCACCATTGTGTCAAAGTATAGAAACTCTTTGCCAAATGCTGCCAGGGGGCAATGTAACGTTCCCTGGCAGCACACACACTATTAATAATCTGAAATGGCATTTAATTGTACTATGTACGTCGCTATGAAGCAATTTGTGTGTACTATAATTGTTTAACATAAACTATTATTTAATTTTGTATAAAGGACGTTGGTTATTATTGTAATATTTTCTGTAATAATATTCTCGATGTATTTATGATTGTAATATTTCTATACTCATAATGGAATTACGAAATATGTTAATATCTGCGTTGAAAAAATGTAAAATATAGCCACAGAGGAGAATAATGTTGCAGGATTACAAAGAGAATTTAATGGTCAGCAATAATATAAATAGCACTGCATGGTGTGCGTTCTTTGTCGTCTTCCTCGAAAGCTGAGAGAGAGAAACCTGTGACGTAGCAATTTATGAATGAGTAGACTTCGTTTGTCTGTATCTATCTACATTATAGTTTAACAAAATTGTGTATTACTAATGTAAATTAGCTTGCCATGTCACCTATAATATTTCTTTAAAGAATTGTCAGCACTTTTAGGGATTATCGCTGGTGTTGCTGGGCTGTGCCGGGACCGAACGATTTGCTGCGGCGGCACATTCAAAAAATTGTTCCGCTATAAAATTAACCAAACCCGTAAATCGGGAGCAGGTAGAATTAGCTGTGAATTACGAAATATTTTTCTTTTACAGCGATCCTGAGGCTGACTGAATTTATTACTGGTTTTACATTTGTGCATTCATAGGCGGATAATTAACGTTGAAGTTGTTAATCTGTTGGTTCTTTCAATTTCTAAAGCAAATAACTTAAACGTATACTGAAGTGTGTTTTGTCAATGATAATTAAACGTTTAGGTCGACTTGGCAATATTTAACCATTTTAGGCTGACAGAGACAGTCTTGTGTTCCATAGCTAACGCCGGGAAATAATTCAGTAAATATCTAAAAACCCACTGCATCTAGAAAATATGTGCCTAGACCAAAATAGGTAAAAAATTTAATTTAAATAATTTTCAAAGTCATAAATGTTATTAATCAGGTAGTTTGAATTTATCAGCATGAGAGGGTAGCTAAAATTCGCGTTATTTTAAATGTACTTAATTCTGTCTAAATGAATTTTTATTACCACACGTAAAAAAAGAGGTTCTACAACAAAGTTCGTACTGAAAGAGTAAATAACAAAAATATTTAAAGCCATTTCTTCCCCATTTACACCCATTCATTTTTACATAATAAATATATTTTTTTCTCTCATTAAAGATTGACCATGCAAAACAAGCGTTATCTTTTTCATTTTCAACGTTAATGCAAGCCTGCTTCTTCTTAATATCCTTAGGGAGTTTGATATAACTGGACCTTCCATTTTACAGATAAGAGACAGGAATATTGTAATGCATATATGCATTCTCTTCACGTGTTTAAGCCTAGTATTAAGCACATTTATGCGATAGGAAATTCTCAGTAGCAGCCAGGCTACAATTACATTTAACAATTAAGCGTCAGCAAGACCATTAGTGTTGAAATCATAGGAGGCAATGTTGTGCAACCTTAGTAGGGACAAGATCCGACTATTTGGAAGTAGGATCTTACAATCTGAGACAGTGTTCTGAGACAAACTTCCGTCACAATGTGCGCAAACGTGACGTCAGGTCCGCCTAGCAACAGCGATCTGAACGCCCATTGGCTGAAGGTTTGGATATATAGAAAACGGGAGAAGTGTCCTTATTGGCTGAGAGAGAAAGGTGGAGTGGTCTCTCTTGTCCTTCGGGAAGACAGGGCGAGACAGTCGCGAGGAGCCACTCAAAACGCACGGTCGAGAAACTGGGGCAGCTCTAAAAGAACGGTCGTGAGTGCATACTTCAGATGTTAAATAAGATATTAAGTGAAGTTATTAGTTATCAGAATGCCACGTGTCGTGGGCAGTGTCTATCATTATGTAAAGTCAGAAAACTGTGTTAATGTGTGAAAAGGGTAGAATATAACGCCGTAGTCCTGAACCGCCATATTGCAAATACTGATTCTGTAACATGTTTGACAAAGCAATTGCAGTATTAAAACAAGTACAGTACAAACGTTGTTGACAATAAACAACTGGCATCCTTAAACAATCTACTTCAGCAGGATCACCACCTACATGAAACCTGGCGACTGAGCGCTACAACTGTGCGAAGAGGGACTTACTAAAGCAGCAAGACTCCAGGTTAGTGATACCGCCCAGAGAAGCACTTCCTTCTCGGTACAATGCCAATGAGGGTGTTGTAATATGGATGTCGAGGTGTGGTATTTGATTGAGTGCTTTAGCTGACCCTGTTGTTGTTGTTGTGGTCTTCAGTCCTGAGACTGGTTTGATGCAGCTCTCCATTCTTCTCTATCCTGTGCAACCTTCTTCATCTCCCAGTACTTGCTGCAACCTACATCATTCTGAATCTGCTTAGTGTATTAATCATACAGTAAAGCTGCATGCCCTCGGGAGAGATTATGGCTGTAGTTTCCCCTTGCTTTCAGCTGTTCGCAGTACCAGCACAGCAAGGCCGTTTTGGTTAATGTTACAAGGCCAGATCAGTCAATCATCCAGACTGTTGCCCCTGCAACTACTGAAAAGGCTGCTGCCCCTCTTCAGGAACCACACGTTTGTCTGGCCTCTCAAGAGATACCCCTCCGTTGTGGTTGCACCTACGGTACGGCCATCTGTATTGCTGAGGCACGCAAGCCGCCCCATTAACGGCAATTTCCATGGTTCATGTGGGTTACTTCCATATCGGAAAATCGGGCCAGTATACCATCCAAGGTGGATTCACGGTACCACTCGGCGATTGATGTACTCCGAGGTATAACGCCACTATCACCCCAGCTGTAATGTAAGGTTTACTCCTCAGCAACACCCTGCTGTTTGGGTGGGTGGGTCAACTTGCAGCAGAGCACTGCATTACATTTAATGGCAATATATCTCGGAACGTCTAGGGCTTTCAGCAGCTCTGCCTCTAACACCAGGGGGCACGCTTCTAGAACCCTAGCTGGGTCACGATATCCCCCAACCAGATTCTCTATTCTATTAAATGAGATTTATGATTGCCGCGTATTCTAGAGGGGTCATGACACCGCTAATATGATGTCCTCCACTATCAGGACGAGACAGAGCACTACCGCTTGCCACAGGTTCATTATCAGTAATACCACAGCTAAGTGGCGCTCGAGACGAGGCGACTTCAGGGGGGAGGGGTATGTGCATAGGTACACATACCTTGCATTGCCGGCGAGTACGAGAAGTTGGAGCGTGAGAAGTAGGAGGTGGTGCCTGAGGGAGCACCCAGACTGCTGCGAGGACGCTCCGTGATGCTCCTGCATAGTGGAACATTCCCCATCCCCAGCCTGGGGGGGTGGGAGATAGTTGCTCTGACTCAACCACCCAAGGACGCCAATTTTATTTTCCCGTCAATTCCCAGTTGGGGGGTGGGATGGGATGTCAGCACAGTCCTGGGACAAATACCACGAAATTCTAAATTCGCACCAGTAGGGTAGGTTTGGGGGAAGGGGGTGAGGGGAGTAGGAGGAGGGGGCTGGGGCACACGTGCAGCTGAGAAAACACGTGACGTCGTGCGGGGGCGGGGGTGGGTGTGGTCGGGGGCGGGGGCGGGGCCAGGGGTGATTATCTGATCAATTTAATTAATTTGCATATCAATTTGATATCAAAAGTGTAGTCATAACCCGACTATCCTACTACTGGCTGACGGACGGGCAGACGACTACAGTGGCACAAGGCGAGGGGGCTCTTCCACAAATGTCGCTTGCACCCTGAGGGTAGCCCAGGAGGCGTAATCCTCTGATTTGGAAGTTGAGGGGATCCAACCCTCAGGATGACTGTCTAGACTATTGATGTGGTGGCCTTATATAGCTCATGGATAGCTACTGATTGGTCAGCCGGCCGCGGTGGTCTCGCGGTTCTAAGCGCGCAGTCCGGAACCGTGCGACTGCTGCGGTCGCAGGTTCGAATCCTGCCTCGGGCATGGATGTGTGTGATGTCTTTAAGTTAGTTAGGTTTAACTAGTTCTAAGTTCTAGGGCACTAATGACCACAGCAGTTGAGTCCCATAGTGCTCAGAGCCATTTGAACCATTTTTTTGATTGGTCAGTAATTACATAATGCTGTCGCAGATAGTGCCAGAGTCTGCGCTGATGGCGCCATCGCTCGCGTGGTAGCGCAAACATTGCAACGAATATCTCTACCTCTTTGTTGCATGATGTTTTTCTCACTCATTCTTATTTCTACAGCCTCTTTTATTACAGAATCCTAGTACGTAGAAGCATGGAACAAACGTTTTGTTTCGTTACAGAGTATTTTGTATTTGTTTGTAAGGGTGTGGTCATCATGTCATTCTCAATGGAGAGAAGTCTCCCGAAGTAAGAGTGATTTCAGGTGTGCCGCAGGGGAGTGTCGTAGGACCGTTGCTATTCACAATATATATAAATGACCTGGTGGATGACATCGGAAGTTCACTGAGGCTTTTTGCGGATGATGCTGTAGTATATCGAGAGATTGTAACAATGGAAAAGTGTACTGAAGTGCAGGAAGATCTGCAGCGAATTGACGCATGGCGCAATGAATGGCAATTGAATCTCAATGTAGACAAGTGTAATGTGCTGCGAATACATACAAAGATAGATCCCTTATCAATTAGCTACAAAATAGCTGGTCAGCAACTGGAAGCAGTTAATTCCATAAATTATCTGGGAGTAGGCATTAGGAGTGATTTAAAATGGAATAATCATATAAAGTTGATCGTTGGTAAAGCAGATGCCAGGCTGAGTATCATTGGAAGAATACTAAGGAAATAAAACGCGAAATCAAAGGAAGTAGGTTACAGTACACTTGTCCGCCCACTGCTTGAATACTGCTCAGCAGTGAGGGATCCGTACCAGATAGAGAAGATCCAACGGAGAGGAGCGCGCTTCGTTACAGGATCATTTAGTAATCGCGAAAGCGTTACGGAGATGATAGATAAACTCCAGTGGAAGACTCTGCAGGAGAGACGCTCAGTAGCTCGGTACGGGCTTTTGTTGAAGTTTCAAGAACATACCTTCACCGAAGAGTCAAGCAGTATATTGCTCCCCCCTACGTATATCTCGCGAAGAGACCATGAGGATAACATCAGAGAGATTAGAGCCCACACAGAGGCATACCGACAATCCTTCTTTCCACGAACAATACGAGACTGGAATAGAAGGGAGAACCGATAGAGGTACTCAAGGTACCCTCCGCCACACACCATCAGGTGGCTTGGAAGTATGGATGTAGATGTAGACGTAGGTGTAGATCAGCTGTAGGTTTCTCCAGTCCTCGATTTTCAATGTACCGTTGACCTTCTGCATAGCGGTCAGAAAAGGTACGCATGGACTGACAGATGAAACTGCTTCCTGGCTGACAAGGGATGTTGTAAATATCAAGTATCCTGAGGCCGACACTGTCCTTAAGATGGCATAGCATCTCCTTTATATTCTTAGAAAGTCGAACTATGCGTATTCTGCTAGATGTAGATGCACGAAAGGGAGGAATACAGTCGGAGGTTCATCACGTGAATGTTCAAAGTTTTCACGTTTTCTTTTGTTGGAGAACGCTGACTTTACATTTCGAGAAAAACAGCCTGTCTTTCGGAACATGTACTTCACGTGATTATTTTCGGAATACATCCGGTCCTCGTCAGAAACAGTTTTTGCTCTGTGTACCCGTGTATTTAAATCTGCTCCCTTCCCAACTGGATGATGAAAACCTTGGGCGCTGACATATAAATCAATGCGTATCGAGTTTGCGTTATATGTTCTGTTGGGGGCAGTCTCGGCCTCAGGAACCCTCTGATTTACAGCATCCCTGGTGATTGTGGAAGCAATTTCATCCGTCAATCCATTTTCACTGTTTCCGACCGCTGTGCAGAATATCAACGACGTATTAAAAGTCTATAACTGGAGAAATTTGCTGTTGCTTTGCACAGCCTTACAAACAAACTATTAATTTTATGTTGTCGTTCCACTTCAGATAGCTCCGTACGCATATTCCTAGATATTTTATGGAAATAAATGCTTCCGGTGATTGCTCTGCAACCGTGTAATCATATAATACCTGGTCTTTCTGCCTATCTATTCACTATACTTTACATTTGTTTGTGTTGAGGGTCAATTGCCACTACTTGCACCAAGCGTCAATACCCTGCAGGTCTTCCTACTTTTCTGGGATCCATCCAGCTTCCCATGCTCCAGAGCGCAAACAGCGGTGCACTCGGTATGCGCTTCTGCTGCCAGGGACGGCGCTGAAACGCCTGGTTAAGTCCACAGGACAGAACAGGTAGTTGGAACTGTGGAAAGGTGCCAAAAATTAGCGGCTGTCAGTTACACTCGAACACATATAACTTTATTTAGTTGCCCAAACATTACAGCGCAAATTTCCGAGCTTAACTATCGACTGAATATGTCACACAATTTTATGGCTTACGGGAACAACCTCTTTAATTTTTAAAACGGCTCAAGACCCATGACTTAAAACACAACTACAATAAATTCTCAAAAGGCAGAAGGCGCGAGGTTTTATCCTTAAATAATATTTCAAATGAGGCTGAAGGCCCTAAAAATCTAAGACTTGACAAGTAAGGAATTTAAATTTTAAAATAGCTGAAGGCCAATGATTTAAAAACACAACTACAATAAATTTTCAAAAGTCAGAAAGCCCAAAGTTTTATCCAGAAAAAATTTAAAATGAGGCTGAAGGCCCAAACAATGCAACACTTGGCAAGTAAGGAACTTTCAATTTTAAAACGGCTGAGGGCCCATTATTTGAAACCCAACTAAAAGCATACAAATTCAGACCATCGGCTATGAGCCATTAAAATACACAATCAAACATCAATAAGAAAAGGCAGTACAGCCAGCGGCGCTCAGAAGTTTCCGGGGGTAGGTCTGCACTTGAAATATTAACGTTCGCTCAGGGGAGCCTGGTAGTCAGCCCAAGTATATTCGATCCGCCAGCAGAAAGTCAATGGACCCACCGACAAGATGACTTCCTTTCCACCCGAAGAGTACACAAGGAACTTCAATACCAAAACGTAAAAAGTGTAGCCGTCCACAACCAGGTATGCATAAGCTGTCAAAACTACACACACGTGTTGGACAGCGACAACACGGTGAGGAAAGGACACTGCTGCCAGAGCAGGTAACCGGAACGCTGACGGCCACAAGGCAGAAAATTACGCTGGTGCACTTGGACTTCAAATAGTAAAATACAGTTAAACTGCACCGGATGGTGGCCAAACTTTGGCCAACTCGAACACCTCACTGTCACTGATGGAATACCCCCAACAGCCAACCATGAAAACCATCGGCACTATGTGAACGGACTGGCTTTGGTAATTAAATCACCACTCAACTTTGATGTCCTGGGTCGGTGAGCCACGAACCTCGTAGCAATGGGAACAGCTCCCACACACTCTGACACTCAGTAGAGGCCGCCAGCAGGCCTGGCCCGCTGCGCCACGCGGAGATTTCCTGACTGATCCATCACAAACCGACCGACTGCCGCACACTGGCTAGCTGTAAGCTATAAGCACCAGACCAAAGATAGTACAAGATGCGAATATCGATACACACCGCTGCTGTCACACGTATAAAAAGGAAGAACGACAGCACAACCACAATAACTGTGGGAAACCAAATGCAGAGTAACAGTCAAGGTTTAAACCAACTCATAAACTGGCTCAGGCGCTGCTAGGACAAAGTACCGAGACATGCTGTGGCAGTGTGTTTGTCACACTGACCGACATCCAAGAGACCATCACCCATGGCCAAGAAGACTGCTGGACTATAAATAATAAACAATAAGGACATTTATATTCAACGCTGTCTTCTTTTGCTACGCCCTCAACATGTCCACTGGAGAATCACTCACCTACTCCAGGCCATCCCGACACCCAGTCACACTAGGCATGTTTCTGCCTTGTGCCCCTTTTCATAACAGTGTAAACATTTGGTGTCTTTCTAATATGATATTTTCCTGTCGTGACAATGAAACACTTAGTTTATTTTGACTACCACCTTTTTCTCCACGACTTTGCTCGCATACATCTGCTGCACCTGATATTCTGTGTCCACCTCTTCCCTCCACCCTGCCACACCTATATGTCCATTATGTCCATGTCCTCCTCCCCTCTCTCTGTCATCAGACCATAACTACCTCCCATTCCCTTTTTTTATCTTATCATCACCTCTCTTCCTTTTCCGCCAGCCCACTACCACCTGGCTGTTGCATCTCTCCCTCCTCCCCCTGTCTCTGCTGATCTCCTTCTCCCGCCCCCCTTTGTCTGTCCCCAACTCCTCTTCTCTGTCTTTGTCCACCCACTCTTCCTTCCTCTCTCTCTCTCTCTCTCTCTCTCTCTCTCTTTCTCTCTCTGTCCATTTCCACCTTCCTCTTATCTATCTGTCCATCTCCGCTTCCCCTCCTCTGTCCATATCCTCCTGCTCCCACCTTTCTTTGCATTTCCTTCTGTCCCCTTACCCCTATCCATCTTTACCTCCCTTTCGATCTGTTTTCATCTCGCAGGAAGTTTTAAATGATACATGGGGTTTTCACATCCCAATTTACAGCCTCTTGTGAGACCCTGGAGCATAGCGACCCATTCTGTAAAATTTCGACAAGGCTTTTTGTATGTTGTATTAATTTGCCGTCTACGGCCCTCTATTACAGACATTTTCAACGATTCATTAATCACAATTGTTTTTCCTGAGGCCTGGAAACTGGGAGAAATTAAGCCACTGCCTAAAAAGGACATCGCCACAGCACCCTCTGACTATCGCCCCATCTGCCTTCTTCCTGCACTATCAAAGGCCTTAGAGTATATAGTCCATGACCAGCTCACCAACTACCTAACTACTAACAACCTACTAGACGAATACCAATCAGGTTTCCGTAAACATCGAAGCACAACATCCGCACCGAAAAAGGTGACAGATGACCTGAAACTTGCCATGGACAGACAAGAAGCGACTATCATTTGCTTCCTAGATTTCAGCAAAGCATTTGATACTGTCGACTTCGACATCTTACTAGCCAAACTTAATTTTTCACCAAGTGCAGTGCAATGGTTTCGCTCATACATGACGTCTCGTCAGCAACGCGTCCTATCCGGGAATATAAAATCACAATGGCGGCAGGTAGTGTCAGGCGTTCCCTAAGGCTCAGTACTAGGTCCCATACTCTTCTCTCTGTATGTCAATGATGTGTCATCGGTTCTGACCTATTGCAAATATTATACGTATACTGATGAGCTTCAGTTGTATTTAAGTGCGAAACCAAGCAATCTTAAGAAAGCTATTGAAAATTTCAATACTGACCTCGATGCACTATCAAAATGGGCACAGGACATAGCACTAAAACTAAACCCATCTAAAACTCAAGCGTTACTAGTTGGTCACTCTAAGCTCATTAGCCCAAAACATAGAGAATTCGTACCATCTCTTATCCTAAATGGAACAAATATTAACTTCTCTCACTCAGCAAAGAGTTTGGAAGTAATAATAGATGAAAATCTAAATTGGACAGAGCACGTAACTGCAGTGTACAAAAAAAAGCATCAGCATCCCTTCATGTCCTACAAAAATATAAAAAACTCTTCCCTTTCGATCTGAAAAAGAAATTAGTACAAACGCTTATACTTCCAATCATTGAGTACAGTGATATTATCCTACAAGGCCTCTCTCAGGAAAATTCGCGACGTCTGGAACTGGTCATGAATGCCTGCGTCCGATATATCTGTGACGTTCGACTATTTGATCACATTTCACCAGCATATGCAAAATTGTCCTGGCTACGTGCAGACAAACGCAGAGATTTCCATACGCTCTGTCTCATCTACTGCCTTATAAATGTACACTGTCCCTCATATCTCTCCTCGTCCTTAACCCTTATGTCGGAACAACATGACAGAAATACATGTTCTCATCATAATAAAATCCTCTCTGTTCCACTGCACCGCTCAGTCACCTTCTCCAAGCCCTGTACGGTGACGGGAACCTGACTCTGGAATAACCTCTCTCGTTATGTTAGAGAACTTAAAAACATGTCCGGCTTCAGAAAACAGTTAATGACGTATCTACTTAAGCAACAGTAATGCCTTCCACTGTACATGAATGCACTTCACCTCATTACTTCCCTCTTTCCCCCCTCCTTAAATCCCACTTCCCCAAAACCCGCTATACTAGTAAACATCTACTTTATACACCAAGATATTAATGTACATCTGCACAAATCTTCATTGCTATTGCCAATTTTTCTCATGTTTATCGTTATTATTTGATTTTTTTACTGTTACTATTATTGCTTTTATCGTAATCTGTATGTATAGCACCTGTTGTAAAAATATTGTCAGCACTTACATTATTAAGTCTTAGTCATTACTCTTTAATCATACTGTCACTAGAGTAATATAATTTTCTTATTTAAACTATTGTCATGATGTAACTCTGATATGTGAAATGCTGCATGTGTGAAACACTGGTCCGATGTAAGAGAGGGCCTGATGGCCCTAATCTGATCAGGTTAAATAAATAAATAAATAAAACTCAGCTCCAGCATTAGATAGTTGAAAAAAAAGAACAACTCTTTGCCTTACTTCATCTGTTGTTCTGTGAGCCACAACATGCTGCTCCATCCGTGCGATGTAATTCGCCTATTTCTCCTTCTTCCGGTCAAACGGATGGAACGTCGGCAGGCCTGTCCTGATTACCTCTTGCTCGTGTGACTTTTCCCCTTGTTACAGATGGACTGCAGAAATTGTAGTATTTGCATCATCATGTCAATTTTGTGTGTCATTTGAAAATATACCCAAAGCAGATTGCTGTTCTTTAACTACTTCTTCCTGGAAAGAAATTGGTTGGACATAAAAGTTTGGAAATTAAGTGCAACTTGCTTAAAAGTACCTGTTAATCTAAATATTCATGATACAATGGCGTCCTACATCAGTGAGACCTTGATACTTTTTCAGACTGGTCTAACTGCAGTAAGTCCATTTTATAGTCCACATATCCGCATTGCCAAAAATTAGATTTTGGAACTTTTGTTGCACGTGTCACTGATACGAGTGAGTGAACAGGGCGCTACTCCCAACCGGCTGCTTCCGGCACGGATACATATGAAGCACAGCTACTGAAATGTTTACAATTTTAAATTCCAAAACACTCAGTTATTCAATAACTCAAACACTCCACTTCAGGAGATGGTTGTATAATAGTACTAGCTTATACCTACCCTGTTCTAGACAGGAAACACTACGTTCCATTTTAAAATTTCTTGATTTGGGGAAGGGGAGCACTGTTCTTAATTTTACAGACATAATGAGGTTTCTGGGCCTCATATTTGACTTTAAACTTACATGGTTGCCACATCTTAAGGACTTCAACAAACCGTCACTTAAGGCTCTCAGTATTTTAAAATGTCTTTGCCACAGTACATGGGCAGCAGAGAGCACTTATCTGCTCAGGTTTTACAGGGCATTTGTGCGATCTCGGCTCGGTTATGGGTGCAGGATGTATGGGTCTGCGAGACCTTCTTATTTGTAGGTGTTGGGCATGGTGCACTGTGACGGGATTCGTCTGGCCACTGGGGCATTCAGAACGAGTCCCATAGCAAGTCTCTGTGCAGAGGCTGGTGAACCAGCACTTCATATCAGCCGACGGCTGACTACGGTACGTCAGGTATATTAAAACACTGCCACACCATACACACCCGCATCCATACTATTGCTCAGCTTCCACTGGCACAGCATTTTCATAGCCGGCAACGAGCAACGATGCCCTATGAAATTTGCGAACAGGATTGGCTTTTAGAGATGAATGTGGCTGGTCTTAATGTTTTACGTCGTGGTGGAGCAGATTTCCACCTTGACTCCTCCAGCGACGCAGACTTATTTTAAACATTACTTATCTTAAGAAAGCTAGTATACCAGATTTTACATTCCAATTCCTGTTTTTTAACATTTTAGATATTCATTACGGTTTCACAGTACTTCACATTGATGGCTCCAAACAAGGGAATTCCCTTGGCTGCTCTGTAGTGTTCCCCGACAATGTCACCAGGATTCGATTTCCTGAAAATTATACCATTTTCGCAGCGGAACTCCAATCGATCCTGAAGACACTGGACCACATGCGTCATATTCGGGGCAAACGATTTCCATCTGCTCCGATTCTCTTAGTGCCTTACAATCGTTACAGAACCTGTACCCAGCTGAGGAGTTGGTCCGGCTGATATATGACCAACTGCACTTGCGCCAATGTTGGGTTAAGCAGGTGTCATTCTGCTGGGTGATGATGATGATGTCTGGTTTGTGGGGCGCTCAACTGCGCGGTCATCAGCGCCCGTACAAAGTCGCAATTTTTTCACAGTCCAATTTTTTTCACAGTCCAATCTAGCCACTGTCACGAATGATGATCATGATGATGAAATGACGAGGACAACACAAACACCCAGTCTCGGACAGAGAAAATCCCCAACCCGCCCGGGAATCAAACCCGGCACCCCGTGATCCAGACCACGAGCTGCGGACACTCTTCTGGATGCCAGGTCATGTAGGGATACGGAGCAATGAACAGGCCGATCGGGCTGCCAAGGAGGTCTGCAGAGGACACGCTGTGGCACAGTGTCCCCTTGCAGCCTGTCGTTTCTGCAGTACACAGGAAGTGCATGCTGTTGTGGGAGGAGGAATGGCTGGCGGTGGCGGCCAACAAGCTGCGTTTGGCGAAGTCAACAACCCGGACGTGGCGTTCCTCTAGTCGGTCGTTGAGGCGGGATGAAGTGGGCCTCACACGTTTTAGAATTGAGTACTGCCCTCTCACACATACTTTTTTGCTCTGGCGACTGGATCCACCGTTTTGTGATGCTTGTGGTGTGCACATTTCTATCCGCTATATTTTAACAGAGTGCATTTTATACCGTGATGCGAGGGCAGAAGCAATTATCGGTCGGGATATGCTCTCTACTTAAGCTGATAGTGAGCCTAGTGTGACTAATATTTAAAAATTTTGCGATGTGTCTGGACTCTGGCCTAAACTTTTAGTCTAGAGGTTTTAGTGTGTCGCAGAGTGGCTGGCTCCTCCTCTTTTCTTCCTGCGGTCAGCCAGCTAGCCACATGCATCTTGGAAGTTCTCTAAATAAATAAAAATAGTGAAAGGTCTCTTTTAATAATAAAACAAAAGCGACTGAAGTACTGATTCTGGTTGTAAGCTCTGAGATGTAATAATAAATGGACTGTCGTAATGAAATTTGTACCGTCGTAATGTGCTATCAAAGCTGCACTGTAATAATAATTAATTGTGGTAATGAAAAGGGATGTATTTCATACAGTAAAAGTTATCAATCTGACTGCAAGAATTTGGAACAGTATAAATTGCCTGAATAATGAACTTTGACTTAAAACCTACAATAATTAGTTTTGCAAAACTGATCACAAAAACTGTCTCTGAATGACATAAGTTGGCCCTGATTAAATAAATAAAAAAATAAAAATATTTAGCCCTTACCGTTATTCTGCTCAAATATGGTTAACTCGTTGCAGTACTGTTCTGCCTTGCGCGCTGCTACACTAAGGCCCCAAATTAACTTCTGAACAAGGCCACATTATTTTGGCTGAAACCTAGTTAAAGATTGGTTTCTATTTGCAACTGAGGCGGACGTGTTATACGTTTAATTATCACAGTTGCTGACGGAGCTGCACGATGTTAAAAATTCCAAATTACTGTATATACAAAGAGACACTCAAGAGGTGCAATGAGTACTCTGTTAGCTGCAAATCGAAGTATTTAGCGAACACACTTGGTTCCATAATCAATTAAAAGGTGTAAGAGAAAAGTTGGTAAAAATGGAAATATGCTCATAAATGACAATACAAAGTTTTTTTTGTGTACTGTGAAGAAGTGCTCTTGGCTGATTTTAAATTTAATGAACGTGGTTCAAATGGCTCTGAGCACTATGGGACTTAACTTCTAAGGTCATAAGTCCCCTAGAACTTAGAACTACTTAAACCTAACTAACCTAAGGACATCACACACATCCATGCCCGAGGCAGGATTCGAACCTGCGACCGTAGCGGTCGCGCGGTTCCAGACTGTAGCGCCTTTAACCGCTTGGCCACCCCGGCCGGCTAATGAACGTGTTAACATCCAAACAATACACTTTCCTATCTCCCAAATCTAGGAACTCTCAGTACAATAACCAAGTTAGTCCGATGGCGCAGCAACAGTGAAAAAAAAGTAACATCATAATAATATTTACCTCTGACAATCCATGAGACTTCGTCCTTCATAAATCAGTTTCCGTTACAAACTTGATATAATCATGTCCAAACACACTTGATACACTGAGACTTCACATTTGAAACATAACATTGCCAATGCTTCCTCACTCCAACACGGCTTAACATTGTCTGCTTCTGCGCCTTCGCATACATCAGAGATGCTAACTTAACTTCTGCGATACAGCTTTACAACATCGATGTTCGCCCACAATCGATTCAGATGCCAACATTATACATGACACCTGTCCATCTGCTCTATTGTTGCAGCTCCTTATACCACTTTCATCCTGCGTAGTTAATGGCGCAATACGTCGTTCCATGCTTCTGTGCAATTATGCATATAGTTTGCCAATTTTTGTTACCTTTGTTTTCCGTGCTGTTTTATCTTCCTGTTTTGTGTATTTAAGCGACAGGATTGTTTTCCCGCGGACGCTGAAGACCTTACTGTCGTGCGTCCATACAAACATCTCCCCACATCCATCCTCAGGAAACACTGCCGCAGCGAAGACACTGCTTAGCCGTGTCGTGCGTTTTAAATGAGTGGTGGTTCCTTCTACGGACAGCTGAGATGAGATAACTGCGGCTGCAACTGGAACTGGAACGGGAACGGGAACTCTGAGTGGCGCTCTCTGGAACTCTACAAGTTAAGTCACGGAGCACGGCTTACATCCTAGTGTGCAGCGATACTAACAAGGGCCCCCCACAGCAGTGTGTGTTTCGCAGTTGTTTATATTTCCGGTACGTAGAGTTCAGAACTCCAATATGAATCTCCCAAAATATTTCCTTGAATCTCTAGAGAAAATCGACTATGTGGCTGTATGGTAGAATGCTCTCCTGCCACGTAGGAATTTTATGTCCGATTCCCGGTTGATGCAAATTTTTAATCATAGGTTCAGGTACTACTAGCAAACCTGTGAACTCTGAAATACATAAATATGGTTAAAAAAAATCACTGTCGCTCGAGACTGGTAATCTCTTGTTCGAGTCTCGTTGTGGGCACCATTTATTAGCTTTTTTCCGTTCAGTTCAAATACATACGTCATTTAAATATAAAATTCGTCAAACATATGTTAACTAAGAGATATGTCTTTATTTATTCGGTCGCAGTATTTTGTTGACAGGGAACAAGCAACTTTATTAAGTTCCTTAAGGCGTTTATTGACGAGTCTGTCAACAGTTGCAGTATATTAGGCGACTAGTGGCAAACCGTGCAGGTTGATTTTCAAACCTGACTTGCTGAGGTTGGTTGCACTGACAGTGCCTGATCTTAATAATAAACATCAAAGTGGCATGTGTGTGAATGTGTGGTGAATTCCTAAGACACCAAACTGCTGAGGTCACCGGTCCCTAGACTCACACACTGCTTAAACTAACTTATGCTAAGAACAACACACACATCCATGTCCGAGGGTGGACTCGAACCTACGACGAAGGGGCAGCGTAATCCGTGACATTGCGCCCCAGACCGCGCGACCATCAAAGTGGCAACACATACTTTATAAATGTTTGCAGAATGAATGACACAATCCAAACATATCTCTTACCAAGTCAAAATAGTGCAACTGTTGACAGAATCGTTAATAAACGCGTTAAATAACAGATATCTAATTCATATTTTTATGAAAAATGTACTTCTTATTTGTAATTACACACTGTATACAAGAATTCACGTTCATTGCGAATATACATTATTAATCACTGATCTTTTCCTGAAGATTGTTTAAATTAAAAAAAATTACAACTTAGAATCTTTTTCATCCTTATGTACAGGGTGTATAAAAAAGAATCAACCTATTAAAAAAATCATAACTATTATGTTATATGGGATATGTGCGTGAACAACGTAGTGTTGGAAAGAGCAAACTCTCGAGTTTTACATGGTTCCTGCTAGGTGGCAGCAGTGTGCGCCCACTTCAGTTCTAGTAAAAATGGTGTCGGGAAAGCGTTTTGTGTTTTACGTTTTCCGCAGTGCGGGTCAATAATAACTGTTCGTACTAGGTATGGTGTGAATCCTCCTACAGCATAGAGCATTAGACGATGGCATGAACAATTCCTAGAAAAGGTTTGTTTGTGTAAAGGCAAAATGTTATAAGGAACACAATTACGACCCGATGGAACGAAAGCACGTATCTCTGCATACTTGAGAAGTTTCTTTTCCCACAGTTGGAGGCTGATTGGAGACTGATTCGAACGACTTCATTTACCAACTGGATAGGGCACCCCCACACTGGCATCTGGAAAACGGCAATTTTTAAATAGAAGAGTAACTGAACGGTGGATCTGTCGCACTGGACCACTCGATTCAGCCCTACATTACTGGCCTCCAAGGTTGCCGGAACTGACTGTATGTGATTATTTCTTGTTGGGGTTTTAAAAGAGTCCTTTATGTGCCCCCGTTACGAACAACAACGAATGACTTGAGACATCGCATAACAGCAGCTATGGAAGCTGTAAATCAAGACGTGCTCGCAGTGTGGGAACAATCTGAATACTGCACTGACGTATGCCGTGCATCTCAAGGGGGGCATAATGAAAACCTATGAAGAGGTATGAAAAAAACTTTATGAGTTTCCCGTTCGACAAAAAACAAAATTCATTCTATATGTTTATTAGTTTCAGAAATATAAAGTTGCCAAATACGATGGTCCTCTCTGGTACACCCTGTATTTTAAGCTTCATGAAAATGTTCATGGAACGTACACATTTCTTTAAAATTTTTGCAGGACTGGGAATAGAACCAGTGCCACACACTTGTCGGGCCAGAAGTCCACCACATCCGTCGAAAAAAGTTGACCTTGCATTAGCATTTTGAAGACTTCAAAGTCTATATTCTCGATAACTTTTTAGAGTTGCATAGAACCGCTTTTGTTCTTTGATAATTTGGTTCTTAAATTCACGTACCATAAACATAAAATAATACAAGTTTTCCTTTGTCATGTTGCCTCTTGTAAGCTTTATAACACTTGATTCTTGACGGGAAACTGCTAGCGACTAGAATAGGGGCCGCTAGCGGAGTCGCTCCGCCTGTGGTGCAGGCTGACCCGCTAAACACCTGGTGATAGTGGGAAATCTAACACGCAGGTGTTGTGACTCGCGGTCACACCACCAACAGTGCGTGATTTGATCAATGGGGACGGACCGAGCAGCCCGCTTCAGGCACGGCGGCGCTTTGCCCAGCGACAGTGCTGCTGTCAAAGACGAATCTCCACTATCCATCCGCGGGGTGCCAGCATTACTTTGCATCCTCTAGCTGATGAGGTTGGGTTGACAAGCTAATCCTGTCCCAGTATACTAATTTTGTTTTATTAGATATTACCACAAAAGCACGCATACTACACTTACCTCTTTTTAATGTGAGCCTTCAATTTTTAAAATAACAAAAACACAAGTTGTCCAGGAGGTATTGTCAACATTCGGGAATATGACAGAAACTGTCAATATTCGGGTATATGACAGGAACTACCATTCTAAGCAAAAATGTCTCTAAAATGCATACCTTAAGAGGTGTGAGCACTTCCTCATACTCGATACTGTGAAAGACATCCCTTCTATTGAACAATTGCTCATAGCTCAAAGCATGCATATTATATCCCATGTTTACTGGACATTTATCCTGTTTCGGTCCGTACTACCTCCTCCCAAAATATGGAAAGAAAAGAGCTTGCAGTAGAAGAGATTTGTCTGACAGTATTGAAAATGATAAGGTGCTCACAGCTCTTAATATATGTGTTTTAGAGCCCATGTCTTCTGAGACCTTTTTTGTTTCTACTACCGTGTATTTTCAAATATATCCATTTACACTATTAATCATGATAGACCCTGTGTACGGAAAATCTACTTTCTTGACTTAAGTGTTCAGAATATCCTTGACAATGTCAGTAATTTCAGTTCAACTTGCAGTACAGCCCAGTCAAGTGTGTGAATGGCAAGCCTGTCATGTGGTAAAACGAACATGTAGGTCGTTTATATGCACAGTAAAATTATTGTCTTGGGCGATCAAAAAGTTTCCATTTGAGGGTGCTGAGGGTGTATGTGTAAGTGAGCGCGACGCCGATGTGGGTGTTTAACCACCGACATGTACTCTAGAGGTTAGTGTGGCCTTCGAAAGGTTGTCTCTGAGTACAAAGCGGTAATCATCCTCGTGATGGAAGGTGCACTCAGCTTTGGGCGCGAGATCACGTGTTGACAAGGTTGTTTTGAGTGCCATAGTTCCGAGTAACCTATACTTTCCTCTCCGTTTCCTTGCGTTTGGCGTAAGATGCGGAATCTGATAAGATGCAGAGTCTGATAATATGATACAAACATTGACAAAGAGTGAAGAGGGTCGTAAGTTATTGGTGGGCGCGATGTTATGCATGAGCAATAGTTTCGATCTTTTTATTTCGTGTATCCTTTGTGAGCACGTTCAGTTTATTTCTTTATGTATCCTTTCGACTGAACAGATTCCGAAAATGGATATTTCTGAAGATGATTTACTAGATGGTAAACTCATCCATCTTCTTTTTACGACGGTCTTTGCCTAGACATCAGCGTCATTGATGCTAAACAGTTATTGAGCTTGTATGCTTCCAATTTCTTATCTTCAATCAGATCTTACGACTCCATTCATGTGAATGTTGTATAACTGCAGTTTGTAGTAAATTAATTTGATTTGGAAACCTGTTTCAGTTGGTAAGAACTATACTCCTTGGCACTAACTAAATACACTCCTGGAAATGGAAAAAAGAACACATTGACACCGGTGTGTCAGACCCACCATACTTGCTCCGGACACTGCGAGAGGGCTGTACAAGCAATGATCACACGCACGGCACAGCGGACACACCAGGAACCGCGGTGTTGGCCGTCGAATGGCGCTAGCTGCGCAGCATTTGTGCACCGCCGCCGTCAGTGTCAGCCAGTTTGCCGTGGCATACGGAGCTCCATCGCAGTCTTTAACACTGGTAGCATGCCGTTACAGCGTGGACGTGAACCGTATGTGCAATTGACGGACTTTGAGCGAGGCCGTATAGTGGGCATGCGGGAGGCCGGGTGGACGTACCGCCGAATTGCTCAACACGTGGGGCGTGAGGACTCCACAGTACATCGATGTTGTCGCCAGTGGTCGGCGGAAGGTGCACGTGCCCGTCGACCTGGGACCGGACCGCAGCGACGCACGGATGCACTCCAAGACCGTAGGATCCTACGCAGTGCCGTAGGGGACCGCACCGCCACTTCCCAGCAAATTAGGGACACTGTTGCTCCTGGGGTATAGGCGAGGACCATTCGCAACCGTCTCTATGAAGCTGGGCTACGGTCCCGCACACCGTTAGGCCGTCTTCCGCTCACGCCCCAACATCGTGCAGCCCGCCTCAAGTGGTGTCGCGATAGGCGTGAATGGAGGGACGAATGGAGACGTGTCGTTTTCAGCGATGAGAGTCGCTTCTGCCTTGGTGCCAATGATGGTCGTATGCGTGTTTGGCGCCGTGCAGGTGGCGCCACAATCAGGACTGCATACGACCGAGGCACACAGGGCCAACACCCGGCATCTTGGTGTGGGGAGCGATCTCCTACACTGGCCGTACACCTCTGGTGATCGTCGAGAGGACACTGAATAGTGCACGGTACATCCAAACCGTCATCGAACCCATCGTTCTACCATTCCTAGACCGGCAAGGGAACTTGCTGTTCCAACAGGACAATGCACGTCCGCATGTATCCCGTGCCACCCAACGTGCTCTAGAAGGTGTAAGTCAACTACCCTGGCCAGCAAGATCTCCGGATCTGTCCCCCATTGAGCATGTCTGGGACTGGATGAAGCGTCGTCTCACGCGGTCTGCACGTCCAGCACGCACGCTGGTCCAACTGAGGCGCCAGGTGGAAATGGCATGGCAAGCCGTTCCACAGGACTACATCCAGCATCTCTACGATCGTCTCCATGGGAGAATAGCAGCCTGCATTGCTGCGAAAGATGGATATACACTGTACTAGTGCCGACATTGTGCATGCTGTGTTGCCTGTGTCTATGTGCCTGTGGTTCTGTCAGTGTGATCATGTGATGTATCTGACCCCAGGAATGTGTCAATAAAGTTTCCCCTTCCTGGGACAATGAATTCACGGTGTTCTTATTTCAATTTCCAGGAGTGTATATTACTAGGTGGTCAGTCCATGTCTCATGTTTAATTAGGGCCATCATGTTCATAAATATTTTAACAGTAATATGTAAATTGAAGTGTGATCACTGCTGTCAGTTGCAGCGGAACAGCGAACAGAAGATAACTGTGAAGCTACTGTGTACAAGGTAAAAAACCCTGAAGTTAAACATTCCAGTACAAGCAGATATGGACCCATCCATTGGCTGACATTGCCGTGGTATGATGCCAGTTTGCATTCCTCTGTGATAAGTCGTTTCATTTTTCAGTATACTGCAGTAGCTGCTTTCAGATGATATCTTAATAGGCTGAGATTTTTGAGGGCGTTTTGAAGAGTATTTTGAGTCGAACAGTGTTTTACATTTCTTGGTTAATACAAACCACAATCAACCGAGAAGGCTTGCATCTGGATGCTTCGATGATTTCCTTGAAATCTTCAAGTGTTTCCATCAGTTCCTCTGCGATCCAATAATCCAACATTTTTATCGCACTTTAATTACAACAGGCTACGCACAAGGAATGTAAATTTTATTTTCTTCAAGCAACTAATTGGGGGTGAGAGTTACATGAAGAATAAAGGGGGAGACAATTTTGACCACCAGCGGAATCACAAAATATTTGTGATGTTCCGGGAAACATGGGCTGTAAAATACTTACCTTAAGAGCTACAAGCCCTTCTTCACCACCGCAATGAGAAATATATCTCTCCTTCTGAACAAGGGCTCATAGCTCTTAGAGCCCTTCTCTACTAGGCGTTTTTGCTTTCAATGATCTTTTCTGTCATATCCCAAAATACTGACCGACTCTCCTGGGACACGATGAACGGATCTCATCAGCGTCCTTATCCAACGCATGAGTGACGATGTGAGAAAGGAATGATGTCACTTCATTTGCGACCTTTCCACAATGTGTTCGGGATAATAATAAAAAAAGGATTCATCTGTTGCAAGAAAATAGATATTGGATGTATATACCGAGAGTTGCTGCATAAAGCAAACGAATTTGCTTGCTGTATATGCAGGGATATATTTTTTGGGAAGTCTATGCAGATACCCCCAACTTCTGATTGGTTTTGCGTGCCTTCGGTTTACCAGAGTGAGGCACTGCATCAATATTCTGTCTGCTCCGTCCTCTCGTGGCCAGCTGAATCACCATTGAGTTGACTGCTTTTTTCTCCAGAAAAATTGACTTGCCTGGTTATTTCCCTTTAGAGCAAAAGTTTGAATGCTAATGTCTCCGGACTCGCTTGTTTTTTTCTTATTTCAGTTTCAGTCTTTCAGCAGATGCCTATGATCAGTGTGAATCAAGCTGCAGTAGTTGCTCAATTTCGGAAAAAAAGTTACTTACTTGTTTTTTTCTCCCTAGCCCTTCAAATATCTGTTGCAGTTAGACAACAGCTTTCCATATGACATAAACAAAACACTTCATCATAGCAAAGCTAAACAGTAGCAAAGATGTCACTTATATGTACTGGAAGCGAGCACTGTTACCAACATATAAAATATGTCCCAAACAGAATCTCCGGAAGCAAATATTTTCCGATTTTAACAAGCTGCGACATCGTCGCGAAAAAACAGTGACCCATACATGTAACAAGTTTCCTTTAATTTACTTCTATGGTCACAAACTTTTTTGTTAACAGATTACCGGTTTAGGTCTTTAATGACCATCGTCAGATCTGTTTCATAAAAAGAAATACATGCCTTAAGAGCTACAGATCTGATGATGATCATTGAAGACCGAAACCGGTAATTTGTTACCAAAAAGTTTGTGACCATAGACGTAAATCAAAGCAAACTTATTTTCCAATTGTTTTGCGAAATGCAAATGGTTTCCCATAATTGAAATCATCAGGGCATAGCAGCGTAAAAAACTTTAATTCTAAAATTTACTGTATAACAATAGCATTTAATGAATCTATATAAAAATCGATTTTTCGACTACTCAAAAGTACCATGTGTTCTTAGGTATAACATGTCTTCACTCTATGAGTATGAAGAGGTCGGAAATATAATCCTGGACACTGAGGCAAAATATGGTGATGAGGAACTGTACGGTACCACCTCTCCAACCTTTGCAAGACAAATACTAGCGATGAGTATTTCCTATACCCCCAGGAGTCGAACCGAGTACCTACTGCTCTAACCACATCACACAGGAGTGGCTTAGCTACCTCTGTTTTGGCGGTGCACCACAAGAGAAGTATACTGATGGAAATAACAGAAGTACGAGTAATAGTGGATAAGTGCTATAATACTAGAAGATGATAGTTTGTCGCGTCTGTTGCTGCATCATACGATTACCTAGAAACAATGTTTCAGCGGTCCATATGGCTGCCAGCTTCAGGTGAGTTCGTCGTTTGCTAATCTCGCGAGAAGTGATTCATTCTCTGGACGCCAGCACTCACGCGCCGCAGAAAACCGACAGCTCGTGCACCAGAATCCTGTGCTGCGGTCTCCTAGAGTAAGTGAGGGTACAGAGCCCTAGGGGTGAAACCTAGTAGAAACGATGCATCGATGTCGAGTGTCTCTGTCAATGACTTTGGCAAGCGACACAAATATAGTTGTTTTTTTGACATCAGATTATTCTATAACCTTTTCTGCCAGTCTAACTTCGACTGATTCTTTCAATCCTTTAAGTCCCAATAACAAAAGAAAAATAATTTAAAAATTTCTCACAAAATTGACCTTTATCCTCATAGTAAACAAAATATACAAGAAGAGATTCGAAAAAAAGCAAACAATAAATTATTCTAAGGAAGTGGTTTCACTTTGCAATATAATTTAAAAATTTTTCACAAAATTAGCCTTTATCATCACAGCAAGCAACGAGCACAGGGAGAAATTGGCAAAAAGTTTACAGTCAATTGTTTTAAGGAGATGATTTCCCTTTAGAATCAGTGAGGCATAAAGTTTTCAACCACCCATCATTTCATGACATATATTCGAAAGCAATTTCGCATTTTTTTCTGGTTACAATACCACATCTTGAAACTTCCATGAACTCAGAATGCCTAAAACAAATTATAGTCCAACATAACAGTCAACAATGTGTCCAACATTTCAATAAATTAGTATCAAAAGTACATAATATTCCAGTGGTTTCATTTTGGAAACCCTCATGAAAGACGTAGTAGTTACAATAACTTTAGATACACTCACTTTCACTGTCAGTGATCTCCTCAATATGATCACTATAAAAAATCCTAACATCACGTAGTGCAATCTCCGCACTGACTGTTGCTTTGAATGCTCTTCAGTGACTGCTACAATGCACTACATTCGTAGAAGTATGTCATTGTCAAACTAGATGTCACTGTCATACAACAGCATACGTGGTTTCAGAGAGGTACATCAAGAAAAAATTAATAAAATTGTGGTTTAAGGCAGAAACCACCTGTGCTTAGACGATTCTATTAGAGACATGCAGGGGTAACTGTTTCTCTCATCGAACATCACACACATTGACAGTCTTCACCACTGGGAGGAGGGGACGAGGCTATACATTCACTCGCTTTAAGACGAGCATCTTCATCTCTGTACAATCCAAGCCAAGGCACACTCCCGACTCTGTCTCCTCAAGCTCCTTTCTGGCCGCAAATGGGGTCTGCCCCCCCCCCACCCATCTTCCGCACCTATAAATCCCTCATCTGCCCACCCTGCCTGGATTTCCACCCCTCCTTTTACAAATCGCTTCAAATCCTAGAACGCCATGCGCTCTGCCTCACCTATCACATCCATCTCCCTTCCCCCACAGGGATCCTGTAAGACCTCATTCCGTTCCCCCACATCCTCCTTTTTCTCGAATGGATATGGATCCTCTGCACCTCCCATAAACATGATGACATTCAGCCACTCGTCTCTCCTATCCTCTCCTACTCCCGTCCACGGCCAAGCCTGTATTCCCACGTCCCACCTGCTCTCCATGTCTCCACTCTCCATACCCTCGCCCAAGGTGACTTCCACCAACTCCCACTCCCTGATGATGCCCTCATCCCCTCCATCTACCCCTCCTACCAACTTTGATCTTCCCCTTCCACCCCCTGTGTTTTTTCCCGAGGGCACCCTCTCTCCCTCCTTCCCCCGGGCTTCCCCAACCCTCCCACCTACTTTCCTCCCCCTCCCATCTCCTCTGCCATTGGCGTCTCCGCCCTCCCCTCTCCCTCCTCCCCCACCTTTTCTCCTTTTGGCAGGTCACTGGACTCATACACATACAGTGAAGATTCGCGCACCAGAGATCGTCACCAGTGTTCGTGTGTGCCATTGTGTTAGTGATTCAGTGTTTCGTCGATTGTGCTCCTTCATTCACGTGTATTATTTCTATCGTCTCTGGTAGTGCCCGAGTGCTGAACGTTTTTATTTGGACGTTGCACCTGCGAACGACTTCATGTATTTTAAATTTGTGTGTCTACTGTTGTCTATCCACCGTGTTGTTTCGTTTTTCGATGTCTCCACTTGTACTGAATGTACACTCCTGGAAATTGAAATAAGAACTCCGTGAATTCATTGTCCCAGGAAGGGGAAACTTTATTGACACATTTCTGGGGTCAGACACATCACATGATCACACTGACAGAACCACAGGCACATAGACACAGGCAACAGAGCATGCACAATGTTGGCACGAGTACAGTGTATATCCACCTTTCCCAGCAATGCAGGCTGCTATTCTCCCATGGAGACGATCGTAGAGATGCTGGATGTAGTCCTGTGGAACGGCTTGCCATGCCATTTCCACCTGGCGCCTCAGTTGGACCAGCGTTCGTGCTGGACGTGCAGACCGCGTGAGACGACGCTTCATCCAGTCCCAGACATGCTCAATGGAGGACAGATCCGGAGATCTTGCTGGCCAGGGTAGTTGA
The DNA here is from genome assembly GCF_023897955.1 of Schistocerca gregaria. Taxonomy (NCBI): domain Eukaryota; kingdom Metazoa; phylum Arthropoda; class Insecta; order Orthoptera; family Acrididae; genus Schistocerca; species Schistocerca gregaria. The sequence continues at coordinate 163,300,650 of NC_064920.1, forward strand.
CTTACACCTTCTAGAGCACGTTGGGTGACACGGGATACATGCGGACGTGTATTGTCCTGTTGGAACAGCAAGTTCCTTGCCGCTCTAGGAATGGTAGAACGATGGGTTCGATGACGGTTTGGATGCACCGTGCACTATTCAGTGTCCCCTCGACGATGACCAGAGGTGTACGGCCAGTGTAGGAGATCGCTCCCCACACCAAGATGCCGGGTGTTGGCCCTGTGTGCCTCGGTCGTATGCAGTCCTGATTGTGGCGCTCACCTGCACGGCGCCAAACACGCAATCGACCATCATTGGCACCAAGGCAGAAGCGACTCTCATCGCTGAAGACGACACGTCTCCATTCGTCTCTCCATTCACGCCTGTCGCGACGCCACTGGAGGCGGGCTGCACGATATTTGGGCGTGAGCGGAAGACGGCCTAACGGTGTGCGGGACCGTAGCCCAGCTTGGTTGCGAATGGTCCTCGCCGATACCCCAGGAGCAACAGTGTCCCTAATTTGCTGGGAAGTGGCGGTGCGGTCCCCTACGGCACTGCGTCGGATCCTACGGTCTTGGCGTGCATCCGTGCGTCGCTGCGGTCCGGTCCCAGGTCGACGGGCACGTGCATCTTCCGCCGACCACTGGTGACAACATCGATGTACTGTGGAGACCTCACACCCCACGTGTTGAGCAATTCGGCGGTACGTCCACCCGGCCTCCCGCATGCCCACTATACGCCCTCGCTCAAAGTCCGTCAACTGCACATACGGTTCACGTCCACGCTCTCGCGGCATGCTACCAGTGTTAAAGACTGCGATGGAGCTCCGTATGCCACGGCAAACTGGCTGACACTGACGGCGGCGGTGCACAAATGCTGCGCAGCTAGCGCCATTCGACGACCAACACCGCGGTTCCTGGCGTGTCCGCTGTGCCGTGCGTGTGATCATTGCTTGTACAGCCCTCTCGCAGTGTCCGGAGCAAGTATGGTGGGTCTGACACACCGGTGTCAATATGTTCTTTTTTCCATTTCCAGGAGTGTATTATCTGTGGCCGAAGAGCGATGTAGTTTTGCCGCTGCCGGCCTACCTTTTGTGTAAGGTGTTAAAATTAAAATAAAGAAAGAAAAGGCGAGCAGCGAAATATCTGAGGCGTCTACTGTTGACCTTCTGCGGCTTGTGAGATGGTCAGCGTTCAGGGTATGGGTCAGTTCCGGTGAGATTAGCAAACGATATTCTCACCTGAAGTGGCGGCCAGATGGACCGCTGCAATATTGTGTCTGGATAATCATATGATATCTGGCAGCAGACCCAACAAGAATATCAGCAGTCAATACACCGGGAAAGTCTAGGTAGCCACAATAGCACTAGAAGCTGGGTAACTGATTAAGGGGTCAACAGTAGATGTACACTCGTACAAAATTGTTATTTTGTGACTTCCAGCTGCACAGGAGATTGTGGTAATGCAATGGTGAAAGTTGAAAAATTTTGCCAGACCGGGACTCAAACATGGATTTACTGCTCCGTAGGAGGGGTCGCCTAACCCGCTCCAGCCATCCAGACATGGTCCGTGACTGACTCGTCCAGCGCGCGATAAGTTAGAAATTTGAGTCGGTCAGGTACCATGTCTGGATGGCTGGAGCGGTTGAGGCAACCCCTCCTAGGAAGCAATAAATCCGGGTCCGAGTCGCATTCCGCCACAATTTTTCAACTTTTGTCACTGCATTGTTCTGTCGGAGATTTCTTTCATTGTTTCTCTGTTCTTTTTTTGTATCAGTAGTAGTAATAACTAACGTATTTCCCTCAAATGTGTGAGTTCCATAGCATGGTATGTTTACAGAACAAGCTTTAATTCTGTATCACAAACAAATACTTCCAAGGGTACTACTTGCGAAACTTTTACAATTGCTATGGGGCAGGAGTGCTTCCTCCGACGATGCGGATGTTCCTAAGTCAATCACCTATGAGTGTACCTCAAGCACTAATTATTTCTACGTTTACGAAACAACCTAGCTATCACGTTAACATAATTTATTCCCTTATCAGTTTGGCAAGCGTAACCACTTAGAGCGGCAATGAAGCAATGAGCATTGTGGCCATGTGGTACGCACTTGATCCAGGGGGGGAACCGGACTGATGGGGGCGGTGCTTTGCCGGTCGAGAGGTCTGGAGGCCCCCCGCGGGGTGTCAGCCACGGGGGGCCGTACAACAGGTGGGGCAAGGAGGGTGGGGGGTAGATGCTCAACGCGCGCAGCCCTTGGGAACCATTAGCCCTCTGCCTCTCGATCAGCTGTCGAAATGGAGAGGAAGACCTGTGGGGCCATATCGAGCGCATTTCTCTCTGCTCGCCAGCCACGAAAATAAAACCAAAAGGAATTTATCTTTATTGAGAAACACAGCAACATGCTACTTTTTGCATATCGATATTTTTCTGAAATCCTATTTGCGTTCCGGGCTTTTCGCCCATCTTCAGTGTGCGTAATACATATTTAAATATTCATTAGCACACTATTAACACGTCGACTGCATTTTGGATGCTGCAGCTGCCTTGTTCGAAATAACAATTCGTTTAATTACCACACTTCACGAGTTGTACATTTACAATTTACGAATCCTTGCATGCACTTACTTTCTATTCTGCTTGTTGTTCCTCCTATTTCCTGCATTTAAATGTGATGCAGCCACTTTTCTTTGTCTGATGCACAAAAGCAGTGCGCATTTGTTGTGTTGCCTTCTGACGTATTTGTTTATATCGAAAAAAAAATGTGTGCGAAATCTTAAGGAACTTAACTGCTAAGGTCATCAGTCCCTAAGCTTACACACTACTTAACCTAAATTATCCTAAGGACTAACACACACACCCATGCCCGAGGAAGGACTCGAACCTCCGCCGGGACCAGCCGCACAGTCCAGGACTGCAGCCCCCTAGACCGCTCGGCTAATCCCGCGCGGCCCTTAAAGTCTTAAAGTGCAGGGTAATGAAACAATGTAGGTTATTTTACTTTAGCAACAGATATGCACTGTTCTCTTAGAAGTCCAGTAGTGACAACCTGACTAAATCATACTGAATACTAAAAATGTAATACAGCACATTTTATGTAAAAAATTAATATTACGTATTTAAACATCAGTTAGTAAACAGAAATACTGGGCTGACATTTAGAATGAATTAAGGCAGAGTAAATGATTTGCATTACACAGAGTTACTACTTGCATTGGGAAAGCTTACACTGGACAGGGGAAAAGAAAGATATGTTTTTTTTAATTATCTGTATTATTACCTTTCAGGATGGTACGAGTATTTGGCATATGGTTTGTATAAGTAACTTGTGGAAGTTTATTAGAAATATTTTGTTAGGCAATTCTGTTCGGTCAGTTAAAATGTCATTTAGCAATACAAATTTTGTGAGAATAAATTGCCGGCCGGTGTGGCCGTGCAGTTCTAGGCGCTTCAGTCTGGAACCGCGTGATCCCTACGGTCGCAAGTTCTAATCCTGCCTCGGACATGGATGTGTGTGATGTCCTTATGTTAGATAGGTTTAAGTAGTTCTAAGTTCTAGGGGACTGATGACCTCAGATGTTAAGTCCCATAGTGCTCAAAGCCATTTGAACCATTTTTTTTTTTTAGAATAAATTTCAGTTTCTACGTGTAGGTTCTTCCTTTTACCTCTCATAGTGAGATTTCTAGATGGTGTGCTATGTCTATCACTTACTGTTCATCTTCAGCTATATGCTTCATGTTTCTGAAACCAATGGCATCCATGTGTTCTCGAAATCGTATATTGAAAGTTCTTCCTGTTTGCCATCTTCGAACATGAATTGCAGTTAAGCTTGAGTATTCTGGACCGATTCTACAGCTTGTTGTTATTTTTAATGTTTTGGATCATTTTAGTCTTTATTTTCTGATTTGTGTAAAAGCTGATTGTGATTTTGATGTAAACGGTAGTTTTTCTGAACATGGCATACTCACATATTTTGGTGCTAGCTGTTGTATGGTGTTATTTAGTGTAGGTTTCTCCCTGCGATTAGTTATGTGAAAATTTATTTTAATATTTAGCTCATCTATTGATTCTGGACTGTAGCCGTCGTTATAAGCAGTTATTTTAATAGTGCTTAGTTCTTCAGTTTCGTCTCATGTTGCTATTGCTAACTTGTGCAATCTGATGACCTTTACTCTGCTTGAAGCCTTTTTATGCTTGTCAGGGTGATATGAGGTACTTTGATCGTGACATCTGCTTTTGTAGAGTAGCCGTATAACCTAAAATTTTGTGTTACTAAAACTGCTTATGGAGAGATCCAGGAAATTTAAAACTTCGAGCGAAGGTGATATTCTGATGCATTTTACTTATTTCTTTTGCAAGGTCCTCATTTCTTATCTTGTGCCGTCAAATAAGAGCAGCACATCATCGATATACCTCAAATAATGTATTATTTACTCTATGTTCACCACCTGACGGTTTCATCTATAAATTTTAGATTCTAAGTTGACAATCAATAAGCAAACTGGCGAGGCAGCTGCTCACAGGTAAGCCACCCCTCTGCCGGTAAATTTAGTTATTAAAAGTAGTTATCGGATAATAGTAGTTTCGACAAATCAGAGAAATTGTATATTTTCCGTGAAGTCAACTTCTTGTACATAAACAAATTATTTTCAGTTATTTCTGTTGTTTCCTTGGCAGGTAAATTTGTGCAGGGGTTAGTGATTTTACATGATGTGAACTTGGCTGTCTTAGGAACCTAAATGTTCTTTATACACTCCTGGAAATTGAAATAAGAACACCGTGAATTCATTGTCCCAGCAAGGGGAAACTTTATTGACACATTCCTGGGGTCAGATACATCACATGATCACACTGACAGAACCACAGGCACATAGACACAGGCAACAGAGCATGCACAATGTCGGCACTAGTACAGTGTATATCCACCTTTCGCAGCAATGCAGGCTGCTATTCTCCCATGGAGACGATCGTAGAGATGCTGGATATAGTCCTGTGGAACGGCTTGCCATGCCATTTCCACCTGGCGCCTCAGTTGGACCAGCGTTCATGCTGGATGTGCAGACCGCGTGAGACGACGCTTCATCCAGTCCCAAACATGCTCAATGGGGGACAGATCCGGAGATCTTGCTGGCAGGGGTAGTTGACTTACACATTCTAGAGCACGTTGGGTGGCACGGGATACATGCGGACGTGCATTGTCCTGTTGGAACAGCAAGTTCCCTTGCCGGTCTAGGAATGGTAGAACGATGGGTTCGATGACGGTTTGGATGTACCGTGCACTATTCAGTGTCCCCTCGACGATCACCAGAGGTGTACGGCCAGTGTAGGAGATCGCTCCCCACCATGATGCCGGGTGTTGGCCCTGTGTGCCTCGGTCGTATGCAGTCCTGATTGTGGCGCTCACCTGCACGGCGCCAAACACGCATACGACCATCATTGGCACCAAGGCAGAAGCGACTCTCATCGCTGAAGACGACACGTCTCTATTCGTCCCTCCATTCACGCCTGTCGCGACACCACTGGAGGCGGGCTGCACGATGTTGGGGCGTGAGCGGAAGACGGCCTAACGGAGTGCGGGACCGTAGCCCAGCTTCATGGAGACGGTTGCGAATGGTCCTCGCCGATACCCCAGGAGCAACAGTGTCCCTAATTTGCTGGGAAGTGGCGGTGCGGTCCCCTACGGCACTGCGTAGGGTCCTACGGTCTTGGCGTGCATCCGTACGTCGCTGCGATCCGGTCCCAGGTCGACGGGCACGTGCACCTTCCGCCGACCACTGGCGACAACATCGATGTACTGTGGAGACCTCACGCCCCACGTGTTGAGCAATTCGGCGGTACGTCCACCCGGCCTCCCGCATGCCCACTATACGCCCTCGCTCAAAGTCCGTCAACTGCACATACGGTTCACGTCCACGCTGTCGCGGCATGCTACCAGTGTTAAAGACTGCGATGGAGCTCCGTATGGCACGGCAAACTGGCTGACACTGACGGCGGCGGTGCACAAATGCTGTGCCGTGCGTGTGGTCATTGCTTGTACAGCCCTCTCGCAGTGTCCGGAGCAAGTATGGTGGGTCTGACACACCGGTGTCAATGTGTTCTTTTTCCATTTCCAGGAGTGTACAATTAATTGGTTCGTACCTTCTTCGTACTGAGTAAGTATGGGACTTCGTTTCCATTCCATGTATCTAGAAATTTGTATGTGCTGCGGAGAATCTCACTCAGTTTCTTGATGATTTTGGAAGTTGGGCTATTTTAAGAAACTAAAGTAGGTCGCAGCAGGTGAATCATTTCGTGGATGTTAGATTCAGCTGTTACCTCTGGTGTGGATGAATACATAATGCAAGGAATGCTCCCTCAATAGAGGACAGGGAATACGGCCTAGTGGGGTACCCATTAGATTTTACATTAAACATACAGAAGAACTATCCAATACCTGTTTGCCATAGGTCACTGCAACCGTGGGCCGGAATAAAAAAAATGTCGTTACAACCTATAAGAAGGGTCTCAAGATGGAGACGCAAAACTGCCGACCTTTGCCACTGGCATCAGCATCAGTTTGTTGTATAACTGTGGAACGTAAACAGGGCTAAGCACGTAAGACAGGTCACCGCAAAGGCGTCCAGTACTACTGGATTCATCGAGGCGTGGTTTTCGCAGCATAACAACGTATAATATTAATCTTCAGGGTAATGCTCACTTTTGTGGACATTTGATTTCATATAGATATGTTTTGGAAGAGGTTTCTGCCTAGAGCCAGCACGATTTTCTTTTTTTTTTTTTTTTTTTTTTTTTTGCCCATGTATTTTTCAGTGTAGTTTCATCAACGTCAATTGGTTCATTTTATTTTTTGTCGATTCTTAAGGTAAACATTTGTATGTTAATGTATACAGTTTTGCGACTACAGTCATGCCACTGTGGTAGCGACCACTATCTCAAATCTGTATACATTATAATACAAATTTTTGTCTGTTACTTGATAGAACATAAAATGAACAGAATGAGTTTAGTGAATCTTCACCGAAACATGTATGGGTGAAAAAGAAGAAAATTCTATTTACTCAGGAAGAAGCCTCTTCCGAAACGTATTTAACAGTGGATGACGTAGCGATTCTGAGACAAAGGTAAGTAATTTTTAACGTTTATAGCTGCTGAATAATGACAGCGACTTTTCATTTGGTGGAGGGGGCAGACGTTTGCTGCACCTCTCCTCCGACACCAGGACAGCGGTTTTCGGTGTTGGTACCTTGTTACTGTTTAATAAAGTTCCATACGTTGATATGTTGTTCGAATCCAACGAGTAAGCCCCTACCAATATCACACAATGAATTTACACAGGAGCATTCAGATATTTCAGGTACCGTTTTCACCCACATGAACTGTGAAAAAGGCCTAACCAAATGTAGCTATATTACAAATAAATCAGTTTTAACTTCGCTTTTTCAAAAGGAAGTGGAGAGGTAAATTCGGTGGTGATGGCCCAGTGAACAGAGCTTTGGAAGTATGTTCCTGGACGAGCGGAGAACTATCTGATAGCCTACAGTGCTAGTTGACATTTTTGGTTCTAGCATGGCTTCATTCTCAAGGCAAAAATTTAACACAGCCGCTGCCACACAAAGTTTCTAAATTAAGGTAAATACCGATATTTCTATTCACGACTGATAGCAGTGTACTGATAACATTATATCAGTATTTACTTTATTTGTATTCTAATAATTATAGCTGTTGGTAGTAGTATGTTCTCAGGTTGGTTAGTACTTCCAAGTACATGTGGCAAGAGCAAGCCATTAATGCTTATTTTGCCCTGGGTAGCAGACCGGGTGCTGAAGCTGAAGTGTGGATGCATGGACGCAAAACGGTTAATCTGTACTGCCAGGCGTAGTCTACTTAGTGGTGCTGTTATGACTGTTCAGGAAACATCAAGTAGTAAATTATGTGACGTGGTTGCTGGAAGACTGTCAGACGCAGAGAAAAAATACAACTGACAAGCTGAAGTAGATACATATTAAGGAACCAATGACCACAATGTCTGCACTTATATCCATAAGACCCTGTATACAGGGTGTTACATAAAGGTACGGCCAAACATTCAGGAAACATTCCTCACCCACAAAGAAAGAAAATATGTTATGTGGACATGTGTCCGGAAACTCTTACTTTCCATGTTAGAGCTCATTTTATTACTTCTCTTCAAATCACATCAATCATGGAATGGAAACACACAGCAACAGAACCTACCAGCGTGACTTCAAACACTTTGTTACAGGAAATGTTCAAAATGTCCTCTGTCAGCGAGGATACATGCACCCACCCTCCGTCGCATGGAATCCCTGATGCGCTGATGCAGCCCTGGAGAATGGCGTATTGTATCACAGCCGTCCACAATACGAGCACGAAGAGTCTCTACATTTGGTACCGGGGTTGCGTAGGCAAGAGCTTTCAAATGCTCCCATAAATGAAAGTCAAGAGGATTGAGGTCAGGAGAGCGTGGAGGCCATGGAATTGGTCCGCCTCTACCAATCCATCGGTCTCAGAATCTGTTGTTGAGAAGCGTACAAACACTTCGACTGAAATGTGTAGGAGCTTCATTGAGCATGAACCACATTTTGTGTCGTACTTGTAAAGGCACATGTTCTAGCGGCACAGGTAGAATATCCCGTATGAAATCATGACACCGTGCTCCATTGAGCGTAGGTGCACGAAACTAAAATCAGCTCTAACATGGAAATTAAGCGTTTCCGGACACATGTCCACATAATATCTTTTCTTTATTTGTGTGTGAGGAATGTTTCCTGAAAGTTTGGCCGTACACCCTGTAAAGGAGTATGTTACATGGCACTGGAAACCAAAGCCTTAGAGTGTTGTGAACGCACAGATTGAAGTTTAGAGTACTGACAGGCTTACAAGCAAAGATAAAATGTGTTCTCTGCAATGTTAAAGAGGGTCTAGATCTCCGAAAGCCGGTTGTGTATCTCATTCCATGTGAATGTACTACATCATAAGTAGGGTACACTATCAGCACAGTTCAGGAGAGAGGCAAGGAACTTCAGCGACACACCCGACTACAATAACAGATCAGCTGTCGCCAGCCACTGGCTCGATTATAATCACGAAACGAAATACGACAAGATCAGTATCGCGGTGCAAACAGTATGTTTCTCGGAGAGCATGATTATGGATTCCATGGAAATGTGGCTTTGGCATCATACGCAACCATGGCTCGGGGGGAGACAGAGCCACCTTACGTATCCTCCACTTGAGCAATTCCTGTCTGGAGCGTCCAGGATGCGGGGGTGGTCATCCTTCACGCCAGAAGGCCGGTGCGAAAGGATGGCTAAATTCAGACAGGGACACAGCTTCACGGGGTATGACGTGGAACCCAAGCCCAGCGTTATGGGCGAAGATCGCACCGGCACCTTTGGCAGAAAAGGAGACCTTCGTAACGGTGGAAGTGGCAACTCATCCTGCCTCGTGTTAATTAGGACACCACTTGTAATCCCTGACACAGTACTCCTTAAAGCCTGTGCTGTGGTAAGTGGGCGGGATTCACATTATGAGAAAGGATTTTCGTATAAATATCGACCGCGTGTACCTGAATGGTGGCAAATCAGACTTACATCCACTCTGTAATAACAATGATACGCCAAGTAAGTTCGAAATGCAGTCACACGCCAGGACGAAACAAAAGCAAAGCAGAACGTGCTACCAATGTGACAATAATTCGGTCGCCAGATTAATTAGGCATTAACTGAGTTTCTTCTCTGTGCAAATTGGTATATATTAATGCAAAACAACAAGTTGTAACAGTACATAATATAGTAGAATTTTAGAACCAGAAAATCTATTGAACTGATAGCTTCACGTTCTGTACTGATATGGAAAATCATGAATACATAACACTACACTATAATGTTTACTACAAAACTTTATACTGTCTATTAATCTGATTAAAATCGGGCATGGTTACCCTAGAAATTGCACTTTCGTGCCACACACACAAAATGTCAATTTTGATAAGGATAAAACACTGATAAATTTTGACTTTTATATTAACTTTAACTTTTGCTGGTCAAACCAATTTAGAACACTTCAGAATTCAAATGAATGAGGGTGGGACCCTGAAACTATTATGATCGCTGTATTTTAAAAAAAATTTATTACTGAATTTATTATTCGTTCAAGATTTCCAGTATATAAGTTACTACTCTTTTCATCTTATTTACTGCTCATTTAAATGCCTTTAAACCTGTCTCGAAATAATAAACTTCATTACTATATCAATACTATTGTTTTCTTTCGACTTTATTAGGCCTTAGCTATTCATTTATGGTTCATTAACAAAACATTTCTTTAAACACCTTTCTAATATAGCTAGTTCTGCAAATAATAATTATTAACAAAATTTTTAATTTTCATTTCGGCACACTCGGATTGCACAACGTTTGGAAGGGACCCTGTTTAGGCTAGTTGTGAGGATAATCAAATGATGGAAATGTTCTGGTAAAATTTAGGTTATTATTGCGCCAAACAAACACAGTTCACTCTCTGATCCATACGAATACAGTACTAAAAGTTTCAACCTGCTAGTATCGATGCGGTGGTTGGCGAGCGGCTAGATGGCACAGAGCACACATACAACCACAGCTATGGCTCTTGACGTATCGGCACTTTAATTCTTCTAAGCGTCGCAATACTTTTCCATTTAGTGCCTATGGAATTTTGCCATGCTGTGTGGGCGTTGGAATGGCATACCCGAGGCTCAGTGAAGCTATGTCTTCCAGGAGAGCCTCCTCGCTCCAGAAGGTGTTGCTCAGACCAGTGCCATACTCCAACTACTACTGCTGAGCCCGTTGTGCCGTGCAGTGCCCGCGTGCATTTTCCCGCGCTCTCCTGCCATCCACCTTTTACCGCTCCCTGACAGACCGTGTATTCACCCGAGGTTTTGCGTTCTACGTATCCTAACACATTGCCTACGTATGGACCAGAAGCACAGTTACAATTTTAAACAGCTTACAACAGTTTCAACATTTGTTACATTTCAATTCTATTACAATATTACTTGACATTTGACATAAACATTAATATTCACATTGAAACTTATTTACAATTTTCTTACCACAATGGCATGAAACAAAAAGAAATGAAATCAGAACATCAATTACACAAGTTTATTGTAAAATCAGATGAAAAGAATTACGTATATGTACAATAGTACAGAGTCGTTGTTGTTACACACTGCCTTCGGTAGAGGAGGAGACCTTCGGAATGGCAGAGACAGAGAGTGTGGGAACCCATCCTCCCTGGGTTAATAAAAAAGGGACATCACTGCCTTGTAGAGAAAGTGGATCTTCAAAGGCTAAGTGAGTAAATTCCAACGAATGACCCGAAAGGGACGGATATCCCGAGCTGGTTGGAAGTGCTCCAAATATCCTCAACTGGGGATAGATCCGACAACCCTGTTCGCAAAGATAGCAGACACGAAGATAAGCAGCAAAAAACCACCACTCCTAGTAGGGGTGCGACAGTCAGGCTGATATCCCACTGTCTTTCAGGGCATATCCAGACACGTCTTCGCTGGTCACAGCGGCCGACTTCGAAGCGGGACTCATCACTGAAGACGATTCTGCTCCAATCAATGAGATTCCAGGCCACAGACGCGCCTGGGAACGCCCCAGACACCAGTGGGGTACGAACCTGACTGTCGCCCTCCATACGGCTGAACAACCAAAAGTGGTGGCGTGGGGCGGTACGTCGACGATATTCTGTAATCAAAGACAATCCGAATAACTGCTTGCCTAATGCCGAGAGGTAGACCAACCCGTCATTGACTTGCTCAATTTGTGAAGCTCTTTCTCTTGAATAAATCATCCCTCGCTTCCCGCGCCCGGGTTCCCGGGTTCGATTCCGGCGGGGTCAGTGATTTTCTCTGCCTAGTGATGACTGGGTGTTGTGTGATGTCCTTAGGTTAGTTAGGTTTAAGTAGTTCTAAGTTCTAGGGGACTGATGACCATAGATGTTAAGTCCCATAGTGCTCAGAGCCATTTGAACCAATTCTTCTGAAATTGTAATTGAGCAGTGGTGAGCTTTTTCTGGCACACTAGCTCTTGGGCACGACTATCGATTACCCGGCTGTACTACGATCTTTGCCCCTGTTGTAATCTGCCGGCGGGTATTGGCGGTAGGGGATTTGGTCGTAGAACTGGCTGCGGGGCGCTAGGACGTGTTTGAGGGGACTACGGAGCAAAACACGTGGGCTCGGCCAGCAGCGGCGCGGGCAGTCTACCTTGCAGGACGGTCTCGAGTTTGTGATGCACCTGTCTGATGTCAACTCCGGGCGCTGCTCGTCGCCTTGCTTTGGTACCTGCTTTCTCGGACTGATCCATTCCTCGAGTCCAACAACGCTCTCCATCGAAGGTGTAAGTGGTTTTGGTGCCTTCGTTTCGTGGAACTATTTGCATTGTAGCAACTGTCACTTGGTTGGTTGCCCTAATGTATGTGTTGTTGAAGTAGGAGCAACCAGAAAGGTGTATGATAGCTTGGAGACCAGCTGTCACTACTTCCTTTAAGAAAATCAGCGTCCCCAAAAGATCTAGTAACTGCAAGGTATTGAAGATATTAGGCCATAGTCTACATGTAATTTTCTGCATACCGAGCTTACACAATTGGCAGTTACAATACAGCCCTATGCAAGGAAATTAAACTGCATCAAACCTAGTTTGTGGTGATGTTGTGCATTTGAATAACGTAATATTATCTTGAAATTATTTCTCCATCTTGAGACCCTTCTTATTGGTTGTAACGACATTGTCGGCCTTAAAGTCTGATACTGTTTAATAACATTGCATTTGTGTACAAGTCTCAGTTTAAATGTTTACGGCATTGATATCGCTGCAAAATTTAAGTCGTTTTATTGAAAGCACTTGTTGGTATTTCAAATTATACTATTATTTATTGGTTCTTATATTAATTGATGTTTGCTTGGTGTTTCCCATGTTGTCTACTGTTGTTTCTGTTCCAGTTTTCTGCGAGTTGGGGTGTATGGGGGCGGCGCCGCGTTCTGCTTCGGTGCACAGAAGCTGTGACGTGCCGTCTAATGGGAAGTGACTCCCGGTTGGGCTCCGGAGTTTAGGTGTTGTTTTGGACGGCTGGTCTACTGCTTCCGGCATTTTAAGTTAAGTCACCTTTTGCCCAGGGCAGCCTGGTGTCACTGCCCGTTTGGTAGTTATTGAACCACCTTTCGGATTGTAATATATATATATATATATATATATATATATATATATATATATATATATATATATATATATAAGGGTTTTCAATTGCTTGGGAATCAACTGCATTAATTAACTCGTTGTGCATCTTGTGTTATTTGGGTTCGTAACGAACTGGTGTGCCTTGTAAATCACTTTAATATTATTGATTATTGCCTTTTAAAAGAAGGGGAACATTATACGTGATACCTTTTTTTAATCACTTTCGGATTGTAATTTATATCTTAAGTATTGAAATCTCCAGTAAGTTGTTGGAATTGTACATTTTGATATTGTCTTAAGAACAGCCACGTGTTGTTTGCCTCTAATTTGTTTTATAACAGCTTCTTTCGAATAAATTATTAATTATTGATCTGCTAGTTGTCGTGTTAAGAAGTGACTTAGTAGGGGCCTTGACCTTCCATGCTAAGTGTACCCTTCATCCCGACTTCCTAAGTTAGAGTAATCGTATATTCATCTGTACATGTACATCACAACTAGTGATTTTCACCCCATTCGGATGGGAGGCAAGCTATATGTTGTACTGGCATGGAAGTCAAAACACTGCAAAAAGGGGACAGCTTCTGGTGCGTCATAGGGATTACTGACGCTATTGCAGATGTCACTTGCATCACTGACTCAGCCATTAAAGCCAGAATAAACACTGGGAAAACTAATTTCAGAATTGTACAGATGTGTGCCCCACAACAAGAATTTAGCGGCGTAGATAAAGAAGTCTACCGTCAGGAACTGGAAGGTCAAATACAGAAAAATAACATCATGATAATAGGTGATTTTCATGCACAGTTTAGAGTAGACAGATATGGATATGAAGAGTTGCTGTGTGCTTTTTGGTACGGAGGAAGAAATACTGGAAGAGAACATCTATTAGACTGTGTGAGAAATAACCTCTACATACATAACACTTTCTTCAAGAACAGAGACATCCATAAAACCACTATATATGGCTGGGATGGAAGAAACAAATCATTTAATGTTTATGTGATAACCTACAAACACACTGGAGGAAGATCAAGAGGTGTAAAAATCATACCAACAGAATCATTGGACAGTGACCATACGCTACTTATAGCTTATCAAAGTCTGATAACTGAAAAGTTAGCAATTACTGAGTCAAGTAATGCAAATGGAGAGTTGGAGAAATGTAAGACAATATTAGTGAACTACGCTGTACAATTCTGTGGTAAAACTAATGAAAAAAGTAAAACACAAGTAAAGCAACTGGGTAAAGGAAACTAGATTAAAGAACGGAACATAGGAAAGAAAAAGATGTAGAGAAACAAAAACATACCCATGGGATCAAACCAGTAGATGATCAGAAATTATCCGCAATGGTAGAGGCAAATACGAACAAGAAACGTAGAATTAAAAAGGTCGTGGAAACAGAAATGGAAAGATTAGAAATATTCACCCAAAGATTGAGGAGGCCAGCATTGGAAACAAGAAAGTGCTATACGGGTTGGTAAAAATCAAAAGATCAGATTAGCAAGGACATAAAAGCGATAGAGAGAAAAAAAATAGGAATGCAGCCCGGAATTCGGAAGGGATTAGAGAAGAAATACTTCAGCACATTACTGAATGGCAACGAGATAATACAGAAGGGACAGGAAATAAAGAGTTTAGCACAACCTGAAATGGAACAACCACCTATTACCTAGGCAGAGACGGAGAATGTCTTAAAGCAGATGAAAAAAAGCGGGCAGGTCAGCCGGGCCGGATCAATTGAGAGCAGACATGGTCAAGGTAGCAGGCACCCAAGGACCACAATGGCTACATTGAACACTGGGACCCATTTGGAAAACAAATAAAGTACGTGATGACTCGAAGAAGGTGATTACAGTACCACTGTTCAAGAAAGGACTCAGGAGAAACTGTTCTAATTACAGAGTAAACACTGTGTTATCACACTGTCTTAAGATATTGCAAGAGGTTACTGAGAAAATATGGAGATCGTTGTCAAAAAACGAATTTAAAGAGGAACAACACGGATTCAGAAGCAGCAGAGAAAAAACATACCTCATATTTGCACTAAGACAGTGAATGAAAAAGTATTGGGAAAAGGATAAAGATCTCATAAATGTATTCCTGGATTTGGAGAAAGCATATGATAGTAAACCAATGTGTAAAATCTGAGAATGTTTAGAAAAACTAATGGTTTCAAACTCACTAATGATAAAAGTGCAAATGCTATATGAATGCTGTAAAAGTTGTGTACAAATGAATAATGGCGGATCGGATTTTCAGGACGGATAGAGGACTACAATAGATTAGTGGACTTTCCCCATTACTTGTTATTACACTCGTAGTTATTATTGTTATTATTGTTATTACTATTATAAAGAAATTAAGGAGAAAATGAAACTGTGATATCATTTTTTAGTCTTTGCTGATGATGTAACTCTTTGGTGAGAAACAGAACTAGAGGAACAGCCAAGATTCAATGAATGGACTCCAAGTTTAGAGTATCGACTGACAGTAAGCAAGGCCATAATTGTAACAATGATTACGAACGGGACACCTGCCCAGGGCAACCTTGCGCTAAATAGAGAAAAAACTGAATATGTGGAAGCTTTCAGTTCCCAGAAAGAACAATATCAAGGAATGGAACTCGAAAGAAGAATTGCGCAACAGTGGAACATAGGGATATATATATATATTTCATCAACTGCAGAAAGTTGTCTGGGACAAGGAAGTTCCTATGAGAACCAAACAGACCATCTTTAAAATGTGTCTCCTGCCGGTTATGGTACACACAGCTTGGAATGTTGTGTAATTAACAAGACACCAGCTCAGCAAGTTACAAACACGCAAAATGAAGCTATTGCGACCAGCCTTAAAAAGACTAGAAGAGATCAAATTGGGAATGAAGGTATCAGAGAAGAGATGCAAGTGCATCCGTCAATGACTGAGAGACTGACAAAAAGACCACACTTCAATTGAGTCTTTGTAATTTTTTATATTTATGCGAACTGAAATATCAGTTCCATAATTAAATAGCTGCAACTCTCGAGAAAACTGACTTTTAAATTTTGCGAGCGTCAAGTAAAGTCAGTGCTCCGGCAGCAGAATTATTGCCTGCCATGTGGCCGCCCTAAGTACGGTTCGTGGCTGATGAACATTTTTAAACAAAGATACATGCTCTATTATCATTTCCGTGAAGAATAAGATACATAAATACGAAAAATATTTACTTTTTTTTAAATGCAAACCATCTCCTTTAACAATCTTTTACAATAAGATCGTTAAATTAAGAATTTATATTTGCAACGAAAACTGGATTTTTGTGTGTAATATGTAATTAGAAACGATAAGACGTGCATGTTTCATTAAAACTTCAGTTGCATATATGTTAATTAGCACATTTTTGATGAATTTCATTTGTAAATGATGTTGTTCTACGAACCGAACGGAAAAACATAAAATAAGTGACGGAAACGGGACTCGAATCAACAAGTACCAGTTTTTTATCTGTTGTTTTTTTCGACTTCTATGTATTTTACGCTTCGCGGAAATGCTCGTAGAACGTGCAACTTCGTTTAAAATTTTTCATTGGCCAGGAATTGAACCCAAACTGTTCACTTGGCAGGCAAGCATTGTACTGCAGGGTCACAACGCCTGTTGAATAAAAGGCATACGGCATTAAAGGCACTAGGAAAATTACAAAGTCGATTTACTCAATAATTTTTGAGAGTTGCATGTAACAATTCTGTGCAATTGATATTTGGGCTATGAACTTCACGTGCCATAAATATAAAAAATAACAAAAATCCAACTGCAGTGTGCTCATCTTGTGAATACTGTACTGCTCAAGTAGTCTCAATATCTGAAGAGCATGAAGGATTAAAAAAATGTTCAAATGTGTGTGAAATCTTATGGGACTTAACTGCTAAGGTCATCAGTCCCTAAGCTTACACACTACTTAACCTAAATTATCCTAAGGACAATCACACACACCCATGCCCGAGGGAGGACTCGAACCTCCGCCGGGAACAGCCGCACAGTCCATGACTCCAGCGCCTGAGACCGCACGGCTGATCCCGCGCAGCATTAAGGATAACTGCCTGCCAAAATTCAAGTTGGATATAAATGTGCACGGGAAGTGGCTGTATAAGATTAAGGAGGATCTGAAGACTAGAAAAAAACTGGAAAAAATATCAAGAAATAAAATATAGGAAAATATAGCAAAATGAAGGCAAATTGTCCATAAACGCCTTACCAGGCTCCCTGGAAATATAACAGATGATGATCGATACAAAGATGCCAGGAAATCTAATTAAAGGGAAAGGAGGATTCAGTTTGAACAAGGTTTAGAGTGAGGCACTCAATTTGTTAAGATCTCGCAGGATCATCGCACCCACCAGAGCTGGGAAACGTTGAGAGAATTTGCGTTTCACGGAACGTCGGTGCGGGACCTGAGGAACAAAGTAGTATCAAAGAGCGTAGTGGCTGTAAGGAATCGAACTCAGCTAACAAACAGCGGCGAGAGACAAACAATTGCTCACAGTCTGGTTAGAGTCCAGGCAGCGAGTGCAGGTAACAGCAGAGCTCGCAGCACCGGATGAAAGGTGGCTCTGTCGTGAAATAAATAAATCTGTTGTGATAAGTCAAAGATCCAATTATACCTTGTATCCCTGTCATTGCGTTTGTGATTTCGTTGTTCGACTCAAAAATACTTGAGGTACGTACAGCCTTCTCTCGGTCACTGTTTTTCTTCCGTCCGTCTTCGTACAATGACGCATTTCTTTGTTAATTATAATTTTACGAATAATAATGATAATATTTAAATTCATTTCTACTTTTATTTCGTAGTGCTCTGGTAAAAATCCTTTTACTGATGATATGTTCAGAGACTGTGTCTGTTTCAGTTTTTAATAATGTTCGGAAACGATTGATTTGGCGAGGTGTCGGTGCGCTCCATTAGGATTTGCGTTATCCATTAGTCGAACCTTTCAATCTAAATTTCTTGTACGTCGTCTGGTTACTGTAAAGTGTCTACTTGTCTCAATGTTTTTGAACTTTTGTTCTTTCGTAATACAGGGTGAGTCACTAACTATTGCCACAAAGAATAACTCCAATAGCATTAAAGGAACTGACAAGTTTGTGGGATAAAAGCTAAAAGGGACAACGGGGTCCATAATAAGACGACGGATTTTTGTTGCTAGGTGGGGCCGCGTCAGAGATATGAAGGTCAACCTTTCTTTTTTTTATGGGATGCTATCGTTTGGTACTTATTTTCTGATAGCGGCTGTCGAGACGTATCCGACGTGTAACAGTAAGGTCTTTGAAGGTCAATGAAGGTCACAAAGGTGGCATGAACGTCTATTTACAGAAGGTATTCGAAGTGATGATCATGGATATCATCGCAGTGCTGCAACCTTCTTGGCAAGGATTGAGTGGTGTTCCTCAGCACATCGGCACTTATCGAAGCACATGCTCTGACAATTCTCTCTCGTATATCGTGCAAATAGTAAATACTCGCCGAATACGGCGTATCCATCTAAAGTGCCATTGACATGTAAACATCATTCGACGGTTTCGCAATACATCTCTAATAGTAACAGTAAGAGTAGTACCGTCGAATCAAGCGAATGTGAATTATGTATTCCTTCGAAGAACAAGTCGATATGCTTCTTATTTACGGAGAATGCCAACGAAATTCAGTGAGAGCTAGAGACTTATACGCTGAAAGATATCCACAACGTACTCACCCTACACGTCGTAGATTTAAATATATGTATGATAAATTGAGAACAACTGGATCTTTAACGCACTGGAAACATATCCGACAAAGGAATTTTACTAACGAGGAAACGGATATTGGTACTCTTGCCACTGTGGTTCGAGATCCTTGTGTAAGTTTGCGTCAAACCGCAAGAGAATCTGGCTTGAGCCAGAGTCGTGCTATTCGTGTTCTGCATCGCCATAAATATCATCCTTACCATATCAGTCTCCACCAAGAATTAACCGGTACGGATTAAAGTGTCTCATTGAATTCTGCGGATAGACTCAACGTCAGATTCAGAGGGATGACACATTCATTAATCTGATTTTATTTTTCTGACGAGGCTACATTCACGAACCATGGAAATGTTAATTTGCACAACATGCATTACTGAGCAACTGAAAATCCATGGTGATTGTGGTAAGTTGCACAGCAACAACCGTGCCCTGTGAATTTATGGAGTGGGATTCTGTACAACATAACTATAGGCCCCTATTTCATCGAAAGAAATCTTAATCGTAAGAAGTACACCACATTCCAGCAAGAAACATTAGGTTTGTTATTGAAAGAAATACCTTTAGGAACAAAGGAACATAATGTGATATCAACACGATGGGTGTCCGACACATTTTTCGCTAATGGTTAGAAACGAGTTGCAGAGACAATTTCCAAATCGTTGGATTGGACGCGGAGGAGTTGTGTCTTGGCTGGCTCGTTCGCCAGACTTGGCGCCTCTGGATTTCTTTTTGTGGGGATTCGTAAAAGACATTGTTTATAAAGACGTTCCAACTACACCTGAAGATATGCGAGAGAGAGTTGTCAGAGCATGTGCTTCGGTAAGTGCCGACGTGGTAAGGAATACAACTCAATCCATGGTAAGAAAGATTGCAGCAGTGCATTGATACTAATGGTCATCACTTCGAACACCTTCTGTAAATGAATGTTCGTGCCACCTTTGTGACCTTCGTTGACCTTCAAAGATCTTAATGCTACACATCATTGATAGCCGCTATCAGAACATAAGTACCAAACTATAGCATCCCATTTAAAAAACAAAGTTAACCATCCAGAATGAGATTTTCATTCTGCAGCGGAGTGTGCGCTGATATGAAACTTCCTGGCAGATTAAAACTGTGTGCCCGACCGAGACTCGAACTCGAGACCTTTGCCTTCCGCTGGCAAGTGCTCTACCATCTGAGCTACTGAAGCACGACTCACGCCCGGTCTCACAGCTTGACTTCTGCCAGTAACTCGTCTCCTACCTTGCAGAACTAACACTCCTGAAAGAAAGGATATTGCGGAGACATGGCTTAGCCACAGCCTGGGGCATGTTTCCAGAATGAGATTTTCACTCTGCAGCGGAGTGTGCGCTTATATCAAACTTCCTGGCAGATTAAAACTGTGTGCCCGACCGAGACTCGAACTCGGGACCTTTGGAAGGTAGGAGACGAGATACTGGCAGAAGTAAAGCTGTGAGACCGGCCGTGAGTCGCGCTTCGGTAGCTAAGATGGTAGAGCACTTGCCCGCGGAAGGCAAAGGTCCTGGGTTCGAGTCTCGGTCGGGCACACAGTTTTAATATGCCAGGAAGTTTCAAAGTTAACCATATCTCTGATGCAACCCCACCTAGCAATAAAAAACCAACGTCATATTACGGCCTCCGTTGTCCCAAGCAACTTTTGTCCCACAATATTTTTAGCTTCTTTCATGCTTTCGGTGTTATTATTGTTGGCAATAGTTAGCGACTTACTCTGTTTATGTAACAACTCCTCCTCTTCTCATATTAGTTCTGCATGAGTAAGCCGCTAAAGTGTAACAGTCTCGCTGAATCCTGGCAGAGAGAACACATAATAGCGCAACTCGCAGCACCTGAAGAAGGCGATTGTGCAGTAAATTTAAACAGTAGCTCTGCAGAACATCCAGAATCTTACCATTAACTATTTCTTGTTATTCACACGCGGTTGTTACACTAACCACTTGAACCAGTCTTCAGCAAAATAACACTTTTTAACAACTTCCCATCGAAAATCGCTTCACCCACAGCGCTAACTAAAATTCTCCGTTTCATTTCCTCTGCTTTACTCATGGTCCAGGTGAATCTCACATCCGAACATCTTTCCTCAGACTCACGACTTCCTTCACTTTACTCAAAGGACTGACTGCACGGTACACGCATAATCTCGAGTTTAAACTGCACATTCTCAGGCCTACAATAGACAGTCAGAGTCTGCCATGTTAACAACGAACGAGACCTCGGCAGACATAGTATGATTACAAATTGCAGCTGCCGTCTGTAGAATAAAAGAGTATTGCGCGAGTACAGCAAGTTGCGCTTCACGCAAGTGGTTTTTCATGTTTTCGCATTTGTTTCAGTTATGTTTAATCTTGAGAAAGTTTGATAATTCTTTAAAATATAATTTATGAATACAAGCAGTTATGCCAACAAATGTCATCACATGTGACACCTACTTAATTTTTTGTATAACACGTTTATGTTTTATTCGTGACACCTTGTAGGTACCTGGATATTTTGTTTTCATAAAAATATTAAGCGCGCGGTATGAAAGATGATAAAGGTTCCATTTCACAACCCAGTCATCATATGATACGGTACGCTCTGGTCACAACAGTGTGCCCTGCTGTGTGGTTTGTTGATTGTTTTGGGAGAGGGGACCCATCGACGAGGTCAACAGTCGCATGGGATTAGGGAAGGAAGTCGGCTGTGCCCTTTCAAAGGAACCATCGCGGCGTTTGCCTGAAGCGATTTAGGGAAATCACGGAAAATCTAAATCAGGATCGCCGTACGCGGATTTGAACCGTCGTCTTCCCGAATGCGAGTTCAGAGTGCTAACCACGGCGCCACCTCGCCCGGTGCCGTGCTGTATGAGACAGCGGTACTTATTCCAAGTGGAAGGCATACGTTGTTGTATTACTAGCGAGCGTAGGTTGCGCGCATGCATGGTCGTTTGATACACTTATTCGGAGATATGTGACCATTTACTTGCACGCTTCGAGATGGCGCGTATTATTTGTAACAGGCACTTTGTAATGTAGTCCTATGTAATGATGTATCAACGGAATTTTTATATATTGCTTTACCTACGGCTTTAAGCAAGTACGATCAATGTACAAATAAGGTTTTGGTTTTGAATGCGGCCTCCACGCCATGGATGTTGATCACTTCAGATGATGCTTTTCATGGTGCTGTGTAATGTTTAAGTATTGTGTAACTGGGGATTTGTTACCGAAGGTTACATAAAAAACGTAATTTGAAAACGATGTAACTCTCTTACGTCTGTCACATTGTTTTATTGCTTTATACAGTATATGGATAGCATACAATAAAGGAAATAATGCATATTTAATATTTTAGCATTGAGTCCTCCCTGTATGGAATGTATTAATTTTTGGTAGTGTGCCCTGTAATAAAAATGCAGGGTTGTATACAGGATGGCACGCTATGCCGTCGTCTACTGACTTTGTAAGTTTCATCTGGATGCTACGGTATTTTGTGAAACAAAATTGTTAGCATTACTTAGTGATGTAACATTGATATTTTTATTTCGATGCTAGGGTATTTTGTAAAACTAAACTGTTAAAATTTCCAGTAATGTAAAACTAATATTTTTCTGAATTTTGGGCTCCATAAGCTTCCCTTTCTGTGCAACGAACGTGGAATTTAAAATTATAAAGAATGTAGCAACCAGTCGCGGAAACGTAATTTATTTATCTTGTTGCAAATCGGTTTCGACTGATATCAGTCATCATCGGTGCTAAAACAAATACAAGAGACAGGGCATAAACAACAACTGCTTTAACAAACGAAAGAATTGACAATAAAACATAGTTCCATCAATTACAACATATACAGATGTCTGAAATTAAAATTCAACGTCATGACATACCATTTTTCTAACCGAACAATTCCATAAGTAGAAGTATTGTCCTTGGCAGATTTTTATCATGATGTGACACATGATTGGTCAACACTACAAAACGACAACATGAGGTGGCGCCAGGTTGCAATAAGCGGCCTCTATGCAAAATACAAAAGAAATGTGTCACTTCATAATAGAAATCTGACAAGGACAGTATTTCTACTTATGACATGTACCGGTTAGAAAAATGGTATGTCATGACGTTGAATTTTAATTTCAGACATCTGTATATGTTGTAATTCATGTAACTATGTTTTATGTTCAATTTTTTCGTTTGTTAAAGCAGTTGTTTATGTTCTGTCTCTTGTATTTATTTTAGCACCGATGATGACTGATATCAGTAGAAATCGATTTACAACAAGATAGATAAATTATGTTTCTGCGAGTGGTTGCTACATTCATTATAATTTTATATTTTCCTGCTTTTTAAAAATGCCGTCAACTAATGTCAGTGGGCGCGACAGCATGGTAGCAAAATAATGGACAGCCACATGCGCATTCGCTTATGTACGAGTGTGACACTCACCACGGTGTCTCGTTGACTACTAAAAGTTATACTTGTCAGTTTGACTGTGTCGTTCCGGCGCAACAGTAGACACATAGCTGAACTTACGAATGAGAGTACGAGTTGCTCGAAGTTTGACTTTCTGTACAGAAGCTATTCGTGTCTTTTGCACCGTATTGTGTAACCAGTTCTGGTTGATAACAACGTGTGTCTATAAGGGTACAAGCAGCGTAGCTGAAACATGGGGCCGGCCGGAGTGGCCGAGCGGTTCTAGGCGCTACAGTCTGGAACCGCGCGAGCGCTACGGTCGCAGGTTCGAATCCTGCCTCGGGCATGGACGTGTGTGATGTCCTTAGGTTAGTTAGGTTTAAGTAGTTCTAAGTTCTAGGTGACTGATGACGTCAGAAGTTAAGTCCCATAGAGCTCAGAGCCATTTTTTGAAATATGGGCAAGCATGCTATGTGTAAACACTGTTGCTTGATATATACGAGGCGTGTTTTTTAAGTAAGTACTGTTTTGAAATGAAAAAAAAGACCTGCTAACATATCTAATAATTTTATTTTTACATGAATGCCTGTACCTTAATGTATGCACTGACGCCATTACAGTGTGATTCTTCCTTGTTTACGTTGTGTACTGAGTGTTTAAGATGACTCCGACAATCTTGACTCCCGCCGACTGTGAAGTACGGGCTGTTATAAGATGTCTTACTGCTAAAGGCCTAAAAGCAATCGAAATTCATCGAGAGATCTGTGCGGTTAACGGTGAAAACATTGTGAGTGATGGAATGGTAAGAAAGTGGGCGAGAGCATTTAAAGATGGCCGCACAAATGTGCTTGATGAACAACGGAGTGGGCGTCCTACGGTCGTTAATGAATGTTTGGTGCAGGAAGTGGACAATAAGGCGAGAGAAAACAGACGCTTTACGATTTCCTCCTTGCGGGATGACTTTCCTAATGTTTCTCGTAGTGTTTTGTATGGCATTGTGACCGAGCACTTGAATTACCGAAAACTTTGCGCACGTTGGGTACCGAAAATGTTGACGGATGTGCACAAAACCAAACGTTTAGGCAGTGCATTGACTTTCCTTGAGCGGTACCACAACGACGGTGATGATTTATTAAGCAAAATTGTTACGGACGATGAAACATGGGTGGCCTACGTCACAGCAGATTCAAAGCAACAGTCCATGGAACGGTAGCATTCAGATTCACTCAGAAAAGTGAAATTCAAGCAAACAATTTCTTCCCGGAAAAATTTGTGCACAGTTTTTTGGGACAGAAAAGGAGTATTGCTTGAGGAATTTCTGCCTCGTAATGAGACAATCAATGCAGCAGCTTACTGTAAGACATTTCACAATCTGCGCCGTTCAATTCAGAACAAAAGACGTGGAACATTGTGCAAGGACATCGATTTGCTGCAAGACTATGCCCGTCTGCACGTGGCGAATCAGACCAAAGATCTCATCACATCTTTTCGATGGGAAACTCTACATCATCCTCCGTACAGCCCCGATCTTGCGCCCAGTGACTACCATCTGTTCCTGCACTTGAAGAAACCTGGTCGGTCAGCGTCTTCAAGACGATGACGAAGTCAAAACAGTGGAACAGTGGTGATGCAGTGGTTAACAAGTCAGGCGCCAGACGTCTATGAGGAGGGTATTCAAAAACTGGTACAACGTTATGACAAGTGGCTCAATATTGACGGAAATTATGTAGAAAAGTAGATTAAGGTACAGGCTTACATGTAAAAATAAAATGATTGAGATATCTTAGCACGTCTTTTTTTAAATTTCAAAACGGTACTTACTTCAAAAAACACGCCTCGTAGTTTTTAGTTGTATGGTTTGAGAATGAGCGTGTCAGCCCGAAACTTGTACCCAATGCAGCAACTGAGATGGACAAGGTAAAGAATTATCATATAACCTCAATACTATAACACCTGTGGACCTGCCACCCGAAGCAGCATGCCACCCGAAGCAGCGCGTTTGTTTCCGCGTGTAGCGGGAATCAGTAGCATTTCCTCGCGGAAGGACTGGTGAGGACCGGGCAGTGCGTGCACGCACGACCCGCTGTAGCCGCGCAGTGAGTCACACGCCCTATATTTGCACACTGCCGTCGGACGCACTAAATCTAGGAGCGAGGGGCTAGAAAAATTCGCGTTCAGAATAAGTCGGCTGCGGGTGAGATGAGAGGACACAGTCGCGCTTTTAACCCAGCAGACGGCGACCCGACCGCTTTGTGGCCAGCCGCAGGCGGTTTAGGGGCACGTTTCTCACGCCTCGCCTACAGGGCCAGGCCCGTTCAGACGTGGTGGCGGGGTGGGCTCCCACCAAGGACGCATGCACGTAGGGGTCGCAGAAACTGACATTAAACCTCATTCTGGAGACATCCTCGAGGCTGTGGTTAAACCGTGTCTCAGCAAAATCCCTTCTTCCAGGAGTGATAGTCCTGAAAGTTTCGCACGATAACTTCTGTGACATTTAGAAGGTAAGATGTGAGGTACTGGCGGAAGTAAGGCTGTGAGGATCGGAAATTGCTCGCAGCGTCGTCTGCTATAGCGATTTCATCAACCACCCCGGAGCGACGCCCAGTTCTCCAGTTTATTCGAACTTCTTCGTCATACTCCGCACCCTTCCGTAATCCTTTCAGCTGGTGATATTCTCGAAGTAAAGGTGCTGCATTACTGTTGTTTTGATAATAGAGCTTCACCAATAATGCCCGGCTTCTTTTGTCCAAGCTCGTGTTGACATGTCGACAAGTGCGCTACGTCTACTGAGGTGCCTGACGCTATGAATGATGGTCACTCACGGCGACACGTGGTGGCCATAGTTGGAACTGGACGATGGCGCTGTGACTCCTGCCCATTAAAATTGCTACACCATGGAGATGACGTGCTACAGACGCGAAATTTAACCGACAGGAAGAAGATGTTGTGATATGCATATGACTAGCTTTTCAGAGCATTCACACAATGTTGGCGCTGGTGGCGACACCTACAACGTGCTGACATGAGGAAAGTTTCCAACCGATTTCTCATACACAAATAGCAGTTGACCAATGTTGCCTGGTGAAACGTTGTTGTGATGCCTCAAGTAAGGAGGTGAAATGCTTACCATCACTTTTCCGACTTCGATAAAGGTCGGATAGTAGCCTATCGCGATTTCGGTTTATCGTATCGCCCATTGCTGCTCGCGTTGGTCGAGATCCACTGACTGTTAGAAGAATATGGAATCGGTGGTTCAGGAGGGTAATATGGAACGCCGTGCTGGATCCCAACGGCCTCGTATCACTAGCAGTCGAGATGACAGGCATCTCATCCGTATGGCTGTAACGGATCGTGCAGCCACGTCTCGATCCCTGAGTCAACAGATGGGGACGTTTGCAAGACAACAACCAACAGTTCGACGACGTTTGCAGCAGCATGGACTAACAGCTCGGAGACCATGGCTGCGGTTATCCTTGTCGCTGCATCACAGACAGGAGCGCCTGCGATGGTGTACTCAACGACAAACCTGGATGCACGAATAGCAAAACGTCATTTTTTCGGTTGAGTCCAGGTTCTGATTACAGCATCATGATGGTAGCATCCGTGTTTGTCGACATCGCGGGGAACGCACATAGGAAGCGTGTATTCGTCATCGCCATACTGGCGTATCACCCGGCGTGATGGTATGGGGTGCCATTGGTTACACGTCTCGCTCACCTCTTGTTCGCACTTTCAACAGTGGACGTTACATTTCAGATGTGTTACGACCTGTAAGCCACAGCTCTACCCTTCATTCGATCCCTGCGAAACACTACATTTCAGCAGGATAATGTACGACCGCATGTTGCAGGTCCTGTACGGGCCTTTCTGGATACAGAAAATGTTCGACTGCTGCCCTGGCCAGTACATTCTCCAGATCTCTGACCAACTGAAAACGTCTGGTCAATGTTGGCCGAGCAACTGGCTCGTCACAATACGCCAGTCACTACTCTTGATGAACTGTGGTATCGTGTTGAAGCTGCATTGGCAGCTGTACCGGTACACGCCATCCAAGCTCTGTTTGGCTCAATGGCCAGGCGTGTCAAAGCCGCTATTATGGCCAGGCATGTCAAAGCCGCTATTATGGCTAGAGGTGTTTGTTCTGGGTACTAATTTCTCAGGATCTATGCATCCAAGTTCAGTGAAAATGTAATCACATGTCAGTTCTAGTATAATATATTTGTCCAATGAATACCCGTTTATCATTGAATTTTTTCTTGGTGGAGCAATTTTAATGGCCACTAGTGTATGTACCCCATACTCTGGACATTAATGCCACCAAGTTCTGTACTGGTATGGTAATACTTTCCGTGACATAACGTGTTAAATAGAGAAAGTTTAATTATAACCACCGAGTGTATAAGGATACTGAACGGATATATGTAAAGGGAGATGCAAATATGATGATAATAGGGGCTGGAACGTAGCTGTAGGCCAGATAGAGATTCCGACATCAGATATTGGATTGCAATGCGTACCCCGGTTCAGATATAGACTCAGATGACAATTTAGTAATGATGAAGAGTAGGGAGAAGTTTAAGAGAAGCGTCCGAAAGTATCAGTGTGGAAGGAAACGGGATAGCAAGTCACTGAGGAATGGCGAGAAGCGATTGAATCTCGATTACGATTTTGCTACTGCCATAAGGAACGCCAGAGTAAGTGGTTCAGTTGAAGAGCAGTGGACATCGCTAAAAAGGGCAATCGCAGATGTTGGAGAGGCAAACATTGGTATAAGGAAGGTAAGTGCGAAGTAACATTGGGTAACAGATGAAATACTTCAGTTGATGGAAAAAAGATGGAAGTACAACAATTGCAGGAAAAAAAACAGCAATGCCACAATATACATCACTTAGGTATGAAATAAATAGGCAGTGCCGCGCAACCAAAGCGAAATGGCTCCAGGAAAGATGTGAAGAAATCTAAAATGGAATGGTCACTAGAAAGACAGCGTATAAAAAAGTCAAAACAACCTGCGCTCGAAAGCGCTGCTCTAAGACGAAGCGGTAGCACAGGATAGGAATTCGTAACGGACCGCATCAAACTAGTCAGAAGAATGATAACTCATGATGATGGTATGTAGGAGGTCGTCAGGTGGCGCTTTATCATGTACAAATGCTGAACCAGTGTACACAGCTTTCACGAGCGACTATGTTATTCATTCCCCTTACTGGTTACTCTTTGCCTCATTATATTCTGGGAGTGGAACTTTTATTATCGTAGTGAGTGGTCAGAACACACAGTCACATCGCAAATTCATGGCACCAGTGGGACTTCAAGTACTGGATCCGTTGTTATAATCAGGCATTTTTATGTTAGGCTCCTTCTTATGCACGGTTAACCCGAGCAAGATTAGTAGAACTGATACTACACATCAGGTTACTGCTGGGAACTGAAGATAAGAACCACTAAAATGAAACGCAGTCTTTCAGGCATGAATAACCGGAGATACCACAAGCTTTTCCTCGTGTCAGTGCATCTCTGGTGGACTTGACACTCAGTAAGAGGTTAGCGAGTTTGTGGATCTATTGTTTTCGAAATGCTCGCGCAGTTCTTCATAGCGCCATCAAGCAGCGGACCGAAGGGCGAAAACAAAAGTCAGTAAGTGCGTAATAACAAATGAAAGAGGCGCGCCTCCCACGCAGGACCGACCACTCCCCCCCCCCCCCCCCCACCCCCACCCCCCTCGACCGCCGCTGCCGTTCACCCTGTCGTAGAGGCGCGCCACGGCGCGATATTTTCTGTGGGCGTGAGACCGCAGGCTACGTCCCGACGCCTCATTCCTGCGTGGTGCGGAATCGAAAGGTCTCACATACCGCTCTACACACACGCACACACACATATACACACACGCACATACCGTCGTAAAATGGGACGCCGGATAGCGGCGCGGACGCAACGGCTTGCCTGAAGGCGTGGGCGTCGCGAGAAAACGCCGCCCCCACGGCGCCCCCGCCGCCCCCGCGGCGCGCCGGACTCACTTTCCGTTTCGTCGCGCCATCGACGAAGCCGACTTGATTGATTCCCCTCTCAACAGCCGCCATTAGTCTATTTTCTGGCTACGCGCCGCGTGCAAGTGGACGCCGGGATGGCTGCTTCGCTAGGCCAGCGCTCCACTTCGAACTTGTCACAACTCTGGGAGCCTTCGCACTAGGGCACCAACTTACTCGAGAGGCTAGATATTTACTAGCTGCATCTACGCTGGTCAGCCAGAACATTATGACCACCCACCTACTGCCGATATACACCTGTCCAGGCAACAGTAGCACCAGTTGGCGATGAATGACTGTTAGTCAGACGTACGAACGGTGCATGTAGTAGCAGTGATGTGCTATCTGAGTTTGACCGAGGCCAGATTGTGATGGGTCAGTGGCTCGTCACGAGCTTTTCGGAAACTGCTCGACTTGTGGGGTGTTCCAGGAGTTTTTTAGACAAAATGGTTGTGAAGATGAAGCAGCGATTAGTATGATTAATCAATTATTCAAAAACAGTCTTAATCGGATTTATTATTGTTATACCGCCAATTGGCTTCAACGCAACGTAGGGGTCATCTTCTGGACGTTTACACCATTGGTCTACTGCTGTTTCCTGCCGTTATGTAGACAGGAGTGACACCACCAGCAGTCGACCAATGGTGTAAACGCCCAGAAGATGACCCCTACGTCGGGTTAAAATCGGTTGGGGGTATAATAATAAAAAAGGCGATTAAGACTGTTTTTGAATAATTGATTGTTCGAGGAGTGCTGTGTTGAGTGCCTTCAACACTTAGCGAAAACAAGGCGAAACCACGCCCAGAGGTCGTGGGGTAGGATGGCCACCCCTCGTTACGCATATCGAACGTCGTAGGCTGGCGGGCTGGTAAAACAGGACAGGCGGCGAACTCTATAGGGAAATAACATCAGATTTTAATTCTAAGCAGAATACAGGCGTATCTGAATACACAGTGCACCGAACACTTTGTAACGATGGGCCTGCGCAGCCGATGGCTCGCGCATGTGCCAATGTTAACACCACGACATCACCAACTGCAACTGAAATGGGCAAGTGACTATTGGCGACGGACGTTGGCGCTATGGCAGAGCGTTGCCTGCTCTGATGAATGCTGATACTTATTTCATCATGGCGGTGGGCGGACGTGAATCCGTCGTCTTCCAGGGGAACGGCTCCTTCACACCTGTGCTCTGGGACAGCGACAAGCTGGCGGAGGCTCCATTATGCTCTGGAGAACATTCACGTGGGCGTCCAAGAGTCCAGTGGAGCTCGTGCAAGGCACCATGACGGCCAAGGAGTATCGTACAGAAATTCTTCCAATCCGTATGTGGCAGACAGCAAACCAGTGCTTAACACTATTGGTAAAAAAATAAAAAAAATAAAATAAAAAAAAGAGAGAGAGAAGTCTTCGTTGCAATTTTAGTTTTTTGTTTTTCAAAGACGCGTTTCGCCTTATTTAGGCATCTTCAGGTTATCTTTTCTAGATATATTTTCTCGTTGCGGGCCACGTACACCCTTTCATGGTTCTGGGCCCTACAGTCTGGAAACGAGCGACCACTACGGTGGCGTCAGAGTTCATCGCCTCCCTCCCCAGAATTTACGGGAATCAGGTGACTTTTGTGTGCAGATGTCTTGCAACTCCCTCCAGCGACCTACCAAGGCGTCATTGCTTCCATGCCAAAACGAGTCGCCGCTGTTTTCCGTGCCAAAGGTGGACATACCGGCTGTTAGGTTCGTAGTAATAGATGGAAAGTCATCGAGTAAAACAGAAGTAATATCCCGCGTTTTCCAAGGAAGTGTTATAGGCCCTCTATTCTTCCTGATCTATATTAACGACATAGGAGACAATCTGAATAGCCGTCTTAGATTGTTTGTAGATGATGCTGTCATTTACCGTATTGTAAAGTCATTATAGGATCAAAACCACTTGCAAAATGATTTAGATAAGATATCTGTATGGTGCGAAAAGTGGCAATTGACCCGGAATAAAGAAAAGTGTGAAGTTATTCACACGAGTACTAAAAGAAATCAGCTAAATTTCGATACGCGGTAAGTCACACAAAGCTGAAGGCTGTAAATTCAGCTAAATACTTAGGGATTACAATTACAAATAATATAAATTGGAACGATCACACAGATAATATTGTGGGTAGAGGAAACCAAAGTCTGCGATTCGTTGGCAGAGCACTTAGAAG
Source organism: Schistocerca gregaria (assembly GCF_023897955.1). Lineage (NCBI taxonomy): Eukaryota > Metazoa > Arthropoda > Insecta > Orthoptera > Acrididae > Schistocerca > Schistocerca gregaria. The sequence continues at coordinate 163,332,270 of NC_064920.1, forward strand.
GTGCAACAGGTCTACTAAAGAGACTGATTACACCACGCTTGTCCGCCCTATTCTGGAGTACTGCTGTGCGGTGTGGGATCCGCATCAGATGAGACAGACGGATGATATCGAAAAAGTACAAAGAAGGGCAGCTCGTTTTTATTATCGCGAAATAGGGGAGATGGTGTCACAGACATGATACGTGAATCGGCGAGCCAGTCATTAAAACAAAGGCGTTTTTCGTTGCGACGGGATTTTCTCATGAAATTTTAATCATTAGTTTTCTCCTCCGACTGCGAAAACATTCTGTTGGCAGCCACCTGCATAGGGAGAAATAATCATCGCGATAAAATAAGAGAAATCAGGGCTCTCGCAGAAAAATTTAAGTTATCGTTTTTCCCGCTTGTCGTTCGAGAGTGGAACAGTAGAGAGACAGCTTGAAGGTGGTTCATTGAACCCTCTGCCAGGCACTTTATTGTGAATAGCAGAGTAATCACGTAGATGAGGATGTAGATATGAGGTAGGTGGTCATAATGTTCTAGCTGATCTAATCTACAGTATTCGGCTACCCTGTGTAATGCGGAATTGACCATTACACGTCAGAAGAAGCGGGGACGACAATATAAAAGGAGACGGGAAGTATTGAGTTGCCAGTAGAGAAGCAGAGGTCCGCCCCTTTGGCTGAGTGGTCAGCGCATCTGATTCCCATGTATTGCTACCAAGTACTATTGTTGACCAGGTTGCCATATGATATTTTCTGTAAGAGGAGCAGTAACGGCAGAATTCACCAGGAGAGCGCAATGACTTCGAACGAGGAATAGTCACTGGACGTCATCTCAGTAACAAATTCGTCAAGTGGACTCTTGGTCATGTGACTGTTAAGTGGGAACCCGTAGGAACAGCCACAGTTAAACCATCACCAACCAGACCTCATGACTAGACAGGAACCGTCGAGCACTCTGGAGAGTGCTTGCAAAATGTCAGGGGAAGAAGTCACTCGTGGGTGAAAATTGTTGCCAGCAGTTCAACTAGCTCAATGACTGTGCGTTGGGAGTTAAAAAGGAAGGGGTGCAATGGTCAAGCAGCTTCTCATAAGCTACATGTTCCTGAATGCTAGTCGACGCTTGATGTGGTGTGAAGAGTGACGCCATTGGGTGGTGAGTGGTTGGAAACGAGTCATCTGGAGTGATGAATCACGCTGTGCCCTGTGGCCATCTCTCGCAAAGGGATGGGTTTGCCCAATGCCGTCATGTGTGGTGCCAACAGTGAGATACAGTGGATGAACCAGGGGTGTTCCTCGTGATTATGATGTGGTCCCCTCATCGCGCTTAAGAAACCTTAAATGTGGATGGATATGGACACAATTTACGGCATTGTGTACTGTGTACAGTGGAAAACGAGTTCGGACACAATGAGTGTTTCAACACATGAAACATGGAATGTGGGAAAACCGGAAGAGAAGAGAATAGAAGCATTTGAGAAGTGGTGTTACAGAGACTGTTGGGAATTAGATGGACTGAAAAGATAAGGAATTAAGAGGTTCTGCGCAGAATCGGAGAGAAAAGAATGATAGGACATCTGCTAAGACATCAGGGAATGACTTCCATGGTACTGGAAGTAGCTGTAGAGGGCAAAAACTGTAGAGGAAGACAGAGATTGGAATACATCAAGCAAATAACTGAGGAAGTAGGTTGCAAGTGCTACTCTCAGATGAAGAGGTTGGCACGAGAGAGGAATTCGTGGCGGGCCGCATCAAACCAGTCAGAAGACTGATGATCTCCCCCCCTCCCCCCCCCCCCCCAAAAAAAAGAAAGAGATGTAGAGGGTAAAAGTTTGGAGTATGACGTAATGACGTAGATTGGAATAAATCCTGAAAATAACTGAGGGCGTAGATGGCAACTGTTACTCTGAAAAAGGTTGGCACAGTAGAGGAATTCGTAGAGGGCCTTCTCAAGCCAGTCAGAGGACCGATGACTCAAAAAAAGAAGTACGTACAGCAGCCAATAATAGTGTATCTAAACATGTTTAATACATTTGAGTTCGCTTTTCTTTTCAGGGGTTGGTGGGAATTGGGAAGGAAAATCAGAGTTTAGCATCCTGTAGACAGCGTCGTCATTAGAGACGGAGCACAAGCTCGGATTACGAAAGGACAGGGGAGGAAATCTGTCGTGCCCTTTTCAAAGGAACCATCCCCGCATTTGCTTGGAGCGATTTAGGAAGGTCACTGGAGATGCGGAGACTAATTGCCAATGATATTAAACATACCGCCGGCCGGAGTGGCCGTGCGGTCCTAGGCGCTACAGTCTGGAGCCGAGCGACTGCTACGGCCGCAGGTTCGAATCCTGCCTCGGGCATGGATGTGTGTGATGCCCTTAGGTTAGTTAGGTTTGATTAGTTCTGAGTTCTAGGCGACTGATGACCTCCGAAGTTAAGTCGCATAGTGCTCAGAGCCATTAAACGTACGCCTACTTTCCACAGCACAACTTTTTCACAATGTGACATTCGGAGCACTGTTTGAAATTGCTTGGTAAGTCACTCGTGTACGGCGGGGTCGAAGCTAGCGGTCACTTGCAGGCGATATCGCCAGTGATCACTCGCTAATGTGCGCTTCAGATGCTTTATTTGTGTTATACGTAGTCCAGCCACATGAATGTGACCGCCGCCCACGTTCGACGTCAAAGTTTAATAACCACTCACAGGTGGCCGGCAGCAACATTAGCAGTATACGGTATACAAAGCGTGTTGGAGGTATGCGGAAAAACAGTGCGCTATGGAATTTTCACTCTGCAGCGGAGTGTGCGCTGGTATGAAGCTTCCTGACAGATTGAAACTGTGTGCCGGACCGAGATTCGACCTCAGGACCTTTGCATTTCTCTACCAAGTGCACCACCAACTGAGCTACCCAAGCACGACTCACGACCCGTCCTCGCAATTTCACTTCAGCCAGTACCTTGTCTCCTATCTTCCCAACTTCACGCGAGCTCTCCTACGAAACTTGTAGAACTACCACTCCTCGAAGAAAGGATATAGCGGAGACATGGACTGCCACAGCCTGTTGTTGTTGTTGTTGTTGTTGTGGTCTTCAGTCCTGAGACTGGTTTGATGCAGCTCTCCATGCTATTCTATCCTGTGCAAGCTTCTTCATCTCCCAGTACCTACTGCAACCTACATCCTTCTGAATCTGCTTGGTGTAGTCGTCTCTTGGTCTCCCTCTACGGTTTTTACCCTCCACGCTGCCCTCCAATATTAAATTGGCGATCCATTGATGCCTCAGAACATGTCCTACCAACCGATCCCTTCTTCTAGTCAAGTTGTGCCACAAACTTCTCTTGTCCCCAGTCCTCTGCAACACCTCCTCATTAGTTATGTGATCTACCCATCTAATCTTCAGCATTCTTCTGTAGCACCACATTTCGAAAGCTTCTATTCTCTTCTTGTCCAAACTATTTATCGTCCATGTTTCACTTCCATACATGGCTACACTCCATACAAATACTTTCAGAAACGACTTCCTGAGACTTAAATCTATACTCGATGTTAACAAATTTCTCTTCTTCAGAAACGCTTTCCTTGCCATTGGCAGTCTTCATTTTATATCCTCTGTACTTCGACCATCATCAGTTATTTTGCTCCCCAAATAGCAAAACTCCTTTGCTACTGTAAGTCTCTCATTTCCTAATCTAATTCCCTCAGCATCACCCGACCCAATTCGACCACATCCCATTGTCCTCGATTTGCTTTTGTTGATGTTCATCTTATATCCTCCTTTCAAGCCACCGTCCATTCCATTCAACTGCTCTTCCAAGTTCTTTGCTGTCTCTGACAGAATCACAATGTCATCGGCGAACCTCAAAGTTTTTATTTCTTCTCCATGGGTTTTAATACCTACTGCAAATTTTTCTTTTGTTTCCTTCACTGCTTGCTCAATACACAGATTGAATAGCATCGGGGAGAGGCTACAACCCTGTCTCACTCCCTTCCCAACCACTGCTTCCCTTTCATGCCCCCAACTCTTATAACTGCCATCTGCTTTCTGTACAAATTGTAAATAGCCTTTCGCTCTCTGTATTTTACCCCTGCCTTAATCAGAATTTGAAAGAGAGTATTCCAGTCAACATTGTCAAAAGCTTTCTCTAAGTCTACAAATGCTAGAAACGTAGGTTTGCCTTTCCTTAATCTAGCTTCTAAGATAAGTCGTAGGGTCAGTATTGCCTCACGTGTTCCAATATTTCTACGAAATCCAAGCTGATCTTCCCCTAGGTCGGCTTCTACTAGTTTTTCCATTCGTCTGTACAGAATTCGCGTTAGTATTTTGCATCCGTGACTTATTATTATTTTGCAGCCGTGACTGGGGGATCCTTTCTTTTAGGGGTGGTAGTTTCGCAGGAGAGCTTCTATAAAACTTCGAATGTCGGAGACGAGGTACTGGCGGAAGTAAAGCTGTGAGGACGGGTGGTGAGTCTTGCTTGGATAGCTGAATTGGCACAGCAATGCCCGCGAAAGGCAAAAGGTTCCGGGTTCGACTCTCGTACCGGCATACGGTTTTAATCTGGCAGGAAGTTTCACACAGCGCAGGAGTTTCTCGTAATGCAGAAACGGGCTATTTACTTCTTGTCCAAAATGGCATGAACATTGGCTATTGGGTCAAAAGTGGAACTATTTCCGAAACGGCTAACAAATTTGTAAACTGTTCGGGTGCCGCCATGGTTAAAGAATATCGTGCATGACAAAATGGCGTTATCCAATACCGGAACCGAGGCCACAGCTGACAAGGGAGAACGACGGCTGCGGAGATGACTTCAGGTGAATAAACGTGCAACTGCTGTGAAGCTGACCACGCAGATGAACGAAGGGGCTACCAACAGTGTCTCCTCCACTACCGTACAGCAGAGGTTGCTGCGTATGGGCGTCAGCAGCAAGCGCCTGGTCCATGCACCCAAGGCGAATGCAGTTCATCGGCGACGAAGGCTGACATTCACATCAAGTACAGCAACTTGTCCATTCAGTGGCGGCAGGAGGCGTTTTCAGATGAATTACGTTTAATGCTCCTGGGTACAGACTGCCGTTCGCTTGTACGGGCCTGCTTGTCATTCTGTAAGGCGCAGTAGGTCAACACAAATATGCATCTATCCTTGGCGAAGATGAGTGAATAAACTGAACTGGGAACAAGGTTGTTGTTTATCACCAACACTGTTCAATATACCGGGTGATCAAAAAGCCAGTATAAATTCGAAAACTTAATAAGCCACGGAATAATGTAGATGGAGAGGTAAAAGTTGACAAACATGCTTGGAATGACATGGGGTTTTATTAGAACAAAAGAAAAGTTTACGTAATGTCCGACAGATCGCGCTGGACAGCAAAACTGCTACCTTGACGGGTGAGAGGTACGCCGATATGTTACAGAGTCGCATCAAGTGATATCAGGTGTTCCCCAGGGAAGCGTCCTGGGACCTCTACTGTTCCTGATCTATATAAATGACCTGGGTGACAATCTGAGCAGTTCTCTTAGACTGTTCGCAGATGATGCTGTAATTTACCGTCTAGTAAGGTCATCCGAAGACCAGTATCAGCTGCAAAGCGATTTAGAAAAGATTGCTGTATGGTGTGTCAGGTGGCAGTTGACGCTAAATAACGAAAAGTGTGAGATGATCCACATGAGTTCCAAAAGAAATCCGTTGGAATTCGATTACTCGATAAATAGTACAATTCTCAAGGCTGTCAATTCAACTAAGTACCTGGGTGTTAAAATTACAAACAACTTCAGTTGGAAGGACCACATAGATACTATTGTCGGGAAGGCGAGCCAAAGGTTGCGTTTCATTGGCAGGACACTTAGAAGATGCAACAAGTCCACTAAAGAGACAGCTTACACTACACTCGTTCGTCCTCTGTTAGAATATTGCTGCGCGGTGTGGGATCCTTACCAGGTGGGATTGACGGAGGACATCGAGAGGGTGCAAAGAAGGGCAGCTCGTTTTGTATTATCGCGTTATAGGGGAGAGAGTGTGGCAGATATGATACACGAGTTGGGATGGAAGTCATTACAGCATAGACGTTTTTCGTCGCGGCGAGACCTTTTTACGAAATTTCAGTCACCAACTTTCTCTTCCGAATGCGAAAATATTTTGTTGAGCCCAACCTACATAGGTAGGAATGATCATCAAAATAAAATAAGAGAAATCAGAGCTCGAACAGAAAGGTTTAGGTGTTCGTTTTTCCCGCTCGCTGTTCGGGAGTGGAATAGTAGAGAGATAGTATGATTGTGGTTCGATGAACCCTCTGCCAAGCACTTAAATGTGAATTGCAGAGTAGTCATGTAGATCATCCCCAGCCTGGCTGATAAACACCTGCTGGAACGTACGATGTTTATGCAGGATGGCCCTCCACCCTACATTGCTAGACAGGTGAAAGATCTCTTGCGCGCGTCGTGTGCTCAGCCGCCACTTTCGTCATGCTTGGCCTCCCAAGTCCCCAGACCTCACTCCATGCGTTTACTGGCATCTCTAGGGATGCTGAAAGACAACATCCGACGCCAATGCCTCACCATAACTCCGGACATGCTTTACAGTGCTGTTCACAACATTATTCCTTGACTACAGCTTTGTCTTACTTTGTTATGCTAATTATTGCTATTCGGATCAGATGAAGCACCATCTGCCGGACATTTTGTGAACTTTTGTATTTTTTTTGGTTCTAATAAAACCCCATGTCATTCTTAACATTTGTGTCAATTTGTACCTCTCTATCTACACTATTCCGTGATTTATTCAGTTTTCAAATTTGTACTGACTTTTTGATCACCCTGTATATATGGAGGAAATTATTAGTGAAAGTTTTGATGGAAGGAGAGTAGTTTGTATAGGGGGTCGGAGAGTGGAGTATATAAGATTTGCAGACGACATGGTTGTGATGGCAGAGAGCCAGATAGACGGAACAAATGTTAGATGATCTAAACACAAAATTAGAAGAATATGAAATGAAGATTAACAAGAACAAAACGAAAAGCATGGTAACCGGAAATGCCGTATGAAAATAGGGGGAGAGGAACTAGAGCAAGTGAATAACTTCAATTACTTGGGAAGTGTAATAATGGATTATATGTATTGCTCAACAGAAATTAGGGAAAAGAATTGCAATGGCAAAAGAAGGATTCAAGAGGATGCAGAAATTACTTTGTGGAGCACTAAACAAGGATGTGAGGAGAAGACTTGCCAAATGTTACATCTGTAGCGTAAGTAAGGAAGATGAAAGAAGTTTGGAGGCACTAGAGATGTGGATATGGCGAAGAATGGAAAAAGTGAAATGGCAAGACCGAGTAAGGAATGAAGAAGTATTAAGAAGGAGAAGAAAGAAACATGTTGGCTGTCATCAGAAAGAGAAAACGGAACTAGACTGGACATTGTTTGAGAAGGGACTGTTTATTGAAGGAAGGATTCGTGGAGGGAAAAAGGGGAATAGGAAAAAGAAGATATCAAATGACGAAACAAATCTCGGGTCAACAGTATGAGTATGGTATGAGTGTGCATAGAACACAATATTTCAGAAATCGACCACGTTGCCATCATCAGCGCACCTGATGATGGCAAAATGGTCGATTGCCGAAATATTGTGTCCTATGCACACTCATACCAGGCTGTTCACCCGAGATTTATTTCGTCATAAAATACGCCTGGAGAAATTGAAGAATCACAAAATATCAAATGCTGGACAATACCAAAGGAGGCAAATATTCAGAAATGAAAAGTCTGGCTACGAACAGAGAAAAGAGGAAGAGGCTTCACCCATGACAAGACCTGGCGTAAGAAAGACTACCATACTGCCACTACTAGTCCTTGGGGACCATCTACATGCAGTTTGTTTCTCCTCGTCACAGTGCCATCGACCAGGAGGATAATGCAACATGTGACTCAGGTCACGGTGTTCGTGCGTGGCTGGAAGAGCACCAGACTGAGTGTACCGTACTCCGCTGGCCACCACACCCCCGGATTTAAAACCGGTCGGGAATCTGTGCGACCGCCCCGCTAGGGCTATTCGCGCCATCTACCGAGAGAGAAACCAATCGCAGCTGCCTGCGGCACTAGAGTTGGCCTGGCTCCACATCCTTGTCTGTACCTTCCACAGTCTCAGTGGCACTTTTACAGCACGTGTCGCGCTGCAAAAGTTGGCTATTCAGGCTTTTTTTCAGGTGACCACGCTCTTGTGGCTGGATCGTATATTATTCTCTTATATTTTTGTTATTAAGTCGCCCATTTATGGCATTTTATTCCCTCTAGTGACAAATTTCGTATTTATAATTCAACCTGGTAGCCGTCAGGCGCCTCTCCCGCTTTCTACAAAGACAGCAGCAGAGAATGCCATTTTTTTTCGTAAAGAATAAGGTCATACTACCAAGAAAAAGAGAAAAAGGACGTTTATAATAGTCTTATCAGTTATTGTACACAACGTAGTAACTCATGATTTTGTAAAGTAACATAAAGAAAATTCAGTTACGCTTTTTCAAAAAATTAACTGCTTGGCGACTTAGAGCGTCCACAAGTCTCTTCAGCTAATCCATAACCAGCTGGAGCCACAAATTTGGGGACTAGATCCCACAGGGCTACCTAACTACGGGAATGCTGACTGCTGCCTTTCCGAATGTCTGCTGCCAGATTAAGATCGGGTGACTGAGCAGGCCCTGTTCAGTACTCGTCAAACCAGTAACGTATGCGAGCAGCCGTGTGAGCACTGCCGCTGTCACCTCTCAAGACGAAAATGACTCCAGCACGCACATCAGGAAGATTTACGAGAGCATGGTGGAAAGCAACGCCTTCGAATTTTTTATTCTTTACTCAGTATCTGCTGAGGTATTACAATGTTATGCATATTGTTGGGTCGACTTTTCCGCTTCGCTGACGCAAGTTGGAAGCCCTCTGTCGCTAGAGGGCTCCGGATTGTAGCGCGTAACATGCATAGGTGTACAAAGCCTCCTTCCAGCCTTCCTGCCCCTATCTTCGCCGAAACTATTGAAACAGCTCAACCTGTCACAGCGGGGCCACAAGATTACATGTTGACTGAAACACAGTAAATAAATTTTATCCGTAGTGGATGCTGTAGAACTCCGTGACTGTTCCTTTATAGGTTGTAGAAAAATTTACGGTACCAGTCACAAAAAAAGGTTATTTCTTTGTCACACGGCCGATTTCGGGCTTGCCCCCATCCTCAGGCGTCAATACGTTCATGTACATGTTAATATTGCTGGAGATTGTAAAGTGTCAGGCAAATCCAACACCTTCCATGAAAACCCTGACATGATAGCAAATCCGGCAATATTTCACATACCTCCGAATAAATCCTGACATTAAATTAACCAAAGTAATACGATCAACGAGTGAGCAAATGGAATACCACAGACTATCACAAGAACGTCTAAATGCATTTCATACCTTCCCACCGTGAAACAGACGCAGTTCCGATGGGAGAAACGAGACGCCAAGAGCAGAGCCGTGTAGGCTAGAAGGGCCTATGATAAGAGCAGGACAATGGGACACCCACATTGCTGGCCGACCGCCAAGAGGTCCATCCCCCAGCCCATGTAGAAAAATAGAGCCCTCCAGAAGAACAGTATAGATCTTACGATAACACTAAAAGGGGCACACCAGCTGCAAGTTTTAATGTGAGACTATATGCGTCTCTGTTACGTACCAAACATTAAAAACATTGTCCCACCACAAAAAGTGTAACGTTTCGCATTGGATAGGCGGAGCTTAAGGTTAACATTGAGACGCTTATTGGTCAGTTGAAAACACAGCCAGAGACCTTTTTCTTAAACCAACTTCGGTAAACAGTAGTAAGGATAAGTTCGAGAGAGCTGCTACCGAGATGGCGAGGTGTGTGGAGCTGCGCCGACAGCCACCCCTGACGCTGTCTAACAACCAACAAGGTAATGAATGCACGCGATGCCGCATAAGAGCGCATAAGGCTTCACCCAGAACTGCAGAAGTCTCATCTGTTACATCCCCTTTTTACGTAATAATGGTGTCGTTCGTCAATTAAACTTCGTAGTGTTCAAATTTTCTACTTGAAGTTAAAATCTGAAACGCGATGATTTTTGTGTTATATAGTTATTGAGAAGCCACATCAGCCACTGTAATTTACGACGAGTTACATAAGTAATTAAAGATAATTGAGGGTCACTGTACACCATTTTTGACAGTTTTCTCTTTTATGAAACTTAATATAAACCTAGATTATAGATGTGGTATGGCATAGGTCATCCCCCCATGAACCATGGACCTTGCCGTTGGTGGGGAGGCTCGCGTGCCTCAGCGATACAGATGGCCGTACCGTAGGTGCAACCACAACGGAGGGGTATCTGTTAAGAGGCCAGACAAACGTGTGGTTCCTGAAGAGGGGCAGCAGCCTTTTCAGTAGTTGCAGGGGCAACAGTCTGGATGATTGACTGATCTGGCCTTGCAACATTAACCAAAACGGACTTGCTGTGCTGGTACTGCGAACGGCTGAAAGCAAGGGGAAACTACAGCCGTAATTTTTCCCTAGGACATGCAGCTTTACTGTATGATTAAATGATGATGGCATCCTCTTGGGTAAAATATTCCGGAGGTAAAATAGTCCCCCATTCGGATCTCCGGGCGGGGACTACTCAGGAGGATGTCGTTATCAGGAGAAAGAAAACAGGCGTTCTACGGATCGGAGCGTGGAATGTCAGATCCCTTAATCGGGCAGGTAGGTTAGAAAATTTAAAAAGGGAAATGGATAGGTTAAAGTTAGATATAGTGGGAATTAGTGAAATTCGGTGGCAGGAGGAACAAGACTTCTGGTCAGGTGACTACAGGGTTATAAACACAAAATCAAATAGGGGTAATGCAGGAGTAGGTTTAATAATGAATAGGAAAATAGGAATGCGGGTAAGCTACTACAAACAGCATAGTGAAAGCATTATTGTGGCCACGATATATACGAAGCCCACACCTACTACAGTAGTACAAGTTTATATGCCAACTAGCTCTGCAGATGATGAAGAAATTGAAGAAATGTACGATGAAATAAAAGAAATTATTCAGATAGTGAAGGGAGACGAAAATTTAATAGTAATGGGTGACTGGAATTCGAGTGTAGGAAAAGGGAGAGAAGGAAACATAGTAGGTGAATATGCATTGGGGCTAAGAAATGAAAGAGGAAGCCGCCTAGTAGAATTTTGCACAGAGCACAACTTAATCATAGCTAACACTTGGTTTCAGAATCATGTAAGAAGGTTGTATACATGGAAGAACCCTGGAGATACTAAAAGGTATCAGATAGATTATATAATGGTAAGACAGAGATTTAGGAACCAGGTTTTAAGTTGTAAGACATTTCCAGGGGCAGATGTGGACTCTGACCACAATCTATTGGTTATGACCTGTAGATTAAAACTGAAGAAACTGCAAAAATGTGGGAAATTAAGGAGATGGGACCTGGATAAACTGAAAGAACCAGAGGTTGTACAGAGTTTCAGGGAGAGCATAAGGGAACAATTGACAGGAATAGGGGAAAGAAATACAGTAGAAGAAGAATGGGTAGCTCTGAGGGATGTAGTAGTGAAGGCAGCAGAGGATAAAGTAGGTACAAAGACGAGGGCTACTAGAAATCCTTGGGTAACAGAAGAAATATTGAATTTAATTGATGAAAGGAGAAAATATAAAAATGCAGTAAATGAAGCAGGCAAAAAGGAATACAAACGTCTCAAAAATGAGATCGACAGGAAGTGCAAAATGGCTAAACAGGGATGGCTAGAGGACAAATGTAAGGATGTAGAAGCTTATCTCACTAGGGGTAAGATAGATAATGCCTACAGGAAAATTAAAGAGACCTTTGGAGAGAAGAGAACCACGTGTATGAATATCAAGAGCTCAGATGGCAGCCCAGTTCTAAGCAAAGAAGGGAAGGCAGAAAGGTGGAAGGAGTATATAGAAGGTTTATACAAGGGCGATGTACTTGAGGACAATATTATGGAAATGGAAGAAGATGTAGACGAAGACGAAATGGGAGATACGATACTGCGTGAAGAGTTTGACAGAGCACTGAAAGACCTGAGTCGAAACAAGGCCCCCGGAGTAGACAACATTCCATTAGAACTACTGACGGCCTTGGGACAACCAGTCCTGACAAAACTCTACCAGCTGGTGAGCAAGATGTATGAGACAGGCGAAATACCCTCAGACTTCAAGAAGAATATAATAATTCCAATCCCAAAGAAAGCAGGTGCTGACAGATGTGAAAATTACCGAACTATCAGTTTAATAAGCCACGGCTGCAAAATACTAACGCGAATTCTTTACAGACGAATGGAAAAACTGGTATATGCAGACCTCGGGGAGGATCAGTTTGCATTCCGTCGAAACGTTGGAACACGTGAGGCAGTACTGACCTTACGACTTATCTTAGAAGAAAGATTAAGAAAAGGCAAACCTACGTTTCTAGCATTTGTAGACTTAGAGAAAGCTTTTGACAATGTTGACTGGAATACTCTTTTTCAAATTCTAAAGGTGGCAGGGGTAAAATACAGGGAGTGAAAGGCTATTTATAATTTGTACAGAAACCAGATGGCAGTCATAAGAGTCGAGGGGCATGAAAGGGAAGCAGTGGTTGGGAAAGGAGTGAGACAGGGTTGTAGCCTCTCCCCGATGTTATTCAATCTGTATATTGAGCAAGCAGTAAAGGAAACAAAAGAAAAATTTGGAGTAGGTATTAAAATTCATGGAGACGAAGTAAAAACTTTGAGGTTCGCCGATGACATTGTAATTCTGTCAGAGACGGCAAAGTACTTGGAAGAGCAGTTGAACGGAATAGACAGTGTCTTGAAAGGCGGATATAAGATGAATATCAACAAAAGCAAAACGAGGATAATGGAATGTAGTCAAATTAAATCGGGTGATGCTGAGGGAATTAGATTAGGAAATGAGACACTTAAAGTAGTAAAGGAGTTTTGCTATTTAGGAAGTAAAATAACTGATGATGGTCGAAGTAGAGAGGATATAAAATGTAGACTGGCAATGGCAAGGAAAGCGTTTCTGAAGAAGAGAAATTTGTTAACATCGAATATAGATTTATGTATCAGGAAGTCGTTTCTGAAAGTATTTGTTTGGAGTGTAGCCATGTATGGAAGTGAAACATGGACGATAACTAGTTTGGACAAGAAGAGAATAGAAGCTTTCGAAATGTGGTGCTACAGAAGAATACTGAAGATAAGGTGGATAGAGCACGTAACTAATGAGGAGGTATTGAATAGGATTGGGGAGAAGAGAAGTTTGTGGCACAACTTGACTAGAAGAAGGGATCGGTTGGTAGGACATGTTTTGAGGCATCAAGGGATCACAAATTTAGCATTGGAGGGCAGCGTGGAGGGTAAAAATCGTAGAGGGAGACCGAGAGATGAGTACACTAAGCAGATTCAGAAGGATGTAGGTTGCAGTAGGTACTGGGAGATGAAGCAGCTTGCACAGGATAGAGTAGCATGGAGAGCTGCATCAAACCAGTCTCAGGACTGAAGACAACAACAACAACATGGCATAGGTCATCCTTCGATCCATTATAGAACTTGGAAACCCATTCAGGACACATTCGTTCACATTTTTGTTGAACGCAGTTGGTTTTTATCATCCTGTATTAAAATATTTCCTTTTATCAATAGTACAATTTATAAACAATGTTTTTTAGTAGAATAAAAATTCCAATGGTAAACTTAACTGCTTTTTCGACGTTATTTTACGAGCTAACCAAAAATAGGAAAGCCTTGAACACCTTCCGCTAAATTTAGTTAGTGTTAAGATTCTTTTACAACGAGTGCAGTGGAGCTGACGCTAAAATCATTAAGTATTTGATTATATCATCGCTAGTCTCACTGAACTCTTCTGAACGATACATGTTACGTGTGGTCTGGCGTCTCCTTACCAGCAACAGGTCCCAGGTTCAAATTAGTCAATCCCCTAAAAAAGTGGTAGGGATACACAACTTAGAACAAACAGACACCACGCAGAATGTTAGAAGACCACTGTGTAAATACAAAAAAATTATTTGCTAGTGACTAAACAGATACAAGTGGGACAATTGTAACTAGTGCACATCGTAATAGTGAAATATGCAGCTAAACTTTATAAAACTGAAATATGGACGTGAAAATGATAATAAGTGTGTAACTAATAGAAAAACTGTCATAATAATGGTGCTTGATCTTTATGTAAGTACAGATATATTTTCGACAAATGCTGCCTTTCCACTTACAATTTTCCTATTTGTACCTGTTTAGTGACCAAAAATTAATTTTTTTGTATTTATATAGTGATCTCCAGCAATATAAACATGTACATGAATGTATGAATACCTGAGGATGGGCGCAAGCCCGAAACCGGTCATGTGATAAATAAATAAACTTTTATTGAAACACAGTGCTCAAAGCAGGCCACCTTCGGTTTCCACCTGGCAAGATGCACGAGGCCAATTCAGCCTGCTGCGTTGCCAACAGGTTGCGCTATCAATCCAACGTCACTACAGAACAGCCGAATATATGTTCGGGTACGTAGTTTTACTGCAGCTCATTTATCGTAACGCTGGGAGCGACAAAATCAACAAACCAAACTTAAAGGAGGTTGAGGAGATATTGCGAGTTCGGTAACGTATACCTGTCACAAAAACGAGCCCAAGTTCAGAAGAGGAAAATTTTTCGTGTGTTTGTGAGGTAGCTTCAAAAAATTGGGAGTTGTCTCACAATGAAAATTGTTTAAAAAGTTACTAAAGACTCATTCGGAAACCTCGAGTATGTTACATGTTTGTAAATTTGACCAGCTGTTATCCATAAAAATTTTGAAAGAGGACAAGGAGTTAGTGCGTTATGAGTGTGTGGCAATTTGTGCCAAGGACTTGAGGCCATTTAACAATATTCATGACTTCTAAATTTAGGACGAACATTGACTGAAATAGAAAAAAATATGGCTCAGTAGATATTAAAAACCACGTTCTGGCGGTATGTAAGGTACTGCGAAGCTAGATTAATATAAAAGAACAGCTTCAGATATGTACTTTTTCGATTATCACACTTTGAAAAACGAACTTCGTGTTTGCTAAAATGCACCTGGGGAATTTCGAATCAACTACTTTGGCCACTTAGAATGAATTCAGCAGGCCCGTAATACACTTCTTATTAATGATGACTACTGTGTCAGAGCTGGAAGTTGTCGGCTGCGTACGGTAACCGACGAGACTCATCGGAATGGGGTTGATGATGTCGCCAGAGAAAGTCGTTGGATACCATAGACACAGCTCTCTCAGGTAAATGTGGGTTACCATGAGGGCGTGTATAGGCCATCACTGCAAAACTGCGATACAGAAAACTTTGTGCTCAATGGGTGCCTCGAATGCCAATTCATGACATGAGACAGAGAGGAGACTGGACATCCGTGAAAAATGTCTTTTCTCTTTTGAGCGTGACGGCGATGGGTTCGTTAACAGTATTGCGAGACGGGATGAATGTTGGCTTCATACTTTTGACCTCGACAGCAAGAGGAAGCCACCGACGCCAAAAAAGTTCAAGACCATACCATCAGCTGGCAAAGCCACGCTCATAGTGTACTGGTGCTCTCTGGCCTACCCATACATACTCCATACCTGAAGGCATCACCGTAAACTCTGCAAGCTACTGGAAGACGCTCAGACAATTGAAAGCATGAATTCTTAGAGTTCGTCCACATGTGGAGCACACTCTCCTGCAAGCTTGGTAGCACCAGAACACATACGAGCTCTGTGACATCTGCTACAATCCGACACATTCACGACTTGGCCGCATCCCATTTTAATTTGGTTCGAAATCCGAAAGAACACCTTCGAGCACTTCACTTTGACAGTGGTGAACCGGCGCTAGCACAAGTGAGGTTGTGGCTCTGTCAACAATGTCAAACTTGTGACGTAATAAACGAAATTCTTGATGATGTGTTCGCATTTCTTCATCAGAACAAACTGACATGCAAATGCATTGTTGAATGAGTCGGACAACTGTAGTGCCGAATACCGGTTCAATAAATTTTGCTACAATAAGTAGAAAAAAATGTTTAATACTCATCGTGTTCGAACAACTTACGGGTTTGCTGCCAGGTGACGTAGTCGACCACATCCGATATTTCGACAGGAGCACACCCTGCCAATCTCAAGGCGCAAATGCAAGGAGGAAGATACTTTTGTTGTTTGGCCTCATGGTTGTCAGAATTTGAATCGGTTTTTGGAACACCTGAATTCAATCCACCCTAATATTCAGTTCACTACGGACGTGGAAAAGAATGGATGCCTTCCCTTCCTTGATGTGTTGGTCAAAAGGAAGACTGATGATAATTTGTGACATTCTGTTTATAGGACTTGTATCTGCGAGCTGATAGTTGTCACCATCCAGATCAGCGAGAAGGACTACTTCGTACCTTGGTTCACAGGGCCCACGTTATCTCAGACCCTGAAAGTTTGGCAGCTGAGCTATCACATCTCGAAGTCACCTTTCGTCAGAATGGTTATAGTGAGAGGCAGATCAAACGTGCGTTGCGCTATCAGCCTTCTGTGCAACGGGTGAGTGACGATAGCAACGAAATGGCACCTAAGTCGACGGCCTTTTGCCTTACGCAGGAATCATTTCCAACAGGATTGGCCGTATTTTGCGGAAATATGATGTGAAATGTGTTTTTCAACCACCTTCTAAGATTAAGGCCCTGTTGGCGTCCGTAAAAGATGAACTCGGTTTGCGTAAGGCTGGGGTCTAACGTATTCCTTGCAGTTGTGGCATGTCATGTATTGGTCAGATAACCAGGACTGTGGAAGACCGGTGTATTGAACATAAGCGTCACACACGCTTACAGCAGCCGAGCAAATCAGCTATTGCAGAACACTGCCTTCACACCGGACATCCTATGGAATACAGCACGGAGATTCTGGCTTGCACATCTAGCTATTGCGGTAGTGTTATTAAGGAAGCTGTTGAAATCAAACTATCAAGCAACCTTATTAACAGAGATGGTGAATTTTGTTTAAATGCTGCTTGGAAACAGGCTCTGTCTCTCATGAAAAAACAGAGGGACAGAATTAGTGCTACGTCACCTGTTTATTTAGTCACTATCGATATTTCTGGTGTTGATCATCTTTGTTTGTGTTAACACTTGTTCTGTGTGTGATATCTTCCTTGTTTCTCCTCTGTGAACCGAGGTATTAAATTTCCTTGCACATTCTTCCTCCTTGCATTTGTGCCTTGAGAATGGCAGGGTGTGCTCCTGTCGAAATATCGGCGGTGGTCGACTACGTCACCCGGCAGCAAACCCGTAAGTTGTTCGAACATTCAATTCGCCGTGAAAAGTTAAGGTCTCACAATACTGATCCTGCTTTCTAGTAATATTTACAGCTTTGTTCGTCGTCTTGCTAACCCCTAGCTTATCCTATGCGCTCGGTGGTGATACACCGCGTCGCGTACTCTTCCACCGCGGCGCTCGGGGTCAAAGCACAAAGCTATAACACCTGATGACGGGCATGTAAGAGCCCGAAACAGGTCGTGTTTTAACTACTGAAAAAAAAGAATTGAAGCGGCATTTTCAACCTCTGCTATAATTCTCAGTTGCTGACGTTCCTCCAACAGGATTGTTTATGATGGTGCAATGTTACTAGAAACTTTTACACCCAAATACTGCACATTGCGTTGTTACAAATATTTCTGAGCCGTGCTGTGGCTCGCGTTGGTGCTGTTTGTAGGTTTCCACCCTCTGCGGCAGGCTAGACGGTATCGTTTAGTTGGCGTGGTTGCGGTTGTTTGTCTTCTTCCCATGTGGACTGGCGCCACTCGGTTTCTCAAGTGTCGCCTGTCCGCTAGTGGCAGCAGCGGCGATTATCGATATGTAGTAACTGTTGCCCTATCTTTGGGGTGACGTCGTTGTTTTTCCGGGTCGTGTGAGTGGGCCAGCTTGGTTGAGGACTCAGGAGCAGCCAGGTCCGTGCAGTGCCGGAACACCCCGGGACCGCTGGCTGCACGCAGGGACTGCCGGATGGAAGGGCTGTGGTGGCGAGAGTGTACTACCTCGTCGTAAACCGGATCCTGCAGGCTTTAAGATGAGTGCATTTGGATTCAAGTAGAGAAACCTGCACCATTGTGAGATCTCGCGATTCTCCAGTGACTTGGGTTCGTGTTGCTGCTCGTAGTATCGCCGAGGCGGAGAGCAGCGAATGCAGTGCTTGGGGAAGGCGGATCTGATTAGCTTTCCTCGACTTCTTATTACTATTTACTGCGTTCAACTGGTTACAATTTAAGTTCAACCAGCGGTAATTTTTCTTACTCTGGGGACGTAATGTAGACCGCCGGTTCCGGCTTTGGCGTATCGTTCCATTGTTGCATATGGTTTATCGGACGTCATGTAGCTTCAGCAAGAACATCATTAGTCATTCGTTAGACTGCCACTAGTCTGTGTTACCATCTTGTGAAGTGAATGCAACTCTTAGCTGCCCATCTCATCGCTCGTAAAAGTGTTTGTTGCCATGCCTTCTCAGAGGTCGATTCCTGGAGAATCGTCGGGATCAGTTGCTTGTTTTTTTAATTAACTTTTGGTATTGTATTTACTGTTTTATAGCAGGTTTCAATTTTTTTTTACATTATTACCCATTCCTGTCGTGTAAGGCCTACAGCCGTGATTGTGGTCATTTACCTTCAAATTCAAATTTGGTATTTGTATTTATCAGTAAGCCTTAAAACCTTAATTACTGCCATTCCTGGCGTCTGATGCCTTCTGCTGCGTTTGTGGCGACTTACCTATAATATTTCAATACCTGTAAGTTTTAAATTGCATCGAGTTCTTAAACAATTCTTAATTATTGCCGTTCTTGGCGTGTAAGGCCTCCAGCCGTGATTGTCGTCGCTTGCCTTCAAATTCTAATTTGTATTTGTATTTACGCAGAAAGCCTTTAAACCTTATTTACTGCCATTCCTTGCGTCTGGTGCCGCCTGCTGTGTTTCTGACGACTTGCCTTTAATATTTCAATATCTGTAATTTGTAAGGTGCAGAAAATTTTAAACAATTCTTAATTTATTGCCATTCCTGGCGTGTAAGGCCTTCTGCCCGAATCACAGTAGCTTGCGTTTAAAACATTATCTGTTGTACCTGTATTTAATGGTTATTTGCTAAATTGCAACTCACTGAAGACACTGTGATTTACGTTGTTGTTTATTCCTTCATTAATAAGGTGTGGTATTTTTTATTTATTGTTGAGTTTGGAATTACTGGTTTAAAATAAATCGAGTGTAATTGTAAAAGGCAACCAATAGTAACTGATTACGGCCCCGTTCACAATCGTAAGCGAATCCTGCCTTCCCTTGACTACCACCAGGTACGAGTTACTTTCTTTTACTTCTTTTACGCGATCAGGACAAAGGGACCGCGTGCTGTAACGAGTTTCCTTCTCCATCGTCTTCTATCCATCGCTGCCATCCGCCATCCGTCCACATCTGTCACTGACTTTTGCAGGAGGCCATCCCCCGACCTCTTCATGGATCTTTTCGTGAGTCTCCTAGCTGTGAGAATGAAATCCAGAAGTTTCCGCGCCAACCTCTCGTCTTCCACCAGAGTCACGTGTCCCGCCCACTGTAATCGCATTCTCCTGATTGTTCCTGTTGGCATCTCGGTACAGTTCATCTAGCTCAAGGTTGTGTCTGATTCCCCATTCACCAACGTTTGGGCCCCACGCCGAACCAAAGATCATCCGCAGCAGTCTCCTCTCACATACGAAAAGTTTATAAAAGTCCTGCTTTCGGATACTCCATGTCTCACAGCCATGTAGTACCACCGGTTCGTTTACGGTTTTATATAGACGAATGTTGAACTGTCTCGAGAGTCACCTGGACCGAAGCAGTTGTGTTAGGCTGCAGGGAACGGTTAGGGAACGGTTTCATGCCTGTATCCTGGCGTTGATCTCTGCTTCGTATGACGAGTTCTCCGTGAAAAGCGCTCCCAGGTATTTACATTCTCGGACTCTTGCAGACACCGGTCTCTCACACGCAATGATTACAGTTGCTAAGTGTCCTCACTTTGTCGACGAATCATAACGAGATAATCCGTCTTGGCTTCGTTTATGAGTAGCCCAAATCTACTGGTAGCCCTCACCAGTGCCCTCATGTTTTTTTCAAATCCTCGTCATAGCTGTTGATTAAGCAGATATTGTCTACATAGGTTAGATATACCAGGTTCTTTCTTTCAACTTAGAAACCATAAAAGTTCTTTTTTTAAAGTTTCACCTACGATGAAACTTCCTGGCAGATTAAAACTGTGTGCCGGAGCGAGACTCGAACTCAGGATCTTTGCCATTCGCGGGCAAGTGCTCTACCATCTGAGCTACCCAAGCACGACTCACGCCCCACCGTCACAGCTTTACTTCTGCCAGTACCTCGTCTCCTACCTTCCAAACTTTAGAGAAGCTCTCCTGCGAACCTTGCAGAACTAGCACTCCTGAAAGATAGGATACTGTGGAGACATGGTTTAGCCACAGCCTGGGGGATGTTTCCAGAATGAGGATATTACGGAGACGAGGTACTGGCAGAATTAAAGCCGTGAGGACGGGGCGTGAGTCGTACTTGGGTAGCTCAGATGGTAGAGCACTTGCCCGCGAAAGGCAAAGGTCCCGAGTTCGAGTCACGGTACGGACGGCACACAGTTTTGATCTGCCAGGAAGTTTCATATCCGTGCACACTCCGCTGCAGAGTGAAAATCTCATTCTGCTCACCTACGATATTCTCAAGCACAAAACTGAAAAGGTTGGAGATAAGCCATCTCCTTGCCTGAGATCCAACATGTGCAGATTTTAGGTCAATTAACTTCTTTCAATTCTGAAATAAAAATGGCGTTCCAAAATATTACAGAAAACTTGAAAAGCAAGAAATTTAAATAAATATTCCCATACCACACATATATTGCAAAGGCTCTAATTAGAACACCAGATTTGCCATTTTTGTAAAAACGTAGCTGGAAAAAAATGGAATCACAAATTTCGCCAATCAGAATAAGTATTGTGATCTACTACTGCACAAAATTCCCTGTAAAACATTAAAACTATCATTTCTCACTTCATCGATGGCAAGTACATGACCGACTGGTACCGGTCCAACACCAGTTACAGCGCTCCAAGGCGATCGGTGTGCTGTTGTAAAGGCGAGTACATACTAGGACAAAGAAGCCCAACCAACGGCAATTCTTCGTTGACCGAAATTTACCTAGTGTGTACGGGCGGCAAATCGAAGGCAACGAAACCGGTGGCCTTGGTTGCGGTTCTGCCTGCTGGCTGTATAATCAAAGCGTTGGCGATGGGACCTCTCTCCTACTGCGGACACCTGCTCGAATGTTCTTTGGTTCAGTAGCTACTTGTTGTGTCTCCAGAACGGGTGACTATTTAAGTTTTTGAAATCAGCTGCAAGTCACACTTAGAAAGTTCTATTGACGGGTTTCGCTCTTTAACAAGAGCAACACCAGAAACTCTGAAATTTACAGTTTAAAGTACAGTAGTTAGTTGTCGAATTAGAGAGCTGTACTGATAAACTTAATTTCAACAGTTGCTGTTTGCTCTGCAGGCAATGCCAGCTCTCGCTAAGTGTGTGCATTTATTGTGTTTAAAAATGCTGGAATTTGGTGAGAGCGTTAAAGCTCAAAGAGTTCTGTCGTGGACGGGGATGTTTATGGGCCCCTTCGAACTGGGATTATAAAAACGAACTGGAAAGACTAGACGCTTGAAGGGAAATAACTCACCTTTTAGAAAGTGATATGCACCATGTGAAATAGAACTTGGTGCCTCTATTGATATTTTTTCGCCGTGAACGACAAAGAGAAATAAACAAAACGGGGAGTGACTCTTTGCTTTCTGCTGTCTCTACTAAAAGAGGTGTTATCTTCGGAAATTTTAGGGCCTTCATTTTCCTGTAGGCCCATTATTTGTAAATATGTAACTTTCACCAGGAAAAAAATTATTAAATGTCCCATATTCCATTTCAGCTTTAAGTCAGTTATTAATTTTGCTCCACCATATTGCTCACAGTTTTTTACAGGAATGTAGTTCCTTCTCTAGATTGTTGCACAGATGACAAAATGGTAGATATCGAAATAGATGACAGAGGGATAGAGAAACTATTAAAATCGCTCAAAAGAGGAAAGGCCGCTGGACCTGATGGGATACAAGTTCGATTTTACACAGAGTACGCGAAGCAACTTGCCCCTCTTCTTGCATCGGTGTACCGTAGGTCTCTAGAAGAGCGTAGCGTTCCAAAAGATTGAGAAAGGGCATAGGTCATCCCCGTTTTCAAGAAGGGAGGTCGAACAGATGTGCAGAACTATAGACCTATGTCTCTAACGTCGATCAGTTGTAGGATTTTGGAACACGTACTATGTTCGAGTATAATGACTTTTCTGGAGACTAGAAATCTACTCTGCAGGAATGACCATGGCTTTCGAAAAAGATGGTCGTGTGAAGCCCAGCTCGCGCTACTCGTCCACGAGACTGAGAGGGCCATAGACACGGGTTCACAGGTAGATGCCGTGTTTCTTGAGTTCCGCAAGGCGTTCGATACAGTTCCCCACAGTCGCTTAATGAACAAAGTGAGAGCATATGGACTATCAGACCAATTGTGTGATTGGATTGAACAGTTCCTAGATAACAGAACGCAGCATGTCATTCTCAATGGAGAGAAGTCTCCCGAAGTAAGAGTGATTTCAAGTGTGCCGCAGGGGAGTGTCGGTGGACCGTTGCTATTCACAATATATATAAATGACTTTGTGGATGACATCGGAAGTTCACTGCGGCTTTTTGCGGATGGTGCTGCAGTATATCGAGAGGTTGTAACAATGGAAAATTGTACTGAAATGCAGGAGGACCTGCAACGAATTGACGCATGGTGGAGGGAATGGCAATTGAATCTCAAGGTAGACAAGTGTAATGTGCTATGAATACATAGAAAGAAAGATCCTTTATCATTTAGCTACAATACAGCAGGTCAGCAACTGGAAGCAGTTAATTCCACAAACTATCTGGGAGTAGGCATTAGGAGTGATTTAAAATGGAATGACCATATAAAATTAATTGTCGGTAAAGCAGATGCCAGACTGAGATTCATTTGAAGAATCCTAAGGAAATGCTGCCCGAAAACAAAGGAAGTAGGTTACAGTACACTTGTTCGCCCACTGCTTCAACACTGCTCACCGGTGTGGGATCCGTACCAGATAGAGTCGATAGAAGAGATAGAGAAGATCCAACGGAGAGCAGCGCGCTTCGTTACAGATCATTTAGTAATCGCGAAAGCGTTACGGAGATGATAGATAAACTGCAGTGGAAGACTCTGCAAGAGAGACGCTCAGTAGCTCGGTACGGGCTTTGTTGAAGTTTCGAGAACATACCTTCACCGAGGAGTCAAGCAGTATATTGTTTCCTCCTACGTATGTCTCGCGAAGAGACCATGAGGAGGAAATCACAGAGTTTAGAGCCTACAAAGAAGCATGCCGACAATCCTTCTTCCCACGAACAATACGAGATTGGAATAGAGGGGAGGACCGATAAAGGTACTCAAAGTACGCTCCGCCACACACCGTCAGGTGACTTGCGGAGTATGGATGTAGATATAGATGTAGAGGTCGACCACCAGCGTCGTTTCTTCTTCTTCTTCTTATGCTTCTTCATTTTCTGATGATCAGCCCCTTGCAGCGAAATAAATGCTGGTCATATGACTACTGCTAAATCCTCTTCTTACCTAATAATATCGGCCGGTGGAATTATAATTAAAAGGCTACTATACATCGATAACAAAACTGGAGTACAGTAGGCAAGTTATCAGAGGCAACTGCGATTCCACATGTTCGTATCCCTTGGCCCCGAGCCGTTCATTTGGTGTGGATGAGAAGCCGAACGCCAATGCGTTGGCGACCAATGGTCGGCCGAATCCGGTCTTCCTCGTTTGTTGGCCTCCATTGATCTAGTCTGTATGCTCCCTAACAGGATAACTGATATTTCACCCTGTAAGTTTAGTATATACTGAAGGCCAGTAAAGAAAATAAACTGGTGATAAACACTCTTTCGGTCTTTCTCTGGCAAACTGCTACAGCGCCAATTGGCGGTGATGTTGCCAGCAGCAAAAAGCGGGCTCCCATTTGCAGAACAGGATAATAGCGGCAGCAGACCCGCAGGGCGCGTGGGCTACAGACACACGCTCTGGACCCAAAAAACTGCGCCACGATTACTTTCTCGCTAGCGCTAGTCCTCAGTTTCTGCGAAGAGCTGACAGACCGCCTATTCTCCGCGCTGTTGCTCTGTAGACAGAAGAGAGCACCCTCGAATTGTACGGTATGTTGGCTTCGCTTTTACCAAGAATGAATGTCCTCCATGGCAAGCACGTACGGGGTTGTGCCAACGCTAAGACATAATTTCATACTGATGAGACAAAACATTATGACCTCCTCCTTAATAGCATGGTTGTTCCTTTTTGGAACGAAATACATTACTGATTCTGCGTAACAGGGATAGTTTTTTGGTAGGTTTGTGGAGGTATGTGGCATTAGATGCAATTCGCGTAAATAACTGCCCGTTGATTTGCGTATGCGATGATGGCGCCCGATAGCGACCCAGATGGGTTCCATAGATTTTGCATAAGGCGAATTTGGTGGCCGCGATATCAACGTGAGCCACTATAATGCCCCTCAAAACACTGTAGCACAATTCTGCCTGCTAGACACGGACAGTTGTACTGCTGAAAGGTGACATCGCTGTCGGGGGAGACATCAAGCTTCAAGAGATTCGGGTGGTTCGTATCTGTCAGCGTGTCTCCGATCACATTATGCAAGGCAGGGGAATGTCACCCATGGATTAATACTGCGTCCGTGGCGCGCTGCACGTTTCTAGCCGCCGTCAACCTCGATTTCGGCGTTTGTAGTAACGATCGACGACCAAGAACGTGATCACCCGAAGAGTCGACACTTCTCCATTGATCGAAGGTCGAATCCCGATCGTCCCGTGCCCTCTGTCGTCGGGTTAACATGTGAACACTTGGGGGGTTGTCTGCTGCGGAGCTGCATGTTCGACAACGTACGACGAACGGTGTGCTTCGAAACACTTGTGCGTGCATCAGCATTGTGCTTTTCGGCAGAGATGGCGCAGATCATCTATCCTGCTGTACAGAGCAGACAGGCCTCTGAACCCGACGTTCTGAGAAGAGTCGTGGACGTTCAACCATTTAGCGCCTAGTGGTAGGTTCACTATCCTTCTACCTCTTTCCTTAAACGCTCACGACAATGGCGCGTGGACATTCGACCAGTTTTGCCATATTCCAGATAGCCTTTGACAGCCGCTAGGGATAGCCGCATGGTCTTGGGCGTCTTGTCACATTCCGCGCGGATCTCCCCGTCGGAGCTTCGAGTCCTCCCTCAGGCATGGGAGTGTGTGTTGTCCTTAGCGTAAGTTAGATTAAGTAGTGGACCGATCACCTCAGCAGTTTGGTCCCATAAGACCTTACCACAAATTTCCAAATTTACACTTTCACAAGCTCCGCGTAATGCAACTTTGTCAAAGTTGCTTGTCTCAATGTATTTCCTCATTTGCAGCCCATATCTTCTCAAGCGTGATCTCCCGTCCGTGTCTGCTCCGCTAACATACACTACTGGCCGTTAAAATAGCTACACCACGAAGATGACATGCTACAGACGCGAAATTTCACTGAGTCAAAAACCTGTTGAACCAGAGTTGTCTGGTGAAACGTTGTTGTGATTCCTCGTGTAAGGAGGAGAAATGCATACAATCACGTTTCAGACTTTGATAAAGGTCGGATTGTAGCCTATCGCGATTGCGGTTTATCGTATCGCGACATTGCTGCTCGCATTGGTCGAGATCCAATGACTGTTAGCAGAATATGGAATCGGTTGGTTCATGAGGGTAAAACGGAACGCGGTGCTGGATCCCAACGGCCTCGTATCACTAGCAGTCGAGATGAGAGGCATCTTATCCGTATGGCTGTAACGTATCGTGCAGCCATCTCTCGATCCCTGAGTCAACAGATGGGGACGTTTGTAAGACAACAACCATCTGCACGAACAGTTCGACGAAGTTTGCAGCAGCATGGACTATCAGCTCTGAGACCATGGTTGCGGTTACCCTTGACGCTGCATCACAGACAGGAGCGCCTGCGATGGTGTACTCAACGACGAACCTGGGTGCACGAATGGCAAAACGTCATTTTTTCGGATGTATCTAGGTTCTGTTTATAGCATCATGATGGTCGCATCCGTGTTCGGCGACATCGCGGCGAACGCACATTGGAAGCGTGTACTCGTGTATTCGTCATTGCCATACTGGCGTATCACCGATGGCCCCCAATACCATCTCGCCGATGGTATTGGGGGCCATCGGTTCCACGTCTCGGTCACCTCTTGTTCGCATTGACGGCGCTTTGAACAGTGGACGTTACATTTAAGATGTTTTACGACCCGTGGATCTACCCTTCATTCGATCCCTGCGAAACCCCACATTTCAGCAGGATAATGCACGGCCGCATGTTCCAGGTTCTGTGCGGCCTTTCTGGATACAGAAAATGTTGCCCTGGCAAGCACATTTTCCAGATCTCTCACCAACTTCTGGTCAATGGTGGCCGAGCAACTGGCTCGTCACAATACGCCAGTCACTACTGTTGATGAAATGTGGTATCGTGTTGAAGCTGCATGGGCAGCTGTACCTGTACGCGCCATCGAAGCTCTGACTGACTCAATGCCCAGGCGTATCAAGGCTGTTATTACGGCCAGAGGTGGTTGTTCTGGGTACTGATTTCTCAGGATCTATGCACCCAAATTGCGTGAAAATGTAATCAGATGTCAGTTCTAGTATAATATATTTGTCCAATGAATACCCGTTTATCATCTGCATTTCTTCTTGGTGTAGCAATTTTAATGGCCAGTAGTGTAGTTTTGTTACTGCGTCACATGCCGGCAACGCCCCCAGGTGTCATCCAACGTCAGGGCAGGCAGTGGGCATAATGTTTTGGGTATACATGGACACAATCACTTGTAATTTAATAGTAACATCAGACGTTTTGCAGATGACACAGGCAAATGAAAACAAGACAGATGGAAAAAAGAAAGTAAACTGTGTGTTATTTCATACGTTATCGCTATAACTGTTAAAACATTTATCCCATTGTGAGACAAGATGGTCAGTGCCGTCGTGGAGTAACGTTTGCAGCTGCCTACGGAACAGTGATTGTGTCCAGCAGGGCACCTTGTCGTCCGAAGCAGATCGACGGCCAGCAGTGTCTTTCTTCAGGGCTCCATATGGAAACTGGATGAGGAGATATGCGGTCTGCAGGCAGGATGTGCAAGGGTTTCGCAGCAAAAGTTCTGCTGCGTACTTGACACAACCTTTTCAACATGTGGAGTCGCCCGCATGCCGCCAAGGCTGTTCCGAGTATGGTGCATGTGGGCCCGTCGCATATTGTCAAAGTTGTTTCGACTGCATTACAGAAGTTTTGTTGGGAAGCTGTTACACATCCTCCACATTGTCCCCATCTCTGCCCATGGGGTTTCCACATTTTTGTAGCTCTGAAGAATGACATTTGTGGTTGTTGATTTGCTTCGGACGAAGAGGGCACGCATGTCCACAATCGTGGTTCCGTAGGCAACAGTAAACATTTTTCTATGAAATCATTGACTACCTTGGCTCACAGTGGGATGAATGTATTAACAGTTACGGTGTTTACTATTGACGTAATGAACAGTTTACTTACTTTTTTCATCGGTCTCGTTTTATTTTGTTGTCCCATACTTTCTTTCTCCATAAAAACCTGCAGAAACATCAATTCAGTTCTTGATAAGATTCCAACGTGGGGCAAAGATTGTTAACTAGCTGTAAGTGATCGGAAACGTAAATGAGCCATGCACGGCTATTGTTCATCCCATTAATTGTTTGTCACCTTCTATTATGGTAGTGCCGCCTCATTTTCTTATTGTATTTACTGGCGTCACTAACTTCCTGCCTTACTTGCCCGTGAGTGGCATTGTCGAACCATCTCTGGAGCGACCGACAGTATTTCCGGGTCGTTGTGTGTCAGGTAGTCAGAGAGTGGGAGACGTACCAGCAGTGCAGTCGCGACGGAGCAGCACTCGAGGACGGACCAGCAGTACAGTCGGTCGGTTGGCGTGGAGCAGCAAGCAAGGCCCCGTCGCGCAGAGTCGGGCTGGAGCAGCTGGCGGTGTGCACGTGCGGTTGGAGTGCGAGGCGCCGCTTGCGAGTGCTACGAAGTTCTTCGCCCACCGATCTTGCACATGAAAGTTGAGTCCCCACTTAACTTACTATCGAGCCTCAACTGTTTACATTTCTTCGTTTGATCCTGGTTGTCGTTTTTGGGACATTCCCACGAGCAACAACGTGTATCTATTTAAGTCGGCTAAGATTCCAGCAGTCTTCCTGTGAAATTTAACTTAACACAATTATTCCCTGTTATGGAAGTTCACCAGCGGTAACTTCTGCCTTGTGGCCGTTGACGTTCTGGTTACCAGCCCTGGTCATCGACGTAATATTAGGCAGTGTATTTTCCTCGTCATGTTGTTGCTGTCCAGTGCGGCGTGTAGTTCGACAGCTGAGCGTTGTGGGTGGCAATAATCTGTGTGTCATGTATTGAAATCTTGTTGTCGTTTTGCTGGTTGTGTGGAGCGGAACTGATTTGGTTGATTGATCGTTTGGATGTCTGTCAGTTGGGTTGCCTCCAGATTAAGAAGTCGTTGGACAGACTGCCTGTCTCAACTAAATGGGCGTTAGTGTTACAATCACAGGCCGACCCTTGGAAACTTCTGAGCACTGGTCCTTGTGTGTTATGTAGTAATTTCCCTGTTTGGATTTTAGTTATTTGGTTGATATGTGGCTTTCAGCCGAGTATCAATATCTGTTAAATTAATGTTCTTGTCTTGCCCTTAAGGCATGGAGAGTGTTATATTTTTATATGGGGCCTTCAGCCGAATTTTACTGGAGAGGTTTTAAGATAAGGCCATCTGCCTTTTAGATTGAAACTCTTTCTAGGCCTTAAGCCGTTAAATATATTTTGTAGACATGTGGTCTTCAGCCGAGTATTAATGTCTCTTAAATTAATATCCTTGTCGTGCCCTTAAGGCATGAGAGTGTTATTCTTTATTTTATATGAAATGTTTTAAGATATGGCCTTCTGCCCTTTAAATTTGAAACTCTTCTTCTAGGGCTAAAGCCGTTAAATTATTTGTTGGTCAGCGGCCTTCAGCCGAGTATTAATATCTCTTACATTTATCTTCTTCTTTTGCCATTAAGGCGTAAGATTGTTATGCTTTTTAACGGGACCTTCAGTCCAATTTGCATGAATTGTTTTAAAATAAGGCCTTCTGCCTTTTGATTTAAATTCCTCTTATTGCTTAACATGCAACCTCCAACCTAGTTCCATTAAAATTAATTTGCTAAGGCCTTCAGCCGATTAGCTTGAAGATTTAGAAAATATTCTTGGTTGAAACCTCCAGAAGAACCTTGTATTTCAGTTTTGCTTAAGCCTTGTGTCTTGGGTCTTGAATGTGACCTTCAGCCGATCAAAAGTTAATCAAAGGAGGTCGATTAAGGTTTTGAGTGTTTTGCATCCGTGTGTTGTGTGTTGATAAATAAAGTTTGTATGTTGAGTGCAACTGGCATGAACTCATCTTGGCCCCCTTCCACAGCCTAATCCGCTCCGTCCTGCTAGCCTAGGCATTTTATTAAAACAGGGGACTTAACAATCATTTCCTAAGCCACACAAATACGGCCAATGAGTCACAGGTCCACAATTTCACACCTGCAAGAAAGAGAGTTTCTATGAAATGGAGACACATCCAGCTGCCTCTGCGGATGAAAGGTAAAGTTGCGAGGTCAGCAGGAAAGATTTATATACAGAATTTGTCAGATGTGGCAATAACCGCGAAGGCAGCACTAACTACACTCCTGTTCAGAAAAAAAACAGAACACCTTAAACGACTAAAGATAGGGCGTTCGTATTCAAAGGTCGTGTACATTAGTATGTTCTACAGAAACCGTTAGCATTTCAGCCACCTCGGTTCAGCATGTGGCCTGTTTCCTAGTAGGCACAGCGTCCGATATGCGCCCTGATAACTTGTTCCATGCGTGATGGCATCGACGCGTATAAGGCGCGAATGGCATCCTGTAGAACAGCCAACCATGCTGAATTCACCTGGTTCGACAGTTCATATGTGGTGGTGGGTTTTGGGTCACAGCAC
This sequence comes from Schistocerca gregaria, assembly GCF_023897955.1. Lineage (NCBI taxonomy): Eukaryota > Metazoa > Arthropoda > Insecta > Orthoptera > Acrididae > Schistocerca > Schistocerca gregaria. The sequence goes on from NC_064920.1 coordinate 163,362,524, forward strand.
TGCTCCCGTCATTTCACCATATCCCATACATTTTCGATTGACAAGCCTGGTGATCCGGCGGCCCAGGGAAAAAGGCTGACATCCTGTGACACCACGGGTTCGTACAGCAGCATATGGTCATCCGTTATCTTGCTGAAAAATGGCGTCTTGAGTGACGTGAAGAAAGGATATGGCTATGGGTCATAGGATGTCATTCACGTAGGTAACACTGTAAAATGTAAACTTTCTCAACCGGAAATGTCACAATTAAAAAAGTGTTCCGGGCTATTATGACGTGGTCAAATGGATTTCACTTTAAAATCCGACATTTCGTCCTCATCTGCGGAAGACATTTTCAAGGACGATCGTAGCTTTATTAAATGTCCGATTCAAACCGTGGCTCGCTACTGACTACAGCAACATTCCGCTTCCGCGAGCTTTCGCGCAGTGGCGTGATAACACGTTTTGAACACGGGACCGCAATTGGCCGTTGTTGACTACCGTCGTCCACTGTTGCTATCATCCCATGGTGGAATACTAGCACACATCTTCTTCAGTACGGGAATCCAAATATCATTCAGTTTCACGCCCTCCTCCTTCCTAATGAAATTCCTGGTGTGTTTTGCAACCTTTATGGCCTCTCTGTATAGTTTTTCATGGTATCCGCTTGTGGCTTGCAGTACTCGAGTCCTATCAGAATGAATGTGGTGGCCTCCCGCCTATAAGGCATGTTCTGCAACAGCTGATCTGTCAGTCTCCTCTCTTCTGCAATTGCCCTTGTTCTCTTCGAGTCGTTTCTCGACAGTTCTTTTTGTAGTACCCACTTACAACTCCCAACATCTACAAGGGATCCTATAAAGTCCAGCTTTTTCCAGCAGTTGGAGACCATCTTTGGCCTATTTTAGATAATCTTGTATCTACCGTGTAGGTACGCAGATTACCGTAATATTCCGCTTTTTCAGGATTTTTCCTATGTGGCAAATCATGTCTTTAGTGAATGGTAGGAAACCTTCCGATTTCACCGGCGCTCGAGCATCGATAAAGTTTCTATGCGGTGCTCTTCATGCTCTTTTCACCTCAGTGAACGAATAACCCGCCGGCCGTTGTGGCCGAGCGGTTCTAGGCACTTCAGACTGGAGCCGCGCGACCGCTACGGTCGCAGGATCGAATCCTGTCTCAGGCATGCATGTGTGTGATGTCCTTAGGTTAGTCAGGTTTAAGTAGTTCTAAGCTCTAGGGCACTGATGACCTCAGATGTTAAGTCCCATAGTGCTCAGATCCATTTGAAAAATTTTTTTTTTTTTTTTTGAACGATTATCCATCCTCGAGCAATGCATTGGTGAGGTGTTTTAATTGTGCGTCAAGCAGCTCTGGTTCGCAGAGTTTCCTTGCTCTATCCGCCAATATTTTTATGCTGCCTCACTTTTGTTGTGGGTGGTGGTTCGAATCACGGTGTAGGTAACGGTTTGAGTGCGTGGGTTTTCGGTAAACAGTGTGACCCAGGTACCATCTTCTTTCTTGAAAACTAGCACATCAAGAAAATATCTTCTACCTGCCTTCTCCTCCTTGGTAAACTGAATGGTTCAAATGGCTCTGAGCACTATGGGACTCAACTGCTGTGGTCATTAGTCCCCTAGAACTTGGAACTACTTAAACCTAACTAACCTAAGGACATCACACACATCCATGCCCGAGGCAGGATTCGAACCTTCGACCGTAGCAGTCGCACGGCTCCGGACTGCGCGCCTAGAACCGCGAGACCACCGCTGCCGGCGGTAAACTGAATCTTCGGATTGATCTCGTTCAGATGTTTGTGAAAACGATACAGTTCCTCCCTGCCATGCCTCCACAGGTCAAACGCATCGTCTACGTAACGGAACCAGGTATTCGGTTTCTTTTCCAGCAGTTTACAAAGCCAGCTCCTCGAAATTTTCCGTAAGAAAGTTCGCTGTAACGGGGCTTAAGGGGCTCCCCATAGTGACACGATGCGTCTCTTCATAGAACTCTTTGTTCCATTAGAAATACATGGTTGTGAGGCAGGATTTAAACAGTTCCGCAACTTCGGGAGGAAAAGTCCAATTCAGCTATAAGGATTGTAGGTCACAGTGTCCTGGGTACGCATCAACTGTGATTTGTGATTGTGCTCAACAGCAAACCCACACCTTAGGATCTTGCGTTGACGCTGTACGTCTCGCGAAAATGCACTCATTGTGGTGCCTCTACCCTTGTCAGCGGTGAAACAAAATGCTACCATCGTTTCCATACAAACGGAACCTGCGTTCGTCCGGAAACAATATCTGATCCGATTTCTGTCCACAGTGACATCGCTCTATGCACCATTGCGTCTAGCCCGTTCCTACATATTCGTCAAAGGTAGCCGGAGAAGTGGACGACACACACGTAACCCGTGCCGTAATAAAACGCTACGGGCTGTCAACCAAGATTGTATACGATGAGTTATACAATTCCACTGTTGCGCCAGAGCCGTGTAGGAAGCAGATCTGTCCTGCAATGGCATTCGGATGACGTGTCGATCTTTTCGGGGGAAGGGGGGGGGGGGGGGGGGGGAGGATCTGGGTGATGCGACCTGACCCATCTCGTCGTGTTCTACGCTCTTCAATGGAACCGCCGTGATACTGATCTTGTCTTGAAAGCGCGTCGCATTTACTGGGCACTGCATCCTTGGTTCCTAACAATTCTGAATAAGTGAAAATGAGAATTTAGATTTTGGTATGGCCTTGATGCGGCAATAACTTGGGATAAATTATCACATCTAATGTAAATAGTTTTTTGATTAGAGACGTTCTATATTAAAATATTCTCTCTTTTTTTGCTTCTCAAACATTAATACACAAAAGTTACAGTTCTTGAGTGAACAAACGTAAATAATCTTCAACATTAAATGAGATCTTTTGAAAAATGCAAATCGTAAGCATGACACAAAATGTTCAACAGTACTACTCTCAAATTCAGATTAAAAATTGCCTGTGGCCGTTCATCTCTCCCTATACTCAAGTCTCTGGGGTGTCTGAATCAATAATGCGTAACTACAAGCTGCCGCAATACAGTACAAAATCTGAAGTCAATTACCTTAAATTGAATCCTCTTTCGTTACTCATCAAAATTATCATAATAAAACATTACTCTCAAAATACTTCAGTCTCTTTCCTCGTCTCAAATAAGAAATCAGTGAATTAACACTTCCTCAGAATATAACCGCAACCGTACCACTTGGCCTATGCCATGCTACTACCAATGATACACCACTGCCGACTACTGAGTCTCCTCATCTAACGATTAACAGTACGCATCATCTCCCACGCAGCTTGTAAAGCAGAGATGGTCCAAGCAATCCTCCAGGTGACACAGCATCTCTGATGACTCTGCGGGCTTATAATTTCAAACAGTACAGAGACGCTTACGCGTTTATGTCATCCAAATATTAGATAAATGCCCATGAAATTATCTACAGCGCCCTATCAACTGCCCTGTGAACTGTCATATATTAACTGAGATGAGACTGTTAATCATAAATGTTCAGTCCTTTCAAACTCCAACGTCGTTCGTGAAATAAATTCCATATCTTGCAATTTATGAGTTTACTTTCATAGGTAGTAAGTCACATGTCATAGTAAAGAGGGAGGCTTCAAAAAGACACCAATCGGAATACAGTATTTAGGTCCCTTACACGAAATTGCATTATCAAAATTCCGTTGCATAACTTCAGTAATTAACACTGCATCCAGAGGACCGCTAATGGAATCAGACCCATCAGATCTGACAGAAGAAACACGAAGATCGATTTTTACGTACACAGAGGAGGTCTTGCAAACTGTTAGAAAAAAAAGTTTCGGTCAAATCCGACAGAATTTTCTCAACTACTGAATTTTCTGCTGAAGGTGGAAATATGCCATAACACTCGCACTAATGCTTCAGGCGTAAAATAAATTCAAAACGTAATGTCTGCCATTGTTATTTAACTTCCGTCTACCACTACGATATTGAAGGACCTACAAAAAAATTGCATTATCAGGTTCCAACATTCTTCTAGACCTATTTTTCATTATCATCATTTCAATTTCGTGAAATCACACTACTGGCTTTTAAAATTTCAACAATGTTAAGGACGTTAAATAATAAAATTATACTTATTGTGTATATACAGTACAATAAGAAGAATGCATGATTAAATTTTTAGGTGATTTGGGGGTATAAACGGTCAAAAAATTGTTGCACAGAGCGGCCCCCTCCGGCTAAGCATTAGGTCCAACTGGTCTTGGATGTCAGATAGAAGTACGTCATTCCACACCACATCAAGTCTGTGCCAGAGATCAACAATCGTAGGAGATGGCGGATTCTGGTTGCCTTTGCAGAGGGTACCAGAGCCTAAGTCTGCGTCGCTGATGCGCTAATACGATGATAAATATTTCAAAATTATGTGTGCTAGCAGTAACTTACACGGGATTCAATTGCCCCTAACAATGAGTTTTATGCAACCCGCAATTCCTTCAAAAATCACAAGCAAGTTTTTCGTATTCTCTCTCTTCCTATGTGCTAACTATTAGTCCCACAGAAAAAAAGAGCACGACCCTTTTGTAGCAAATTTAATAGAGTTAAATTTTGTAATGGGATAAATTTTCGCTGGGGGCCTCGGTTTTCCAGTTATTCAAGAAAAACGCGTTTGAAAGTCATCTTTATACGTTTTCCTTCAATAATTCGCAACCTATGGCCTCTAGCGAAAACGAATTCCACTACAGGATTTAACTAATTTCCTACAAAAAGATGCTGTTCAGTCTTTCTGTATTACTGATACTTCGCATGTATGAAAAATTTGTGCATGCTGTTTGAATACGTTGCGTGTTGGATAAAAAGGATCGGTAGAGCCAGCTAAATCATCTTTTATACTGTTTCACTGCAACACACATGGCTCAGAAAAATTCGATTACCATAATACGCTGCCAGATTCGTAATTATTGAGTGTAGGCAACCCTCTGATTGTTCTCATTACAGACATTCACACGTCTAATAAAACAATTCATTTACTCTACCCCTCTCTCCCCTCCTGCCCCGGCCACGACTCCATATCTCTCTCTCTCTCTCTCTCTCTCTCTCTCTCTCTCTCTCTCTCTCTCTCTCTCTCTCTCTCTCTCTCTCTCTCCCTATCTGTGTCTCTCTCCCTCTCTCTTTCTGTATATGGCGTATATATATATGCAGAAAAACTACCGTGCACTGGGGCGCACTTTGGCAGTCAACTCTAGCACAGGGATTGTTTGACTGATTTCCAGATTTCCAGGATTCTCGAAGGCATGTCGTCAATAGATGGATGTTTTAGAAAATTCTGAAATAAGTTGAAAAAAACTGTCGAAGTTCCAATATTAATTTTCTTTATTGATGACTAGTTTCGAGTCCTAAGCTCATTATCAAACAATTCACTAAGCTATGCAGTACAACGCATTAGGACAGCGACAGGACTGTTTATTTTAGTTAAACACATCATTGTACAGTAGTGCAGGACTGGACATCATTCATCTCCTGGACTGCTCTACAATGATGTAGTGCAGAAGCGAACTTCATTCACGTCAGTATCACACTACCCGCAATGACGGGTTTTACTAAAATACACAGTCATGTAGCTGTTGTAATGGATGGTATTGCATAGTTTAGTGGATCATTTGATAATGAGTTTATGGTCGAAACTAGTCATCAATAAAGAAAATTAATATTGCAATTCTGACGGCTTTTTTTTCAATTTTTGAATAATTTGATAAAGGGACTTCTAAAATCATTACTGATATACCGCACAGTAGCAGTCAGTATTATAGGTAATTTGGGGGTATACAGGGCGAAAAATTTATTGCACAGAGCCGCCAGAGTGTTAGGTCCAACTGGTCTTGGATATCAGATACAAGTGTGATGTCACACTGCCACGAAATTTCACCAAAATTCCACCCGATACCATCAAGGACGTCCCTCGCCATGGGGAGGCCGTCATACACCTTCTTACCCACATTTCACCCCTTCTGGTTCAAATGGCTCTGAGCACTATGGGACTCAACTGCTGTGGTCATCAGTCCCCTAGAACTTAGAACTACTTAAACCTAACTAACCAAAGGACATCACACACATCCATGCCCGAGGCAGGATTCGAACCTGCGACCGTAGCAGTCGCACGGTTCCGTACTGCGCTCCTAGAACCACGAGACCACCGCTAACCCCTTCTCTCGAAGGCTTTGTGATGGAACTCAGAACCGCAAAGCCCAGAGTTGAAATAGTGCGATTTTGTTATGTGTGGCCGAGAAAAACAATTCAGACATTCTGCCGCTCGGTATTAACACGAAAGGCCTCATGTGATGACATAAAGGGCCTATTGCAACCACCGCGTAGGTTCCCAAACATTTCGCGGTCGAAAACGACAATTCTGGCCAACAGGATGACCTCCTTGACAATTCTTTGACGCTGTTGACAGGCTGACAGCCTCCCTGTCCGCCCCCCCCCCCTCCACCCCGCTACACCCCCCCCCCCCCCCCCTCAGGACGATTCACCCTTTCTCTAAGAGCATACCGTGGACCTGCTGGATCTCCATCAAACGTTATCGCACACCTTTGAGTGTATCGCGACCCAGTATTTCCTCTGGTGTACTGGGTGGAACCTCTGGATACTGTTTAAAACCATTCGACGAAATCTGAACGCGATGCAAAGTATATTTATGCTTTTTCAGCTTTCTGTTTCGCGACCTCCTGTTCCATTCTACATATTTAAGTGCTGTATAATATAATTAAGCTATTTGCATAGTATTGTTATTTCTTCAGGTACGAGGGTGAGTCAAATGAAAACCTTAAATCTGTAACAACAAATCGAAAGTTCGCGCCGTTATCCTGTAAGTTGGTAAGCGTGCTACAAACAGCGTGCAGAATGGCCTGTAGGTGGCAGCATACTGCAGATGCACACATACCGTCTCAGTATCAGTATAAAGATGGACGACCCACTTGTTATTTGCACCAGGGAAGGACAGCGTTCTGTTATTCCGCTTTTGCGTAGTGAAGGTGTGAAAGCTATTGAAATTCATCGACGAATGAAGGTTCAGTACGGTGATGCATGTTTGTCACAGCAGCAAGTCTACGAATGGAGTAGGAAGTTCGCAACTGGTGTGACTTCAGTGGAAGATGCTCCTCGCCCAGGTCAGGCACAACGAGTTGCGACTCCACAGAACATTGCAGCAGTTGAAGCCATGGTGAAGGAAAACCGCCGAGTGACACTGAATGACATAGCAGCATGTTTACAGATTAGTCATGGGTCAGCACACCACATTGTGTATGATGTGCTCCATTTACACAAAGTGTATGCGAGATGGGTTTCTCGGCAGCTGACTCCTGTAATCAGAGAACGATGTGTTGATGCTTGTGAACAACTTCTTCAGCGCTTTGAACGAGAAGGTGATGGCTTCCTTACGAGAATCGTTACTGGGGACGAAACCTGGGTTCACTTCCACCAACCGGAAATGAAGAGAGCGAACATGGATTGGCGTCTTTCCTCATCATCAAAAACAAAGAAGTTTCGAACAGAACCATCATCAGGGAAGGTTATGCTGACCCCCTTTTGGGACTAAAAACGCGTTATTTTAGAGCATTACATGCCTAGAGAGAATCATACACAGTTTTCCTAAAAAATCATCTGCGGCCTGCAATCAAATCAAAACGACGTGGATTGCTGCCAGCAGGTGTCCTTTTTCATCATGACAATGCAAGGCCCCACACTGCCCGCCCAACAGTTCCAACAATCACAGACCTGCATTTTGAGTGTCTTCGTCATCCACCATACTCACCAGACCTTGCCCCAAGTGATTTCCATATGTTTGGACCACTCAAAGACGCAATGGGAGGAAGTTCCGTTCTGATGAAGAGGTACGCCACACGGTGCACGAGTGGTTGAACAGACTACCAAAAGAATTTTTTTCTAAAGGAATTTATGCACTTTGTAAGCGCTGGAGGACTTGGATTGAGTGTGGGGGAGATTATGTTGAAAAGTGATACAGCTTTGTACTACTTCTACACAATAAATAATATTTCAAAAAATATTTAAGGTTTTCATTTGACTCGCCCTCGTACATAATTTCACAGCTAGGAAGGAGGTATACATTGTTAAAACTATTGATACAACGTGTGAACATTTATGCCATACCCTGTCATTCGTGAACCATCTTGTACTCTGAAACAGAAGGTCTTTTATCATGGAACATGTGGTACTTGCAAGCGAAATTTGTTAACAATGTTACCTGTCTTGAAAATGGATATTTGTGTTACTTTCCAATAGCTTCTGTTTCAAAATGTTTTTAATTTGTAACCCGTTTTTGATAAAACTACTGCTATATTTGATCTCGCTTACCGGTTATGTGTGTGTTTTCTCGATAGTCGAGTACTTGTTAATAGGAACATGAGCATGTTGTGGCTTGGAACATATTTTCACATTTGAAAAAAAACTTAATTTTTTTAATTTCAGAAAAATGCAGTACATAAAAAGTGAATGGCATCATTTCAAAATTGAATTAGAAAATATATTAAACACCTAGAACAGGAATCCGAAAAGTGTAACAAGATACAACGCACTTCCCTACTTTAAATCAATTTAGCATAATGTTTGAGGAAAATATTACCACTGGGGTCGAATTTTATACAGCACATACTAATATGAAATTGTAAACGTCAAGCTCGACCGTAACATATAAGTCTGTGTGCAAAAGTAACTACATCATAGGAATCAAGAAATATAGCTTACTGTCTGAAGCGTAACAGCTGCTTTCAGCCATTTCCGAATACTGATGTCTATATGCTGCTACAAAGACATGTAACAGTAGATGCAAATAATACCAAAAGACAATAATAATACAAAACAGCCAAACATGAGTAGAAATCACCTTAGGGAAATATTGTGGAAACCGTAACTATGCAATAATGTTCTACATATTAAAATGTATTGTTGACAGTCGTAGGAATGAATAAGATTATCTGGCTTTTTGTATTTCGCGAAAACGTAATCACACAAACAATGAGTGATGCAATGTAATATCAAACATTACTACCGTCATATTTCAATGTAATATCACCTCAAATGTATTTTCATTAGATATTCTTAAACTTTTCATGTGTCCAAAGCTACAAAAACAAGTTAATATGTGAAAACTGTGCAATTCATGGTGAGCGTATTATCAGGAAATGTAAGCAAATCTAACTTTGTGATTACCAAGCCAGACACATTAGCTTTGCCTATATCACGATATTCTATCCTTAATTTATCTCTCAATATACGGTAGGAGCTCTTTTCATTAATTAGTTTAGCTGTAAACAAAGAAAGAAGTAATTGAATTGTTGTTAAACTGAACATACCGTATTTCGCTACGTAAACATAAAAATTACCGTTATCTTTGTAATTAAAACCCTGTACCTGTAAATTAGAAGTATTTTCCATCCGAACTGTCAACTTAATGCAAAAGTTTTAAATGTAATTCACCTACAGTCTGTTTATAAAAATTAACCCATTGCAAGGTTTACTTTAAATAGTGGCGGATTTTTGTACCCATCAGGTCAGGGTCAGCCTTTCGTCAGATTTTGAGGAGCAATACATGTTTGTCGTCTGTGCTAACAGTGTGGCAACAAACAGAATTATTTAAAATCGTGCGTCTGTAGACTATTATACACATCACACGTAAAGTCTGCAGAATGGAAGAATTTCAGATTATCTACAACAATCAGCTACTGCTGCAAAGGAAAAAACAAGGAGAAGAGTATTTGTACTAAGCTGAACTTACACCCCTGTCTGATGAACTGTTCGCAATATTACCTGTTGTCACGAACAGTGACAAATTCTTTTCGACTTCAGCAGATTTTGAAACGTCATATCGTTTCATATCTGAATAACAATAATTTTTTAAAAGAAGCCTATGCTGTTATTTTTATATTCACCCGGTAACGTACCCTGAAAGTAAATTTCAAAAAAAGTAAAATGTCATTCATTTACACCATTAATGATACTAGAGCAGTCAGATACGTCTCACACTGTTATGTCTCACAATGTGACACTGAAGTTTAAACATCTTACTTCCATATTTTCTAGTAAATTCACATTTTTGTCAATGAGATGTTACGTATTATATTAGTTGTGGATCCCAATAATGTCACAATTCCCGTACAATGATGTCAAATCAACGCCGGAGATATGAGCTTAGGTACAGCGAATTTTGGTAAATCATTTACGGCATTGCGTCAGAGATAGGTAACAGATACATGTGCCATCTATGAATGGTGACAGAAATGACATCTCTGACATTTATGACGGTCATACTAATTAGTAATTATCTCCAAACACAACAACGCTGCATTTGCGTAGCCAGAGGAGAAAGACGACAAATCGCATCTCTCATTGAGTATGAGTTTTTCCGTTACTTCTGACTTCAGCATTAGCACTCAAACAGTTTCTCGTTACATTGATTTGATCAAAGGACTCTCTCTCTCTCTCTCTCATCTCTATTTTCTATTAATCTAGTTCTCTCGCAGTAGCTTTCTGCCTCTTTTACTCTTTAATTTCTTCACCCCCTCTCACTTCCTCCTGTCATCGCCCCTCAGTACTTTGCGCACTTTCTATCTCTCTCCAGTACCTTTGCCAACCCACGGATAGAAGCCATTAGTTTTGTTTTAAGTAATAAGGGCTCTGTACGTAACAAAAAGCATCGTTTTGCACTTCATATCGAATGGTAATTCGGTGTTCCCATGCGCGGACAGTTATGCATACGGGTATATGTTGCCAGACAGTAACCTATTGAACGAACCAATCCGGCAACGAGGCAGAGACTCCTTTTTTTAATGTAATCAGTGACAATACAATAGAATATTTTGAAAGTTGGGGCCCATTTATAGATCAGAGTTAAGTAGCATAAGTCCAGTGCTCACCATAAAGCAAATCTTGAACCATACAGATGACTGGGTGCTGTGTGACACACACACACACACACACACACACACACACAGACACACACACACAAACAACAACAACAACAATCAAGAAACAGACATGTAAGTACTCTCTGTCTCTTTCTTGTCACTCTCAGCTTGCCAAGAACAGAAGTCCGAATGATGTGCGACTCAATGCCTACACGAAACTCAATAGCCCGCATCTCGTGGTAGTGCGGTAGCGTTCTCGCTTTCCACGCCAGGGTTCCCGGGTTCGATTCCCAGCGGTGTCAGGGATTGTCTCTGCCTCGTGATGGCTGGGTGTTGTGTGCTGTCCTTAGGTTAGTTAGGTTGAAGTAGTTCTAAGTTCTAGGGGACTGATGAAAATAGATGTTAAGTCCCATAGTGCTCAGAGCCATTTGAACCATTTGAACGAAACTCAATACAACAGTCGACAAATGAAGAAGCTTGGAGACGCCATTTTAGATTTCTCGTATTTGACAGTGTTTGTAGTGTTAAGTTATGTGTTGTGACAGTAGTCCTTTTTAAGGCAATAGCGTACTGTATATTAATCGTAATCATGTCACTCTTTGTAAGATTTGTTGTAATTGGATGTCGGTTAATGAAACATCAGTGGTAAAAGCCTTCAGGTGATCCAAGATGAATGATATTAGCGGTAAGAGTTGCACATGTTTACTGTGGTCGTGTGGTTAGGAACACGAAGGAAGTGGGTTCGCGTCCTGCTTTATGCTAATCTTTCTTCTTCACTTTTGCGTTTGTAAGAGATTCTGGGACTTTCTTTTTAACACCAGCAACATCAATACATATCCCATAACGCTTATTGTCAAGGGGGCAGGGGAGGGGGGAGAGGGGTGCACTGTAAGTTCACACTAAAAGAAGTTTAAAAAAGGGAAATTCGTTAATTGTTGCTGACGTATGCAACAAACTTGTTTTTATAGAGATGCTGATGAGTAGGTAGTGTGCAGAACCTGAAAATATCTCTTAGCAGTATCAACCCACTTTCAGCATGGGTCTACATAAGAAAAGAATGTAAAAAATGGAAATTTCGTTAATTGTTGTTGACATTTACTCACATCATACCTTTTAAAGAGACATCAATGTGTAAGTAAAGCCCTGAACCTCAAAATATTGAATAAAACATTCATTGGGGAAAGTGACATGTACTACCAAGCATTACGTTTAACCACAAAAATTAAAATATTTATGAAATATGATAGAAGAATTCATTAAAAACAAGAAAAAAGTTTTTCGGTATGGTTTGTGTAGCACAGCCAACGAGTACCAAGAAAATTTAACTTGACTTGGTTTTGACACTTGTAAGTATGCTGTTTAGGTTTTTATGTTGATAACGCCACGTAGCCCTCAGTATGAAAATCAGTGACTGTGCTGTGTGAAGTCTGCGGCTGATTTGCATTTTTGGAATATTTGCTATTGTAGTGTTGGGCAGTTGGATGTGGACAGCTACTTACACACTGACTACGGGTGCCTTCTGCAGACAAACCAAAACATGACCTATTAAAGATTGCAAAACCATTAATGTAGAGGATAACAAAGAATACATGATTATTATACCGAACAAATTTATAATGTGACTTTGCCTGCATGTAGTGACAGATGAAAACAGATTTGCAAACAAAATTCTTAGCTGGTATTCTTCCAGACATTTTCATGAATTCCTTAGAAGAAAAATGTTTCAAAAAGTTTTAGTTGGCGCAACACGTTTTCTTTCATACTCCAGACATGTGGATGATATATTGATTATTTGCAGAGGGCCTAATATGGCATTAATCAGCTCTGCAAATTCTGTAATGAGTTTCCAGACATTTTCATGAATTCCTTAGAAGAAAAACGTTTCAAAAAGTTTTAGTTGGCACTACAGGTTTTCTTTCATACTCCAGACATGTGGATGATATTTTGATTATTTGCAGAGGGCCTAATATGGCATTAATCAGCTCTGCAAAATCTGTAATGAGTTTCACGAAAAAATCACTTTCATGTATGAGCTCAAAAACACATGCCATCAGCTAAATTATTTAGATTTAACATTGATAAAAGTTTATATTCTTTCAGTATTTTTCAGAAAGATCAAACAGCAGCCTACTATCCTGTTTGACCCAACTCCACGCTCACAAAAAAGGTCCTTTTTCGTCCTTCCATCCATAGAAGTGCTTCCAGTACTTTATCTGATGAAAACCACGATACTTGATGAAACTATATTGGTCAATAATGGATACAAACCAACCATAGTCGACAATATTTTCAAAAATAAAACCAATAATAATATCACCACTCTTAGCATTTCTCCTAATAATGGACGTAATGAAAAAAAAATTCTATACCGTCTTTAGGGGCCCGTATATTATAGGATTATGCGTTTCCTCCACAGCAAATAGGACTGCAAAGTAGCATTTTCTACCAACAATAGTTTGAAAAATAATCTTCTTAAGTGGAAACCAGCATATTCTCCCATACAAAACTTAAGTGTCTATAAAATTACCTCTGGCACTTATCCAGCCTATTGCAGAGGATAGACAGGATGAGCAATTGATGTTAGCGTTAAAAAACATCTCTTAGGAAATCATCCTTTGCCGATCATTTATTAATTACAGGTCGTAAGCCTAAAGAAGTCTGTGACATCAGTATCTTACCCACAGAAAAGAAAGGCTTCAGACTTCAATGCCTTTCTGTTGGTTGTGGTTTCGCTGTCAATGAACTGTTGCAACTACTTAATAAAAATTTCTTCAACGGTTTAAAGCCCCTGCTTAGAAATGCCTAAAACTGACTCTTCATTTTTCTCAGAGTAGTTCTAAAATATCGCTTCCTCCCTTCTTCTCATTTATGACATTGTAATTCGTTTTCATACTGTAACACCAAAAATGCAGGATCCATGGCAACTGTTTTAATTGTATGTAAATATTTGTAATTTAAATGCTTTCTTTTAATAAGTAAGGACATTGCTTCACTTTATCTGTGCACTTAGGTAGAAGTCTGTTGACGTTTCATTGTATTTATCTGTGTTTTCCTGTCAAACTTATAAGCTCTGGAAAAAATCAAAAGGAATTGTTATGTGCATCGACTAGCAACGATAACAGCAGTGCTTGTGCGTTGTAAAATCAGTAGTTGCGCGGAGCGCGCAGAGAGAGGAGAGACGGGTTCCAGCGCTTGTAGTGTGCGGAAGTGTGGTGTCAACGCTCTCGCAGTAGAGAGTACCAATTTCCTCGGCATCATGTACGCTCGCCGCCCAGATGTCTAGAGCAGGAATACCGACAGTGGACGGGCGGAAGAGGCAGTATTAATTATGATTTCCCATTCCTTTAATTAGCTATGGCTCCACAATATGCTACCGTCTTCAACAACAGCAACAGTTCCAGCAACACAGTTTCGTCGTCGGATCCAAATTTCGTCATATTCATAGCATTGAAGTAAGTTTGTTCATTGGTAGAAAGTATTAATGGCTAACCCAGCAACGCAACTAAATGTGATTGGATTGATACGATTTATTTAAATAATTATCAGTTAACTCACGGCGATTGTGTCCTCATTGCCCCCAGACATTGTTACCAAGCAGGATTCTTGTTCCTTTTTCTCCTAATATGCTAAGTGAGTGTCATAAGAAACAAATTTAATAGTTATAGCCTGTTTATTAATGAATAATTTCTCTTTTAAGAATTTTAGCCCCAGTCTACTTCTAATTAACTGTTGTACAACAGAGGCTTCAGTATATGATTAAAGTAAATCATTTTCATGTTTTAAGTTTGAGAATCAATCATTGGAAAAAATCTATATCTACAGAAAAGCACAAATTTATATCTACAGAAAAGCACAAATTAAGAGTGCAGAAGTTTTATTTATTTTACATATAGCTTGGAGCACATGGTTGCTTGGTTTGGTACGTATTTAATTCTGTTGAAGCCAGTAAAAAAGGCTCAGTTGTTAAGACAATCATATGAAATCCAATTTGCAAAATAAGTAACAGCAAAGTAAAAAGTGCTTGTTTTTTTTCTAAATTTCTTTGATAACGTTATCCTGAGGTCACTGGAAGTCACTGTTCACATAACAAAGTTCAGTACTAACATACAGTTTAATTGCATATTTTCAAATCATTACTCGATTGCCTTTTTTCAAAATTTAATGTCAAACATAACGTAAGAGTGACTTCTCAGTTTTCTTTATCATTAGATACTCACTTAAAATTAATGTCAAATCAAAAAAGGGGCAACCTTTAGTTGCCAGGTTTGTGTTTAATAACACATGTTCGTCTTTCCCATCGTCTTGTACAGGATTTTGGAAGTAAATTGCCCTAGTGGGATGCCGACTGTTAATTACTTCCTTTTCGTTCATTAGTGAAACTTTTGGATTCATGATCAGTGGTATCCTTTTCTGTCCAGTGTTGTTTGTGAGTGAATGAGCAAAATAATTTTCATTTTCCACATTATAGCCCTGATCGATTTAATTACTTTTATTTTTAGTAGATTTTCCATCAGAATGATCGGTTGTACACTTTCCTCCTACTTATCGGTATTACTTCTTCGGGAAAGATAACCTTATCCAATTATAAAAGATCCATTTGGCATACACGCGATCCACAGTCATATTTTATCGATAAGCCGATTAGTAAGGCGAAGGTTACAACACAACTATGTAATTAAAATTTCTTCAGTGATTTAAAGCCCCTACTTAGAAACATATAAAATTGACTCCTCATTTTCGTCAGTTCTAAAATGCCGTCTTTGTGCTGGTGTAACCTTTCACCAGCACACCTGTCGGCAAAGATGTAGAGTGAAGAGCGATAGTAGGCACTAGGCCAAGCACACCTGTCACAAGACAGGCCAGAGACACACCGACAAGCAACAGGTCGCCAACGCCCTCTCATCAGCAAGTATTTAGGACGCTGCCACTGACCGGAGGTCTCAGTGACACACTCTTCCAGTGTGGCGACTGTCAATATAATCACAGGTTGCAGCAGTACATCGCGACTAGATTAGTGCTTGTAGTCAGACTAAGTTTGTAATAGATAGATAACTGATATTGTCTGCAAGAGGACTATAACCGATGAGCTTGTAGCACAACACATGGACTCTATTCTAGTTAAGTACATGTTTCCTCAATAAGTAAATAAGGAACCATATTAATCCACGTGTGCATTTGTGTTGCTGAAAGTGGATAAGGGCCAACCATAACAACATCCTCTTCCTTGCGTCCTTGCGGTAGAAGACTATACAGTCTTCCTCTCTCCTTTTCATTTATTACATTGTACTTGTAGTTCGTTTTCAGACAAAATATATATTTGCAATTTCATTACCCTGTATACATTTTTATTTTGCATAATACTGGCTGTTGACCTGCGAGATTGGCTCTCATCTGCTATTTGAAGTGTTCAGCCACATGTGAAACGTCAACCACTACCTGCAACAAATGATGATGCCCAAGTAGGTGTTTTAGCTGCTGTCGCGGCTAATCCGCACATCAGTAGCAGACAAATTGCATGAGAATCGGTAATCTCAAAAACGTCGGTGTTGAGAATGCTACATCAACATCTATTGACCTGGCTAAATATCTGACGAAATAAGCATCAAACGAAAAAACTACAAAGAACGAAACTCGTCTCGTTTGAAGGGGGAATCCAGATGGCGCTATGGTTGGCCCGCTAGATGCCGCTGCTATAGGACAAACGGATATCAACTCCGTTTTTTTTAAAATAGGAACCCTCTTTTTTATAACATTCTTGTAGTCCGTATAGAAATATGAATGTTTAGTTGGACCACTTTTTTCGCTTTGTGATAGATGGCGCTGTAATAGTCACAAACGTATAAGTACGTGGTATCACGTAACATTCCGCCAGCGCGGACGGTATTTACTTCGTGATACACTCCCCGTGTTAAAATGGACTGTTTAGCAATTGCGGAAAAGGTCGATGTCGTGTTGATGTATGCCTATTGTGATAAAAATGCCCAACGGGCATGTGCTATGTATGCTGCTCTGTATCCTGGACATCATCCAAGTGTCCGGATCGTTCGCCGGATAGTTACGTTATTTAAGGAAACAGGAAGTGTTCAGCCACATGTGAAACGTCAACCACTACCTGCAACAAATGATGATGCCCAAGTAGGTGTTTTAGCTGCTGTCGCGGCTAATCTGCACATCAGTAGTAGACAAATTGCGTGAGAATCGGTAATCTCAAAAACGTCGGTGTTGAGAATGCTACATCAACATCTATTGCACCCGTACCATATTTCTATGCACCAGGAATTACATGGCAACGACTTTGAACGTCGTGTACAGTTCTGCCAATGGGCACAAGAGAAATTACGGGACGATGATAGATTTTTTACACGCGTTCTATTTACCAACAGCGGTAACGAAAAAAGGCATATTACGCACTATTGGGCAACGGAAAACCCACGATGGCTGCGACAAGTGGAACATCAGCGACCTTGGCGGGTTAATGTATGGTGCGGCATTATGGGAGGGAGGATAATTGGCCCCCATTTTATCGAGGGAAATCTAAATGGTGCAATGTATGCTGATTTCCTACGTAATGTTCTACCGATGTTACTACAAGATGTTTCACTGTACGACAGAATGGCGATGTGCTTCCAACATGATGGATGCCCAGCACATAGCTCGCGTGAGGTTGAAGCGGTATTGAATAGCATATTTCATTACAGGTGGATTGGTCGTCGAAGCACCATACCATGGCCCGCACGTTCAACGGATGTGACGTCCCCGGAGTTCTTTCTGTGGGGAAAGTTGAACGATATTTGCTACCGTGATCCACCGACAACGCCTGACAACATGCGTCAGCGCATTGTCAATGCATGTGTGAACATTACGGAAGGCGAACTACTCGCTGTTGAAAGGAATGTCGTTACACGTACTGCCAAATGTATTGAGGTTGACGGACATCATTTTGAGCATTTATTGCATTAATGGGGTATTTACAAGTAATCATGCTGTAACAGCATGCCTTCTCAGAAATGATAAGATAACAAAGGTACATTTATCACATTGGAACAAGCGGAATAAAATGTTCAAATGTACCTACGTTCTGTATTTTAATTTAAAAAACCTGCCTGTTACCAACTGTTCGTCTAAAATTGTGAGCCATATGTTTGTGACTATAACAGCGCCATCTATCACAAAGCGAAAAAAGTGGTACAACTAAAACATTTATATTTCTGTACGTACTACACTAATATGTAATAAAAAAATGGGGATTCCTATTTTTAAAAAACGCAGTTGATATCTAGCGGGCCAACCACAGCTCCATCTGGTTACCACCTTCAAGCTAGACCAGTTTCGTTCTTTGTAGTTTTTTCGTTTGACGCTTATTTCGTGATATATTTGGCCCGGTCACAATCAATGGACCACCCTGTATTCCTCATAAATTTATGGAGATTCAGATACGCTGGTTGTAAATGGATATAGCAACGAAAAACTGTAACTATTCAGTGCATGGGGGTATATCGGTAAGAATAACAGAAAATGTATAATAAACTCAAAAATTCCTATCGTTGAGCAAGCAGCGTTAGTCGGGAGCCAATGCTAGTGTTGGTATCATAAGTGAAAATCAACTTGTAGGTGTTATAAATTAACCATTGTCGTTCTGTCACGACATTGCAGAGAACGTATCGTCAGAGACAGAATTAAGACAGGTTGTAGATGGCATCGGCAGTTTGAAGAAACAGACGGAGAAGTACCGGCTGGCATGAAACGGATTATCGTTAGATGTTGTCTGTGTAATCAAGGATATTCGTAGAGAACCCGTATTTTTTAACATTCTTTCATATTGTCTGAAATCCTTATAGGTGTACCGGTATGCATTTAACAGTTAAAGTCACTTATAACCGCTATATTCATTTTCAAGCTGAAAGGGGATGGTACGTATGATTGCTGTGATTAATAAATTTTTATATACGTAATTGTTAAGCATGTAGACACTGCTGAAGTTTAATAGCTATTTCTGACCGGCCGAGCTCTTTGAAATGGAGGTTTTGATTAACCTCTAAGCATGAGCCAAGTAAAGATCTTAGCAAGCACATAAATAAAAAAAAAACCTATTCCTTGCTCAGTATTCGCCTACTTCATTGTGTTACAATTACGTTGTGGACACGTGAGTTAACTTTACAAATCATGATGCACAGCTAATCCGATGATGTTCCACTAACAAAGACTGGCCCTAATAGTTAATAATAAATATTAACAGAATTGCCCGCAAAAGATAACTTCGGATGTTGAATTCTGGCTACTCGTTGGGCGTGGGATCCGCTGAATCTAACGCACTGATGGCGCAAGACAGGTGGAGTTGCTAAAGATTGCGAAGCCACTTTAGGTTCTTTTTATTACTAAAGATATTCTACTGTAACAATACAACGCAAATTTGGTAAAAGATTTATAATTTCTTTTATTAAGCAAACGCTTTGAAAATCAATGTTGTGGTTGGCAGGAGAGCCAACCAGGGTTACTACAGGAGGCCGAAATGCACGCGTTTTAGCTCACACAGGCTGGCGTGAGGTCTGGAACATGACAAGGGAATTAGAATTGAGAAAAACGGACATATCTGATGGAATACTTAACTTTAATCCATTCGTAGAGAACGTCGCTCTTTATGGTACATGATTCACAATATCAATAGTACGGATACTGGCGCCTTGCTAGGTCGTAGCAAATAACGTAGCCGAAGGCTATGCTAACTACTGTCTCGGCAAATGAGAGCGTAGAAGTCAGTGAACCATCGCTAGCAAAGTCGGCTGTACAACTGGGGCTGACTGCTAGGAAGTCTCTCTAGACCTGCCGTGTGGCGGCGCTCGGTCTGCAATCACTGATAGTGGCGACACGCGGGTCCGACGTATACTACCGGACCGCGGCCGATTTAAAGGATACCACCTAGCAAGTGTGGTGTCTGGCGGTGACACCACAATCGATGCGTCAGGTATCCGTTGTATCGAGATGTTAAAAGTATGTGACTATCAGTTGTAAGAATCACAAGGGAATATTTGTTTATTAACCTAAGAGTAAAATAATGAATGTTTCTTATGAATGTACAGACTGTAAAATTCACGAAATAATTTTAAAATGTGTGTATTTTTGGTCTGTGATATTGTCTGTGGAACAGACACTAAAATTTTTGTTCTCTTTAAGCAGACATATTGAGCAAGGGCAGAAAATGTTTCTCATCACCATCTGCGACATAGTTGCGAATATGAAGAGTGATCCAATACTGTCAAACGTTTTCTTATTCCAGTCTTTGAGCACAATATAAATTCCTTTGACGATGACCGATTTCAGTCTGTAATGACAATCTTCAGATCTACAATATAAAAAAATCTCTCGAAACAATATAGCATTTCATGTCACAATATACTCTCATACAAACTGGGAAATATATGGATGAACTAAGGTAAAGCGTACCTGTTCTACACCATGTTCTAATGTGTTACAGCCGTAATGGCATCGCCAAAACATTTATACACTCAGCAAAGCATCGTCACGAAGAACTAAAATGGGTCTGAGCACTATGGGACTTAACTGCTGAGGACATCAGTAACCTATAACTTAGAACTAATTAAACCTAACTAACCTAAGGACATGACACAAATGGTGCAAATGGCACTGAGCACTATGGGACTTAACATCTGAGGTTATCAGTCCCCTAGAACGTAGAACCACTTAATCCTAACTAACCTAAGGTCAACACACATCCATGCCCGAGGTAGGATTCGAACCTGTGACAGTAGCTGTCACGCGTTTCCGTGCTGAACTGCCTAGAACCGCTCGGCCACACCTTCCGGCAAACTTTACAGCCGTAGCTGGACCGTACTCTGCATTACTAACATATGAGGAAGAACAAATGCGCGGAATAAAAGGAAAAGTATTAAACAGAGGGAGTAATCATAATGTATGGTAGAGACTGTAGCAAATGGGTGCCACTACTTATATATGCTCTAATAATGGAGATATGAGACATTCTAGAGACACGGTATCAAGAGGAGACCGCGAAACTCCCCTATATGTGGCTTATACTCCATAAGCAATAGACACGTTGGGAAAAACGTTTAGCAGAGAAGCGCTGGAAATCATTTCGAGCAAATAAAGAGAACGTTATACAAAGTGGATTTGGCGACGTTGAAATGTGTTTCTGAGCATTAAACCAGATTTCAACTCCATATCTACCACACCATCAAATGCCAACAAGGGCTACCTTAATTTGTAGAGAACAACTGGGATAGGGAGGGACCGTCTGTTTATAAACCCTCCAGGTCACCTGCTCGTCAGTGCAATATTATTGTTCGTAAGCACGTCTTATTTGACCGATTTAGGGCCACAAAATGACAGGGTTTGAATTTCAGCAGATGCTGAGTTTGAAGTGGTATTTGAGAAAGAGAAAGTATTCCTGTGTAACAGACTATCATACAATGAGATTCAATTAACCATAGAGAACAAACTAGACCAAATCAACATCAACGATTTCTACAGCAGCAACATAGTCAACACCGTCAACAGCAGTGGCAGCAGCAGCCACAATCAGCCTAGCACTTTGATAGCAAATATGTTTAGTGGCACAGCACTTAAACTATTGGATCAGGAGACGACACTTTGTGCATTGCTGAAACAACAGAGTGTCACAAGCATTGCAATTTATACGATTTGATCTGTTTTGCGGTTGCCGGAATGTATCAAGTAAGTGAATATAAGGAAAATGTATAGAGTGACAGTGTGATAAATGTAATGTAATAACGCATGTGTGTAGGTTCCCTGTCGGATGACTGCTTAGCTGCACATTTAAACACATGTTGAAGTTTTTACTTGTATAAAGGCAATTATTTGAAAAATATTGTCGTATGACAAATGATTTCGATAAAGAAGAAGAAAAATGAGAATGCATTAAAAGTTTGTAAACATGAAACAATGTAACAAAGTATTATTATTATTATTATTATTATTATTATTGTTTTAAATTTTACAATATGTGTATAATGTCCTATTAATCACTTTACTGAACTGTTTGCTGAGAATAATTGTATTCAGTCCACATTTTTTTTTCATATAGATACAACTGCTTGACTACACAAACCTTTCAGACAATCCCGACTGAGAAAAGGGTAGATACAGATCAATGTTACATTTATTATTACACTGCTCTTTTGGAGTAGAAACTATTTATCTAAAAGCAATCGACTGGCAGTCATACTGTAGACTATCCGCTGGCGCAACTCTATGTTATGTTTAGTATCCAAATCCATTGCTCTACTGTGTATTCGTAGTACAATTGTATTTCTAAACTAGATTTTCATTCATTTCTATATTTTAATAGTTTTAACACTTGTATTGAAACACCTGTTGCACTAAATGAATTGGTCACTCAGTCACCCAAAAATGTATCAAATTGCTGTAAATATATATCACCTTACCCCAGAAGTATATGCCCTTTACATTACTGGTTGGATAAATATTTTTAAATTCAAGGAAAAAATTCTCTTACATACTTTGAAATACTGCAATTTACACTATTTATGAAAACTTTTGGTGTACTATGCCACAAAAACTTCAGTATATTCGGAGACTTTTGAGCATACTGTAACGTACTTTGAAATACTGCAAGATAAATCCATTACATAACTATTCGAATGAATATTACGCAAAAAAAAAATTGCCTCAAATTCGGTCTGGACAGCATTCAACCCTACAGAAGCAATAACATACAGAATTGAATACAGGAATTTATACACTCTTGTAAACGTGTCGTATTTATACAATGCTTGCATAAATAGCCAATAACGTCATAGTACGCAGCTCTAACATTTGGACATCAGCTGCTCAATCTGTGTGTCATGATCACTAAAGCACAGTATGGGTCACGTAAATTAACAACACTTAAATGTTTAATGTAAATACAGAAAACAATTCCAGCATTTCCTTTTCATACATATTAATTATGAACACCTCCCTTCCGAATGATAAATGATGATGGCGTCCTCTTGGGTAAAATATTCCGGAGGTAAAATAGTCTCCCATTCGGATCTTTGGAACGGGACTACTCAAGAGGATGTCATTACCAGGAGAAAGAAAACCGGCGTTCTACGGATCGGACCTTGGAATGTCAGATCCCTTAATCGGGCATGTAGATTAGAAAATTTAAAAAGGGGACATGGATTGGTAAAAGATATAGTAGGAATTAGCGAAGTTCGGTGGCAGGAGGAACAAGACTTTTGGTCAGGTGAATACAGGGTTATAAATAAAAAATCAAGTAGGGGTAATGCAGGAGTAGGTTTAATAATGAATAAAAAAATAGGAGTACGGGTAAGCTACTACAAACAGCAGAGTGAACGCATTATTGTGGCCAAGATAGACACGAAGCCCATGCCTACTACAGTGGTACAAGTTTATATGCCAACTAGCTCTGCAGTTGATGAAGAAATTGATGAAATGTATGATGAGATAAAAGAAATTATTCAGGTAGTGAAGGGAGACGAAAACTTAATAGTCATGGGTGACTGTAATTCGAGAGTAGGAAAAGGGAGAGAAGGAAACATAGTAGGTGAATATGGATTGGGACTAAGAAATGAAAGAGGAAGCCGTCGGGTAGAATTTTGCACACAGCATAACTTAATCATAGCTAACACTTGGTTCAAGAATCATAAAAGAAGGTTGTATACATGGAAGAATCCTGGAGAAGGTATCAGATAGATTATATAATGGTAAGACAGAGATTTCGGAACAAGGTTTTAAATTGTAAGACATTTCCTGGGGCAGATGTAGACTCTGACCACAATCTATTGGTTATGAACTGTAGATTAAAACTGAAGAAACTGCAAAAAGGTGCGAATTTAAGGAGATGGGTCCTAGATAAAATGACTAAACCAGAGGTTGTGCAGAGTTTCAGGAAGAGCATAAGGGAACAATTGACAGGAGTGGGGGAAAGAAATACAGCAGAAGAAGAATGGGTAGCTCTAAGGGATGAAGTAGTGAAGGCAGCAGCGGATCAAGTAGGAAAAAGACGAGGACTAGTAGAAATCCTTGGGTAACAGACGAAATATTGAATTTAATTGATGAAAGGAGAAAATATAAAAATGCAGTAAATGAAGCAGGCAAAAAGATCGACAGGAACTGCAAAATGGGTAAGCAGGGATGGCTAGAGGACAAATGTAAGGATGTAGAGGCTTATCTCACTAGGGGTAAGATAGATACTGCCTATAGGAAAATTAAAGAGACCTTTGGAGAAAAGAGAGCCACTTGTATGAATATCAAGAGCTCAGATGGATACCCAGTTCTAAGCAATGAAGGAAAAGCAGAAAGGTGGAAGGAGCATATAGAGGGTCTGTACAAGGGCTATGTACTTGAGCACAGTATCATGGAAATGGAAGAGGATGCAGATGAAGATGAAATGGGAGATATGATACTGCGTGAAGAGTTTGACAGAGAACTGGAAGACCTGAGTCGAAACAAGACCCCAGGAGTAGACAACATTCCATTAGAACTACTGACGGCCTTGGGAGAGCCAGTCCTGACGAAACTTTAACATCTGGTGAGCAAGATGTATGAGACAGGCGAAATACCCTCAGTTTCAAGAAGAATATAATAATTCCAATCCCAAAGAAAGCATGTGTTGACAGATGTGAAAATTGCAGAACTATTACTTTAATAAGTCACAGCTGCAAACTACTAACGCGAATTCTTTACAGACGAATGGAAAAACTGGTAGAAGACGACCTCGGGGAAGATGAGTTTGGATTCCGTAGAAATATTGGAACACGTGAGGTGATACTGACCATACGGCTTATCTTAGAAGAAAGATTAAGGAAGGGCAAACCTACGTTTCTAGCATTTGTAGACTTAGAGAAAGCTTTTGACAATGGTGACTGGAATACTCTCTTTCAAATTCTAAAGGTAGCAGGAGTAAAATACAGGGAGCAAAAGTCTATTTACAATTTGTACAAAAACCAGATGGCTGTTGTAAGAGTCGAGAGGCACGAAAGGGAAGCAGTGATTGGGAAGAGAGTGAGACAGGGTGTAGCCTCTTCCCGATGTTATTCAATCTGTATATTGAGCAAGTGCTAAAGGAAACAAAATTCGGAGTAGATACTAAAATCCATGGAGAAGAAATAAAAACTTTGAGATTCGCCGATGACATTGTGATTCTGTCAGACACAGCAAAGGACTTGGAAGAGCAGTTGAACGGAATGGACAGTGTCTTGAAAGGAGGATATAAGATGAACATCAACAAAAGCAAAACGAGGATAATGGATTGTATCGAATTAAGTCGGATGATTCTGAGGGAATTAGATTAGGAAATGAGACAAAGTAGTAAAGGAGTTTTGCTATTCGGGGAGCAAAATAACTGATGATGGCCGAAGTAGAGAAGATATGAAATGTAGACTGGCAATGGCAAGGAAAGCGTTTCTGAAGAAGAGAAATTTGTTAACATCGAGTATGGATTTAAGTGTCAGGACGTCGTTTCTGAAAGTATTTGTATGGAGTGTACCCATTTATGGAAGTGAAACATGGACTGTATATAGTTTGGACAAGAATAGAATAGAAGCTTTCGATATGTGGTGCTACAGAAGAATGCTGAAGATTAGATGGGTAGATCACATAACTAATGAGGAGGTATTGAGCAGAATGGGTGAGAAGAGGAGTTTGTGGCACAACTTGACAAAAAGAGAGGACCGTTTGGTAGGACATGTTCTGAGGCATCAAGGGATCACCAATTTAGCATTGGAGGGTAGTACGGAGGGTAAAAATCGTAGAGGGAGACCAAGAGATGAAGCAGATTCAGATGGATGTAGGTCGCAGTAAGTACTTGGAGATGAAGAAGCTTGCACAGGATGGAGTAGCATGAGGAGCTGCATCAAACCAGTCTCAGGACAGAAGACTACAACAACAACCCTTCCAAACACATGGACATTAATAGGAGTGTGTGACGGGGTCACAGTCATTCACCATCTCCCTCTCTGTGTAGCCTATCATAATGCACAGGTAGTTTTATTTGTACCACGTATACGGTACTCTAGTACCAAGATGTTTGCACATTCCGTGCTTCAGTTGCTACATCAAAGTCGCTATCAGGTGCCAGGACCACATTCACATGTTTAGAGCCACTGGCAGTCAGATTATAGGTATTGGTTAATTGCATTATTCTGAAACCAGTTAACAGAGGCCCATCTGGTTGAGGAAACATTGACAGCCATCGCTGATAAATCTGGAAGACTGACTGTGGACTGTTCATGCTGAGGTGGTACATACAATTGGAAGTTGAATGAACACCTGCGTGTGCTCGTCCAGCATTTCTGCTCGTGTCATATCAGGGGTCCATTGTGATGCTGGAAAACAATAACAAACGGAAGTATAAACACGTATGGCGCGTCATTAATAGCAATAATAATAATAATAATAATGCATGGGAAAATACTTATTTTCAAGTGTGACAGTCTTCTTCTGGGCAGTGGCAGTGGCTGTTCTCTGCTAGCACTTCGTAGTGATCCTTTCACTACTGCATACAGAACAAGAATGATGAGGCTCATGCAGTTGGTTTTATAATAAAAGAGGGAGGGAAGGAGCTTGATTCTCGTTGGGCTAGAGAGGAAAAGGAAAGCAGGGTTTCACATCTTTTTTGACACATGCAGTTGGTGTAGTTCCTTTCCTGGGCTGGAGCTCTCGAAGTGGTGACTTTCATTTTCTCCGCGAATTTTCCCGCCTCTCAATTGCTGCAGAGGTACATGTGTGAACCTGACATGTTCTGGGGATTGTCTGGCGGGTTATCGCCTTGAGATAAAATCTTTATCTCTTCTAGTACTGGGTCCAGAACTCTACTGACCCAGAGTAAAGAGTTGGAGCCGTTACTTCTCCCTCAAGTAGCTCCTTAGTTGGGATCATGAGATTGGGTACACCCAGTTCGAGGCCTCCCACCACGAGAACTCTACTTACATGCTAACGGATAATTGAGTGAGTGGAATTACAGTGGAAAAGTAGGCGTTCCAGGATTATAAACGATTATCATGCACAAAACAGGGGCTGAGGTTAAAGGAAAGTTCTTCATGTGGAGTGTTTCCCTGTACAGCTGCGAAAGTCAAAGAAAAAAAAACTGAGGCATTCGAGATAAGAGGCTGTAAGAGAATGGAGCAAATAAAATGAGTGGATTAAGTTTAGGATACTGGAAAGGGTAAAGGAAATTGGTTAAAAATTGAAGTAAACTGGGTGAGATATACTACGAAGAAAAGAGATTCCGACAACCGCTACCGAAGGTACAGTGGAAGAGCGGAACAGAAAGGGAAAAATTAGAATGTAAGTGGTGTATGAAGTGAATAGTGGAAGATACTGTACCATGAAGCAGCCAGCCCGGAACAGAGCAGGCAGAGACAATAACTGTGGCAGGAACTTGCCAACAGGCACAACACCTTAATAATGATGATGGTCATGGTTTCTCCAAGCATACGAAGACTCATAACAAATAACGTAGCAAGAATTAGAGTCCAGCTCATTCGGCAGTAACTAGGATGAAGCTCACTGTACCAAACATGAACAATGCTGTTGTAGCAAAGAGGCTCCAACTGCAAATGGAGCTGAGTCGTGCCAAAGGCCATCCTGTATTGTGGTGGCAAGGACGCTGGTAGTGCAGAGCCATTGGAGGCATGGCTCAGTGGGCGTGCACCATTGGGTCCGCTGGATACCGCGCAATTGGTAATGTTGCCAGACGGAAAGTCTGCAATTTCATTGCGAACTTCGCAACGCCTGTGATGTAGTATCGATATGTGATACAACAGAACATGGGATGGAAATGGAAATGAGCGTTTGGCGACATTCGCCGGGAGGCCTCTTATGGGTCAGGTCTGGCCGCCTTTGTACAAGTCTTATTACATTCGACGCCACATTGGGAGACCTGCGCGCCGGATGGGGATGAAATAATGATGAAGACAACACGAAACGCAGTCCCTGAGCGGAGAAAAATCTCCGACCAAGCAGGGAATCGCTCGGGCCCCTTAGGACTGCAGTCCACCACACTGACCGTTCAGCTATCGTAGCGGACATAACTTGGGATGATATTCAGCCTAAGACTCATGTATCATGGTGTATCGGACGTTACGCAATAACTCAGGTTTCCAAGTCCAAAAGCGTTACAGTGGCTGCTCAATATCATAACGACAATGTTTCCACATGCGTAACCGCGCTGCGGCTACGATCGCAGGTTCGAGTCCTGCCTCGGGCATAGGTGTGTCTGATGTCCTTAGGTTAGTTAGGTTTAAGTAGTTCTAAGTCTAGGGGGACTGACGACCTCAGATGTTAAGTCCCGTAGTGCTGAGAGCAATTTTGATCCACATGGGTAAATGGCTGCACAGGAGTACCACAAGTGACACAAACGGATAAACGTAGGGGGTGTTCGACGGCCTACTATGAGTAAGATCGCCACTGATTTGAATATGGGGCGTCAAGAACCATTTTTTGCCAAGACCGTACAGAGGGAAACGCACGGCATAGGCTTCCACACCCGACGACCAACTTGTATCCTTCGTACCTTCGCAAGATATGAAGACACTCAGTATGATAATAAAAGTGTCCTTATGTAAAACAAGCAAGCTCTGATAGCCCAGTCGGAACCGACCGAGTGCCGTGTCAACCTCTACCAATGGCGTAACTGGATGCAGAAAGGTGCTAGTTCTGCCTACCTGGCCGCTGTCGGCTTCTTTGAAGTTGGAGCCGCTACTTCTCCCTCCAGTATCTCGTCAGTTCCAGTCCTCCCATATAGAGAAAAACCCCTCTCGATGCTGAGAAGGGAACATGGGTTCTTCGCATAGCAGGCAACTGTCCTAACCACTGACCTACGAAGACGGACGTCCTCATGTAAGCCGTCAGCGTATTTGAATCAGATCTGCTCCAAGCGCAATGGCTTCCGGAGGAAGTCAGATTCGGCCACAGTAGCGTGTCCTCCTACATCCACATCATTTTCCGTAAGCCACCTAACGGTGTGAGGCTAGTTCTCATACCACTAACTTATCACACCCCCATTCGTAAATGCCACGTGGGAAGAATGACGTCGGTAATCATCCGTATTAGCTCTAATTTTCTCGTTGGATACATTATTATGTTGTCCAACTCTTCCCGCAGTGTTCTCTCGACGTTTCGTCAGCAAGCTCATCGTGATGCGCAACGCCTCTCTCGTAACGCCTGAACCGTTCTCGCGCCAACTAAACGATCTCGTGACGAAACGTGCCGCTCTTCGTTGTATCTTCTCTATCAGTCGTGTCTGGTAAGGTTCCCAGGATGGTGAACACTATTCAAGAATCGCTCGAGCATGCCCCTTGCAAGCCGATTCCTTCGTCGATGAGTTACGTTTCCTTAAGATTCTTCCTCTGCATCTCAGTCTGTCATTCGCTACAGATGCTACAGATGCTGTGGTATGAAAATGATTAGCTTTTCATAGCATTCACACAAGGTTGGCGCCGGTAGCCACACCTACAACGTGCTGACATGAGGAAAGTTTCCAACCGATTTCTCATACACAAACAGCAGTTGACCGGCGTTGCCTGGTGAAACGTTGTTGTGATGCCTCGTGTAAGGAGGAGGAATGCTTACCATCACGTTTCCGACTTTGATGAAGGTCGGATTGTAGCCTACCGCGATTGCGGTTTATCGTATCGCGACATTGCTGCTCGCGTTGGTCGAGATCCAATGACTGTTAGCAGAATATGGAATCGATGGATTCGGGAGGGTAATAGGAACGCCGTGCTGGATCCCAACGGCCTCGTATCACTAGCAGTCGAGATGACAGGCGTCTTATCCGAGTGGCTGTAACGGATCGTGCAGCCACGTCTCGATCCCTGAGTCAACAGATGGGGACGTTTCCAAAACAACAACCATCTGCACGAACAGTTCGACGACGTTTGCAGCAGCATGGACTATCAGTTCGGAGACCATGGCTTCGGTTACCCTTGACGCTGCATCACAGATAGGAGCGCCTGCGATGGTGTACTCAACGACGAACCTGGGTGCACGAATGGCAAAACGTCATTTTTCGGATGAATCCAGGTTCTGTTTACAGCATCATGATGGTCGCATCCGTGTTTGGCGACATCGCGGTGAACGCTCATTGGAAGCGTGTATTCCTAATCGCCATACTGGCGTATCACCCGGCGTGATGGTATGTTGTGCCATTGGTTACACGTCTCGGTCACCTCTTGTTCGCATTGACGGCACTTTGAACAGTGGACGTTACATTTCAAATGTGTTACGACCCGTGGCTCTACCCTTCATTCGATCCCTGCGAAACCTTACTTTTCAGCAGGATAATGCACTACTACATGTTGCAGGTCATGTATGGGCCTTTCTGGATACAGAAAATGTTCGACTGCTGCCCTGGCCAGCACATTCTCCAGACCTCTCACCAATTGAAAACGTTTGGTCAATGGTGGCCGAGCAACTGGCTCGTCACAATACGCCAGTCACTACTCTTGATGAACTGTGGTATCGTGTTGAAGCTTCACGGGCAGCTGTACCTGTACACGTCATCCAATCTCTGTTTGACTCAATGCCCAGGCGTATAAAGGCCGTCATTGCGGCCAGAGGTGGTTGTTCTGGGTGCTGATTTCTCAGGATCTATGCACCCAAATTGTGTGAAAATGTAATCACATTTCAGTTCTAGTATAATACATTTGTCCAATGAACACCCGTTTATCATCAGCATTTTTATTCGTGCAGCAATTTCAATGGCCAGTAGTGTATTTTACTGTAGATACTATTCCCAGCTATTTGTCATCAATAGAGTAGTTGTAGAGTAGTGGATTTCTTTTGCCAGCAATTTGTCATCAATAGTGTAGTCGTAGAGTAGTCGATTTCTTTTGCCTGTGTACACGCAATATGTTACATTTATTTACGTTCATGGTCAACCCCCAGAGACTGCACCGTAGGTCATTCTACAAATCGATACTGTCCTCTTGCGTTACTACTTTCTTACAGACAACCGCATCAGCTGCGAACATTCTTCAAGAGCTTCCAACGTTTTCTACTAATCTTTTATATACCATGTTAACAGTAACGGCCCTGAACGGTTCTGACACACAATTTCTTGAAGCACTCTGTAAATTATCTTTAGATGCGTCGGTTTTGTTCCGTTAACAGCGACGTGCAGAGTTATGTCTGCAACAAAATCTTGATTCTAATTGTAATTCTGCTCAGATACTCTATAATCTCGCAATTTTTCACTACGAGCTTCATTTCGTGGCAACGCGTTATCTCAAATACGCGGCCCACCAGACGGCGTTGGTTTCGATCCACTGTTAAGATCCTTTGTCCTTGTTCACTCTTCTTTCATCCCCCTCGTCCCTTATGGGCGGGGAGATGGGCTGCCAGCGATAGAACATCCGGCTCTTCAGCCAAAGTTTTGTAATGGACTTAAAGGCGAAGTAACATAGTTAAAAGGAGAGACATTTACAAAAGTTTTCAAAATCTATAAAAAATATGGCTGCCATGGTTTATATTTATATAAAATCAAATTTTAGCTTCTCTTCGTTTTCAGAGAATAGTTAAAAAAGCAGCAAACGTTAAATATAAATAATAAAAAGATATTGAGTGCATCAGAGTCGTTTTCGAAAGGGAAGATCTTGTGCAGAATACTTGTTGCAACCTCAGTCCACAGTACGAGCAGCCCTTAGCGGCTCCCCATCTGACAAGTGTTTATTACATCGCCTTTCCGGCCGAGATCTTTTTTAATATGTGCAATCTTTGCGAGTCCGTACAAACTTTAATTTCATTAATGTAATATATACATAATGTTTTAGTACAGTTAGTCTAATTCTGAAGACGACGCCCATAGTTGCGTCGAAACCAGGTCAATTTTGACTTAATATTTGTGACCGAGGGCTTATTTGTTACAATATAACTTCAAAAAGTTAATGCGTCAAAGAATGTTAACCAGCAAACCTATAATAGTATCATTTCAAAAAGCTAATGCGTCAAAGAATGTTAACCAGCAAACCTATAATAGTATCATTTATTGATTTAAAAGCGACTTTTTATTCTTCAACAAAGAAATAATGCATAAAATTATCAGAGAACTTCATGATGAAATAAAGTTTGCAAATATTGTTCGTGGAATTACAACAAATACAATGTCTAAAGTTAAAGTTATGGAAGAAGTAGCCCAGCCATTTTGAATCAAAACTGGTCTTCGAGGAGATGGCGATTTTTCATTTTTACTGTTTAACTGCGTTTTATGGAAAACTGTATGGAGTTGCATTTTGGAGCTGTAAAAATCACGCAACTGAACCAACAATTTTGGGAAGGAAAACAAATGGAACTAAGGCAATCTTCCTGGCTTTTGCAGAAGATTGTGCAATATTTTCAGAATTTTTGACAGGAGTAGTTACTCAGACATATGTTAGAGAACACAACTGGTCTTAAATTTTCAGCTAGAAATCAAAATTCATGACAAATATTAAAAAATAAGAAACGCCAAAATACATAGAAACACAAATAGGAAAAACAGATAGAGTTAGCAGGTTTAAATGTTGCGGAGAAACTATCAAGAAGAATGAACTAGAAATATTTACAATAGGTGTAAGAGTTAATAAAATAGAAAAAGCGTGCGGTTTGAACAAAAACATCTACAGCTAGAAACACATATCTAGAAAAACAAAACTAAGACACTATATCACTGTGGTAAGACCAGCATGTCTGTATGCATGAGAATCTTTAAGGATGAATTGTAAACTGGGCAGAAGAGAGATACTGGAAACACAGATCATTAGGAAAATAATGGGTAGAATACTAACTGCAGATGTTCCGCACTCAGAAGTAACAAAGAGATCTACAAAAATATAGAGAAAATCATATAACCGGAAATAAGAGAAACATTTTTAAGAATACAATACAAAATTTAAAAGGACCGACAGAGGAAATATGAAATCGGGAACATATACAGAAGATAGGAGAAAACTTGGACTGTACGAAGATAAAAACAAGATATTTACAGGTCATTGCACTCAGGTGACGATTTTAAAAAGAAACGAAGCACTTCCACTTGAACGATTTGGATTGGGAAAAACAAGAAATAGGTATAGAGTGAGAGTAATCATCATTGGTGTTGTTCGGTTGTACCTATGAGATGAGTGTAGGGGATGGGTGTATAGTGGGAAATGGAGTAAGAGATTAGAAAATTAAGATATGAAAAGTGGAAAGGAAAGATGGAGAAGGAAGGGGGAATGATCTCCCTTATATGGAGTGTCGTAGGTGTGGAAAGTTGATAGCCTGGGAGGGATTACAGTGACAGGGAGAGAGGGCAACTGAAATTTAGACTGAGTGTTGAGGTAGGGTTAGTGGACTGTATAGATAAAAATATGGTAGTTTACGAATATTAGAAATTGGGGTAGAAATGATAGGAAAATTGAACCTGAGTTTGAGGATAGTGTAGGAGGTACAGATGGGTTCACTGGAAGCTAGAAGAGTGGTACATTGATGAGATGATAATATATCTATGCACGGGAAAGTAAACCGAGATGATAATATATCTATGCACGGGAAAGTAAACCAATTAAAAAGTCCAAACATACATTCACATTCACTAAGGAGAACAAAAAAACACGTTGTAGAGGAATCTTCGAATAAGTTTACAATTGTCCAATATGCATTAAAGTGATACTGAATATAAAGCAAACGGATGATATGAATTTCAGTTTGAAGAGGGAAAACAATTATGTTAAATTAAATGTTGGTGACACCTCTGAAGATTATATGAAAGACACAAAATTTCTAGGAATGAATATTGGTTGTTAGTCGAAGTGATGTGGACAAATAAAAATTCTTGCGAACAGAATGCATCAGCATGTTATGCCCTTAAGAGTCCTGTCATCTGTCTGTAACAGTGTTTTTAGTTACATACTATGCATACATAACTCATTTCTTTACAATGGAATTCCTGTCTGGGAAATAGACGCACAAAACTACAGACGAGAGCCGTAAGAATAATAACCAAAATTTAGGCCTAGCTCCTTGTTATCATTTCTTCAAAACAGTGTGAAATTTGGATCACACCATGTGGGTACATTTACCAATTAGCTAAGCACATCAAAAATAAAACACTCCACAAGCAGTTCAGTCCACGACTAAGATCTAGACTGAACTCATATTCCCAAGAAAGAATACACATAAAACTCAAAACACCATTTTCTACCGAGAAATAAAACTGTACAATAATTTGAACAAGGAGATTACAGCGATTGCTAAAACATACGTACTTTAAAAGACTGTTAAAGTACGCAATAACTGTTGAGCTATACAATCCATAGATTGAAGAATTACTTAGATAACAGAAAGTAAGGATTTGCTAAAGGTAATACAAATAAATAACAACAACGGTAATAAAACGCATATCATTTTACAAAACTTTCACACCTTGATTTTCCTTCTTTTTTTTCCTTTTCTGGAGAAACTGACATCCAAAGGTATGCAGTGTGTAATACTAACATTTTATCCTCTTTCTGAGCTCTGGATCTCACTCATTATAAATAAATTGTGACTCAGTTTTTCAGCCTAGCAAGTGGGAAGTTCAGGTAGACAAAACTGAAATCAGACATCGCCACTACGGTCCTGATATCAGCTGATATGTTTGTAGTGTTACGTTACGAAAGAAATGAGAGTACAATGTGTGGTGTGTACACTGGAGTGAGCAATTAATTAACTGTCCGGCATTACCTTTATACTTTATTAAAAGAACTCCTTTGTGAAACAGTATTATAAACCAGGATTAAACCGAATGAGTTATTGCTGTTTTGAATAGACTGTTTTCGGGAGTGTGTAGGCTCCAGTCTTCGTCCCGTCATCCTAATTTCCTAATTTAGGTTTTTAGTGGTGTCTCTAAATTGTTGCTGTGGTCTTTAGTCAGAAGGCTGGTTTGCTGCAGCTCTCCATGCTACTCTATCCTGTGCGAGCTTCTTCATCTTGGAATAGGTATTTCAACCTACATCCTTCCTAATCTGCTTACTGTATTCATCTCCCCCTACGATTTCACACACCACGCTTCCCTCCAATAGTAAACTGGTGATCCTTTGATGTCGTAGTATGTGCTGTGACAACCAATCCCTTCTTTTATTCAAGTTGTCACAAATTTCTTTTTTCCCCAATTCTGTCCAGTATCTCCTCATTAGATATTTCAA
Source organism: Schistocerca gregaria (assembly GCF_023897955.1). NCBI lineage: Eukaryota > Metazoa > Arthropoda > Insecta > Orthoptera > Acrididae > Schistocerca > Schistocerca gregaria. The sequence goes on from NC_064920.1 coordinate 163,397,604, forward strand.
AAGCTTCTATTGTCTTCTTGTCTAAATTGTTTATCCCCTATGTTTCACTTTCATATATGCCTACACTCCATACAAATACCTTCAGAAAATACTTCCTAACACTTTAATCTGTGTTCGATGTAACCAATTTTCTCTTCATCAGAACCGCTTTTCTTGCCAGTGCCAGTCTACATTTTATATCCTCTCTACTTCGACCACCATCAGTTATTTTGCTGCCCAAATAGCAGAATTCATCTGCTACTTTGTCTCGTGTTCTAATCGAACTCTGTCAGCATCTTAATTTAATTCTAAGACATTCCAATATCCTTGTTTTGCTTCTGTTGATCTTTTATCCTCCTCTCAAGACACCGTCCATTCCGTTAAACTGCACTTCAAAGTCCTTTGCTGTCACTGTCGGTTTCTTTTACTGCTATAAGCCTGTCCCACTCCCTTCTCAACCACTGCTTCCTTTCCATGCGGCTTGACTCTTACAACAGCCGTCTGGTATCTGCACAAGTTGTAAATAACATTTCACTCCCTATATTTTACCTCCAAATGTTGAAATGTCTCTAAGCACTATGGGACTTAACATCTGCAGTCATCAGTCCCCTAAACTAACAACTACTTAATTCTAACTATCCTGCCCAAGGCAGGATTCGAACATGCGACCGTAGCAGCAGTGTGGTGCCGCACTGCAGTGCCTAGAACCGCTCGGCCACAATGGTCTGCTTACCTCAAATACTTTTTAGAATTTCAAAGAGAGTATTCCAGTCAATATTGTCAAATGCTTTCCCTAAGTCGACAAATGTTATAAACGTAGTTTTGCCTTTCCTTAACCTATCTTCGAAGAGAATTCGTAGTGGCGGCATTGCCTCGCATGTTCGTACGTTTCTCTGGAATCCAAACTGATCTTCCCAGATGTTGGCTTCTACCAGTTTTTCCATTCTTCTGTAAGGAATTCGTATCAGTAATTTGCAGCCATGACTTTTTACACTTTCAGTAACATTCACACTTCCCAGCACCTAATTTCTTTTGAACTGGTGTTATTACATTCTTATTGAAGTCTGAGGGTGTTTGGCGTGCCTAATACATCTTGTACACCAGATGGAAGAGTTTTGTCACAACTGGCTCTCTGGAGACTATCAGAAGATCTGACAGAATGTCGTCTACTCCAGCATTCTTGTTTCGAGTTAGGTCTCTCAGCGTTCTGTCAAATTCTTCTTGCAGTATCGTATTTCCCATCTCAGCTTCATTTATGTCCTCTTCCCTTTATATAATATCGCCTCCAAGTTCATCTACCTTCTATAGATCCTCTGTATATTTCTTCCACCTTTCAGGTTTCCCTTCTTTGTTTGGTCCTGGTTTTCCTTCTGAGTTCTTGATATTCATACAGCTGCTTCTCTTTTCTCCAAAAGTGTCTTTAATTTTCTTGCAGACATCTGTCTTGCCTCTAGTGGTATATTCTTTTAAATCCTTACATTTGTCATATAGCCATTCCTCCTTAGACATATTGGTTTTCCTGTCAATCTCATTTTTTAAACTTTTGTGTTCTTTTTCTTCTGCTTCTTTTTTTTGGCTTTTCTATATTTTCTCCTTTCATCAAATAAGTTCAATATGTCCTGTGATGTCCAAGGATTTCTAGTAGGCCTTATCTTTTTACCTATTTGATCCTCTGCTGCCTCCACTATTTCTTCTCTCAAAGCTACCCATTCTGTTCTACAGTATTCCTCTCCCTGTTCTAGTCAATAGTTGGGCAATGCTCCCTCTAAAATTCTGAGCAACCTCTGGTTCTTTCAACTTATCCATGTCCCACCTCCTTGATTGCATACCGTTTTGATATTTCTTCAGTTTTAATTTACAGTTCGTAACCAATAACCCTTTCTGTCCCTGGAAATGTTTTACAATTTAAAATCTGGTTCCGAGATGTCTGCCTTACCACTTGTCTGCTTCCTTTACATGCCCCTTGACTCTTATAACAGCCGTCTGGTATCTGTAAAAGTTGTAAATAACCTTTCACTCCCTATATTTTATCTCCAATACTTTGAGAATTTCACCGCGCTGGATTAGCCGAGCGGTCTTGGGCGCTGCAGTCATGAACTGTGCGGCAGGTCCCGGCGGAGGTTCGAGTCTTCCCATGGGCATGGGTGTGTGTGTTTGTCCTCAGGATAATTTAGGTTTAGTAGTGTGTAAGCTTAGGGACTGATGACCTTAGCAGTTAAGTCCCATAAGATTTCACACACAACTGAACATTTTTGAGAATTTCAAAGAGAGTATTCCAGTCAATATTGTCAAATGATTTCCCTAAGTCGACAAATGTTATACCCTTCCAGGGTCTCCAGGTCTCTTCCATGTACAAAACCTTCTTTAATGATTCTTAAACGAAACGGTAAGTCTGATTAAATTACGGCCTGTGCAAAATTCTACCCTGCAGCTTCCTCTATCTTTCCTTTCCCTCAATCCGTATTCACCTACTTTTTGCCTTCTCTTCGTTTTCCTACTATCGAATTCCAGTCACCCATTACAATTAAATTTTCGTCCCCCTTAACTATGTGAATAATTTCATTTATCTCCTCATACACTAATTCAGTTTTTTCACCATCTACTGAGGTAGTTGGCATATAAACTTCTACTGTTGTGGTGGATGTGGGCTTCGTGTGTATTGTGGCTACTTGTACTGCGGATGTGAGCTTCGTGTGTATTGTGGGTACAATAATGCATTCAGTGTAGCTTACCCACATTCCTATTTTCTTACTCATTATTAAACTTGTTACTGCATTACCTCTATATGATTTTGTATTTATAGCCCTGTTTTCACCTGACCAGAAGTCCTGTTCCCGCTGCCGTGGAACTTTAGCAACTCACGCTATATCACCCTATCCATTTCCCTGGTTTAAATTTTCTAAGCTACCTGCCCGAATGAGGGATGTAACATTCCACTCTCCGACACCTTGAACGCCAGTTTTGTTTCCTCTGCTGACACTCTGTGACCAAAATGGTACTGAAACAGAGAATGGCAGAAAAAAGGCCGAAATACTAAATGTCTTTTTCCAAAGCTGTTTCACAGAGGAAGACTGCACTGTAGTTCCTTCTCTAGATTGTCGCACAGATGACAAAATGGTAGATATCTAAATAGATGACAGAGGGATAGAAAAACAATTAAAATCGCTCAAAAGAGGAAAGGCCGCTGGACCAGATGGGATACCAGTTCGATTTTACACAGAGTACGCGAAGCAACTTGCCCCCCTTCCTGCAGCGGTGTAGCGTAGGTCTCTAGAAGAGCGTAGCGTTCCAAAAGATTGGAAAAGGGCACAGGTAATCCCCGTTTTCAAGAAGGAACGTCCAGCAGATGTGCAGAACTATAGCCCTATATCTCTAACTTCGATCAGTTGAAGAATTTTGGAACACATACTGTGTTCGAGTATAATGACTTTTCTGCAGACTAGGAATCTATTCCATAGGAATTAGCGTGGATTTACAAAAAGACGATCGTGTGAAACCCAGCTCGCGCTATTCGTCCACGAGACTCAGAGGGCCATAGACACGGGTTCCCAGGTAGATGCCGTGTTTCTGACTTCTGCAAGGCGTTTCATACAGTTCCCCACAGTCGTTTAATGAACAAAATAAGAGCATATGGACTATAAGACCAACTGTGTGATTGGATTGAAGAGCTCCTAGATAACATAAAGCAGCATGTCATTCTCAATGGAGAGAAGTCTTCCAAAGTAAGAGCGATTTCAGGAGTGCCGTAGGGGAGTGTCGTAGGACCATTGCTATTCACATTATATATAAATAACCTTTTGGATAACTTCAGAAGTTCACTGAGGCTTTTTGCGGATGATGCTGTAGTATATCGAGAGGTTGTAACAATGGAAAATTGTACTGAAATGCAGGAGGATCTGCAACGAATTCACACATGGTGCAGGGAATGGCAATTGAATCTCAATGTATACAAGTGTAACGTGCTGCGAATACATAGACAGAAAGTTCTTTTATCATTTAGCTACTACACAGCAGGTCAGCAACTGAAATCAGTTAAAATCTGGAAGTAGGCATTAGGAGTGGTTTAAAATAGAATGACCATATAAAATTAATAGTCGATAAAGCAGATGCCAGACTGAGATTCATTGGAAGAATTCTAAGGAAATGCTGTCCGAAAACAAAGGAAGTAGGTTACAATACACTTGTTCGCCCTCTGCTTGAATACTGCTCACCGATGTGGGTTGACAGAAGAGATAGAGAAAATCCAACGGAGAGCAGCGCGCTTTGTCACAGGATCATTTAGTAATCGCGAAAGCGTTACGGAGATGATAGAAAAAACTCCAGTGGAAGACTCTACAAGAGAGACGCTCAGTAGGTCGGTACGGGCTTTTGTTGAAGTTTCGAGAACATACCTTAACTGAGGAGTCAAGCAGTACATTGCTCCCTCCTACGTCTACCTCGTGAAGAGACCGTTTCCCTTGTTTATAAGTTGTAGTTGCTGTAATGCACCCGTAGATGAAATAGGTACGGTGGCTGTTAGTGTGCGTACAGCTGCCCCCTTCGTCGTGGAGCAGGGCACCTTATCGCCGTGTACTTTCATTCAGAACAGAGGCATGCCGACAATCTTTCTTTCCACCAACAATACGAGACTGGAATAGAAGGGAGAACCGATAGAGGTACTTAAGGTACTCTCCGCCACACACCGTCAGGTGGCTTGCGGAGTATGAATGTAGATGTAGATGTAGATGGCCTCCGTAGTAGTGACGTCCAGAGTTCCAAATTACCTCCAGAATATTTTACCCGAGAGAATGCCGTCATCTCTTCTCCATACAGTCGAACTGTATTCCCTAAATTATTTCAGGCAAATTTTTGGTATAAGGCCACGGCCTAGTACCTAACCCATTATTGTCAAATTAGAACAGTAAGAATGTACGAGTGATTTATGCAGGTAAGTATTATGTTATTTTTGTAGCTCCTAAATTGTAAGGCGGAGACACGTCAACATACTCGTATAAGTGGGCAACAGACGAATACAACCACCACTACCACTACTACTACTACATCATTAAGTGCGATTCGTACTACATCTGATAGAATAAGTTTGTTGCTGTATTTTTGTAATTTGTTCTGAAAGAATGATCTTGGGAAGCCGTTGCAACTGGGTGACACGGTAATAATGGAACATATAGGGTACATGCTACTCCGGTAATCGTTTTGATTTGTGGTGAAATTGTTATTTGACGAAGTCGGCGCATCGGGAAAGAGCCTTCTGTGGTGGGATGCTGGCTGGGCAGTGCCGCCGACCGACGCGTCAGTGATTAGACGCGTGGCTGGCGGCGACTGACGGGCGCGTGACACAGATTCGACGGCCACCCCCGCGCTCCGCTGGAGCGGCGGCGTCGCCGGGCGGGGAGGGGTGCGGGAGGGGCAGAGGGAGGGGGCGGGGGTGCGGCGCGCATGCGCCCCCGGCCAGCAACAGGTCGCCGGCCGCGTATATAGCGGGCGCCGCGGCGCCGCCGCCGCTCAGACCGCGGCGCGACACCACACCGCACCGACGCCTCCGGGCAGCTCGCGCCGAGTGCCGCACCGACGCCGACAGCGACGCCGCCGCCGAGACGCCTCGCCGCCCCGCCCCGCCCCGCCGCCGCAGCCGCGCAGCAGTGACGTCAGCGACAGGTAGTTACGTCACCGGCGGCCGCGCGCGCCGACGTCACCGCCCGCGGCGACGTCGCTCGAGCGCGTCGCGTCGGCGCTGAGCGGAGCGCGCCGTTCAGATCTGGCGCTGCGCGTTCGCTTGTCTGGGCGCTTCGGAAACAAAGCACTAGCGGTTCTCCCTCACTCGTAGACTGTCCTCAACTCACTTGCAACTCATTTTATCGTCCGCACTAGATTCCTTCAATTTCTTGCAAGTGACAGTACACTCCAGAACTATAGACAGATACTGTAATACAAAAATAATTATCTGGCTCGACCGCTGAGTATTTTATTAAGATATTATCGTTTTCAGTATCTTATGCACTATCACCTATACATATTATAAATTAAAATCCCCCTCCTCGTTTTTACGGCTGCATGCGAAGACTAATCTTACGAACAACTGTAAAGATTTTGATCCGGTTTTCCGTAACAGCTAGACTGATTCACGAGGAAAATTTGTGTGTATAATTTATTAATGCTACGCCAGATAAATCGTCTGGCAGTTGTGAAGTAGAGACGGGGCTCCATTTCGGTATAAAATGTTTGGCTACGAGTAGCATATCGTTTCAAACAGCTCTATGCGGTTTATGATACTCAGCTATTCATATGTACCTGATATTCGTAGCCAAGAATTTTGTGTTGCTCATGGTGGATAAGGGATTGAAGCCGGTCATGTGTTAATAAAAATACTCCCGATCCTGACAGATTTTTTTGTATGACTAACAATGTTGTGTGCACTTCAGCACAATGGCGATGTCGCCATATTCATAAGCAGTGATATCGAAGCAATACTTCCGATACGTGATAATATCCCTATGTGGTAGGCAATGAAAATCCTGCAAGGGTCAGGGAGGAACGCCTGACACCTCTCCCCCGCACTCGGTCCCCTCCCTCCCCCCTCCAACACACACATACAAAAGAATCGTCCCCTATCTAACTGAATTTTGCATCCGTCAAACAGAGATACGCAGTAATTCAGTATCACTGAAGAATGCGAAAAAATGTAATAGATATTTACCAGACGTAGTGAAATTGTTTAGTCATTCACGGCCCGAAACTGACACGATACCCGTTCAAGCTCAGATTTCGTCATCCTGAGTGTAGGACAGTCCTCCAGATTGCCAATGAAATGTTGATACCCTATTTTGACACAGCCATCTCGGACGAGAAATGTGTATGAGCTATTGACAACGGCTCGTCTGTAGAAATCGCTATAGCCAGTAAACGATGTGAATATTGACTGCAATGAACTTTGTTCTTGTATATAGTAGCTAGAATTGTGACATCACGCTTCTTTTGGTTTGCTGCGAAACACTGCATGAAATAGGCGGGACACGTGTTAAATGTGAATGGCAAGACTGCCGGCGCAGCCTACCAGTCATCGGCTTTCGCATGCAGACGTCGCTTAACAGTCGAGTCTACGCAGTGGTTGCAGATATGTCCAAAATTTTAGCACACCTCCCGCCTGTTCTTGCGAACATTTTTACTACAAACCGTCACATGTGGCAAATTGCTACATTCTTTCCTCCAAGAGCTTTCCGTTACTATAGCCTCAGATTTTCCTTTGTTTATAAGTTGTAGTCGCTATAATGCACCCGCAGATGAAACAGGTACGGTGGCTGTTAGTGTGCGTACAGCTGCCCCCTTCGTCGTGGCGCAGGGCACCTTAGCGCCGTGTACTTTGATTCAGAACAGAGAGCGTCTATGCAAGAGCATTGTCATAGCTTGTGTTCCGTTCAGTTCGAGTGTCTCAACATTCACTTCATCGTTCCTTACTCGTCGGCAGAATACTGCTCGAATCCAGGGCAATGCACAGGCTAGCAACCAACATAAAACAAATACTAGTTTCTCTAATATACGTACTGTTTTAAAATAATAATATCGCTCATTAGTTTGTTTTTTCGTATTTTAATCAGAACTGTTGTTGTTTTGTTAGACTGTATCATAAAGATGAAACATAATTACTATATTTATTGCAATTATAGCGTCTGAAACTTTCAAATTAAGTAATTGCAGTAAGAGTAAATTTACTGCGTACGCTAACGAGATGTAAAAAGTACACGAAAGAGATTACTATACCAGTTAAGCCAGCGAAGCTATTAAACTAGCGTATTCCTTCAATTATTCAAAATATCCGTACATGATTACCGGAAAGCGACAATATACGAAGGTTGAGGGTTTCAACAAGCTTATTAATCCAGTTTTCCCCACTACCGCATTTCGATCAAAATTTCGTTTACGTTACCTAACGCTATCACACACCCAGTGGAATTTCTCTGAAGCCTGCTCAAACAGCAAAAGTCTGCGTACATACCTAAGAATAACCGTAGGTACTGTAAGCGGCTTTGTTTATATATGGATAAGTCAAAAAATTGTGGTTTCTTTTACGGAAGAATGTCGTAACGGCATTCGGGAAATGTGACTCCTGTGGTTTTTTTTTTTTATTTTGCATTTTAAGAGTTCAGAAAACTACACTTGAAATGCGCTATGGGTAAAAAATCAGGACCACTGGCGCAGCTCACTTTCACCTCCTTTGCCACGTAAACATTAGGTATTGTACATATTATTTTCCACGCAAAATCGAATTTTATTACAAATACCTTTAAAACCGATACAGTAGCTTGAAAAGTTGTACCTATGGAAACGACACGAGCACTAGCCATACAACCCCAACCATTTGTCCAAACTTTCGTACCGATTGCTTAAAAGCGCTTTTTTCAGAGCGAAGATTAATTGCATCCTTGGCTGAACTTGTGTGGTAAGCTCTTTCGCACATTTCTTTACTCGCATACTGGACTAGGATTCACTGTAATTGCTTAACATGCACAAGGGAATTGGGGGGGGGGGGGGGGGGGGATGGTTTAATTTACTCCATGTCGATATCTTAAAAGCAGAAGAGCTTTATTGAAACCCTGTCTCTTTGTGTATTGGCGCTTACCGGTAGTCATGTATGGGTATTCAATGATGTAAGAAATGTGTTAAAATTACAATAAGCATGAAAAATATTGTTTCATTTGATCCCGATCTAGCAAAATGGGCAGCTTCAATTGTGCTAAAAAAACAAATGAGAAACATATCCTAAAGAGACATATGTATATACGAATGTCTTATTTTGTAAGTGGAGCAATCAATATCCCAGCTGTTCGAGACCGTCCACCGATGTACCAAACTTATAGTTCTTACATCGTTTGTCATTTTTGCCAGTAATCTTATTTTGCGGTTCATTGTAACTAAAACAGCAGCGCTACACGCTGTGGTGTGCGTTGAAAGCACAGTCCGAGAGAGTTATCTAACTGTAGGTGAAGTTAATGATTTTGAGGAACATTTTACTGATACTGACAAACGTAAACATGGTCCGTCGTATTTTTATTCAATCGTGCGATTAGCTACTTTCGTCTACTTGTCATTCTCAAGCCGAAATTAGTTAATCGCACGATTAAATAAAAATCACATACAGCCTACTACGGCCCATGTTAACGTTTATTGAGCATCTGAAGACTGTGGGTCCCCGCAAATACAAAATTTTACTAATGTAGTTTTCTGATGGTCCACTGCGACGAAAGACAGTACAGGGCAGACTGGAATCAGAGAACTGTAGTACTGTGTTTGACCTCTGTCGATTGGTTACTCGTTCTTGTATGCATAAAAATGTAGCACTCCATCATGTAGAACTCTGAACACTTCGGAAAATAGTTAACTATCCTCTTTATTAGAAAAACAAAATATTCATGCCGTTTTTACAACGAACGAAATTACGCACAGATCATTGCAATGCACGGTATATTTAAAACGAATATCAACTTGCAATTCATTAATGGCTCATCGACGGATATGGTGATCGATAAGCATCATAATTGTCAATAACAGTCCTTGGTTGGGTATTTCGCACTTACCACTTTGTAGAGGAGGACGCTGTGATCTGGGTAATATTCTGTCGTTGTGATCTTCACTCCGATAACTGACTCGAACCACCCCTCTACGCTAGGCTGTCCCGTGCAGGCCTCTTCATCCCTGCGTAACTAGCGCAATCTACATCTGTTTCAACCCGCTTACGATATTCAAGCCTTGCTCTCCTTCTACAATGTTTACCCCCAACACTGACCCCATTCTCAAACCGATAATTTCTTGATGATGATTTAGGATTGTCGTGTCAACTATTCCCTTATTTTAGTAAAGTCGTGGCGTAATTTTCTTCTCTCCTCAACTGGATTCAATGCTTGCTCATTAGTTACCCCCAATATACGCATCCCATCTTCAACATTTTGCTGCAGCACCAAATTTCAGAAATTTCCATTCTCTTCCTGCATGAACTGTTTATTGGTCACGTACAACTACGTACAAGGCTGCGCTGGAGACAAATACGGCTAAAAAGACTTCACGACATCTAAATTTATAGTTAGAGGCAACAAATTTTTCTTTTCCAGAAACTCTTTATCTTGCTACTAAACTAAAACTAAACTGCCTCTGAAGAGCTCTCGGAAGGCCCAGCGGTACAGACCGACCGCCGTGTCATCCTCATACTACATGCGTTACTGGATGCAAAATGGAGGGCCATTGGGTCAATACACCGCTCTTCCGGCCGTTGTCAGTTTTCGTGAACGGAGCCGCCACTTCTCAACTAGGTAGCTTCTACTCTGGCCTCACACTTTTCTTGCTACTGCCAGTCTGCCAGTGCCATAAATGTGATTACCTTCCTGAATTAGATCTCCGCTAAAAGCCAGAGACAGCTGTTCAGAAAATGTCCACCTCTGTCTCAATACGATCTCCTGCACGTAGGTAAGGCTTAACAAGATGTCGTTAGCCTCTCGTCGTATTTGATTATGTTCAGTGTAATATTTCTAGCCATTTACTGAACTTAACTGAATTAAATTCGCAGAAAAATGTTCTCAGTGCGGATGAAATCTCGATGAAAATGACGGGAGTGGGCACCAATGATACCATTTAGGCCATTCGGGTGCAAATGCCTACATTACGTATGTAGATTCTGGACAGTTGGGAATGTGGGTCTCACAGGAACCGTGCAAGGGACAATTCCCTGCAGTCGAGCTATTCATCTGTGTCCTCGATGGCTCAGATGGATAGAGCGTCTGCCATGTAAGCAGGAGATCCTGGGTTCGAGTCCCTGTTGGGGCACACATTTTCAGGTCTTCCCATCGAGGTATATCAACAACACCTGTCGGCAGCTCAGGGTTTCAATTAATTATCATTTATTCTAGAGAAGCTGCACGGTCATCAATGGTATCTGTTCTTTCGAGAACAGTTGCTATCTTCATATCAAACGAAATTCGTTTGTCACAACATCACTATTCACCGAAGTGTCTGTATTTCCCTGGCGCACACGCACTGAGCTTTGTCTTACTGACAAGCGCGCATCGTTAATCAAAGCATTTCTGGGAGCACCAATCTGAGAAGGTTTGCTGATGACTGTCGTTGAGGGGTTGTAAGAGAATTCAGCATGACGCCGATACGATTTCTGTTTGGACATATGAAATAACAACTGAATTACTTAAAAATGGAGAAGATATAATTGCGAAGCAAATACACAAACTCGCGACCTACATTCGGCATGAAGAAATAATGCCAGATTGAGTGGACCGAAGCGATGGTACTAGCAGTTCATAATAAGGGTGATAAGCAAGAATGCCGAAATTACAGAGGCATCTCCTTAAAAGGGACAGCCTACAAAATGTTTTCTACGAGATTCTCCAGAAAATGTTGGAGCCGTATTTAAGAGAGGTAACAGTTGAGAAACAAGCTGGATTTATGAAGAATCTAACCACTGCTGATCAGTTATTTGTACTAACAGAAGCCATATCAGAATTCTGGGAGCACAACAAAACAGTGGCAACATTGTTAATTGATTTTAAGGAAGCCTACGATAGTATAAGCAGAGAAAAATGGTGGGAGAAAATACAGAAGTTTGGAAAACGAAAGACGATGGAAGATATTGTAAAACCTACACTGAAAGGCTAGGAACGGAGAATATTCCATGAGACAGGAGACGCAATGGAATAATATCACTGTAACTCAACATAACACAGGAATGATTGTATGATAGCGGAACAAACACTGGTGGCAGTTACTTCTGAGAAATATCTGGGAGTATGCGTAGGGAACGATTTGAAGTGGAATGATCATATAAAATTGATTGTTGGTAAGGCGGGTGCCAGGTTGAGATGCATTGGGAGAGTCCTTAGAAAATGTAGTCCATCAACAAAGGAGGTGGCTTACAAAATACCCGTTCAACCTATACTTCAGTATTGCTCATCAGTGTGGGATCCGTACCAGGTCGGATTGATAGAGGAGGTAGACAAGATCCAAAGAAGAGCGGCGCGTTTCGTCACAGGGTTATTTGGTAAGCGTGATAGCGTTACGGAGATGTTTAGCAAACTCAAGTGGCAGACTCTGCAAGAGAGGCACTCTGCATCGCGGTATAGCTTGCTGTCCAGGTTTCGAGAGGGTGCGTTTCTGGATGAGGTATCGAATATATTGCTTCCCCCTACTTATACCTCCCGTGGAGATCACGAATGTAAAATTAGAGAGATTCGAGCGGGCACGGAGGCTTTCCGGCAGTCGTTCTTCCCGCGAACCATACGCGACTGGAACATGAAAGGGCCCTCCACCACACACCATTGGGTGGCTTGGTGAGTACAAATATAGATGTAGATGTGGCTGTAGAAGCACTGGATGCAGCAAGCAATCCAGACGAGGGAATTATCGTAGGAATAAAATGAATATGCTGACATCAATCGCTGGAAATCTAGAGACCTGTAAATGCTGCCAAGAAAGCTATTCAAAAAACCGAAGGAAGTTTATTTAGAGATAAACGACGAGAAAACAAAATTCATGAGGGTAGAAAGAAATTAAAAGAGAAAAGGCAGGGAAACGCCTTCGGGTTGGTAGCCATGTGTTTGAAGCAGTCGACCAGTTTAAATGTCTTGGGGTGACAGTAAGCAAACAGAAAATATGAGAAACTAGAAACAACAGCGAGGAACAAAGCGGAATCACTTAACGAATTACGTTCACCAAAACATTTTAAAGAGAAACCAAAATACGGATACATAAAACTACTGGTATAATGGGACCCGTATTACGGTATGGAACACAGAGGAATTACAAACGTTGACTGCGAGTGGGCATTGATTTAAATCAATGGCGAAAGTTGAAAATTTGTGTCGCACCGGAATTTGAGTCCAGGTCTCCTGCCTACTAGGAAGATGCTCTGACTGCTAAGCCATCCGGACACAGTGGTCACCGCAACTGCACTAACCTCCCTAGCACGCCTCTCGTCTGACACAAATTCTCAACATATCCACACACTACTAATGCAGAGCCCATTGCCCATTGTTGTTGTTGTTGTTGTTGTGGTCTTCAGTCCTGAGACTGGTTTGATGCAGCTCTCCATGCTACTCTATCCTGTGCAAGCTTCTTCATCTCCCAGTACCTACTGCAACCTACATCCTTCTGAATCTGCTTAGTGTATTCATCTCTTGGTCTCCCTCTACGATTTTTACCCTCCACCCTGCCCTCCAATGCTAAATTTGTGATCCCTTGATACCTCAAAAGATGTCCTACCAACCGGTCCCTTCTTTTTGTCAAGTTGTGCCACAAACTCCTCTTCCATTCAATACCTCCTCATTAGTTATGTGATCTACCCATGTAATCTTCAGCATTTTTCTGTAGCACCACATTTCGAAAGCTTCTATTCTCTTCTTGTCCAAACTAGTTATCATCCATGTTTCACTTCCATACATGGCTACACTCCATACAAATACTTTCAGATACGACTTCCTGACATTTAAATCTATACTCGATGTTAACAAATTTCTCTTCTTCAGAAACGCTTTCCTTGCCATTGCCAGTCTACATTTTATATCCCCTCTACTTCGACCATCATCAGTTATTTTTCCCCCCAAATAGCAAAGCTCCTTTACTACTTTAAGTGTCTCATTTCCTGATCTAATTCCCTCAGCATCGCCCGACTTTATTCGACTACATTCCATTATCCTCGTTTTGCTTTTGTTGATGTTCATCTTATATCCTCCTTTCAAGACACTATCCATTCCGTTCAACTGCTCTTCCAAGTCCTTTGCTGTCTCTGACTGAATTACAATGTCATCGGCGAATCTCAACGTTTTAATTTCTTCTCCATGCATTTTAATACCTACTGCAAATTTTTCTTTTGTTTCCTTTACTGCCTGCTCAATATACAGATTGAATAACATCGGGGAGAGGCTACAACCCTGTCTCACTCCCTTCCCAACCACTGCTTCCCTTTCATGCCCCTTGACTCTTATAATTGCCATCTGGTTTTTGTACAAATTGTAAATAGCCTTACGCTCCCTGTATTTTACCCCTGCCACCTTTAGAATTTGAAAGAGAGTATTCCAGTCAACATTGTCAAAAGCTTTCTCTAAGTCTATAAATGCTAGAAACGTAGTTTTGCATTTTCTTAATTTTTCTTCTAAGATAAGTCGTAAGGTTAGTATTGCCTCACGTGTTCCAGCATTTGTGCGGAATCCAAACTGATCTTCCCCAAGGTCCACTTCTACCAGTTTTTCCATTCGCGTTAGTATTTTGCAACTGTGACTTATTAAACTGATAGTTCGGTAATTTTCACATCTGTCAACACCTGCTTTCTTTGGGATTGGAATTATTATATTCTTCTTGAAGTCTGAGGGTATTTCGCCTGTCTCATACATCTTGCTCACCAGATGGTAGAGTTTTGTCATGACTGGCTCTCCCAAGGCCGTCAGTAGTTCTAATGGAATGTTTCTACTCCCGCGGCCGTGTTTCGACTCAGATCTTTCAGTGCTCTGTGAAACTCTTCCCGCAGTATCGTATCTCTCATTTCATCTTCATCTGCATCCTCTTCCATTTCCAGTACATCGCCCTTGTATAAAACTTCTATATACTCCTTCCACCTTTCCGCCTTCCCTTCTTTGCTTAGAACTAGGTTTCCATCTGAGCTCTTGATATTCATACAAGTCGCTCTCTTTTCTCCAAAGGTCTCTTTAATTTTCCTGTAGGCAGTATCTATCTTACCCCTAGTGAGATAATCCTCTACATCCTTACATTTGTCCTCTAGCCATCCATGCTTAGCCATTTTGCACTTCCTGTCGATCTCATTTTTGAGACGTTTGTATTCCTTTTTGCCTGCTTCATTTACTGCATTTTTATGTTTTCTCCTTTCATCAATTAAATTCAATATTTCTTCTGTTACCCACGGATTTCTATTAGCCCTTGTCTTTTCACCTATTTGATCCGCTGCTGCTTTCACTACTTCATCCCTCAGAGCTACCCATTCTTCTTCTACTGTATTTCTTTCCTCCATTCCTATCAATTGTTCCCTTATGCTTTCCCTGAAACTCTCTACAACATCTGGTTCTTTCAGTTTATCCAGGTCCCATCTCCTTAAATTAGCACCTTTTTGTAGTTTCTTGCCCATTGTCCTCATTAATCGCGGCATTTCGTTGATTCCCGTAGGATTTCTGGCCTGGTGTGCATCCAAGAGATATTTCGCAGTTTAAAATGGCTGGCTCTGAGCACTATGTGACTTAACTTCTGAGGTCATCAGTCCCCTAGAACTTAGAACCACTTGAACCTAACTAACCTAAGGACATCATACACATCCATGCCCGTGGCAGGATTCGAACCTTCGACCGTAGCGGTCCTGCGGTTCCAGACTGACGCGCCTAGAAGTGCTCGGCCACACCGGCCGGCAATCTTTCACAGTCCTCACCCTAATTGCAGAGGGTGTTTATAAATGAATATCGGGGTTTTAACGCTTCATAATATTTATTATATTAAAGTTACAGTTAGAAATGATATGTCAAATGAACGAGCAACTCAAACAGTTTTACCAAGAACCCTATAAATGTTCAATGTGAGCACCATTTGTCACACAGCACACATCGAGTCTCTAGCCGAGTTCTTCCCAAATGTTGAGAAGTGTGCCTTCAGTGATTGTAGCAACAGCTGCTTCAATCCGGTGTCTTAATTCAGGGAGGTCAGCTGGTAGCAGAGGCACGTACACACGATCCTTGATGAAGCCCAAAAGGAAAAAATCGCGTTGTGTTAGGTCGGGTGAACGTGCAAAGCAGGCCCTGTCATTGGGCCCTTGCGGCCCATCCAGCGCTTTGGTACAATGAAGATCAGCCAGTCGCGTACTTCGCTATGCCAGTGAGATGGAGCACCATCTTGCTGGAAAATGAGGTTCCCTGGCTCACCTTCTTCCAACTGAGGGAAGAAGGCATTACACTAGTGTATCAAGGTAAGAAGTGCCAGTTACAGTAGGTTCACCAAAAAAGTCAGGCCCATAAACTTTCTGCCGGGATACGGCACAAAAAGCAGTCACTGTAGGGGAATCTCGTTGCATTTGTACGACCTCGTCAGGATTTTCTGAGCCCCACATGTGATCATTGTGAGTGTTAACATGTCCACTATGGTGAAAAGTCAATTCATCACTGAAGACAACATGATACAGAAAATCATCATCGTGAAACAACATTTCGTTCGCGAAGTTGGCATGTAATCCTCTAACATTCTGCGTAGTGTTTGTTTGTTCTAAGTCATGTCTCCCTACCACTTTCGCGCAACGACGCTCTGAGCGCGTTTTTTTAGGGAATTGACTAGTTTGAACCTGGGAGCTGTTGCTGGTAAGGAGACGCCAGACCACACATGACATGTAGAATTCAGAAGAGTTCAGTGAGACTAGCGGTGATATAACCAAATACTTAATGATTTCAGCGTCAGCTCCACTGCACTCCCTGTAAAAGAATCTTAATACTAACTAAATTTAGTGGAAGGGGTTCAAGGCTTTCCTATTTTTAGTTACCTGGTAAAATAACGTCGAAAAATCAGTTAAGTTTACCATTGGAAATTTTATTCTACTCACAAAACGTTGTTTATAAATTGCACTATTGATAAAAGGAAATATTTTAATACAGGATGATAAAAACCAACTGCGTTCAACAAAAATGTGAACTAATATTCCCTGAATAGATTTCCAACTTCTACAATGGATCGAAGGATGACCTATGCCATATCACATCTATAATCTAGGTTTAAATTAAGTTTCACAATAGAGAAAGCTATTACAATGGTCTACAGTGACCCTCAGTTATCTTTAATTACTTATCTAACTCGTCGTAAATTACAGTGGCTGATGTGGATTCTCAATAACTATATAACAGAAAAATCATCGCGTTTCAGTTTTTAACTTACGTAGCAAATGTGAATACCATGAGCTTCAATTGACGATAGACACTAGTATTATGTAAAAAGGGGGTGTAACAGATGAGACTTCTGCAGTTCTGAGTGAAGCCTTATGCGCTCAAAAATGCGGCATCGCGTGCGTTCATTACCTTGTCGGTATTCGTCAGGGGGCAGCGGCTGGCGCAGCTCCATGCATCTCGCAGTATCGGAAGCAAATCTTTGGCTTTATTTTCATCTGACCAATCAGGGTCTCAATGTTAACGTTAAGCTCCACCTACAAAAATTCTGTCTATCCAATGAGAAACTTTCTACTTTTCGTGGTGGGGCAATGTTTTTTAGGTTTGCAACATAACAGAGACGCTAAAACTTGCAGCTGGTGTGGCCCTTTTAGTGTTCTCGTAAGATCTATACTGTTCTTCTGGAGGGCTCTAGCTTTTAAAATGGGATGGTGGGTGGTCCTGGTGGTTAGCTGGCGACGTGGGTGTCCGTCCCTTTTCGTAGGGCCTTCTAGCTTAACATGGTTCTGCTCTCGGCTTCTGTTCTCGTTTCTCCCCTCGGAACTGTGTCTGTCTCATGGTTTGGAGGTATGACATGCATTTAGGCATTCTTGTGTTAGTCTGTGGTATTCCATTTGCTCACTCGTTACTCGTATTACTTGGGTAAATTTAATGACACGGTTTATTCGGAGCTATGTGACATACTACTGGATTTGCTTATCATGTCAGGGTTTTCATGGAAGGTGTTTGATTTTCCTGACACCTTACAATCCATGGTCTGCCAGCTTTAGAGCCTGTAATAACTGTAAACAGTAAGGATGTAGTTGCACGCGTTTTCTTAAAACTTTCCAAACAGTTGATATGGGAACCTGTAATTCACGACTAGCCTACCGGTCTGATTTCATTGGGTTACGAGTGAACCATTCTCTCAATCGCTCAACAGTCTATTCACTAACTCTTGCTCTTCCCTTTACAAAGGCAGCCAGTATCTTCAGACTGATGATTCCATCTATGAATGTTATTATCACTTGGAGAATCACAACCGAACTTCAGCTGGAACGCACGTTGCACAGTAACCACAGAATCGGTTTTTGCAAACTGCAGAACACAAAACGTTGTATGTTCACTAGTCGCCATCTTCGCTACTACCGCTGTCTAGCGGATTGCGCTGGAAACATTGGGCGCTGCGCATGCGCAATGGTGCCAAATACAACTGTTTGAGTTGCTCTTTCATTGACATATCATTTATAACTGTAAGTTTAATGTAATAAATATAATAAAGCGTTAAAACCCCGATTTTCATTTATAAACATCCTGTACATATGTGGTGTCTGTTTCTTCGAGCATGTCTGAAAGAACAGACACCACATATACAGGGTGTCCAGAAATTCCTGTTAAAAAACTTCTAAGACCTGTAGAGGGGACTGAGTACATAATTTTTTGAATAGAAACCAATGTCCAAGAACGTACCGTTTCCGTTCTACGACGGTTTCAGTTCAGGTTTTTACTTATCCACCTCTGCTTGGGAAATTAGGGGTGACAGAGCACCATTATTGGGTAATAATTTCAAAAGAAACGTAACGAAACGTCCATTTATTACTTAAGCGCATTTATTTGTATTAACCCAGCATATTTTCCGTAAAGAACGTAATTTTAAAGTGTTAATACAAACGAATGTGCTTAAGTGGATGTGTCGATGTTTTGTTACAATCCCTTCCGAATTGTTACCTAATAATTCTACTGTGTCACGCCTGGTTCAATTCCTCCAGCGGAGGTAGATCAGTTAAATATTTGGGTTGAAACTGTCGTAGAACGTAATCGGTACGTTTCCGCACATTCAAAATGTTATTTACTTATTCGCCTCCACAAGTTCTAGAAGTTTTTAATAGGAATTTCCGAACACCTTGTATATAATTAAAGCAAGGATGGCTAATGATCTCATCAGTGCGGCTGCACATCGGGCTCTAACTCTTACGGGCATCGACGAAATGCCACCAGTAATGACGGCAATGGGCAAGGGTCATTACATTAGTAATATGTGGATAAGTTGAGAATTTGGATGTGACAAGAAGCGTACCAAGGTAAGGCATACAGCTGCAATGATCACTGTATGGCTAAGTGATCAGATGGCGGCCCTAATTACCCATATATCCTCATCACATATCCATTCACTTGTTCCTCTTTCCGGACGCGGGATATTTCCCGCAAGCGAAGGCGAACGCTGTGAAGTGGATTTGTGGACACGCAGTTCACTACTTGATTTTTAGCACTTCCTTAATGAAAGCCATTGTGCACCTGTACGCAATCTCCAACACAGACAATTTTTCTCCAGTTCCCTTTCTAGTGTCTCTCTTCATCCACCCCAGTGTCGACGTGTTACTGCAATGAGGAGTTGAGCCATGCATTTTCCTCTCTTAAAACCGGTTATTCTCTGTTCATCGGAATGTTTTTCTCCTCAAAACTATGCGTTGATAGCCCTACCGAATCTGGCAACTTGCCGCTCACTCCTTCTCGCAACACCGGTTTCCTGGTATTCTCTATCGTATTAATAATTTTTTTAAAAAAATAGTGGTTAGAGCATCTGCCTAGGAAGAGGGAGACCCGACTTCGAATCCCTGTCTCGCACAAATTTTCAATTTTTCCCATTGATTTATATCGATGCCCACTCGCAGCCAATATCTGTAATTCCTTTGTGTCTTAGTTCATAATGGGTGCTGGATCAAAATGGTATGTGTCCTTTGAGACATGTCCGAAAGAACAGACACCACACGTATATTACTACATGGGGCAGAAATATGGTAAAAAGGTAAGCATACAGAGAGAAATAACGATAATTTTTTAATAAAAAATTCTAGTAAAGGTATTTGGACCAGTTGGGAGGAGAATGGAGAAGAAGGAATAACAGGGACCCAGGGAGATATATAATCAACTTCATCTTCTTGCAGAAGCCAAGACAAGGAGGCTGAGATGGGCCGGGCACATCTGTATAAGGGTGGAGGGATCAGAACAAGAAGGGCGAAGACCTTTAGGCAAATCGAATATAAGTTGGAGAGAGCGCGGGGTCAAGGAGCGTAAGGTACTTGAAGGGCGGGGAAAAGATGACACGGACAGAACGCTGTGGAGGAGGCTACTTCGCGAGGCCAACAACCGGTTGCTATTTGTGGGGTCAGGAGAGTGACAACTTTAAATGTTGGTAGCTCTATCTTTATGCGGGTAGGTAGGAGAAACACTGATGTTAGCTCCGGATAAACTGTTAATGGAATGTTCCTTGGCCCAGTCACGGTAATTCGATATCTAGAGCACATACGGTCAGTCATAAGGAAGGCGAATGGACAATGCATTTTATTGGGGGAGTTATGGGAAAGTATGGAAAAGACAAAGGAACTCGCGAACGATCCATTCTTGAGAACTTTTCAACTGTTTAGGATCCTCAATAGGTTGAAAAAATGGTTCAAATGGCTCTGAGCACTGCGGGACTTAACATCTGAGGTCATCTGTCCCCTAGAACTTAGAACTACTTAAACATAACTAACCTAAGGAGATCACAAACATCCATGCCCGAGGCAGGATTCGAACCTGCGACCGTAGCGGTCGCGCAGTTCCAGACTCAAGCGTCTAGAACCGCTCGGCCACACCGGCAGGCTCAATAGGTTGAAGTAAAGGTACATGTTTGTTGTTGTTGTTGTTGTCTTCAGTCCTGAGACTGGTTTGATGCAGCTCTCCATGCTACTCTATCTTGTGCAAGCTTCTTCATCTCCCAGTACCTACTGCAACCTACATCCTTCTGAATCTGCTTAGTGTATTCATCTCTTGGACTCCCTCTACGATTTTTACCCTCCACACTGCCCTCTAATACTAAATTGGTGATCCCTTGATGCCTCAGAACATGTCCTACCAACCGATCCCTTCTTCTGGTCAAATTGTGCCACAATTTTCTCTCCAATCCTATTCAATACTTCCTCATTAGTTATGTGACCTACCCATCTAATCTTCAGCAATCTTCTGTAGCACCACATTTCGAAAGCTTCTATTCTCTTCTTGTCCAAACTAGTTATCGTCCATGTTTCACTTCCATACATGGCTACACTCCATACAAATACTTTCAGAAATGACTTCCTGACACTTAAATCTATACTCGATGTTAACAAATTTCTTTTCTTCAGATTCGCTTTCCTTGCCATTGCCAGTCTACATTTTATATCCTCTCTACTTCGACCATCATCAGTTATTTTGCTCCCCAAATAGCAAAACTCCTTTACTACTTTAATTGCCTCATTTCCTAATCTAATTCCCTCAGCATCACCCGACTTTATTCGACTACATTCCATTATCCTCGTTTTGCTTTTGCTGATGTTCATCTTATATCCTCCTTTCAAGACACTATCCATTCCGTTCAACTGCTTTTCCAAGTCCTTTGCTGTCTCTGACAGAATTACGATGTCATCGGCGAACCTCAACATTTTTATTTCTTCTCCATGGATTTTAATACCTAGTCCGAATTTTTCTTTTGTTTCCTTCACTGCTTGCTCAATATACAGATTGAATAACATCGGGGAGAGACTGCAACCCTGTCTCACTCCCTTCCCAACCACTGCTTCCCTTTCATGTCCCTCGACTCTTATAGCTGCCATCTGGTTTCTGTACAAATTGTAAATAGCCTTTCGCTCCCTGTATTTTACCCCTGCTACCTTTAGAATTTGAAAGAGAGTATTCCAGTCAACATTGTCAAAAGCTTTCTCTAAGTCTACAAATGCTAGAAATGTAGGTTTGCCTTTCCTTAATCTAGCTTCTAGGATAAGTCGTAGGGACAGTATTGCCTCTCGTGTTGCAACATTTCAACGGAATCCCCGAGGTCGGCTTCTACTTGTTTTTCCATTCGTCTGTAAAGAATTCGCGTTAGTATTTTGCAGCTGTGACTTATTAAACTGATAGTTCGATAATTTTTACGTCTGTCAACACCTGCTTTCTTTGGGATTGGAATTATTATATTCTTCTTGAAGTCTAAGGGTATTTCGCCTGTCTCATACATCTTGCTCACCAGATGGTAGAGTTTTGTCAGGACTGGCTCTCCCAAGGCCGTCAGTAGTTCCAATGGAATGTTGTCTACTCCAGGGGCCTTGTTTCGACTTAGGTCTTTCAGTGCTCTGTCAAACTCTTCACGCAGTATTCACTTCCACTTATAAATGGTTCCACTCCATTCTTGTTAGCGCAATGTCAAAACACCCAGACGCCACACCAGCTGATGGTCCCACATACATACATACATACTACCTCATATCTAAGAATTCCTGTATTGAGTAAAGGGAGTTGTCATTCATAAATCCTTTTAATTTGCCTTTAAATGTTGGCTGACTATCTGCCAGACTTTTAATACTATTTGGCAAATGACCAAAAATTTTTGTGGCATTGTAAGTCACCCCTTTCTGTGCCAAAGTGAGATTTAATCCAGAACAGTGAATATCATATTTTCTTCTAGTGTGGTAGATATGCACTTCGCTGTTATTTTTGAATTGGGATCAATTATTAATGACAAATTTCATAAGTGAATATATGTATTGCGAAGGTACTGTGAATATCCCGACTTCCTTAAATAAATGTCTGCAAGGTGATCTTGGGTGGGCTCCAGCTATTATTCTGATTACACGCTTTTGTGCAATGAATACTTTCTCTCTTAACGACGAACTGCTACAAAATATGATGCCATTTGAAAGCAGTGAATGAAAATAGGCATAGTAGGCTAATTTACTGATATGTTTATCACCAAAATCTGCAATAACCCTAATAGCGTAAGTAGCTGAGCCTAAATGTTTCAGCAGATTATCGATGTGTTTCTTCCAATTCAATTTCTCATCAATGCACACACCCAGAAATTTTGAGTATCTACCTTAGCAGCAAACTTCCATTCATAGTCTATATTTATCAATGGTGTTATGCCATGTACTTTACAGAATTGTATAAACTGTGTTTTCTAACAATTTTGTGAGAGTCAATTTTCAGAGAACCACTTAATAATTTTCTGAAAGACAATATTTGCAATTTGGTCAGCTGATTTTTGCTTGTTGGGTGTGATTACTATACTCGGCGAAGTCGCATTTTCCTCCTCAAGGACAGACACGAAGTTTAAAACTGAGGACTTATTTTTTTCATGTCTGAAACTGTTGGTGTTGCCAGCTTAACATCTCAGCTGCCTGCTTATCACCCATGCCTTTTTGTTCAAGGACTTTTATGCGGCCAGCAATAAGGCAACGTGTTTCCTTTTAGAAGTGGGCGAGTAGCGGACAAGAAAACAAACGAATACTCCCAATAAACATAGGGTCTATGCACAAGTGCAGTCATTCCAGTGTCACAATACTACGTTTATTTTGAATCACTGCTAGGCAGAAACTGCCCTCATTTGACTTCATCATCATCCCGGATACCCAAGTACTGGCAAGTATCTACATCTAGTATGTACGTCTACATCAATGCGCCGCAAGCCCCCTTACGGTTTTTGGCGGAGAGTACTTCTGGTACCGTGTATGATCCCTCCTTTCCCTGCTCAGGGGGAGGTTGTAGAACGTTGTTCGACTCTTCCCGGAAAGTACTCTATCGAAATTTCAATAGTAAACCTGCCTCTGATGCGCAACGCGTCTCTTGTAGCGTTTGCTAGCGGAGTTTGAATGGCAGTCTGTAATGCTCTCGTGCCGACAAAACGCGCCTCTCTTCGTTGAATCTTCTCTATTTCTTCTATCCGTGCTACCTGGGAAGGGTTCAAGGTTCATGAACAGTACTCAAGAATCGATCGAACAAGTGCCTTGTAAGCCACTTCTTTCGTGGATGAAGTACCTTTAATCAGGATTCTTCCTATGAATCTCAGTCTGGCATCTCCTTTTCCTACTGTTGTATGTGGTCATTCCACTTAAGGCCGCTATGGATAGTTGCTGACAGATATTTCACGGTATGTATTGTTTCCAGCAATTTGTCATAAGTAATGTAGTTGTATACGGGTGGATTTCTTTCCCTATGTGTGCACAATATGTTATAAAAATGGTTCAAATGGCTCTAAGCACTATGAGGTCTCCAGTCCCCTAGCCTTAGAACTACTTAAACGTAGCTAACATAAGGACATCACACACATCCATGCCCGAGGCAGGATTCGAACTTGCGACCGTAGCAGCAGTGCGGTTCCGGACTGAAGCGCCTAGAACCGTTCGGCCACAGCGGCCGGCCAGTATGTTACATTTACGGTAACTATAGAGGCTGGAGAAATGAATTAAAATCTGTGCTGTGGCCGGTACTTAACCCCATATCATCTTGCTTAGGAGGCTGGTGTGCTAGATATTACACCACGACAGAATTACTGCTGACTGACCAGCGTGCACTACTCTAGTCCAGTGCCCTCCCCAACACAAACATCAGTTCACATCTTCAGCTTATTTTCCCCTTCTCAGACTGTCAGTTTGTGGTAGGGAGGGCATTTGTGTAGCGTAGTCCATGTAGCTCTGTCAGCTGTCATGCTGAGATGGTGCAATGGCTAGTATACTTGCTTAGCAAGTCCTGGCGATGGTACAGACATTAATTCATCTCCTTAGATTCCATCGTTATCGTTGATAAAGATGAGACTTAAATGTTCAAATGTGTGCGAAATCTTATGGAACTCAACTGCTAAGGTCATCAGTCCCTAAGCTTACACACTACTTAACCTAAATTATCCTAAGAACAAACACACAGACCCATGCCCGAGGGAGGGCTCGAACCTTCGCCGGGGCCAGCCGCACAGTCCATTACTGCAGCGCGGCGAGACACAAATGTCTTGAGGAAAATTTAATTATATGAGATCTATGTTACATTTAATTACGTTCCGGGTCAACTGCCAGAGCCTGCAACATTCATCAGTCCTCTGGAGGCCATTCTTCAGATCGATAACGCCTTCTGCCTCTGCTACTTTCTGATAGAGAACAGCATCAGCTGCGAACAATCTTAAAGAGCTTCCGTTGAGATAACAAGTGTACCGGTTGCGACTCTCCAATACCATTTCCTTCTAGAGCACTAACTCCAACCCGCTGAACTTTTTCTGTGAGGGGATATTAAAAAGTTCTGGTGTGTTACAGCCCTGCTGACAGTGTCGAAGAACTCAGGGGAAGCATTGTGGATGACTGTCAGTGCATTGGGGACACGCTTGAAATTTCTGAATAAGTAGAGGTACCGGTGAGGAAACATACTCAATCTGGCCTCACATGAACGGTGGTAATACGAAACTTTTGTTGTAATGTGTTTATCCTGGCGTGCTGAAAAGTAATGCCTCCGATATTTTTATTTGAAAACTTTTAAGGATTTTCGAATAAAACAAACGTTATTTAACATTCTAACTTATTTATTTCTTGACGTAGTCACTCTGGCAATTAACACATTTCTCCAAATGACAGGCCAGTTACTGCAGAATGTTGAAAAAACTGGTTCAAATGGCTCTGAGCGCTATGGGACTTAACATCTGTGGTCATCAGTCCCCTAGAACTTAGAACTACTTAAACCTAACTAACCTAAGGACATCACACACATCCATGCCCGAGGCAGGATTCGAACCTGCGACCGTAGCAGTCGCGCGGTTCCGGACTGAGCGTCTTAACCGCGAAACCACCGCGTCCGGCAGAATGTTGGACTTTGTTGATGGATCCACAACCTACCCTCTGCTTGCACCGCTTCATCGCTATCAAAGTGAAGTCCTCTAAGCTGCTTCTATTTTTCTTTTTTCGAGTTTTGCAGGCACATCAGCGTCGGTTGTGGCCACATTGGGGCTGTATGGTGGATGATCGATGGCAGCGAACCGAAAGCGTCGGATTGCTGCAGACGTCGAGGCGCTCGTGTGTGGTCTGGCATTATCATGCTAGACGGCAGGTGTTCTATGTGTGAACGAACTCTTCGAATTCGCGCCTTCAATTGTCTGAGGACCTCGCACGCAGTACCTTGCGGTTTATAGTGGTGCCTTTAGGCATAAGATTCAAATGCACCACACCGTGAACATCCCAGAACAATCTGAGCAAGACTTTGCCTACTGATGGCATCGTATTGCACCGGTGAATCTCGTCAGATATCGTACACGGTCGTCTACTGCAAGCTCTGCCACACACATTGCGGTTAGATCCACCGTTTCCTTCTTTACGAGCACGAGCAACCGAACGTCGCACATTACTGATGTTGTTTATTGCTGATTGTATTCATATGGCTCTGAGCACTATGCGACTTAACTTCTTAGGTCATCAGTCGCCTAGAACTTATAACTACTTAAACCTAACTAACCTAAGGACATCACACACATCCATGCCCGAGGAAGGATTCAAACCTGCGACCGTAGCGGTCGCTCGGCTCCAGACTGTAGCGCCCAGAACCGCACGGCCACTACGGCCGGCGTTGATTGTATTCCAACACATTCTGCAGACAGAATCCACGTATACCACTGAATGCACCTGGAAAATTATATTATCGTGCAACGCGTAGTTAAGGAGATAGGAGGTGCGACAATAAGTAATGAGACTGATTTGAAAAATAATGTTGCCTGCCGTGTTAGTCAAGTTTAGTGCTGTCTCGGTCAAAGTAGTTCCCTTCTGATAGCACACACTTTTTCCAGCGCTTCTGCCATTAATGGTAACACTTCTGGAAGTCATATTCGGCAATATCCTCCAAAACCCTCGTCACAGCTTTTTGGACATCTTGTATTGTTTGAAAATGGTGTCCCTTGACCGCCGTTTTGACTCTTGGCAGTAGAAAAAAGTCGCACGGAGCGATATCTGTGGCTTGTGGTAGTACTGAAATTTGTTTTGAGGTTAAAAATTGCTG
This sequence comes from Schistocerca gregaria, assembly GCF_023897955.1. Taxonomy (NCBI): domain Eukaryota; kingdom Metazoa; phylum Arthropoda; class Insecta; order Orthoptera; family Acrididae; genus Schistocerca; species Schistocerca gregaria. Next base: position 163,424,285 of record NC_064920.1, read on the forward strand.
AACTGACAGAGCAGTATGGGATGGCGCATTATCTTGACGCACAATCCAATTATCAATACCAAGATCTTCCGTTATTACTAGACGAACCGCTTCTCGATGGATGTTCAGTTCTTCAGCAACCATTTTCATGGCTGATCTTCGATTAGATCGTACGAGTCCACGCACCCTGGCCAAGTTGACATCTGTCCGTGAGGTTGATGGTCGTCCACTGCGGTCTTCACCTTCAACATTCGTTTTGCCTTCACAAAACATTTCATGCCAACGAAAACCTTGAGCTTTTGACATAACCTCCTCTCCAAAAGCCTTCTAAAACTCACCATAAGTTGTCATTGTGTTTTCACCCAATTTAACACAAAAAGAAATGGCACATCATTGCGCAATATTATGCATTTCCGTGACGAGAGATACAAACATGTGTTAACTTATTACAGCACAACTCAACACTGAGCAGTTGTATCGATGTGCCGCTTGGACTAGAAGCAGCTTTTAGACCAAGGTCAAAGATATTGTGCCTACGCAAGCCTGCAGGCTTACGACATCTTGCAAAGAAAATCAGTCTCATTACTTTAGTGTCACACCTCATATGACTTCATAGACACTGAGATGGGTAAAAAAACTGGCATGAATAATGGCTCTTTGAAGATTGGTGGGGGTAACAGGCAAGCGGACACTAATTGTACAGAGCACCCGAAGAGCGCTTTCGTTGACTCCTGGGTAGCCCCCCCACCCCCCCCCCCCCCCACCCCCCCACTCGGCACAAGACTTAAAAGAGCTGCGGAACTCTCTTGGGAGACAGCGAGACGTTTTGAATAGTTTTCCTTTTTTTACATCTGTGTTCTGTAAGGCACTGCACGCTTTGCCCTGGAGTGGAAGCATTAGTACCAGTTTTCTTATCGTCATCAGTCCTTTGACAGGTTCGATCAGGCCCGCCACGGCTTCCTCTGTGTAGTCTACCGGAAACGTTCGCAAATGTTAGGCGGGAAGAAAAACTGTTGCAATTCCTCTGCGCGATTTCGAATTTCAATAATTTAACCGTCGCGGTCGTTAGGCAGGAGTCATATTGACTCGTATTGCAACCTAATTTTCTCTGCAAGATGACGTCTTGATACACCTGATCTGTTACAGTTCCTCAATCAAAGAGATGTAGGGGTGTACGTGCACCAGTCATAATCCCACCCCACACCATCAAACCACGACCTCCATGCAGGTCCCTTTCGAGGACATTAATGGGTTGGTATCTGGTTCCTGGTTTACGCCAGATGAAAACCCGGCGAGAATCACTGATCAGACTGGACTCGTCCATAATCATAACCTGGGACCATTGTTCCAATGACCATGTACTGTTTTCTTGATACCAGGCTTTAAGGGCTTTCCTGTGACCAGGGGTCAGTGGAATGCACCATGCAGGTCTCTGGGCGAATCAACCATGTCTGTTCAGTCGTCAGTAGACTGTGTGTCTGGAGACAGTTGTTCCAGTGGCTGTGGTAAGGGCCTGAGCAAGGCTACCTGCAGTACTCCTTGGACGTCTGCGGGCACTGATGGTGAGATATCGGCCTTCTTGTGTTGTTGCACACTGTGGACGTCCCTTACTGTAGCGCCTGGACACGATTCCTGCTGCTGGAATCGCTGCCATAATCTTGAGATCTCACAGAGGGCCCGTGCTACGACCTGCTGTGTTTGACCATCCTCCAGTCACCCTAGTATTCTACCCCTCAGAACCTCATCAATATGTGTTCTTTGCACCATTTTCAACACACAGTCACTATTAGTACGTCTGAAAACGTCTGCACACTTACTCGCTGCACCGTACTCTGACATGCACCAACACACCACTGCGTATGTGGACTGCCGCCAGCGCCACCGTGCGACGATCTTATGACAAATGCACCGCATTGTCATAATCCGAGGTGATTTAAACCCGCAAACCGCCCACCAGAGCGTTGTTTCACCATGTATTAGCATTATACTTAATTTACGAGCACGAGTGTAGTTACTATTGTCAATTAAATATTCAGTAACGGCATGCCAGTTATACATTCTAGGATAAAAAGAAAAGACGCACCATGAAGAAATCATCCGAGTACTACAAAAATCGGTAGATGTGATGTAGATATATAGACAAAACAAATGATAACAATTTCAGAAAAATTGAACGATTTACTCAAGAGAAAGAGCTTTACAAACTGAACAAGTCAGTACTGCGTTGATCGCCTCTGGCTCTTATACAACCAGTTATTCGGCTCGAAATTGACAGACAGAGTTTTGGATGTCCTCCTGAGAGATATCGCACCAAATTCTGTCCAACTGCGCGTTAGACCGCCAAAATGCCGAGTTGGTTAGAGGTCCCTGTCGCTAATGCTCCCAACGTTCTCAACTGGGCAGAGATCCTGTGGCCTTGCTGACCAAGCTAGCGTTCGGCACGTACGAAGACAAGAAACACAAACTGTCGCCGTGTGCGGGGGGGCGTTATCTTGCTGAAATGTAAGTCTGGGGTGGCTTTCCATGAACGGAAACAAAATGCGGTGTAGAATATCGTCGACTTACTGGTGTGCTGTAACAATGCCGTGGATGACAACCAAAGGAGACGTGCTATGGAATGAAATGGCATCCCATACCATCACTCCTGGTTGTCAGGCCGTATGGTCGGACTGGTTCCCCCTAGCCGCTGTCTGGTGCGTCTCCAGATATGTCTGCAGCCTGGAATCTCATTGACTGGAGTACAAGTGTCTTCAGTGATGAGTCCCACCTCAAAATCAGGTCCTACAGCCAGCGAAGATGTGTCTGGAGGCGCCCCATGCAGCGGTGGAAAACCAACTTGACTATAGTCCGCCACACGGCCCGACAACCAAGAGTGATCATCTCGGGCACCATTTCTTTTCGTAGCAGGATCCCTTTGGTTTTGGTCCGCGGCACGCTTACAGCAGAGCGACTATATTCTACGCCCTGTTCTGTTGCCCTTCGTGGAAAGCCACCCTGGGCTCATATTTCAGCAGGATAATGCCCGCCCGCACACGACGAGAATCTCTACTGCTTGTCTTCTTCTTACCAAACTCTACCTTAGCCAGAAGGGTCACCGGATCTCTCCCCAGTTGAGATCGTTGGGAACATTATGGGTAGAGCCCTCCAGCCCTCTCAGGATTTTGACCATCTAACGAGCCAATTGGACATAATATGGCATGATATCCCTCAGGAGGACATCCAAAAACCTGTCAAAACAGTGCCAAGCCAAATAACTGCTTGTATAAGGTTCAGACGTCCACCAACACGTTATTGACTTGCTCAGTTTTTGAAGTTCCTTTGCTTGAAAAAATCATCCAATTCTTCTGGAACTGTAATAATTTGAAACTTCCTGGCAGATTAAAACTGTGTGCCCGACCGAGACTCGAACTCGGGACCTTTGCCTTTCGCGGGCAAGTGCTCTACCAACTGAGCTACCGAAGCACGACTCACGCCCGGTACTCACAGCCTTACTTCTGCCAGTATCCGTCTCCTACCTTCCAAACTTTACAGAAGCTCTTCTGCGAACCATGCAGAACTAGCACTCCTGAAAGAAAGGATACTGCGGAGACATGGCTTAGCCACAGCCTGGGGGATGTTTCCAGAATGAGATTTTCACTCTGCAGCGGAGTGTGCGCTGATATGAAACTTCCTGGCAGATTAAAACTGTGTGTCCGACCGAGACGCGAACTCGGGACACAGTTTTAATCTGCCGGGAAGTTTCATATCTGCGCACACTTCACTATAGAGTGAAAATCTCGTTGAGCACTTATAAACTGTTCTAAGCGAAGGTGCAGAGTCACTGTAATGTTTATCAAGCTTCTCTTTAGTCTCCTGCCTTCATAAAGTAATGTTTAATCAGCACACGAAATTCTTCTTCGTCTATTTTTTGACAGTCACTCGACTTCCTTGATTTACACTAATGCCAAACACAAAGAAATACACCAACATGGTTGAAATTTGGTGTTCGTTCTTTCCAAAGGTGCTACTAACTAAACATGACCTCGATACGCGCTGGTGATGCCATCTATCGGACTCTGCACGGACTTTTCAAACTCCCCTCGTATGAAACGAAATAACAAGCAACCAGTTGCATAAAAGAAATTTAATTTATTTACCGGTTTCCAGCACTTAATACCCTTCTTCAGAAGGTTATACCTATCGCTTTATTTGCGAGCGCCAGAAATAAGATGCATACAGCAAAATGCCATAGTCACATGGTTCATAGTACCTGCACAAAATGAATCACATGACCATGGCATTTTGGTGCATGCGTTTTACTGTTGTGCACCCCTACATTTGGTTCGTCTTTTCCTAGGCACGATAACACCTACCAGCGGTGAAGTTACCTACAGACGTGACAGAACGTGATAGGAAATGCTGCAGAGGTATACTCTGCTTTCAAACTGAAAACCGACCAGCACTCTAGGTGGGGGGTGGTAGGTGGGGGAGGGGTTGCCTTTCTCGGTAGAACGCTGACTAAGAATCCATCTCCTCGGTAGTAGTGTAGAACAGTTTGTGGAGATTTACGCAGAAATATTCCATATGCTTTTCTTGTATTTGTCTTTATCGCAGCTCGTATCTGTAATCAATGTAGTGTTAATACACTGTGGAAAACGAACAATCTCTCCCCACCCTACAGCAGTGTGTGCACACAGTGTCGCCAGTGATTCAGGAGGCGAGCTGCGGAAGCGTCGGTGTTATTCTATGAATATACCCTGTAGCTGCCTTTTGTGACGGAGTGTAGTGAGGTATAGAGAATGGGGATCTGCCTACTAGCTCTTCTTTTTGGAGACCTATGAAAGAGGTAAGTGCATGAACACAATCCCGCGACCTACCTTCTCTTCAAGCGTTTCACCTCCACCATCCCTTTTCCACCCTGTCACATTCCCAGAATTTAAAGTACCCCTAGTATGATTCTACTGCACTTAGATGTGGTATAAAAATTCAGTTGTTTAACAATATACATTAATTTTATTCTATTAACAAGCTATTTATAATAATCTGCGAAACTTTTATCCGCTGCAACGCAGAAACTATGAACAATAGAGGCAAAATAAATACTGTGGAACCTTTCTCTAAAGAAAATTAAATGTTGTCTGATTTTGTACCTGGAAACATTTTCTCCAGAAACAGCTTTTTTCGAGAGAGTCAAGAAAATCTTAAAGCTAGACCTTAAAACACCCTCTCCTCTTCCCCAAACTCTTTTCCTGCCGGTCACGATTTTTAGTATATCATTCATTACACTCCCCCCCCCCCCCAATCACTGTCCAAAATCTACGACTGCACGAACTTCTCCCCCCCCCTTCCCCGGCGTCCCCGCTGTTCCTTCATTAAAAAAATTCCGTAGCCAAAATCGCATAAATTCTTTATTTGCGACAACCGCTTTCGACAGGCTTTGCTCTCATCTTCTGGTCTTCAAAATATTTTGCCACAAAACATATTTCTTTAAAGTCAGTACCGTCATTAGACTGTTGTTTGTTTACAGTGTTACATTTACACTTACACAATCGTGATTTCGGCTTCAAAGTGTCATTATCAAGTGTTTCAAGTGTTATACGAGGGTCACTCCGAAAGAAATGCACACTACTCTTTTAAAAATCCATCTTTTATTCTACATATTTGAAACTTCTAAAGTGTGTAGGTACATCCTTTAGGAACAACATTTTCATTTCCCCACATAATTTCCGTCCCTCTCAACAGCCTTAAGCCATCTTGGAACCAGCGCCTGTATACCCGTACGGTAAAATTCTGGACCAACCTGTTGGAGCCACTGTTTGGCAGCGTGCACAAGGGAGTCATCATCATCAAACCTTGTTCCACGAAGGTTTCAGTTTCCCAAAGAGTTGATAGTCACATGGAGCCAGGTCAGGACTGTAAGGCGGGTGTTACAGTGTTGTCCATCCGAGTTTTGTGATCGCTTCCATGGTTTTTTTAATGACATGTGGCCGTGCATTGTCGTGCGACAGCAAAACATCCTGCTTTTGTCGATGTGGTCGAACACGACTCAGTCGAGCTTGAAGTTTCTTCAGTGTCGTCACATATGCATCAGAATTTGTGGTGGTTCCACTTGGCATGATGTCCACAAGCAAGAGTCCTTCGGAATCGAAAAACACCGTAGCCATGACTTTTTCAGCAGAACGTGTGGTTTTGAAATTTTTTTCCTTGGGTGAATTTGCATGATGCCACTCCATTGATTGCCTCTTCGTCTCTGGTGAAAAATATTGGAGCCATGTTTCGTCACCTGTCACAATTTCCAAGAAATTCATCTCCACCATGCTCGTACTGCTCCAAAAGTTCGCTGCACTCCGTTTTTCTTGTTTCTTTGTGAGCCACTGTCAACATCCTGGGAACCTACCTGGCACAAACCTTTTTCAACGCCAACACTTTCAATATTCTGCAAACACTTCCTTCCCCTATGCCAACGTAGCGTGACAACTCGTTCACTGTGATGCGTCTGTCAGCAGTCACCAATTCGTTAACTCTCTGCACATTGTCTATAGTGTGTGCAGTACGAGGCCTGCCGCTGCGAGGACAATCCTCAATACTGCCGTGCCCGCTTTCATCACGTAACCTGCTTACCCACTGACTAACTGTACTGCGATCGACAGCAGCATATCCATACACCTTTTTCAACCTGTTGTTGATGTTTCCCACTGTCTCGTTTTCACAGCACAGGAATTCTATGACAGCACGTTGCTTCTGGCGAACGTCAAGTGCAGCAGCCAGCTTGAGGACATGGTGTGACGGCGCCACTCACAGGAACAGGTTGAACTAAGTTTGAAAACAAGCGGGAAGGATGTATCTACACACTGTAAAACTTTCACACATGCACAATGAAAACTTTATTTTTACAAAAATAGTGTGCATTTCTTTTGGAGTGACCCTCGTAAATTGCCTAAGATGGAATACTGTCGAATTAAAATACACTATTAGACACATTGTCTAAGAGTCGATATTTCTGGCAGACCCTTCTGCTTTGTTTCATTAGTGAGTACGCAATCTTGACTGAATGACACTTAGCCAACTGTCATTCAGTCAAGATGGTGTACTCAGTAATGGAACAAAACAGTAGGCTCTGCCAGAAATATCGACTCTTAGACAATGTATCTAATTGTGTATTTTAGTACGACACTATGCCATCTTAGGCAATTTATAACACTTGAAACAATTGATAATGGCACTTTGAAGCCGAAATCATGATTATGTAAGTGTAAATGTAACACTGTGAATAAACATTAGTCTAATGGCGGTATAAAAATGGTTCAAATGGCTCTGAGCACTATTGGACTTAACATCTGAGATCATCAGTCCCTTAGAACTTCTTAAACCTAAGTAATCTAAGGACATCACACACATGCATGTCCGAGGCAGGATTCGAACCTGTGACCCTAGCGATCGCGCGGTTCCAGACTGAAGCGCCTAGAACCGCTCGGCCACACCGGTCGGCTCTAATGGCGGTACTGACTTTAAAGAAATATATTATGACTGCGGCCCCACATTATTAAAAAAAAATTAAAAAATTACAAAACATGTCCGTTGTGAAGTTAGAACCTCATACAACGTTGCCATATTACTGAATACAATGTACCCCTTACACAAAAGTTTGTCAGAAATAAAATATTTTCAATGAAGAAGCACCTTGTGCGTAAGGCCATGCACGTATATGTAGCGTTCACAGATGATTAAGTCTTTAAAATCACAGTATACAGTAATCATACAGTGTAGGCTTTCACACCCGGTGTGGAGGACGTGGAGACGAAAAGTCAGGAAGCCCGAGAGTTTTAACTGAAGAACATAAAGTAAAATGCACATTTGTATAGTGTGATTTCTAAGACTTAATAATCATCTGTGAGCGCTACATATATGGACATCGCCATGTGCACAAGGTGCTTTTTAATTGCAAATGTTTTATTTCTCGCAAACTTTTGTACAATGAGATGTATTTTATCTACTAATTTGGCAACATGGCATGTGGTTCTAACTCACAATGAACACGTTTTGTAACAAAAATTTTTGAAGACCAGAAGATGAAAGTAATGTCTATGGCAACCGGTTGTCGAAAATAAAGAATTTATGCAATTTTGGCTAATGGAAGCTTTTTTGCCGAATAAAACAGATGGACCAAATGATTCAGCCTTCCATTACTGCCCTCCATGGTCACCGGACCTGACTGTATGTGACGTTTTGTTGTAGGGGCTTATAAAAATACTCTGTTTATGTGCCTCCGTTACCAACAACAATGAATGAACTCAAACATCGCATAACAGCAGCTATGGAAGCTCTAACTCAAGATGTGCTCGCTGCAGTCCGGAACAATTTGAATACTGCATTGACATATGCCGTGCATATCAAGGAGGGCATATTTAACACCTGTGAAAAGATATGAAAAAAATTTGTTTCCTGTTCATAAAAAAAAACAAAATTCATTGTACATGTTTATTAGAAATACAGATGTGCCAAATCGGATAATTCTTTTTCATACAGCCTGTATAACGCGACGGATAACAGTGTAACACACATAAATAACGAAGTTTCCTGTTCATTGTTCCGTCGACGACTAGATCATTACAAGCGGAGTTCAATGTTAGGCTTGACGAATACACGCAAGAACTCGACTGTTTCCTTTCCAAAGGAGTCACGCCAGTATCCGCTTTAGGAGAAATAGGGGAAGTACCGAGACCGTGAATCTGGATGGCAGATTTGAATCCAGTTCCTCTAGAACTCGAGGTATTTCCACGGAGAGCAACTTAAACTAGATGGGAATAAGTGCTTTTTATATCATCTGGGATTGTGCTTCAACGGTACGACTGACATTAAAAACATTACCCAACAATTACGAAATGTGTACCACTGGTGTTGCAGTATATCCATTGGGTTGCGATCGTTAGTCCAAAGAGTGGTGAAGAGAACGTGATGACAATCCTGAGCGGTCCATTTGACATTCTGGGCCCATCTGAACCGCGCTGCGTGGTGTCTTGGTTGCAAAGACGGACCTCGCCATGGACAGCGGGAGTGAAGGTGCGCATCATGCAGCCTAATGCGTACAGTATGAGTCGTAACACGACGTCTTGTGGCTGCACGAAAAGTATTATTCAACATGGTGGCGTTGTTGTCAGGGTTCCTCCGAGCCATAATCCTAGTAGCGGTCATCAACTGCAGTAGTGGCCCTTGGACGGCCTGAGAAAGACATGTCATCGATAGTTCCTGTCTCTCTTTATCTCCTCCATGTCCGAACAACGTCGATTTGGTTCACTCCGAGACGCCTGGACACTTCCCTTGTTGAGAGACCTTGCTGGCACAAAGTAACAATGCGGATGGGATCGAACCGCGGTATTGACCGTCTAGGAATGGTTGAACTACAGACAACACGAGCCGTGTACCTCTTTCCTGGTGGAATGACTGAAACTGATCGGCTGTCGGACCTGCTGCGTTTAATTGGCACTGCTCATGCATGGTTGTTTACATCTTTAGGAGGGTTTAGTGACATCTCTAACAGTCAAGGGGACTGTGTCTGTGATGCAGTATCCACAGTCAATGTCTGTCTTCAGGAGTTCTTGGAACCGGGGTGATGCGAAGCTTTTTTTGATGTGGACATCCCCTCCAACGCCACCTGCAGTCTGTGAGTGGTTACTACACGTTGAACATGGGCAGTGCTCGCATTAATCTGACTCGCCGTGTAGTTTATAATGCTAACTTTTGAAATGGTCCTCGCACGCTACTTTGCACACTATTTGGGGTTCGGTATTTCTTGAACTGCATAAAGCAAATATTCGCTATATTGGCAGAATGGGGCGGTGTTTACTGCTTTCGTGACGAATACTTTCGTCAGGATACAGTTTACGTGACATGGTTTTAAATGGTACATTATGTTTGCAGACGATGTATGAATCAGTAGTGAGGATATTTCTTAGAGCTAAAAAAAATTGTGTACCGTAGACCTCTCGACTAGTCTTCGTTGGTGAGCTGCCCCATTCGAAGTTCTTTGTGGATAATGACCGCATTTCTGACACAGGATAGTGGAAAAAACAACCTCTCCGCCATTTCATGCTTTTTCTGTATCATAATCGGACCTCAGTCTATCGAATCAGCCACAATATCCTCCGCATGATTAATAAAATTCTTTTCCGGGCTATTATGCCATGGTCTGATGGATTTCGCATTGTAAACCAACGGTCCAAAAACGACTAGAAGAGCACAAGGGCAATTGTAGAAGGGGAGAGATTGATAGATCAGCTGTTGCGGAACACGCTTTGCAGTCAGGAGACCACCACATTTATTTTGATAGAACTCAAGTACTGGCAGCCACAAGGGGATATCATGAAAGGCTTTCCAGAGAGGCTATAGAGATTATGAAACACCCCAGGAATTTTAATAGGAAGGAGGAGGGCGTGAAATTGAATGACATCTGGATGCCGGTGCTGAAGAAGATGTGTACCAGTCTTCCGCCATGGGATGATAGCAACAGCGGACGGCGGCAACCGACAACGGCCAATTGCGCTCGCGTATTCAAAACATGTGACGTCACGCCTATGCGCGGGAGCACGCGAAAACAAAAAAAATTGCTGCAGTCAGTAGTGAGACAGTGTGTGTTTCGGAGGTTAACAGAAGCCACGAACCCCCTTGAAGATGTCCTCCGCAGATGGGGACGAAACGTTGGTTTACAATGCGAAATCCATCAGACCACGGCATAATAGCCCGGAAAAGAATTTTATTAATCATGACAGTTCCGGCCGTGAAAGTTTACATTTTACAACATCCTCCGCATCACTACCGCTCTACAGATGAAGTTTAGAATTTGCACTGTTGTTGGCGAAAGTCGAGTCACTGATGTCACTGTGAATACCGTTTTCATCACAACGGATTTCAGGAAGTAATATTCCGCAAGATTGTTCTTACGTTATTCTTTTGTGACCCGACAGATTGTACACAACAGACGGGCTGTGATGAACACTGCCAACCACTTAGAAAAGCATCTGGGATGTATAAAAAAATTCTATTTAAACAAAAAATTACGCTACCACTAAATAATTACTTACCAAAAATATGTGGTAAATGAAGAACTTAAGAAAGAAATGCGTGACCGAGAACGACGATACCTGATTGTAAAATATGAGCTCGCGTTGTAAATAAACTGCAACAGTGCTGTAAGGCGATTCTCCTGCCACCTAGTGAAATTTGTCAAAAATGATGTACAATGTGTAAAGTTATAGATGGCAGAACTCTCCCTAGTCCTGAATCGGTAGAAGTCGGTAGACGTCGGGAGGCTTCGGTAGGCACGCAGTTTCGACTGCTGCCAACATAACGTAGCTGACTGTGTTGTACAAGGTAGCCACTGTCGTCTGCTTCGTTATTGTTTTGCGGTGTACTGTTCTGCTTGTTTTTATTGTGCAGTTGTGCTAAACATTATCAAAATGAGTGAAGAGGCAGTTGCTGGCCCATCTCGGGAGTCGCCAACAACCTCTACCGGTAGGCCTACGGTTAGAAGGAAACCAGTGTTACGTAGCGATGCTCGCAAAATTATCGGATGAATGGTTTGTGAGCGCACAGTAGACAAACATACATACATTCATTTATATATATATATAGATTTTAATGTACATGACGATTTCACTTTCGTTTAAGAACAACATTTAAAGCGAGTTTTACTTCCAAGCCTTTCGTCTGCTTTCGTGTACGCATGACGCGCAATTTGTAGTGCCAGCATTGCAACTGGTAGGCGTGCTTTGCTCCCCCCCCCCCCCCCCCCCCCCCTCCCTCCGCGCACTGGCTCCATTCACCTCGCCAGCCAATGCTTGCTTCCTCCTCTCCCCGCACAACTCTGCCGTCTTACAGTTAACACACTGAGTAGGTTTAGACTTTATAGAGTCCGACCGCCCGCGGCTGGTTAAGCCGAGACAAACACGCGCTCAACCTCACTAAGATCCACCATTTCAAAGGGACTCCTCATCTGTCACATGTTTGCCATACGTTGTCCACTGTCGCCGGAACGAAGCCGGTGAGACTGATACAATCGAGTCCAGCCCGCCATCTAGGATGCATAATGTACAGAGATTAGTATTTCCATCCGAAAATACAGTTAGCAGGTCCTCCCCTGACGCTGCGCCACCACATGCACATTACCCTCCAGCAGATACACAGCCACTTCTGAGAACGTGTTTATGTTTCTCTCCACTGTCGGCTCGCCGTGTGGAGTTTAGAAATACCGAGCCGCTCTGTAACTGTTTTGCATTGCGCGTTCCCATGCCCGCATATTTACGTCCGATATTACGGCCTCCGACGCTGGCAGCATCAACTGTGTGTGTGTGTGTGTGTGCGTGCGCGAATATGTGACCCCACTTCACTGGTCACACAAGGCGTAGGCTGCACGCACGCGGTACGCTCGTGTGTGTGTGTGTGTGTGTGTGTGTGTGTGTGTGTGTGAGAGAGAGAGAGAGAGAGAGAGAGAGAGAGAGAGAGAGGAGACAGCCCTCTGTTTGTTTACGTGCGAGAGGGCAGTGCACGGAAAGGTCCTCGCGGGCACAGATTTTTTTTTATACCCGCGCCCATTACGCTCACCCCTTCTGTTATGTTTATGTAAATTTGCTGCTGAAACACTTTCACCTATTATTATTATTATTATTATCGTTGAGCAATGTTTGCGTTACTGTTGTATGCGAATTAATTACTGTGCGCAGCCAGTGACCGTGACGGCACGAAAATAAAACGATCAAAAAAAAAAAAAAAAAGAAGGATGAAGGGAGAGGAAATAAAATTTGCGTGTGGCGCGTGACAGAGGAAACTGACAGGGGAAGAGTTTTTGGCGTGGAGGGTTGGCAGAGGTTGGCGGGCGCGCTGTCATGTTGGCGACAGTGGCTGGAGGCGCTACCCCAGCGCTGATTGGCTGGCGGACCAGCGCACGTGCAGCCACCGCCGCCGCCCGGGGACAGCCTAAATTTTGAATGAATTACGGAGGAGCTCTCAATAAATCTACAGCGAACGAGGTAAATTGGGAACGATGTCCTATTTTGCGTACATTAATTACTCACGGAACACCTCCCTCGCTACTGTCGCACTTCCGGTTACACACACACTTTTTTTCTTTTTAATTTCATTCGTTTCTCGAATGTGTGTATAGGGGAGGTACCAGCTGTTTTATGATGAACCGCAAATAATGCATCAATAATTCCGCGATTTAACGCATGGTAATTAACTTCATACCATTACGCCATTCATTAACAGAAGTGTTCCGGGCAGCATCAAATTTTGTAATGGGTGTGCAGAAGTCGTAAATCATGGCAAACGAAACGAGGGCTGCAACACAATATAGTCGTAGTAAAAACGTGTGTGTGTTCTTTTGCCAATTCATGCGCTTGCAGCGGATTACAGCACCGATAAGTGTAGGTGAAGAAGAATAGAACTATTTCCTGGCATCTCTTTGTTACAAGTGAATATAAGGCTCGCAACTGTAATTATTTTTATATATGTGCGCATCTCATATTACAGTTTCGATCTTGCTAAATTATTCTGTGGTTACATGCTCTCCTGCTCTTGCAGTCGTCTCTGTTTCTTCTACCTGTGCTATCTGTTACACTGTTGCAGGTCCCTAACTAACGGGCAATATGCTAGTATTGGTCAAACGAGAATTTCGTACGTTACCTGCATCGTAGATGGGAGCCTTCTAATAAGTCTGCCTGGCATTTGTCTTTCGTGCTGTTATGGTCATTCCAGTTTAAGTAGCTCAGTGCCAACGTTCCTACATATTTATTGGATGCAACTGGTGTCAGTGGTTGTTCAGCAATCGCGGCAATCACAGAATAATGGCTATGCGCAGTACGTTGTATTTGTTTATACTGATGATCAACTGCCTGTTCTTGTTCCAAACTTCGATTCTGTTCAGGCCTTCCCACATTTCGCTGACGTTACTCAGGGATCCTCACATCGCTTAAATGAACCTAATGGATTACTTCTGCTTCTCTTTGCTTTTTTAAAAGATTTTGTATTCAGCTGCACGGTTCTCTAATCTCACAATTTTTTGTTTCTTTGCACATTCTTCTACCTAATCGTTATATTTTTTACTGAAATAGTCGAATCACGAAAGTATTCAAACCTAACACTGATTAACGTTTAACGAACTAAAAATTATGCTAGATTATGTGCCACTTAGCAACCACCCTCAATTTTCTGACGCCTAGTGTTACATTACAAAAAAAGGAATAACGAATAAACAGACACAAAACGGAAGCTAAGGTAACTGGCCACCCAGAGGCGAATCGTAGAGCCTTTACAAATGGCGCAGCGGACGAGTGACGCGCTCAATCGCACGGCCGCTACCTCTACGTGAGCTTAAGGCTGGTATTACACTATCAAATTTCTTTGTCAAAGATTTGATCAAAGATATGATCGAATATTCGTCAAATTTATTTGACAAAGATCTTTGACATGGTGCTAAAAAGGGGTATTACCCTGTCACCACATTTTTCGTCGAAGTTCAAGATGGCTGGCAACAACAACCTGAATGAGATTTTCACTCTGCAGCGGAATGTGCGCTTATATGAAACTTCTTGGCCGATTAAAACTGTGTGCTGGACCGAGACTCGAACTCGGGAACTTGCCTTTCCCGGGCAAGTCTCGATCGAGCACACAGTTTTAATCTGCCAGGAAGTTTCATATCAGTGCACACTCCGCTGCAGAGTGGAAATCTCATTCTGGAAACATCCTCTAGGCTGTGGCTAAGCCATGTCTCCGCAATATCCTTTCTTCCAGGAGTGCTAGCCGTGGAACTTTCGCAGGAGAGCTTCTGTGAAGTTTGCAAAGTAGGAGACGAAGTACTGGTGGAAGTAAGGCTGTGAGGACCGGAAGTGAGTCGTGCTTGGGTAGCCGAGATGGTGGAGCACTTGTCCGTGAAAGGCAAAGGTCCCGAGTTCGAGTCTCGATCCGGCACACAGTTTTACTCTGCCAGGAAGTTTCATAGCAGCGCACACTCCGCTGCATAGTGAAAATCTCATTCTGAAAACATCCCCCAAGCTGCGGCTAAGCCATGTCTCCGCAGTATCCTTTCTTTTAGGACTGCTGGATCTGCAAGGTTCGCAGGAGAGCTTCTGTAAAGCGTGAAAGGTAGGAGATACGGTACTGGCAGAAGTAAAGCTGTGGGGACGGGTCGTGAGGCGTGCTTGGGTAGCTCAGATGGTGGAGCACTTTTCCGTATAAGGTGAAGGTCCTGAGTTCGAGTCTCGGTCCGGCACACAGTTTTAATCTGCCAGGAAGTTTAACAAACAAATTGTTATTAACTGCAGTACTTGTATGTACCACAATTGCACATGCAGAAGAAAAGCGGGGAAAAAAAAGGAAACGTACCTGGGTGGCGCCGTGGGTTTTGCGACGAGACGATAAAAGCATTCAACAAAATTTGTTACTTAAGAATAGGTTCTAGGCGCGCAGTCCGGAACCGTGCGACTGCTACAGTCGCAGGTTCGAATCCTGCCTCGGGCATGGATGTGTGTGATGTCCTTAGGTTAGTTAGGTTTCAGTAGTTCTAAGTTCTAGGGGACTAATGACCACAGCAGTTGAGTCCCATAGTGCTCAGAGCCATTTGAACCATTTTTGAACTTAAGAATAGATGAGCATATATTTCAGTATGTGCTCAGTGAAGTGTATCCTCATATCACAAAACACAATACTCATTTAGGAACCGTTATATCTGCAGAAGACAGGCTCACTGTAACAAACCGATTCCTTGCTACAGGACAGAGTTAAATGGCTCTAAGCACTATGGGGTTTAACATCTGAGATCATCAGTCCCCTAGACTTACAGGAGAGACTTACTCTAGCTTACAGTACAGCACTAGAATACCACAGTGCCCGTTAACGAAAATAATGCCTGAAACGTATGCAACAATTTATAAACCACTAAAAGAACATTGTCTGAAGGTAAATAAATGTTCAATACACTTAATAACTATTTTATAAAAAAATCAATCAAATCTTGTGTCCGAAAACCGTGTCTCGCGGCTAATGACATCCGCAATATTTTTATAGGTCTCCAATCTTCTTAATCTGTTTTTGTATTCAGAGTGCCTCACATTGTAAAGCGCCTCTTCAGCTTCACACATCTCTATTAATTTTGTTGTTGACGGAACACAACAATTGTATTTACCGGTCATGTTTATAAACATACTACAGATGCAGCGATGCTAGCACTCCAAGTGGTAACATGTCACACTGCAGTGAACAGAAGACAAGCGACTTTTATGATCAAATCTACGGCGAGGCCCTAGATTTGATCAAATTTATTTGACAACAGACGAGATTTGACAAAGTGCCCTATTACACCATCAAACTTCTTTGACATATCAACTATGACAAATAAATTTGATAGTGTAATACTGGCCTAAGGCAATAGCGGCCAGTGAGACATTTACATGCATGCTACAAGCGGACATTGTGTGTAAACATGGGTAAATGTAAGGACGTGGCAAAAAGGGGCAGCCGTGTTAGACCGTGACCATGGCAATATGGTGTGTGAATCATTAATCAAAACTTCCGGGTTGAATTGCCGTGGTCCATATATAAAACTTATATGGACCACGGCAATTCAGCCCGGAAGTTTTGATTAATAAAGACGCCGGCCGTGAAAGCTTACATGCTATGATGGTGTGTGAAGTTGCTGGCTTTGTTGGTGTCCTCCAGCGGACTGTTCATCGTATCTACAATCAGTGCTGTAACACACTGACCATAATACACGAGGTCAGAACTATGATCGGGAAAAGATTCTGACTGAGAGGGTCCGGAGACGCGCTTCACGGCTTGTCAGTCAAAATCGCTTCCAAAATCGACAGGCACTGCTGCAGGATGTGAATGAAGGTTCATCCCAACGAGTTAGCGAGAGAACACTGTGATGAGAATTGCATGCAGTGGAATATTTTGAGTCGGTCACCTCGCAAGGCACCATTGCTCACACAAGAACAGTAGGACAACAACAATAAAGTCCACCCGACTGGGAGAATATGTTAGAGGTTTTCTAAACACTCTCCTAGACTATTACATCTCTATTGACTTGCAAAATCACCCAACTTGAACCCTGTGTAAAATCTGAGGGACATGTTAGAACAGTTGGAGAAACGCCGACATCAGCGTCCCCGTAGTTTGGTGGAATTGGGCGCTGAAATCCTCAGCGAGTGGCTTAACCTGGATGCGACGTGCCTACACAAACTTAGTCCGCCCGGCTAGCCGCGCGGTCTCACATGCTGCTTCCAGAGGGGGAAGGCGTGCCGGTCCCCTTAACGAATCCGCCCGGAGGATTAGTGCCGAAGTCCGGTGTGCCGGCCAGCCTGTGGATCGTTTTTAAGGCGGTTTTCCATCTGCCTCGGCGAATGCGGGCTGGTTCCCCTTATTCCGCCTCAGTTACATTACGTCGGCGCCAACACTGTCTCCACGGACGCGTATACCATAATTACTGTACCACGCAAAGATTTGGGGTTACACTCGTCGTTGTTGTTGTTGTTGTTGTTGTTGTTGCTGCTGCTTGTGGGAGGAGACCAGACAGCGAAGTCATCGGTCTCATCGGATTAGGGAAAGACGGGGAAGGAAGTCGGCCGTGCTCTTTCAAAGGAACCATCCCGGCATTTGCCTGGAGCGATTTAGGGAAATCACGGAAAACCTAAATCAGGATGGCCGGACGCGGGACTGAACCGTCGTCCTCCCGAATGCGAGTCCTGCGTGCTAGGGGTTACACTCGTCTGGTATGAGACGTTCCCGGTGAGGTCCACTGGGGGCCAAACCGCACATGGAGTGAATGGACTGCTGTAACCTACGGCGGGACGAAGCCTCTCCGTCGTTTCTAGGTCCCCAGCACAATACGCAATACACATCTATACAAACGTGTGGTCTCGCTTTCTAAACGAACCCAGGCGGTTATCAAGTACAGGGGTGGTATTAAATGACGCTTATAACGGCTTCTCTAGGGGTCCGCCCCTGTTAGCTGAGTGGTGCCGGCACGGTAGCTCAGCGTGTTCGGTCAGAGGGACAGCTGTCCTCTGTAATAAAAAAACTGAGTTAATATATCAATGACGAACTGAAACGGGTGTCTTTCAACGTCCGCCCAGAGCAGATACAACGAACGAAAACGAACAAAATGAGATTTTTTTAAAAAGTGGTCAGCCGACAGACTGTCAATCCTAAGGGCCCGGGTTCGATTCCCGGCTGGGTCGGCGATTTTCTCCGCTCAGGGACTGGGTGTTGTGTTGTCCTAATCATCATCATTTCATCGCCATCGACGTGCAAGTCGCCGAAGTGGCGCCAAATAGAAAGACTTGCACCCGGCGAACGGTCCCCCAGACGGGAGGCCCTAGTCACACGACATCATCATCTCTAGGTTGACTAATTTTATTTTCCGGTGAGCGCTGAATACTGAACATAAAATCTTAGGGAAATGTTCTCATTGTTTTATTGGCCTTAGTAATGTAGGTCTCTAACCGCTGACGTTTCGACGAAAACGTTACTACAGATGTTTTTAGTGCAGAATATTCTACAGCAGAGCTTTACTCCAGTCTGCTCCATAACACCGTGCATCATTATGTAACTCTTCGAAGGTTTTCCTGCAGCCGCCTATGGACGAAACCCCTAACCTACATGGAGACACGCTGCAAAAGAGGCGCTGTACACTATGACGCGAGCATATCTTTCCATAAAAGTTAACAAACACGCAGAATGTCCCACGATAAACGGTCAAAATTCAGGGACGTGAAAGGAACAGTCATTCGAAGCAAAACGTCTAGTAAACATGGGCTCTAAAATGTGTATCTTCAGAGCTACGAACACTACTTCATCTTCGATACTGTGAAACAAATCTCTTCTATTGCAAGCTCTTTGCTTCCCATATTTTGGAACTGGATAGGGCGCACCAAAACAAGACATAATTGTCTAGTAACCATAGGCTCTAAAATCTACATTCATGCTCAGAAATTAAGGATAATTGCAGAATGTGGTGCCACACGTTGTGGCACTACACAAAACTGGCGCTAATAGCATAGGCACATAGGGAACACACACGACACAGATCTGTAAGTCCACGGTATTGGTGAGAAGTTGAGAAAACCGTCCCGTAACACATGTACTACAAAACGTCACTGTTTCTTGCGCATGTACCCCGACATCAATATGGGATATGATCACCATGCACACGTACACAGGCCGCTCAACGGGTTGGCATACTCTTGATCAGGTGGTCGAGCAGCTGCTGGGGTATAGCCTCTCATTCTTGCACCACTGCCTGTCGGAGCTCCTGAATGGTCCTAGCGGTTTGAAGACGTGCAGCGATACGTCAACCGAGAGTATCCCAGACGTGCTCCATGGGGTTTAGGTCTGGAGAACTGGCAGGCTACTCCATTCGCTTGATATCTTCTGTTTCAAGGTACTGCTCCACGATGGAAGCTCGGTGGGGCCGTGCGTTATCATCCATCAGGAGGAAGGTGGGACCCACTGCAACCCTGTACAGGAGGACATACTGGTGCAAAATGACGTCCCGGTGCACCTGACCTGTTACAGTTCCTCTGTCAAAGACTTGCAAGGGTGTACGTGCACCAACCATAATCCCACCCCACACCATCAAACTACCGTCTCCATACAGGTCCCTTTCAAGGACATTAAGGGGTTAGTATCTGGTTCCTGGTTCATGCCAGATGAAAACCCGGCGAGAATCAATGTTCAGACTAACTGGACTCGTACGTGAACATAACCTGGGACCACTGTTCCAATGACCATGTACTGTGTTCTTGACACCAGGCTTTACGGGCTCTCCAGGGGTCAGTCGAATGCACCTTGCAGGCGAATAAACCATATATGTTCAGTCGTCTGTAGACTGTGTGTCTGAAGACAACTGTTTCAGTGGCTGCGGTAAGGTCCCGAGTAAGGCCACCTGCAGTACTTCGTGGGCGCCTGCGTGCACTGATGGTGAGATATCGGACTTCTTGTACTGTTGTACACAGTGGACGTCCCCTACTGTAGCGCCTTGACACGTTTCCTGTCTGCTGGAATCGTTGCCATCATCCTGAGGGCCCGTGTTACGACCTGCTGTGTTTAACCAGCCTTCAGTTGCCCTAGTATTCTATCCCTCATAACGTCATCAATATGGCTCTTTGAGCCATTTTCAAAACGCAGTCACCATTAGCACGTCTGAAAACGTCTGCACACTTACTCGCTGCACCGTACTCTGACATGCACCAACACACCTCTGCATATGTTGACTGAGCCAGCGGCACCGTGCGGCGACCGCATGTCAGATACACCGCATGGTCATACCCCGAGGTGATTTAAACCCGCAAACTGCCCTCCACAGCATTGTTTTACCATGTGTCAGAATTATCCTTAATTTGTGAGCATGAGTGTATATCAGTGAGACACGTTGAAAATTTCTGCCAGGCTGGGATTCAAACCCTGATCTCCTCCTTACTAGGCAGATGCACTGACCAGTACGCCATCCGTGCACTGTGGTCACTGCAGCAGGAGGGACTAACCTAGCACACCCCCTCGTCAGATCCAGATTCTCAGTTCATACCACACACTACTGATGTTGTGCCCCTGTTCATTAGCCTCGTTGCTCGCAGCATCTCACAGATTCCCATAAAAGTGTTTGGCGTATATCTGCACTGAGGGGATCATTGGCAGTCATTGCTTCAATTTTATATCTCAACAAATTTGGAATACTATCGTAAAATATAGTCTACGGGACTAGAGGTCTCAGTGGACCCGCCAGGATAGCCGAGAGCGCTCACGCACTGCTTCCTGGACTCAGGTAGGCGCCCCGGCCCTATCTGCCTGGCGGTTTAACGGCGAGGGCCGATGTGCCGCCCACCCTGGACGTGATTTTTAGGCGGTTTTCCACATCCCACTAGGTGAATACCAGGCTGGTCCCCATGGTTACACGGCTTGCAGACATCTGAAAACTTTCGCACTATTCCATGGATTACACTCGACGCAGACAGTTGGGGCACACTAATTCCATCCCAGAGGGTACTGGTTGGCGGTAGGTAGGGCATCCGGCCCCCCCTTAAACATTAACTTGCCAAATCCGATTAACTACGGCTGACACTGCGTAACTGCAGGAGAAGGCTCAAGCAATAGAATAGAATAAAATAGACTAGAGGTCCCATTGACCTAGGTACCTTCATCGATGATCCAGTTAGAGGCCATATATAGGGCCGTGTTTAGTACTGGCATGCATTGTGGCTGTTTCCCAGCCATGTAAACATACCGCTGCCGCAGCGGCACACCGCGAGCAGTCCGGTATCAACAACAGCTTCCACATCTACATCTACAGCCATACTCCGCAAGCCACCTGACGGTGTGTGGCGGAGCTTTATTCAAAATGGTTCAAATGGCTCTGAGCACTGTGGGACTCAACTGCTGTGGTCATTAGTCCCCTAGAACTTAGAGCTACTTAAACCTAACTAACCTAAGGACATCACACACATCCATGCCCGAGGCAGGATTCGAACCTGCGACCGTAGCAACCGCATGGTTCCGGACTGAGCGCCTAGAACCGCGAGACCACCGCGGCCGGCGGAGCTTTATTCAGTCTGTGTTCAGCAGTGCAGTAAGGTGCCACGAAGAGGAATACAACACTTTGATAGAGTTAGAATAGTGGCTTGATTTTCAGCAGGTCATACACAGCAAGACGTTGCCAATCGGGTTACATGTCACTCTAAGTGATATGTCTACGATACGGAGAAAGTACATGAGCCGTGCGTGGCTCGTGTTCGTCCCATCTCTTATTTTAGATCCTGTTTCTGCCGTACTGCCGCCTCGTTATGTTACTTTCAATTACTGGTGTCACTGAGTTGCTGCTTTGTCTGCCCGTGAGCGCCAGCACCGGTGCTAATCAATATAAGCCCTGCCGTATTATCTTTGCTGGACTGCTATTACTTCCGAGTCGTCGTGTGGAGAGCAGTCAGTCAGAACGCGCCAGCAGTTAGTTCGGACGTGGCAGTGTTTGAGCTACCACGCGGCACAAGTGCAGTCAGGGAGCGGCAGCAGTGAGGTCCGGACCGCCGTGAATCGCCTGACGGTTGCCGACACACATGACTGGAGCGGGGACGACTTTGTTTGGTGGTCGGTCGCTCGTCTTGCCGGACGACGTGTATCTGACCGGCGATCGCTTATGGGTTGGCTGTGTGTGCCGACTCGTGATTCGTCCCTGTTACTGTACAGTCACTGCCGTTAGCATTGTCTGGTTCTTCATGCAAGTGTTCGTGAAACTGTGTGTAGTTTGTCTGATTTGGATTGACAAGTTATTTTAAATGTTGTCGGCGTACTGCCTCTGAGGAGTGGGGTTGGCGTGGAGCAGTGAGGAACTCTCGGCCGGGCGTAGTTTGTCCGGAGCCCGCTGGCGGTCTCTACGCGGTGTCCCATTGCTACGAGGTCCGTGGCTCACCGACCCTGGACACGAAAGTTGAGTTCTGATTTAACCTATCAGCAAGTCAAGACTGTTCACATTGTGTCGTCTGGAGTTCGCTGTCGGCTGTTGGGATATACCCGCGAGCGACAACGCGGTTTTCAAGTTGGAAAATCTAGCCACCCTGCGGTGGAGTTTCACTGTATTTGGTTATTTGGACTGAAGTGCACCAACGGGATCTTCTACCTTGTGGCCGTTAACGTTCCGGTTACCTGCCCTGACTGTTGACGTACATTTCTGGCAATGTTGTTCCCTCATGGTGTTGTTGCTGTCCAGCACGCTGTGTAGTTTGGCAGCTGCGTGTATGATTGGTTGTGGGCGCCAATATCTTCTACGTTGTTCCGTTGAACTCCCTGTTGTGCCCTGGTCGAGTGAAGTGGAAGTTTGAATTACAGGCCGACCCTCTAACATCTCTCGTATGGCTTCTAGCCGATTTTGTGTTTTAAATTAGAGTTGTTTTAGGGCCTTCAGCCTTGTTTAAAGTACCGTTTCATGTAACCCGTTTGGAATTTTTTTTAAATTTTGAATTTTTAAGTCTTCAGCCTTCAGCTGGTTTGACTTTAGTTATTTGTTATTAAAGCCTTCAGCCTAAATTAAAGAACTGTTTCAAGTAAGGACTTTGGTATTTTTTTTATAATTTAATGTTTTGCAGTTTTAAGTGTTCGGCCTTAAGCCGATTTGAATTTAACTTGTTTACTTCAGTCTAACTAAAGAACTGTTTTAAGATTAGGCTTGCCTTTTAAATTTCTGATTATGCCTGCGTTTGAAGTTATTGGCCTTCAGCCGTTTTTAAAGTGGCTTTCAGCCTATAATTAAGTCCCAAAGGTTAAAGCTCTGTGTTTAAAAAAAATTTTTTGGGGTCTTGTAATGTTTGATCAAATAATAAAGTGGTATGTCAGAGTGTAGCTGACAGCCCCTTACTTTGGACCCTTCCCACAATTTATTCTATCTGTTCTGTCCTGCGGGTTAAGCAGGACATTTCAGTACAGACACATGGGAAATGTGAACGATAGACCTCGCAGAAGTCGCCCCTTAAGACAACACCAATGCTACATCGTTTCCTCCTACTCGCAGGCGCCCAACATCAGTTCCCAGAAATATTGGTTGACTCCTCCCAGGTAAAAGGGACTCGTATCTCAGACCAAACAATGCGTAGAAGATCGCACCAGGGTGGTCTTCGTTCCAGAAGACCAATGAAAAGTTTTGCACGGAACCAAAGGAACCGACGCAAGCGGGGGACATTGACTCTTGCGCATCAACATTGGACACTGCAGAATGGAGTAAATTCACGTTTGCTGACGTGACCTGGATTGGTTTAAACTTGACACCAGACGTAGCAGGGTTTGGAGAAGCGCAAGACAATGCCAGGGAAGCCGATACATCCAGGAAGTCCATCCGTTTGCAAGTGGAAGTGTAATGCTCCGGGCGGCAATAACGATGGGACAGGAGATCCCTGTAATTCCCATCTACGGCAATTTGGTTGGTCCCCGATACCTCCAAGAGGTCCTATAAACGATTGTAAGGTACAGACGCAAAGTCGATGACAATTTAATCCTGGCCGATGACAATGCAAGACAGCACCTTCCTCTAGCAGTGTCTCGGTATCTTCAAAGATGCAACATCAACCAAATGCGTTGGTCAGCACAGTCCGTAGACACGAATGCAACTGAGCGTGCGCGGGACCTGTTGAAGGCGGCCATCGCACAGAGTCCGAATCCAACTGACAATCTGCAGGACCTTACTGAAGCTGTTGGGATCTCATACCCCAAGATAAACTTGACAGTCTCATCCAGAGCACCCCTAACAGGGTGCAAGAACTCACTCGATTACCGGAGGACATACTCGCTACTAAAGGTTGATAATCATCATCAGGAGATAAAGATTTTCACTACTTTTGTTTTCAAAATGTACAGCTAGGAGAGAGCCTGCTTTGTTTCGTGATGATTTTTTTGTAACCATCAAAATTATAATTTATTTTGTTAATAACGTACTGTGAGACCTTAATGGGTGTACTGTAAGTAGTCTTGTACAAAGTGTTTCAAGCAAATGTTCTTTAGCCGTCGGGGGGATATCAATCAGCATGACTGCCTTCGTTGTAGCTTTGTCTTTTACAAAGATATGAACAGTAGTATGACTTTTTTTAAATGCCACTCCGTATTTTTTAGTCGGTAATCCATTTCCTCTCCCAACGACCTATTCAAACATGTATCACGGTGCACCATTCACTGAAACAAACGTTATTAATTACATAACACAACATTGACGCTACCAGCGCTTAGTGCAGGTACATGGGGTAATGGAACACATCCATGTGCTGACGTTCACAGAGGACAAATGTAAACATAAGTAGAATGCACTCCCGTCATTCTGTCAACCATTGTCAGTTAAAGAGTTGTGTGAGTAGAATGTAGACCAACGAAGAGAAGGTAGAAATGCTACTCATCTGTGTGGAATGTAAGTTAGCAGAACAGTAATTGCAAATACTGTTTTCTTATGTACGGGTATATTTAGTGCAGTAATTTAGTCGTTTTAAATACTGTTGTGTACAGTAGGCATACAGTAAAGGCTGTCCCTCGTGCAAACTGCATCGACATAACATTTCTTTTATTATTGTTGTTGTTGAAGGTAGGCGAAATGCTACGCAGGCAGCGGAACTGTACAGAGAGTGATATCCCGACAAGGACCCACCTTCCTGACAGATGTTTTCTCTTCTTGTTGCGACGCTTCAGGAAACGGGAAGTTTCAACCCACGACAAAGCATCGTCGTAGCACACGCACAGGCGAGATATAAGCACACGACAGCTTGAACACGGGATTGGCGTTCCTAAAACCAACGTACATCGTATTCTTACACGTCACCGGTTCCATCTTTACCATGTTCACCTATATCAAGAATTGCATGGGAATGATTTCCAGAATCGTGTCAAGTTCTGTCAGTGGGAACATCAGCAAATCCTCGCCAACCAGAACTTCTTCTGCAGTGTTCTATCTGCCGATGAATGTTCCTTCTCAAACTAAGGTCAGGTAAATACAAGGAACATGCACTATGGATTAGACAGGTGGAACATCAGCGTCAATGGAGAATTAACGTCTGGTGTGGGTTGGTTGGTACTAAATTATTGGCCCTTATTTCATCAATGGTAGTCTCAACAGCACAGACGAATTCTTCCTCCTCTTCTGGATTAAGTGCCGCTGAGAACCAGAATGGCTCTGAATACTATGGGACTTAACGCCTGAGGTCATCAGTCCCCTAGAACTTAAAACTACTTAAACCTAACTAACCTAAGGACATCACACACATCCATGTCCGAGGCAGGATTCGAACCTGCGACAGTAGTGGTCGCGCGGTTCCAGACTGGAGCGCCTAGCACCTGGCCGGCACGTGTGGACGAGCGGTTCTAGACGCTTCAGTCTGGAACCGCGTGACCGCTACCGTCGCAGGTTCGAATTCTGCTTCGGGCATGGATGTGTGTGATGTCCTTAGGTTAGTTACGTTTAAGTAGTTCTAAGTTCTAGGGGACTGATGACCATAGATATTAAGTCCCATATTGCTCAGAGCCATTTGAACCATTTGAACCTACAACCAGAATGCTTATGTGGTATCAACACTACGGATGTCCAGCACATAATGCCTTGCGTGCACGTAGTGCTCTGAACCGAAGGTATCCTTCCAGATGGATTGGTCGAAGAGGAACAGTTACTTGGCCTGCTAGGTCTCCTGGTTTAAATCCTCTGGACTTTGTTCTCCGAGGATGCATTAAAGACGTCGTCTATCGCGATATTCCAACAACTCCAGAAGACATGAAGAAACGTATCGCGCTTGCTTCAAATTCTCTTCAGCAGGCAACACAGGAAGCAGTAAATAATTCTTTCATTGAACGAGTGCACCAGTGTATCGGTGTCCAGGGTCACCACTTTGAGCACCTTTGAATGTTACACTCCTGGGCAATGGTACAGGAGAGTCAAATTCAATTTTGTGTTATGTTTCTACGTGCTTTTCATTTGTTTTCTGACAACTCCCGCAAGTGGGCGAGTTTGTGATCCTGGGCTCAAAGTCGATTCTGTGTTATGTAATTAACAACGTTGTGTTTCAGTGAATGTTACACTGTGATACATTTTTGAATAGGGGAGGAAATGAATCACCGAATAAAAACACAGGGTACCATTTAAAAAAAAGTCATACTAATGTTCATATCTCTGCAAAAAAACAAAGCTACAACGAAGGCAATCATGCAGATTGATATCCACCTGACGGCTAAAGAACATTTGCTTGAAACATTTTGTAATTTGAAATCTGGACAAACAGTTATTTAGGGTGGTCAAGATAAATGGGGCACCCTGTATAAATGGCTGTTATATTGAACTCATTTACGGGAGACTCATGACAAAATGTAATAGGGGACCCTTTGGAGGGCGAATTTAATCGACTCGTGGCAGTCGCTTCGTCTCTTTCAGTCGGGTTCGTGTTCCGAAAAACACGACGGTAGGCCGGCGCTAAAACGCATCTGACGAGATAAACGATTGCTTTAGAGACTCACAACGTTCCGGCCGGAGCGCGTGAACTTGAGCGCCCACTTGTCAGAGGCGAGGAATGCGGCGGGCCAGTTCCGGGAAACGCCGATACCGCCTCCCAATGCGCCCTGACTCACACAAACAGCTCGCCCCCGGCCGCGCTTCGTGTCGCCTCCCCCCCCCCCCCCCCCCCCCCCCCCGCCACGCCACTCGCAACGTGACTGTGAGCCTTACCCACACACGGGGAAGCAAGATCCGCATCTACGTACGATATACAGTAATGAGCTAAATGTAACTACCGCTGCCCACCGCGAAACGGAATGGCGCCTGGCGCGCCGTAAAACAAAATGTGTAAGCTGTAAGGTGAGTGGAGAATGCTCCTAGCGACGATACGGGGCACAAGTTGCAAAATCCAATGACGTCCAGCGGTTGGACATAAATAAGGAAAGACTACGAGAAATACACTACTGGCCATTAAAATTGCTGCGCCACGAAGATGAGGTGCTACAGACGCGAAATTTAACCGACAGGAAATGATTAGCTTTTCAGAGCATTCACACAAGGTTGCCGCCGGTGGAGACACCTACAACGTGCTGACACGAGGAAAGTTTCCAACCGATTTCTCATACACAGACAGCAGTTGACCGGCGTTGGCTGGTGAAACGTTGTTGTCATACCTCGTGTAAGGAGAATGAATGCGAACCATCACATATCCGACTTTGATAAAGGTCGGATTGTAGCCTATCGCGATTGCGGTTTATCGTATCGCGACATTGATGCACGCGTTAGTTGAGATCCAATGACTGTTAGCAGAATATGGAATCCGTGGCTTCAGGAGGGTAATACGGAACGCCGTGCTGGATCCCAACGGCCTCGTATCACTAGCAGTCGAGATGACAGGCATGTTATCCGCATGGCTGTAACGGATCGTGCAGCCACGTCTCCATCCCTGAGTCAACAGATAGGGACGTTTGCAAGATAACAACCATTTGCACGAACAGTTCGACGACGTTTGCAGCAGCATGGACTATCAGCTCGGAGACCATGGCTGCGGCTACCCTTTACGCTGCATCACAGACAGGAGCGTCTGCGATGGTGTACTCAACGACGAACCTGGGTGCACGAATGGCAAAACGCAATTTTTTCGGATGAATCCAGGTTCTGTTTACAGCATCATGGTGGTCGCATGCGTGCTTGGCGACATCGCGGTGAACGCACATTGGAAGCGTGTGTTCGTGATCCTCATACTGGCGTATCACCCGGCGTGATGGTATGGAGTGCCATTGGTTACACGTCTAGGTCACCTCTTGTTCGCATTGACGGCACTTTGAACACTGGACTGGACTGGACTGGACTGCGCTCTCCTGGCTGCGGCTAAGCCATGTCTCCGCAATATCCTTTCTTTCAGGAATGCTTGTTCTGCATGGTTCGCAGGAGAGCTTCTGTAAAGTTTGGAAGGTAGGAGACAAGGTACTGGCAGAAGTAAAGCTGTGAGGCGGGGGCGTGAGTCATGCGTGGGTAGCTCAGATGGTAGAGCACTTGCCCGCGAAAGGCAAAGGTCCCGAGTTCGAGTCTCGGTCCGGCACATAGTTTTAATCTGCCAGGAAGTTTCATATGCGTTAATAGTCTTAGTGAGTCTGGCGTTTTGCAGCGTACTCCTCCTCGCAACGTCTGTTTCCTGCTCTTCTCTGTGGTATTATAGTTGATTTTAAAAAAATGAAAATTAAAAGAAGGAAAATAAAAAACGATTGATGTTTATTGTACCTCTGTTCCAAGTTCCCTACTCTTTCCTTGGTTCCTTGAACAGGACATGACGGCCAGATCTCGGGTTGCGATGCCCGCCCACGTTGTCCTCACTCCTCACTTTGGATGTCAGGAAGGTTCCTTTGGAAAAAAAAAAGGTGGGAAAAGAAGTAGCTAGAGCATGTGCTTGTTCGAGTCCCAGTTCGGCACATTGTTTTAATCTTCTAGGAAGTTTCATATCAGCGCACACTCCGCTGCAAAGTGAAATATTCATTCTGAAAACGGGAACATATTCCAATTTTTTGTGCTCCGAGAGGAGCATTTTTCCGCTGGTCATAATTATGGCCAAAATTTTTGCGCGGCATCCATTTCTCGCGCTGATGTTTTGCGGGTTTTTTTTTCTTCTCCTTGAAATATGAGGTCGAGTTGGTGATGTTTCCTTGTGAGTGCGAAGCGAGTGAGCTTCCTAGGGTCGCTTAGCGGTGCTCGCGCGGCTCACACGTGCGCCTGGCGTGCCGGCAGCGTGTGGTTGCGCGTCGGCGGCACTTGGGGAGCTGGTGGAGTGGCGCGGGAGGCGTGAAACGGGCCGCTAGTGGCCGCCGCTGGCCCTGCGGCTCCCCGACGCAGCTCACGTACACGGCGGCGGTACGCGGCCGGCACTTGTGCGTGGCGCGCGCCCTCGCTCCTCCGCAATTGGGACGCAGCCCGGGGGCCCGCGCCGCCTTAAAGCGGATGACGCTGAAGCCAGTCACCGCCCACGCGTCTGCGGCGCTCGCCCGCGTACGGGTCCGCGCCGTCTACGTCCCGGACTGGAGCTGGGACCCAAGAAGGGGGCAGAGGTGACGAAAGAATCTTGGTCACCGATACAAATTCCAATTCACGCCTAAGACCCTTTTAAAAATGTTTCACTATTCCAGAGACTCTCTGATATCGGAATAGCACCTCACTAATGAGCGAAATAGGTTTAACCCTCCCTGTAGCTCAGGCCAAGGTGATAGACACTGCTGGCCATTAAACGGGTATTCACTGGAGAAATATATTATACTAGAACTGAAACGAAATGAAATGATCGTATGGCATTGTTGGCCGGGAGACCCCATGCGGGGAAGTTCGGCCGCCGTATTGCAAGTCCTTTTTAGTTCACGCCACTTCGGCGACTTGCGAGTCAATGATGATGAAATGATGATGAACACACAACACCCAGTCATCACGAGGTAGAGAAAATCCTTAACCCCGCCGGGAATCGAACCCGGGACTCCGTGCGCAGGAAGCGAGAACGCTACCGCAAGACCACGAGCTGCGGACTATACTAGAACTGACATGTGATTCCATTTTCACGCAATTTGGGTGCATAGATCCTGAGAAATCAGCACCCAGAACAACCACCTCTGGCCGCAATAACGGCCTTGATACGCCTGTGCATTGAGTCAAACAGAGCTTGGATGGCGTGTACATGTACAGCTGCCGATGCAGCTTCAACACGATACCACAGTTCATCAAGAGCAGTGACTGGCGTATTGTGACGAGCCAGTTGCTCGGCCACCATTGACCAGACGTTTTCAGTTGGTGAGATATCTGGAGAATGTGCTGGCCAGGGCAGCAGTCGAACTTTTCTTTATCCAGAAAGGCCCGTACAGGACCTGCAACATGTGCACACTCCGGTGCAGAGTGAAAATCTCATTCTATTGACGCATAGTTTTTCGGAGAATATACCGGTTCTAAGGGGGAAAAGGCGAGGATCAACTGCTCAGGGCAGGAACAGCCCAGCTCTGGGGTGCGTCAAGGTAGACATTACAAAGGAAATTGGATAAAAAAATGCCTGTATTTGGGATTACGGCCAACCGCACGATGGCGTTCATTAAGTAAGTGCCAAAAATCAGGGACATTTTCCTCACCGTCAGCAAACGAGTAGTGAATTGCGTGTCCACAATTCCACTTCACGGAGATCGTTACCTACTGAGCTACCCAAGCACGAGTCACAAACCCTTTTTACAGCTCTACTTCTGCCATTATCTCCTCGTTCGTATCAGCGCAGCCTCCACTGGAGAGTGGAAACATCCCTCTGGAAACATCCCACAGGCCATGTCTGCGCAATATCCTTTCTTCCAGGAGTGCTAGACGTGGAACTTTCGCAGGAGAGCTTCTGTGCGGTTTGGAAGGCAGGAGACGAGGCAGTGGCGGAAGTACAGCTGGGAGGAACGGTCGTGAGTCGTGTTTGGGAAGCTCAGTCTCCGGCTGGCCTTTATACGGGTAATATATGGCAACGCTGGACTAGTCAACATGCCTCCCTCACTTGTCCTCTATTGGGAGGTCTCTCACGCCCCGCACGTCACGACACAGCTCTCCCACGTATCGACATTCATTCTACAGTTAGGCTATGGCGGCTTCGGATCTCCCCACAGTGCACCCGCCGAAAGCGAAAGATTTTTACATCACCGTTCCGGGGGCAAAATGAGTTAAAATTTGTACCAGCACCGGGAAACTAAGTATCCACATGTCAACTGGCCAGGAGTGTAAACAATACAGTACCACTTTCTGCTAACCACCTTAGTTGCGACATGGTAGCAGAGCACCAACAAAAAATAGCGACGGAACACCAGCTCCGTGCTATCGGATTAATGCCCCCCCCCCCCCCCTCCACTTTGCCCAGACGGTCTCCTCCTGGACACCGATGAATATCGCTTCAACTGTGTGTCATCGTCGGGCGTTTGGCGACTGACACAGAAGTTCTTAGCTGGTTGCCTCTGTGTCACACCTGAAGTGATTTAACCATGGTGCCGTCTGTGTACGGATGACTCTTACTTTCACCTCGCCAAACATCATACGATTACGTGGTGAAGAGGAGAAAGTGGACCTTGATTACTGGTGGTACCTGCAAAACGCTCACGGCGCTCTTGAAAGAACACCGAGGTACCGTATGGTCTTGACAAATCATTTGCGCTTTGTTTTCGTAAACGGCCCCCCTCCCCCAGCTAGTTAGCCAGTGCCAGGCTCAGTGTAACGTTCCGCGTAGCATCACATCGATCGAAGACAGAATGACCTGAACGGCAAGCGGTGAGAAAAGAAAGAGATTGGCTAACTCAAGGAACTGAGGGATTAGCGATGCAGCATCTGTCTGTTGTAGAAATTTTAGATGGCGTTGTTGGAAATGGAGAACGCCAGTGACAGTGGACAACAAAACTCCAGTTCTTGTAGAAAGATTCTTTTAGCTGAATTAGCGCAAGCCATATACAAAACTATTTTAGTTGATGCTTCGAATCACATTTTATTGTAACATTCTGTTTTATAGAATTTTCATTTGCCCATTTCCTAATTATAATAATTTAATTAAAATAAATTGCAGTGCCGTGGAGCCTATCGCCTTGGCAGAATTTTCTGGAACAGTTAGGGAACGCCTGAGGAGCGACCCTTCATTTTTTAATGGTGCCAAGTAACGGCAGATTTGATTTTCGTTTCTTTTATTTTTAGGTGTTGTACCTCGGTAGATAAGAAAATATATCCACCCTCTCCTTCCCCCCCTCCCCCCGACAAAAAAAGTCTATAGAGCACTTGCCCGCGAAAGGCAAAGATCCGGAATTCGAGTCTCAGTCCTGCACACAATTTTAATCTACCAGGAAGTTTCATGTTCTCGTTTATTTAAAAGTCTGACTGAAAAGTCGTGTGCCAGCTCCCTCGTGCTACCTTCCTCAGCACCTTAAAAAATTTTCCCAAAAATTTTGACAGGCGAACATATTCGCGCTTCTTTTAACATGCAACTCACCTCACACTCCCACAAGCTCCTGTCACTGGAGCTATGCTGCGCCAGTCTCTTTTTTCCTGCTGCGGTATGTAACTCACATAAACCACAAATGTATTAGCCACTAAAAGTTAGACGATTTACTTATGTGGAACTGAAATAATACAAAACTACTTTCACATCTCAGATCGGATTTTACGTGCAAAAATAATTTTGGATGTGCTTCAGTACTAGAACATGGGGATCCCAGATGATAACTCAGACTCTTGGCCTCATATTTCTCAGTGCTACATCACTTAAAAAACTAATAAATCGAAACCAGAACAGCTGTTACCATAAATGGCATAAAAGTAGATATCTCACGTGTTGCGAAACAAATCACTTAAGAAAGGCAACTCTTCCAGTCCAGATGGTATACCAGTCAGGTTCCTTTCAGAGTATGCAGACACAATAGCGCCTTTCATAGTAATCATATACAACCGCACACTTGACGAAAGGTCTGTTCTTAATGACTAGAAAGTATCACAGATCACACCATTATTCAAAAAAGAAAATAGGAGTAACCCATTGAATTACCTCAATTTGCAGTAGGATTTTGGAGCATACACTGTACTCGAACATTATGAATCACTTTGAAGAAAATTACTTATTAATACATAACCAACACGGATGCAGAAAATATCGTACTTGTGCAACTCAGCTAGCTCTTTATTCCCATGAAGTAATGAGTGCTATCGACAATGGATCTCAGATCGATTACATATTCCTAGTTTTCCAGAAGCCTTTTGATACCGTTCCTCACAAGCGACTATTAATCAAATTGCGTACATTGGTGTATCGTCTAAGTTGTGTGACTGGATTCGTGATTTCCTCTCAGAGAGGTCACAGTTCGTAATGATAGACGGTAAATCATCGAGTAGAACAGAAGTGATATCTGGCGTCCCGCAAGGTAGTGTCATAGGCCCTCTGCTGTTCCTGATTTACATACATCATCTAGGTGATAATCTGAGCTGCCCCCTTAGATTGTTTGCAGATGATGCTGTTGTTTCGCATCTAGTAAAATCATCAGACGATCCATTCCCATTACAAAATGATCTAGAGAGAATGTCTGTATGGTCCTAAAAGTGGCAACTGGCACTAAACAAAGAAAAGTACGAGGTCATCCTCATGGGTGCTGAAAGAAATCCGATAAATTTTGGGTACACGATGAATCGCACAAATCTAAGGACTGTCAATTTGACTTAATACCTAGGAATTACAATTACGAGCTACATAAATTGGGATGACCACATAGATAATATTGTGGGGAAGGCGAAACAGACTGCACTTTGTTGCAAGAACACTTAGAAGGTGCGACAAACCCACTAAAGATACAGCCTACATCACACTTGTCCATCCTCTGCTGGAATATTGCTGCGCGGTGTGGGATCCTCACCAGGTAGGATTGACGGAGAACATCGAAAAAGTGTAAAGAAAGGCAGCTCGTTGTGTGTTATCGCACAATAGGGGTGAGAGCGTCATTGATATGATACGCGAGTTGCGGTGGCAGTTACTGAAGCAAAGGCATTTTTTTTTTTTTTTTGCGGTGAGATCTATTTACGAAATTTGAATCACCAACTTCATCTTCTGAATGCGAAAATATTTTGTTGACACCCACCTACGTAGGGAGAAATGATCATCATGATAAAATAAGAGAAATCAGAGCTCGAACGGAAAGATTTAGGTGTTCCTTTTTCCCACGCGCCATTCGAGAGTGAAATGAGAGAAGTAGTATGAAAATGGTTCGATGAACCCTCTGCCAGGCACTTAAATATGAATTGCAGAGTAACCATGTAAATATAGATGTAGATGAAGGGGGATAAAAACGCGGTATTTTACGTAATACCACAGATAAGTCACAAGCTGTGAACTCTGTAGAACTGGGAGATCACCGGCGATGAAGTTCATCTTCTGCTGCTCCTCTTCCAGTCCAACGTTCTGGAATGGTGTCATTCAGGTAACGTCGGGCGTGCTTAGAGAAACTCTCTAGACCAGGTAAGGAAGATCGTAGGGTTTGGGGGCAAATAAAAGGGTCAGGTCAGTTTAATGTGGAGATGGTGCTAGGATGGAGGAGGGAGGGAGACCTGAATGGTGGCAGACAGAAGTGGGGGACTAGAGTAGGCGATAGGCCACGGTGTGAAGAGAGAAGGAAGTAGTCAAACATGGAGAGGGAGGTGAAGAGTTCACTGACGTGGGGCCCGTTACAAAACGGTTCAAGTGGCTCTGAGCACTATGCGACTTAACATCTGAGGTCATCAGTCCCCTAGAACTTACAACTACTTAAACCTAACTAACCTAAGGGAAACACGCACATCCATGCCTGAGGCAGGATGCGAACCTGCGACCGTAGCGGTCGCGCAGCTCCAGACTAGCGGCTAGAACCGCTCGGCCACTCCGGCCGGCGTAGGGGGAAATTATCATTATAATAAAACAAGAGAAATCAGAGCTCGAACTGAAAGATGCAGGTGTTTCTTTTTCCCACGCCCCATTCGGGAGTGGAATGGTAGAGACGTAATATGAAAATGGTTCGATGAACCCTCTGCCAGGCACTTAAGCGTGAATTGCAGAGTAACCATGTAGATGTAGATGTAGAAGTTTTCCTCTCACACAGGAGTTTACGTGCGTAATGGCCTTGCCACAGTGGTAGCACCGTTTCCCGCCAGATCACCGGAGTTCAGTGCTGTCCGACCGACTTGCTCTACTAGTACTTGGATGAGCGACCGTCCGGACTTCCCAGCGCTGCACTCAGCCCTTGTGAGGCAAATTGAGGAGATTCTTGACCGAAGACTAGGAGCTCCGGTCGCGAAAATTAACAACGGCCTGGAGAGAGGTGTGCTGACTACATGCTCCTCTACACCCGCATCCTGCGAGGCCTGTCGGCGGAGGATGACACAGCCGTCGGTCAGTACCGTTGGGCCTTCAAAGCGTTTTCGCCGGAGTTAAGTTTAGTTTTTTCTAATTTTATGTGAACAAATATGCTAAGTTTGAACATCTGTATGTCGGAAACGGATGAAGAAATCTAAGAAATTTTCAAGATTGCTCAAGATCGGGGTCTTACGAGTAAACGGTAAAAAACTTTTGCCATTCGGCGTGGAATCCTCGGCTGGATTTTGGTTAGCTCACGACGACGAAAATATAGTAAAAACCCTTTTTGTGGTGTTTTCCGCGAAAACCAAGAGGAAGCGTGTAACATTCATACTCTGACACTGTACTGTAGATTCGTGCACTAAGACGATCGTCCTGACGGATGTACAAATTATCCATAGCCCAAGGGCTGTCGAAAAGACTTGTCCTTACCTTTTTATCACCAATAGAACCGGAGGTATGAACAGCGGCAAATTCCGATTTTATGCGTAGCGATTTCGTTGGTATTAAGTACTCATGCTACAAGCACACCGATAGTAAGCAGTCATGAGCTGAAAGTACAACTTTTAAACTTGGGGCACACTGGTGTTTGCCACACGATACGCTTCACTGCAGTAGCCTGGTGCTCGGGCGCAAAGTACTGTGCAGAGGAAGGACAGACAGAAACCTCCTACGCGCAGGTTCTTGAAGGCGCGGAAAGAGGAGGGAGGGGGGGGGAGGTGGACACACCTGCCCAATGTGTAATGAAATCTAGTCCGAGAATACGTATTATTCTATGCGAAGAATAGTAATATATGTACGCAATATGTCAGCCTCAAGCATATACACTACTGGCCATTAAAATTGCTACACCACGAAGATGACGTGCTGCAGACGCGAAATTTAACCGACAGGAAGAAGATGCTGTGATATGCAAATGATTAGCTTTTCAGAGCTTTTACACAAGGTTGGCGCCGGTGGCGAAACCTACAACCTGCTGACATGATGATAGTTTCCAACCGATCTTTCATACATAAACAGCAGTTGACCGGCGCTGCCTGGTGAAACGTTGTTGTGATGCCTCGAGTAAGGAGGAGAAATGCGTATCATCACGTTTCCGACTTTGATAAAGGTCGGATTGTAGCCTACCGCGACTGCGGTTTATCGTATCGCGACATTGCTGCTCGCGTTGGTCGAGATCCAATGACTGTTAGCAGAATATGGAATCGGTGGGTTCAGGAAGGTAATACGGAACGCCGTGCTGGATCCCAACGGCCTTACAACACTAGCAGTCGAAATGACAAACATCTTATCCGCATGACTGTAACGGATCGTGCAGCCACGTCTCGATCCCTGAGTCAACAGATGGGGAC
This sequence comes from Schistocerca gregaria, assembly GCF_023897955.1. NCBI lineage: Eukaryota > Metazoa > Arthropoda > Insecta > Orthoptera > Acrididae > Schistocerca > Schistocerca gregaria. Next base: position 163,460,958 of record NC_064920.1, read on the forward strand.
GTTTGCAAGACAACAACCATCTGCACGAACAGTTAGACGACGTTTGCAGCAGCATGGACTATCAGCTCGGAGACCGTGTCTGGGTTATCCTTGACGCTGCATCACTGACAGGAGGGCCTGCGATAGTGTACTCAACGACTAACCTGGGTGCACGAATGGAAAAACGTCATTTTTTCGGATGAATCCAATTTCTGTTTACAGCATCCTGATGGTCGCATCCGTGTTTGGCGACATCACGGTGAACGCACATTTTAAGCCTGTTTTCGTCATCGCCATACTGGCGTATCACCCGGCGTGATGCTATGGGGTGCCATTGGTTACACGTCTCGGTCACCTCCTGTTCGCATTGACGGCACTTTGAACAGTGGACGCTACATTTGAGATGTGTTACGACCTTTCATTCGATCCCTGCGAAACCGTACATTTCAGCAAGATAATGCACGACCGCATGTTGCAGGTCCTGTACGGGCCTTTCTTTATACGGAAAATGTTCGACTGCTGCCCTGGCCAGCACATTCTCCAGATCTCTCAGCAACTGAAAACGTCTGGTCAATGGCGGCCGAGCAACTGGCTCGTCACAGTACACTACTCACTACTCTTGATAAACTGTGGTGTCGTGTTGAAGCTGCATAGGCCACTGTACCTGTACACGCCGTCCAATCTCTGTTTGACTCAAAGCCCAGGCGTATCGAGGCCGTTATTATGGCCAGAGGTGTTCTGTGTGCTAATTTCTCACGATCTATGCACCCAAACTGCGTGAAAATGTAATCACATGTCAGTTCTAGTATAATATATTTGTTCAATGAATACCCGTTTGTTATCTGCATTACTTCTTGGTGTAGCAATTTTAATGGCCAGTAGTGTATACGTTCAATATCATTTTAGCAAAGTTCTCGTACTGATATTCTGTAATTGAGTACACACCTCATAATTAAAATTAACAAAAGTAAGTAACTGAACAATTATAATGAAACGAAGTTATTTATTTTTTATTTACAATTTTATCATGCCAATCGCTTTGGTAGTACCTCTTCACAAGCTATTCGCTCGCTTACATCCGCCACACAGTCCTTCCGGAGGCACTAAAAATGAGTCCTGTGTACACCTGTTGGGCTGAGTCACGGTCCAGCGGCTATCTTAAGGCCTGGCAACTGTGTCAAGGCACCTGTAGCAGCCAAAGCCCTGTTTAGCAGAGTAATCGATGGATGTTGGACAGTGTCCCACACGTGTAGATATGTCTCCCACGTGGTGAAATAATGTTCCCTTTGTCAGGTTTAGTGCTAGGCAATTTTTACTGTGGAATGGTATAAATGCCAGTGTAGCAGTTCAAATAAGTGTGTGAAGAAGATTCTTTTTTTCAAACGGTTCAAATAGCTCTAAGCACTATGGGACTTCTTAACATATGCAGTCAACAGTCCGCTACACTTAGAACTACTTAAACCTAACTAACCTAAGGACACCACACACATACATGCCCGAGGTAGGAATCGAACCTGCGACCGTAGCAGCAGCGCGGTTCCGGACTGAAGCGCCTAGAACCGCTCGGCCACAGCGGTTGCCATTCTTTTTCCATACGTATCACGATTGATAACAGCACGACCACCACCACGTCTACTCCCCTGTCACTGGTCAATGCCATATCTGAGGATCAACGTCTCTGTGAAACCTACACTGAGATACAGCGATACTATCTCTCACGGTCAAATGAAAGCTTCGACTCATCGAGGAAATTTGTTTTCCCCATAATCAAAGAATTCAGGATAGATGATGTCCTTTCTAATCATACCTCAAGGCATCAAGTGACGGGCAGCGTGAGGTGTCATACAATATTTCTAGCAAAAAAAAAAGAATATTCAAGTTGTTATTTCTAGCCCAACGAAAACTGTAAGAGGATCGAAATTCTCCAAATCCTCCAGAAATATATATATATATATATATATATATATATATATATATATATATATATATATATATGGAAATGGGATAATAAAAAATATACATCATATACAAAAGGAAAAAATTATAAAAGAAGATCAAAGAAAGTTCTGGAGAGCTGACTTATACTCTTATTATTCAACCAGCACATCGAAGATGGAATATTCAGGATGAATAAATATCGACGACAATATTCGCTTAACGTTGTTGTCCACAATTAAAGTGAGGAAGTTTTTCAGTTTCAACATTTTGTTGACACAGGACCAACAACCTCAATTAAATATTTCGTAAAGCTTTTGTTAACTAATACAGTTGCAGTACATATGTTGGCGACTAGTTTCCAACCAACTGGTTCATTCTCAAGACTGGCCTACTGAAGCCACAAAAAACAGTATAGTTGTCAGTGAATAGTGAAAACAAATTTGGAATCACAGTGAATAATTCAAACGTAATAAAAATTAATTATTTAAATTCAGATATACCTACACTGAAAGTGCCTGTTCTTAATAACAAACATCAAAATGGCAATATATGTTTTTTAAAATTTTCGCAAGTGGCTGTCACAATCAACATGTGCCTCTTCGAAAAGTCAGAGTCAAACTGGAGGTCAATAACACATCCAACAGCATCAGGAAACTTTCGAAGGCGCTAGTGTTACGGCTCAAGTAGAAGCTTGCGTCCGCAGCCAATGGGCGCGTCCCGTTTTAAATATGGACGCTTCGGAGCACCTTTATTAATTGTGACACCAGGTAGTGGATGGCAATAAGAAACACTAGTGTCGTGCGTATACTTTACATATTTGAACCTAAGACAAGTGTTTCGTGTTCAGGTGAGTGTCCGCAGCAAATGGGCACATCCAAATAAGTACGAGGCATCGCAGCGACTTTATTAACCATTCACAACCAATACCAAATACAATAAGCATGAATAAATAAGTGAAATCACATTAGTTGCCCCATTACAAATTTTGGGTCCTAACAACAGGCGTTTGTCATCCAAAAGTTTACATATATAAATGGTCTACATGCGTAAAACATTTACAAACAATACATATTGTTCGTTTAGCCAATACGTTTCGTGAAAAACAGTTACATACACCTACTAGAACTGCGTCTCAAGGCACAGAATCGCTACGACACCTCGTCATACCCGACCACATTGCGATAACCTAGACTACATCTACATCTACATCAATACTCCGCAAGCTACCTGTAGCGGCGGGTACCTTGAGTACCTCTATCGGTTCTCCCTTCTATTCCAGTCTCGTATTGTACGTGGAAAGAAAGATTGTCGGTATGCCTCTGTGTGGGCTCTAAGCTCTCTGATTTTATCCTCATGGTCTCTTCGCGAGATATACGTAGGAGGAAACATTATACTGCTTGACTCCTCGGTGAAGGTATGTTCTCGAAACTTCAACAAAGGCCCGAACCGAGCTACTTAGCGTCTCTCCTGCAGAGTCTTATACTGGAATTTATCTATCATCTCCGTAACGCTTTCGCGATTAGTAAACGATCCTGTAACGAAGCACGCTGCTCTCCGTTGGATCTTCTCTGTCTCTTCTATCAACCCTATCTGGTACGTAACCCACACTGTTGAGCAGTATTCAAGCAATGGGCGAACAAGTGTACTGTAACCAACTTCCTTTGTTTTCGGACAGCATTTCCGTAGGATTCTTCCAATGAATCTCAGTCTGCTTTACAGACGATTAATTTTGTGTGTTCATTCCATTTTAAATCACTCCTAATGCCTACTCCCAGATAATTTATGGAATTAACTGCTTCCAGTTGCTGACCTGCTATATTGTAGCTAAATGATAAAGGATCTTTCTTTCTATGTATTCGCAGCACATTACACTTGTCTATATTGAGATTCAATTGCCATTCCCTGCACCATGCGTCAATTCGTTGCAGAACCTCCTGCATTTCAGTACAGTTTTCCACTGTTACAACATCTCGATATACTACAGCATCATCCGCAAAAACCCTCAGTTAACTTCCGATGTTATCCATAAGCTCATTTATGTATATTGTGCCCTGTGGCACACCAAAAATCACTCTTACTCCGGAAGACTTCTCTCCATTGATAATGACATGCTGCGTTCTGTTATTTAGGCACTCTTGAATCCAATCACACAATTGGTCTCATAGTCCATATACACTTACTTTTTTCATTAAACGGCTGTGGGGAACTGTATCAAACGCCTTGCGGAAATCAAGAAACACGGCATCTACCTGTGAACGCTTGTCTAGGGCCCTCTGAGTCTCGTGGACGAATAGCGCGATTGCCTTTTTCGAAACCCATGCTGATTCCTACAGTGTAGATTTCTAGTCTCCAAAAAAGTCTTTATACTCGAACATAATACGTGTTCCAAAATTCTACAATTAATCGACGTTAGAGATATAGGTCTATAGTCCTGTGATCATAGTGCGTACCCAATCGTGGAATACTTACCTTGGTAAATCACAGAGGAGGGGTACTGAAATACGGATCCGCATGTATTTTACATAATTTGAAACAATTTTACTGGTCATACATGCCGTATGGACAAGTTTTACCACACTGGACTCGCATTCGGGAGGACGACGGTTCAATCCCGTCCCCAGCCATCCTGATTTAGGTTTCCCGTGATTTCCCTAAATCGTTTCAGGCAAATGCTGGGATGGTTCCATTGAAAGGGCACGGCCGAATTCCTTCCCATCCTTCCATAACCCGAGCTTGCGCTCCGTCTCTAATGACCTCGTTGTCGACGGGACGTTAAACACTAACCACCACCATCAAGTTTTATCATATAGTGCCTCCATGAATTGCGGAACCTGTCAGATTCAAACGCCATCATCTGACAAATTTACTAGCTAGGCATGCTAATCTAATGATAGTAGTAAGTGCTGTGAGAGCCACTACAAAGTGTTCTCCACGCATTACCTGCGTATCTAATTACGGATTATATTCAAGTGCTATGATATCCACAACAAAGCGCTCTCGTACAAAGCACTGTGCAACGCGTCATATGGTGCACTGCATTAGTTATTTGTTCGCTGTGAGATGATCATACACTATTTTGCGATGTTAATACAGTGATTAAAAATTCCCAAAGGCTATTTATTACGTGTAGCCTATATGTGAAAACCTACACGTACTCAGCGTCAAAATAAAAAATAAAATTACAAAAACTAAAAATTTAAATTTAAAAAGTCTGGCCATTGTGTTGGACCTATTGGCAAAGATTTTCTCCACGTCATCTTCACAGTTCATCTGGCCGGTCAGTTGCTGAAAAATCGTTCAAAGGGCTCTGAGCACTATGGGACTTGACTTCTGTCATCAGTCCACTAGAACTTAGAACTGCTTAACCTAACTAACATAAGGACATCACACACATCCACGCGCGAGACAGGATGCGAACCTGCGACCGTAGCGGTCGCGCGGTTCAAGACTGTAGCTCCTAGAACCGCTCGGCCACCCCGGCCGGTCAGTTGCTCAACAGTTGCACCTCTATTCCCCCATATACATATCTGCTGGCGTCGTTCACCCCTGTCTTTTATGGCTCATGGTGAATCGCAGTTGTCTCGTCGCTGGTTTTGGATAGCGCCATTTTGCAATGCGCAGCATACTTCAAGCACGGCGGCACGCCAACAGTTTACTAACTTAGCTGTTCCGGAAATGCTTCCACTCTTGGTCCGATGGCCAAAGACCATGCCCTTTCTGATGTCAAATAAATCGTTCCGTTTCCGCATTACGACAACGACTGCACTATTTCCGCGTCCCCCCGACACACTTTATATACCCTACACTGCTAGTCGCGCAACCGTCTTCTGTGAGTCTCTGTTGTACGTTGACGTCGAACACAGGCGGTTGTCACACTAAGATGAGTTGGGTTGTTTGAGGCAAGAGACCAAACAGCGAGGTCATCGGTCTCGTCGGATTAGGGAAGGACGGGGAAGGAAGTTGGCCATGCCTTTCAAAGGAACCATCCCAGCATTTGCCTGGAACGATTTAGGGAAATCACGGAAAACCTAATTCAGGATGGTCGGACGCGGAGTTGAACCATCGTCCTCCCGAATGCGAGTCCAGTGTGCTAACCACTGCGCCATCTCGCTCGGCCACTAACATGATTGGTCTGCTATATGTACATATACAAATAATAAAACTGTCTGTATGTTTGAACAGCCTTATATGCAAAACTGCAAGACGAATTTATAACCAACTTGAGCATAACTCGGGGCAATGTATGGGCTTTAGTTCATAAAAATACGATCCGTGGGAAAAAGATACCATAATTTAAAATTTTATCCATACTAATATTGCACTGAAGACCCAAAGAAACTGGTACGCCTGACTAATATCGTGTAGGGCCCCAACGAGCACGCAGAAGTGCCGCAACACGACGTGGCATGGACTTGACTAATGTCTGAAGTAGTGATGGAGGGAACTGACACCATGAATCCTGCGGGGCTCTCCATAAATGCGTTACTGTACGAGGGAATGGAGATCTCTTCTGAACAGCACGTTTCAAGACATCCTAGATATGCTCAATAACATTGATGTCTGGAGAGTTCGGCAACCAGCGGAAATGTTTAAACTCAGAAGAGTCTTCCTGGAGCCACTCTGTAGCAATTCTGGACGTGTGGGGTGTCGCATTGTCCTGCTGGAATTGCCCAAGTCCATCGGAGTGCAAAGTGGACATGAATGGACGCAGATGATCAGACAGGATGTTTTCGTGCGAGTCACCTGTCAGAGTCGTATCTAGACGTATCAGGGGTCCCATATCACTACAACTGGACACGCCACACTGTTACAGAGCCTCCGCCAGCTTGAACAGTCCCCTGCTGACATGCAGGATCTATGAGGTCGTCTCCATACCTGTACATCTCCATACGCTCGATACTATTTGAAATGAGACTCGTCCGATAAGGCAACATGTTCGGCTCCAAAAGCCCATATTGACGATGTTTCGTTGAATGGTTCGCACGCTGACACTTGTTGATAGCCCAGCATTGACATCTGCAGCAATTTGCGGGAGGGTTGCACTTCTGTCACACCGATAGATTCTATTCAGTCGTCTTTGGTCTTGTTCTCGCAGGATCTTTTTACAACCGCAGTGATGTCGCAGATTTGATGTTTTACGGTATTCCTGATATTCACGGTAAAAGGTCGTACGGGAAAACTCCACTTCGTCGCTACCTCGGAGATGCTGTGTCCCATCAGTCGTGTGGCGAGTGTAACACCACCTTCAAACTCCCTTAAATCTTGATAACTTGCCATTGTAGCAGCAGTAACTGATCTAACAACTGCGTCAGACACTTGTTCTCTTATATAGGCGTTGCCAATCGCAGCGCCGTATTCTGCCTGTTTCTGTATTTGAATACACGAGCCTATACGATTTTCTTTGGCGCTTCAGTGTATTAATGAGAAAGTATCTAACTATTTCTGTCACGTTTTCACTAAACCGCTGATCCGGTTTCGATGAAAATTTATATGGAGTTTGAACCAAGAGGAAGAAAACTGTCCACTTCATAAAGTAACAATTACAACAATAGAAGAGCACTCCTGGCCGTACCCTTCTATGCGCGTCGAGCTTGTGCTCCGTCTCTAATGACCTCGTTTTCGACGGGGCGTTAAACACTAACCACCACCACCACCTTCTGTGCGCACTGTTCGACAGCGACTCAGTGCGTGCCGCACCCCATCGTGGGTTGGATCAGTTGGAAGGGGGCAGGGCGGGGCGCAGGTTTCAAGCTGTGCTTACATGACCAGGCAGACACATTAAGGCACCTGACGTTATTGAACATGCAACAGCTGGCCTATTCACTCATCATAACAAAACAAATGCTATGTGAGCATAGCCATGGGTAATAGCTGTTGTCGAAATAAACATCTTGGTTCATGTTCAAAATAACCTGTAAGTCTGAGCTCAAATTATGGAAAAAAAAATTGGGAAAATCATAGTACCTCCACCAGCCTCAATTATACCCTCCACACTCAATAGGCTAAACGTCTCTTTGGCAACTTGGTGAAATCTTGAATAGAGGCAAAACGGTAATTGTTGGAACACTACATGTCTCCATTAGTTACCTTCCACTTTCTGTATTATTTGGACTAATGAAGACATGCTGACACTGTGAGCAATTGTTGCAAACAAGGGAAACTCCTGCATTGGTCTACAAATTTGAAACTCTTTTTTTAAATTATTGCAAATCGATTTCCATCACAGGGTGATCTTCTTCAGTGCAAGACTACGTCCTATGGACTAATATGATTGCACACAAAATGTAACTCCACATATAGGTGTTTATCATGAAGAACATGCAAACTAGCAGATGAGATTCAAACTAATGTGAGCAATATTGCCTTCTGCGTGATGCCCAACTCCACATTCCACCACATGCAGCTTCCCTCGCAATGTTCTCTTGAAACAGGCGTGACACTCGTCATGAGTCCCGGTCAGTAGCATCTCTTCACTACTACTCTTCTCGCCAGGTGTTATATGACAACCTGTGGTAGAAGTTGTACAGTCAATTGGTTCAAATGGCTCTAAGCACTACGGAACAGCAGCTGAGGTCATCAATCCCCTAGACTTAGAACTACTTAAACCTAACTAACCTAAGGACATAACACACACATATGCCCGAGGCAGGATTCGAACCTGCGACCGTAGCAGCAGGAGCGTTCCCGACTGAAGCGCTTAGAACCGCCCGTCCACAGCGGCCGGCTTGGACAGTTAAGGTTGATACACCAGCAAATCGGGAACCTTCATTCTCTGCGTGGTTTTGGGCATGTGCAACACAACAACTCATTTCTGATTTTCTGTCTTGCCTACAGATTGACTGATATTAATGCTCTATATAACGGATTGGTACCAGTTCTGCAACACTGACAGCGCTTCACAGTGACCAGTGTGCATTTTTAGTGGAGCTACTAATATTTTGTCTGGTTAAGTTATCGCGTTGGAACTGTTTTTATCTTTTAGTCGAGACAGTCCATTAATTTAATACCCTTTGACATTATCAGCTTGGGAGCGATCTGTAGTATTATGAACAATGAATAAATATTCAACTCCCAAGATCGCTAAAATCATTTATCCATATAGATGACCGGTTTCATCAATTCTTTGTTGCGACCTTGGCAGCTAGAAATTTACACAGCGTTCATAATACAACAGAGCCGAAGATGGCAACAGAGGATGGCGGAAACTGGTCATCTATATGAACAAATCATTTTAGCGATCTCGGCAGCTGAAAATTTAGACAGTTTTCATAATTAATTTAATTTTCATTACTGTTATGATAACTTTTTCAAGTCTCTTATCGTAAAAACGGTAGGTATGTTCAATGTATGTTGTTTATTTTCTCATTTATTTATTTTTTGTTTTCATTCTCTAAGTACAGCGCGCTGTTCCCACCCATGGGATATTTATGGTCTTTTCAACCAAATATCTGACAAGCTGATACTGGGACCGTGGGAATCACAGCTGGAAATGTTTAGGGATGGATTTACATTTCCAGAATTTGCCCTACAAGCAAGTGATATGTCTCGAAACCTAGATCAGAATCGGGAGATGCGGCCCACTCGTAATTTAATTCCGGGACAATATATCGCACACAAAAAAGTGTATGTAAAAGTCTGTTTCTTTATATCTGTGTACAATTAAGTCTTATACGTATTCGATGCATACAGTGTATCAGGTCGTTGTTATCGATGTGCGACAACTCTCGACTTCACAGACATGGACATACAAGGGTGTTAAAAATAAAATGTCACATACAACTACAGGAGGCAGTATTGAAACTAGAAAAAATTTCCTGTAATGCCGCGCGCAGAAACCATAACCTGTTGAGATATGGGCCACTCATTTTAAAGTCTGTTACGCAGAAGTAGACGCTATACGCACTGCTGCGTGTGGTTACCACGCATCCTGACACATCCTTCAGCGATTTTTCGCAATGAATCAAGTACTCTTTCAGGTACAACCTGCTACATTTGACTTAGGTTACATGCATTGGTCACTCTCCACTGTAACGTCTGTACAATTTGGAGCGGTGGGAGTACAGCAGTGACTTCATATGCCCAATAACCAGACTTCCCACGGACTGAGGTCCGCTGACGGACCTCTTCGACCAACCCACCGCCCGTAAAAGGTTTGCGATAACGTATTGTCGCACGATTCCTAGAAAACGAGATGGTGCCTTGTCGTCATAATCTATAGTCGTTTCCCTAGATCAGTAATGTTCGCACTAGTGCTGCCAACTGATCACACAGAAACTGGTAATACACAGCACCTGTTAATCTGTTTGGTAAAGTGTATAGTCTTGTCAGTATCTCACCACCAATTTCTGCCCATACGTTAATCCTCATACCTTACCTCTGTTTACCTCTGTAACTGCTCGAGAATTTAAAGTGAACACATGCGTGTTTTGTGGTAATTTACTGCGTCAAATGGTTGAAACGGTTCTGAGCACTGTGGGATTTAACATCTGAGGTCATGAGTCCCCTACAACTTAGAACTACTTAAACCTAACTAACCTAAGGACATCACACACATCCATGCCCGAGGCAGGATTCTAACCAGCGACTGTAGCGGTCGCGCGGTTCCAGACTGAAGCGCCTAGAACCGCTTGGCCACCCCGGCCGGTTCAATTTACTGTGTTATCTCTTCCTAATTTTGCTCTCTCTGTAAATGCAATTTCTTGTGGCTAGAAGCTCCCCTTGGGTAGACGGGTCATTCGGTGGAGTCTTTTTTAGTTGACGCCAGTTAGGGACCTTGATGAGGATGAAACGTCCATGGGGACAACAGAACACTCAGTTCCCGAGCGGATAACATCTCCTACTCAACCGGGAATCGAACCCGGGCCCATCACACGCCATTGTGCCACTCAGCTCGTAAGGCGATCCGTCTGTAAGTAAAATGCAGGCTTTGAACTGCGGACCGTATCTCAACAGGTATTGGTTCCCGGACATATCATTATAGGAATTCTAGTTTTGACCTACCTCTGTAGCAAAATGTACCATTTTTTTAACTGCCTATGCACACTTTTTTCTAGTCATCAGTAGGTGTGGGAATAAAATGAAGAATCTAATAGTGTGAAATTGTGTAAAAGATGACAATTACATCACACGAATCATATTTGAAAGACGATGGTGTCTCACGCATCTCTAGAGAAGATAGAGCGCATTAACACAATTAGTTATGCTTCTATTTCCTCGCTTTCCGTCAGTAGGGCGAGGCGCGTGCCGTGTCGAAGCACTGCAACGTCGTTAGATAAACAGCAGACGGGGCGCGACAGCCAGCTATCGAAAACACACGCGGTGCAAGGTGCAGTGCTATGTGGGCTAATGCCAGACGGACGTCGAAGCCCTGCCGGCAGCCTCGTGCCAAAACACAAACGTTTTTACACGCCGAGCGACTCCCTTACAGTCTAGCAACTGCTGTCTCCAGAGCACGTACGCTGTGGCATTCGAGCCGCAAACAGCCAAGTGGAATCCCGATAGTGGAAGAAAAATTATCGCCAGACGTATTCGGCCGCCAAAGGGTACACAGATGATGTACACTCTCTATTCGCTGTGTCCTGGACTAACAAATTCGGAACTCCCCTGCGGTTTCTCGTGGTGGGAGGTCACGTGACAGTTTCGACGGTAACTGGCTTCTTGGATGGCGGTGTAGTGCTAGGCGTTCATTTGATGCTACTCGGGAGTATACAGACACACACACACACACACATACACACTCAAACACAAACACACACAGAAGAGCCAAAGAAACTGGTATACCTGCCTAATATCGTGTAGGGCCGCCACGAGCACGCTGAAGTGCCGCAGCACGACGAGACATGGACTCGACTAATGTCGGAAGTAGTGCTGGAGGGAACTGACACCATTAGTCGAGTCCATGTCTCGTCGTGCTGCGGCACTTCAGCGTGCTCGTGGGGGCCCTACACGATATTAGGCAGTTATACCAGGCAGGGCTGTCCATAACTCCGTAAGAGTACGAGAGGGTGGAAATCTCTTCTGAAGAGCACGTTGCAAGGCATCCCAGATACGCTTAATAATGTTCATGTCTGGGGAGTATGGTGGTCAGCGGAAGTGTTTAAACTCAGAAGAGTGTTCAGGGAGCCACTCTGTAGCAATTCTGGGTGTGTGGTGAGTCGCATTTTCCTGCTGTAATTGCCCAAGTCCGTCGGAATGCACAATGGACAGGAATGTATGCAGGTGATCGGACAAGATGCCTACGTACGTGTCACCTGTCAGAGTCGTATCTAGACATATCACTCAAACTGCACACGACCCACATCACTACCGAGCCTGAACAGTCCCCTGATGACATGCAGGGTGCATTGGGTCGTGAGGTTGTCTCCATACCCGTACAAGTCCATCCGCTCGATACGACCAGGCAACATGTCAACATGTTTCCAGTCATCAACAGTCCAATGTCGGTGTTGACGGGACCAAGCAAGGAGTAAAGGTTTGTGTCGTCAAGGGTACACGAGCGGGCCTTCGGCTCCGAAAGCCCATAACGATGATGCTTCGTTGAATGTTTCTCATCATGACACTTGTTGCTGGCCCACCATTGAAATCTGCAGCAATTTGCGGAAGGGTTGAACTTTTGTCACGTTGAACGATTCTCTTCAGTCGTCGTTGGTCCAGTTCTTGCACAGCAATGTCGGAGATTTGATGTTACCGTATTCCTGATATTCTCGGTACACTCGTGATATGGTCGTATGAGAAAATCCCCACTTCATCGCTACCTCGGAGATGCTGTGTCCTATCGCTCTTAGGCCGACTATAACACCACGTTCAAACTCATTAAAATCTCAATAACTAGCCATTGTAAGAGAACTAACCGATCTAACAACTGGACCAGAAACTTGTGTTACATAGGTGTTGCCGACTGCAGCACCGTATTCTGCCCGTTTACGTATCTCTGTATTTGAAATATATATATATATATATATATATATATATATATATATATATATATATATATATATATATATATATATATATATATATAGGGTGTTACAAAAAGGTACGGCCAAAGTTTCAGGAAACATTCCTCACACACAAATAAAGAAAAGATGTTATGTGCACATGTGTCCGGAAACGCTTAATTCCCAAGTTAAAGATCATTTTAGTTTCGTCCACCTACGCTCAATGGAGCACGTTATCATGATTTCATACGGAATACTCTACCTGTGCTGCTAGAACATGTGCCTTTACAAGTACGACACAACATGTGGTTCATGCACGATGGAGCTCCTGCACATTTCAGTCGAAGTGTTCGGACGCTTCTCAACAACAGATTCGGTGACCGATGGATTGGTAGAGGCGGACCAATTCCATGGCCTCCACGCTCTCCTGGCCTCAACCCTCTTGACTTTCATTTATGGGGGCATCTGAAAGCTCTAGTCTACGCAACCCCGGTACCAAATGTAGAGACTCATCGTGTTCGTATTGTGGACGACTGTGATACAATACGCCACCTCCAGGGCAGCATCAGCGCATCAGGGATTCCATGCGACGGAGGGTGGATGCATGTATCCTCGCTAACGGAGGACATTTTGAACATTTCCTGTAACAAAGTGTTTGAAGTCACGCTGGTACGTTCTGTTGCTGTGTGTTTCCATTCCATGATTTGAAGAGAAGTAATAAAATGAGCTCTAACATGGAAAGTAAGCTTTTCCGGACACATGTCCATATAACATATTTTCTTTCTTTGTGTGTGAGGAATGTTTCCTGAAAGTTTGGCCGTACCTTTTTGTAACATCATTGAGTCACCTAACGTTACCTCTGGATATATTTCGCAAACCACATCAAATACTGACGAACCGATTCCACAGACCGAACGTGAGGAGAGGGGCTAGTGTAATTGTTTAAACCAAACCATACAAACATGCACGGAAGTATGTTTTTTAACATACACCTACTTTTTTTTTTTTTAAAATGGTCGAAATTACTAATTGGAATAGAGATCTTAAAATGAAACGATCTTGGTTTTCATACGTTTTCGGCGTTGCGCATAATACTGCACGCTCTTGAATGCGGCTTACATAAACTCCGACTATAACGAAATTTTCTACTCAGGCAAAAATTTTAGTGAAAATGGGAAAGGTCTGCTCGGAGATAATCGGAAGTAGCATGAAATTGTTACTGTTACTTCGTGATAAATTAATTGTTGCGAAAAGAGAGGCGATATAATCTCCTACGCAGCATAAGGATTTGTACCCACGATAAATAATTTCATTATTGTCACACTGGCTTCAGTTTGGTTAAGTATTCACTTGATAGAAATAAATTTAATTGTAAACTCAAAAATATCGTGAAGCAAATCTAAGCATTGTCGCCTAGTGCAGTTAAACTTGCACTATGCAGTTCGGTAAAACTTCCGATAAAATAATTTTTGCAAGTATTAACGCTTGAAAATTATTATCAATACTGAAAGTATTTATTATGTTAACTTCATGCTGAAGCCCAATATTTAATACTATAATTAAATTCCACATAATGGTCGCTTGTGCGCCATGATGACAAAAGAAAACCAGATGGACAATTTTCTACAAAACGCGCTCTAAATGATTAGTTTCACTTAAATATTTCCGCAGGAAGGGAGAGGTTTGAATAAGGATAGGAGAAACTCATTTTTAGCACATATCGTAACAGTAAATACTTACATAAAATACTTTGTGCGTCAGCGATGCTAAGTGACTTAATTCTCCAGCAGCAGCGACAAAATAGTATTAGATCTTTGAATCAAGTCCTAGAGTAAATATCTCTGGAGTGAGCATTCACATGCGCAGAACAGATTTTGTGTTGTCAACATACATCGCCGGCCAATGGCTGCCATCCCCGCAACGCCCCTCACCCTGACGTCCCTACTAAACTTGTCCATGATTACTCTCGTGCCAACTGGGATGCCGGCCTGGACTCCATTCACACCCAGGTTGCCGGCCACGACCTTACCCTCCAATCTCCTGATGACGTCACTCGCACTGCTGCCTTCCTACACCAGACCTTGTCTGACGCCGTCGCCACCCATATCCCCACCAAAGCCATCCACCCTCACCGCCCCACTCTGCCTCCACAGGTTGTCCTCCTCCTTCGAGAGTCCCGCCGCCTCTACCGCTCTTTTCTCCGCACTCGTGACCGGGATACACTTACCCGCCACCGGCAATTACAGCGACACATCCGCAACCTGCTTACAGCGAAGAAACGCCGTGCCTGGCGCCAGATATGTACCCAACTCAACACCACGCTCCCCATAAACTCTTACAAGTATTGGTCTGCTTTCCACCACCTTACTGGGAACCGCCCCGCCCCCCAGTACCCTCTCCTCCTTAATGACCTTCCCTTTCCTGACAACCTCAGTAAGGCCAACCACTTTGCCTCTCACCTCTCCGATGTTTTTTTCCATTCCAGATGATCCCCACTTTGATTATTCCCTCTTCCCTGACATCATGGACCGTACGAATGCCTCTGTTCCTCCCCTTGCTCCTAGCTTCCAGTACTTGGGCCACACACCACCATCTGAACTTAACACTCCCATCACTACACAGGACATCGGCCTCACACTCCGCACTAAATGCAACACTGCTCCTGGCCACGACTGCATTACCTACAGCCACCTCAAACACTGCTCTCCCTCCTTCCTTTCAATCCTTGCCGCCGTCTACAATGTCATCCTTGCCACTGGCTTCTATCCCGACCTGTGGAAAACCTCCCGTATCCTGATGTTCTCCAAACCCAACAAGCCTCCATCTGATGCCTCTTCCTATCGTCCTATCTGTCTCACATCAGTGTTCAGCAAGCTCTTGGAATCCATCCTTTCCCGGCGCATCCATCACCACCTCAACCAAAACCACCTCCTCCCCACCACCCAATGTGGCTTTCGACCTTCCTTCTCTGCTGATGACCAACTCATCCGCCTCACTCATCTCCTCTCCCTCCAGCTTAACTAAGGTCGCTCCGCCATTTTTGTCTCCCTTGGCCTCGAAAAGGCCTACGACCGTGTCTGGCATCCCGGTCTCCTGTTTAAACTCCAAACCTACGCCCTTCCTATGAATTACATCCGTCTGATAGCCTCCTTCCTCTCCCACCGCTCCTCCTACGTTACCATCCATAATGCCACTTCCCACACCTTCTACCCCTCTGCCGGTGTGCCACAGGGCTCTGTCCTCTCCCCTCTCCTCTACCTCCTGTACATGGCAGATATGCCCCAACCCCCCCTCCAGTACACCTCTTGCAATATGCTGATGACACCGCATTCCTCGCCCTCGCTCCTACCCTCCAACAGTCCCAACGCCTTCTCCAGAATCACCTTGACCTTTTTGCTGCATGGTGTATCCAGTGGCTCCTGACAATCAATCCTTCCAAGACCCAGGCAATCATCATAGGTCGTACCACTCGCTCCTTCAGGCTCCTGGATTTCTCCCTTACTGTCTGTGCCCGTCCTGTCCGCCTCACCCCCACCCTCACCTACCTTGGCCTCCCCATGGATCGTCACCTCACCAGGATCCCTCATCTCCGCTCCATCCAATCCAAAGACCACCACCGCCTCCGACTCTTCAAACTCCTCTCTGGCCGGACATGGGGGTTGCACCCCTCTACCATCCTCCACACCTACAAATCCTTAATCCGTCCCATCCTCTGCTATGCCAGTCCTGCATGGATATCTGCCCCCTCCCCCCAAATTCTATAAGTCCCTCCAGATCCTTGAGCATCATGCACTCCGCCTTGCCTTCCGTATACGACTCCCGTCCCCCACGCGGATCCTCTATGATCTCATCCCTTTCCCCCATCTGCTCCTATTCCTCGAACGTATCTGCATCCTCTATGCCTCCCACCGCCTTGAACCCCCTCACCGCCTGGTTGCTCCTCTCCTCTCCCATCCCCGCCCCCTACCACATCTTCACTGTTGTATCCCCCCGTACCCTCCATCTCTAGACCCTACATCTCCTTTCCCAAGGTGGCTTTCATCAACTCCCCCTCCCGGATGATGCCCTCTCTTCCTCCATTTATCCCTCCTATCAACTCTGATCCTCACTCCCCCTCCTTTCCTCCGTCTTTTCCCTGGGCTCCCTCTCCCCCCCTTCCTTCCTCTTTTTTCCCCACCTCCCCTCTCGCTGCCCCCTTCTCTCCCCTGAGTCCTTTTGTATTTCCCTCCTCTGCCTCTTCTTATTCCCTCTCGTGTCTGCCCTGCCCCTCTCCCCCCTCTTATGAGTCCTCTCCCTCCTTGGTTCCTCCCATTTCGTTTTCTCGTCTCCTCTCCTCCCTCCTTGTTTTTTCCCCTCCTCCAGGTCCCACCCCCCATCTGCCTTTGGCTCGGGAGTGTCATATTTGTGCCACCATTTTCGTACAGTGTTTTACAGTGTGTTTTCCAGTGAGTGTTCCATGGAGTGTCTTTAGGGACGTGTAGCGAACAGCCATCATACTGTCGCTAGGTGTGTTTTTTCTCTCTTGCGAACAGAAACCAGACTGTCACCATGTTTTTTAATTGTGTGTCTACTATGTTACTTGTCAGATTCCAGTGTATTTTATCGACATTGCCGACCCCTTTTGCTTTCTGTTTTAATTTTCCGCATTTTTACTCCTTTTTTCACTTTAAGCCATCATTTTATCGCCTGTTTTTCCTTGTTTCTTTCTTATTCCTTTTCTTACCAAAAAGTCTGTAGGCTGTAGAGCAGCGTACTAAGCTGCTGCCAGCCCTCCCCCTTTCGGGGGGAATAGAAAAATCAATAAAGAAAAAAAAATCGCTGGCCTGGCCACGTGTTCTCGGGACGTCGTGTGTTTGTCCATATAGCGTCCTGTGTATTTCGAATGTCACTACATCCCTAGCACAGACGGATTCTTTTCGTACGTGTCGTGGATTATTTATTTATTTATCTATGTTTCGCAGACATTTTAACAGTATCCATTTGATACCGACAATAAACCAGCTACGTAACTTTTAAGGGCAAGTGATATTGCTTTCTGCTTCTTTGCGATAGGTGTCACAATTCAAATGCACTCGATTCTTGTAGTTTTTGGTATGATACGGCACTTAATAGTATTACAGAGCCTGAGGTACATTTTTGAGGTGATAGTCTTGAAAAACGACTTGGCAGTACGCTAGTACTTTTGCAAGTGTCCGAAAAACACCGAATTTGCCACACATTAGCGATTATATACCTGCTAATTCGTCCTTTTTTCTGCTGCTCCAGCGTATTTATTTTCTCGTTTTTGCGACCTAAAGAACAATTTTTCTTATTGGTGACACTTTGAAGTGTTTATTTAACGCATTTTACGTACTTGCTCCTAGTTTATTAAATAAATGGTAGACTGAGTAAGAAGAGGGAAAAAAGGCGATCGGAGAATAAATATACTGTAAAACAAATACAGTTGGTTATGTAACAGTCAACCAATATAACACTATTAAGGGAAGTTGAAAGTGACACAAATGAAAGAGTTTGGGGACGTGTTTACCAATATTTTACGCTTCTTAATCAAATGGTGATGAAAATAAATTGAAGGCAAAATGCACCAAAGAAGATGAATGTTTCCGTTGATTAGCTACACTATTGTGCTTTTTATTTGATTTGTGCAGAAAATGTATTTAAGCTGAATGCAGAAATTGGTAGTAGGTGCTCTGGAAAATTAAAAATAGTTGGTATAGCATCTACCTTCAGCCACATACGTCCAAATTTTTCTCTGTCTAAAACATTCCTCTTAAAAATGTTTTTAACATACTTTGGAATATTTTGTGGGGACAAAATTACTCCTCTTTATTTTCTGGGGCCACATCTTTACTCGTTGTTCATCCTTCGGGAAAGTAAAATATAAATCACACGTAATCATTATCCATGTCCTAGACACACTTAACATGGTCTCCTACTGTAACTTTATAGTAAACAAAAAGGTCTGGACACACAGATTATACGAAGACAATTACAGACTCCCACGCTATTGAATGTATCTGTCTCCCTTCAAATCTATATACATAATCGACAATTCACTGACAAATGCATGGAGGATAGTATTTGCTGAAACAACTAACCATTCCCTTTCCTGTTCCGCTAGCAAATTTACAAGAGGAAACGACTGTTTGTAAGATTGTGTACGAGTCGTAAAATCTATTATATAGTCATAAAATCGTAGAAAAATAGGTCTACAGAATCAAGCCTTAATTGTAATGAGTCTCAAAATTTTTAAACATAGTACCCATGAAAAGTTACCATCCCTCCTTTTTCTTTCCATCCGTAGCAGCCACAGTAATTCACCATAGCTATTACACTATCAACATACGGTGAAAACAAACAAAAGCTCTTGATATTATAAGCTTTAAACTCCACTGAAAGCACTCACGCACAGCGAAGTCCCGAAAACACGTGACAATCCTCGTTTAATGTAGACAACATGCGCAGAACGCAATGCTCACTCCAGAGATACTTACTCTATGTATCAAGTCTTTTTAACCTTAATGAGATAGGATTTGCACCGTTACACAGAACGCCTTTATGTTGTATAGTTATTCTTCGATACTAAAATACATGTTTCATCAACATTTTAACACAAAAATGTAATATTAACGAGTTGTATGTTCTATAATTATCTGAGTTGTAGGTTTTATAATTATCTTTCGTATTTGCTACGGTTTCCATCGACAGAAGTACACTCAGATTTATATTTTCTTTATACTTCACATTTACACATCTGGTATAGGTTTAGTTTAATTTTTACTGGGCTTTCCACGAGACGTCACAGTGTGTTTCGTGGTTACGCTGTGGTCCCTTCGTTGTGCTCAAGAAAACGCTGATGTCGAAGGATACGAACACACTGTACAACACTGTGCACTGTATACATTAGAGGAACAGCTCGAAGTCGATGACTGATTGCATCTGTGTGACATTGCACCCTGTCGTAAGGCATCGTCTGTGATGCAGCGGTTAGAGGAGAGTTACGATATTGAAATGGACTGTCCTGGCCAGAATCCCGACCTCCTCCCGATGTAACAGCATCTCGACTTTGCCCCAGAGGCTAGTACGCAACATCGTTACCTCCTCTGGTCTTCGCTCTTGAGTAATAATGGAGTGCCATTCCTTCACATCCCTCAGATACCTCACTGAGACTGTCTCAGCAGATCTAAAGCCGGATTATAGACGACGGTAGACACTCCCCATATCAATGCCCCCGAATACATGTCCGGATACTTTTGATCAGACAGTATAGGATAAATCCGGGATAGACGGTCATACGTGAGAGATGACAACGCCTGTAGTTCTTCCACAATCCGCTGTACAGCGCTGCCCGTCATTTGGTAGTCAGCTAGCAATGACTTTATTTCAACTAAAAGTAAGTAATTTCTATGATTTTAATTTCACACTATCATGAAATTATATATAATGTCATAACCTTTCGTTATGAACGTAACTTAGGCTGTGAGTAGAGACGAACATTTTAAAGTTGTTTAGGTCTAACTGCAAACCGGTACGTAGGTTTTGTTTGAGTTTGCGTCCACCATGTTCGATGATGCGCTGTGGTCGTCTCTCCTGGCTGATCGGAAGAGGCGGCCATTCCATCATCGAGCTACATGGCCATTCATAAATGAGTTACGTACTGAATTTTGCTAGCATCGTTATTTTTTAACAGATTCCAAATAAGTTCGTTCGACAGGCCGGCTCTTCTCGGGATCATGAAAGCTAGACCTTAAAAATAGTATTAGTAAAGTAAACGACAAATTAGGCTTGGTTCTATATTCAACTAACTGCATAATTGAGATGATTTCTCGTTATTTTATATATAAAACTACTGTGTTCCAACGAGTTAATGAAAAGTTAAAAAATCCAAGAATTATAAGATGCTTTTTTACAAATGAGGTTCTGTTTAAGTTATAATTTAACTTCAGTTCATATCTTTATAAGCTACGTTTTACATCAAGAGATTCAATAAAACATGTTTAAAGCGTCAAAAGTTTTTTAATAATTTTCTCTTTGATGTTAAAGCCTTTTGTCCAATTGGCCGCTATTCCTTGCATGTCTGGCCATCTACACGTGATAACTGAGGAAGATGGCTAAGAGTTACATATTTTTTTAAGAATTTTCAGCTACTATGAAATTTCGTATATTTTTTTAATGAAGTCGACCTTTAAATTTGTATGACATGGTAAGGTAATTTACGGATCTTATGTATTAGGCTGCGAAACTGGCTTCTCAAAATATCATGGCCATCTATCCCGGATTTATCGTACATTTCGTCACCCGGTTGCACATTCTGCTTTCATGACTACCAACATAATTACTGCAAACGTACTCACAGCTGTTTGTCTTCCCGAAACAGTTTCAAATGGTTGAAATGGCTCTGGGCACTATGGGACTTATCTTCTGAGGTCATCAGTCCCGTAGAACTTAGAACTACATAAACCTAACTAACTTAAGGACATCACACACATCCATGCCCGAGGCAGGATTCGAACCTGTGACCGTAGCGGTCGCGCGGTTCCAGACTGTAACGCCTAGAACCGCTCGGCCACTCCGCCCGGCGAAACTGTTTCACTTAATGTCTAATTCTTAGTCAGCTCTCAGAATGGATGGCAAGACACTTGGCTAACGACTCTTCTTTTGGACTCAGTTTTCCCGTTTACAACTCTCTCCTCTTAATGCATATCTCGAACTGTAGCGTATTAATGGCTAATAACTATCAAGTTAGACATTAATGTGTGTCTGCTTTTACAATAGAAAAATAACCTTGTGACATTCGTATGCTTCTTACACTACAGGCCATTAAAATTGCTACACCAAAAAGAAATGCAGATAATAAACGTAACTTGGACAAATATATTATACTAGAACTGACATATGATTACATTTTCACGCAATTTGCGTGCATAGATCCTGAGAAATCAGTACCCAGAACAGCCACCTCCGGCGGTAATAACGGCTTTGATACGCCTGGGCATTGAGTCAAACAGAGCTTGGATGTCGTGAATAGGTACAGCTGCCCATGCAGCTTAAACACGACACCACAGTTCATCAAGAGTAGTGACTGGCGTATTGTGACGAGCCAGTTTCCGGCCACCATTGACTAGGCGTTTTCAATTGTTGAGAGATCTGGAGGATGTGCTGGCCAGGGCAGCAGTCGAACATTTTCTGTATCCAGAAAGGCCCTGCAACATGCGTTCGTGCATTATCTTGCTGAAATCTAGGGTTGCGCAAGGGATCGAATGAAGGGTAGAGCCACGGGTAGTAACACATCTGAAATATAATGTCCACTGTTCAAAGTGCCGTCAATACGAACAAGAGGTGACCGAGACGTGTAACCAATGGCACCCCATACTATCACGCTGTGTGATACGCCAGTATGGCGATTACGAATACAGGCTTCAAATGTGCGTTCACCGCGATGTCGCCAAACACGGATGCGACCATCATGATGCTGTAAACAGAACCTGGATTCATCCGAAAAAATGATTTTTGCCATTCGTGCCGCTGGGCCATGGGGTGGGAATTGCAATATAACTTTAATAGAGCAGATTGGGGGCGGCTAGCGAGGGAGTGCGACATTCCTCCTTTACCGGGAGGGGACGCACAACAAGATATAGACGTAAACGACAGAACTGACGACATAGTGACCGCCATAACTAGAGCGGTGAGGGCTGCTGTACCAACCAGGAGGAGGGCCATGGCGGCCTCTCCGTCACCATGGACGCCTGAACTAGAGGAATTGCGTCAGTCTGTCAGAAGGCTAAGGAGGTACTACCAGCGCAGTGTCGTCTGGCAGGAGAAACAAAGATGGCAGTTGCGGTATAGGGAGGCCAAGCAACAGTTCCAAAAGGAACTACGCGAGGTCAGGACGCGGAGCTGGGAACGCTATGTGCTCAGTCAACTTGTGCTGGATCCATGGGGACTTCCCTACAAGTTAGTGAGGGAAAAGATCCGCTCTCCTATGGAGCTATCAACTGTCAGGCACGGGGGCGGGATGACGGAGTCCTGGCAGGAAACTGCTGGAGTCCTCCTCCAGTCCCTGTTGCCTGATGACTATGCGGACGGGGAAACTGAAGCACAGCGGCAACTGCGAGAGGAGGATCAAGTGCAATATAACAACAATGCAGCGGTCTACCCCTTCTCGGAAGAGGAGGTGGCGGCCCACATAAAATCTCTCAAAAGAGGGAAAGCTCCTGGGCCAGATGGCATTGTGGAGCAGGTGGTGCAATTCCTGGCCCCCCAGCTGGTTGCGCCATTAACGCATTTATACAATGAATGCCTAAGGCAACAACAGTTCCCAAGGAGATGGAAAAAGGCAAATGTTGTCATTATAAAGAAAGGACAAGATAAAGATCCAGCGGAAGTGAAGTCATACAGGCCAATCTGCCTGTTGGACTTGCTTGGTAAAATATTAGAGAAGTTGCTGGCTGACAGACTGGCGGCACACAGAGTTTTGTGCGGGATGAGCAGCAGGCAATTCGGTTTCAGGCCGGGGCGATCGGCATCTGATGCAATCGCCCTAGCAGCCGAGGTCTGCGGCTCAACCCCGCATAAATACGTGGTGGGCATCATGGTGGACATCAGTGGCGCCTTTGACAACCTGTGGTGGCCTTCGCTCTTCTCCTGCTTGCGGGAGAAAGAGTGTCCAGGGCCGCTATATGGTTGCCTGAGGAGCTATTGCGAGGAACGAGAGGTCTGGCTATCATCCTCTAGCGAGAGAGTTAGTAAAGTGATCACGAAAGGATGTCCCCAGGGATCGGTCCTTGGACCGCTTTTTTGGGACATCCATATGGAGCCTTTATTGGACAACCTACAACAATGCGAGGATGTGCTAGAGGTGATAGCCTACGCAGATGACCTCCTCCTGTTGGTCGGTGGCCGGAGCCGAGAAGACATTGAACCTAAGATAGAAAGGGCCATAGACAAACTTCAACAGTGGTGCCACACCACCAAAATGACAGTCTCACCAAGTAAGTCAACTTACTTACTGCTGAAAGGACAACTAACCAGGAACCCGACAGTCAGAATCGACGGTTCACCAGTATTACGAAGACGTGACACACGATACTTAGGAGTCATCATTGATGAGAAATGGAACTTCGGGAGGCACATTGAAACCGTAACCCAAAAGGCCCTACAAATTCTAAATAACCTCATTTCCATAGGACATAAAAGATTTCACCTCCCTCCACACCTCATTAAACTATATCATAATAGTATCTTAACCTCAGTGGTGGGTTACGGCTCGGGAGTCTGGGCGCACAGACTCACGAGGGTTGTGCCTGCCATGGCAGTGAGAAGGGTGCAAAGAAGTATGATATTACGATCTGTGGGGGCTTATAGAACGTCTCCAGGGGGGGCCCTGTTGGTCATAATGGGGCTCTGCCCACTAGATATAAAGATAAGGGAGCAAACAGCCTGGTATTGGGCAAAAAAGGGGAATCAAGGTAAAATTGAAGACATTATGGGGGTGAGGGTGGCAAATAAGAAATTATGAAAAGGGGAGAAGAATTATGGCAGGGGACTTGGGAAACGGAGGAAACCGGACGTAGAACTTTTCAGTTCATTCCGGACGTGAGGGAACGCTTGCAAATGAAGTATTTTGAGCCAACAAGGGGATTGATCCACTTTCTCACTGGACATGGACCCTACCCGACATACCTATGTCGGTTTGGGAAGAAGGCAACGCCCGCGTGTGACTGTGGCGTTCCGGAAGGTACTCCTGAACATGTGATCTACGAGTGTGCTCTCTTCAATGATGTTGCAGCCACACTCCGAGATAGACTACAAAACCAAGACACATAGCAACTTCTAAGACGCGAAGATACCTTTCAACTGCTTAACACTCTGGCAAACGAGGTATCACGTAAGGTGTTGATGGAATATCTGAGGGACATGAATTAACATAAACTCAGAAATATACACCGATTTCGTCTGGATCCCTGTTCCCATACCGCCTGTGCGCGGACTGGCCGACTTCCCACCATAGTTGGGATCCGGCGCGTGCAGGAATAGGGGGAGTAGGGGTCACCTTTACAAAAATGTAAAGCACCGGATTTGACTTAGGATAAGCTTAGTTTGTAGGAATTAGACTAGGATATTTACGTTTAGGAAACTGCAGCGAAATAACATCTTGGCCTGCCCAGTGCCAGGGGCATGCTCTTCGGGTTTAGCTCGAAGAGCAAGGCAATTATCAGTAGGTTTATACTCTCTGCTGGCATATATGTGACGCTGCAGATGTTAGAACTTAGAAATAAGAAGTAGTATTTAATTGTAGGTATAGACAATAATATTAGTAGTGCCCATTATTGTGAAACACATGTAGCTCACTTACAAGTTAGAATTAAGAGCTGCATATTTGTAACAATCATTGTATAATAATACAGGCCCACTAATCAACTAAGGGAGTGGGTTATTATGTATAACTATTATTGTAGTTGAAATAAAGCTTTTTTTTAAAAAAAAAAAAAAAAAAAAAACAGGTTCGTCGATGAGTACACCATCGCAGGCGCTCCTGTCTGTGATGCAGCATCAAGGGTAACCGCAGCCATGGTCTCCGATCTGATAGTCTATCCTGCTGCAAACGTCGTCTAACTGTTCGTGCAGATTGTTGTTGTCTAGCAAACGTCCCCATCTGTTGTCTCAGGGATCGAGATGTGGCTGCACGATCCATTACAGCCATGCGGATAATATGTCTGTCATCTCGACTGCTAATCATACGAGGCCGTTGGGATCCAGCACGGCATTCCGTATTACCCTCCTGAACCGACTGATTCCGTATTCTGCTAACAGTCATAGGATCTCGACCAACGCGAGCAGCAATGTCGCGATACGGTAAACCGCATTTGCGATAGGCTACAATCCGACCTTTATCACAGTCGGAAACGTGATGGTAAGCATTTCACCTCCTTACACGAGGCATCGCAACGACGTTTCACCGGGCAACGCCGGTCAACTGCTGTTTGTGTATGAGAAATCGGAAACTTTCGTCATGTCAGCACGTTGTAGGTGTCGCCACCGGCGCCAACCTTGTGTGAATGTTCTGAAAAGATAATTCATTTGCATATCACGGCATCTTCTTTCTGTGGGTTAAATTTCGTGTCTGTAGCACGTCATCGTCGTGGTGTAGCAATTATAATGGCCAGTAGTGTATTATACCGACTGATAAACAGTTTAATCGAATAAACGTAACTCCGAGTCCTTTCAGTAACTGAAGTTCGATTACCCTTAAGAGAAGCAAAGTGTACTTGTTCGAGGTCACCGCAAATTCTAATTTGCGTACAACATGCCATAATTTTCCATTAACTGCTCTTACGTTAAATACTGTCTACTCGGCACTTCTTGAACGATCCTCGATACCCGCAGTTTAAACGTAACTTTTGATATTAACACATCGTATGATTCCGTGGTAGAGGCTGTTAATTCCGTCGTATTTACGGGACATACAGCAAAGCGAGATTCACACACGTAGCTAAGTGCTTCGACAGTCATACCGTTATTTCGATGTCTGTGTTCAAGACGTGGACTTTTTCGCTAATGACTAGTTCGCGAATGTTACAGTGCGTACTCAGTTAGGTATAATTGATTATTTAAAAAGTACAATCGTAGCATGAAGGTTGCAAGGGCCCCCACTCGTACTAAACCTCCAGAAATGTCTCAGTTTAGGTAACGGGGCCATAGATAGTGGTATAACTAGCCGCGCTTTCCCACCCGAGTTTTGCGATAATTAAGCCAGTCCGTCCTTGAACTGATTTAGTGAGTCGCTGCGTAGGAATTCTTCCTACCTGTTAAGTGGAGTAGTTTTATATCCCCTTGCAGAGCAGTAGCAGCGTCGTGGGATTCTGAAAGTACAGAAGTACCTCTGTCTACGTTTAACGTAGTGAAGCGAGAAGAAGTTTTTTATGCGTTTACTTGACAAACACCGTAAAATGAACTTGTTCACACTGATTGTGAGCTATTAACGGTACGAGAGTATGGTCTACCGCATGACTAGATCGAAAGGCACCCTATCGACGACTGCCACCTATGAGGCACAGTCTGTAACTTGACCGTACAATCAGTGAAGTTCGTATAAGATCGTACATCTCCCATTATGCCAAATTAATTAATTGGTTTATTAATATCAATGCTTGCTGGCATTGTAAAATTACTGTAAGATAGTATTTAAGACCCAAAGACTTCTCCTAATGTCTGAGTGGCGAAAGGTAACTTTTGTTAGCAAATATTTACTAATAACAATTACTTTATTCGCGCCAGAAAAATGTACTTTCTCTAAGTATCTCGTTGCTGATATCACGAGCGATTTCTGCACCGACACCTCGTCCCACTGGCTCTGAAAGTGTCAGATGACTAACCGCCTCTGCTAGCCAGCGTGAGCAACTGCCGCTCGCTTTACTTCGTACGTACAGCAGCGTTGTTACATTCACTTCCCGTAAGCGAAATAGCAAAATTGGAAATCAAGTAAAATGCGCTCTCGTCGGCAAATAAGGGATACCATACAAGGTGTGACTTCCAAAATACGTAGCTTTGTGTTCACATTTCTTAATTCCATGTTATGTGCTGAATAAAAAGACCCAAAACGATTAACCTTATTTTCGTTGCTTCCTTGCAAACTTTTACACCAACAGTGATTTGGGAAAAAGTTCAAACGTACAGGGACTTGCAAAACATACTATTAATGACATTGAATTTCATAACAATAGAAATATAGAAGAACTATGGACAACACATGATGATTTCAGAATGAGATTTTTCACTTTGTAGCTTATTGTTTGCTGATGTAAAACTTCCTGGCAGATTAAAACTGTGTGCCGGACCGAGACTCGAACCCGGGACCTTTGCCTTTCGCGGGCAAGTGCTCTACCCAAGCACGACTCACGTCCCGTCCTCACACCTTTACTTCTTCCAGTACCTCGTCTCCTACCTTCCAGACTTCACAGAGGCCTCCTTCGAACCTAGCAGAACTAACACTCCTGAAAGAAAGGATATTGCAGAGACACTGCTTAACCGCACCCTGGGGGATGTTTCCAGAATGAGATTTTCACTATGCAACGGAGTGTGCGCTGATGTGAAACTTTCTGGCAAATTAATATTGTTCGTGTCTCGGTCCGGCACACAGTTTTAATCTGCCAGGAAGTTTCACATGATGATTTTATTTAACTGTGTCTCCTGTTGTATACGCTGTCCCTCCCAACATGATTGCTAGTGTCAGCGATCTTGCTTGTGATAATTACTTATGAATAAACAGTCACGTTCATAAGATATCATTTATGTAGAACGGCCGGTTTCGGCACATGCAGTAGGCCATCTTCAGATTGATTGCACTGTATATATCATACAAGCGCGTAGGGAAGTCAGTCTTGCATAAAATGTACAAAGATTAAACTGAAAGGAGAGTGTTTTGCCCGGTTTCTGGAGCTGGCAACGTGCTAAATCAATGATATTTTGCGATCGTGACGTTCTCTTCGTAAGTTATCAGCCCAGACAAGTAGTGATCGTCACGTCTCTCATGCAACGTCCACTGTCGATCTAAAGTGTCGGTTACTTTCCCGTTGCAAACAAAGTGATTTTTTAAGCAGAGCGGCCCCAGATTAGTCTATCACGATACTTATCGATATGTATTAACATAGGGATATTAAAATCTAAGAATAAGCTATACAGCACTGCCCTGGTCCGAGCTGACTGCTTCCGCCATGCAGTGGCAGCGCTGCCCAGTCGCTGCTGGTGTACTGATTGTTCTTCGTGTTTTACTGTCCCTGTTAATACGTATCGACAAAACAAATATCGAGCTGAACTAATTTGTGACCGCTCTATCAAATGGGTATGTAAAATTTCGCTTTAAAAATCATTTTGTTTGTAACGGGAAATAAATTGATGCTTTAGGTCAACACTGGACGCCGCATGGAAAATGTGATGAACAATATTTGTTTGAACTGACTGCAGATGAGCACTGCAAAAAAAGAAATTGCAAATATCTGCCAAATCAACAAAGAAAATGTGCCTGACTACTCTTAGGTCAGACACCCTCCACATGAAAACTCGAATTGTCTAGACGGAAACGCGTAATATTTGAACAGGAGACCCAGCGGTCGCCAGCTGGCAGTCCGATACACATTTTTGGAAAATGGAGGCTGAAACTCTTTGTTAGATCAGCAGGACAGAACAGATAGTTGGAATTGTGGAAAGGGGCCAAAAATGAGCGGCTGTCAGTTACACTCGAAGACACATAACTTCATTTACTTGCCCAAACATTACAGCGCAAATTTCTGAGCTTAACTATCGACTGAATATGTCACACAATGTTATGGCTTAAGGGCACAACATCTTTAATTTTTAAAACGGCTGAAGGCCCATGATTTAAAACGCAACTACAATAAATTTTCAAAAGGCAAAAAGCGCAGGATTTTATCCTTAAATAATATTTCAAATGAGGCTGAAGGCCCAAACAGTCTAAGATTTAACAAGTAAGGAATTTTAACTTTAAGACGGAGGAAAGCCCATGATTGAAAACGCAACTACAATCAATTTTCAAACGGCAGAAGGCCCAAAGCTTTATCCAAAAAAATATTTTAAATGAGCCTGAAGGCCCAAACTATGCTAGACTTGACAAGTAAGGAACTTTCAATTTTAAAACGGCTGAAGGCCAATTATTTAAAACCCCACTGAAAGCATACAAATTCAAACGATTGTCTATGAGCCATTGAAATACACAATCAAACACCAATAAGAAAAGACAGTACAGCCAGTGGCGCTCAGGAGCTTCCTGGGGTCGGTCTGCACTTGAAATATTAATGTTCGCTTAGGGGAGACAGGTAGTCGGCCCAACTACATCCGATCCACTGGCAACCAAACCAAGAGACAGTCAATGGACCCACCGACAAGACGACTTGCTTTCCACCCGACCAGTACACAAGCTGTCAAAACTACAAACACATGTTGGACAGCGACAACACAGTGAGGAAAGGACACTGCCTGAATTTTACGTTAGCGGCCAGGACAGGTAACCGGAACGCTAACGGCCACAAGGCAGAAAATTCTGCTGGTGCACTTGGACTTCAAATAACCAAAAAACAGTTAAACTCAATCGGATGGTGGCCAAACTTTCGCCAACTCCAACACTCGCTGTTGCTCAACTGCCAACCATGAAAACCAACGGCACAATGTGAACAGACTGGCTTCGGTAATTAAATCACCAGTCAACTTCGATGTCCTGGGTCGGTGAGCCACGAACCTCGTAGCAATCGGAACAGCCCCCACACACTCCGACACTGCGTAGAGACCGCCAGCGGGCCCGACCCACGGCGCCGTGCGGAGATTTCCTAGCTGATCCACACCAACCGACCTACCGCCGCACACCAGCTAGCTGCAAACTATCAGCACCAGACCAAAGATAGTACGAGGTATGAATATCGATACACACCACTACTGCCACACATAGAAAGAAGAAGAACCACGGCGTAATCGTAATACACTCCTGGAAATGGAAAAAAGAACACATTGACACCGGTGTGTCAGACCCACCATACTTGCTCCGGACACTGCGAGAGGGCTGTACAAGCAATGATCACACGCACGGCACAGCGGACACACCAGGAACCGTGGTGTTGGCCGTCGAATGGCGCTAGCTGCGCAGCATTTGTGCACCGCCGCCGTCAGTGTCAGCCTGTTTGCCGTGGCATACGGAGCTCCATCGCAGTCTTTAACACTGGTAGCATGCCGCGACAGCGTGGACGTGAACCGTATGTGCAGTTGACGGACTTTGAGCGAGGGCGTATAGTGGGCATGCGGGAGGCCGGGTGGACGTACCGCCGAATTGCTCAACACGTGGGGCGTGAGGTCTCCACAGTACATCGATGTTGTCGCCAGTGGTCGGCGGAAGGTGCACGTGCCCGTCGACCTGGCACCGAACCGCAGCGACGCACGGATGCACGCCAAGACCGTAGGATCCTACGCAGTGCCGTAGGGGACCGCACCGCCACTTCCCAGCAAATTAGGGACACTGTTGCTCCTGGGGTATCGGCGAGGACCATTCGCAACCGTCTCCATGTAGCTGGGCTACGGTCCCGCACACCGTTAGGCCGTCTTCCGCTCACGCCCCAACATCGTGCAGCCCGCCTCCAGTGGTGTCGCGACAGGCGTGAATGGAGGGACGAATGGAGACGTGTCGTCTTCAGCGATGAGAGTCGCTTCTGCCTTGGTGCCAATGATGGTCGTATGCGTGTTTGGCGCCGTGTAGGTGAGCGCCACAATCAGGACTGCATACGTCCGAGGCACACAGGGCCAACACCCGGCATCATGGTGTGGGGAGCGATCTCCTACACTGGCCGTACACCTCTGGTGATCGTCGAGGGGACACTGAATAGTGCACGGTACATCCAAACCGTCATCGAACCCATCGTTCTACCATTTCTAGACCGGCAAGGGAACTTGCTGTTCCAACAGGACAATGCACGTCCGCATGTATCCCGTGCCACCCAACGTGCTCTAGAAGGTGTAAGTCAACTACCCTGGCCAGCAAGATCTCCGGATCTGTCCCCCATTGAGCATGTTTGGGACTGGATGAAGCGTCGTCTCACGCGGCCTGCACGTCCAGCACGAACGCTGGTCCAACTGAGGCGCCAGGTGGAAATGGCATGGCAAGCCGTTCCACAGGACTACATCCAGCATCTCTACGATCGTCTCCATGGGAGAATAGCAGCCTGCATTGCTGCGAAAGGTGGATATACACTGTACTAGTGCCGACATTGTACATGCTCTGTTGCCTGTGTCTATGTGCCTGTGGTTCTGTCAGTGTGATCATGTGATGTATCTGACCCCAGGAATGTGTCAATAAGGTTTCCCCTTCCTGGGACAATGAATTCACGGTGTTCTTATTTCAATTTCCAGGAGTGTAGTTGTGGGAAACCAAACACAGAGTAACAGTCAAGGTTTAAACCAACGCATAAGCCGGGGCCAGCAAGGCGCAGATACGAAATATTGTGCATGTACACTACGAATCTACTCAGTATAGCCAGACAACAAAAAGGAGAAATTAGCAACTTAAGTTAGAGTACGGTGTGTTTTGAAGGCTGCCTGGTGAACGAAAATCATTCACTCATGTGCTGTTCGCACATGACGCCTAGGAGGACATCATTGTTGGTACTGCTCTGTACACTCTGAAGGCGTCCACCAGTTCGATACAGTGATGCGGGTAGATGATAGCAGCATCCAGTTGCTGATTTAAGTTCGCAGTCGGTGCTTTTCTGCAGCCAGACTGTGTCGCATTCAACTCATTATTTCGATAGACATACACAGAGTGAGACAGCTAAGACAATCTACCTCAAGTACACCCAGATTGAATAAATATATCGAGGTGTGGTTTAAGCCGGAAAATATGGCGAATTTTTTTACGTGCGCAAGTATTTTTCTTTGTTTTTAGTCGCCGAATTACGACACTGTTTTTTTTTTTCTACTGGAACTGTATATTTTTTCTGGAGGCGTTGAAAGAAGCTTCTAAGGGAACTTCAACGACAAAACATTAATATTTTTTGATCAAATAGTATCAACACAAAAGCGCCACAAACCACAGTTCATCTATCAAGAGGAGAGGTTACACGAACGTCTGCCCCATTACACCAAATGTGTGCTAGCGCGTAACTCAGTTACGTTTCGTATGTTTATTACCGCGGCATCCAAGGTACGAGGAAGAGAACCCCCTACGACAGAATAATCGTTGCTGTACAAAGTAGCTGGCGTGCACACCTGCAATGCATGTGCCCACAGGGTGCTATCTCTAAAACACCTAATGTGAGCAATACAACGAGAAACGTATAATAAGCCTTTACTGAAAGAATGCATACATAATATTTAACTTCGAGCGCTGCAACATGCGTAGCACTGGAATTCAAGTCCTGTCCTACAACTAACCTAACACATTGAAAGTTAAAGTTAACTATCCATTTTATCGAATTCTGTCTGGACTGCTATCTATGATAGTTACTAAAATCACTACGGTATATTGATAATTTTTACTTATGGACCGTCTGACAGCAACTAAATAAAACACAATTTTAGTTCCATACGCGTTTCGCCTTTATTTTCTGCAAGGTATCATCAGTGGCAGGCTACGTGGACGATTTCCTACATATTACGCTCCTGTTGCATTTTTTGTTGTTGTTCTTCTTCTTGTAAACGCCAATTTGCGATTTTCTTCCCACATTTCACAGCAGTATGAACTAAACACTTGTTTCGATGCGACACGTTTGAGAGAGGAATTCATCTGTTGTCCGAATCTTTTTGTGACTCTTGTTCTCGGAATTTAAACAGTAAACCTGCTACTGGATTTTGCTGAGCACCTCCGTAACTCGCTCGCGCCGAACAAACGATCCCATGAGGAAAAGCGTCGCTCGGCCTTGGATCTTTTCTATCTCTTTCATTGAAGATCCCAGACTGATTAATAATGCTCAACAATCGGTCGAACGAGTATTTTCTAAACTACACATTTCGTGGGTGAATTACATCTTAAACGTCCCCTTAAAAAAATTATACACAACGGTGCTTAAACTGACACACAATAGTTTTTAGCGCAACGCAATCTGACTTTCAATAATCCCTACAAGAGAATGGCCCTGACTAACATTAACCTATATGTTTCACAAATCACTTACCTCACAAAAATCTTCGTTACTCGAACTACTGCAATACAGCGAGCGCCACTACTGCCAGCTAACTAAACGATTCAAACTACGGAAGTCACTAACTACTGATAGGCACAGTTAGCAAATGAAAGATTTTAATAGAGAACAAACAATGTATTTACCTTTATAGTCATTATATATATATATATATATATATATATATATATATATATATATATATATATATATATATATATATATATATCAGTTCATGACGTTCATGACACCAATTCTTACAAATTTCAAAACTCCGCCATCTCTCTCCCCACGTCCACCACCGGTGGTGGCTCACCTCCAACTGCGCAACGCTACGTGCTGTTAACATCCAGCTGCCGCTGCCCAACACTACAATGGCAGACAACAATGCAAACCAGCCACAGACTGCACACAGCACAGCCAGTGATTTTTCATACAGAGCGCTACGTGGCGTTACCAATAAGAAAACGTAAACAGCCTACTTACACATTTCATTAAGGTTCTGCCGATGAACCTCTGGCTGGCTTCTCTTTTCTTGCTATTTCTTTTACGTGGTCATATGAGTTACGGTCGCTCCGGGTGGATACTCAACACGTGACTGATCTCTGTTTTCTTCCTTTTTTTTTCACTCTCCCTGTACTGTCCTCCCTGAAGCTACTCGCAGTCCCTAACTTCCTGTTTATTCTCATTGCTGTGTGTTTGTCCATACGTGGGTAGACTTTCAGCAATGTGCAATAGGCATCGGAAAGTACTTTTGTCATCAGCTCCCTGGTGGCAAGACTCACTAGGTATCACTGCAGCCGAAAATGTCGATTTTCTGCAGACGCCCGAATCACGGAACTGATGATGCTCTTTAATATCTACACTCACGCTCAGAATGTGGTGCTACACAACGTGGCACTACATAAAACTGGCGCTAATAGCACAGGCACATAGGGAACACACACGACACAGATCTGTAAGTCCACGGTGAGAAGTTGAGAAAACCGTCCCGTAACACATGTACTACAAAAGTCACTGTTTCTTGCGCATGTACCCCGACATCAATATGGGATATGATCACCATGCACACGTACACAGGCCGCACAACATGTCGGCATACTCTGGATCAGGTGGTCGAGCAGCTGCTCGGGTATAGCCTCCCATTCTTGCACCAGTGCCTGTCGGAGCTCCTGAAGTGTCGTAGGGGTTTGGAGGCCTGCAGCGATACGTCGACCGAGAGCATCCCAGACGTGCTCGATGGGGTTTAGGTCTGGAGAACAGGCAGGCCACCCCATACGCCTGATATCTTCTGTTTCAAGGTACTCCTCCACGATGCCAGCTCGGTGGTGCCGTGCGTTATCATCCATGAGCAAGTAATTGAGACCGCTGCACCCCTGAAAAGGCGGACATACTGGTGCAAAATGACGTCCCGATACACCTGACCTGTTAAAGTTCCTCTGTTGAAGACATGCAGGGGTGTACGTGCACCAATCATAATCCCACCGCTCACCATCAAACCACGACCTCCATACAGGTCCGTTTCAAGTACATTAAGGGGTTGGTATCTGGTTGCTGGTTCACGACAGATGAAAACCCGGCGGGTATCAGTGTTCAGACTATAACTATACTTTTCTGTGAACGTAACCTGGGACCACTGTTCCAATGACCATGTACTGTGTTCTTGACACCAGGCTTTACTGGCTCTCCTGTCACCAGGGGTCAGTGGAAAGCATCTTGAAGGTCTCCGGGCGAATAAACCATGTCCGTTCAGTCGTCTGTATACTGTGTGTCTGGAGACAACGGTTCCAGTGGCTGCGGTAGGGGCTACCTGCGGTACTCCGTGACCGTCTGCGGGCACAGATGGTGAGATATCGGTCTTCTTGCGCTGTTGTACACTGTGGACGTCCCGTACTGTAGCGCCTGGACACGTTGCCTGTCTGCTGGAATCGTTGTCATAATCTTGAGATCACACTTGTGAAACACGGAGGGCCCGTGCTACGACCTGCTACGTTTTACCAGCCTCCAGTCGCCCTAGTATTCTACCCCTCATAACATCATCAATGTGTGTTCTTTGAGCCATTTTCAACACGCAGTCACCGTTAGCACGTCTGAAAACGTTTGCACAGTTACTCGCTGCACCGTACTCTGACACGCACCAACGCACCTCTGCGTATGAGGACTGCTGCCAGCGCCACCGTGCGACGGCCGCAGGTCAAATGCACCGCATTGTCTTAGCCCGAGGAGCTTTTAACCCGCAAGCCGCCCACCAGAGTGTTGTTTCACCAAGTATTAAAAGCGTCTTTAATTTATGAGCGTAAGTGTTGATGTGGAGACAATACCACTAGTAATTTCGCTCACAACTGTAAACTGTAGCCGACCTGTGTGGCCGTGCGGTTCTATGCGCTTCAGTCTGGAACCACGTGATCGCAACGGTCGAAGGTTCGAATTCTTGGACATGGATGTGTGTGATGTGCCTAGATTAGTTAGGTTTAAGTAGTTCTAAGTTCTAGGGGACTGATGACCACAGATGTTAAGTCCCATAGTGCTCAGAGCTATTTGAACCATTTTTTGTAAACTGTATTTTGTTGTGTAGCGTAAAGATTCGTCCGCTTAACAATGTTCTCTAGTTCTTAATCTGATCCATCTACTACTTCGCCAGGAAGAAGACCTGTCTGGAAATAAGGAAACGGATCATGAAAGTTTAGGTTTGTGGAACTTGGACAACAGGAAAATATAAAAGAAGATGGTTAGAAATCCTGGCGAATTGGTGTTACAGAAGGATGTACAAGATCAGCTTTAGCGATAGAGTTACCATGGAATGGGAGAAAAATACAGGAAACAACATCTCTTTGGATTCTCATTCAAAGAAAAGACAAAGTCGGACTTATTTTACGACACAATAACATATTTAGACACAAAAAATGGCTATGAGCACTATGGGACTCAACTTCTGACGTCATCAGTCTCCTAGAACATAGAACTACTTAAACCTAACTAACCTAAGGACATCACACACATCCATGCCCGAGGCAGGATTCGAACCTGCGACCGTAGCGGTGTCATGATTCCAGACTGTAGTGCCTAGAACCGCTGGGCCACCCCGGCCGGCTATTCAGACACAGTAACATCATTAGAACAATAGGAGAAGGAGCCAATAAGGAATCACCGGGTACGAATATGTATGTCATACAGGAAGCGGATTATCTGTGACGTAGGGAGTCCTACGTAGGCAGGGTGAAGAGAAATGGTACATTGCTGCAAACCAACCTGTTGGTTGAACACTAGGGAAGTATAAGAGGAAGAATCAGTACTGCTGGATCTGAATTTAAATTCGCTTTCCTCGAAAGTGGTGGAAAGAAATGCCCGCCTCTCCCGGAAATGCTGGACACCTTGTCCGCACCGTCGCTATAACCCCGTTGTGACGCCGGCCGATTGCTGCAAAACTTCCATTCTAATTCGTGCACTGTGGCTCCAAACATTTTGACCTCCTGATGACGACACGCGGCCCGGAACAAGAAACGTAAGGGGAGCGGGCGCGCGGGCGCGCGGGCGCCGTCGGGCCCCCTATAAAAATAACGTGCGAGCACGCGGCAAAAAGGGTAGAGACGAGCACTGAATGCGGGAAGCCGTACGAGTGGTCTGATTGTGTACCGCGTGTCGTACAAATCGATCCCTGGATCGGGTGGATGTCGGGAGCCAGGAGCAGCCAGCCTGCTGCCCCAGGCCGCCCGCCGCGCGTACAGCCGCCCCCACCCAGCCGAGGCCATGACTACACCCTCGATGTGAGGCGGAGCGATGTTTCGTTTGCTTCGTAAACATCCATACATACGAGACTAAGTCAGTAACTACCATCAAAACACCTCTTCTTCTGCCTCACACAGGTTATGTCAATCGATCTCCTCTGGTCTCCTTGATGCAATAATTCACCAACAGCCGTATGTATTGTAGAAATTTATTTTATTTTATGAACTATGTGCTGCTACCAGTTTCGGCACTATATTGATGCCATCTTCAGGCCCCACTCGTCATAGTCGTAAAATCGCTATACACGGAAGGAGCCATAAAACTGGATCCATGAATCAAATCGCCCTGCAACAGCTCTCAGTGGCCAGGCGACACAGACAGTTGATTCACGGATTCAGTTCTGTGGCTCCTTTACGACTATGTCGAGTGGGGCCTGAAGATGGCATCAATGTAATGCCGAATCTGGTAGCACATAGACATTCATAAAATAAAATAAATTTCTGCAATACATACGGCTGTTGGTAAATTATTGCATCAAGAAGTTCATGCCAGCCGTCGTCCCACGATCCATGACGGACCAACGAAGATCCTCTGGTCGCGGTTACGTTTTTTAACTGACCACCCTACAAGAGGATGTCAAAAAATAACCGAAAATATTTATTTAGTGGAAAATACTGTTGAGTCCACCTGTAATTGATTGTTTAGCGCTCGATTACTCTGAAAATAAGGACCCCAAAACTCTTTTTTTTTTCACTGCAGGAAAGAGGTGGAATCACATGGCGGCGCTAGGTCCTATGAATGAGGTGGATGTGGCACTATCAGAGTGCCTAATTCAGTGTTAGTTTCTGGAGTCTTGATGGCGATAGTGAGCCGAAGCATTGTCCAAATGAAGCATCCTTCCCATCTGTTGTGTACATAATTCCGCGTAGTCAGCGCGTACACAACTTGCCCACTAGAGCGCGCCCTTCTAAGCACAACAGCACAGGCGCAGCGCTCGTCCGTTTCCACACTACGAGATGGCGCTGCCATAGAGATGGACCAAATTCTGCTTCCGCCAATCCGCGTATTAATATGTAAAGCAGCCAATGAGGATTGCTGCTAACGTAGAATGTTTTCTCCTCGCGGATCACTCTCGCGCAGTGATACATGAACGTGCGAGGAATTGTAACAAGTGTACAGACCTCCAATGCTAACGTAGAACCTTTTCTCCTCGCGGATCACTCTCGTGCAGTGATACATGAATGTGCGAGGTATTGTAACGAGTGTACAGACCTCCGATTAGTCGGTCTACATTTGTCTGTACCAGTCTGTAGTCAAGTTTTAGTCTGCGCCTAAAAAGATTACCATATTCCTGCACATAGCCATGAAAATAAATGTATAGACACTTTTGTCAAGTATCAGAGATATACATGAGAATAAGATTAACACACCAATACCAAAGGAACTTTAGATTGTCAATTGTAAATAGCATCCAGAACCAAATTAAGTAATTTTTATGTTTGTTATTATTTTAATAAAGGTGTGTGAAAATTAATCAAGTTCTGTTTAAAGTTGGTCACCGTCCATCTGCTGCTCTAAGCGTGCAAGTCGCATTTCTATCGTCTGACCTAACGGCAGAAGATAAACACGCCACGATAAGACCACGAGACATATTGCTGACACTCGCCTACTTCGTTAGAGCGACAAGTCAAATAATCTGATGGTGTGTGTACTGAAGGTCTTACAGTACGCACACCACACCATCTGAGCTAGATGCGGTCTTTTTGCTGAAATGTTCCTCCTTAAAGGCCCCTTGAATATGTCACAATAATAACAGTACTTTGCTCATCCACCACGTAGTCTTACACAATGCGTCGCTTGTTGAAGAGGACCTGATGCATGGCTTTTCCTGCACTTGGCTGCACTTTGGCGTTTTTGGTTCAAATGGCTCTGAGCACTATGCGACTTAACTTCTGAGGTCATCAGTCCGGTAGAACTTAGAACAACTTAAACCTAACTAACCTAAGGACAGCACACACATCCATGTCCGAGGCAGGATTCGAACCTGCGACCGTAGCGGTCGCGTGGTTCCAAACTGAAGAGCCTAGAGTCGCTCGGCCACAACGGCCGGCTTATGGCACTCAAGAACTTGTGTTTTCCGCATGGCTTGCTCTTTCTAAGCTTGCCGCAACATTTCAAATGTTTGTGATGGAGTCTTGTCAAGAAGAACGCGGAATCTAATTGGTATGGTAAATACGCCAGTACACTTTCCCTGCTTCCCTCCTTCCCTCCAACTGCGTGTTCCCTCCCCAGACGGCTGGCTCGTGTGGTATCTCGTCACTCAAGGTCAGATCTCACCGGTATTGCCAACACATCTCAGGCGCGGGCGTATTAAAATGCAAAAAAATAATTCCGGTTATTTATACCCCCTCGTACGTCTCTCCTCTCTTAGGGTTTGTGTTGTAATGCCATCTTTGAAAACCTTCTTCCTACTGCTGTGTGGTGTGGGACCCTCACCAGATAGGACTGACGGAGTACATCGAAAAAGGGCAGCACATTTTGTATTATCGCGAAATATGGGAGAGAATGTCTCAGAAATGATACAGTATTTGGGCTGGGCATCATTAAAAGAAAGACGTTTTTCGTTGCGACGAAATTTTCTCACGAAATTCCTTTCTCCTCCGAACGCGAAAATATTTTGTTGACACCTTACCTAAATAGGGAGAAACGATCACCACAATAAAATAATGGAAATCAGAGCTCGTACGGAAAGATATCGGTGTTCGTTGTTTCCGCGCGCTTTACGAGATTGCAATAATAGAGAATTGTGGAGATGGTTCGATGAACCCTCTGCCAGGCACTTAAATGTGATTTGCAGAGTATCCACGTAGATGTAGATTCCTTCCAGTTTTGTCTGTGTTCTACTAATGTCTCGTCTACTGGGAAAATATTCCGTTCTTGTCTAATATTTTCGGTAGGAATCCTGTTAGTGTAAGCTTTGACTCCCCGTAAAATTACTTTTCCGCCGCCTAAAGACGGCTAAAATCTCTTTCTTCATAAAGAAGGCTTTACTGTCATGCAAGACAACAAATTCAACCATCAGATACAACTTCACCCGGTCGCAGCATGGAATCCTCACTCGGGCATGGGTGTGTGTGATGTGCTTAGGTTACTTAGGTTTAAGTGGTTCTAAGTTCTAGGGGACTGATGACATCAGATCTTAAGTCCCATAGTGATCAGAGCCATGTGAATTTGAACAACTTCATCTTTGTATCTCGGATCAGCACTGACCCGAGAGAAAGCTTTGAGAGGAAGACTAACAACGTATCGTAAAAAAGTTCTTTGTCGGAAGAGGTTATCGAAAGTCTTAATTCTTGTTGTGCTATTTTCGTAGGTTATGTAGCATTCAAATGTTCAAATGTGTGTGAAATCTTGTGGGACTTAACTGCTAAGGTCAGCAGTCCCTAAGCGTACACACTAGTTAACCTAAATTATCCTAAGGACAAACACACACAGCCATTGCCCGAGGGAGGACTCGAAACTCCGCGCGGGCCAGACACACAGTCCATGACGGCATACATAGCATTCCAAAGATCCACACGGATAGGGTTCCTCTCGTGACTATTGCGAGTAATACTGGTCTCCTTACATAACTGTGTAGTGAAACACCTTGAAGCGTCTTAAGCCCACTAGTACGTCGATATATGCATAGCATTAAGGACGCGGCGAATTTCTTAAGTCGATTACAGAGAATGCGTTTGAATGACTCTGATGTTTTGATGAGGTCTCTCTCTTCACTCGCGTTCCTTTGATTCGTTACGGTTAGTTGGCGTTACGTTTGGTGTCGAATTGACGAACCTCTCACTTGAGTTGCACTCACTTTTCATTCAGTGACGAGTACTGTGAGCAGGCCACGGTTTTACAGTCGTCCACGGTCCAACCGCCGAGGTCACGAGCCCAGGAGAGCCGCCGCAGGTGACGTCGTGCTGTCAGCAAAGGCACTCGCGACGGTCGTCTGCTGCCATAGCTCATTAACGCCAAATTTCGACGCGCTGCTCTAACGGATACCTTCGTCGTACGTGCCACATTGATTTCTGCGGTTATTTCACGCAGTGGTGCTTGTCTGTGAGCGCAGACAGCTATAAGTAAACGCAGCTGTTCTCGGTCGTTAAGTGAAGACCGTCGGCCACTGCGTTGTTCGTGGCGAGAGGTCCTCCTGATATTTACTATCCCCGGCATTTTTCATCTCGAAATATTGAATTCACTACCAATTGCCAAATGGGAATGTTCCACACGTCTAGCTGCATCATTCCGTGTCGATTGTCGTGCGGCCATTCTCACTTCAGGAACCTTCTTCACATGACTCACCTGAGTACAAATTACGGCTCTATCAATGCAGTGACCTTCTACACCTTGTGTAGACGATACGTGAATATAGCTCTCCTATAACTTTCGTCACCCCAGTATAGATTGATACACTACTAGCCATTAAAACAGCTACACCAAGGAGATGATGTGCTACAGACGCGAAATTTAACCCACAGGAAGAAGATGCTGTGACTTGCAAATGATTACCTTTTCAGAGCATTCACATAAGGTTGGCACCGGTGGCGACACCTACAACGTGCTGACATGACGAAAGTTTCCAACCGATTTCTCATACACAAACAGCAGTTGACCGGCGTTGCCTGGTGAAACGTTGTTGTGATGACTCGTGTAAGGGGGAGAAATGCGTACCATCATGTTTCCGACTTTGATAAAGGTCGGATTGTAGCTTATATCGATTGCGGTTTATCGTATCGCGACATTGCTGCTCGCGTTGGTCGAGATCCAATGACTGTTAGCAGAATATGGAATCGGTGGGTTCAGGAAGGTAATACGGAACGCCGTGCTGGATCCCAACGGCCTTACAACACTAGCAGTCGAAATGACAAACATCTTATCCGCATGGCTGTAACGGATCGTGCAGCCACGTCTCGATCCCTGAGACAACAGATGGGGACGTTTCCAAGACAACAACCATCTGCACGAACAGTTAGACGACGTTTGCAGCAGCATGGACTATCAGCTCGGAGACCGTGGCTGCGGTTACCCTTTATGCTGCATCACAGACAGGAGCGCCTCCGATGTTGCACTCATCGACGAACCAGGGTGCACGAATGGCAAAACGTCATTTTTTCGAATGAATCCATGTTCTGTTTACAGCATCATGATGGTCGCATCCGTGCTTTGCGACATCGCGGTGAACGCTCATTGGTAGCGTGTATTCCTTATAGCCCTACTGGCGTTACCACCCGGCGTGATGCTATGGGGTGCCATTGGTTACACGTCTCGGTCACCTCTTGTTCGCATTGACCGCACTTCTCAGATGTGTTACGACCGTGGTTCTACCCTTCATTCGATCCCTGCGAAACCCTACATTTCAGCAGGATAATGCACGACCGCAAGTTGCAGGTCCTGTACGCGCATTTCTGGGTACGGAAAATGTTCGACTGCTGCCCTGGCTAGCACATTCTCCAGATCTCTCTCCAACTGAAAACGTCTGGTCAATGGCGGCCGAGCAACTGGCTCGTCACAATATGCCAGTCACTACTCTTGATGAACTGTGGTATCGTGTTGAAGCTGCATTGGCAGCTGTACCTGTACACGCCGTCCAAGCAATGCCCTGGCGTATCAGGGCCTTTATTACGGCCAGAGGTGGTTGTTCTGGGTTCTGATTTCTCAGCATCTATGCACCCAAATTGCTTGAAAATGTAATCACATGTCAGTTCTAGTAAAATATATTTGTTCAAAGAATACCCGTTTATCATCTGCATTTCTTCTTGGTGTAGCAATTTTAATGGCCAGCACTGTATTTGAGTTCTGATCTTCACATATCACACATATGAAAAAATACAAAAATACAAGTGCCGTGTGGTCTCCTTACATGACAGACAGACACACAGAGTCTGTGTGAGTGTGATTGTCGGCATGGTTAGCGAGGAGTGTGTCTGTGACGGAGTCCTTGAGCCGGGGGAGGGCGGCCTCATCTCTCTGCGGGTATCGATTCCGGCCCGCGCTCCAATACTTTATTCGCGACCAGCGGGCAGTTTATTGCCGAATCAGGCCCTTACTGCCTGCGGCCCGTGGCCCCGGCGCCGAGTCCGGCCGCTCGTCCAGACGCCTCTCTCCGACGCCAGCCCTACTGTCGGGGAAAGTAATTTCCCGTTACGCGTTACCTCAAAAGAACTTCTGAAAAAGTCAAATATTAGGACCTCCAAGTGCTGCTGATAAGTAAATCTTCATTAACTGCCGGTTCTGATCACGGTGATTCCTTTCAGACACCTTAAAGTTACACTACTGGCCATTAAAATTGCTACACCAAGAAGCTATGCACATGATAAACGGGTATTCATTGGACAAATATATTATACTAGAACTGACAAGTTATTACATTTTCAAGCAATTTGGGTGACCAGAACCTGACAAACCAGTACCCCGAACAACCACCTCTGGCCGTAATAACGGCCTTGATACGCCTGCGCATTGAGTCAAACAGAGCTTGGATGGCGTATACAGGTACAGCTACCGATGCAGCTTCAACATGATACCACAGTTCATCAAGGGTAGTGACTGGCGTATTGTGACGAGCCAGTTGCTCGGACACCATTGACCAGACGTTTTCAGTTGGAGATAGATCTGGAGAATGTGCTCGCCAGGTCAGCAGTCGATCATTTTCTGTATCCAGAAAGACCCGTACAGGACCTCAACATGCGGTCGTGCATTATCCTGCTGAAATGTAGGGTTTCGCAGGGATCGAATGAAG
The DNA here is from genome assembly GCF_023897955.1 of Schistocerca gregaria. Lineage (NCBI taxonomy): Eukaryota > Metazoa > Arthropoda > Insecta > Orthoptera > Acrididae > Schistocerca > Schistocerca gregaria. The sequence goes on from NC_064920.1 coordinate 163,504,994, forward strand.
ATTAGAGCCACGGGTCATAGCACATCTGAAATGTAACATCCACTGTTAAAACTGCCGTCAATGCGAACAAGAGGTGACCGAGACGCGTAACCAATGAAACCCCAGACCTTCACGCCGGGTGATACGCCTTTATGGCGATGACGGATACACGCTTCCAATGTGCGTTCACCGCGATGTCGCGAAACACTGATGCGACCATCATGATGCTGAAAACAGAACCTGGATTCATCAGAAAAACGACGTTTTGCCATTCGTGCACCCAGGTTCGTCGTTGAGTACACCATCGCAGGCGCTCCTGTCTGTGATGCAGGGTCAAGGGTAACCGCAGCCACGGTCTCTGAGCTGCTAGTCCATGCTGCTGCAAACGTAGTCGAACTGTTCGTGCAGATGGATGTTGTCTTGCAAATGTCCCCATCTGTTTACTCAGGGATCGAGACGTGACTGCACGATCCGTTACAGCCATGGAGATAAGATGCCTGTCATCTCGACTGCTGGTGATACGAAGCCGTTGGGATCCAGCACGGCTTTCCATATTACCCTCATGAACGCACCGATTCCATATTCAGCTAACAGTCATTGGATCTCGACCAACGCGAGCAGCAATGTCGCGATACGATAAACCACAATCGCTATAGGTTACAATCCGACCTTTATCAAAGTCGGAAACATGATGGTACGCATTTCTCCCCCTTACACGAGTCATCACAACAACGTTTCACCAGGCAACGCCGGTCAACTGCCGTTTTTGTATGAGAAATCGGGTGGAAACTTTCCTCACGTCAGCACGCTGTAGGCGTGGCCACCGGCTGCAACCTTGTGCGAATGTTCTGAAAAACTAATCATTTGCATCTCACAGCATCTTCTCCCTGTCGGTTAAATTTCGCGTCTGTAGCACGTCATCTCCTTGGTGTAGCAACTTTAATGGCCACTAGTGTACTTGCAGTCGATCTACCAATTTAACAGCCAACGGCTCTGCCGCAGTGGTAACACCTGTTCCTGTCAGATCACTTCGGGCTTGGCTAGCACTTGGATGGCTGACCGTCCGGGTCGTCTGGGCGCTATTGGCAAGACGGGTGCACTCAGCCCTTGTGAGGCCATTTAAAGAGCTACTTCGCTGAGCGGTACTGATCACGAAAACTGCCAATGGCCGGGAGAGCGGTGAGCAAACCACATGTCCCTCCGTATCCCCATCGAATGATGCCTATCGGGTGATGGTAACATGGCGGTCAGTCGGTACCATTTGGCCTTCCGAGACCTGTCCAGACGGAGTACTAATTTAACTGAATAGCATCAATGCATTTTACTACTGGTTATAGCTAAAGACAGGAAAAATCGTTGCATTTCATGGTCAAATTCTGTTATTTTTTGTCAAATTCGGTGTTACTTTTTTCCCAAGTGATTGTTTATTTTTTTGTTAGATTCGTTGTTATTTTTGCAAAATTAGTTGCCATTTTTGTCAAATTCGTTGTGTCCTTTTTTGCCACAATCGGTGGGTTTTTCCCCATTTGAAACTTCCTGGCAGATTAAAACTGTGTGCCCGACCGAGACTCGAACTCGGGACCTTTGCCTTTCGCGGGCAAGTGCTCTACCAACTGAGCTACCGAAGCACGACTCACGTCCGGTACTCACAGCTTTACTTCTGCCAGTATCCGTCTCCTACCTTCCAAACTTTACAGAAGCTCTTCTGCGAACCTTGCAGAACTAGCACTCCTGAAAGAAAGGATACTGCGGAGACATGGCTTAGCCACAGCCTGGGGGATGTTTCCAGAATGAGATTTTCACTCTGCAGCGGAGTGTGCGCTGATATGAAACTTCCTGGCAGATTAATACTGTGTGCCCGACCGAGACTCGAACTCGGGACCTTTGCCTTTCGCGGGCAAGTGCTCTACCAACTGAGCTACCGAAGCACGACTCACGTCCGGTACTCACAGCTTAACTTCTGCCAGTATCCGTCTCCTACCTTCCAAACTTTACAGAAGCTCTTCTGCGAACCTTGCAGAACTAGCACTCCTGAAAGAAAGGATACTGCGGAGACATGGCTTAGCCACAGCCTGGGGGATGTTTCCAGAATGAGATTTTCACTCTGCAGCGGAGTGTGCGCTGATATGAAAGCTGTGAGTACCGGACGTGAGTCGTGCTTCGGTAGCTCAGTTGGTAGAGCACTTGCCCGCGAAAGGCAAAGGTCCCGAGTTCGAGTCTCGGTCGGGCACACAGTTTTAATCTACCAGGAAGTTTCATATCAGCGCACACTCCGCTGCAGAGTGAAAATCTCATTCTGGAAACATCCCCCAGGCTGTGGCTAAGCCATGTCTCCGCAGTATCCTTTCTTTCAGGAGTGCTAGTTCTGCAAGGTTCGCAGAAGAGCTTCTGTAAAGTTTGGAAGGTAGGAGACGGATACTGGCAGAAGTTAAGCTGTGAGTACCAGACGTGAGTCGTGCTTCGGTAGCTCAGTTGGTAGAGCACTTGCCCGCGAAAGGCAAAGGTCCCGAGTTCGAGTCTCGGTCGGGCACACAGTTTTAATCTGCCAGGAAGTTTCATATCAGCGCACACTCCGCTGCAGAGTGAAAATCTCATTCTGGAAACATCCCCCAGGCTGTGGCTAAGCCATGTCTCCGCAGTATCCTTTCTTTCAGGAGTGCTAGTTCTGCAAGGTTCGCAGAAGAGCTTCTGTAAAGTTTGGAAGGTAGGAGACGGATACTGGCAGAAGTTAAGCTGTGAGTACCGGACGTGAGTCGTGCTTCGGTAGCTCAGTTGGTAGAGCACTTGCCCGCGAAAGGCAAAGGTCCCGAGTTCGAGTCTCGGTCGGGCACACAGTTTTAATCTGCCAGGAAGTTTCATATCAGCGCACACTCCGCTGCAGAGTGAAAATCTCATTCTGGAAACATCCCCCAGGCTGTGGCTAAGCCATGTCTCCGCAGTATCCTTTCTTTCAGGAGTGCTAGTTCTGCAAGGTTCGCAGAAGAGCTTCTGTAAAGTTTGGAAGGTAGGAGACGTATACTGGCAGAAGTAAAGCTGTGAGTACTGGACGTGAGTCGTGCTTCGGTAGCTCAGTTGGTAGAGCACTTGCCCGCGAAAGGCAAAGGTCCCGAGTTCGAGTCTCGGTCGGGCACACAGTTTTAATCTGCCAGGAAGTTTCATATCAGCGCACACTCCGCTGCAGAGTGAAAATCTCATTCTGGAAACATCCCCCAGGCTGTGGCTAAGCCATGTCTCCGCAGTATCCTTTCTTCAGGAGTGCTAGTTCTGCAAGGTTCGCAGAAGAGCTTCTGTAAAGTTGGGGAGGTAGGAGACGGATACTGGCAGAAGTAAAGCTGTGAGTACCGGACGTGAGTCGTGCTTCGGTAGCTCAGTTGGTAGAGCACTTGCCCGCGAAAGGCAAAGGTCCCGAGTTCGAGTCTCGGTCGGGCACACAGTTTTAATCTGCCAGGAAGTTTCATATCAGCGCACACTCCGCTGCAGAGTGAAAATCTCATTCTGGAAACATCCCCCAGGCTGTGGCTAAGCCATGTCTCCGCAGTATCCTTTCTTTCAGGAGTGCTAGTTCTGCAAGGTTCGCAGAAGAGCTTCTGTAAAGTTTGGAAGGTAGGAGACGGATACTGGCAGAAGTAAAGCTGTGAGTACCGGACGTGAGTCGTGCTTCGGTAGCTCAGTTGGTAGAGCACTTGCCCGCGAAAGGCAAAGGTCCCGAGTTCGAGTCTCGGTCGGGCACACAGTTTTAATCTGCCAGGAAGTTTCATATCAGCGCACACTCCGCTGCAGAGTGAAAATCTCATTCTGGAAACATTTTCCCCATTTGATATTTTTTTCCAAATTCAGTGTTCTTTTTACAAAATTGTGTGTCTTTTACCAAATCAGATATTTTATTTTAGCGAACTGAGTGTTGTTTTTACCAAATTCTGTCTTGTTTTTGTCAAATTCGGTGCTCTTTTCTCAAATTCGGTGTTGGTTTTGCCGAATTCGGCGTTGTTTTCGATTTACTAATTTCGGTGTTTCTTTTTGCCAAAATCCATATTGTTCTCTTGTCAAATCTGCTATTGGTTTTTTGTCAAATTCTGTGTCTTCTGCCAAATTCGGTGTTGTTTGTCGGATTCGGTTTTATTTGCCAGATTCGATGTTGTTTTTTGCCAAATTCAGTCATGTGGAATTTTTTGAAGGACATCCAATTCGCCGTTGACTGTAGAAATAATATATTTCACAGTTGCAGTTTCGGCCTCTGGACCATGACATGTATACATGTCGAAGGAGTTTAAAGTATAACATGTGCTGAAGAAAAATCTTTTGCAGTATCACTTCAAATGACCCAGAGGCCGAAACATCAGTTGTGAAATAAATAATTTCTACAATCAACGCCGAATGCGATGCCCTTTAAAAAATTCAGTGTTGTTGATTTTTCTCAATTTCGGTGCTAATTACGTCTTCACATAAAAGTTCGTTATGCGGGAAGTGAACTGTCATCTTAAGATCATGCAAGAACGTCAGCCTTGATGAGATCAGAAGTTACAATGCAACATTAACATTCAGCACGTATCAGTTACGACTATCAGTAAGTTTCTGCCCTCAAATTGTTATACGGTAAAATTATAAATTTCGCGATATCTGGTGAAAATAGTCGATTTCGTGTTACTTCGCTGAAAACCGCTAATTTCGCGCTATTTTTCGCATTATCGTTTGCGTAAAATTTTTATATCCCTAATTGTAGCAAATAAAACGTTTTACTATTCACAGTATTGACTCAGGCATTTTTACTTAATGTTACATCACAATGAGAGCGTTGACATAAAGACTGTTGTAAACAGAGTTATAAAGCCTGATTATAGTCAGACTATCGAAATTGGCTGTTACTGAAAATTTATTCAATAAAAAATCTTGGCGGTTTTAAAATGTCACTTTTCTCAAATGTTTACTAGCATCTGCACAAATTAGAAAAACATATCGCTATTAGCCAAAATGCTTTGCCCTACTCATATTCAGTATGTACATCTAGCTCTCCACTTTTCAAAATACTACTAAATATTCGTCTTGAGCTAATTTCTAGCGTTCTATACCTCAGTAAAAACGGAAGCGTTATAGGATCATTTTGTTGTCCATCTGTGCATTTATCGGTCTGTCCGTCCAACTGTTAAAAACTCATTTTCTCAGAACATGCACACGTATGAAGTTGAAATTTATGCCACTTACTGAGGTCTACGGTTCCTTGCCGGTGCATAAAATTGAAGCTACTAACTCATTGCAACTAAAAAATATAATCATTATGTAACATATGTTGATATGGTACTCACAAACTCACCCACCAAAATCTACAAGCTACTGCTTCCCGTTAACCTAGAGTAGTGAAATTTGACAAGAAGCAAGTTTTCACAGTAAAAATAAAGGAATAAATCAGAGAAATTTTAATTTGTAATTATATCAACAAAAAGGTGATTTGATATCTGACTTCAGACTTAAAATTATAACATTCTCAAAAGTCTTGGAATTCCCGAGACTGATATCCTGCCAATATCAGTGTCAATAACAGGCAAAAATCATGGAGATTTCTCGGATGGATGAACTGTTTATACAGGGTGTAACAAAAAGGTACGGCCAAACATTCAGGAAACATTCCTCACAGACAAAGAAAGAAAATATGTTATGTGGACATGTGTCCGGAAACGCTTACTTTCCATGTTAGATCTCATTTTATTACTTCTCTTCAAATCACATTAATCATGGAATGGAAACACACAGCAACAGAACGTACCAGCGTGACTTCAAACACTTTGTTACAGGTAATGTTCAAAATGTCCTCCGTTAGCGAGGATACATGCATCCACCCTCCGTCGCATGGAATCCCTGTTGCGCTGGTGCAGCCCTGGAGAATGGCGTATTGTATCACAGCCGTCCACAATACGACTATGAAGAGTCTCTACATTTGGTACCGGGGTTGCGTAGACAAGAGTTTTCAAATGCCCCCATAAATAAAAGTCAAGAGGGTTGAGGTCAGGAGAGCGTGGAGGCCATGGAATTGGTCCGCCTCTACCACTCCATCGGTCACCGAATCTGTTGTTGAGAAGCGCAAAATGTGCAGGAGCTCCATCGCGGATGAACCACATGTTGTGTAGTACTTGTAAAGGCACATGTTCTAGCAGCACAGGTAGAGTATCCCGTATGAAATCATGATAACGTGCTCCATTGAACGTAGGTGGACGAAACTAAAATGAGCTCTAACATGGAAATTAAGCATTTCCGGACACATGTCACCCTGAATTTTATACCAAATTTTCAAATATGGAACCCTTGGATAACCCAATATAACCTGTAAGCGTAAGGCACTCATATTGGAAATTTGTGGTAAGTTCTTTGAGACCTAACTACTGAGGTCATCGGTCCCTAGACTCACAGACTACTTAATCTAACTTAAACTAACTTACGCTAAAGACAACACACCCATGCCCGAGTGAGGACTCGAACCTCCGACATGAAGAGTCGCACGGGCCGTGACAAGACGCCTCAGACCGCGTGGCTAAGGCATTTGTAAATATCACAGATAGAATACCTCGCATTCTGACTCAGTGTTTATTTCATTAGACAAGTTGAGACGGGTCACCTCAGATGTATCCAGAATGAATAAATATATCGAGGTTCGGTTTTCGTCAAGTTTTAGCGAACAGTATCGCAAATTTCTTAAGGTTTGCATGTAATTTTTGTCGTTTATTGTCGCCGAATTGTGAAATCGAATTTGTTTTCTTCTAATGGAACGGTATACTACTTTTTCTGGGATTTGAACGAAGCCTGTAAGAGAAATTCAACGACATAACACTTATGAAAGTTGATCAAATCGTATCAAAATAACAGCACCGCAGACCACTGTATCGCCATCAGCAGAAGAGGTTCCAGAAACGTCTGCCCTATTATACCAAATGTGAGCAAACACGTAACTCAAGTGTATACCATACTGTAGTGTCTGGGTTATTCTGAATTCAGTACAAAGATCCTTTGGACATGCATACATGTCGACCTGTAGAATGGAATGAACTTTTTTCGGACATCACTCTTCCTGTAAATGGAGCACATTTGAAACTATATACACTGCATCGCTTAATTTTCGTCGTACATTGTCGACAGTCCCATAAAACATAGGTTCGTTAGAGGCCATCTGATCTCGACAATCGGTTAGTTCACCATGTCAGTCGACTTTACAACAGAATGATCGTGCACTCTAGTTTGTTCCAAGTCAGAACTAGCCTTGCCCAAGGCACGCTTCAGTAATAGAGAAGGAATAAACTAGTAGGAAACGACCGCAGTCACTATGTTACCAAAGTCATCATACTTGCAGGATTAAAGAGGGGACGAAAGAAGCCACTGCATCACCGATAACAGCGCCGTCTTCATTTCTAGTGTATGCAACACTCAACATTAGACTCGTACTCCCCCCGTTTCTGGTCTCTGCCATGTCGGCGTACAATGACTCTTTTGTTTCGTCAGACTTCTGACTGATTTGATGCGCCCCGCCATTCCTGAACTGTGCCATTCTCGACACTTCGGAGTAGCACTTTTTGTTTATACAGATGATCTCGGCTCTCGAGGAGCTGCCAGTCTGAACAGGGAGAATGGATATTTCGCAAATGTAGAAGTCGCAGCATTCACATCGAAATTCGTAAACGTCTGCAGCGTGAAGAGTTTCTACGGAATTCTTCTTGACCATCAGCATATCTTACTTATCGAGGCCTAAATCCGAAAGTGGTTATTCAAATTGGCACTGGCCGGGAACCTACTCTTCAATTGTTTCTTAATTCGTTTTGAGTTGATTTTTCTTTTTCAAAACTCGCCTTCCGCGAGTGTCCGCATTTGCTCCAACAATAAATATATTGTTGGAAATATTCCATCTTGTCGAGAACACAGATTTCCTGTCGAACCACAAGTAAGATCTTACATGACAGTCCTTATATTCAAAACGTTTTTATAAAAATATTTACCTTCATAGCTGCTTATGCTGTGATCCGCGTCACGTTCTCTTAGTACAGCTGATATTTCAACTAATAAAGTTTTCTCTAAAGTGCTATATTTTATATTGAATGAAAAACTTCTGGGACCAAAAATGAAATTGTTAGTGTTTCGGTTATTTCGTGCTTTAATGTTACTTATTTTACTGCTGCTATGTATTTGTTAATTTCTGCTGTCCACCTTACTTTGTCAATTACGAAAATATTGTATGGGAGATGTCGGTGGGTTGCAACCACTTACTTTTTTGGTCAAAAACAAGACTTGCTGGAAAATAAGCCACGGGTTTTTGTTCGAACTTCCGTAACCGAGAAGAGAGGGAAATGGACAAGTATAGTATCAAACTGAGGTCCAATTTCGTACAAAAAGAAACAATTCCTTGAAAGTAATCAGCAAAACTACGAAAAAATTAGTGATTTGAGGGAAAATTACACAGTAGGGTTCACGTTGCAATCTTCCTAGTCAAACGAACGGAGGAGAAACGGACAAGGTGCAATCAGCTATCAAATAGACCAGCATGATGTTTAGATTTGCGGAAAAAGGTAGAACTGTTTGAAAGTAATCAGATTAAATAAGAAAAAATTAATTAGTGATTTGGGGGAAAATTATTGTCCGAGTTTTCAAAATCAAACGAAGAGTAGAAAATGAACAAACGTGAATCTAATTCACCATAGTGAGGTCTAGTATGGAAAAAAAGTGTAATGCCTTGGAAGTAATCAGGATAACGAAGAAAAACGTAATTCGTGATTTTATGAGAAAATTGAAATATTTCACGACCATCTCAGTTAGCTGACTAAATGAAGTGTTCAAAAATATCAATTCACAGCATAAATTGAAACATCCGTGAGTTATCTTCGTCTGTACATAGAAAAGTTGGGTAATCTGGTCAGCCTCAGTAAAACGTTTTTATCTGACATCATGTCACCAACAAGCGCATAAAACATATCTGTATAAACTGTTACATTCTGTAAACATAAAATTATTGTATTATTATTCCCAATTCTCCTTGTGTAGTAAAAAAATTAGCTTAAGTCTGTAAAACAGAACCATTGTCCGGTAGGTAGGGCAAAGTGGCGAAAGACAGAGAAAAGGAAAATGTAATCGCATTTTCCGAGGCTAATACTTGAATGTTTCTTAAACCGTGTCACCCAGTTTCTGCCTGCGATCTGTTTCTCTTTGTGTGGTAAATGTTCCACTCAGTAACCTGAAATTCCGAGAAGCGTAAATCACTTATGACATTCCACATCATTTTTCCCCATGTCAAAAATAGGGTTGAATGCTCACCTGAAGTTACTAAGAATCTTATGGTATTTTTTTAAAGAAATCTGTTCTTGAGCGCGGCTCCTCAGACACTGAATAGTTTGGCTGCTGTAGCGAACGGCATCTTTTCCTTTGTTACAGCATCCAATGCCTGTTGCACAGCTTAATTATCGCATGATTGTCGTAGTGATTTCCTCAATAATTTGACATCTTAACATACAACTGTAATAAGAGAACATAGCTATCACCAAGCTGTTAATACACGAATGCTTTAGTATCCTTATTTTATGAAACACTCTTCTCTTATTAGTAATTGAATTGTCTGGAAACAAAGTAACTACATTACAAAAAATATATGGCCGCTTCGTCCTGTCAGGCAACTGTTCACAATGCCCCTCTGGACGCCATTACGCTAAGTGTTGTCTGAATACGAGATTACGTAACCTTGACACACACACACTGTTGTCACTTGTCTTGCATCAGGCGTAGAGAAAAACAAATTCATCGTCACGAAAAGTTTTAAATTTTCCCCGCTACGCTAACAGAATAAAACGAAGAGGCCATTTTAGCCGCCATGGCCACTACAGTTGCCCTTACTACAAACAACAAGCCGGCCGCGGTGGTCTCGCGGTTGAGGCGCTCAGTCCGGAACCGCGTGACTGCTACGGTCGCAGGTTCGAATCCTGCCTCCGGCATGGGTGTGTGTGATGTCCTTAGGTTAGGTTAGGTTTAAGTAGTTCTAAGTTCTAGGGGACCGATGACCACAGCTGTTAAGTCCCATAGTGCTCAGAGCCATCTGAACAAACAACAAAATACTGATCGATATTTAAATATATTTCATGATTTCTAGTGAATACTTGAAAATAAAAAGTAATTTGAAAAAAACTGGCAAAAGTTTTGTGAAATGATTTGTCTAAAAGTTAGAGAACAGATTAGAGAAACAGTTGATGAGCAGTTGTATGAGGCTCGAAATCATGTGCAAATGAGGTGCCGAAGCAGAATTTGAAATTTAGTGTTTAATTTAGAATCTACAAATTCCAAAGAACGCTAGAGGGTATTTTTCTGATGCAGTTTCACGCGATGTCCTTTCGTGACTAACGTATGAGCATTTCAGCTGCTGCAGATGATTTAGAGCGTCATACAAAGACTCGTGAAATGTTTCTCTAATCTGTTTTTTTTTTTTTTTTTTTAAATGTTGTAGTTTTCACGTCGTCAACTCTGACAAGTTCGCTATGCTACAAAGTTTACGAAACGCCGCCTTGTTTGATGTGTGCCAGACGGATAATTTGGATTCGAACCTGGGACCTTTGCCTTTCGCTGGCAAATGCTCTAAAGAGCTATTCAAGCACGACTCCTGACCAGCTCTCAATGATTCACTCCCGCCAGTGCCTCATCTCCCAGCCTCCAAGCTTAACAGAGTGTCACTCCTGGAAGGAAGTATACTACTAATCGTGGCTTAGCCAAAGCCTGGTGGAATCTGAGGGTGGATCGTGATTCGTCCTTGGATAGCTTAGTCGCTTCAGTTTTGTTTAGTGTTAATAGAATTTGGACCTCCGGACGTGCTTTACCAGCAGGAAACAGAGCTCTGTTCTTTTTCTTTGCCTTCTACTGCGTTTTTCTCAACGTGACAATCTTTTTTCAATTATTAGCTCATATGGAGGGCTGTTGTTGACTGCGGTCCATCGCCATTAAATACACTGCAAACGTGTATTAGTAAGTGACTTTTACAGATATTATGTGTTCAGTGTATCTAATGCCCAAACTCCTATACTCCTTCCGAAAATACACTGGAGCCCAAAATTAAAGGAACAAACTGCTATTTCCCCGTCTTATGTCTAATTCACGATATAATCACACAAAATGTCAACAGATGTCCGTACGATCGCGTCGTGCACGGAACATGGCATTCCGGCCAACGGACCACCACGCCTACGTTGACGTCAGGACACCTATGAAACGGGACACTGTTTGCCTGGTAGTCCCACATCTACAATCGCTGTGTGCACAGTCACAGACGGTGCAGTATGGCACAGAGAAGACGCCTGCCAGGCTCTCTGCGGTGGAGGGCCGTGGGAAGAATGGAAGCAGGACAGTCGCAGACTGATGTTATCTGATGGCTTAATGTGAATCGTTCTCTTGCTTTTTCGGATTTGGCGACAGTTTATAGAGATCGAAACTGTATCCCAAAGACCAGGGTGGGGATGACCACGTGTAACTTCGGAAAGAGAGAACCGTTATTTGGCTGCAAGGGCATGACAATACCGCCTCAGTGGCATCTAACCTCGCAGCATCCACTGTACGTGTTATAGCGAAGCAAAAGGTGTACAGAAGTCTTTACTGTCGGAGACCTATGATGCGTCTTCACAGAAGGGAACGTCTAGAGTGGAGTCGTCAACTTTCCAACTGGATGGTCGAACAGTGGGCCGATCTTGTTTTCACATAGAGTCGCAATTTGGTCTGAACAGTGATTTTCGACGGATTCGCATCTGGAGCTAACGTGGAACATGATTTCGGGACATAACCATTGTGTAAAAAGACTGATATCGAGGATAAGCCCTAATGGTGTGGACAGGGGGTAGGTTGACCACTCGAACACGTCTTTATGGAATTGTACTGTTAACTCGGCAAGGTTCAACTGCTGTCAGGTATCTTGGGACCTTACGTGCGATTGTAGCGTAATGCTGTGGTCCCAGACTTCGAATTGCTGAACGATAATGCTCAACCTCATAGAGCACGCGTAGTTGATGTTTTATCGGAAACGAAAGATATTACACCCCTGGAGTGGCCTGCTCGCTGGCTTGACGTGAATAGAGCATGTCTGGGAAGCACTAGGGAGACGGCTTGCGTCACGTCAGCATCCACCAACTACTCAACAAGAGCGCGAGCAGCTGTGCAGGAAGAACGGGCGTTATTGCCTCAGCATGAAGTTGATGACATCCTCCACAGCACTCCCTGTCCCTTGTCAGGCCTGTATTCCTGCCAGAGATGGTCACACCACATACTGAGAACATTAACGAGGTGTCGGAATCTGTGTGTAAATCTGTTAAGTTGAAAAAAAAGTACATTTTTGTCTACCGTTATGCAGGTTGCAGTTGTTTACAGTCTGAATTCTTTATATTATTTCTACTTTACTATCACCTGTGTGGCGAAATAAACACAATCTTGAAAAATTTCGGTTTGATGCTTTAACTTTGAACACCAGTGCAAATCGACTATACCAATAACGAAAAACACAAGGCTGGCAACATTAAAAACAACGTCTGGAAATATCCGACGGGACACAGTACTCAAAACCGCAAAAAATGCAAAGTACATTAAAATATATGCTGGAGACAGAATGCAATGTGAACAATAGGATCTCCTATAAATGTACAAACACTGAAACGCCAAAGAAACTGGTATAGGCATGCGTATTCAAATACAGACATAAGTGTCTTAACAGACGGACAAATAGATGTTGTTGTTGTTGTGGTCTTCAGTCCTGAGACTGGTTTGATGCAGCTCTCCATGCTACTCTATCTTGTGCAAGCTTCTTCATCTCCCAATACCTACTGCAACCTACATCCTTCTGAATCTACTTAGTGTAGTCATCTCTTGGTCTCCCTCTACAATTTTACCCTCCACGCTGCCCTCCAATACTAAATTGGTGATCCCTTGATGCCTCAGAACATGTCCTACCAACCGATCCCTTCTTCTGGTCAAGTTGTGCCACTAACTTCTCTTCTTCCCAATCCTATTCAATACTTCCTCATTAGTTATGTGATCTACCCATCTAATCTTCAGCATTCTTCTGTAGCACCACATTTCGAAAGCTTCTATTCTCTTCTTGTCCAAACTATTTATCGTCCGTGTTTCACTTCCATACATGGCTGCACTCCATACAAATACTTTCAGAGACAAACAAATAATAAATGGAAAAGTTTGTTTGCGGATATAATTAGATATTAACTATTTTCGGATTTTTCCCTTAGTTGTATTGTGAAACACTGCTTCTCGCCATATTCCATGATTCTATGTCAGCGGGACGTACACTATAGGTTTTGATCAGAGTATCTAAATATTTTATATAAATCTGTTGATTGCATTGACTTAGGAGTTTGGATGTTTTACACCGGCAACCGACTGTAGGTCTTAGTATGTGCCAGTAATTTAAAGTTGTATCCGTTCCTGAGAAAAAGGGTTTTTAATATTTGGACAGACAGACGTATGGACAACAAACCGATACTACATTGAAGCGTCAAAGAAACTGGTATCCACATGCGTATTCAAATACAGAGATATGCAAACAGGCAGAATACGGCGCGCTCCGATAGGCAACGTCTATACAGGGTGTTACAAAAAGGTACGGCCAAACTTTCAGGAGACATTCCTCACACACAAATAAATAAAAGATGTTATGTGTACATGAGTCCGGAAACGCTTATTTCCCATGTTAGAGCTCATTTTAGTTTCGTCAGTATGTACTGTACTTCCTCGATTCACCGCCATGACTTCATACGGGATACTCTACCCGTGCTGCTATTACATGCGCCTTTACAAGTACGACACAACATGTGGTTCATGCACGATGGAGCTCCTGCACATTTCAGTCGAAGTGTTCGTACGCTTCTCAACAACAGATTCGGTGACCGATGGATTGGTAGAGGCGAACCAATTCCGTGGCCTCCACGCTCTCCTGACCTCACCCCCTTGACTTTCATTTATGGGGGCATTTGAAAGCTCTTGTCTACGCAACCCCGGTACCAAATGAAGAGACTCTTCGTGCTCGTACTGTGGACGGCTGTGATACAATACGCCATTCTCCAGGGCTGCATCAGCGCATCAGGTATTCCATGCGACGGAGGGTGGATTCATGTATCCTCGCTAACGGAGGACATTTTGAACATTGCCTGTAACAAAGTGTTTGAAGTCACGCTGGTACGTTCTGTTGCTGTGTGTTTCCATTCCATGATTAATGTGATTTGAAGAGAAGTAATAAAATGAGCTCTAACATGGAAAGTAAGCGTTTCCGGACACATGTCCACATAACATATTTTCTTTCTTTGTGTGTGAGGAATGTTTCCTGAATGTTTGACCGTAACTTCTTGTAACACCCTGTATAAGCAACAAGTGTCAGGCGCAGCTGTTAGATCGGTTACTGCTGCTACAATGGCAGATTATCAAGGTTTAAATGAGAGTGAACGAGGTGTTATAGTCGGCGCACGAGCGATGGGTCACGGTATCTCCTAGGTAGCAATGAAGTTGGTATTTTCCCGTACGACCATTTCACGAGTGCACCGTAAATATCAGGAATCCGGTAAAACATCAAATCTTCAACATCTCTGTGGCCGGAAAAAAGACTCTGCAAGAACAGGACCATCGACGACTGAAAATAATATTTCAACGTGACAGTTGCTGCAGTTTTCAGTGATAGGCAATCAACAAGTGTCTGCGTGCGACCCCTTCAACGAAACATCATCGATATGGGCTTTCGGAGGCCTTCGTGACGGCGCGACACCAAGCTTTACGCCTCGCCTGGGGCCCGTCAGCACCTGCATTGGAGTGTTGGTGACTGGAAACATGTTGCCTGGTCGGACGAGTCCCGTTTCAGATTGTATCGAGCGGATGGACGTGCACAGGTATGGACACAACCTCATGAAGCCATGGACCCTGCAGGTCAGCAGGAGACGGTTCAACCGGTTGGAGGCTCTGTAATAGTGTGGGAAGTGTGCAGTTGGAGTGATATGGGATCCCTGATTCGTCAAGACACGTGTGAAAGCACTTGTCTGATCAGCTGCTTCCATTCATGTCAGTTGTGCTTTCCAACGGACTTGGTCAATTCCAGCAGGACAACGCGACTCCCCACACGTCCAGAATTGCTACAGAGTGGCTCCATAAACACCCCTCTGTGTTTAAACTCTCCAGACACGAACGTTATTGAACGTATCCGCGATGCCTTGGAACGTGCTGTGCAGAAGAGATCTCCACCTCCTCTTACGGATATACGGACAGCCCCGCAGGATTCATGGTGTCAGTTCCCTCTACCACTATTTCAAACATTTGTCGAGTCCATACCACGTCCTGGTGAGGCACTTCTGTGTGCTCGCGGGGGCCGTACACCATATAAGGCAGGTGTACCAGTTTCTTTGGCTCTTCAGTGTATATTTGTTAAAAGGTTTGGAATATAGGGCCTAATAACCACGGTTACAAAAAAATAGCTTACATACATTCTTATTAACATTTTACTTGTTGTACGACAGAAAGCAAAGGCAATCCACTGAAAATGGGAAATTATCATCGACACATGTATACTACTGTCCACTAAAATTGCTACACCAAGAAGAAATGCAGATCATTAACGGGTATTCATTCGACAAATATATTATACTACAAATGACATGTGATTACATTTTCACTCAACTTGGGTGCATAGGCCCGGAGAAATCAGTACCCAGAACAACCACCCCTGGCCTAATAATGGTCTTGATAAGCCTGGGCATTGAGTCAAACAGAGCTTGGATGGCGCGTACAGCTGCCCATGCAGCTTCTACACGATCCAACAGTTCATCAAGAGTAGTGACTGGCATATTGTGACGAGCCAGTTGCTCGGCCACCATTGACCAGAAGTTTTCGAGTGATGAGAGATCTGGAGAATGTGCTGGCAAGGGCAACAGTCGAACGTTTTCTGCATCCAGAAAGGCCCGTAGAGGACCTGCAACATGCGGTCGTGCATTATCCTGCTGAAATGTAGGGTTTCGCAGGGATGGAATGAAGGGTAGAGCCACGGGTCGTAACACATCTCAAATGTAACATACACTGTTCAAACTACCGTCAATGCGAACAAGAGGTGACCGAGACGTGTTACCAATGGCACCCTATACCATCACGCCGGGTGATACGCTAGTATGACGATAATGAATACACGCTTCCAATGTGCGTTCACCGCGATGCCGCCAAAACGGATACGACCATCATGATCCAGTAAACAGAACCTAGATTAAACCGAAAAAATGACGTTTTGTCATTCATGTACCCAGGTTCTTCGCTGAGTACACCACCATAGGCGCTCCTGTTTGTGATGCAGCGTCTAGGATAACCGCAGCCACTGTCTCCGAACTGATACTCCATGCTGCTGCAAACGTCGTCGAAATGTTCGTGCAAATGATTGGTGTCTTGCAAACGTCCCGATCTGTTGACTCAGGGATCGAGACGTAGCTGCACGATCCGTTACAGCCATGCGGATAAGATGCCTGTCATCTCGACTGCTAGTGATACGAGGCCGTTGGGATCCAGCACTGCGATCCGTATTAAACTCCTGAACCCAACGATTCCATATTCTGCTAACAGTCATTGGATCTCTACCAACGCGAGCAGCAGTGTCGGGATACGATAAACCGCAATCGCGATAAGCTACAATCCGACCTTCATCATAGTCGGAAACGTGATGGTACGCAATCCTACTCCTTACAGGAGGCATCACAACAACGTTTCACCAGGCAACGCCGGTCAACTGCTGTTTGTGTATGAGAAATCGGTTGGAAACTTTCCTCATGTCAGCACGTAGTGGGTGTCACCACCGGCGCCAACCTTGTGCGAATGCTCTGAAAAGCTAATCATTTGCATATCACAGCATCTTCTTTCTGTCGGTTAAATTTCGCGTCTGTAGCACGTCATCTTCGTGGTGTAGCAATTTTAATGGCCAGTAGTGTATATTTGTTAAAACGTTTCGAATATAGGGTCTAATAACCAAGGTTCCAAAAAATAGCTTACATATATTCTTTTTAACGTTTTACTTGTTGTTCAAACATGGCTCTGAGCACTATGCGACTTAACATCTGAGATCATCAGTCCCCTAGAACGTAGAACTAATTAAACCTAACTAACCTAAGGACATCACACACATCCATGTCCGAGACAGGATTCGAACCTGCGACCGTAGCAGCAGGGCGGTTCCGGACTGAAACACCCAGAACCGCTCGGCCACACCGGTCGGTAAAGGTAACCCACTGAAAATGGGAAAGCATCACAGACACATGTATGGGTGAAAAACGAAGAAACGGTGTTTTGTTTAAGGCAGAATTTTTTACTTACCAAATTCAATGTCTCACATTGCACGCACATTTTGCGATCATCGCGAGCTGCTACTTCCGTACTCTTTCTCGGATGACACGCTGTACCGCTTGCGAGTTGCTAGGACGCCCTTGCTCTCGAGCGAGTCGGACCTGGGCCGCTCTTGCGAGGCCTTTTCTATCCCCCCTGAAGGCGTCGCGTGGGTAGGAGCAGGAGCTGGAAAATTAAGTCGGTACTGGAGCCACTGAAGGTGATTTACTGGTGCAAGAGAGAATACATAACTTTGTACAGATGCGAAGTCTTAGACCCGTCGTATGTAGAGCTAAACTGAAGCGAAGTGTCCTGGTTGTTTGCACTTGATGTAATGCAGAGAATCTGTACCGATGCTCGTAGAGCTGCACAGCACCAGTTAGAGGGCGCTGTCGTCGGTGTCTCGTGGTAGTGCCAACCTTCGAAACTATGTCGTGGCATCGTTGCTATCGATACCACACGGCCTGCGTTCCGCGATATCTGACGGTGCACGGCGGTCCACGTGTCGTCACATGTCAACGCATATAAGAATCTATTCCTGGCACTGCTCCAGTATCCGCGATCCCCCAGCAAGTTACGTTAAGGGAAGAGTTATATCCGGCTGGTTCAGTCAATGTGACAGTCTGATGGACTTACGCCGTTTCGTAGAATGAACGGCGGTGCACTGTTTTCAGGATACCCCAATCGGCAAATTAAAAAAAGGAAGTGTCAGAAACTAACTGCATCCATCGTATATATCACTCAAGATATACAAGGGGTGTTCAGTAATATCTACATCTACATCTACACGGATACTCTGCAAATTATACTTAGGTGCCTGGCGGAGTTTTCATCGAACCATCTTCGCAATGAGTCTCTGTTGTTCCACTCTCGAACAGTGTGCGGTAAAAACGAACACCTATATCTTTCCGTGAGAGCTCTGGTTTCCCTTATTTTATTATGATGATCGTTCCACCCTACGAAGGTCGGCGTCAACAGATTATTTTCGCATTCGGAGGAGGAAGCTGGTGATTGATATTTCCTGAGAAGATTTCGCCACCACGAAACACGCCTTTGTTTTAATGATCTCCAACCCAAATCCTGTATATGTCAGTGACAGTCTCTCCCGTATTTCGCGATAATACAAAACGTGCTCCTCTTCTCTGGTAAGCACCCCAGACCGAGCAGCAGTACTTCGAAAGAGGACAGACAAGCGTAGTGTAGGCAATTTCTTTAGTAGAGTGTCCTACCAATAAAATGCAGTCTTTGGTTTGCCTTCCCCATAACATTTTCTATGTGTTCTTTCCAATTTAACTCGTTCGTAATTGTAATTCCTAGGTATTTAGTTGAATTAACGGCCTTTAAATTTGACTTATTTGTCGTGTAACCGAAGTTTAACGGATTCCTTTTAGCATGTGGATAACCTCACACTTTTCTTTATTTAGGGTTAGTTGCCAATTTTCGCTCCATACAGATATCTATTCTAAACCTTAATTTCCTTTCTAAAAACGGGTTGATTTTATGCGAGATTTCAATCCTCCATCTTATTTTCCACTCTATTGCCTATAGAATCGTGTTTTTCAACATAATCTCCATTTTCCACTGGTTTATCGCAATGTACAGTACAACAAAGATCTTTCGAATTGTGCTACAAGTAAATAAGTATAAGCATCCGAATGGCAACGCCACCAATAAATGAGCTACGTGTTCTTTAATAAATAAAGTAGATAAACAGTAAAAAAAGGGACAAAAGGTAAGAAACACAAAATAAGAACAGCTTTTGCTTGGTTGCAACGAGAACAACAATTTTGTAGCTTTTACTTTTATAGCACATCACATTTACAAGAGGTGTTCGAAAACAGAACAGCCTAGCGGAGCGATGCACAGCACTACCCACTACTGGAGGGATACGACATCGAGACCCACGGGAAAAACAGGTCGTGAGGCGTACCTCACAGCCCGTCACACCGCATGTCTTAAGCCTAGTTTACACGACGACACTAGGTTGCAAGCAACTGTGCTACCGGCCACTGCGCATGCACGCCGCGCGTTTGCGCAACTCTTCCGTAAAACTTAACAGTTTCGTCGTGTTCCAGCTTTGGCGACACTAGTTGCATGAGTTTTGAGGTTATGTATGCTCGTAGAATGTACACAAACTGAAATATGAAATGGGGAACGGACAATAATGTTCGTTTTTTGTATATATATGCTTTGCATAGGTGTTTGTGGGATTCAGTTAAACTGATAACAAAAGTAAGCAACATATTGCCGCTCCTTTGACCGTCATGTGCGATCCGAACATGGATAGTTTAACAAGATCTGAGCTGCAGGGCAAAATTAATGGAATTAGGAGCACACGTACAACTGAATTAAGAAACATACAAGCAAATGTAATTCTAGCTGTAGGAATTTTATTGTCTACAAGACTAAAACCCCATCGTTCGAGTTCGTCCACTCGTTCTTTTTTTCTTTTTTTAGGAATATTGTTGACTGGAGGGAAGGCTACGCAAATCAAAGAGCTGCATTCTTTATTGAATTTATTTAAAACGTCGCAGCCATGCTCCCCATTCACATATGTTTGAATTTTGAAACATTGCCGTCTTCAAGAGAGTAGTTTGCAAACCATTCTCTTCTTAAATGCGGCCTGCTTCGAATATTTACTGCTGTTAATGTTAATGATTATTACTGTTAATAATTATCAGTGTTAATGAAAAAGCGTCATCACCAACTGAAACTGCATCTTATAACATGCCGAGTGTTCACAATAGTAATGCATGCAATGTGATATGTAATTTCAGTTCTGGCGACAGTGCTTCATGCATTACAATATCTTTATTCCTTATCGCATAATTAACTCTATTTAGAAGAAACGTTAACAGTTCTGGTGACATTCTAAGATAATTAAAAGAATTTCTTGGGTTTTCCATTACAAATTATTTCAGCAAAGAAGCTGAGTAACAGAGCTGACGTCTTTTCTTCATCCAGTCACGAATCGAAAATTCTTATTTTTTTTCTCGTGCAGCGATTCCACGCAACAAGCTTTAACTCCATGACAACTCGTGTGACGTGCAACTACATAAACTTTCATTTCAGGCATGAGTCAGGAACCCACAAAACTACGAAACTGAAGTACATACTGGTTTCGCCGTGTCTACAGTTAAATATGAAACCATTTGCGTGCAACTCATTCCACGCAACGAGTGGCGAAACCCAATGTCGTCGTGTAAACTAGGCTTTAAGAGCGCCAGCAGCCATCTTCAGCGGGAAGCGAGTAACTATTTCAGACGATTTAGTAATTCTTGACTGCCCGTTTAATGCGTGCAAAAGTGTGTACCTTTTCGATTAAATATTTATTTCCCGTTGACTGCACGGAGCCGAACGTTCCAGAAGTGTGGCGGTAAAACCTCCTAGTGTGATATCACAAGTTCGTTGCAAGGCCCGATATCTCTTTGGCCCCGTACGTCATCTGGTGACATCACATGTACAACATTTGTCATCCATTTTTGGAGTATTTCCCCACATATGCGGCCCCATGTGTCTTCATCTACATCTAAATCTACAGGGATACACTGCAAATCACATTTAAGTGCGTGGCAGAGGGTTCATCTAACCACCTTCACCTTCACAATTCTCTGTTATTCCAATCTCGTATAGCGCGCGGAAAGAATGAACACCTATATCTTATATACGACCTCTGATTTCCCTTATTTTATCGTAGTGACTGTTCCTACCTATGTAGGTCGGGAGGTCGGTGTTAACAAAATATTTTCGCATCGTAGGAGAAAGTTGGTGATTGGAATTTCGTGAGAAGATTACGTCGCAACGAAAAACGCCTTTCTTTTAATGATGTCCAGCCCTATCTTGTATCATTTCTGTGACACTCTCTCCCGTATTTCGCGATAATACAAAACGTGCTGCCTTTCTTCGAACTTTTTCGGTGAACTCCGTCAGTCCTATCTGGTAAGGATCGCACACCGCGCAGCAGTATTCTAAAAGAGGACGGACAAGCGTTGTGTAGGCAGTTTACTTAGTAGGTCTGTTACATTTTCCAAGTGTCCTGCCAATAAAACGCAGTCTTTGGTTAGCCGTCCCCACAACATTTTCTACGTGTTCCTTCCAATTTACGTTGTTCGCAATTGCAATACCTAGGTATTTAGTCGAATTTACGGCTTTTAGATTAGACTGATTTATCGTGTAAGTTTAATGAGTTCCTTTTAGCACTCATGTGGATGACTTTTCGTTATTCAGGGTCAGCTGCCACTTTTCGCACTATTCAGATATTTCTTCTAAATCGTTTTGCAGTTTGTTTTGATCTTCTGATGACTTTATTAGTCGATAAACGATAGCGTCATCTGCAAACAACCGAAGACGGCTGCTCAGATTGTCTCCGAAATCGTTTATATAGATAAGGAACAGCAAAGGGCCTATAACACTACCTTGGGGAACGCCAGAAATCACTCCTGTTTTATTCGATGAATTTCCGTCAATTACTACAAACTGTGACCTCTCTGACAGGAAATCACAAATCCAATCACATAACTGAGACGATATTCCATAAGTATCAATTTCAATACGAGCCGATTGTGTGGTACAGTGTCAAAACCATCCGGAAATCCAGAAATACGGAATCAATCTGAAATCCGTTGTCAATAGCACTCAACACTTCATGTGAATAAAGAGCTATTTGTGTTTCACAGGAACGATGTTTTCTAAACTCATGTTGACTGTGTGTCAATAGACCGTTTTCTTCGAGGTAATTCATAATGTTATAACACAATATATGTTCTAAAATCCTGCTCCATATCGACGTTAACAATATAGGCCTGTAATTTAATGGATTACTCATACTACCTTTCTTGAATATTGGTGTGACCTGTGCAACTTTCCAGTCTTTGGGTACGGATCTTTCGTCGAGCGAACGGTCGTATATGATTGTTAAGTATGGAGCTAATCCATCCGAAAGGAACATAACTGATATACAGTCTGGACCAGTAGACTTCCTTTTATTAAGTGATTTAAGTTGCTTCACTACTCTGAGGATATTTACTTCTACGTTAGTCTTGTTGGTAGCTGATCTTGATTCGAATTCTGGAATATTGTCATGTATTAAATTACCTAGCTCAGCATCATCTACGTCGCTTGAGGGGTTTTTAAACGTTAATAATAATCACCTTCGGGGTGGGAAAATGTCCTGGCACTTACTTAGAAAAATGTGTAAAATCACCAGAAAACACAATGTGGCTGGTATTTAATTAAACATGCCGTTTCGATCCCTATCTAGTCTACCTCCCTGCCCCGCAAATAAGTTCACTGCACATTAAGCTATACGAGTAGGTCAGATGTCACATCGCTTGTGTGAAACAGTCTTCTACATAATAAAATGATTTTTGCAGTAGGGGGAAGAAATAACAGCCTGACTAATGGGTGGGGTGTTTGTGTTTGTGTTGCAGGGAGCAAGATGGTCGTGAGCTTGTGCCGGCTTCTCCTCGCAGCTTTCCTCACCTGCAGCCTTGCCGGTGTTGGTGAGTACAGAAGCCCTCAGCAGCGAAACTACACGAGTAATAGAACAATAGGAGAACTGAAACGGTGGGAACTTAACTGAGCAGGCATTTGGAAATTATAACAAATGCAAGGTGATGTTTCATCGCACAGTCTGGATCTACTCTACTTTGTTCGTTGGTACAATAACAACACAACTAACTCAGTGGTTCTCAACCTGGGGGTAATTACGCCCTGAGAGGTAAAATGAAATTTTCGGAGGGGTAAACACTAAAAGATTCCATTCTGTTTATGTCGCTAAACTAAATTATTTTCACAAGTTCATAAGACTCTAATACTGATTGTGTAAGTTATCAGTAATTACTTTTTCTCAGTTAGTGACATTAATGCTATGGAGGTTACAAGTTCTTCAGTAATCCACTCACTACATATATATGTTGCGCTTTTTCCTGTTTATAGCCGATGATAAAAGTGAGATATATACATAACAAATGCTAAAAAATCTCAAGAAAATGTCTTCTCCAAGTTATAGATAGTACCTCAAAAGTCCAGAATTTGCTTCATTACTCGCTTCGGAACAGAGAAGTGAATTAATTGACAGCATGACACAGCAGTAACTACGTAAGAGCTACTATAGTCCTGCACACAGTATTATTATTATTACTATTACTATTAGCGGCTGTCGTGGGGCACAAAGCGCTAACAGGCTGTAGTCTTACAATTTCTTCCAGTTCATAAGTAAGGAGTGCAGCAATCAAGTGATTTATGAAAAGCAAATACAGTGCACACATTTTAAGTTGATTGCTCTTAAATGGAGTTGCACTGTGAAAGTCAAGCAAGTGCTGAGATTGAGAGGAGTCATGCAGGGGAAGTGTGTTTTGTAACGAGTGTCTGCCCTCGCAGCGGATAGTTGGCTTTCTTAGCTGAGAAGGAGTTGTGGATAGCACTTGCTGCTATGCACCACGAATTCCTTCTAACACACACGCGCACATACACACACACACACACACACACACACAGACACACACACACACACACACACAAACTAAATATCATTCACTTTTCATAATCCTAAAAATAAAAAAATTCCAAGAAAAGCCTTTTATTCTACAGTTTAGTTAGATGCTAAAGTTGTTGATAATGTAGGGGAGGTGTGACAGACGGTGGGGTGGGAGGCAAGGGGGGTATAGTAATTGATGTCTGATTGCACCTAGGGGTAATGGTCAAGCAACAGAGAATTGTATTTTGCTGGTCAAATGGTGATTAATTGAAAGGAAATCACTGATCTGACCTCAAGCTATCTGTCATCTATCGTATTACTTATTTATTTAGCGACTTGTTTCGAGGGTTAAACCTCATCTTCAGGCTAAATGGCATTACAAAAACAACTTTACAATAAGGTCATACTGATATTACATAGTCTTTTTGTAAATGCATTGGTCATCTTGTGGCAGAAGAGAAAACGTAGTTAGAGGCGATGTCACTTTGGTAGCTGGACTGATGTTTGAACGAAAATGTTGTGCAATGGTTACTCACTTTGTTCTTCTGGCGTGGCAGTCTCGTTGTGATGTGTTGCGGTGTTTCCATTTCCGTGGCTCTCTCCGTCACTGTTCACAAATTGTCACTAACATAGCAGTAACTTGGAAACACGATCACAAACAGTTCTGTAGTGCAATAGACAAGATGGCGGTCGAATTACCTGGTTTCGATTTGACTATCGATTTGTCGATCTACACTCCCGGAAATTGAAATAAGAACACCGTGAATTCATTGTCCCAGGAAGGGGAAACTTTATTGACACATTCCTGGGGTCAGATACACACATGATCACACTGACAGAACCACAGGCACATAGACACAGGCAACAGAGCATGCACAATGTCGGCACTAGTACAGTGTATATCCACCTTTCGCAGCAATGCAGGCTGCTATTCTCCCATGGAGACGATCGTAGAGATGCTGGATGTAGTCCTGTGGAACGGCTTGCCATGCCATTTCCACCTGGCGCCTCAGTTCGACCAGCGTTCGTGCTGGTCGTGCAGACCGCGTCAGACGACGCTTCATCCAGTCCCAAACATGCTCAATGGGGGACAGATCTGGAGATCTTGCTGGCCAGGGTAGTTGACTTACACCTTCTAGAGCACGTTGGGTGGCACGGGATACATGCGGACGTGCATTGTCCTGTTGGAACAGCAAATTCCCTTGCCGGTCTAGGAATGGTAGAACGATGGGTTCGATGACGGTTTGGATGTACCGTGCACTATTCTGTGTCCCCTCGACGATCACCAGAGGTGTACGGCCAGTTTAGGAGATCTCTCCCCACACCATGATGCCGGGTGTTGGCCCTGTGTGCCTCGGTCGTATGCAGTCCTGATTGTGGCGCTCACCTGCACTGCGCCAAACCCTTCATACGACCATCATTGGCACCAAGGCAGAAGCGACTCTCATCGCTGAAGACGACACGTCTCCATTCGTCCCTCCATTCACGCCTGTCGCGACACCACTGGAGGCGGGCTGCACGATGTTGGGGCGTGAGCGGAAGATGGCCTAACGGTGTGCGGGACCGTAGCCCAGCTTCATGGAGACGATTGCGAATGGTCCTCGCCGATACCCCAGGAGCAACAGTGTCCCTAATTTGCTGGGAAGTGGCGGTGCGGTCCCCTACAGCACTGCGTAGGATCCTACGGTCTTGGCGTGCATCTGTGCGTCGCTGCGGTCCGGTCCCAGGTTGACGGGCACGTGCACCTTCCGCCGACCACTGGCCACAACATCGATGTACTGTGGAGACCTCACGCCCCACGTGTTGAGCAATTCGGCGGTACGTCCACCCGGCCTCCCTCATGCCCACTATACGCCCTCGCTCAAAGTCCGTCAACTGCACATACGGTTCACGTCCACGCCGTCGCGGCATGCTACCAGTGTTAAAGACTGCGATGGAGCTCCGTATGCCACGGCAAACTGGCTGACACTGACGGCGGCGGTGCACAAATGCTGCGCAGCTAGCGCCATTCGACGGCCAACACCGCGGTTCCTGGTGTGTCCGCTGTGCCGTGCGTGTGATCATTGCTTGTACATCCCTCTCGCAGTGTCCGGAGCAAGTATGGTGGGTCTGACACACCGGTGTCAATGTGTTCTTTTTTTCCATTTCCAGGAGTGTATGTGGTGTCATAAGTTCACATGTCGTCTGCACGTCTTGTTATCGTGTTACAGATGTAGGCTAACGAAATACGTTACAAATTGACTACCTGTTACAATATTATTGAACACATCATGATATAAACTATTTATATTACATATTTCTAAGCTATTGCTGGTGCTAGAGTCAAACGACTGTCATGTTATGTATCTTTTATTCTGGGAGTACTGTAGTGAAATTGGAAAAGAAATTTCAATCTTTGAAGTCTGTCATTTCATTCAGGATCTCTACATCTACATCCATACTCCGCAAGCCACAAGACGGTGTGTGGCAGAGGGTACTTTTAGTACCTCTATCGGTTCTCCCTTCTATTCCAGTCTCGTATTGTTCGTGGAAAGAAAGATTGTCGGTATGCCTCTGTGTGGGCTCTAATCTCTCTGATTTTATTCTCATGGTCTCTTCACGAGATATATGTAGGAGGGAGCAATATACTGCTTGACTCCTCGGTGAAGGTATGTTCTCGAAACTTCAACAAAAGCCCGTACCAAGCTACTGAGCGTCTCTCCTGCAAACTCTTCCACTGGAGTTTATATATCATCTCCGTAACGCTTTCGCGATTACTAAATGATCCTGTAATGAAGCGCGCTGCTCTCCGTTGGATCTTCTCTATCTTTTCTATCAACCCTATCTGGTACGGATCCCACACTGCTGAGCAATATTCAAGCAGTGGGCGAACAAGTGTACTGTAACCTACTTCCTTTGTTTTCGGATTGCATTTTCTTAGAATTCTTCGAATGAATCTCAGTCTGGTATCTGCTTTACCGACGTTTAATTTTATATGGTCACTCCATTTGAAATCACTCCGAATGCCTACTCCCAGATAATTTATGGAATTCTTATAGTTGCTGACCTGCTATATTGTAGCTAAATGATAAACGATCTTTCTTTCTGTGTATTCGCAGCACATTACAGTTGTCTATATTGAGATTCAGTTGCCATTCCCTGCACCATGCGTCAATTCGTTCCAGATCCTCCTGCATTTCAGCACAATTTTCCATTGTTACAACATCTCGATATACTTACAGCATCATGCGCAAAAAGCCTCAGTGAACTTCCGATGTTATCCACAAGGTCATTTATATGTATTGTGTATAGCAACGGTCCTACGACACTTCCCTGCGGCGCACCTGAAATCGCTCTTACTTCGGAAGACTTCTCTCTAATGAGAATGACATGCTGCGTTCTGCTGTCTAGGTACTGTCCAATCCACTCACACAGTTGGTCTGATAGTCCATATGCTCTTACTTTGTTCATTAAACGACTGTGGGGAACTGTTTCGAACGCCTTGCGGAAGTCAAGAAACACGGCATCTACCTGGGAACCCGTGTCTATGGCCCTCTGAGTCTCGTGGACGAATAGCGCGAGCTCGGTTTCACACGATCGTCTTTTTCGAAACCCATACTGATTGCTACAGAGTAGATTTCTAGTCTCCAGAAAAGTCATTATACTTGAACATAATACGTGTTCCAAAATTATACAATTGATAGACGTTAGAGATATAGGTCTATAGTTCTGCACATCTGTTCGACGTCCCTTCTTGAAAACGAGGATGACCTGTGCCCTTTTCCAATCCTTCGGAACGCTACACTCTTCTGGAGACCTACGGTACACCGCTGCAAGAAGGGGGGCAAGTTCCTTCGTGTACTCAGTGTAAAATCGAACTGGTATTCCATCAGGTCCAGCGGCCTTTCCTCTTTTGAGCGATTTTAATTGTTTCTCTATCCCTCTGTCGTCTGTTTCGATATCTACCACTGTGTCACCTGTGCGACAATCTAGAGGATCTCGTTATTCCCCACGTGGCCATGGATGAATATTTCCATTTCTTCCAAGATGTCCACTTTCCAGTTCTTTTCTAAATTATGTAGTACTTTCAAAATTTCTTCCCGTTTGGCCAATGTAATATTTGTTGCAATGACTGCATGCAATTTTATAAATTCCTGTTTTGTTAAGTTTCTCTGTGAGATGTGAGATGCCATAAATCAGTTTCTTTTTTAAGTTGTTTTTGGTGGCAAAGGTGATCCTGATGTCTGTTTTTTTTTTTTTTAACAGTTTGGCTATTTTGTGGGTAGGAGAGGAACATATACACGGTCTGTAACGAAAAGCCAGAGAAAGAAATCCAGCGGTGTTAAGTATGGTGACCGTGCAGCTGCCCTTCACGATCAACCCACCGACTTGGGAAGCATAACATAGAGGAAACCTAGCACTTCCGTGAAGACATGAGGCGGCGCACCATCTTGCTGGTACTAAACAATCCCATCTCGGTCACATTCATCGACTTGTGGAGATAAAAAATTTTCATTTCCTGATCTACAATGCACTCCGTCTCCAGGCCACAAGTGGCCCGTCGGTACAATCCGACCGCCGTGTCATCCTCAGCTGAGGAAGCGGATAGGAGGGGCGTGTGGTCAACACACCGCACTCCCGGTCGTTATGATGGTTTTCTTTGACCAGAGCCGTTTCTGTTCGGTCGAGTAGCTCTTTAGTTGGCATCACGAGGCTGAGTGCACCCCTAAAAATGGCAACAGCTCATGGCGGCCAGGATGGTCACCCATCCAAGTGCCGGCCGCGCCCGTCAGCGGTTAACTTCGGTGATCTCACGGGAACCGGTGTATCCGGTGTAATCGGTGAGGCCGTTGCCTCAGATATACATTACCATTGACAATATTCTGCATGAAGAAGAAAAGGCCGTACCGTTTCAATTTGCTGAGGACACAAAACACATTAACTTTGGTGCTCTCATGAATGTGTTCAGGGCTCCACGTGGATGTTCGCTGCCCATATTGTGCTGTTGTGGGTGTACACCATGCCACTGTTACGAAATGTTGACTCATCGCAGATCGTGTTCGGAAATGTGTCGTCGTCCTCTATGCGATGCAACATTTCCGCACACTGTTCTCCACAGCCGTACTTATTTGCATCACTAATGTACCGTGCCGTTGTCAATCTGTATGGTTTCAAGTGTAAACGTCTACACAGTACTCGCCAGTCTTTTGTGGAATGGCAGTCTCGCGAGACTGTGGACTGCGAGCAAAGCTCTCCCTAACCAGGCCTGCTTTGGTGGGGGGGGGGGGGGGGTCCTTTAACGTATTCGGAGCGGAATTAACGGCGAGCAGTTGTTGCAGAGTTCGCTTCGTGAAACCAAAACGATCAGCGAGCACGCTCTGCACCAGTGAAAGTAGTCATTTTTAAGTGTTCACTACACTGACGCTCCTGGTGGTGGAATGGGGTACTGATGGACTACGTGAATCAAACCTGAGGCTGTTTGCTACAAAATGACACATCTACCGACTCTGTATGTTATCTCAGTACATTTCTATAACATTCTGAAGTCGTAAAGTCCTTTTTGGCTCACCTTGTAATACCACAAGAAACTTCAAAGGACGGAATCTAAGTACATCTCTGCAAATGGAACTGCTAGACAGGAAATTGATCCTCTCGTGCCGTGAGTCGGCTGTAGCGTTCTTTCGCAAACGGCAACTTCCCCCACCGTGACTCTGTTCGCTTTTCAGTTTACAGACAATGTCTCCCCAGAATTTCCTGTCCCGTTCTCTGAAGTGCGTGAACAAAAAAACTTCACCGAGCTCATGTTTATATAGGGGAACTATTTTCAGTTTATTGAGTGAGCACTTATTTGCCTAGTTTTTAAGTGTGCTATTACACAAATAAGCTCAATAGCTGGATCTGTCAACTGTCTGCCACACTGAACAGACTGTCTCAAGTGTAACATGCTGGCAATGCGTATTCGACAATGTCATTTTCTTGTCTCCATCGCCAGAACACTATTTGTCTCTTAATAAGGCTCTGCTGCACACACATTTGTTATTTGTTACTAACCTATTTCATTTTAAAGCAAACATTAATTTCATACTATTAAACTAGTATTTTTTACAGTTTACGATTTTCCTAGCACCTGCAACGCGATTTTTAGTTTGTTTTTCACGGCACACCCTCCTACGACTGTTCAGAAATTTGGGACTGCACTAGTTGTTTACCAACTATTCGACCTGTTTTGGTCATCGTCGGCTGGGGTAAGTTGCTCAGTCACGGTTTTGCGCCACAAACAGATTAAGCAAAAATAACCTGAAAGATCCGTTCCGGTGCGTTTATAATATTGCAGATAAGTCACTGAGAACAGTAACCACCTCAAAATATCTGGGACTAACAGTCCAGTGCATCATAAACGGAATGACCAAATACTAGGCTGTGATTCATTAGATGTATCCAGAGGAAATGTAATTTATCCGCGAAAGAAGGTGCTAACAAAGCACTCGTTAGCCTTATTCTACTTACTGCTCGTCAAAGTGGGACCCTCAAAAGCAGCATTAACAGAGGGGGTAGAGAAGATGCAAAACAGAGTGGTGCAAATGTTCGTTTCTACATCTACATGGTTACTCTGCAATTCTCACTTACATGCCTGACAGAGGATTCATCGAACCATTTTCATACTACTTCTCTACCATTCCAATCTCGAATGTCGCGTGGGAAAAAGGAACACCAAAATCTTTCCGTTCGAGCTCTGATATCTCTTATTTTATTATGATGATCATTTCTCCCTCCGTTGGTGGGTCTCAACAAAATATTTTCGCATTCGCAAGAGAAAGTTGGTGACTGAAATTTCGTAAATAGATCTCGCCCCAAAGAAAACCGCCTTTGTTTCAGTGACTGCCACCCCAACTCGCGTATCATATCAGTGACACTCGCAACCCTATTGAGCGATAACACGAAACGAGCTCCCCTTCTTTGCACTTTTTCGATGTCCTCCGTCAATCCTACCTGGTAAGGATCCCACACCGAGCAGTAATATTCCAGCAGAGGACGGACAAGTGTAATGTAGGCTGTCTATTTTGTGAGTTTATCGCGTCTTCTAAGCAGTCTTTGTTTCGCCTTACCCATAATATCATCTATGTGGTCTTTCCAATTTAAGCTCCTCGCAATTGTAATTCCTAGGTATCTAGTCGAATTGGCTGCCCTTAGATTAGTGTGATTTATCGTATACCCAGAATTTATCGGATTTCTTTTAGTACCCATGCGGATGACCTCACACGTTTTTTGTTTAGTGTCAATTGCCACTTTTCGCACCATACAGAAATTCTCTCTAGATCATTTTGTAATTGGAACTGATCGTCTCGTGATTTGACTAGACGGTAAATTACAGGGTCATCTGCAAACAATCTAAGGGAGCTGCTCAGATTATCACCTAGATCATTTATATAAATCAGGAACAGCAGAGGGCCTATGACACTACTTGAGGAACACCAGATATCACTTCGATGATTTACATCTACATCCTTATTCCGTAAGCCACCTGACGGTGTGTGGCGGAGAGTACCTTGAGCACCTCTATCGATCGGTTCTCCCTTCTATTCCAGTCTCGTATTGTTCGTGGAAAGAAAGTTTGTCGGTCCTATGAGTAGGCTCTAATGTCTCTGATTTTATCCTCATGGTATCTTCGCGAGATATATGTAGGAGGGAGCAATATACTGCTTGACTCTTCGATGAAGGTATGTTCTCGAAACTTCAACAAAAGCCCGTACCGAGCTACTGAGCGTCTCTCCTGCAGAGTCTTCCACTGGAGTTTATCTATCATCTCCGTAACGCTTAGGCGATTACTAAATGATCCTGTAACGAACCGCGCTGCTCTCCGAAGGATCTTCTCTATCTCTTCTATTAACCCTATCTGGCATGGATCCCGCACCGGTGAGCAGTATTCAAGCAGTGGGCGAACAAGGGTACTGTAATTTAGTTCCTTTGTTTTCGGACTGCATTCGCATGATTTTTCCAAAGAATCTCAGACTGACGATTAATTGTATATGGTAATTCTATTTTAAACCACTCTTAATGCCTACTCCCAGATAATTTATGGTATTTACTGCTTCCAGTTGCTGACTTGCTATATTGTAGCTAAATGATAAAGGATCTTTCTTTCTATGTATTCGCAGCACATTACACTTGTCTACATTGGCATTCAATCGCCATTCCCTGCACCATGCGTCATTTCATTGCAGATCCTCCTGCATTTCAGTGCAATTTTCCATTGTTCAGATGGTTCAAATGGCTCTGAGCACTATGAGACTTAACTTCTGAGGTCATCAGTCACCTAGAACTTAGAACCACTTAAACCTACCTAACCTAAGCACACCACACACATCCATGCCGATTGAGGATTCGAACTTGCTAACGTAGCGGTCGCGCGGTTCCAGACTGTAGCGCCTAGAATTGCCACTCCGTCCGTTTTCCATTGTTACAACCTCTCGATATACTACAGCACCATCCGTCTATCACAACGAACTGTGACCTCTCTGAGAGGAAACCACGAATCCAGTCACACAGCTCCATATGCACGCAATTTGATTAATGGTCCGTCCCGACCGCATTTTCCCGCGCCACGGCGCGCTTCCGCAGACCGCGACCCGTTTCTCCAGCAGAGGGCTCTGCTATTCGATGCTGTCTACGATTGGCCTTCGATGACGTTATGCCCCGGTGGCGCCTGCGCTGTTCTAGAAAGCGGGCATACAAATTGGCGAGCTTCTCAGCGACGCGACAGTAGCACATGAAGATGGCGGGCAGTTGTCTCGCTGAAATATTGTGCGGTTTCTACAATATTATTCGGCGTAATTCCAGGGAAACTATCAAGCAGATTCAGCGCCGGGGAGGCCTCAAACAGCACATCTGATTAATAGTTGCTTGTGAGGAACGGTATCAAAAGCCTTCTGGAAATCTAGGAATATGGAATCGATCCGAGATCCCTTGTCTACAGCAAATACTGGAAAGTAACGGAAGTAGTCGCTGAACGCTAGTGGCAGGTGCGGCAAGGTTGGCGTCAACCACCACGGAAAGGTTAGCTGTTAGCGTTCCGAGAGTGTGCGTTCCAAGAACACTCAGACAACATTCACTGTCCAGATCCAATGTGACCACCTATAGAATGCCCGATTATCCACCTTTTGCAGCGCGGCCGGCCGCGGTGGTAGAGCGGTTCTAGGCGCTTCCCGTGAAATCTTCCCGTATCTCCCGGCCTTTTCCAAGTATTCCTCCTCCTCTTGTGATTCTTGAACAGGGTATTCGTTATTACTAGCTGAAACTTGTTACAGAACTCAATTAGTCTTTCTCCTCTTTCATTCCTTGTCCCAAGCCGATAGTCTACCGTAACCTTTTCTTCTACTCCTTCCCCTACAACTGCATTCCAGTCGCCCATGACTATTAGATTTTCGTCCCCCTTTACATACTGCATTACCCTTTTAATATCCCCATACACTATCTCTATCTGTTCATCTTCAGCTTGCGACGTCGGCATGTATACCTGAACTATCGTTGTCGGTGTTGGTCTGCTGTCGATTCTGATTAGAACAACCCGGTCACTGAACTGTTCACAGTAACACACCTTCTGCCCTACCTTCCTATTCATAACGAATCCTACACCTGTTATACCATTTTCTGTTGCTGTTGATATTACCCGATACTCATCTGACCAGAAATCCTTGCATTCCTTCCACTTCACTTCACTGACCCCTATTATATCTAGATTGAGCCTTTGCATTTCCCTTTTCAGATTTTCTAGTTTCCCTACCATGTTCAAGCTTCTGACATTCCACGCCCCGACTCGTAGAACATTATCCTTTCGTTGATTATTCAATATTTTTCTCATGGTAACCTCCCCCTTGGCAGTCCCCTCCCGGAGATCCGAATGGGGGACTATTCCGGAATCTTTTGCCAATGTAGAGATCATCATGACACTTCTTCAACTACAGGCCACATGTCCTGAGGATACACGTTACGTGTCTTTAATGCAGTGGTTTCCATTGCCTTCTGCATCCTCATGTCGTTGATCATTGCTGATTCTTCCGCCTTTAGGGGCAATTTCCCACCCCTAGGATATGAGAGTGCCCTGAAACTCTATCCGCTCCTCCGCCCTCGTCTAGCGGTTCTAGGCGCTCAGTCCGGAACCGCGTGACCGTTACGGTCGCAGGTTCGAATCCTGCCTCGGGCATGGATGTGTGTGAGGTCCTTAGGTTAGTTAGGTTTAAGTAGTTCTAAGTTCTAGGGGACTGATGACCACAGATGTTAAGTCCCATAGTGCTCAGAGCCATTTGAACCATTTTTGAACCTCCGCCCTCTTTGACAAGGCCGTTGGCAGAATGAGGCTGACTTCTTATGCCGGAAGTCTTCGGCCGCCAATGCTGATTATTTATCAAAATTTAGGCAGTGGCGGGGATCGGACCCGGGACCGAAGACGTTTTGATTATGAATCAAAGACGCTACCTTTTTTTTTTAAAACTCATTTCGTTCGTTATAGTTCGTTGGAATAGTTCGTGGCGGACGTTCCCTGACGCCCAATGAAGTTCGTTATTGATCCATTTACTCAGTTTTTTTTTTTTTTATTACAGAGGGCAGCTAACCCTCTGACCGAACACGCTGAGCTACCGTGCCGGTGAACCCCTAGACCACGGGTAACCTCATAGACCGACAAAGTGGTGGAAGAGAGAATGTTTTCGAAGATGCACAATTGGGACACGTTGATGAGTGAAGACTCGCGTCAAACTGAAGAAGAATTGGCTCGATTAGTGGGAGTGACACAGCAAACCATTTCAAAACGTCTCAAGGCAATGGGCATGATTAAGAGCTGAAACCAAGAGACGTTGAACGGCGTTTGTGTGTTCCTGAACAGTTGCTTCAGAGGAAAAAACGGAAGGGGTTTCTGCATCGCATTGTGACCGGGGACGAAAAATGGGTTAATTACGACAAACCTAAACGCAAAAAATCATGGGGATATCCCGACCATGCTTCGACGTCGACGGTCAAACCGAATATTCACAGCTCCAAGATTATGCTCTGCATGTGGTGGGACCAGCTCGGCGTCGTTTACTATGAGATGTTAAAACCAAGTGAAACAATCACAGGTGCTCGTTATCGAACGCAATTAATGCGTTCCAGCAGAGCATTATAAGACAAACGGCCACAATACAGCCAGAGGCACGATAAAGTGATTTAGCAGCACGACAACGCTCGACCCCACGTTGCAAAAGAGGTCAAAACGTACTTGGAAACGTTAAAATGGGAAGTCCTACCCCACCCGCCGTATTCTCCAGACATTGCTACCTGTGACTATCACCTATTTAGATCAATGGTGCATGGCTTGGCTGATCAACACTTTTGATCTCGTTAAGAAGTCAGAAATTGGATCGATTCGTGGATCGCTTCAAAAGATCAACATTTTTTTCGACGCCGGATTCGTACACTGCCCGAAATATAGGAGAAAGTAGCGGCCAGCGATGGAAAACACTTTGAATGATAAATGTGTAACCAATTTGTTTCATTAAAGCGTCAAATGTTGGGGGAAAAACGGCGGAAGTTGTACACTTTGTACTTTTATTGTGTTAACAGGTTTTCGGCGTACAAAGCCATCCTCAGACATTTACTGAGTATTGTGGCGGTGGTGGTTAGTGTTTAACGTCCCGTCGACAACGAGATCATTAGAGACGGAGCACAAGCTCGGGTTAGGGAAGGATTGGGAAGGAAATCGGCCGTGCCCTTTTTAAAGGAACCATCCCGGCATTTGCCTGAAACGATTTAGGGAAATCACGGAAAACCTAAATCAGGATGGCCGGAGACGGGATTGAACCGTCGACCTCCCGATTGCGAGTCCAGTGTGCTAATCACTGCGCCACCTCGCTCGGTTACTGAGTATTGTCACCAAAGAAGTTACAATGTTTGTAAGCAACATTGGAAGAGAAGGTACACGTCTAGACTGAAGCAGAAACATACAGTAAATAATGTCTTTGACTGTGTGGTGGTAATGCAATGTGAAAAGTAAAGAATTGCAAAGTAAATAAATAAAAACGGAGTAGGCAGCAAAAAGCTTTAACACAAAATAGGAATACCAAGCCTACATAACAGTTTCTTGACAAGGCTACTTCAGATGGTGTAAAATATAGAGAGTGATACAAAAGCCAATTAAAGAAGAAAGAATTATCAGTGTAACTACATAATATATAAGGAACTTAAGCAATATCAATAAGATAAAGAGAAATGAATGAATGCAGGAAAATGGATGAGTGTGAGGCAACATACCCTAAATCCAATCTTTGAGAATGTGGTGATAGTGCATTTTAAGAGGTAAAAACAAGGCTGAACAATACACAAAACCATTAACACTACACTCAAAACTGTGACTATGTAACAGTTTGCATTAAATAAATGAACCAAGTAAAATAAAAACAATATTTGATAAGACAACTATGAAAGATATTAAACATGGAAAGTAACACAAGAACCGGTTAAAAGAAAGCCTTAACAACTGAACCTACAGTCTAT
The DNA here is from genome assembly GCF_023897955.1 of Schistocerca gregaria. Lineage (NCBI taxonomy): Eukaryota > Metazoa > Arthropoda > Insecta > Orthoptera > Acrididae > Schistocerca > Schistocerca gregaria. The sequence continues at coordinate 163,541,292 of NC_064920.1, forward strand.
ATGGATAACACAGACAATTTCAATAAAATAAAAGAACTCAATGAACACAGGGAAATGGGAATATGTAGGAACAGACAGTGTGGGAAGTAATGAAAAGCAGAGATGATTGTGTGAAGTTTAGGAGAGGGGAAGTGTTGAGCTATGTCCGGTCCACCATATGCTCAAAAACCAATGACCATGCCCTTTTGAACGTCAAATAAATCGTTCCGTTTTCGCATTACGACAACGACTGCACTGTTTTCCGCTTTCCCCTCCCCTCCCCCCCCCCCCCGCTCCCCCCTCCCCCTGTTTGTGTTGCCACCTATCGTCATATCGTCAGCCAGTGGAAACTGTACCTTGACATCGGGCATAGGTGGTGATCACATTAATGTGACTGCACCATGTAGTCCTTCCTGCTACAAACATCTAGAAAACTAACAATGGTGGTCCAGAGTAGAGCTCATACGCACCATTCGGCAACGGAACAGGAAACAGTGAGAGCCACAGAGGCGCCAGAAGCACACTCCGCCACAAAATGTTAGGTGGCTCGCGGAGTGGGTTTAGACATGGCTTGGTATCCTTCAAAAATTGTCGATGTTATTATATTACAATGAACATGAAAGTATATCTCGTTGTGCCTGATACCATTCATGTACACGTAACCTGTAAAGCCCAACAGGACAGCGGGCCACTGGCAGAGGGCCTCCTTTATCAGGCACTTAACAGTTTTGTTTCGTGTGTGGACTTTCGTATTAACGTCACCGAGCGTTAGGCAGTCATCAAACATTACCGACAAATGCTGACGTCAATCAGGGCAGATAAGAAAGGACCGGCGTGTGGGAGTCGTTAATTGACAGCGAAATACCCACCGCACGCGGTCCACCCACGCATTGCGCTTATCCCGACGTTGATCGTACAAGAGTAGAACGATGGAGCGCCGTTAAAAGCCTACACGCAACGCTGTTGCATGGTATAAGCCATTACAGCCCAACGCTCAACCGGGAAACAGAAAATACCAGGAAATTGAATATATAACCCGTTGCCAGTGACGTGGAAGTCGTAGGTTACTCTTAGCAGTGCCCGTTTTGTTGACAGTTCGAGCGGCGCGGTCTATTGCCCGACGAATTTGTAGTAGTTCTGAACCGAATGCCGTGAAGTATTTCCTTCAGTTTAGAAATCGAGTTGAACTGACGACGGCTTAAGTCAGGGGAGTGCAGTAGGTGGTACAGCACTTAGCAGGCCAATCAGTCAAACAAATCAGTAATAGCTTGCACTGTACGTGCTTGAGCACTGCACTGCAAAATGATGGTCAGGTCCTGCAGAAAGTGTCATCACTTCTGTCTCTAAATAAACAGCATAGAGACAGAAGTGATGACACTTTCTGCAGGACATGTCCATCATTTTACAGGACAATGCTCAAGCACGTACAGTGCAAGCTCTTAATGATTTCTTTGACTGATGGGGCTGCTCAGTGCTATTTCACCTACTGCACTCCCATGACTTAAGCCCTCATAAGTTCAACTCGATTTCCAAACTGAAGGAAACACTTCACGGCATTCGCTTCAGGACTCCTACAAATTCGTCCGGCAGTAGACCGCGCCACTCGAACTATCAACTTAACTGGCACTGCTAAGAGTATCCTACGACTTCCACATCGCTGGCAACGGATTATTCGCAATGCTGGTGACTACTTTGAAGGTCAGTAAAACTTTGAAAGACATATCTATTTTGTACGAGCTGTAAATAAATAGTTGCCAGTGTTAAAGTTCCAACCCTCATAAATAGTCTTGCAAAAAAGAATAACTTATTTCCCAACGTAATCCTCAATGACCTCGGGCAGTTTGGTTCCGCGAGATGCCGATTTTGTTTATTATATTAAAAGATTATCATCACAGTATCCTGAAGATGAAGAGGGAAGAAAAATACGAGAACTATTGGGCAACCGGCTTGACTGCTCACTCATCAAAGTCATAGACCAAAGTAATATAAAATAGAAACTTGAAGACCGGTTAGAGAACGATCAGTTTGGCTTCAATGGTGCTAAAAGCACAGAAAGGCGGCACTGGCATTGCTGTTGATACCGAAAGCAAGACTTTAGAAAAATATAAACGCGTTGATAGGACCTAGAAAATGCGTGCGACAGCGTCAAGTGGTGAAAAAATATTGGGCCAGGAGTGAATGGGTGGGTTTAAAAGAGCATAAAGCAGGACGCAATCTTTCTCCTCTGCTGTTTTATCTGTTTATAGAAGCATTAGTGAATAAAATTAATGGAAGCTTCAAAACTGGGATTAAATTTTAGGTGAAACGACATTAATAACGTCCGCTGATATCATTCCTATACTCTGTGAGACTGCCTTACCTCTTGAATTAAATGAACGGTCTTCTGATGGCAAAGTATACGTTGCGAATGTACTAAAAAAGGATTCAGGGACAGTAGAAAAGAGATTTTAGACAAATTAAGATCTTCGTAAACAGGGTATTAAGAAAAATCTTCCGATGTGCGTCAGAAAACGAAATTTTCAGAGGAAGGAGAAACACAAAAGTCCATCTGTTATTTAACGAACCAGATGTGACACCTGTAATAAAGAGCAGAAGAACTGAACGGTTGGGACATGTGTGAAATGTCCTTAGAAAAATTAAGAATGACCGTGCTAGTAAACTTCTATGTTATTTGAAACAAAGTCAGCTGAGTAAAACTGAACGTACTCAGACAGTTCTCGCTTTACTTACTCTGATCATGACTAAACTGACACACAATATTTTTTTGCGCAACGCAATCTGATTTTCAATAATCCCTACAAAAGAATGGCCCTGACTAACAATAACCTATACCTTTCATGAATCACTTACCTCACAAAAATCTTCGTTACTCGAACTACTGCAACACAGCGAGCGCCAATACTGCCAGCTAAATAAAAGATTCTAAATACTGAAGGCACTAATTACTGATAGGCATAGTTAGCAAATGGAAGATTCTTTCTGGCGGACACACGTCCAGATCGTCCGCTTATAGTAACCTCTCAAAACTCTGGCATCTCTCTCTCCACATCCACCACTGCTAGCGGCTCACATCCAACTGCGCAGCGCCACCCGCTGTTCACACCCAACTGCCAAACACTACACAAGCGAATATTCCAACAATGAGTCCAACCATCCACAGATTACACACAGCGCAGTCAGTGATTTTCATACAGAGCGCCACGTGACGTTTCCAACATAAAAACCTAAACAGCCTACTTACACGTGTACTGAGAAGAGGAGAAAGGATGGCGAAGGAAGAGCTTGAAGGGAAGGCACAATGGATGAGACCCATTGGTAGACCAAAGTTAAGCAGGATGGAGTGAGTTAGGGGAGACCTGGAGCCCGTGGGAGCCTACTAGGACGTGGCCAGAGACAGAGGGCAGTGGAAGAGGCTGATGAGTGAAGGAATGAATTAGCTTCGGTTGGTGTGGCCAACTAAGTAAGTGGCGACTTGCCTCTTGCGCGAACTCACAGTGAAAAAGGTCACTGAAGTAAACCTCGCTAATAAATTATTCTCATGTGGGCTCAGACTTGAAGCTAGGAATAAACGTGAGAGGTTTCACTCTGCGAGAGCTTTTGCGAGTAATACGTGTCGTGTAAACAGCGCTGAGAGTGAGTTCGGCGGTAGTGACCGGGAGAGGGGCAAGATATCAAATAGTCGCTCTCCCGGATTTTAGACACACGTGCAGAAGGATTCCTCCGTCTACCGAGAGCTACTCGCCGAAGCTCCCAGATAAGAAAAGCTATACCGGCATTGTCGGGAGAGCTGAGACTACTCAGAGTGTGCTGGCCGGCAATACTGCGTCCCAGATTTGTGCCGTAATTCACAGTTTGTATCGTAGCACATCTCAGTAATATTTTGCCGTACTCATGCACACATTAAATAAAAGTACCCGCGAAACTAAGTGACTTTAGCCATGGAAATGACCGTTTGGCGTCATTGGGCAGGAGTCCCCTTACGGGGCAGGTCCGGCCGCCTTCTTGCAGCTCTTACTACATTCGACGCCACATTGGACGACCTTCGTGCCGGATGGGGATGAAATGATGATGAAGACAACACAACACCCAGTCCCTGAGCATAGAAAATCCCCGACCCAGCCGGGAATCGAACCCGGGGCCTTAGGACCGCAATCCGTCACGCTGACCACTTAGCTATCGGGTCGGACGTCTTTAGCCATAATATGCGGCCACGGCAAGTTTCTGAATGAAGAAATCGCTCGTTTTACTTTCTAGGTTAACAGCACGAGCAGTGAACCATTTCGAAAATTTTTGACTTAAACAATGTTACGCAGCAAATGACACAAACACATTATACAGAATTTACAAAGTAAAATATAAAAAACTATCAGTGAAGACACTCGAGCCCACGTTAATGTGAAAATGTAAGTGTAGCACTATCCACTGCGTCATAGGGAAATACCCTACAAGTTTTCATGAGTGAGTTTTCGAGAATCCAAATATGTGATATAAATGACCGTATCTTTTGATTCCACTGACTTAGAAACTTCAGTTCCTTACATTACCGAGGAATGTAGACCTTAGAATGTGTCATAAATATCCATCTGACACGTCTTCATGTTCCTGGGAAAACGGCGTCTTAACAGACGGACGCTTTCTGGAGAAGAGACGTTTGTTAACATCGAGTATAGATATAAGAGTCAGGAAGTCGTTTCTGAAAGTATTTGTATAGAGTATAGCCATGTATGGAAGTGAAACATGGACGATAAATAGTTTGGACAAGAAGAGAATAGAAGCTTTCGAAATGTGGTGCTACAGAAGAATGCTAAAGATTAGATGGGTAGATCACATAACTAATGAGGAGGTATTGAATAGAATTGGAGAGAAGAGAAATTTGTGGTACAACTTGATAAGAAGAAGGGATCGGTTAGTAGGACAAGTTCTGAGGCATCAAGGGATCACCAATTTAGTACTGGAGGGCAGCATGGAGGGTAAAAATCGTAAAGGGATACCAAGAGATGAATACGCTAAGCAGATTCAAAAGGATGTACGTTGCAGTAGGTACTGGGAGACGAAGAAGCTTGCACAGGATATAGTAGTATGGAGAGCTGCATCAAGCCAGTCTCTGGACTGAAGACCACAACAACAACAACATACGAACAGACAGACAGTCAGATAACAAATGAAAGAGTTTGTTTTCGGATATAATTACAGATTAACAGTTTTCGGATTTTTTCCTGTAGTTGTATTGTGAAACATTGCTTCTTGCCATATTCCATGATTCTAGGTCAGCGGGACGTACGCTATAGGTTGTCAGCGGGACGTACGCTATAGGTTTTAATCAGAGTATTTTACACAAATGGCAGTATCTGTTGATGGTATTGACTTAGGAGTTTGGATGTTTCACACCGGCAAGGGACCGTAGATCTTAGTTTGTGTCATGAATTTTAAGATGTATCCGATCCTGAGGAAAAGGTTTTTTAATAGTTGGACAGACAGAGAGACGGACAAACAACAAAGCTATACTACACTCCTGGAAAATGAAATAAGAACACCGTGAATTCATTGTCCCAGGAAGGGGAAACTTTATTGACACATTCCTGGGGTCAGATACACACATGATCACACTGACAGAACCACAGGCACATAGACACAGGCAACAGAGCATGCACAATGTCGGCACTAGTACAGTGTATATCCACCTTTCGCAGCAATGCAGGCCGCTGTTCTCTCATGGAAACGATCGTAGAGATGCTGGATGTAGTCCTGTGGAACGGCTTGCCATGCCATTTCCACCTGGCGCCTCAGTTCGACCAGCATTCGTGCTGGACGTGCAGACCGCGTGAGACGACGCTTCATCCAGTCCCAAACATGCTCAATGGGGGACAGATCCGGAGATCTTGCTGGCCAGGGTAGTTGACTTACACCTTCTAGAGCACGTTGGGTGGCACGGGATACATGCGGACGTGCATTGTCCTGTTGGAACAGCAAGTTCCCTTGCCGGTCTAGGAATGGTAGAACGATGGGTTCGATGACGGTTTGGATGTACCGTGCACTATTCAGTGTCCCCTCGACGATCACCAGAGGTGTACGGCCAGTGTAGGAGATCTCTCCCCACACCATGATGCCGGGTGTTGGCCCTGTGTGCCTCGGTCGTATGCAGTCCTGATTGTGGCGCTCACCTGCACGGCGCCAAACACGCATACGACCATCATTGGCACCAAGGCAGAAGCGACTCTCATCGCTGAAGACGACACGTCTCCATTCGTCCCTCCATTCACGCCTGTCGCGACACCACTGGAGGCGGGCTGCACGATGTTGGGGCGTGAGCGCAAGACGGCCTAACGGTGTACGGGACTGTAGCCCAGCTTCATGGAGACGGTTGCGAATGGTCCTCGCCGATACCCCAGGAGCAACAGTGTCCCTAATTTGCTCGGAAGTGGCTGTGCGGTCCCCTACGGCACTGCGTAGAATCCTACGGTATTGGCGTGCATCCGTGCGTCGCTGCGGTCCGGTCCCAGGTCGACGGGCACGTGCACCTTCCGCCGACCACTGGCGACAACATCGATGTACTGTGGAGACCTCACGCCCCACGTGTTGAGCAATTCGGCGGTACGTCCACCCGGCCTCCCGCATGCCCACTATACGCCCTCGCTCAAAGTCCGTCAACTGCACATACGGTTCACGTCCACGCTGTCGCGGCATGCTACCAGTGTTAAAGACTGCGATGGAGCTCCGTATGCCACGGCAAACTGGCTGACACTGACGGCGGCGGTGCACAAATGCTGCGCAGGTAGCGCCATTCGACGGCCAACACCACGGTTCCCGGTGTGTCCGCTGTGCCGTGCGTGTGATCATTGCTTGTACAGCCCTCTCGCAGTGTCCGGAGCAAGTATGGTGGGTCTGACACACTGGTGTCAATGTGTTCTTTTTTCCATTTCCAGGAGTGTACATTGAAGCGCCAAAGAAACTGGTATTGCCATGCGTATTTAAATACAGAGATATGTGAACCGTCAGAACAAGGCAATTCGGTCGGCAACGCCTATGTAAGACATCAAGTGTCTGGGGCAGCTGTTAGATCGGTTCCTGCTGCTACAGTGGAAGTTTATCAAGATTTCAGCGAGTTTGAACGTGGTGTTAGAGTCGGCGCACGAGCGATGGGACACAGCCTGTCTGAGATTGCCATGAAGTGGGGATTTTCCAGCACGATTATTTCGCGGGTGTACAGTGAATACCAGGAATCCGGTAAAACATCAAATCTCTGACATCGCTGCGACCGGAAAAAGATCCTGCAAGAACAGGACCGACGATGACTGAATAGAATCGTTCAACGTCACAGAAGTGCAACCCTTCCGCCAGTTGCTGTAGATTTCAACGCTGGCCCATCAACAAGCGTCAGCTTGCGAACCATTCAACGAAACATCATCGATATGGGCTTTTGGAGCCGAAGGCCCACTCGTGTACTCTTGATGACTGCACTACACAAAGCTTTACGCCGCGCCTGGGCCCGTGACACTGACATTGGACTGTTGATGACTGGAAACACATGGCCTGATCGGACGAGTCTCGTTTCAAAGTGTATCGAGCGGATGGACGTATACGGGTATGGAGACAACCTCGTCAATCCATGGGCCGTGCATGTCAGCAGGGGACTGTTCAAGCAGGTGGAGGCTCTGTATTGATATGGGGCGTGTGCAGTTGGAGTAATAAATAAACCCCAATACGCAAAGACACGACTCTGACAGGTGACACGTACGTAAGCATTGTGTCTGATCACCGGAATCCATTCACGGCCATTGTGCATTCCGACGGACTTGGGCAATTCCAGCAGGACAACTGGACACCCCACACATCGACAATTGCTACACAGTGGCTCCAGAAACACTCTTCTGAGTTGAAACACTCATGTCTGCCACCAAACTCCCCACACATGAACATTATCGAGCATATCTGGGATGCCTTGCAACGTGCTGTTCTGAAGAGATCTCCCCCCCCCCCCCCCTCCATCCCCGCACTCTTAAGTATTTATGGACAGCTCCGCAGGATTCATGGTGTCAGTTCCCTGCAGAAGTACTCCAGACATTAGTCGAGTGCAAGCCACGTCGTATTGCGGCACTTTTGCGTGCTCGACGAGGCCCTACACGAATCAGGCAGGTGTACCAGTTTCTTTGGCTCTTCAGTGTATAAGGGTTCTGTTTTTACCAGCTGAGTTACGGAAACATACTAGTAAAAAGCACGATGAAGATGCTATAACTTCAGCGAAACATGTCTGGTTAAAAAAAGAAAGAAATTTGTTTTTGCACAAGGCGTAACCTGTCCAGAAACAAATTTCATGCACTTCTTTTAGTTCGAATTTTCTTCCTGTACAGTGACTGCATGTTTGCTATACTGATAAAACAGTTCCGATACATGGGGAAATCCTGAAGGTCATTTGCACTGACTTATTGCCTCCTCTGTCCATCTCCCCCTTCTACGTATCATTCTAAGATTATTTTTTTTTTTTTCGGTGTTGGGAGTTCTGCTTGCCGCCCGGCTAGCATACAAAGCGGGGCAGCGAAGCGCGGAGGAAACGCGCGCCGGAGACGCAGGATGCGTGTGGGCTGGTATCGCGGCGATAATGCGACAGCGCGTGTATCCCATGACGTAGCGGAGCTCCCCGACAGATAAGCTAAGCTGACCGCACTCCGCTCGTTAACTCGTCAACACGGCAGCTGCGAGTTACAGACCCAAGGTCGCTCACGCCCATCACATCACGCAATGTAGCCCTGAAAGCGGTCGCGGCTCTACGCAAAGACTGGTTTGTACAGGAGCGACGGCAGGTGTTCGCAGGCAGTTCGCCAGTATTCACTGCCATTCGCTTGTATCTGTGAACAAGCGTTTACACTACAGGAAGCAGAAGACAACAGGGATAACGAGCATAGTCTAAGAACTCCACGTTACTGTATTTTGGCGCTAATAATCGGCACACGGGAAACTGAGGTGACTAAAGACATCGGATAACTCCTAATATCATGTCGGACCTCCTTTTGGCTGGCCTGGTGCAAAAGCTCGACGTGGCATGGACTCAATAAGCCGTTGGAAGCCCCCTGCAGAAATACTGAGCCATACTGCCTCTATAGTCCTCCGTAATATTGCGGAAGTCTTGCCATTGCAGAATGTTGTGCACGAACTAACCTCTCGATTATGACCCACAAATGTTCGACTGGATTCATGTCGGGTGGTCCATCGTTGTTTGGGGACATGAAGTCCATGAATGGCTGAAAATGGTCTCCAAGTAGAGCGAACATCACCATTTCTAGTCAACAGTTGGTTCAGTTGAACTATCCCACGTTGGACTATCCCACGTAAACGCAGCCCGCAGCATTGTGGAGCCACCACGAGCTTGCACAGTGCCTTGTTAACAACTTGGGTACATGACTTCGTTGGTCTGCCCGAAACTCGAATCTTGCTGTCAGTTCTTACCAAATGAAATCAGGACCCATCTGACGAGATCACGGTCTTCCAGTCGTGAGGGTTCCAACCAATGTGGTCATGAGCCCACGAAAGGTGCTGGAGGGATGTCGCTGTTGTTACCACAACGTACTCAATTATGGTAGTATGGCATGTGAACAAAATGGTTGAAATGGCTCTGAGCACTATGGGACTTAGCATCTGAGGTCAGCAGTCCCCTAGAACTTAGAACTATTTAAACCTAACCAACCTACGGAAATCACACACATCCATGCCCAAGGTAGGATTCGAACCAGCGACCGTAGCAGTTGCGCGGTTCCGGACTGAAGCGCCTAGAACTTCCTTCCCACAGCGGCCGGCGGCATGTAAACCATTAGACAAATTGTTTCTCACATTTCACACAAAAATTGCGTGCCCAATAATGTGGCGTTTCGTTTTCTTCCTTGCCATCGGCTTAACAGAAAGCAAGAAAGGTCTATTTATAACTTATCGTCTTATGATTACAGTAATACTATAGAGCTTTTAAAAAAATTTGTACTGGTACATGGCCGGAGCAGCAACCAAAGAATGAAAGCTTATCATAGATATAGTAAACAGCAAATCAGTTGCAAATTGGAAGTTTTGTTAAAGCTCCTTTACTATGGGTTCAACGACTATAAAAACGTTTTGTTCAGAAGGAAATATGGACAACAGGACTACATGTCCGCTATATTCTAACTGACCTCTGCCACAACATGTAATCCAGTTATCCATATTTCCTTCTGAAGAAGATATTTTTATAAACGTTGAAACCATAGTAAAGGAGTTTTAATAAACCTTCCAGTCAGCAACTCATTAGCTGACTACTATTTCTATAAGAGAAAATTTGATGGTGGTAAGTTCCTATGGGACCAAACTGCTAAGGTCATCGGTCCCTAGGCTTACACACTACTTAATCTAACTTAAACTACATTACAGGAAAGACAACACACACACACACACACACACACACACACACACACACACACACACACACACACACCCGTGCCCGAGGAAGCACTCGAAACTCCGACGGGGAGGAGCCGCACGAACCGTGGCAAGGCGCCCCAGACCGAGCGGCAAAAACGCGCGGCTTACAAGGGGGGTTTTAATCGTTTGAAACACTGTAATTATACCCATTCGCAGATTAAAACTATGCGAAATACTGTCACTGAAGCAAGTATCCTCACAAATCCAGCAGCTGGAGTTGTGTCTCTCATACCGCTTGTGTAAATGATCCCAACCATTTTACCCGTTCATTTTAAGCGGCTTTATTTCCCAATGAAGTTCCCTTCGCAGTAGCAATGAACAACTTTCAAGACCAGAGAGAGGGGTAAGGGGACAAGGTGGAAGGAGGAAAAGGACATAGAAAGGGGGAGATGGAGAGAGAGAGAGGAGGGAGGAGATGACGCACAGAAAGAGGGAGGGGAGGAGGAGGAGGAGATGGACAAAGAACAAAGAGAGGAGAGAGGAGGAGATTGGCATAGAGAGGGGGGGGGGGGGAGTTCAGAATATACCCAGCTTCGTGATATTAAGGCTTGTAAATGGAAAAGCAAACCAAATATTCGTATATTTGACATGTAAAAGACCAGCACATTGCTCTACTCACACATAACAAAGAACGTTTACGAAATGATGACCTGTTGAATGCAGGAAATAAAGTGGACATGCTGCCTAATTTTATTATTGGATATCTAATTCCCTGACAGTACGTATTTAACTTCGTGATAATGCGCTTAATTCTGTGATAATTATCTTTTGCACAGTTAAAGTTCTCTTAAACCTCTTTTCATTCATTTTCAACATCAGTGTCAGTGTCACTAACATTTGCGCAAATATTACACGTAAATACCCCAGGATCGGGCGAATCGATGGGCTCACAGCTTTCACGGGACCACCGCAGACAAAAGCAACACTGAACGCAAATACTTTTTATTCTTTTTCAACAGCTGTAAAAGTGGCGTAGGTGTCATTATTCCTTTAGTTCCTTGACTTATATTTTCCCTTAAATAGCGATTTCATTGTGCGACAGAGGTTAGTGGATTATTCCGTTAACGTTCAAGGCGAACCCCATTGCCTGCATTTGCATTACGCAACTGAGTAACTACAGTTCCAGTTCAACCGTACGGCAAAAACGGTCTACATATTTTGCAAATGGTCATATTGTCTTTGTAACCGTCACTGCGGTCTACAAAGTCTGCTAAAATACTCCTCACAATGGAGACATTTTATCAGCTTCGTATCGACCGCGTTTTTCTCTAATACCTCCTGAAGTGCTCCAGGAAAGTCATCAATCGAATAGGATTATCTTCTCTGGCTTACATCACCCGTTTTCGGCTTGTCTTTCTTCGCACACTTGCTTACAGATGGAGCCATTGTTCCGAAATGGACACAAAACTTAAAGAGTTGTTGTCGTTTTCCTAAGCGAATGATAAGGCATTAAAATCCAACTCTGGGGACGAAGATTAAAAGTATATTCCATTGATAATACGACTGCGAATAACTGTCTGTCTAATAACTTGATCAGCTTACTTTAATCAAATTGTATTACAGTATCAGCGCAGTAAACGATGTAATTCCCTCTGCACAACAAACAATAAACTGCCTGATCCGCACACAGCGTTCACTCCCGTCCAGAATGTTTTCTCCGTATGAAGACATTTCTGCCTTTTGTTGACAACGGTTGGAACTGTGTAGAAGGTATACTTCACTTAAGTGTGGTGTCGATTGTTACAATGCCACAACGTAAGTGCACGCTCTCGTAAGTTGGCACTACGAGGAAAGACAAACTACGCCGACCACAGCGCCATCTGGCCGAGGCTGTGGAGCTCTGGGAGTGCCGTCTTGATTTCGGCCCATTTAATCAAGAGCAGACGACCTGGAAATATCGCTTCTACTTCCGAGTGGGCTAGCTTGCTATTGAGACTTTGTATTAGTTACGTTCAGTTAAAGTTTGGACAGCATCGAGTATTTGTTAGTTTTGAGATTACACACAGCAGTCATCCTAGCTTCACGGAATTAGACATGGACTACGGCTTCACACCTTCGTGCTCATCCTAGCCAAAGTTATTTGATATTTACTTGTGTTTTTGACTCTATTAAAAGTGTTAAAGTTACACGCAGTACCGAAGTGCTTCACCTATCCTACTCCTACTCGCTTCCTTCACTCTCGGCCTATATTACAGAAGCAGTTCACTGGAGCAGACGGGATACAAATTTAAGGACAAAGAATCTCCAAAAGCGTGAACCGCAGATATTGCGGAAACAGAAGGTGCTATTGATATGGGGTTCTCATCGGATGAATTGGTAGCCAGATGTTCATATTGTTAGCCAGTAAACTGATTCTAATAATACTTAGAAAGTGTATTTTTCTGAAAATATAAACTTTTTTGAATGGAACAATGCCTATTGACAGTAACACTCTAGCGTAAATTGTGTCAGTGGTGTTTGTTGGAGAATCAAAATGTTCAAATGTGTGTGAGTCCCTACGGGACCAAACCGCTGAGATCATCGGTCCCTAGACGTGCACTACTTAAACTAACTTATGAAGAGGGAGGACTCAAACCTCCGGCGGGAGGGGCCGCGCAGTCCGTGACATGGTGCCTCAAACCTCACGGCCACTCCGCGCGGCTGTAGTAGGATCCCCATACGAGATATCTTACCGACACTTGTTCGACACCTGCTTTAGCACACACAAATATATACCACTAGTTATGTGGATTGTGACCACTAACGAAACAACTGGCCATGATAGGTTGTGTTCAAAATAGCCGCTAGCAGTGGCAATACACGCTCCCAGTTTGGTATAGAACGACTGCTGTACACGTGCTAGCATTTTAGCGGAAATGTCCGAGCAGGCTGCAGTAATACGTCATTGCACAGCATCGGGTGTAGCTGGTATGTCCCTGTAAACAGCGTCTTTGAGCTTTCCCCACAGAAAACAGTCTACAGGGGTCAAATATGGGGACCGGGCCGGCCATTGTGGGCCTGACAGCCATGATGGTGTGGTGGTAAACAGGTTCGTTTTATTCTACAGAGGACCGTCTTCTAGCATCTGTGGAAGATGGTCTGTTAGGAGGCTGCGATCTTGTGTGGGTTTAGTGTTCCATCTGTGAACTACCAGCCTATGAGGTGATGGTTCACTGTCCCACACCACACGTTTAGATTCCACGGACGCTCACGTTCCACCCGACGGAGCCAACGGGAAGTGTCAACAGACCGATAAGCCTGTTTCAGCTGTTTACCTGACCATGACTGGTAAATTTGGCTTCATCACTAAAGAAGATACATGATACATCTGGAGTACCCTGATTTAGTGCCCACTTGCACAAGTTAACTCGATCTGATAATCATACGTGAATGCGTGGCGTCTGTGGAACCGCGTCCGCAGCCCCAAATCCTCCCGAAACCAGGTAGGTAAGCAGGTTAACAGGACCAAATCCTCTCAAACTGACACAATGCGACAGCGCATTGTGTGCGCTAATGACCACAGCTGCCTGCGGCCAGTCTGCAGACCGTTGTAGAGTGAACATGCCCTCAGGCGAGCTTACAGTTTCAGTCAGTAGGAAGGTGAGGAAAATGTTGGTTCTGTACTGTAACACCTTCCGATTTCAAAAACTGCTTTTTGCAATATCGTGAACAATCCACAATAATCTTGTGCCTGTGCCCCAGCGGTGTGCTGGCTGCGAGTGCCAAGTGCCGACCCTCTGGCCAAACCCTAACTGCCAGCCGCGGTGACCCAGCGGTTCTAGGCGTTTCAGTCCGGAACCACGCGGCTGCTACGGTCGCAGGTTCGAATACTGCCTCGGGTATGGATGTCTGTGATGTCCTTAGTTAGGTTTAAGTAGTTCTAAGTTCTAGAGGACTGATCACCTCAGATGTTAAGTCCCATAGTGCTCAGAGCCATTTTGAATCAACCCCTAACTACGACACTGGCATACGCGCACGATCTTATGGTGAAACTGTCATAACTCTGCTTCTAGGCTGCTTATAAAGAAGAAATATGTGCCAGATTTTACATTAGACCCGCAAAAGTATGTGTCAAACAGAATCCAACTTCGTGCATTACTTTTTGCATAATGCGGGTACAAACAGCCACGCAGAAGAAATTATAAAACTACTTTGTGCCGTCTATTGCGCTTCTATAGACCATTCAAATTAAGTTTTATTAACCATCTCCTATATTCAGACATCGGACGCTTATCAATTTGTTATATGTATAGATTTGCTGCTTGGATGGGTGACCATCCGGGCCGCCATGCGCCGTTGATAATTTTTCGGGGTGTACTCAGCCTCGTGATGCCAAATGAGGAGCTACTCGACCGAATAGTAGCGGCTCCGGCCAAAGACAACCATTGGAACGATCGGGAGACCGGTGTTCTGACGACACGCCCCTCCTATCCGCATCCTTATCTGAGGATGACACGGTGGGCGGATGGTCCCGATGGGCCACTTGTGGCCTGAAGACGGAGTGATTGATTGATAGATTTGCTGGAAATGTAACCATAATTCATAAATGAACACTCAGATAGAATATGTTGCGAAATCATGATTTGCTATTTTAATAAATTATTTACGAAGAAATCAAGGCTATAAATGATTCCAGTTTCCAGAAATAAATATCTAAATAAGATGAAGCGTCCCCTTAGAAAAATTTATGAATGATTGTGCTGGTAAACCTCTACGTTATTTGATTCTCAAACAGCTGAGCAAAACTGAATGTACTCAGACATTTCTCTCTTTACTTATTCTGACCACCACTAAACTGACACACAATATTTTTAGAGCAGCGCAATCTGACTTTCAATAATCCCTACAAAAGAATGGCCCTGACTAACAATAACCTATACCTTTCACGAATCACTTACCTCACAAAAATCTTCGTTACTCGAACTACTGCAATACAGCGAGCGCCACTACTGCCAGCTAAATAAAAGATTCTAACTACTGAAGGCACTAACTGCTGATAGGCATAGTTAGCAAATGAAAGATTTTGATCAAGAACAAACAATGTATTTACCTTAATAGTGTTCAAAAGTCATAATATATGTATATACCAGTTCATGACATCTAGTCTTACAAATTTACTGTCTCTTTTGGACACACGTCCAGATCATCTGCTCTCAAACTCTGCAATCTCTCTCCACATCCACCACTGATGGCGGCTCACCTCCTACTGCGCAACGCTACGCGCTGTTCACATCCAGCTGCCCAACACTACAATAGCGAACAACAATGCAAACCAGCCACAGACTGCAAACAGCACAGCCAGTGATTTTCATACAGAGCGCTACGTGACGTTACCAATAAAAAAACCTAAAATGCCTACTTACAAAGATAAAAGATAAAATTTTAAAACATACAATATACGCGAAATTTTTTTACATCTTCTACTGTAACTTCATATGCTTTCCTTTGCCTGCTTGGAATATTCATAACGTTTAGAACTGCTACCTGTTTCAAATGGGAGGATTCGGTCCCATCGTTTTTCTGACCCTAGCGGACATGGAAAGATTCGGTACCATTTTTCTGACCGCGGGAGGATTGGGGGCTGCGCCCGGACATGATATGTGAATTGAAGGTGAAGGAGAAGGGAGAAAGGAAAGGCACTGCACTGGGACTGTAGATAGGAGGAAACAGATAGCGGGTAGGTGGCGCTCGTTGGAAATGTGGGTCGGCTGTGAAGCGTGCCGAGACAAACCGCGCAGGAGATCCGGGGTTCGAATCCCGGTCCGGTACACAATTTCACTCGTCTCCAATTAAATCCGCGTAATATCCCGATGCAACTGATATTGGTAATCCCTTCCCTTCCCCCTCCATTCCTTTTTCCTGTCCCCCCCCCCCCCCCACCTTCAGTTTACATATAATTCTCATAATCGCTTCCCTGCAGCTCTTGGTGGAGAGAGATATGATAGGGATGGAACCTACGTCGATGGAGAATGCGTAAGACACTTTCCTGACTCATGCTGCTTCCTCGAGCGTTTGTGCGGGAGCTAACGTGCGGATCAACTGTAGCAGCAGCAGCAGCAAGAACATTAGTTTCCCCATCTTCTGTCGCCACTTGTTTCTTTCTGTCACGTAGTCGTGAGCTTACACTACCACTTTCACCCAACTGATTGAAGAGGTCGATAAGTCGTTGCCGAGATGTTTGAGGTCTATTGGGCTATCTAGCCGCATAGACCGTACAAGAAGAAGCTGCATTCTTCCTACACTCTCCATTCACCACGAGTATGTCGATTTTTTTCTGCATTCGTAAATCCCGTCGTCCATTCACGACCTACTACTTGGACTGTCACACACTGACTGGCAAGTCGCAGTGGAGTCAAGGAACACACAGGCGCACTGTAAATAAACACAACAACATCGTACGTAGCAACTAAGCAAGTTGATTCACACAAACGGTACTCGATGTCGAAACTTTTCGAAATACATCTCGTAAATGACTCGGAATGGAATCCTGCAATGAACATCGCTGACATTCTACTGTAACTTACCCTACTTTTAGTTTGTTGTTGTCAATAGGTAGTTTTCCACTTAAAAAAGTGTATGTTGGCACAAAAGATGTACTTTCTAAGTAGTATAACAATCTGCTTATTTGCTAAAAGTTCATCAATAGTACTTCTCATTTTCGCCATGTTTTCGGTGGAAGTTTTAGGTGATTCACCCTGTAAGCATACATGTAGCCAAGATGCAAAAATTTGATGTTCAGAGGTTATTTAGCATTGCTAGCGCACAGTTTATAGCGAAGTAAGCATAATGGCGGGTAGATGTCTGAATTTATACGTAACCGCTAAATGCGTGGAGTGGAACGCACACAACACTTTCTTTGGTGTTATTCTATGACTTTGAAGTAAGTCGGTTGATGCTTTTCGCCGGCTTCTCATTTGAAATGAGGAGAAAATGTAAAGGCAAAACAGTAATTAAAAGTGGCTCGCGCTTCTGGTAAAAGTGATTCACTTTGCCTTGTAACAAAGGCTTTGGGTAGCTGAGAGCTAACTGTGCACAAACATTGTAATTAACATTATTTATTTGGCCGCGAGTGCCACGCCGCTTGAAGTTCCATGAAATTTTTAATTGATTATTAGCCCTACTCTCCACCAGAAACAGAGAACTGCACAGCGGAATTTTAATTTTTGAACTCTGGAATGACTGATCAGGGATCACACATTGATAACATATTAAGTAATCTTTTTCGCAGTGTACAGGATGTTAAAGACTAAGTGCAGGACGCGGGGACATGAACTGGCGTGCACTTTGATAAGAATTTCAACGAATTACGTAGCTGCGTTACAAGCATTTATTTCATAAATGGAGCGTACTCGTAAAACTACATTTTTATGGCACACAAGTAAAAATGCTAAAGCTACGGTTCCACACGGACAGATAATATTAACGTGCCGATCATTTGTCAGCGGAAGGACAAGTGTGATAAGGGAGCGCAACAAGGGCGCGCAATTTCTCAAAGATTCGAAAGCAGAATTTACCACTTTCAATTACTAACACAACAATCAAAGCCAGCTCGTGACATACAGAGGCTAGAACCACGGTAATCAACTGGACACACGTTGCATGAACTGCTTCGCAACGGATCGAACACCGAATACGGTTCCTTCTGTACTTAAGTAAAAACGATTCTGAAATCGTCACTAGCGAGAATTCCGCACTGCTCCTAACGATGGAGCTGCATCGTTACGGAGAAATCTAACTCGAAATTGATCTAATTCGCATAAAAAACCTCACTAGTTACTACTCACGTCCACGCAGAGGGTAAATTCTCTCTAAACTTCCTCGCCTCTGCATACTGACAAGGGGAAGACCTCAGACACGGCCAACCGATTCGGCTCAAATTTGGCAGGTCACTTGTGCTCAACCTAAAACGAAGGACTCTAAGATATTTTGGCTCAACACCCTCCCCGTCCCCCCCCCCCCTCCCCGTTTTTGTGAAAATCACCCCTAAATGTTATGATGAGCAATCGACTCAAAATTGGGTGGATCGATAGATGATTGTAAATAGAGAAATTTTCATCATCGTTCAAAGTAACTGGATGGGAAGCGGAAAACTCAGGTTCGAATCTCGAGGAAACTGTACGGTTTTCTTTTTCTTAGATTGTAGATTTTCGTATCCGAATTCGTACGGATAAGACGGTTAATAAGGTACGTAACTCAACACGGAAGAATAACAGTAGTAAGGTAGGCCAGCTAATTTCCCAAACGATGTGAATTAGTAAAGAATTGAACTTTTAAGGCTTGTCACATGAAAACAATTCCGAGTAAGAGTGCTGATAATTCCTCACGAGGGACCACAGACTGCCAACCGCGCCATGTTCGTCTACAGCGACGCACGCCTGAAGAGTTACGTTGTCCCGTTGTAAAAGTGTTGCAAGACATGTGTTATCAATGCGCTACCGGAAGCAGGCAGTTCTGTTTCTTGGCGTTCCAGATTGATAGGAGCGGCTGTCGTCGAGCGATTTTTGGAGCTGACGAACGAAATGTATTTTGCTGATAATGAAGAACTATACTGTGAAGGCGAAGCAGAAGGTGATTCAGTGGATGATATCACGACTAGTGAATCGCAAAATGGTCATAACATTTTGGAAATGGCCACGTCACAGGCAATTTGTGCTTCATCTGTTCCCGATGAGTATTACGAACCGGTTACTAAACGAAGAAAAGTGAGGACACGTAACAGTGACTGGAAGAGCCATTGTCAAGTAACATTTTAGTTGTTCACTATCCCAAGAGGTTTAAGAAATATATTTGCCTACCTTTTTATCATTCCTTATTGATTTACTTACCTTAATAACCTTCCTACCCCTCTAATTGAGATGTGGAAAAATACAAACGAGAAAAATAATCCGCTAGGTTTCCTCGATATTTGAGCCCGGGTTCTCCGCTTCCCAGCCAGTTACCTCGGCCGTTGCGCTATCGGCGCTCTCGGCGAGAAGCGTTTTGCCAAGTCTGTACATAAGCGGCAGTTGTAAAAGTTTCTTTCCTCGATTTCTGAAAAGGTATGCTGTTTGCGTATCCCATACCTGATGATAAAAAAATGCTCTATTTACAATTATCTATCGATCCAGCTAATTTTGAGTCGATTGCTCGTCATCACCTTTAGGGGTGATATTCTCAAAAACGGGAGGGTGTTGAGCCAAAATATCTTAGAGCCCACCGCTTTAGGTCGTACACAAGCGACCTGCCAAACCTGAGCCGAATCGGTTGGCCGTGTCTGAGGCCTTGCCCTTGTGAGTGCGACGTACTTGGTGGGCCATATTGACCAAGCCCCAGACTGCATCTGCCAGCCACGTGGCCCCTCGCCTGCGGACGCGAGATCGGGTCTGACGAAACAGACTCTAGGGCACCGGAACTGGCTTCGAAAATAACTTCATCTGCCTTGCCAGGCTGGTACTGCAATGCTCAACCAAGAGCCTTCACATGAATTTGCCTAAGTGCACGAATTTGTTACTACCCCCCACAGTCATTCAAAGTAAACGAGCGCCCGTGTTTGGGAAAGGTGGTAGAAACTACATCTTGTACTGACATCAGCTGTAATTATGATGAGAATAAAGACAGACAAATTCAGGTTCCCAGCGCGATCTTCCTCCTTGGCTCGGAAAATATGAGTGTGCAAAACGCTGCCGGCCGGTGTGGCCGTGCGGTTCTAGGAGCTACAGTCTGGAACCCCGTGACCGCAACGGTCGCAGGTTCGAATCCTGCCTCGGGCATGGATGTGTGTGATGTCCTTAGGTTGGTTACGTTTAAGTAGTTGTAGGGAGAGAAAAAAGTACGCTGCCCACCTCGATAAGACAAAACCACCAAAGTTACATGAGAGGCGGAATGACAGACGCTTTTCATAATTGTCGAATACCAACGTAACCTAAAGAAAGACTAGCATTTACACTCCAGTTATTAGCAAGCAAAGGCATTTCCGCTGGTGAATGTTTTGTATTTTAATACTTCCTGTACCTCAGATAGTTTGTGATGTCTGGATTGACATATGCGAAGCGCTTCACGGATTTTCTTAAAGTACGTACACCGAAGACAACATCAATAAAATACGATTAATGAAATGTGAAATATACGTATGACCTACTAAATAAGATACTTGACAAAATGTACTGTAGAGTCTATAAAAGTGTAAACTATTTTTATTTATCACAAAAAACCTGGACCATATGAGTGATACGACGATCGTTCAAGTAATCCAACACACTTTTTTCTGAAAACAGGTTGGTTTTTTTCAGGGTTCCAATACACCATATCCCCAACTCTTTTGGTTAGAATACCCTGTTTTTCAACATAATCTTCGTTCATTGCAACGGCCTTACACCACCTTACCGGGAAGACGTCCGCCCCGATAGCAGTAAGGATAGCCCTAACCTTGAATTCCCATATTTCACCTGGTATATAGGCAGCTCTCTGGGGTAGGTTTAGTCAGGAGCCAAGGCCTGAACCAGATTTCTTTGTTATAGGATGAAAAGTGGCGGTGGTCTATTTTTTTTTTAGTTCCATTTTCCTAAGGGGCTTTAAAATAAGAGCAAAAGAAAAAAAGAAGGAAAAAAAAGATGGTAGAGCACTTGCCCGCGAAAGGCAAGGTCCCGAGATCGAATCTCGGTCCGGCACAAAAAAAATGTATATACACTCCTGGAAATGGAAAAAAGAACACATTGACACCGGTGTGTCAGACCCACCATACTTGCTCCGGACACTGCGAGAGGGCTGTACAAGCAAAGATCACACGCACGGCACAGTGGACACACCAGGAACCGCGGTGTTGGCCGTCGAATGGCGCTAGCTGCGCAGCATTTATGCACCGCCACCGTCAGTGTCAGCCAGTTTGCCGTGGCATACGGAGCTCCATCGCAGTCTTTAACACTGGTAGCATGCCGCGACAGCGTGGACGTGAACCGTATGTGCAGTTGACGGACTTTGAGCGAGGGCGTATAGTGGGCATGCGGGAGGCCGGGTGGACGTACCGCCGAATTGCTCAACACGTGGGGCGTGAGGTCTCCACAGTACATCGATGTTGTCGCCAGTGGTCGGCGGAAGGTGCATGTGCCCGTCGACCTGGGACCGGACCGCAGCGATGCACGGATGCACGCCAAGACCGTAGGATCCTACGCAGTGCCATAGGGGACCGCACCGCCACTTCCCAGCAAATTAGGGACACTGTTGCTCCTGGAGTATCGGCGAGGGCCATTCACAACCGTCTCCATAAAGCTGGGCTACGGTCCCGCACACCGTTAGGCCGTCTTCCACTCACGCCCCAACATCGTGCAGCTCGCCTCCAGTGGTGTCGCGACAGGCGTGAATGGAGGGACGAATGGAGACGTGTCGTCTTCAGCGATGAGAGTCGCTTCTGCCTTGGTGCCAATGATGGTAGTATGCGTGTTTGGCGCCGTGCAGGTGAGCGCCACAATCAGGACTGCAAACGACCGAGGCACACAGGGCCAACACCCGGCATCATGGTGTGGGTAGCGATCTCCTGCACTGGCCGTACACCTCTGGTGATCGTCGAGGGGACATCGAATAGTGCACGGTACATCCAAACCGTCATCGAACCCATCGTTCTACCATTCCTAGACCGGCAAGGGAACTTGCTGTTCCAACAGGACAATGCACGTCCGCATGTATCCCGTGCCACCCAACGTGCTCTAGAAGGTGTAAGTCAACTACCCTGGCCAGCAAGACCTCCGGATCTGTCCCCCATTGAGCATGTTTGGGACTGGATGCAGTGTCGTCTCACGCGGTCTGCACGTCCAGCACGAACGCTGGTCCAACTGAGGCGACAGGTGGAAATGGCATGGCAAGCCGTTCCACAGGACTACATCCAGCATCTCTACGATCGTCTCCATGGGAGAATAGCAGCCTGCATTGCTGCGAAAGGTGGATATACACTGTACTAGTGCCGACATTGTGGATGCTCTGTTGCCTGTGTCTATGTGCCTGTGGTTCTGTCAGTGTGATCATGTGATGTATCTGACCCCAGGAATGTGTCAATAAAGTTTCCCCTTCCTGGGACAATGAATCCACGGTGTTCTTATTTCAATTTCCAGGAGTGTATATAGCTGAATGGTTAGCGTAACGGACTGCCGTTCTAAGGGGCCCGGGTTCGATTCCCGGCTGGGTTGGCGATTTTCTCCGCACAGGGACTGGGTGTCGTGTAGTCTTCATCATCATATCATCCCCAAAAGGCGCGCAGGTCGCCCAATGTGGCGTCGAATGTAGTAAGACCTACAACAAAGCGGCAGCGGGAGATGGGACAGGCTTTGCGTGACTTTGTTGCAACTATGGCAGACGCTTCTCCCCAATAAAGGTGCGAGTCCGAACAGGGCGACAGCGACCGACCGCGGCTACAGAAGACAGGTTGCAACGCTGCTGCCTGCAGTCGGTCCGTTGCGGAACGCAGCGACAGACATGCTATGCAGTTACCGGGAACAACTGTGCGAGGCGAGATGTCTGTTATGGTTCAAATGGCTCTGAGCATTATGGGACTAACTGCTGTGGTCATCAGTCCCCTAGAACTTAGAACTACTGAAACCTAACTAACCCAAGGACATCACACACATCCATGCCCGAGGCAGGATTCGAACCTGCGACCGTACCGGTAGCGCGGTTCCAGACTGTAGCGCCTAGAACAGCCACCATAATTCTTGTATCGTGCTGGATTCGTGACTACACGTTGCAAGCTGTTATTGCGCTGTTGTTGGAAGAGGAAGACGATGGCATTTTATTGTTGCATTCCAGGAAAAGACGAAAGCTGGTAATGACTTTATATAAAAGTAGAATTGCAGAAGGTAGTTAGTTACACAGCACTGATAAAAAGACATTAGTCAGGTGATGAAAATATCTTCAAGAGCTACTGTCGTTTAAATAAAAGACAGTTTAATTTCGTGCTCAGTTTTATTAAAGATGACATAATGCCACAGTGCCTAAGAAACGCAATAAGTGCAGAACAAAAATTATATTTGACGCTGAGGTAAGTCCAGAAAATGTTATACATTATTAGATTGTGAGGCATTTCCAAGACTTTGTGAGAGAGTTGTGGAGGTTGAAGGGCTGCTGTAATCACTTGGCTGATGTGTGCTGCATTGTGCAGCCGTTATTTCATAATCAGAAACGCTCATACTAATTTTTCTTTTGGCTTCTGCCTTATAAACTGGAGGTAAACTCCTTACAACTGTGCTGATGTGACGGAAAAATAAGTCAGTAACATCATCTTTGTGTTCCATAAAGGTTTTTAGTAAATTTTGCCTAATTTTGTCCCTTTCTTTCTACATTTTTAATATTGTATCATCATTACTACGAACTTTACTGCGTTTTCTTTTCAGTGTTGGCACATAACGTTCATCATTTGTTACCACAGATGTTTCAACACTAGTTCCTATTGTATGTGTTTCTGCCGTATCTTCTTCCTGGGTTGCCGAAAGTTCCAGTCGACGAGTTCGATCTCCACTGTCTTCTTGGCTTTTGTTGTATTGTCGTCTGTGATGATGTCAATGTAATATTTGTTCCTCCAGATCTGTGTTGTGCAACACTGTCAAGGAACAATAGCTGTTCGTGTCTTTCAGTTTTTTAATTTTTTGAGGCAGCAGAGACCGTTCCTCACCATGGTTTTGTTCACTGCCAGGTCTCCGTACACACTCTGCAAGATCCTATGAATATCTACTATGCTCCGGTTTTCCACCAAAAGAAACTTAATGTAGTTTAATTCTGTACTGGGAAATATTATAGTTAGAGCAGCAATTTCCGAGACAGTCAAGAAAACCTAAAGAAGTGGCTTTCACAAGCCCCTCCTCCCTCCCTCCCAACCAACCCTACGTTCACATCCCACCGGACAGTTTTTTTTAGTACTGTAGACTGGGACAACTTTCTCTAATTTTTTCTGCCTCTTTTGTTACTTAATAATTTTTAAAAAAAAGTTTTTGAAACTATCCCAAAACATTAGCCTTGATCTCTGGTTTCATAATATGTGGACAGATGACAACTTAGTTATGTATTTATACGTAAAGAAACATGAAAAAATCTTTGGCAAAGCTACCTGGCAAACTGGTTAAGTTTGCCAACTGTGTTCAAATGAGTGGAAGTCGCCGAAACAGTTACAGAAAACAAGCTTAAAGCACTGAAAACAATTTTCAGATTAGTATTAAACACTTCAATGCAAAGAAACTTACAAGGAAGATTATACTGAGACAAATTCAAATCACCAAAGGTAAAAATGCAAAGAAAAGTTTGACCTTTTCATAAGAAAAGCAAAATCTGCCTCGGTTTTGATAGTAAGAAGGAATCATTATCTGCACAATGTCTTTTACATTCACGAAAACTTCATCTCGAATATCCGGATTGTATGAATTTTTCCCTCCGTCTGTTGTAAGAAGATACAACACTTAGAACTCGCCCTCTCCGTAGAATTGAATACGTTTACCAAGAAAATCCTTGACACTTTTTTTTACCATAACTTTACCACGACAAACATTCCAAGGCTTAGTTGTGTTCAATCATGGATCATTCTGGCACTCATACTATTATGTTCACGAACGGTTGATAAATTTGATACCTGTGTGCTCCCAATTAGGTTCTAATGAGCTTTGATAATTTAGCGACTTGTGCAGAGACCCAAAAACTCTCGATTAAAGAAAAAGTGTGAATGAGGTGAGAAAAAGGCAAAGTTCTAGATTGGCAAAGTTGTCCCATTTTTACAAAGCTTCCTGGTGCAACATTGGGAAGTGATATTATTATAATAAATACACCACACAATTTTATTTTTCTTAACTCTGGAATTGTGGTCTCTCAGACCACGCGGAAGTTTTCTAACTCGCTCACCAAGGTCATTTCTGGCGGAATGTGTTTATACTCGTCCACGCTCCCTAAATCATCAAACCTACAATGTTTTATTCTCAACTGTGTTAACGCCTTCTTCGTTTCTTGTTGACACGTGTTAGTCGCATGTGTTGGGTCTCTTAGATAGCGCCACGTGAACTGCATACCTGTTTCCTTCAGTACAGTACAAAACGAGTTCGTAGGAAGGTGTGTTTTACAGATCCTATGTTTGATAAAGCTGTCAGTAATATAGATTAGGAAGTAGACAAAAAAGACGAAGCAGACAAAAAAGACGAAGATTTTACAATAGCCAGGGACAAAAAAAAAATGGTTCAAATGGCTCTGAGCACTATGGGATTCAACTGCTGTGGTCATTAGTCCCCTAGAACTTAGAACTACTTAAACCTAACTAACCTAAGGACATCACACACATCCATTCCCGAGGCAGGATTCGAACCTGCGACCGTAGCAGTCGCACGGTTCCGGACTGCGCGCCTAGAACCGCGAGAATAGCCAGGGACACAATTCGTCTAACGGAGGAGATCATTCAGGAGAAACTCAGGACAATTGTGATGAAGACCATTCTGTCTCTCTAACAAAATACTTGAAGTGTTCTGAGTGGTGAGAAAGATAAAATGTAGGTTCCAGCAATGATGTCAATTTTGCAGATTTTCTTTTTGTACCTATCGAGTGCAGTTTGTTCACAAAATGTTCAAATGTGTATGAATTCCTAAGGGACCAAACTGCTGAGTTCATCGCTCCCTAGACTTACACACTACTTGAACTAACTTATGCTAAGAACAACACACACATCCACCATGCCTCTGGGAGGACTCGGACCTCCGGCGGGAGGGGCCGTGAATGGCGGCGTAATTTGTTTACGCAAGTTTAAATCCTGGGATTTAGTTTTATGTGAAACCTTACTTGTTATAGACATACTATAATTTGTAGAATGTAAACGTATGATCTCTTACAGTTCGTTTATGTGCACTATTCAAAAAAACCACACAAAAGTACATAATTTTTTGTGACAAAAAGTAAAATATTCCAGGCTTTGTGAAGTGCAATAGAATCAACAGGGAGTATTTAAACGACTTTGAAATAACTTTACAAATAAATTTTATATAACTTATATTAAAAGTTTCATATAATTTGCGTCTTATACCGCGGTTTAATCATAGGGATACCAGAGACTCCACATCGTAATATGCACTACAGAAAAGTCACATCATGGGTTAATGGTATATACGATGCACTGAACAAAAGAAATCGAATCAGTGAGCAGGGTGGACGACTTTTGTAGACTACCAGAAAACGCGTTAAGACGAAAGAAAGGTACTTACGAAGACAAGGAAACAACAACAACAAAACTACAGTGTGCGTCTAATCTGTCGTTCATTGTTTGCCCTTTGCAATGAAAGTATTGGCGCCTCTACCGGGTGATTTATGGAACTTGATAGGGTGCAAGATATAATCTTTTTTTCAAAAAGTGGCCACGTTGCCCTTGTTGGCAAAGTTCATTACACTCGCCCTCAACACTACTCAAAAATTTGCGACTACACATTTTTTTTTTCCCCTTGTTCCGCTAAGTTTCATTCGTTGACTGGACTCTCGCTTCATCGCTTCTCAGTTCTCCATTCGTAGTTCTCGCTATTTCCGTTCTGGGAGTTGTATTCATTTCCAGTAACAAAACGACATCAGTGCTCTCGGATCTCCAATCTCTATTTTTTTTCCATTTTGTGCCTGCTATCACTTACTGCAGGAAGACTAAGTCACTGACTTGTTCAATTGTTGCATAAAGTAGATTATTGTACTGAAAGACATGCTAAAAAGGAGTAGTACATTGTATTTGTAGTAACAACCAGTCTACCTCCATTGCCAAGCGGTCAGGGTGCCTGATGCCGTTCGGAGGACACGAGTTCAGTTCCTGGTACTGCCAGGGATTTTTCCTTTGTGGGGGGACTGGAACGGGCTGCAATCACCCTCGAGATGCCAGTTGAGGAGCTACTTGAATGGGAACCAGCGATTACAGTGTTTGGAAACTTTGGATGTACTGTGCTCTCCCCATGTCCCTCCATACCGCATCCGTATAACGCCAAAATGGCAGAGAAAGACAGTCATGTAGTCTTGATCGCTGAATTACATTACCCGTAATAAGAACCACCCAGAAAAAGGGCGGAAGAATAGAACTAATTAATAAAAAGATGTAACGGTGAGTTACTATGTGTTATATTTTCATTAATGTGTAGGTGTTCAATATTTTTATGCATTTATTTATAACAATTTTTGTAGTAGTTTCAATCTTAGAAGAAATATGTAACTGAATTACCTTTTCAGTGTTTCTATTTTACAAGTTTCTGTTTGAAGATCTTTTACGTTTTTCGGAACACGCAATTCTCAGTTTACCCTGCAAAAACGCCACGCTTCACTGTCCCAGTAAGGTATGAAACAGGGAAGCAGGCAGAAATTCTCTCACACCCCGTGACAGATTTTCAGTTATGACCAACCAAAAGCCCTGCACATCTGCATCCAAGGAACTTGCCCTTTGTACCGAAACAATACTATGAACCAGTCAGAAAATACTTTACTAGAATTTGAAGAAAAATTCCTGCAAGGCACTTCAGAGCTCTATGGTGCACCTTGAAAGCTCATGTTTTCAACTGACCTCCGGATTCTTATCTAACTAAAATGGACTCCATTCAGCTTCTCGTACAGTGCGACTTTTATGGAGAGCCATTCGGCCTTTCGAATGCTCCATCCGCATGCACAGGGGGGACTTCTTCCCATATCCTATTTCTTTACGGGTTTCAGTGCCAAACAACTTTATGACTCTTCTGTTCACTTTCCCTCTGGAGTCCAGCTAAAAGATAATTCATTGCGGCTGAAATAACAAGACTCGTTCATCGTATCAGTAGGAGAGGAGAAATGGAATAATTAGCAGTGCAGTCATTGGGCAGTAATGGCTACTTCTTACAGTCTTCATGAAGGCTAAGCGATTTGACTACGGATCATTGAGATCTGCATATTAAATTGCAGAAAAAGGTTATGTGACAGTTTGTGCATAAACTGCCACATAATACTCTCTGATATAAGGTATGTGGTCAGGGGGGGGGGGGGGGGTGGTCGAAGTATACCGCAACAAGGTATTTTACAATTTCTTTCGAATTCGAAACAGGGTATGGGCCTAGTGGTCACTTACTGACATGCCTCCTAATTCCAGCAATAAAATGCCTTAGCGTCTGCCACAGCATAGATTTTGACGCCTTATGTGACAGGTTTCGATGGACTATATTGAATAAACGAACAGCGTCCATGATACGAGTGCCACATTTTATTATCAGTAACAGATTGCTCATGCTGTAAGATTGTCTTCTATTTTGAACAAATCTGTCAAAAATATATCTTATGGCAGCAAGTTTATCAAGCTTCCTTCTTTCCTGTCGGGTTGGTGCTTTCATCAAATCGAAGACTCCTCTCAGTTAATAAAAACCTTCGAGAACTCGTGGCCACTCTCATGTCATTCCCGTCCTATCATTTACCCGTACCTCTTTCACATTTACCATTTGTTTGTATTTCAAGATGGTTTGAATAAAATACCAGTAGTGGCCAATACTTCTCTGCTTAAATCAGTACAAGTTTGGGGCCGTGCGTACATGGGCATAATTTTTCGATTTTTAAATTAGTGTGTCTCCGGATTGCCACAATCATGTTTACATCTAAAATTTTCGAAAATATGTCAGTTGGAGATATATCCTTCTTGGATAAGCTAACATTCTTATCAATTTGACTTTCACCATTTTATAACTTTATCCCTCCCAGCACAAAAATATTCAGCACTTGTTTCATCTTCGTCCTCTTCACCACTACCCACAACTTCAGTTTCAGAATCGTGGTCAGCGTTTATTGCTTCTTCCTCGCTCAAGTCTGAATCGCTTTCCTCAATATTTCGAGTTGACTGACTATTACTTTTTATGTCATTCTCCTCTTCTGCTGATTTTGCAGAATATTAGTATTATCTACAAGTTTCATAGGGCTCATTCTAATAAAAATACTACGAATGTACATCAGCCAGACAATTGCTTAATCAATTGCATTGGGAAGAAAAGTAGGCGCAACAAAGGAATGGGGAGGTGCAAACGTTAACAAGAGTATTGTCGCCAGGAATAGCTGGGCCGATATTCCGAGAAGTTCGGTGGAGGGTGAGTTGACTTATTCCCTTACAGTATCTGTTACAAATGCCTTTTTTTCGTAACGCTTTGCTGCACAACTTGTGAATATCTAGTATGTGGCTTCATTATGGTGTAGCAATCCCCTCACTAATAGCGATTTGGACGCCCAAGGTACATTCGACTTCTTATTTTACGAGGGGATACTATCTTTCTCTATCTTACCCTGAACAGTGGTAAGCAGGTGTACGTAATACAACGGCGGAGGTTAAAAATACTGCATACTGTTGTGTGTGGTCTTCAGTCCTGAGACTTATTCAGCGCTTTTTCTGTAGTTATTGCTCCTTAAGCACATTGTTGTCTATTCTATGCTAGACTGTGTTTGTTGGTCTGGCCTGTACCAACAAATAAAACCTGTGGACGTGAGTTGACTTATTTTCTTGTAGTATTTGTTAAAAAGGCCTTTTTCGTAACGCTTTGCTGCCCAACTTGTGAATAGGTCGTTTGTGGCTTCATTATGGTGTAGCAGTACTCTCGTTAATAGCGATTATGAACGCACAAGGTACATTCGAATTCTTAGTGTACGAGGGGATACTATATCTACCTTGTCCTGAAATTAAGCACTGAACACATCTCAGACTCCACTTCAGTTACTGTGCGGAACCGCTTATTAATAGACTACAGAAAACACTTAAAGTTTTCATTTAGTATTATCGCGATATCTGTTCTAATCTGGAGTTCGTGGGATTGTG
The DNA here is from genome assembly GCF_023897955.1 of Schistocerca gregaria. Taxonomy (NCBI): domain Eukaryota; kingdom Metazoa; phylum Arthropoda; class Insecta; order Orthoptera; family Acrididae; genus Schistocerca; species Schistocerca gregaria. The sequence goes on from NC_064920.1 coordinate 163,571,449, forward strand.
ACGTATTGATGTTTCACAGTATCTGTACGAAATTGTTCATGTGAAATGCTACACAGTTCGAACATATTTTACGAAAGATGAGGAAGGGTGGAAATAAAAATTTCGAAACAAATTATGGGCCGTCTTCATAAAATGTGCTCAGTTACACCTACCCCGTTTTTTATTTATATCCAAGGAGAAATCTATCATGTTAAAAATAGCACAGCTTTTGTTCTCCATTATCCGTAACTGTGTAGAAAATGCTTGTCGAACGCTTCATGAGTGCCAGAAAGATGAGGAAAACGAACAGTGCACTTTCTGTATAACGTTTTTTTTGAGGGCCAGTAGTGCACACGGATGTCAGCATGCTTGTATAACACCAATTACTTTCTCATCCTTATAAAACGCTGGTGGAATGAAATGAAGATTTCAGTGTAGGGTCTATTCAATGCTGCGTTATATTCGCTGTGCTTATCTGTGCCTTTCTCTTGCGACACGCATAGATTTTTTTTTTTATCCGGTCTGAAAAAAGGATAAAATCACATACTACGTATGACAAAACGCCTGTGAATAAGCAGAACAGGGGAACATCTAAAATAAAATTAGCTTGAAAACTACGCCATGTGCATAGTCGCGGCACAAGGAAATTAGTGGAATTTCGTCAAAGTTACCAGTTAAGATGGAGAATGTGGCGTTGGAACATCAACTATCGAATTACGTGATCTCCACATTAACCGTGGTACTGATTTCTGAATTCCTTAACACGTAACGTTAAACATTCCTGTTGAAACTTCCAGTTTATTAATGTTGCGTCGCCAATTACTGTGTGGTTCATTCTATTTAACACTAAATGTAAAGCTGTTACAGATTTTAAGACTAAATCATACATGTTTCGTTGCTACAGCTTGTATGTTGTTGAGTAAATCAATGTGCATTAGCTAACAAAAAAGAAATTAAATGAAAATATACTAGCAGGTGGGCACACTCTAATTCAAAGATTTTGCCGCACGTCATCAAGAAGCAGAGTGGCGCAGTGGAAGCGTGCTGGGCCCATAACCCAGAGGTCCGTGGATCGAAACCACGCTCTGCTAAAATTTTTATTCTTATCAGTTAGCTTGTAACAACTTAACTTTTATCCCTGATGTAAAGGAATAGCAACAGAGTTGAAACAAAGTTCATAAATAGATTTCTAACGTTGAAACCGCCGACTTTTTTTTAAAGAGAGACAGTCAAATCAAAAATCCGTTCAGCCTTCCAAATTGTTATTTTATTGAGCAACCAGTTTCGGCGGTACATTACGCCGTCGCCAGGCCCACTGACCGACGTGTAGGAAGATTGCCACCTCTGGTCCACTCAAAATAGGGGCCAGCATTTAGTGACTGCTATCTGTAGATTTTTGAAACAGCGATTACTATCTTTTTTTAATGGTGTAAATGAGATAAAAAGTCGATCGTTTATTATGTAAAACGCAATATAATGTCAAACTTATAAAATAATATAAATATTAATTATTGTTCTGCTATCTGGCGTTTTTCTGTCATCTTCATTGCTTGCACCACTTCCTTTGGGACGTGTCAGTAACGTGCATTTATTAGTGTTCGAAATAACGGGAAGAATGGAGTCAGATATATGACTCATCTCATTAAATAATTGCACCTGCTCATCAAAGAGGAATTCCTTCCTTGCCAGGGAAGTATTTTTCCTTGTTACTGTAAACACTACTATTGCTCTTTGAGAATACAAGCTGACACGGAATACTTTCGATGCAAACTGTGCACGATATGAGTGCAAGCTTTGAGTAATGAAAAGTATCATATCGCTAATATTAGGTAAGTTAACAATAAACAGTTTTCAAGTTCATTAAACGGGTTGGCATTAGGATCGCAATTCCAGCAGTCCTGCAGCAGCTATAACGATTTTAGCTTCCAGAATTCAGTTTAGTTTCTTGCAACAGCGAATGGTCTATTGTTGCTCAGCATAAGCGTATAGTTTCAGAAAGTAATGACTAGACTGCGGATTTTCACGTAAAAGTGCATTTTAGACACCTCATTTAGGGTCTATAAATCGTATGGCCGTAAAAGGTATTATGAAGTAAAACTAAATGTAATGCAAAATACACATTGGTCACATATGAGCATACTACTATTAATTAAAAACAAGGGAAATGAAAATATCCACAGCTGCACATCACAGCAAACATACTACTGTAATGTTTAAACTGGCCCAAACCAATTTTTCTCGATAAAAATGCAATATAAAAAAGATCAGCCATATGTTGAAATACATATAATATGTAATTTCTTAAATGCCAGATAAACCAGTGGTTTCAAACATTCGGACCTTAGTTGCCTTCACAGTAAATAACTAAACCTGCCCTATGGCGTTTGTGGGTCAGTATTAATTTGCGAAAAAGAACGTTCTACATCAACGAGTGTGAAAGGGACTAGTGCGTTAACAAAATTTTCTTTACCGTGGACAGTAATTTATTTGCGTTGCCTAATTCTAGCCTTAACTTGCTCTGCTCTGCATTTGATACCACGTGCTACGTAAGTTAACGCATCATCAAAGAGGATAATGCTTTAAGCAATTGGAACGCAGCAGCCATATATGCGGCGGCATTTATGAATGCAAGAAGCACCATGTTTTCATCCACGCCAGTTTGGATATAGCAACTTCAGCGCATTGTTGACAAAGTGTGTAACTGTCTGCTGATTAGTCTTTGAGAGTTTTTTGAACAAATCAAATAAGCCTACAATCAGGTTTGCACTATACCGGCCTAGACTGTCAGTAGTTTCATCAACAAAAATCTATATCAAAAAATTTTGAACAAGGGTGCACGTTCAGAGACCGTAAATAGTTACAATTGAAAGAAGACAGCCCTCTGTCACTATTTTTAAAGAATCAACCGGGTTTCAACACTGCTAGGAGTGTCTTCCTCAGAATATAAATCAAAGAATGGTCCATAACATGGTCTCAGAATTTTGACTAAAAACGTATGATACAGAGTATAAGTACAGAATTATCGTGAAAGACTGGCAGTACTTATATGTCATTTATAAAATAATAAATATGCGAAAAGGGCATTAGTCACAAAGATATTTAACAAAAAAAAAAAAATGTGGTGGCAAGCCACTAAGGGTTGCTCGTTACTTATGCGGTTACGGGTTGCAAATGGAAATCTATATAACCAAGAAGAGTGGCGAGATCGTTTTACTACAGTGGCTAGGCAGCTTAAACTCTCCCCTTGTGTACCTATGTATTTTTTTTTTCATAGTAGATCCGTTCAAGCCCCTTTGGAAACAAGTCGTTGGCTAGGATTTTATGCGCTACAGATTTCTTGTTTCAAATATCGCCTCCGACTCCTTTAACCAATTCTAATGTTTTGAAAATATTATAATAATTCCATGTTACATTGAAGACGTGGGTACCATTTAGAATTTTAAAGCGAGAATAGGCAAAAATAGGCTTTATCGTCAAAATAGTCTGTTTTAGATGCTATAAGATTATCGCTTTCAAGTTTAATTAGTCATTGAATGTATAAGTACAAGTTGATTTGCAACTAGGAATTCAAGAAAAGAATAAGCTGTAAACAAGAATAGCTTTTAACCTTAAGGTCTGCTTTCTGCTTATATACCTAAAGTCGCGGTCATGTTCACCGTGAGCCTCCGTGGCGCAATCGGCTAGCGCGTTCGGCTGTTAACCGAAAGGTTGGTGGTTCGAGCCCACCCGGGGGCGTAAATTTTTTTCTTATTAAACGAATGGGTGGTACAACTTACGTAAAGAATGTACGAAAAAAATTAATGCCACGAAAGGATGACGTATAATAAGTGTTAACATGAAGAGAAGAGTGTTGATGCGAAGTAACTCCGTTAGCTTGACCTCAACTGTGAGTGAATCCGAAACGTCTGAGAGCTGTCTGGTCGTAACGTAGACAACCCCCCCCCCCCCCCCCCTTCTTTTGTTTACGAAGCCCACGCCTGTGCGTAGCGCTTTTCGCCCCCAGCCAAGCACCAAACGCGATGTCATTAGTCTCCGACGCAGACAGCGGGGCACTTCTTCCGTTAATGGCTTAGCGCCTTACAACAGGCTGCACTTTCCCTCTCGACCGTCGCCCCTGCAATGATTTATGTGAGCATACTACTGACTCCTTTCTTTAAAAAGACCTCTCCGAACTTCTCAAGGAAACGTCTCAGCTTCCTAACAGACGCAGTCGCACATACAGTGCAGCTCGGTCGGGAGCAGAGTTATTTTGCCACTGCATCCATCCTACTACTTATTCGTATACCATTGCTTCTACACTTTTCATCATAACCTTCCAATAAGTCCTCAAACAAGTCAGCATTCTATATTTAATCCTCCTAAATCTTATATTACGTTTTCTTTTTTTTCTTTTCTTTTTTTTTTTTTTTTTTTTTTTAGTACTGCAGTGACTTAATAGAGGTAGGTAACTGTGTGTGGGGAGAAACAAAAATGTTTCAAGCAAATCGGCTCGATTCTTTGTCCAATTTATAGCGTAAAGTGATACCTTTTCCGTGCTGTTACTCGCCGATCAACTCCTTGCGGCGAAATTACTATCTTCTTACTGAACATGCTGTCAGCTTAATACTTATCGAGCTAATTACATACGTGACATTGGATACGTAGAGCTGGATCCATATTGTCAGCTGCAAATGTGATACGTTATCAAACACCAATCGAAAATTAAAATGGTGATAGGGGCCGCTGAGAGCCCGGGTAAGGTGTGTGATTGGACCCCGTCTCCAAATATACCAATTTTATTGTTATTTTAAAGAAAGTTTCACATAATTTAAAAATTACGAATTTCGAGAAATATTGGACATAACGTAAAAAAACTCATTACGATAAAACTTGAATAAATGTAAGTTCTTATTAAACATTAAACATGTGTTCACAATGACGTAATTGGTCCGTGCACGACGTTGCGCGGTACCAATAAGCTCGAAAACGCCGCGAAAATGCGATTTTTCAGGGACTAATACCTCGGGTTATGTTGGTCACAGAGAGAAAGGGTAATGTATTTTGTACAGTCCTCGGTCTAGCGACCTATCGAAAGAACAGGCATGCTGTAGGTATCCTAAAGTACAGGATCGAAATTTAAAATTACATACTTTCTCCAGCCCAGGCAAGTTAAGTAAACCGGTTTGTTCTTTTGCGTTAGATGTGGTCTAGGGCGGGCTTTAAGCACTTTATACAAGCAAGATTTCTTCTTGAGCGGTCCCTGAGAAAAATCACCAAAAACCACGAAAAGTACCAGTTGTGGGGATGGCCGCGTCTGTAACTTTTTTCGGTATCGTAACACAGAGGTTCAAAGCTGTCGTAATAATGCAATAAAATGTGCGCCTAATATCCAGCTCCAGGCGTAAATGTAGTTTTAACTGACGTTGTTAACATATGGCAAGGATTCTAGGGTCATTGCAAGAGTTCAGAGGTCAGCAAGCTATATTTTAAATGACGTTTTTAATCTTTCATGACACAAATCGTAAGCTGGGTGTTTACGATGAACTGCGATCGATGAGCAGAGTACTGAATAAAAACGTAAAGCAAACGTTCTGTTAATCTTATATTATGCGTACTAATTTGTTGTTTACATTTATGGTAGTACATAAATGTGGCGAAGCACATAAATAAGCTGTGAGAACTTTACTTCACTTTAGTATTCGTTTTATATAAGCTGGACATGCTGTTGTCGCAGGGAAAAGAAAGGAGGCAGCGGAAAAATGCTCCTGTTGGAGCACAAAAAGGCGAATATGTTCGTCTTTAAGAGACCCTGACACAAAAGTGGGGAACCGACTGTCTCAGTCCTCATTCCGCCTTTCTCGCCAAAAATTTTGGCATTATGAAAATCATTTGACAGATAATGCACTTATAAATATTTTCCAGCTTTATGTCTGTTTCTGACATCGCTAATGTGTTTTGCAAGAAGTGGATCAAAGTGACTCAAGAGCTCAAATATTCCGAGGAAATTTCCATTACTTCGATCTCCTATTTTTTGTGCGGAACCTCTGAAGGCCAAGTATCTTTGAACAAGAAATAATGTCACACCAAATAACATGACAGTTCCCACGTAAGTTCGCTGCTCCACTTAGAAACAAACAAAAAAGATTACCTCTACTTCCGAGCGTCAGCACGGGCAATATACCGCCTTCATATCATTTCATTTCCTCATTTTCACGCTTTTTCCAGCCGACTGTATGTTCTTCTTGTTGTGGCCTTCAGTCCGAAGACTGGCTCAATGCAGCTCTCCATGCTACTCTATCCTGTGCAAGCCTCTTCATCTCCGAATAATTACTGCAACTTACTTCCTTCTAAATGTGCTTGCTGTATTTATTTCTTAGTCTGCCTCTACGATTTTTCCCCCACACCTCCCTCCAGTGCTAAATTTGTCATCCCTTGATGACTCGGAATGTGTCCTACTACCCGATCCTTTCTTCTGATCCGCTTCATCAGTTTCGTGATCTACCGATCTAATCTTCAGCATTATTCTGTAGCATCATACTTCAGAAAGCTCTGTTCTCTTCTTGTCTAAACAATTTATCACCCAAGTTTTACCACTGAAAACAAAAATACCTCCAAAAAAACTTTCAATCACTTAAATCTATTCTCATTGTTAATAGATTTCTCTTATTCAGAAACGCTGTTCTTGCTATTGCCAGTCTACAATTTACATCCTCTCTACTTCGGCCATCATCAGTTATTTTGCTGCTCAAATAGCAAAACTCATCTACTACTTTAAGTGTCTCGTTTCCTAATAAAAATCCTCCGCAGCACCTTGTTTAATTCGACTTCATTCCATTATCCTTGTCTTGCTTTTGTTGGTATTTATCTTATATCCATCTTTCCAGACATTGGCCATTCCGTTTAATTCCTCTTCCAAGTCATTTGCTTTCTCTGCGGCTAATTGCAGTCTCATCGGGAAACCTCAAAGTTTTTTTTTTAATTTTTGCTCAACTTTAATTCCTACTCCAAATTTTCTTTGATTGCCGTTACTGCTAACCCGGTCTACAGATTGAATAACATCGGGGATAGGCTACAATCCTGTCTCACTCCCTTCTCAACCATTGCTTCTCTTTCACGCCCGTCGATTCTTATAATTGCCGTCTGGTTTCTGTATAAGTTCCCTGTATTTTACGCCCAGCTATCTTCAGAATTTTAAAGACATTATTCCAGTGAGCGTTGTCAAAATCTTTCTCCAAATTTACAAATGCTATCCTCTAAAGTAAGGAGTAGGGTCGCTTCACGGGTTCCTCCATATCTCTGAAATGGGAACTGATCTTTCCTGATATCAGCTTCTACCAGTTTTTCCAATCTTCCGTAACAGATCCGTGTCAGTATCTTGCAACCACGACGTTTGATAACTCGGTAATTTCCACACCTGTCAGCACCAGATTTCTTTGGAATTGTACAGTTATTACATTCTTCTTTAAGGCTGGGGGTATTTCGCCTTTCTCATACATCTTTCACAGCGGATGGATTAGTTTTGTCAGGGCTGGCTCACTCAAGGCTACCAGTAGTCCTGACGGAATGTCGTCTCCTCCCGGGGCCTTTTTTCGACTTTGGACATTCAGTGCTTCGCCAACATTATGCAAACAGAAATATTTTATTTTATGTTTACTCTTGACTGCAAAATATTTTATGCATACTCGTTAGCCGTGTAAAATCACTTTATGACTGAATCAGAAGCACCTTTTCTTTGAATGTTGTTGGCAAACCTACCGAATTATAACGACGGTTCGCACGTGTTGCCATGTGTATTTGTTCGGAAAATGTTTTGGTAGGATTTCCAACAACATTTAAGAAAGCGCACTTCCAATTCCCTCACAAGGTGATTTTAGTGCACGATGTCTAGAGAAAGTGCATTCAAAATTAAAAACGAAACTGAATTGTATGCAATTGGCCTTTATGACTCAAAGAACTAGGGAACTGAAGTGAAAGGGTTCTGAGGTAATGTTCTTTGATTTATGGTATGATACAAAATTTGTTTTACAGTGACAGTTTGATATTCGCCAAATTAGCACCTTCACGGATAGGAACCTTGAGAGGCTTGGGCACCTCATGAGTAACTTAGAAGTATATATCCTCGGCATAACGAAGCAACTTAAATCACTTAATAAATGGAATATGTGTCCAACCTTCTGATTGGGACTTCGGCCGTTCACTTACGTAATAAAATGGAACACCTACAGCCGTGTTTACACCGTTATTTATTATATGGCTATTATATAGCTATCAGTGTCTGTGCTTCAGTACGGCATCTTCAGGCCCTAACTGACGCTGAAGGGTTTAACTCCAATCGCATATGCGATTCATCAGTGGCCAACATCTATGAACTGGTTTTCGCAGACTCCCTGTACCAACGATTCTGTGTTGGCAATTGGTGGTTGGAGACACAGCATCGTTGATACAGAGACGTTGGCCACTGATGACTCGTGTATGCGAGACCTGAAGATGGTGTACTGAAGCACCGAAACTGGTAGCCATATAATAAATAACATCGTAAGGAGGGCTGCAGGTATTCCATTTTACTGCACAACAAAAGAAAGTCTTTCGCTCCAGATTGTATACCAGTTGGGATACTTTCACAGTATGCAATGGCTCCGCACTTAACAATCATACACAACCGCCAGATCGTCGAAAGATCCATACGTACGCAAAGACTGGAAAGTTGCACAGGTCACACCAATATTCAAGAAACCCAGTAGGAGTCATCGCCTAAATTACAGGCTCTACCATTAACGTCAATGTGCAGCGGGATTTTAGAACACACATTGTGCTCAAACATTATGAATTACCTCGGAGAGAACGGTCTATTGACATATAGTCAACACTGATTAGAAAACGTCGTTCTTGTGAAACTCGACTAGCTCTTTACTCACACTTACAAGGGATTTCAAACTGATTCTGTATTTTTAGACTTTCAGAAGGCTTTGACACAGTACCTCACAAGCGGCTTGTAATCAAATTACGTGCTTATGGAATATCGTCTTAGTTATGCGTCTGGATTTGTGATTTCCTGTCAGAGAGGTCACGGTTCCCAGTAATTGACGGAAGATCAATTAGTAAAACAAAAATGATTTCTAGTGTTGCCCAAGGGAGTATTGTAGGGCCTCTACTGTTCCTCAGCTATAGAAACTATTTAGGAGACAATCTGTGCAGCCGCCTTAGTTTATTTGCAGACGATGCTGTCGTTTATCATCTAGTAAAGTCATCAAAAGATCAAAACCAATTGCAAAAAGGTCTAGAAAAGATATCTATGTGGTGCGAAAATTGGCAACTTATCCTAAATAATGGTTAGTGTGAGGTCATCTACACGAGTGCTGAAAGCGTTAAACGTCGGCTACACGATAAATCAGTCAAATCTAGAGACCATAAATGCAACTAAATGCCTAGGAATTACAATTACGAACAACCTACATTGGAAAGAACACCAGAAAATGTTGCGAGGAAAGTGGACTAAAGTCTACGGTTTATTGCCAGAACACTCAGAAGATGCAACAGATCTACTAAAGAGACAACCTACACTACGCTTGTCCGTTCTCATTTGGAGTACTGCTGCGCGTGTGGGATCGTTGCCAGAGAGGATTAACAGACTACATCGAGAAAGTTCAAAGAAGAGCAGCACGTTTGCACTATAGAAAATAGGGGACATGATATGACATTTGGGGTGGACATCATTAAGACAAAGGCTTACTCGTTGCGGCGGGATCTTACCATGAAAGTTCAATGGTCAAATTTCTCCTCCGAGTACGAAAATATTTTATCGCTCTACAAAAAGCGATCGTCATAATAAAATAATACGAAATGATATAGGTGTTTGTTTTTCCTGTGCGCTGTTCGAGTGTAGAATTAGTATGAAGATGGTTCGATGAACCCTCTGCCAGGCACTTAAGCGTGATTTGCAGAGCAGTCATGGATATATAGACGTAGATGAGGCCTGCACCCCAAGCACTTCCCTCCCCCCTTTCCCCCTACCCTTTCCCTTCTCCCTCCTCCTCCCGCTCCCTCTCCTCCTCCTCCTCCTCCTCCTCCTTCTCCTCCTCCTCGCCCCCCCCCCCCCTCACCCTACTTACCCTCTCTCGTCGGGCCTGATAGCATCTACCTGTTGGCATACATGTGCGTGTGCGAGGAGAACAAGCTGTGCTTTTTGAACTGTGCTTCCTAGAACCATCAAGTTTAAATTGTTTACCTGATCCAGTTTCCTACCAGACATTAAGGGCACTTGTGTGTAATTTTCTACAAACGTCGAAACCGGTCACCTTAATAAATAAATCGTGATCAAGACTGTTTTTAATTGTAAATATTTGTAACACGTTGATCACTACCACTCCCATAATGTATTCAAAAGTAATTCATCAAAATCGGTCTAGCCATTTCGGAGAAGTATAGCAACTAACACTGCGACACGAGAATTTTATATATAAGAAGGGTTATGGAAGAAGTACGAAACCCAGTTACATGTTTATATACTGTCCAGTAACATCGATGTGACCTCCTGTCAAAGGCCTGACTAACCACCTTTTGCAGCGCCAGACGTGCAGGAAGAGTCAATAAGGTTCTGGAAGGTACCGACAGAGATGTAGAGCCATGAAGGCTCCAGTGGCGTGGCCAGCTGCGCTAGGTTTCTAGACTGAGAATCCACGGCGCGAACAGCACGACCAAAGGTGTGCCCACAGATTATCGGTTAGGTTTAAATCTGGGAAGTCTGGTGACCAGACGAGTACGGTAAACATCCTGGTGCTCTTCGAACCACGCACGTACACTGCGAGCTGTGTTAAAGTTGCATTGTCCTGCCGGTAAGATTAAATTGTGCCGAGGAAAATAAACTTAATGTAGGAGAAGACGTGCTGCCCGAGGATTGATGCATACTTGTGTTAATCCACTGTGCCTTCCAGAACGACGAGGTAACGCAGGAAATGCCACGAAAAACATTTCCCACGCCATAACGCTCCCTCCTAGTTGCAAGATGTTTGCTTTCAGACGTTCCACACCGTACACGCCAGCGGCCATCTGTCCGATGGAGGATGGAGGAAATACGTGATTCATCTGAAAAGGCTACCTGTCGCCACTCAGTGCACATCCGGTTGCGATATGGCGTGTAAATTCCAGGCGACGTCGCCGATGAACAGTAGTCAGCATAGGTGCATGAACCAAGAGCCTGCTGCGGCGGCCCGGATATGCCGCTACGTTCTCTGAACGGATGAGTCACCTGGACGGCCAGTTGGTCAACAGTTGCACGTCTGTTGGACCGCACACATATCTGGAGCCGTCGTTCACTCCAGTAGTCAATGGCCCGCGATGCAGCAAAGCTGCCTCGACACCGGTTTTAGATAGCGCCATTTTACGATTCACGCTATATCCTAACCATGGCGGCGCCCGAACAGTGTACAGACAGGCGTTTCGGAAATACTTCCATTCTTGGCCCAAAAGCCAATGACCATGCCCTTTTGGATGTCAGATAACGCATTGCGACAACAATTGCAGTGTTCCCCCCCCCCCCCCCTCCCCGCCACTATATACAGGGTGTCACAAAAAGGTAGGACCAAATTGTCAGGAAACATTCCTCACGCACAAAAAATGGCTCTGACCACTATGGGACTTAACATCTATGGTCATCAGTCCCCTAGAACTTAGAACTACTTAAACCTAACTAACCTAAGGACAACACACAACACCCAGCCATCACGAGGCAGAGAAAATCCCTGACCCCGCCGGGAATCGAACCCGGCCTCACATACAAAGAAAGAAAATATGTTATGTGGACATGTGTCCGGAAACGATTACTTTCCATGTTAGAGCTCATTTCATTACTTGTCTTCAAATCACATTAATCATGGAATGGAAACACACAGCAACAGAACGTACCAGCGTGACTTCAAACACTCTGTTACAGGAAATGTTCAAAACGTCCTCCGTTACCGAGGATACGTGCATCCACCCTCCGTCGCATGAAATCCCTGATGCGCTGATGCTGCCCTGGAGAATGGAGTATTGTATCACAGCCGTCCACAATACGAGCACGAAGAGTCTCTACATTGATACCGGGGTTGCGTAGACAAGAGCTTTCAAATGCCAACATAAATGAAAGTCGAGAGGGTTGAGGTCAGGAGAGCGTGGAGGCCATGGAATTGGTCCGCCTCTACCAATCCATCGGTCACCGAATCTGTTGTTGAGAAGCGTACGAACACTTCGACTGAAATGTGCAGGAGCTGCATCGTCCACATGTTGTGTCGTACTTGTAAAGGCACATGTTCTAGCAGCACAGGTAGAGTATCCCGTATGAAATCATGATAACGTGCTCCATTGAGCGTAGGTGGAAGAACATGGGGCCCAATCAAGACATCACCAACAATCCCTGCCCAAACCAGAAAATCTGTGTTGATGACGTGATTGCATGATTGCGTGCGGATTCTCGTCAGCCCACACATGTTGATTGTGAAAATATACTATTTGATCACGTTGAAATGAAGCCTCATCCGTAAAGAGAACATTTGCACTGAAATGACGATTGACACATTGTTGGATGAACCATTCGCAGAAGTGTACCCGTGGAGGCCAATCAGCTGCTAACAGTGCCTGCACACGCTGTACATGGTACGGAAACAACTTGTTCTCCCGTAGCAGTCTCCATACAGTGACGTGGTCAACGTTACCTTGTACAGCAGGAACTTCTCTGACGCTGACATTAGGGTTATCGTCAAATGCACGAAGAATTGCCTCGTCCATTGCAGGTGTGCTCGTCGTTCTAGGTCTTCCCCAATCGCGAGTCATAGGCTGGAATGTTCCGTGCTCCCTAAGACGCCGATCAATTGCTTCGAACGTCTTCCTGGCGGAACACCTTCGTTCTGGAAATCTGTCTCCATACAAGCGCACCCCGCCACGGCTATTGCCCCGTGCTAATCCATACATCAAATGGGCATCTGCCAACCCCGCATTTGTAAACATTGCACTAACTGCAAAACCACGTTCGTGATGAACACTAACCTGTTGATGCTACTTACTGATGTGCTTGATGCTACTACTGTAGAGCAATGAGTTGCATGTCAACACAACCACCGAAGTCAACATTACCTTCCTTCAGTTGCGCCAACTGGCGGTGAATCGAAGAAGTACAGTACTTTCTGACGAGCCGGCCGCCGTGGACGTGCGGTTCTAGGCGCTTAAGTGTGTAACCGCTACGGTCGCAGGTTCGAATCCTGCCTCGGGCATGGATGTGTGTGATGTCCTTAGGTTAGTTAGGTTTAAGTAGTTCTAAGTTCTAGCGGACTTATGACCACAGATGTTGACTCCCATAGTGCTCGGAGCCATTTGAACCGTTTTTTAACATACTGACGATACTAAAATGAGCTCTAATATGGAAATTAAGCGTTTCCGGACACATGTCCACATAACATCTTTTCTTTATTTGTGTGTGAGGAATGTTCCCTGAAAGTTTGGCCGTATCTTTTTGTAACACCCTGTATACTCTCCATTGCTAGTGCACGTTGCCGCCGAACGTGGGCAGTGGTCACATTATGTGACTGAACTGGGTAAATATGTCTTTCACATAATCCCAGAATGCTCTATGAAAACTCTGAGTGTCTCTACCAGCCCTCCAAAACCCCTTGTCCATTAGTCTGGCGCCAAACCTGAGGGAAAGAAAGGAACAAGATATTTTAAATCGTGCTTTTAAATGTTTATTTACGCAGAATGACGCTCTTTGCTATTACCATTACATCGCCGCACTAACTCACGACAATAAACTGAATATTTCTGGTATTCAGAGAAAAGCAGAACTGCTGGAAAAGGACATATAACCGCGCTCTGATAGTATCTGTACTATGTTTTACGTGGAATAATCCTCTTTCTTAGCTTGTATTGATAATGAATGCGCAGTGCTCGGTTAGACGAACAGTCGCACCAGTTTATAAGAATGGGATAACGACGTTAGTGCTTCTCCAGCTGAAAGATGTTCCTACACAATGGTCTGAAGATGACCACAGCAGTGATCGAAACCGGTCACCTTAATAAATAAATCGTGATCAGACTGTTTTTAATAGTAAAGATTCTGATGAAATTTTACATGTATATTCGGTACGCCTGAGAATCGGTCGTCTAATCTATTTTTCATACCCCAAGTGGTAAGATTGGTCCACCCCATTCATTTTACTTATTTTTTGGACATAAATTTTTATTTTTTTATGATGTGGAATTAAAAAATACAACCCTAGATTTTTCACCCTTCTACCACCAACTCCTATTTTTTAATAACGATTTTAGTAATTTAATAATTTTCAATCCCGGTCGATAACTTATCAGTTATCACTTGATCAGTTATACCCGCCAGGTGCAATTGAAGAAAACGTACCAAAAGCAACGACTCGATATCCCTCTTTGAATCGACGTAACCAGACCGAGAACTTTAACTAGGTATCACGCCTCATTCGTCAAACCGACATTTAGGCCTAGTGCACACGCATCGATTTTTATCGAACGGAAATATATCGTACGATCAAATTCTTTTAGTGGAACAAAGAAGTTCCTATGCTCTCCTCTGTTCCTCTAAAAGAATTTAATCGTACTATATTTTTACGTACGATAAAAATCGATGCGTGTGCTCTTGGCCTTATTCATAATGCTGGCGAACACGTTTCGACACGAAATTGCCGCTATGTTTGTATGCTCATGGACGAGGCGTGTATCGGCTGCAGTTGTTAAATCCACGCGATCTACCGTAGAAACTCTAGAACTGCCGCACTTCCCCCTAAGCCTTTTCTCACTCCCTACACAGTTTTCGGCCATTATTATTGTTCGTGTGACGAGCTCCCGCCAACAACGGCTATTGTATTACACGTTTACATTATTCTTACAGACTAGAGATAATTTATATGGCAAAACAACGTTTGCCGGGTCAGCTATAACATATAAAGGTTTTCACAGGCGGAACAAAGTTCGCCGGATGAAGTAAATCAGTCACGAACTTTTCGATATTTTTACTAATAACCAAACCCTTATAATTATACGAACAAGCCTCTGAAGACCCAGTGGTACGGACCGAACACAGTGTTATTCTCAGGCGATAGGCGAGCCTGGATGCAGGTACGGGAGGGAGGGGGGATGCGTTGTCAGTAGCGGAGCCGCTACTTGCCAGTCAAGTAGCTCCTCAGTTGACCTCACAAGGGCAGAATGCACCCCGCTTGCCAACAGTAGTCGGCAGTCCGAACGGTCACCCATCCGAGTTTCAGCCAAGACCGACAGCGCTTAACTTCTATGATTTGACGGGAATCGGAAGTGCGTACTCTAATTCCGGTTGCACGTTTACTACAGCAACGTGTAAAAAAGTAAAACGATGATGTTTGTTACAGTATTGTGTGAAAGTCAAACTGTTCGGTCAGAAACATTTCGGGATTTTTGACAACAACCTTTCCCCTTTTATATAATATTAGCGACGCGACAATACTTTCCAACTGCTAAATACGTATGGGAGTCGGATATACGTCCAATGTCTTCCCCCCCCCCCTCTCTCTCTCTCTCTCTCTCTGTCCTACAGCCCCTCCCCCTTTCTCTGTCCACCGTCTTCTCCTACATATGTACCAATGTCCATACGAGGGTTTACTGGTTTACTGGCATTTCGTGTAAAATTTTGAAGTAAATTAATCAAGAACTTTTAGAGATTTTTGCTAGCAGCTTTATTCCTCATTAAATATCGTTATTTATATATTTATGCACCATGTATATCAAAAATAGATAATCTGTGTTCGTCCGAAATGTTTAGAGTTTCGTTTAAAAATCTGAACTAAGTCAGTCAATAACATTCCGCTTTGTATAGCACATATATCTATGGATACGATATAGATTAAAATATCTAGCCTATGTCCATCGGAAAGTTATTTCAGTGTCGTGTAAAACTTTGACGTAAATCGGTCAAGAACTTTTCGAGAGTTTTGGTAACAACGTTAAACAACGACTTGTCTTTATACAGTAGTGTGGACATACATATTTATATACCATATATATCAAAGAAATGTGTATCCTGTGCCTGTCATAACGTTTATTAATCGTGTAAAAACCTGGAGTAAACTAGGCAAGAACTTTTTGAGATTTTTGATATCAACATTAAACCAAGTGATGTCTGTGTACAGTAGTACAGATTACCATTATGCCAGACAAGGCATCCTGCCGTGAATACGTACTCCTACCCTTGCAAAACCGGAGCGATTCACTAGTTACTACTAAGAAGGGCGCTCTGCCGTCTGAGCGGTAACCTCACCATCAGCGCTGAAGAGTCGTTACTTGAAGTAAAAACAGATTTCAGAAGAGAACAGTTGAGAATCGCGATCTAGGCAGCAACTGACTGCATGTTAACCGATATTCTCACATGTTACTTCCAGTACTTGTATTTTGCTAACCGCGGCGCGCATAAAAAACAGTTACTGCCAGCCAGGTGCTGCATTCGCAGCGCGAGCTAATGAATGCCGTTCCCTACCTGCGCCACGCACTGCGGCCGCGCGCCGCAGCCATGATGTTTATTCAACGCGTTCTTGCAGCCGGCGAGCGACGCAGTTTTCTCCGAACGGCGAGATCCACGCATAGTTGCGGGCGCACCGACTGTGAAAAGTCTCCACTGACCCGTAACGCTACAGCCTGCCCCATTCTGCGTAGGAATAGCAATTGCGATCACTTCTCGGCCTATTAATCCCGTTCAGAGAAATTCTCCGCACTTGACCTAACTCTCGAGATGGTAGCTTAACTTAGGGGTTCAAACGTTTGGGTATGCGTTAACGCCACACTCTTATGTCTAGAACACGATAACAATGGAAAATGTATTCTATCAATGAAGCACGTTTGATTCTTTCCGGAGAGCGGTCTGCATCGCTGCAGTCCTGGACTGTGCAGCTGGCCCCGGCGGAGGTTCGAGTCCTCCCTCGGGCATGGGTGTGTGTGTTTGCCCTTAGGATAATTTAGGTTACGTAGTGTGTAAGCTTAGGGACTGATGACCTTAGCAGTTAAGTCCCACAAGATTTCACATACGTTTTTTTATTCTTTCCGGACTTGTCTCTTTCTTCACCGTCGTCAGACGTTGATCAAAAAGACACCAGATGTACTACTGTCCGTTAGTAAAACCTGTTGTACTTCTCATGACGTTAAATCTTAGTGCCAATGATTAATAATATTATTAACTATATGTTCCACGTTAAGCACTGCAGCATCCGCAGTAAAGAATAGAGATAATGGTTTAGTCCGAACGTTAGAAATCTCTGACATATCGTCTGCTTTCCAGAACAGCCACACCGAGCGAGGTGGCGCAGAAGTTAGCACACTACATTCGCATTCGGGAGGACCACGGTTCAAACCCGCGTTCGGCCATCCTGATTTAGATTTTCCGTGATTTTCCTAAGTCGCTTCAGGCAAATGCCGGGATCTTTCCTTTGAATGGGCACGTCCTACTTCCTTCCCCATCCTTCTCTAAGCCGATGTGACCGATGACCTCGCTGTTTGAGCCACTCCCCCAAAACATCCAACCAGCTTGTATTCACACAAGCCACGCATCTAAACATCAGTCTATTAAAAAGAAGCGCGTTGCCCATTTAGTTGTGATCGTTAACACCAGTTAACCTGTTTGGCCGGTTGATAGAAAAAAATTTCGTCAAGTACGTTTTCTCTATATATGGAAAGACGGTATCTGCCAATAGTTCCTGATCATCGCATAGTGGCATGGTTGTCAACAGCAATTTTCCCACTTTTGATATAAATGAGTTGATCAGTTTCGAGATGTGTCACGTCACAAGAATTTTAGAGGTGATTCAAAAAAACTTAACGAGTGGCGGCAAAGTAATGCAACACATTCTTTCTCGTCCATTGTCGGTTGAAAAAATGCCGAATTTGTTGTGGGACATTGTGAAATATTCCCGCTTCAGCTTTTACAGTTTCATGAAATTCCAATCTGTGGCAGCATATACGTAGCCTTCAATATGGCGTTTGTAGCGGAAGTGCGTTTCAAGCAGAGAGCTGTCACTGAGTTTCTTTTTGGCGGAAAACCGGAGCATCGTAGATGTTCATAGGCGCTTGCAGAATGTGTAGGGAGACATGGCAGTGAACAAAAGCACGGCGAGTCGTTGGGCGAGGCGTCTGCCATCATCGCAACAAGGTCGCGCAATCAAATACCACGCTGTATTCGTCCATTTGTTGGGGTACTCAAAGTTGTGTACCCGCTGCGTTCCTCACCGCCTAACAGAAGACCATTAAGAGGAAAGATGGAGAATGTGCAGAATTGCTTGCGCGTTTAGAGACTGATCGTAATAATTTCTTGTCGAACATCGTCACAGCGATGAAACATGGGTTCATCATTTCGAACTAGAAACAAAACGCCAATCCATGGAGTGACGTCACACGACCTCTCCTCCGCAGACAAAGTTCGAAGTTGCGCTCTCAGCCTTAAAGTCATGGTAACGGTCTTCTGGGAGTGTGTGGGGGCTATTCTGTTTGATGTCCTCGCTCGTGATGCAACGATCAACTCTGAAGTGTGTTGTGCTACCCTCAGGAAATTGAAGAATCGACTTCAGTGTGTTCGTTGTCACAAAGACGCAAACGAATTTCCCCTTCTCTATGATAAGTCTGCGCACCCGATAGGAGCTCACAAAACTTCATTGGACTGTTGTTCCTCATACAGTCTGCATCCCGCATCTCGCACCTTCTTACTTCCATCTGTTTGGCCCAATGAAGGATGCACTCCTCGTGAAGCAGAATGGATGATCGGGTGTTTATTGATGCAGCATGACGTTGGATCCGAACATGGCGTTGACCTCTGTTGGCGGAGTGGTAGCATGCGGCAACCAGGCCGTCCCAGTAAGGTGGCTATGCCCGTCGCACTGAAAGGAGTTTATGTTAAAAACAACGTTCTGAAGCCAGTAGAGTGGGGGAAAACATGGTGTATTGGAATGCTGAATAAAACCAATCTGCTTTCAAAAAAATGTGTTGCATTACTTATTTAACCTCCCTGGTACTGTATCTCAAAGAATTGATGATTATCCATTTGCTTCTGGACGTTGTGGAAGAATTCTGGTACTCCAGATTCCAGTGGAGGGGAGGAGGGTCATCTGCCCCTTCTGCCCCTCCCCCTTGCGGACACCTGCTTATTGGGCCAATACCGTGTGTTAAATATCAGAATCACCCACAGTGCTTCGTAGAACGACGGCTAGTTACGTGATTCCTGGTGGCCCGTTGGTCGGGTGCTGACCTTGTGCGCCGGCCGGGTTGCCGAGCGGTTGTAGGCGCTTCAGTCTGGAACCGCCGACCGCTACGGTCGCAATTTCGAATCCTGCCTCGGGCTTGGATGTATTTGATGACCTTAGGTTACTTAGGTTTAAGTAGTTCTAAGTTATAGAGGACTGCTGACCTCAGAAAAGTCCCATAGTGCTCAGAGCAATTTGAGCCATTTGGGGATTTTCAGTGTTCGTTTCCACTTGACACATGTAATATGTAATTGTATTCCCACTTCACACCTCTCTTTCTCTGTCAAATCTCTTCTACGCTAGCCTGGGAACATTTTATAAAACAGGATATTTTTTGGCCGGCCGCTGTGACCGTGAGCTTCAGTCCGGAACCGATCTGCTGCTACGGTCGCAGGTTTTCGAATCCTGCCTCCGGCATGGTTGTTTGTGATATCCCTAGGTTAGTTAGGTTTAAGTAGTTCTAAGTCTAGGGGACTGATGATCTCAGATGTTAATTCCATAGTGCTTAGAGCCATTTGAACCATTTTATATATTTTTTTGGCTTATCGTAGAAAAGTAATGTTCACAAACTCCTCGTTCAGTACAGAGCCATATTCGAGGTTCAGTACAGAGCCATACTCGAGGATACGACGCAAGTCAGATCACATGGCAACGTAGGCGCCGAGTCACTGGCAACTGGTTGGAGACGTGTTGCAAACGCTTGTCTGGCGAGTCACTCTGCAGTCGCGTCGTCCACGTAGTCCTACTTAACTATTAAACAGGAAGTGATTCACTGCCGCCCCGTTTGGCCGCTATTCAAATGGCTCTGAGCACTATGGGGCTTAACATCTGAGGTTATCAGTCCCCTAGAACTTACAGTTACTTAAACCTAATTGCCGGCCGCGGTGGTCTCGCGGTTCTAAGCGCTCAGTCCGGAACCGCGCGACGGCTACGGTCGCAGGTTCGAATCCTGCCTCGGGCATGGATGTGAGTGCTGTCCTTAGATTAGTTAGGTTTAATTAGTTCTAAGTTCTAGGCGACTGATGACCACAGATGTTAAGTCGCATAGTGCTCAGAGCCATTTTTGAACCAACCTAATTAACCTAAGGAAATCACACACATCCATGCCCGAGGCAGGATTCGAACCTGCGACTGTAGCAGTCACGCGGCTCCAGACTGGAGCGCCTAGAACCGCTTGGCCATATCGGCCGGCTTTAGGCCGCTATTACACTGCCATATTTCTTTGTCAATATTGATATGTCAAATATTTATGTCAAAGAAATGTGATAGTGTAATAGGGAACTTTGTTGTATCTCGCCTTTCGTCAAAGAAATATGATCAAATCTAGGACCTCACCGTAGATTTGATCATTAAAGTCGTTCGTCTTCTGTTCACTGCAATATGAAATGTAACCGCTTGTAGAGCTGGCATCGCTACAGCTATTTAACGTCTGTAGCGTGTTTGTAAACATGACTGCAAAGTTTAGTTGGTTTGACTGGGGTGGGGTGTGAGAAAGGGGTTCAACGCACGCTATTAATCGTGTGCTGATAGCCAGGTGGGATATGCTACAGTTGACTTCATATCCAAAATCACAGCTACAGCCATCCACACCTCACATCTGGAAACACCCATGCTGCTTTAGAACAAGCCGGAACAGAGGAGAAGGAAACACTCTAAAATAAAATAAAAATACTTAAATCTCCAGTCTACCTTGTCTACTTTTGAACTCTGGATGCAACAAGTTAAAAGGCGCTTCATTAGTTTCGTACTTTTTATTACTTGCAGCTCTCGTAAAAAATGTTGCTGAATGACCAGCAGTGGTTGTTCGTATTACGTTTAGAAAAAAATCACCAGATTCCTATTCACATTGGAACAGCCCGATTCTTCCGCTTGGCAGTACTTAAATAGTTCCAGCACCGTACTACTGGAGCAGTCTGGTATTTTCTCGAATGACTGCGCTAGATGTAGTGGGTGTACAGGATATCCAACATGCAACGCCATCAGTGAGGCGACCTTGTCAACATAAACTTATTGACATAAATAAAACTGACGGAGGCTGCATTTACGTGTTTCACCAATAGGTGTGGAGTTACTCCTGCTCGTAACACTATTTTGTCAAATCCTGACAAAACTGGGTCTTGTCGGAATGCCTGGACAAGAAGATCCATAACGGTGACGGTCCCGATTTATCGGGACAGATGGCATCCCTGTCTGAGAGAAATCCATCTCCTGTAGCATCTCGATACGGACGAGCGTATCTGAATAATACACTTGTTGCTGGCTGCTCGATAAACGGCTCAGTCTCTGCTTTGCCGTAAGTGGAACATACATTGCCAGGCACCTTGACATGCAGGCCACTCTGTCAGGAACATGCAAGTCCGAAGGCAGGTGTAAACCCTTGCAGATATTGTTGAATTTTTGCGAAATAAGTTTATTTTTTGTCTGTCACTCGATGTTTTTGTGTTTTATTTCAAGATCTGGCCTCCATCTAACCACCACACGACCATCACGACCACCAAGGCAGATCCTGCTTTCATTATAACACTCAATACACCCATACCCTGCACTCCTTGCTCTCGTTTGACACCGCAAATGGCTGTGATTTCGTGCCAGTGAAATGCGCGGAGCTGTCCTTGAAGTAACCGACTTGTAAGGGCAGTTCGTTGTGTCACTGAGCTGCCAACTTCTGTTCAGATTGTTGCTGCAGATGCAGTATGATGCGCCGGAGCCACAAGCCGAACACGATGGTCTTCCCTCTCGGCAGTGCCACGCTACCAGCAATCATGTACAATTAGTACATTCCTGCCAAATCTTTCTGCAGTTCCGCAGAAGGAACATCCATTTTCTCGTAGCGCTATTACACGACATCGTTCAAACTCGGTGAGAATGTTGATAATGGCATCTTTGTCACCTTAAAGGAATTCTTGACTAACACCAACTCACCACCTCCAAACTCAAAGGTAACAAACGCTCACGACCGTTGCAGAGTGTATTGAAAGCAAACCTGACTTACATCGTCATAGTGTCGCCACTAGCGAAACTCTTACGCAAATGGCGCGAAATTTGATAGATATCGTACTTCAGATGTAGAAACGGGAAAATTCAGCATGGTAACGTTAAAGAAATATCCAACTATGTCCGGGACGTGAGAGAGCGTGAGGATATCGAAAATCTCGTGCGCCGTGCATGCGCTCTAACCTTGGCTGCTATTAAACGTATTTACATTTGATGGCTTTTATTTCATTCAACGCCACGGTAAGAACTCTGTGGTACAGACTATTGTATATAAATCCTGATGACCGCAATACTGTACCGCTTGAGCTGATGAATCACTCTCGCGCCAGTACTTCTCTGTTCGGCCCCCCGCTCATGTAGCGGCCCAAAACAACTCGATTGAGTTGATAAGGCCGGTATTACACTATCATATTTCTTTGACAAAGAAATGTGATAAAATATTCGTCAAATTTCTTTACTAAGAATTTTGAAGTGGCGCTAAGAAGGGGTATTCCACTGCCGTCATATATTTCGTCAAAGTTCAAGATGGCGGACAACAACTTGGTACTATTCCCTGCAGTTGCTTGTGCCTCAGCTGCATTGCGCGTACATTTGGAACATCTACATCTACATCTACATCCATTCAACCACAAGCCACCTGACGGTGTGTGGCGGAGGGCACCCTGAGTACCTCTATCGGTTCTCCCTTCTATTCCAGTCTCGTATTGTTCGTGAAAGAAGGATTGTCGGTATGCTTCTGTGTGGGCTCTAATCTCTCTGATATTATCCTCATGGTCTCTTCGCGAGATATACGTAGTAGGGAGCAATATACTGCTTGACTCTTCGGTGAAGGTATGTTCTCGAAACTTTAACAAAAGCCCGTACCCAGCTACTGAGCGTCTCTCCTGCAGAGTCTTCCACTGGAGTTCATCTATCATCTCCGTAACGCTTTCGCGATTACTAAATGATCCTGTAACGAAGCGCGCTCCTCTCCGTTGCATCTTCTCTATCTCTTCTATCAACCCTATCTGGTACGGATCCCACACTGTTGAGCAGTATTCAAGCAGTGGGAGAACAAGCGTACTGTAACCTACTTCCTTTGTTTTCGGATTGCATTTCCTTAGGATTCTTCCAATGAATCTCAGTCTGGCATCTGCTTTACCGACGATCAACTTTATATGATCATTCCATTTTAAATTACTCCTAATGCGTACTCCCAGATAATTCATGGAATTAACTGCTTCCAGTTGCTGACCTGCTATTTTGTAGCTAAATGATAAGGGATCTATCTTTCTATGTATTCCGAGCACATTACACTAGTCTACACTGAGATTCAATTGCCATTCCGTGCACCATGCTTCAATTCGCTGCAGATCCTCCTGCATTTCAGTACAATTTTTCATTGTTGCAACCTCTCGATACACCACAGCATCATCTGCAAAAAGAATCAGTGAACTTCCGAAGTCATCCACCAGGTCATTTATGTATATTGTGAACAGCAAGGGTTCTATGACACTCCCCTGCGGCACACCTGAAATCACTCTTACTTCGGAAGACTTATCTCCATTGAGAATGACATGCTGCGTTCTGTTATCTAGGAACTCCTCAATCCAATCACACAATTTGTCTGATAGTCCGTATGCTCTTACTTTGTTCGTTAAACGACTGTGGGGAACTGTGTCAAACGCATTGCGGAAGTCAAGAAACACGGCATCTACCTGTGAACCCGTGTCTATGGCCCTCTGAGTCTCGTGGACGAATAGCGCGAGCTGGGTTTCATACGACCGTCTTTTTCGAAACCCATGCTGATTCCTACAGAGCAGATTTCTAGTCTCCAGAAAAGTCATTATACTCGAACATAATACGTCTTCCAAAATTCTACAACTGATCGACGTTAGAGAAGTATCACAGAAGCGGTAGGAAAAAAGTAAACACACCTGCGTGAAGCTGTGGGCTTTACGCCATCAAAGTTATTAACAAAATTAGGAAAAGACGTACAGTATATGATCAAACGTATCGGGACATCCCATCATAGTAGGTGCATTGTGATGCCACCTACTGCCAGGTACAACATGTCAGCGACCTCAGTAGTCAGTAGATATCGTGAGAGAGCAGAATGGGGCGCTCCGCGGAACTCAAGACCTTCGAATGTGGTCAAGTGATAGAGTGTCACTTGTGTCATACGACTGTACGCGAGAATTTCACACTCCTAAACATCTCTAGGTCCACTGTTTCTGCTGTGATAGTGAAGTGGAGAAGTGAAGGGACACGTACAGCACAAAAGCGTACAGGTCGACCTCGTGTGTTGACTGACAGAGACCGGCGACAGTTGAAGAAGCTCGTAATGTGTGATAGGCAGACATCTATGCTGACCAACACACCGGAATCCCAAACTGCATCAGGATCCACTGTAAGTGGGAGGTGAGAAAACTTGGATTTCATGGTCGAGCAGCTGCTCATAAGCCACCCATCACGGCGGTAAATGCCGAACGACGCCTCGCTTAGTGTAAGGAGCGTAAACATTGGACGATTGAGCAGTGGAAAAACGTTGTGTGGAGTGACGAATCACGGTACACAATGTGGCGATCCGATGACAGGGAGTGGGTATGGCGAATGCCCTGTGAACGTCATCTACCAGTATGTGTAGTGCCAACGGTAAAATTCGGACGCGGTGGTGTTATGGTGCGGTCGTGTTTTTCATGGAGGCAGCTTGTACCCCTTGTGTTACATGGCAGTATCACAGCACAGGCCTACATTGATGTTCTAAGTACCTGGCGATTGGATCTTTCAACACGGCCGAGCACCTGTTCATAATGCACGGCCTGCGGCGGAGTACTCACGGAACAATAACATCCCTGTAATGTTACACGACTATAACATCCCTGTAATGGAGTGGCCTGCACAGTCCTGACCTGACCCCTATAGCACACCTTTGGGATGTTTTGGAACTCCGACCGACAGTACAGCACTCCGTGAAGAATGGGGCTGCCATTCCCCAAGAAACCTTCCAGCACCTGATTGAACGTATGCCTGCGAGAGTGGAAGCTATCATCAAGCATAAGGGAGGGCCAAAACCATATTGAATTCCAGCATTACCGATGGAGAGCGCCACGAACTTTTAAATCATTTGCAACCAGGTTGTCGGATACTTTTGATCACATAGTGTAGTTTGGAGGCGTTACAGTAGTATTTCAACGACCACAGAAAAAAATAGTTCAACTAATATAAAACTTAATGATAATAACAATAGTAATAATACGCTAAAACTTTGAAGATCTCTATTACATTCATACATCCATATGAGTTGAACATGTGTGCGTCGTGTGCCTATAAGCTTCAATGCAGAGGGTGGTGGCGAGAGGGTTCACAATGACGTCACAGCCCGCCTGCGCATGTTTTCCAGTATCCGTGGTTTCAGTCTTCGAAACGCGTTGTGGAAATAAATGAAAAGTGACTGGTAACAGTTAAGTTGTTATTTCATTTGACAAATATCTTATGAATAAAGTTGATCTAGTTCTGTAACTCTTCCGGTGCCTTTGGGCGCTGGCGTAGAACGTTTTCGTGCGGTTACTACAGACGTCGAGGCAAACTGTTTGCCACTGTGGTCCAGTAAATATTTGATAGCTGCGAGCCGGCTGTTTTCAGCGTGTTGCGATGAACGGGCTCCTACGCCAGAGATGCGAGTGTTCGACCCCCGAGCCGACATCTTATCGAACAAAGCAGATAGATTTATCTGCGGCACGTGGCCCAAGTTGGTTAAACGCTTCCGAGAGCGGCACAACTCCTCGACGGTCTGCGCGCCCGATGGACATATTTATGGACGCGAGAAGAGGTGAACTTTTTTCCGCCGGACTTAAGCAGTTTCCCGGCAAGGGGGAGGAAGAGTTGGCCATAAATCTGGCGAGGAAGCAGGGACCGGTCAGCGGAGAGGCACCTGCGAAACTGAGTGCGTTCGGCGAGCTGCGAGCGGCCGGGGCCAGCGCTGCTGAGTTATCGCACGCACAGACCCGCAGAAAAGACGCCGTGTTGGCCTACCACCCTCGCTGGATGCTTCTGCAATATTTTTGCTGCAAAAGAAGAACTCGAGAGATTTTCCATTGAGATGGTTGTCCTGTTTACTCCCGTGTTCGTAAATTACGGTTCTGCGCCGCTAATCATTAAAATTGCAACACCAGGAAGGAGAGTAAATTCTACTTTTGTGTATCTAGTACATACAGTATGAACCACATGACTAAATTCTTAAGTGATTTCTGGCGTATGCAGGGTGTCAAATCTGGACACAGAGCTGTCGCCGCAGGTGGAAACAGTGGCTCTAAACCGCTTAGATATCTGGTCTACAATGTGTTAACTTTCAAGTTGCCCGATCAGCTCCTTAAACCGTCCTCTCATGGGACGTGAAAACGCACATTGACGAGGAGCTGATGACATCACAGCATAAAGACAGAGGTGAGTGGTAGCGATATGCACGTATACACAACATATACAGGGTGTTTCAAAAATGACCGGTATATTTGAAACGGCAATAAAAACTAAACGAGCAGCGATAGAAATACACCGTTTGTTGCTATATGCTTGGGACAACAGTACATTTTCAGGAGGACAAACTTTCGAAATTACAGTAGTTACAATTTTCAACAACAGATGGCGCTGCAAGTGATGCGAAAGATATAGAAGACAACGCAGTCTGTGGGTGCGCCATTCTGTACGTCGTCTGTCTGCTGTAAGCGTGTGCTGTTCACAACGTGCAAGTGTGCTGTGGACAACATGGTTTATTCCTTAGAACAGAGGATTTTTCTGGTGTTGGAATTCCTCCGCCTAGAACACAGTGTTGTTGCAACAAGACGAAGTTTTCAACGGAGGTTTAATGTAACCAAAGGACCGAAAAGCGATACAATAAAGGATCTGTTTGAAAAATTTCAACGGACTGGGAACGTGACGGATGAACGTGCTGGAAAGGTAGGGCGACCGCGTACGGCAACCACAGACGGCAACGCGGAGCTAGTGCAGCAGGTGATCCAACAGCGGCCTCGGGTTTCCGTTCGCCGTGTTGCAGGTGCGGTCCAAATGACGCCAACGTCCACATATCGTCAAATGCGCCAGAGTTTACACCTCTATCCATACAAAATTCAAATGCGGCATCCCCTCAGCGCCGCTACCATTGCTGCACGAGAGACATTCGCTAACGATATAGTGCACAGGATTGATGACGGCGATATGCATGTGGGCAGCATTTGGTTTACTGACGAAGCTTATTTTTACCTGGACGGCTTCGTCAATAAACAGAACTGGCGCATATGGGGAACCGAAAAGCCCCATGTTGCAGTCCCATCGTCCCTGCATCCTCAAAAAGTACTGGTCTGGGCCGCCATTTCTTCCAAAGGAATCATTGACCCATTTTTCAGATCCGAAACGATTACTGCATCACGCTATCTGGATATTCTTCGTGAATTTGTGGTGGTACAAACTGCCTTAGACGACACTGCGAACACCTCGTGGTTTATGCAAGATGGTGCCCGGCCACATCGCACGGCCGACGTCTTTAATTTCCTGAATGAATATTTCGATGATCGTGTGATTGCTTTGGGCTATCCGAAACATACAGGAGGCGGCGTGGATTGGCCTCCCTATTCGCCAGACATGAATCCCTGTGACTTCTTTCTGTGGGGACACTTGAAGGCCAGGTGTACCGCCAGAATCCAGAAACAATTGAACAGCTGAAGCAGTACATCTCATCTGCATGTGAAGCGATTCCGCCAGACACGTTGTCAAAGGTTTCGGGTAATTTCACTCAGAGACTACGCCATATTATTGCTACGCATGGTGGATATGTGGAAAATATCGTACTATAGAGTTTCCCAGACCGCAGCGCCATCTGTTGTTGACAATTGTAACTACTGTAATTTCGAAAGTTTGTCTGCCTGAAAATGTACTGTTGTCCCAAGGATAATGCAACAAACGGTGTATTTCTATCGCTGCTGGTTTAGTTTGTATTGCCGTTTCAAACATACCGGTCATTTTTGAAACACCCTGTAAAAGGGCAGTACATTGGCGGAGCCGCCATTTGCTGGGAGGTGATTCATGGGAAAAGATTTCCGACGTGATTATTCCCACACGACCGGAGTTAACAGAATTTGAACACGGAATGGTACGAGGCGTGTTTTTTTAAGTAAGTACCGTTTTGAAATTTAAAAAAGGCTTGCTATCTCAATCATTTTATTTTTACATGAAAGCCTGTACCTTAATCTACTTTTCTACATAATTTCCGGCAATATTCAGGCACTTGTCATAACGTTGTACCAGTTTTTGAATACCCTCCTCATAGAAGTCTCCCGCCTGACTTGTTAACCACTGCATCACCATTGTTCCACAGTTCTGACTTCGTCATCGCCTTGAAGACGCTGACCGCCCAGGTGTTTCTTCAAGTGCAGGAACAGATGGTAGTCACTGGGCGAAAGAGCGGGGCTGTACGGCGGATGATCTAGAGTTTCCCATCGAAAAGATGTGATGAGATCTTTGGTCTGATTCGCCACATGGGGACGGGCATTGTCTTACAGCAAAACGATGCCCTTGCTCAACTTCCATGGACTGTTGCTTTGATTCTGACGTGATGTAAGCCACCCATGTTTCATCGCCCTAACAATTTGGCTTAAGAAATCATCACTGTCGTTGTGGTACCGCTCAAGGAAAGTCAATGCACTGTCTAAACGTTTGGTTTTGTGCACCCAACGTGCGCACAATTGTCGGTATTTCAAGTGCTCGGTCACAAATACAAAACACTACGAGAAACATTAGGAAAGTCATCCCGCAAGGAGAAAATCGTAAAGCGTCTGCTTTCTCTCACCTTATTGTCCACTTCCTGCACAAGACTGTCATTAACGACCGAAGGACGCCCACTCCGTTGTTCATCATGCGCATTTGTGCGGCCATCTTTAAATGCTCTCACCCACTTTCTTACCATTCCATGTTTTCTCCGTAAACTGCACAGATCTGACGACGAATATTGATCGCTTTGAGGCCTTTAGCACTAAGAAATCTTATAACAGCCCTTACTTCACACGGGAATCACGATTATCGGAGGCATCATATACGGTACACAACGTAAACAAGGAAGAATCAGACTGTAATGGCGTCAGTGGGTAGATTAAGGTACAGGCTTTCGTGTAAAAATAAAATTATTGAGATATCTCAGCACGTCTTTTTTTAAATTTCAAAACGGTACTTACTTAATAAAAAACACGCCTCGTAATTGGAGCTAGACGCGTGGGCTATTCCATGTGGGAAATCGTTACGGAATTCAATATTCCGAGATCCACAGTGTCAAGATCGTGTCGAGAATACCATATTTCAGGCATTACCTCTCATGACGGACAACGCAGTCGCCGACGCCCTGCACTTCACGACCAAGAGCAGCGGGGTTTACGTAGGGTTCACAGTGCTAGCAGACAAGCAACACTGCGTGAAATAATCGATGAAATCAATGTGGGACGTACGAGGAACGTTACCGTCAAGGCAGTGCGGCGTAATTTGGTATGAATGGCCTATGGCAACAGACGGCCAAGGCGAGCGCCCTTGATAACAGCACGACATCGCCTGCAGCGCCTCTCCTTGGGCTTGTGGCCGTATCGCCTGGACTCTAGACGACTGGAGAACGGTGGCGAGGCCGGTTGGTGGGGCTGCTTGCAGATTACACGATTTCGCCCATACGGGAAAAAAACCGTACGGGCAAATTTTCTTAGTCCACTGTTGAGGAGCATGAGACCTTTCACATTGTACGGTTTCAACACGGGTACGATTTTTAGTCGTGTTGCAGCCGTTCAGTGTCACTGCCGCCACACGGCACCGTGCCGTGTACTCTCGGCTCAGTGGCCCACGTGACCAAGTGCACGCTTTCACACTACACGATTTCAGTCGTACGGCAACTGTCCCCAGTGTTATTTCTAGTGCGTTCATTTTGGTTTCAGGTTGCGATTTTCCGTGTTTTCAGTTTGTGTGTGTCCCTGGCTTGTTTTCACATTATGGATGGAAATGACGCTGAAATTTTGATATCGCTAGTTGAATCAAAACCTGTATTATGGGATTTTTTTTCTTTATTGTTATTTTATACCTATACATAGGTAGGCCAGCAGATTTTGAGAGCATTAGCGATACATAAAAAAATGCATTTCGTAAGTACTACCTATTAAGCAAAGTAAATACTTATTTGTAAATACTTATTTGTTTTATAGCTGAATAACATTTTACTTTTTCTTATAAGGCATAACGGCCACAGACATGAACATAGTACAAGCAGTAAGAGATACAAAGAGACATGGAGGTTAAAAAACAGTAGACAAACAGAGTAAAATAACAGAAGCCGTTCACTGTGGAGCAGTCAAGTGAAAAGTGATTCACACAGCACATAACGGAGAGATACAAAGTAGCACACGTGAACGATGGAGGAACAAGAGACACGGATGCACTAACATGACGACAAAACACCTAAGCACTGCGGCGACAATCTCCGGCGGTTGGTGATGCACTTGTCACACGAGTAAGGCCGGGGACCTGCCAGAGGGAAGGGGCGAGGGTAGGAGGGAATGGGGGAGGGGTTGATGCCAATGGGGAGACGATGGGAGAGGGAGGGGTGGTGTGTGGAAGCCCAGGGAGAGGGGGAGGGGAGGGAAGGAGGGAGGGAGAGAAGGGAGAGAGGGTGCCCACAGGATAAGGAGAGGAGAGGGAAGGCAGGCTCAAAGTTGGTAGGAGGGGTAGATGGAGGGGAGGAGGGCATCATCCGGGAGGGGGAGTTGGCGGAAGCCACCTTGGGAGAGGGTGTGGAGAGTGTGAAGATGGAGAGCAGGTGGGATACAGGAGTACAGGCGCGGCAGCGGGTTGGGGTGGGAGAGGATGGGAGAGACAAGCGGGTGGTGAGGATCAAGCTTGCGGGAGGTGTATTATGGGACAAAACTTGAGATATTTATAAGGATAGAAACGCAACAAGAAAAGCCTGAGAATATGTACGTTTAGCATCCAACCCAGATTTTGAGAGCATTAGTGATACATAAAAAAATGCATTTCGTAAGTACTACCTATTAAGCAAAGTAAATACTTATTTGTAAATACTTATTTGTTTTATAGCTGAATAACATTTTACTTTTTCTTATAAGGCATAACGGCCGTTTGAAGTTGATCTACCCAGAATTTTACCATGTAGTCGTAAGTTCCGTAAATTTTGTTAAGTAAATAATTAAAAACATGGAGTATTTATTCTTTCAGTATAACGTGGTGGGGTTATAGCTAACTAAATAAAATAGCATTGAAAGTTTAAAAAAGCAATTTATTCCACGACGACTACAGAACACTGGTTTTCTCTCTGCAGAAGAGACACTTCATACAATTTTTTGTTTCACATTTGACAAATTATGTTTTAGACATTCGCCAGGTACACTTCCGACTTCTGACACAAAATATCTGCTAAGCATAATTCTGATATGGAAACTTCCTAGCAGATTAAAACTGTGTGCCGGACCGAGACTCGAACTCGGGACCTTTGCCTTTCGCGGGGAAGTGCTCTACCATCTGAGTTACCCAAGCACGAGTCACACCCCGTCCTCACTGCTTTACGTCTGCCAGTACCTCGTCTCCTACCTTCCATACTTCACAGATGCTCTCCTGCGAACCTTGCAGAACTAGCACTCCTGAAAGAAAGGATATTGCGAAGTCATGGTTTTGCCACAGCCTGGGGGGTGTTTCCAGAATGAGATTTTCACTCTGCAGCGGAGTGTGCGCTGATGTGAAACTTCTTGGCAGATTAAAGTTATATGCCGAACCGAGATTCGAACTCGGGACCTTTGCCTTTCGCGGGCAAGTACTCTGCCATCTTAGCTCAGCTCTGTTTATCTCGAGATACGTGCGCCTGTCTACCTATGTCACTTGTAGAATGGAATACGTAGAAGTTTATTTCGAGAGACAAAAAAGGAAAAAAATAGACGTCGTCTCTCAATGTCAATGCTCCTACTTTTTGTTAATTGGTTTTAAATGCCATAATAATATTGTAGTGCAGTTGGCTGGGGACAGAGGATGCTATATCAAGGCGTTGTGTATAGTGAATGATGACATAAAACTTGCTATAGAAATTTAATACGTTTTCAGTAGTACCTTGCCAGTGTTTAATACTGGATATCGCTTATTCTGTTGGTAAGTTACTAACATAATCATGAGTTTCCGTCTGTTGATGTAAGGTTGCAACTTGTGAAATATTGTCCGTGTAATAGAACGTTTAACTATCAGCACAGATCACTTTGTCATCCGTTCATTCACATGTAGAAAGAAAAAAAAATTAATGTTTGGACAATAACTTTCGTTCCTTCTTTGAACGTTCAGCTTCTAAGCAACTACTTCAGAGCGTGGTTATCGTTAATCCCGCTTTTACAGCAAACGCGTCAAAACAACATTACTTTAATAGACAGACACGTGTCTGGCACACCCGTCTACCGCAGACTGTCTGGCTGTGTCTTTTTCTTTTCAATCAGAAACAAGAGCTCGTTAAGGATTACGGAAAGCTAACTTTGAAAAGCGAAGCAGCCATGTCACAACAATTGCTTGTAACGAGACACACTGGTGGCCGCAACTACAACGCCGCTCGGCGGCAACCAGTGGAACTCTGATGAAACTCGAACCGGATGCCGCCTGGCGGTGAATGAACACACCACAGTGTACGGCAGCTGATGTGGCGGTTGCTCGAACTTGGGATTCGAAAATGTATTTTTTTAATGGCAGAACAGTTTTGTTGTCTGTGCAGTCAAGCTCCCGTTACAGTCAATAGTAAATTTTCCGCTAAAGTTCACTTGTATCGAACAGTGCGAACAAGATTTCATGGCCCTGAAATATCGCGAACATGTAAAAAAAAATTTTGATTCAGGGAAAACTGTAGTAGCACACAGGACAAGAGGCATGTTAAGACCTTTTTTAACACCGTTTTTTGTAACAACAGTACGGCTTTGGGCCTGTTTGTATAGGTGTGAAGTGCCCATTATGCAGAGACAGTACGTCATAAAGTTTTATCGGTGAAAAAAATGCTGATTAAAAAAAATAATTTGGTAACCTCTGAACTCTTGCGATGACTCTAGAACCTTGTCAAGTGTTCACTACGTCTGTTAAAACTACATTTCCTGCTCCGACTGAATATTGGTGCGTAACAACGGTAATTTTGAACGCCACAATATCGGTAATAGATAATGTAATCGAAAGAAGTTTCAAGATTTCCCTGAGAACATCTTAAGAACTTACGGTAAAAATTTCGACGATATACCATGAATAGAAATTACGGAAGTGACCACATGCTCAGCTGGTACTTGTACCCAAATACTAAGTTTTTCCGGTGTAGGTAACGGATAAGCATTTTCAAAAACGGGAAAAGGGGGTTTCGAGCTGAATGTCTAAAAGTTTACAGTTAAAATTTGACTCATTTGCTATAGCTGGTTATTTAGATAATTGCGACGTGTATAAGAACCGTAACTTTGAACCTCTGGATCTCGATAAGGGATAATGATATGGAAGAAAGCTTGGAAGTTCCCGAGTCTATCATCTTAAGAACATACGCTAAAAATTTCGACTACCTGCCATGAATAGAAGTTGCCATCCCCACATTTGGTACCTTTAGTATCCAAAAATCATACTTTTTCGGGGTTTTCTCCGCAACAAATTGTGTTTCTATAAGCCGTCTGTGACCCAACCCAGAACAGACAGATTTACTCAGCTTGTCTACGCTGGAGGAAGTGTGTACTATTTTAAGTTGGGTCCTGTAATGTATGATAGCTACAGTACGCCATATGTATACCAATGATCGTTAGGTCAAGGACTATCCAAATCTCTTGACTCCTTATGTCTGTGAAGCATAGAACGCTATACATGATGATGATGACGTTTGGTTTGTGGGGCGTTCAAATGAGGGGTTATTAGCGCCCGTACAAAGTCCCAATATTTGCGCAGTCCAATCTCGCCACTCATGAATATTGATGATATGATGAAGACAACACAAACGCCCAGTCCCCAGGCGGAGAAAATCATCAGCTCGCCCGGGAATCGAACCCGGGACCCCGTGAACCAGAGGCAGCAACGCTAGCCACTAGACATCGAAGAACGCTTTACAGATTGACGTGAAAGGTATAAAAGGGCATTGCATTGGAGGAGCTGTCATTTGTACCCAGGTGATTCATGTGCAAAGGTTTTCGACGTGATTATAGCCGCACGACGGGAATTAACAGACTTTGAATGCGGTAGTTGGAGCTAGACGCATGGGAAATTTCATTTCGGAAATCGTTAGGGAATTCAATATTTCGAGACCCACAGTGTCACGAATGTGCCGAGGACACCATATTGCAGACATTACGTATCACCATGGAGAACGCCTTCACTTAGAGAACGAGTGCAGCGGCGTTTGTGTAGAGTTGTCAGTGCTAACACACAAACACTGCCAAGGGGACTGATGACCTGAGATGGTGAGTCCCATAGTGCTCAGAGCCATTTGAACAAACACTGCCTGAAATAACCGCAGAAATCAATGGGACGTATCACGACGTATCCGTCAGGACAGTGCGGTGAAATTTGACATTAATGGGCTATGACAGCAGACGACCGAAGCGAGCGCATTTCCTAACAGTACGACATTGCCTGCAGCACCTCTAGTAGGCTCGTGACCATATCGGTTAGATAATAGATGGTGGGAAAGTGTGGCCTAATCAGATGATTCACCATTTCAGTTGGTAAGAGCTGATGATAAAAGAGTTCGAGTATGGTGCAATCCCCATGAAGCACAGGGCCCAAATTGTCAACCAGCACTACGTACCCAAGCTGGTGGTGGATCCACAATGTTATGGGCCGTTTTTACGAGGTCCTCTGGTCCAACTGAACCGATCATTGACTGTAAATGGTTATCATCGGCTACTTGGTTGGTTGATTTGGGCGAGGGTATCTGTTAATTGGAGACCATCTGCAGCTATTAATGGAGCAAATATTCCCAAACAACGATGGAATTTTTATGGTCGTCACTGGGCCACAATTGTTCGCGACTGGTTTGAAGAACATTCTGAACAGTTCCAGCGAATGTCTAGGCAACCCGGATAGCCAGAGATGAATCTCATCAATAGGGCCCGGATTTTAACTAGGCCTACCTAAAAATACAGTAAATATTCAAGCATTTATGACCTAAAACTTACATAAATATGATCTTAAAAATAAAATATGACTTAATAGAAGTTTATTTAAAGCATTCTTGTTTATTTAATTTTTTATTCACCATAAATTAATAAAAATTCACTCCTCAAAATATTGTAAGTAGTTCTTCCTTTCTGTAGGGTTTGTGTCTAATTTGCACCTATGTTTTGAATATCTGAATGCTTTATTTTCTAAACACAAAGTACAGTGAAAAGATCATCTATCGAAACAGTAAGACATAGTATTTAAAGCGTTTCAGTTATTTAGTGCCGTATGTCAATTTTCAGTATCTGCAAATTTGCACTGGATCACAAGGTGCATTTTCAGGTTTCCCATTGCCAAAGATCTATGGTTGTCGCTGAGGATAGTTTTGTTCCTGGAAAAGCTCCTCTCCACTTCACAAGACGTCACTGGAGCGTATTTGACGGCAGACAGGTGACTGGAGTTCAGCTTTTTCCAGTATCTTCAAATGTTACGGCATTCTCTGAAAGACTGTCACTAATTTTGCACAGTGTGGAATATCCAGGATTCCGTTGGAGAACACTTTGCAATTTGGTTTTCCCTTTGTCAGGCACGTGACCACGAGCTCGATCCAACTCACTCTGCACTTGTTGCACAATACTCAAGGCCTCACGTAGCTGAGTGCCAACAGCTTCCAGTCGTTTGATGGCTTTTGATATCGCTGAAAAATTGGTGTTGATGTATGCCAAGTTTCGAGACAATGTATCTGTAAAAACTTCTTTCACAATTCTGACAGCATTTGATTCATCGCTATCAAGCTCACAGAAGATTGTCTTTATTTGGGTGTAGTTGGTGCAGTAATAGTCAGCTGCATTAAGCCAAGAACCCCATCGTGGAAGAACAGGTTTAGGTGGTAGGAGCGTTGAAGGTGCTTGTTACAAGCAGCAAAACGTTGCCTCTTTTCACACCATCCGGCCACAGTAGCTTCAGAGAGTTGTCAAACAAAAAAGCAATCGGCGAATTGTTTACTCTATCGAGAGCTTCACACGTTAGAAGGAACATATCTCCAGGGCCATCAACTTTTAGAACACCACCACCAACAACAACATTTGCAATATATCGCCCACTAATATCCGTAGTTTCATCTATCGGCAGCCAGATCTTTTGTTCAGCAATAGTAATTTGTATTTTGTTGAGCACATCATTGTACCATATGGATAAATACACTCCTGGAAATTGAAATAAGAACACCGTGAATTCATTGTCCCAGGAAGGGGAAACTTTATTGACACATTCCTGGGGTCAGATACATCACATGATCACACTGACAGAACCACAGGCACATAGACACAGGCAACAGAGCATGCACAATGTCGGCACTAGTACAGTGTATATCCACCTTTCGCAGCAATGCAGGCTGCTATTCTCCTATGGAGACGATCGTAGAGATGCTGGATGTAGTCCTGTGGAACGGCTTGCCATGCCATTTCCACCTGGCGCCTCAGTTGGACCAGCGTTCGTGCTGGACGTGCAGACCGCGTGAGACGACGCTTCATCCAGTCCCAAACATGCTCAATGGGGGACAGATCCGGAGATCTTGCTGGCCATGGTAGTTGACTTACACCTTCTAGAGCACGTTGGGTGGCACGGGATACATGCGGACGTGCATTGCCCTGTTGGAACAGCAAGTTCCCTTGCCGGTCTAGGAATGGTAGAACGATGGGTTCGATGACGGTTTTGATGTACCGTGCACTATTCAATGTTCCCTCGACGATCACCAGAGGTGTACGGCCAGTGTAGGAGATCGCTCCCCACACCATGATGCCGGGTGTTGGCCCTGTATGCCTCGGTCGTATGCAGTCCTGATTGTGGCGCTCACCTGCAAGGCGCCAAACAGGCATACGACCATCATTGGCACCAAGGCAGAAGCGACTCTCATCGCTGAAGACGATACGTCTCCATTCGTCCCTCCATTCACGCTTGTCGCGATACCACTGGAGGCGGGCTGCACGATGTTTGGGCGTGAGCGGAAGACGGCCTAACGGTGTGCGGGACCGTAGTCCAGCTTCATGGAGACGGTTGCGAATGGTCCTCGCCGATACCCCAGGAGTAACAGTGTCCCTAATTTGCTGGGAAGTGGCGGTGCGGTCCCCTACGGCACTGCGTAGGATCCTATGGTATTGGCGTACATCCGTGCGTCGCTGCGGTCCGGTCCCAGGTCGACGGGCACGTGCACCTTCCGCCGACCACTGGCGACAACATCGATGAACTGTGGAGATCTCACGCCCCACGTGTTGAGCAATTCGGCGGTACGTCCACCCGGCCTCCCGCATGCCCACTATACGCCCTCGTTCAAAGTCCGTCAACTCAACATACGGTTCACGTCCACGCTGTCGCGGCATGCTACCAGTGTTAAAGACTGCGATGGAGCTCCGTATGCCACGGCATACTGGCTGACACTGACGGCGGCGGTGCACAAATGCTGCGCAGCTAGCGCCATTCGACGGCCAACACCGCGGTTCCTGGTGTGTCCGCTGTGCCGTGCGTGTGATCATTGCTTGTACAGCCCTCTCTCGGTGTCCGGAGCAAGTATGGTGGGTCTGACACACCGGTGTCAATGTGTTCTTTTTTCCATTTACAGGAGTGTAGTTCGTTCTCAGTGTAGATTCATCTGGAACTGTATGTGTTGTGTACTTCTCCAAGAACCGTCTGAGGGAAGTGGATTCTCCAGCTTTTCCAATGGGATGTTGCAGGAAACCATCATCTCACACAAGTCCTCGCAGAATGATTGCACGGTTGACCATTGACCTGTCTGTTCAAATAACAGCGTTTGCCTGCTGTTATTTTCAGCACTTCGTTTCACAGAGCTGCTGTGTTTAGCGGTATTACAGTGTTGTTGCACATTAAAGCGCTTTTCTGCACTAACTTTAACTTCACACAGTTTAGAAAATAATATTTTTCCATCAGTACTAAGGAACCTCTCTCCAAATTCTCGAACATATCCTCGCAAATTCACGCTGTCGTAGCACTTTGCTTTAGGCATGTTGAACAAGGCAGAGGCTGTATTCAAACTGTTTACTGGGAACACCTGTGCGACTGCGATGGTTATTACGGCAGAAGCCGCCTTTGTTGGCTCTGAGAGCGTATTGTCGACCCTGCGCAACAATGTTTTGTGTTCGCTAAATGACTGTTGTGGTACACCAATTTTCTGCTACAGTCCTGAGAAATAAAGCTGTTTACTAATTTATCTGTTTATCTTTCATAATACCAAGTTAAATGTTGTCTCGTGAGCAAAATGTTCATTTTCTTATTCGTGTGCCCCGAAGATACGAGAAAAACGGTATATGCACTTTTGGCAAACGTCGACGGAAATATGAGCTATTATATTAAAAGTTAGCCGCAATATGACCTATTAGTAGAATTTGTTGAAATATGACTTTATATGCACGACCAAAATACATTTTTCGACTCTAAAATGCCTGGATTTGTGTATAAATTGTTCTTAAATTCACCCTATAGTTCAGAAAAAATATGACTTGTCATTAAAGTCCGGGCTCTACTCATCAAATATATGTAATTCCCACCATAATTACCGCGCTCCACATGCAAACTGCTATAGATGTAGTGGCTGTAAGATCCTAACAGTTGCAGTGGGCTGAGTGCAGTCGTTCCGCTCGTCTACTGCTACAAATCGCTTTAACCCAATTTGTAACCGTCTCTATACCAACGCCTCGTTGTTGGCGAGGCTCTGTAGACGGCTTATAGTTTTCGCCTGCAACCGTGTGCACTTCATAGATGAGAGATGGCAACGCCGACTCAAATGTAGTGCGCTTTCTGTCGCTTCTACAGTGTGACAGTTAACTACGCAATGGCAGTCGCTACGTCCAGCTGCTCCTGCCTTTCCTGCGATCATCCGGCCGCGGCCGGAACCACACCG
Organism: Schistocerca gregaria; assembly: GCF_023897955.1. Classification (NCBI taxonomy): domain Eukaryota; kingdom Metazoa; phylum Arthropoda; class Insecta; order Orthoptera; family Acrididae; genus Schistocerca; species Schistocerca gregaria. The sequence goes on from NC_064920.1 coordinate 163,610,716, forward strand.
TGTAACTGCGTTCTGTCCGACCGGACCTCAGGTTACAGCTCTGCGTTACGAAGTCAGACTGTCGTCTATCTTCTATCGTTGAAATAATGGGTGATCTGGTGGAGCGGGTAGCTCACTTGTTTCCGAATTCACCCAATGTGGTATTCTCAGTGTGCCTAGTCGACAATGGCAAGGAGTAGGGAAAGCGCAGAATAACGTGGTTGGGTGGTCGGCAGGCCAAGTGTGAGGAGAGCGGTAGTGGTGGGGGATCTGAGCAGGCTGCTGTACATCTGCATCTATATCTACACGGTTACTCTGCAATTCATACTTACGTGCCTGGCAGAGGGTTCATCGAACCATTTCATACTACTTCTCTACCCTTCCACTGTCGAATGGCGCGTGGAAAACAGGAACACCTAAATCTTTCCGTTCGAGCTCTGATTTCTCATATTTTATTATGATGATCATTTCTCCCTACGTAGGTGGGTGTCAACAAAATATTTTCGCATTCGCAAGAGAAAGTTGGTGATTGAAATTTCGTGAACAGATCTCGCGGCAAAGAAAATCGCCATTGTTTCAGTGTCTGCCACCGCAACTCGCGTATCATATCAGTGACACTCTCACCGCAATTGCGCGATAACACGAAACGGGGTGCACTTCTTTGCACTTTTCGATTTCCGCTGTCAATCCTACCAGGTAAGGATCTCACACCGCGCAACAGTATTCCAGCAGAGGACGGGCAAGTGTAATGTAGACTTTCTCTTTAGTGGGTTTGTCGCATCTTCCAAGTGTTCTGCCAACAAAGCGCAGTCTTTGTTTCGCCTTCCTCACAATTTTATATATGTGGTCTTTCCAAATTAAGTTTCTCGTAATTGTAATTCCTAGGTATCTAGTCGAATTGAGAACCCTGAGATTAGTGCAATTTATCGTATATCCAAAATTTATCGGATATCTTTTAGTACACATATGAATGACCTCTCACTTTTCTTTGCTTAGTGCCAATTGCCACTTTTCGCACCATATAGAGATTCTCTCTAGATCATTTTGTAGTTGGAATTTATCGTCTGCTGATTTTACTAGACGGTAAATTACAGCGTCATCTGCAAATAATTAAAGGGGGCTGCTCAGATTGTCTCCTAGATCATTTATGTGAATCAGGAACAGCAGAGGGCCTATGACACTACCTTGCGGAACGCCAGATATCACTTCTGTTCTACTCGATGATTTACCGTCTATCACTACGAACCTCTCTGAGAGGAAATCCGAATCCAGTCACACAACTTAGACGATACACCAATGTACGCAATTTGATTAATAGTCGCTTGTGAGGAACGGTATCAAAAGGCTTCTGGACAACTAGGAATATGCAATCGATCTGAGATCCCTTCTCGAAAGCACTCATACTTCATGGGAATAAAGAGCTAGCTGTGTTGCACAAGAACGATATTTTCTGAATCCGTGTTGGTTATGCATCAATAAGTCATTTTCTTCAAGGTGATTCATAATGTTCGAGTACAGTATATGCTCCAAAATCCTACTGCAAATTGAAGTCAGTGATACGGGTCTGTAATTCAAAAGGTTACTCTTATTTCCTTTCTTGAATATTGGTATGACCTGTGCTACTTTCCAGTCTTTAGAAACAGACCTTTCGTCAAGTGAGCTGTTGTGTATGATTGCTAAGAAAGGCGCAATTTTGTCTGCGTACTCTGAAACGAACCTGATTGGTGTGCCATCTGGACTTGCCTTTCTTAAGTGAGTTGTTTTGCAACACCTAAGGTATCTACTTTTATGTCACTCATGCTAACAGCTGTTCTGGTTTCGAATTCTGAAATAAAATGCTGAGCGCATGAGAAGTGCCGTTTTAAAATGAGGCCTAGACTCTTTTTAAATATTTAGTGGAGCCGCCCACACCCACACTTGCATGGTGACACTAAGAAAGATCTACTTTCACATCTACTTTGGCGAGGATGTAAAAAGAATTCCACATGCAACAAAAGCAGCGATTTATTTTCGCCTCCCTTATTAGCTATTTGTAACTTTCATAGAAACCTCTTGAATGGTGAGTTTTGAGCAAAACCTACATTGCTCTTGTTACCATGTTGAAATTTGCTTTTATTGCCAAAATACAGTGGAGTTTACGCAATGTCATCTAACATATTGTGCAGACGCAGCTGCGAGAGAATTCTGAAACTGTGGTTCATTAAATGACGAACGAAGGAATCCTAATATTAATGGTTTATGAAAAGGCACAACCTTGATACAAGCATAAAAGTGTAATGTCTTCACTTACGTTATTAGAAAACTCGAAATATTTCACCATCTATCGATGGCCCTTAAAAATTGCATTTTTTCATTGAAAAAGAACTCATAAAATATCTCATTTCACCAGCTATCGGTGGTCCTTAAAATTGCATTCTTTCATTGAAAAAGTATATAGTAAGTGAAATATCACAGTAGATAATGAAGTTTCGTATACTAACCATTTGGCGAAATACTCTCCTCTTTGTGTGCTATCATTCGCCAAAATTTCGTTTTGATATCTCAAACGGTTTATGAGGTATGAGCAATGTTGTGGATATTTCATTCTGGCTTTATGGCTGGCACCTTGCGGTCGCAAAAGAGTGTACTACACAACATCAATTTTCTGGAGGTGGCAGACCAAGTTCACAGAAATATTCAATATGTTAGCTATATTTCATATGCATCAACATAGCCGGCCGGCGTGGCCGTGCGGTTCTAGGCGCTTCATTCTGGAACCGCGTGACCGCTACAGTCGCAGGTTCGAATCCTGCCTCGGGCATGGATGTGTGTGATGTCCTTAGGTTAGTTAGGTTTAAGTAGTTCTAAGATCTAGGGACTGATGATCACAGATGTTAAGTCCCATAGTGCTCAGAGCCATTTGAACCATTTTTTTGCAGCAACATATCGTGTAATATGCACTAAACACAAAATTGTAGCGACCCCTATTTTTCATTGCAAACCTTTTCAGTTGCATTCAGTGTCGTACTTAAATGGGAAGATCACGATAACTACGACCATTAACGAAATGATGGTCGCATCGTAATGGAACTGACGTAAATAGCTGTAAGTGACCCAAAAAATCATTTTCTCAGTTTCTATGTTTTCTTTCTCGCGTGCAGTTCGTCTTCAGCTGGGATTGAGTCATATCATTCGTAGTAACACAATAGTACCCTACGAGGTGCATTCAAGTTCTAAGGCTTCCGATTTTTTTTCTAATTAACTACTCACCCGAAATCGATGAAACTGACGTTACTTCTCGACGTAATCGCCCTGCAGACGTACACATTTTTCACGACGCTGACGCCATGATTTCATGGCAGCGGCGAAGGCTTCTTTAGGAGTCTGTTTTGACCACTGGAAAATCGCCGAGGCAATAGCAGCACGGCTCGTGAATGTGCGGCCACGGAGAGTGTCTTTCATTGTTGGAAAACGCCAAAAGTCAGGTGAGTAGGGAGCATGAGGAATCACTTCAAAGTTGTTATCACGAAGAAACTGTTGCGTAACGTTAGCTCGATGTGCGGGTGCGTTGTCTTGGTGAAACAGCACACGCGCAGCCCTTCCCGGACGTTTTTGTTGCAGTGCAGGAAGGAATTTGTTCTTCAAAACATTTTCGTAGGATGCACCTGTTACCGTAGTGCCCTTTGGAACACAATGGGTAAGGATTACGCCCTCGCTGTCCCAGAACATGGACACCATCATTTTTTTCAGCACTGGCAGTTACCCGAAATTTTTTTGGTGGCGGTGAATCTGTATGCTTCCATTGAGCTGACTGGCGCTTTGTTTCTGGACTGAGAAATGGCATCCACGTCTCATCCATTGTCACAACCGACGAATAGAAAGTCCCATTCATGCTGTCGTTGCGCGTCAACATTGCTCGGCAACATACCACACGGGCAGCCATGTGGTCGTCCGTCAGCATTCGTGGCACCCACCTGGATGACACTATTCTCATTTTCAGGTCGTCATGCAGGACTGTGTGCACAGAACCCACAGAAATGCCAACTCTGGAGGCGATCTGTTCAACAGTCATTCGGCGATCCCCCAAAACAATTCTCTCCACTTTCTCGATCATGCCGTCAGACCGGCTTGTGCGAGCCCGAGGTTGCTTCGGTTTGTTGTCACACGATGTTCTGCCTTCATTAAACTGTCTCACCCACGAACGCACTTTCGACACATCCATAACTCCATCACCACTTGTCTCCTTCAACTGTCGATGAATTTCAATTGGTTTCACACCACGCAAGTTCAGAAAACTAATGATTGCACGCTGTTCATGTAAGGAAAACGTCGCCATTTTAAGTATTTAAAATAGTTCTCATTCTCGCCGCTGGCGGTAAAATTCCATCTGCCGTACGGTGCTGCCGTCTCTGGGACGTATTGACAACTAACGAGGCCTTATTTTAAAACAATGTGCATGTTTCTGTCTCTTTCCACTCCGGAGAAAAAAAAATCGGAGGCCTTAGAACTTGAATGCACCTCGTACTGCAGAAGATGGGTTCTATAATACCGAAACAAGCCACCCTGCTTTAGTTAGATTGTGGACACGTCCGAAAGAGCAGCCACGGAGCTCGAACTCTTACGGAAATCGGCGAGATGCCGCGAGTGATTAGGCTAATGAGCAGGGGCACTACGTCACTAGTGTGTGGTATAAGCTGAGAATTTGGGTCTGTCGGCAGTCGTGTGCTAGGGCAGTCCATGTGGTTCTGTTGACCACCGTGTCTGGATGGCGTAGTGGTCAGTGTATCTGCCAAGTAAGCAGAGGACATGGGTTCAAAACGATGTCTAACACGAATTTTGAACTGGCACCCATTTGCTACACATCAGTGCCCACTTTACGTCATAACGTCTTTAATTCCTTTATGTTCTGACCCTGATTTAACTTTACCTTGCCTACCTTAAGTCGATTAAGGCGAAAGTCGGAATGCTGCTCGTAAAGGAAATAGCTGATTTCCATCCCCAGCCTCGTAATATTCGATCTTGTACTCTAATGACTTCGTCATCGAAGAGACGTGAAACCATGATCTCCCTTCCTTTGTATAGTTGCAGTAGGATTCCACAATTGGCATTCTTGGTGTCTGCTTGAAGCAAGGCTTGAGCGCGCTACATAATTCTCAGGGAGTGAATTAGTGACAGAAAGGGACTTCCTGTCTTGTGGAAAAGGTAGCTGGGATTCCCCTGCATGTGATATTTACGAAGTTTTTCAGAACGTCAGCGGACCACAGATAGCCACGTCGATTATTACCCACATAGTTTCTTATGCAAAGAGTGGGTTCCACTTGGCCAGAAAATTTGGGGCATGACGCAGAATGTGGCTGCTATATTGAAGAAAACGAGTTGGCAAGGCCGACGCACAGAAGGAACGCCCCGTATAATATTAGGTTTGTGTATAAGTTCGCACCGTTCTTGTTTTGCAAGTGACTGCTCTGGTTGCGATGGATTATTAATCGATTGTCGTTTTTTATTTGTAGTTCACTGTTGCTATTTGAGTTTACATATTGTCATTTGGAGATAGTGCGTCGAGATGCGGGTGCTAGAAAATAGTGGAGAAATATGAACATTTCCGACGTATTCTTATGTCTGAATTCAATAGAGGGGTGTCAGCAGCGGAGGCAGCCATGAACTTCTATACTGACAGAGTACGGCAAGAAAGTGATTCCTCGTTTTAAGTAGGATCGTTCTGGAATTAGTGACTCTCCACGTTCGGGAAGATAAGATCGTTTAAAAGTATTAATGCCCAATTATCCACGTCGGTGTACTCGAGAACTGGCAGATGTGATCATTCCACCATCGTGCGACATTTGTATGCAAGAGGGAAGGTTCAAATACAGGCTGCATGGGTACCGCATGCTCTAAGACAAAATCACAGAAAATCATCGAGTGCATCTCTGCTTGCTCATCATCAGTTCACTCGTGAACTAAACACACAATTCCTGTCCTGTATCATTAGTGGTGACAACAAATGATTCCTTTATGCTAACGTAAGGAAAAGAAAGGAATCGTTGAGCCCAAACAAACCAGCAACTCCCCGTACAAAGATGTGTGCGCATCCATGTTCCGACTGCCTAACTCACTGACTCATCATCGCCCAGTTCAAACGACTAATGATAGAAACTTGAAATTTGCAGACGGTGTTGATCTTATACCGTAGGCGCCGTTTGAGAAAGGATTTTTTTTTTTAATTCCACCACTAAGGGAGTGAAATGTTTTTCAAATAGTTAGGCCTACGAAAATTTGTATTTAGTTTCTCGGTCAGAATTAAGAAATACATGTTTCAGAACTTTTGAAAGAGCGTGAATTTTTTAAAATAAATCATTACTAAAAAACAACTAAGGTATTTTTGAATCTCTTTCTATGAAAATTTGTACTTTATTTCTCCGTAGAAAATAAAAAAAACACGTGTTTCAGTGCTTTTGAAAATTCAGCCCCCCCTCCACCCGCCCTCCCCCCCCCCCCCCCCCCAGGGTAAAACAGGAGATGAAAATTTTTAAGAAAATACACTCATACTCATAAATTGACTGCAGAATGTGGCGCCACACAACGTGGCACTACACTAAATTGGTTCTAGTAGCATAGGCACATAGAGAACACACACGACACAAATCTGTAAGTCCACGGTACTGGTGATAAGTTGAGAAAAAACAGTCCCAAAACACATGTGCTACAAAACGCCACTGTTTCCTGCGCATGTACCCTGACATCAATATGAGGTATGATCACCATGCACACGTATACAGGACGCACAGCGGGTTGGCATACTCTGGATCAGGTAGTCGAGCAACTGCTGGGGTATAGCCACCCATTCTTGCACCAGTGCCTGTCGGAGCTCCTAAAGAGTCGTAGGGGTTTGAAGACGTGCAGCGATACGTCAACCGAGAGCATCCCAGACGTGCTCGATGGGGTTTAGGTCTGGATAACAGGCAGACCACTCCATTTGCCTGATATCTTCTGTTTCAAGGTACTCCTACACGATGGCAGCTCGGTGGTGCCGTGCGTTATCATCCATCAGGAGGAAGGTGGGACCCACTGCACCCCTGAAAAGGCGGACATACTGGTACAAATTGACGTCCCGATACACCTGATCTGTTACAGTTCCTCTGTCAAAGACATGCAGGGGTGTACGTGCACTAATCATAATCCCACCCCACACCATCAAACCACGAGTTACTTACAGGTCCCTTTCAAGGACATTAAGGGGTTGGTATCTGGTTCACATCAGATTAAAACCCGGCGAGAATCACTGTTCAGACTATAATGGTTCAAATGACTCTGAGCACTATGGGACTCAACTGCTGTGGTCATTAGTCTCCTAGAACTTAGAACTACTGAAACCTAACTAACCTAAAGACATCTCACACATCCAAGCCCGAGGCAGGATTCGAACCTGCGACTGTAGCAGTCGCACGGTTCCGGACTGCGCGCCTAGAACCGCGAGACCACCGCGGCCGGCGTTCAGACTATACCTGGAGTCGTCCTTGATCATAACGTGGGACTACTGTTCCAATGACCATGTACCGTCTTCTTGACGCCAGCCTTTACGGGCTCTCCTGTGATCTGGGGTCAGTGGAATCCTAGCAGGTCTCCGAGCGAATAGACCATGTCTGTTCAGTCGACTGTAGACTGTGTTTCCGGAGACAACTGTTCCAGTGGCTGCGTAAGGTCCCAAGCAGTACTCCGTCTGCTGGCACTGCTGGTGAGATATCGGTCTTCTTGTGGTGTTGTACACTGTGGACGTCCCGTAATGTAGCGCCTGGACACGTTTCCTGTCTGCTGGAGTCGTTGCCGTAATCTTGAGATCACACTTTGTGGCACAGAGGGTCTGTGCTAGGACCTGCTGTGTTTGACTAGCCTCCAGTCGCCCCAGTATTCTACCCCATAACGTCATCAATATGTGTTCTTTGAGCCATTTTAAACACACAGTCACAATTAGCACATCTGAAAACGTCTGCACACTTATTCGCTGCACCGTACTCAGACATCCAACACACCTCTGCGCATATGGACTGCTGCCAGCGCCACCGTGCGACGACCGCGGGTCAAATACACCGCCTGGTCATACTCCGAGGTGATTTAAAACCGAAAACGCCCACCAGAGCGTTGTTTCACCATGTATCAGCATTATCCTTAGTTTACGAGCATGAGTGTATTTAATTATATTAGAAAAAAGGCTAAATCCATTAAAATTAATATCCCCCTTTCGGTTAGATACAAGGAAATACGTGTTAGAACATCAAAGTTTCTCTGAAAATAACACCACAAAAACGGAAAACGCAAGATTAAGAAAAGCCTTGGCATCCAGTTACCAGAATCGCCAGACGTACGTTCGGATAAGGTATGGTTGAGAAGCCTTGATTAGCATGTGAAGTTTAGAAGGTGTTGCAATTTGTGAACTAAATCAGAGAAAGCTATTTAACGGTTACTACAAGAAATTGAGTTTGTCAGAATTACATAGAAACAGAAACCGGTCATTAATACATTAATTTTTCAGCAGGTCTAATATAAGTTCATAAAATTATTTTTGATGTCATTAGTATGCAAACGCGAGCGAAGCAGCGGAGGCTAACTAAGATAGTAAAGACGACGTCTGACTGACTCACTCATCAGCGTCCAGCCCAAACCGCTAAGGATAGAAACTTGAAATGTGGCGAGGTTGTTGAGCTTATGGCGTAGGCGTCGTTTAAGAAGGCGTTTTTCGAAATTACGCTTCTAAGGAAGTGAAATAGGGGATGTAAGGTATTTTGAAAATATGTCGCTATTGAAGCTAGAACTACAGACTATTTCGAAGCTAGAACTACAGAAACTAGTATTTGGTTCCTCGGACAAAAATAAAGAAATACATGAGTTTTAATAATTTAACCAGTATGGAGGTGAAATAATGGGTGAATTTTTTTTTTTTGGAACTCCATTATTAAAGACCTACTAATGAATTTTAAGGCCACATCTATGAAAATTGGTAGTTCTCAGTTAGAAATTAAAAAATATGCCGTTTTTTCTAATTCAATCCCCGAGGGGTGAAATAGCGAATGAAAATTTTTAAGAAAATATTAAAAACAGCTAAATCCATGAAAATTGGTATTTCACTTTTCAGATAGATATAAAAAATGTGTTAGTTAGAAGATGAAAGTTTCTATGGAAACATCACTACAAGTACGCAAAAGGGATGATTAACGAAAACCTTGGACTCCAGCTACGAGTATCGCCTTTTGTCAGAAGTACGTATGGAAAAGACCATGCTTCTACGGCCTTAATTAACGTGAATAGTTTAGAACAACATAAAACGCAGATTAAAGAGAAACAAATCTATGCAGACGATATAGTCTACGCATGCGAAACGGCGGATATAGTCTACGCGTGCGAAGCAGCGGCCGGTACTAAGATAGTATATACACGAATACGCGTTTAACTTACAGTTAGCATAGCGTAATCGTTAGACTACTTCATGTGATATATACTCTTCAGTTGCGTGTCGTCGTCTGTGAAATGTGGCCTTAGTGCAACACATAACCCATCATAAGACGTCAGAGGCAAAGTAGGTTTATCATGTTTCATTGTTTTCGATTAATTTCTTACAAACACTTTACATACTTTTTAACGGGGTGTTATCATTGATGAAACAATACTTCCGTTGACATCTCAGTTTTTTTGCGTCAACATAGCAGAAAGCGACTTTTCCTCGTCAGAATTAACTTCGCAACTGGCTCGCCCACACGCAGCGATTCAGCCGCGCTGTCAATCCCGTCCCATGGCGGTCCAACCACGGGCAGTCGCGAAATGACAGCTGGTTTCTCGCAGTTGTGAAAGCAGCCGTAGCTCTAATTGCCCCAAAGAGTCGGCAATAATTAGTGTTTTTCACCATTATTGGATATCGATATTTTTTATATTAATTTTATTTACTTCTGGAATATAAACACTACTTCATTGGGGCAATAAAATTTTTTTTTCACCGTCTACAACTCTGAGCCATAATATGCTCAGCTAAATCCCTCAATTTTTTTACCTTTCAGTTCAAATATGTAGAAATCTGTCGGTCTGGTTTTCAGGCAATTGTACTTCATGCATTGACCTACCGTTGAGGCAGGAAAGAGACGGTGCAGTCAACAATAGTGTGTATGTGATACATTGTCCATTGTTCAGTTCGTGAATGAGACAGTAAGAACAAGTGTTTTATGCTGTTCGTTTCGCAGTCTCGCGCGTCTTATGAATTATAATGAGTACAGTGTTATATTTTAGTCATAGTAATCAGTGCGAAACATTTTAAGATCCTAGTTCTTGTTGACATTTCCGGGTCGGTGTGTTGGCACGTGCCGCCGAAGTTGGAGAGAGACTGCAATTAGCACAGTTGCTGACGCGTAGCCCTCCGAGAACTTGAAGTCAGTTGGAAGAAACTTTACTTACTTGAGGACTTTGACAATTACTCTAAGTGCTCGGCTAGCTACACCCTCGTCTAGGTATCGACAAAACTCGAATTTCTTGCAGTTTTCGCGTCTGTTGAATAAAGTAAACCAAGCAAAGTGGCCTTTTAAAACGCTGAAAACTTAAACACTAAGGCTATGGGTTACATCCTATAATTGTGAACATTGCTTAATACAGGTTGTTTCGCCGCAGCAAGTAAAATGAAAAAGGTGTTACGAGAACGAGGTGAACATTTGTGGCGGTGGGTGGAGAGATACATTGAACAAAGACCAGGGATTCGTAAAATCCCAACTGCACTGACATTCGCTATAATGATCAAACTACCAACACAGTATAACATGCTACTTGGACAAATCCAATTCAACAGACCCGGTGCTTTACACCAGTTTCATAGACTAAAGAAAACTACGAAATATTGTTATTAATTTCTGAAGCATCGTCTCCCAGGTGGAAGAGCATTGAGATGAGTCATTTGAAACTTTGGATGACTAAATTACATTAAATTTTGGTATTTAGATTATTTGTACATCACATTTTTTTACATTATGTCTTTTCTGTGGCTGCTAACAAAATTTGCCATAAGTATAAATTAATACCGCATTTAATTTGCAACACAGGAACGTCGTGATTGTATTTCCGTTTAAAATATAACCAGTAAACTACAAATTCCGGTAAAATAGTAATGTATGTCCGTTTTTGCCGCTTATCATTTCTTTAGTTGATCTGTCTTGAGATGCACTTCGTTTTTACTTGGCTGGTAAATGAGTTTTTCTTGTTATTTGTATCTTTACAATGACTTGTAAACATAGGTAAAATTTCGTGAGGCTTTGGATTGGAAAACTGATGGTGTTATTTGCTATTTATAGGATGTGTTGCGTATTCTGAACAGCGTTTACATACTTTTTCTCTCGCTCGCTGGTGAATTCGGGATGTCATTATGTAGCTACGAGGGTGACCAAATTATTTCCGGTGAAAACCAGGACACATTCAGCCAGGTGCCAATGGACACCTCATTCCACATGTACCCAGGTTTCTTAATTTTAAATATTAATGTTTTGTTGATACATTTTGTTAACCCAATTATTATAACAAAAGTTTCATATAATGTAGATTATCTGTATAATTAATGACATTTAATAAACATATACAGTAATAAAGAAATGTATTATGATTTTACAGAATTTTACAACCATTCAACTTTTAATCAATTAATATTAACATGAGCTTTAATATTACTGAGCACTTGTAGATGGAATTGACTGTCCTTGGAGAAAAGGGTATTTTTCACTGCCTCCAGCCTTCTTGATCATGTCTTTGTTCTTTGAGACACGGTGATAAAACTCGGCACAATCCATTTTGTAGTTATACAGGATCTGCAGGATTGCTTCAAGAGAGTCCACCTCCATTCTGTTTGTTTCATCAGTCCACTGGATATTCATGAACGAAAATATTCTTTCCACATTGGCATTATGAGCTGGGATTGCAAATAAATACCATGCAATTATTACCAACTCAGAGTAATGCTGACGACAGTCACAGCCTTTAAAAAAACTCACGCACTTCTCAAGACTTCCCAATTGTGTTTTTTTTTTCATCATTCCACTTATGAAGACTTTCATCAACAAAATTAGTCAGTATGCCGAACTGATCAACGAGAATGGAATCATCGATTTCAATCTCTCTACTCTGCAAATAAGAAACTGTCTTCAACACTTACCCATTTTGGCACTCTCTTCAGTAACATCCAATCAAACACCGGCGATGAAGGTAAATATGAGGTGCTCCACTTGCTGAGATTTTCTACACAAGTGTCATAAAACATTTAACTTATTCTCTAAAACTCCTTTCCGGTGCTTCTGATACTTCTGCTCTTTTAAGAACAGATTTAACATTAAAAGAAAAGAACTGCTGTTCTGTCCTCTTATTAACAGATTCCAGAGTATTTTTCAAAACATCATTTACCTCTATTACACTTTTCGTGCTTGCCTCAATTTCCTTTATCCCATGCTGCAAAGTGCTAAGCTCACTGTTAATGAACCATAAGTAGGCTTCACTTAAAGGGTTACTGAAAAACTGAACTAATATTTTGGGGGCTTTGTCTTCATTTAGGAAAAAATCTTTTAACGGTTCAAACAGGTGGATTACTCTTTCAACTGCTGGAAACAATGATAACCAGCGAGTTTTCGAGTGACACATTACATTCATATATTTAGTTCCCACATAACCACAGAACTCCTTAAGCCTCTGTTCTAACAGTACATATGTAAAAGTGTGAGTATACCTTCATGACGATAGTTTCAACTTCACAGCTTAGCTTAAACTGTCAGCAGCTATTGTGTAAAACATGTGAAGGGTACCTTATGCCTTCAATGTTTTCATGCAATGTTGCCTTTAATTTGGTAAATACGTTGCATTTGCCTTGTATTTTTAAACCACCAAAGTTTGTGTTGGTGTTGTCTCCACAAAATGCCACACATTTATTTTTCTCAAGATCAAACATTTCGATAGTATTCATACAAAATCTTGAAATTTTGTCAGATGTTTCATTAGGTAGGGAACTCACCTTCAAAAGTTTGGTCTATTCCGTGACTAATGCCGAAAAACTGAACAACAAACGGAAATATTTTAGTGACCTTATGATTGCTGGCATCAGTGGATATGCCGTAGAAAGAAGACTTTTTGATGTATTCAGGGCTTTCCTTTACATTCTGGGGAGCAATAACTCCTTTCACTAAGGCTGACACTTTAGTTCTTGCTGAACTAAACTTTTTTGCAATGGAAAACACATAATGCTGTTAAGCTTATTAGTACAATCACTAGATCTATAAGTTTGGTGATGTTTTACCGTGTGGTAGGCTAGTGTAAGCTCGGTTGCTCGAACTTTCGTCTCTTCACTTGACTGATGTTTCACAAAATAATTTTGTAGAGTTTTACTGTAGCTCGGTGCACTGTATCTGTTAACGTGTTTCTTTGACCTGATGTGATCAACTATGTCGGAACGTCCACCATGACTTGTACTAATAAAACAGTTACATACGGAACACTCTGCTTCGTAATCAAAATTACCTTTCTTAATGAAATTCCATTCTTTGAAATAACAGTCACTGAACTTGAAGGCACGTTTCGGCATTGCGTTTCGCAGTACTGCAGTAATAATACCACTAATATGAGAAAAAACTATTGCAGTTTGTCTGACAAAACACCAACTACTACACCGTTCTGACAATGAGTGTGTGAGTAAGTGGCGCGACAATCGGACGGTTTCATAGCTCTGTTACAATAATACAACTTACTACTTGTTGGCCTAAGTACCGCTCAAAGTAAATTATTGCCTGAGTGTATTAATACTGACACTGTGATTACTAGTATGGGACAATGGAGGTTTTAGACAAATAAGCTAAAATATATTAATTTCTTGTGTTGTATTTCCTTTAATATAGTGAAATCCCAAAAATTTGAGAAAGTTTCACGAAATGTATTTAAAAACTGAATTCGGGGACTTTTGAGCGTCCCGAAACAAATTTTCGGGACACCGGAACACAGGAATGAAAACCGGGACAATCCCGGTTTTCCGGGACGTTTGGTCACCCTAAGCTATGCCTTACTGACGCACGGTTGTTCACTACACATTTATGTTTCAGATATACTCTTGACAGTCAATTTCTTCCACTGTCTTGTTTTCCATTCGCGGCCACGAAGTTAGAATTTGTTCCGATGTGTATGTGTGTGTGTGTGTGTATGTGTGTGAAGAGAGAGAGAGAGAGAGAGAGAGAGAGAGAGAGAGAGAGAGAGAGAGTTTTATTATGTGTTGTTTGATAGATCAGTTAGTGTGTTGCAGAATGTTTGTTTGCAAAGTACTGTTTGCTCACTGATGATTTTTTTTGTCCTGTGTGATAGCTTTTTGAATGTGGTATTTTCTTCTATTATTAATAAGTGAAACAGATGGTTACTGTGTTTTAAGATCTGGAGGTCTGTTTCTGTTTCACTATGGTGGTGATTGTTTGGAGTGAGGTGGTTAGGAAATATGGAATGTGTGCCGCCGCTTTTAAATGCTCTTAAATGTTCAGAGTATCTGATTCTGAAATTACTACTTGCTGGTTCCACATACACTGATTGTGTGGAGAGGGTAATAAAATTTATTTTGGATTTACAAGTTTTTTGCACTAAACTTTCTTCCATCCAGGGAAAACATGGTCAGTGATATGGCTTATCTGCTACCATAAGACGATTCAGAACACTGAAAACCAAAAGGAAACCTAGTTTCATTTAAAAAAAACTTTGCATCGTTTGCCCGTGTAATTACACTCCTGGAAATGGAAAAAAGAACACATTGACACCGGTGTGTCAGACCCACCATACTTGCTCCGGACACTGCGAGAGGGCTGTACAAGCAATGATCACACGCACGGCACAGCGGACACACCAGGAACCGCGGTGTTGGCCGTCGAATGGCGCTAGCTGCGCAGCATTTGTCCACCGCCGCCGTCAGTGTCAGCCAGTTTGCCGTGGCATACGGAGCTCCATCGCAGTCTTTAACACTGGTAACATGCCGCGACAGCATGGACGTGAACCGTATGTGCAGTTGACGGACTTTGAGCGAGGGCGTATAGTGGGCATGCGGGAGGCCGGGTGGACGTACCGCCGAATTGCTCAACACGTGGGGCGTGAGGTCTCCACAGTACATCGATGTTGTCGCCAGTGGTCGGCGGAAGGTGCACGTGCCCGTCGACCTAGGGACCGGACCGCAGCGACGCACGGATGCACGCCAATACCGTAGGATCCTACGCAGTGCCGTAGGGGACCGCACCGCCACTTCCCAGCAAATTAGGGACACTGTTGCTCCTGGGGTATCGGCGAGGACCATTCGCAACCGTCTCCATGAAGCTGGACTACGGTCCCGCACACCGTTAGGCCGTCTTCCGCTCACGCCCAAACATCGTGCAGCCCGCCTCCAGTGGTGTCGCGACAGGCGTGAATGGAGGGACGAATGGAGACGTATCGTCTTCAGCGATGAGAGTCGCTTCTGCCTTGGTGCCAATGATGGTCGTATGCCTGTTTGGCGCCGTGCAGGTGAGCGCCACAATCAGGACTGCATACGACCGAGGCATACAGGGCCAACACCTGGCATCATGGTGTGGGGAGCGATCTCCTACACTGGCCGTACACCTCTGGTGATCGTCGAGGGAACATTGAATAGTGCACGGTACATCCAAACCGTCATCGAACCCATCGTTCTACCATTCCTAGACCGGCAAGGGAACTTGCTGTTCCAACAGGGCAATGCACGTCCGCATGTATCCCGTGCCACCCAACGTGCTCTAGAAGGTGTAAGTCAACTACCCTGGCCAGCAAGATCTCCGGATCTGTCCCCCATTGACAGCATGAAGCGTCGTCTCACGCGGTCTGCACGTCCAGCACGAACCCTGGTCCAACTGAGGCGCCAGGTGGAACTGGCATGGCAAGCCGTTCCACAGGACTACATCCAGCATCTCTACGATCGTCTCCATGGGAGAACAGCAGCCTGCATTGCTGCGAAAGGTGGACATACACTGTACTAGTGCCGACATTGTGCATGCTCTGTTGCCTGTGTCTATGTGCCTGTGGTTCTGTCAGTGTGATCATGTGATGTATCTGACCCCAGGAATGTGTCAATAAAGTTTCCCCTTCCTGGGACAATGAATTCACGGTGTTCTTATTTCAATTTGCAGGAGTGTATAAACATCTTGTAATGTTGCCACCTTCGCCATTGCACCGTTGGCTGATGTACTAGGAAGTAAATATTATGTAATATTTACATTTTCCTGTAAGAACGCCGATATTAAGGCAGGTCGCAGACACTATTGACTAGGTACAACCGGCCCTGACTGACTTCCGCCGCGAGGAGTGGCCGCGTGGTTAGAGGCGCCATGTCACGGACTGCGTGGCCCCTCCCGCCGGAGGTTCGAGTCATCCCTCGGCTATGGGTTTGTGTGTTGTTCTTAGCATAGGTTAGTTTAAGTAGTGTGTAAGTCTAGGGACCGATGACCTCTGCAGTTTGGTCCCTTAAGAACTCAAACACACACACACACACACACACACACACACACACACTGACTTCCTCATTACGAACATGTGCAGCGTGCGCGTCCTCGGAAGTGAGTGCAACAGAGTGATTAACGTTTTAATGTGAACAGGGAAAACTTCCAAGTTGTTCTACCGCACCGCATCCATCGTGGAATTGACAAAGTCTGAGTTTAGGAGCGGATATTATGAAGGTGCGTTTGTTAAGACGACCTTTGTGGCGGTGACGCCTTCAAAACGTGTACCTTCTAAACAGGGAACTAGGATGATAGCAAAGTTTCCCATAGCTCGACGGGAAGCAATCTTTCAAAATCCTCGAATATCAGTGTGACAAATTTCTGATATTAATCAAACTGCGAACTGGAAATATAAATATTAGGATGGCACGTAAGCTCGTAGCGTTCTTCCGTAAGTTTAATAAATAACACACATACACGTAGAAGAGGTTTTTTGTCATCAATAAATCGCTCCAACAAAATTTTACTTTTTTCTGTAACTGGCATGAAAACAGCTGATCTTTATGTCTTCGGGTGTGCTGGTAACTAAAATTTTAATGAGAACGCAAAATTAGCTCACGTTTTGAAGTTGTGATATCTTTACGTTATTGCCTATACCATCTTATGCACGTATTTACCTTATTGCTATCTCTCGGAAGGTCATAGAAGGCGCAGCCGCTTAACTGGCATTTGTAGTTTTCTGCTGTTGATTCCATGATTAGTGTCCAGTAGTAATGAGTTAACATTGATGCGCTCCACGTTCTTTGGTCTCTCATTTCATCTCTGAAATTTGCTGGTGGAACGTTCTCCGTGCTCGTTGGCTATTGCACCACAATTATCAGGGAACAAATCCAAGTAGGGCTCTAGGAAACGAAACTTTCAGGTCATGATGCAACCCCAATGTGTTGTAACAGTGCAGATTTGTCACAAGATCCTTATAGTTTTATGTCCTCTTATTTACAAGTAAGTTCGTTCACACTTGAACAAGGGCATCCCATGCTAACTGTGCGTCACCTGTCAGGATGGCGTGGAAATACTCATCTTCGTACAGTTTGCGTATCTTAGGGACGCACGAAAATCCCCTCTTTCATTTCCGCCTCACAAAGAAGTGGAAATTTCTCGCGCAAATAGAGAAATCCTACCCCAGTTTTCCCCATGGCCTTGGCCAAGTTTTTCATTAGATCCAGTGTTATATGAAGAGCAAGAAGAATTATGTTCTTGGATTCGACAAGTGCTTCGTGCTTAACATTGTGAAATCCTTGCTCAATTGATTGACGCTAAGGCCAATCTTTCTTTTTATAATGAAGTGCTCAGAGGCACAAGGAGCAACAGAATTTGGTGGAGGCGTGTTGTAGCGCAAGTAATATGCCTCTGACTTTCACATCCCCGGAAACATGTCATTTAAACTTGCTATAGTTCAATCGCAATAACAATGGTTTCGTGTTATCATAAGTTTCTTCCATACCCAATCGGAATCGATGGTAACACGTTACCATTACGCAGTAGTACATAGCAGAGTTACATTGGAGGAGACCACGAAAAATCACCATTGATCACTATTATAATTATGCCAGTAGGTGCCATTAGACCCTGTATATACCTACAAAATACCAAGTTCTTTCGAAAAAAAATGGGGCATATGGCGGTTACGGAAGGCAATCACATTTACCGTCGTATCAAGACAATTCCGCTGTTGTAGTTTTGACGCCAACACTTCGATTTTACCTCTCGGCAATCGCCGATCACTCACTAGGTCATTTAATTCACACAGTGTTATTTTGTGAATGTCTGTGCACTCACCGTTACACAAAAGCGGAATTTTTCGTAGAACTAGGTTTTGAAGGTGATGGTGCAACACTTGTTTCACTCTCATCATCACAGTCAGATGGGAAAAGGAACAGACAGTCCGTCTCCGTGAAGCGCTGGTTGCATGGTCGACGGTGTGTTATGATGTGTCAAGGAAGATTTTTCGTCTTGGAAGTACCAGATGTTAATGGAGTTGTCATGCAAAAGTATCAGTCATTCACATGGTTTGATGGTTCTAACCAGATCATGAGTATAGCAAAGCCCATTGAAGATTGTTTACGATTCAGCCACGAATTAAGAGATACAAGATATGCAACATACATCAGGAGCCCGCTTCCTGATTTCACAGCAAAGTACACGCCTTATTAATACACAGTATGGCTCTATTGGTCTCCCTAGTGATTTCAGTGTAGCCTGTCCGCAAGTGTAGCAAAAATTGTCAACACTGTTGACACATTTGCGAGGCAAATTAAATCACAGGAATTATAATGACCACACGCTCTAACACGTTCTTCCAGCACACAAACAGAATAGGGCTCGTAACAGACTGAAACTAAACTACAATGAAACATATTGTGCTCCTTCCTTCCTCTCCCCCTTCCCCATGTTGCAGCGGGCCCGGGTTAAAAATAGCGACAACAATCCCACAGCTGTCTGAAACTTCATCACTCTTTCTACAATCAGAGGGATTTCGGAGCCTATATGGGAAGGGAATGACAATGAATTCCAATAAAGTATAATTAAAATTAAATATACAACCGTTTAACTTGAAAACGAGAGCTAATTCGAGATTTTTATTGTAGTTTTCGACATCAGCGTGGAGTTTATACACATTTACACTATATGATCAAAAGTATCCAGACACCAGGCTGAAAATGACAAGTTCGTGGCGGCATCCATCGGTAACGCTGGAATTCAATGTGGTGTTGGCCCACCCTCAGCCTTGATAACAGCTTTCACTCTCGCAGGCATACATTCAGTCAGATGCTGGAAAGTTTCCTCGGTAATGCCAGCTCATTCCTCACGGAGTGCTGCACTGAAAAGAGGTATCGATATCGGTCGGTGAGGCCTGGCACGAAGTCGTAGTTCCAAAACATCCCAAAGGTGTGCAGTAGGGTTCAGTTCAGGAGTCTGTGCTGGCCAGTCCATTACAGGGATGTTATTGTCTTGTAACCACTCTGGAACATCAGTGCAGGCCTGTGCTATGAAAGTGCCACGCAAAACAACACAGGGGGTGCAGGGTCCCCTCCATGAAAAACACGACCACACCATAACAACACTGTTACTGTTGGCACTACACACGCTGGCAGATGACCTTCGCCGGGCATCCGCCATACCAACACCCTGCCATCCGATCGCCACATTGTGTACCGTGATTTGTCATCCCACACAACGTTTGTCCGCTGTTCACTCATTCTAACCTGCAACCGTAGCAGCAGCGCGGTTCCGGACTGAAGCGCCTAGAACCGCTCGGCCACAGCCGCCGGCTATAGCATTCAGGTCAGGGTTCTGTGCAGGTCAGTCCATTACAGGAATGTTACTCTCGTGTAACCACTCTGCCACCGGCCGTACATTATAAACAGGTGCTCGATGGTGTTGAAAGATGCAATCGCCATCCCACCTAACTGTGATAGTGGATCCTGATGCAGTTTGGAATTAATGTGTGATAGCCTGGATAGATGTCTGCCTATTACACATTACGACCCTCTTCAACTGTCGGCGGCCTCTGTCAGTCAACACACGAGGTCGACCTGTACGCTTTTGTGCTGCACCTGTCCCTTCACGTTTCCACTACACTATTACATCGGATACATTGGACCTAGGGATGTATAGGAATGTGCAGACGTATGACATAAGTGACACCCGACCAAGTTCGAAGTCCGTGAGTTCCGCAGTGTGGCCCATTCCGCTCTCTCACGATGTCTAATAGCTACAGAGGTCGGTGAAATGGAGTAGCTGGCATCACAATGCACCTAATATGAAAAACGTATGTTTTTTTTTGGGGGGGGGGGGGTTCGATTACTTTTGATCACATGGTGTATTTCACCCCAGTTTTCACTGTCGGCTGGTGTAATATATACTGTCCACCACTATTTACGACATTCTACCAACGCTGGGGTAACTTTTCGATTCCGCGGTAGAAATCGCGTGGTTTTGAGGCGAAGAACTCGTCGAGCCATTTTCGGCGCGCATTTCATCTGGAAAGGAAGATCTTTCAAGGTTGTTCGACAGGAAGCGGAAAAGGCGAAAATCTGAGGGCGCAAAAATCAAGTGTATAATCTGGCTGCGGAATACCTTCTCAACCCATCTCCTGTATAGTGTTTTCTGTCAGTCTAACAGAATGCGGGCTGGCATTATCGTGGATTACCATCACTTCACGCAGTCTTCCTCGTCGCCGTCCTTGAATTGCGTCTGTAAGACGTCTGAATTGTTGACAACAAATTTCAGCAGTGATGGTAACTCCTCGGGGAAGCAATTTGTTGCAGACCACATTGTCGGTGTTCCACAGTGCATGCACCCAGGTCTTTGTTCGGGGAGTCGCCGCTTTGTTCGGGCTCAACCATTTCTTTCTTTCCTTATGGTTGCATCAAGTCACCATTTCTCGTCACCACTAAGGATACAGAGCGGAAATGGTCGGCGTTGTTCACGCGCCAACTGATGACGAGCAAGCAGAGATGCACATATGCCAACCCGCTGATTTTTGTTACTTTGGCTTAGAACATGCAGTACCCACAAACCCGATTGTTGAACCTTCCCCATTGCATGTAATGTCGCACGACGTTGGTATGATCACAGTTCACCGTATTTGCCAGTTCTCGAGTACAGTGACTTGGATAATTGTGGACTGATGTATTTAAATGATCTGCCTCAAACTCCGAAAGCTTTCCTGTACGTGGAGAATCGGTAATGTCAAAACGCTCCTCCTTAATACGAGAAAACCATTTTCTTGCCGTGCTCTGTCCAGTGGCATTGTCCCCAAACACGGCACAAATGTTTGTGGCTGCCTCAGCTGCTGTCATCTCTCTACTGAACTCAAACAGAAGAATATGTCGGAAATGTTGAGATTTCTACACTTGGAACTCCATTTTCTATCGTCCAAAGCTCCACTCATTATCACCAAATGACTAGATGACAGTGTGTAAACCCAAATAGCAACAGTGATCAATCAATAAATAAACCCATAGGAACCGGAACAGCAACATGCAAAATAAAAATGCTACGAACTTACGCAACAACCTAATAGTTTGTGTTTTAATTTATGGGTATGAAACTCTTCAGCGAAACAGCGGCAGAAGAAGCCGTTAGTGAGAACTACTGCAATTTCACGTGGTACTGTGAAACGGGTCCCACCAACGAATTGCCTGATCTGAATAAATGTTGTCTAAGTATTACATATTTCTGCATTCGCAGTTGCGCTAAAGTGATGGATGCACGCTGCTTGAACCAACTATCGCTAACGAGGGGTAGCCAAAATGTTTTGATAATCACTTAGAAAAAATAAAGTTATGTAATTAATTTGTCCGTTGTTTGCATGGACATTTCTGTTTGGAAAAGTTGAAACACCAGTATCGATAGATGGGATCACAGTGACATTTATTCCACCGAAGCGGGGCATAACGCTACGCAAATGATTAGCATTACAGACCTGTAGAAGCACTGAGACTGTGAATTTTCGGTACAGAGTAACTCCGCCACATGCTGCGGCCCCGGCCAGATACGCGCCTAGGAGACTTCCTCGCTGCTCCACGCCAACCGACCAACTGCCCGCACACGGCACGGCTGGAAACTACAGGGTGTTTCAAAAATGACCGGTATATCTGAAACGGCAATACAAACTAAACGAGCAGCGATAGAAATACACCGTTTGTTGCAATATGCTTGGGACAACAGTACATTTTCAGGCAGACAAACTTTCGAAATTACAGTAGTTACAATTGTCAACAACAAATGGCGCTGCGGTCTGGGAAACTCTAAGTACGATATTTTCCACATATCCACCATGCGTAGCAATAATATGGCGTAGTCTCTGAATGAAATTACCCGAAACCTTTGACAACGTGTCTGGCGGAATGGCCTCACATGCAGATGAGATGTGCTGTTTCAGCTGTTCAATTGTTTCTGGATTCTGGCGGTACACCTGGTCTTTCAAGTGTCCCCACAGAAAGAAGTCACAGGGGTTCATGTCTGGCGAATAGAGAAGCCAATCCACGCCGCCTCCTGTACGTTTCGGATAGCCCAAAGCAATCACACGATCATTGAAATATTCATTCAGGAAATTAAAGACGTCGGCCGTGCGATGTGGCCGGGCACCATCTTGCATAAACCACGAGGTGTTTGCAGTGTCGTCTAAGGCAGTTTGTACCGCCACAAATTCACGAAGAATGTCCAGATAGTGTGATGCAGTAATCGTTTCGGAGCTGAAAAATGGACAACACGGCGAACGGAAACCCGAGGCCGCTGTTGGATCACCTGCTGCACTAGCTGTGCGTTGCCCTCTGTGGTTGCCGTACGCGGTCGCCCTACCTTTCCAGCACGTTCATCCGTCACGTTCCCAGTCCGTTGAAATTTTTCAAACAGATCCTTTATTGTATCGCTTTTCGGTCCTTTGGTTACATTAAACCTCCGTTGAAAACTTCGTCTTGTTGCAACAACACTGTGTTCTAGGCGGTGGAATTCCAACACCAGAAAAATCCTCTGTTCTAACGAATAAACCATGTTGTCAACAGCACACTTGCACGTTGTGAACAGCACACGCTTACAGCTGAAAGACGACGTACAGAATGGCGCACCCACAGACTGCGTTGTCTTCTATATCTTTCACATCACTTGCAGCGCCATCTGTTGTTGAAAATTGTAACTACTGTAATTTCGAAAGTTTGTCCGCCTGAAAATGTACTGTTGTCCCAAGCATATTGCAACAAACGGTGTATTTCTATCGCTGCTCGTTTAGTTTTTATTGCCGTTTCAAATATACCGGTCATTTTTGAAACACACTGTATAAGCGCCGGGAGACTAATCACCGAGTAGCAACCAAGGTTTATTGCAAAGCATAACACGAGCCAGCCATGGCTCAAGCATACTCCATTATTCGACCAGCCAGCCATATGGGGACTCACAATGAGACCCCTCTAACTGTTAGGTGCAAATAACGGTACATCACACGAGTGCGTGGCACCTCCGTCTCCCTCACTGTCATGACTCAACATCTGACACTGTTCTCGCCCCTTGTGCCTGGTTACCTACCGGGCCTGGTTAAAACACTAAACACGAACAACACTAACAAACTCTTGCTGCCTCTCTGGCTGTCACAGAGAATTTCAACTCTATAATCACCGTCTATGGTGAGCACGTGTACGAAGTTACATTGACATCTGGCAATGTCTTCTGGGTGCTTCACCTTTTTTGTCGGGCTGCGTAGATATAGAAGAACCTTAGATGAACAATAGAAAGGAATTCTTAGTTTGTCCATTGTCGGACTTTAAAAATGTACATTGAGTTTCTCAACAATGCTCAGAATCACAATAGGCACATTTGGCGAAAGTAATTTCAGGACATTCCTCACAGTCACATTCTTGAGCTGTCATATCAAATGCCACGTGAATCATATTCTTGAATGCAGCAACATTTGCGGGAATGTTCCACTCAGCCGCTTGCCAGGAATATTGCTGCACAGGCCTTACAGTGGAGAAGGCAGCTGGTTATGAGTAACAGAATGCATTTCCGGTTTGAAAATGTTTTTTATTTAATGTCCAAGTCCCTGCAGAGAAAAATTATGTAATACTTTTTTGAAAGGATAAACCGCCATTCACTGTGTATTACTGTATTGATCTTCTGTACTATCTAGATTTTGGCTTTTGTGCGATTACCGAGTACAATGCTAAAATTTCTCAGACCATTAACACACCATATGTGGTGAAGTCAGTCCAAAGCAGGTAAACAAGAATTAGACTATAAAATTACTGCACTGATTTCTTACACAGTCTGTTATCCTAGGTTGTTCATTTTAACCGAAGACGTAGAAATATCTCGAAAACAACACATCAGATAAAAAAAATATCTATAATTCCAATTTGTTTGTCTCGAAATGGTGCATCCAATGATACCAAATTCGATCCCACAGTCGCCCCGTGCGTGGTTGGCGGGGGACAACTTTTAAATCTTAATGGGAACCCCTGTTTGTTATTGCTAAATATACATACGTTTCAACGGCTAAATATACATACGTTTTGTCTGAAGCATTTTCTTTGTTTCGCTGCAGATGGAGCTGTAATCGGAGGAATAGAAATAGGTTCATAGTTGTAAATTACGACATGGTACTCAGTGGTCCCTGAATATCCAATGGCACATGGGACCCAACTTTCATTCTGCGACGGTAGGACATACCAGTAATTCATAACTTTATAACATAACTCTGAAGACATTGAAATATCTCAAACAGATATTCTAGTTTTATTGCCATAGGGTATACCAATTTTGCTATTTTTGGCGGAACGATCATGGATTCAACGCCTTTACTCGCAAATGAATCATTTACTGTTGTTGTGCCCTTGTGAGCACTCCAAGAATCAGTAAGTATTATCTACTTCTAGTTACTTGCGACGTTATCACGGACAACAATCACGAACAATTTTAAATGGTCTTTTGACATTTTCCGGCTTTTGCTAGCCTCTGAGTGTATGTTTGGTGGACGATTGTCGTCAATAGCCTCTTTAACTTTCTGGCCGAAAGTTTTTCCCGAATATACAGTTTCTTTTGTTACGTGTACACTCATTGAAAATTCAACATCTATTATGTGCTGACTGGACCAGGGCAACTGTTGACTTTCCTCCCTTTTTAGATGGTGTCGCACCAGAAGTTAGTTCATAACTAAGTCCACTTTGATCAGTGTTCCAGATGCAGTATGGCTGTAGCTGGAAAGATGCACAGTTCTGAAACTTCCTGGCAGATTAAAACTGTGTGCCGGAGCGAGACTCGAACTCGAGACCTTAGCCTTCAGCGGGCAAGTGCAGAGTTCTGGTTTACTTCTTCGGCAAAATGGGCCCCAGACTGGTGAATATCTTGGTCTTCCTGTACATCTCCGGCTCTCATGAAATCAGTGACGTGTCTACGAAATATGCTGTATTCTTTCTTGAGAAGTGCTATGAAAACTGCAGACCATTTAAACTTTGTGTGCCCAATTTCTCTTCCTTTTTACATTACAGAAAATTTCTGGTGCATTCATGAATATATTTTCCTTCGTCACTAGCTATGTCAAATTGCGATAAAATGTGATGTTTTATCTCCAGTTGTTTGGTTGCCTCGTTTCTGTGTCTCTTTGCGTCATCAAATATTACTTTCATGTGCGACGTATCCTTTATAGATGAATGTCTTTTTCCATGGAGGTGCATCATAATCATCATAAATACATTCAAGACGTACTTACAAAATTTTATTAAGGTATTAACAGTATTGGCTTTGTTTTCTGCTGCAGGTTTATAGTCACTAGAACTGTTAGCTTCTCTTTGAGGAATGCCGTTTCCGACAATGCCACTAGCGCTAAAATCTTGAACACTAATAGCCGGTCACTGTGGCCGAGCGGTTCTAGGCGCTTCAGTCCGGAACCGCGCGACTGCTACGGTCACAGCTTCGAATCCTACCTTGGGCATGGATGTGTGTGATGTCCTTAGGTTGGTTAGGTTTAAGTACTTCTAAGTTATAGGGGACTGATGACCTCAGATGTTAAGTCCCATAGTACTCAGAGCCATTTGAACCATTTTTGAACACTAATAAACGCCTTATCGTCTATAAAGTCGTTTTCTTCATCCACTATCGTAACCAATATAACTTAAATGAAGCAGTGAAATAATGTTCACGTATCTGAGTAATCACATCCATCAAAAACATTGCGAAAGCGTAATCATCCTGTCCTACACCGTCTTCCACCGGATAACACCTTCTTAACTTCAGTGCCACAATATTCAAAACGTTCCAAATTTAATGGTTTCATTTTTGCCCCAGACGTATGACAACACTGGTACACGTATACTAAACACATTAACTGGTTGCTGAGGTAACTGATTGACAGGCGTCAATCACACCCATCCCCTTTCTCCACGACGGCAAGCGCTGTCGTGTACAAACCAAGAACAACACAACCACGCTCAGTCGCAGGCGTGGGTAGAAACGTGAGATGGGTCTGTATATGCAGTTTTAAACAGAAATTCCTGCTTGAACCGCTAATTATCCCTTGTCAGTTCGCTGAGTAGAAATGTTGTAGACGCAGTGCAGCCGCTCTGACGCTATTCGCTGCGTAATGCTTAGATCAGTGGTCGTAGAATTGTTTTGTTGCCATTGTGGTGCGGCACCTCAAGCCTGTTATATACCGACCTTGTTATTAATAAGTAACCCAAGTAAATTAGGGTGTTATGAGCACCCAATAGACAAGCCGCCGGCCGCCAAGTAGTGATCTTCGTAAGTCGGCTCCATTTGGATCACTTCAAACTGCTGACACTTTAAATGACCCCAAAGTTTTGATACCGCAACTTCCTCACTAAGCGTTGTCGTGTTGTCTGTGTGATTAACAGATTAATAACAGTAGTTGTTCTTATCTTTAAATGCATTATGCAGTATGAGAGACGCATCACAAATACTTACTAAAATATTTTGTGTGTCATTTTTCTTCTACTTATTCCGTTTTGTTACAGAAGCCTTAATATACACTACTGGCCACTAAAATTGCAACACCACGCTTAGATGACGTGCTACAGACGCGAAATTTAACCGACAGGAAGAAGATGCGGTGATATGCAAATGATTAGCTTTTCAGAGCATTCACACAAGGTTGGCGCCGGTGGTGACACCCACAACGTGCTGTCATGAGGAAAGTTTCCAACCTATTTATCATACACAAACAGCAGTTGGCCGGCGTTGCCTGGTGAAACGTTGTTGTGCTGCCTCGTGGAAGGAGGAGAAATGCGTACCATCACGTTTCCGACTTTGATAAAGATCGGGTTGTAGCCTATCGCAATTGCGGTTTATTGTATCGCGACATTGCTGCTCGCGTTGCTCGAGACCCAATGACTGTTGGCAGAATATGGAATCTGTGGGTTCAGGAGGGTAATACGGAACGCCGCCCTGGATCCCAACTGCCTCGTATCACTAGCAGTCGAGATGACATGCATCTTATCCGCATGGCAGTATCGGATCTGAGTCAACAGATGGGGACGTTTGCAAGACAACAACCATCTGCAAGAACAGTTTGACGACGTTTGCAGTAGCATGGACTATCAGCTCGGAGATCATGGCTGCGGTTACCCTTTACGCTGTATCACAGTCAGGAGCGCCTGCGATGGTGTACTCAACGACGAACCTGGCAAAACGTCATTTTTCGGATGAATCCAGGTTCTGGTTACCAGGTTCTGTTAACAGCATCATGATGATCGCACCCGTGTTTGGTGACATCGCACATTGGAAGCGTGTAGTCGTCATCGCCATACTGGCGTATCACCCGGCGTCATGGTAAGGGGTGCCATTGGTTACACGTCTCGGTCACCTCTTTTTCGCATTGACGTTACATTTCAGATGTGTTACGACCCGTGGCTCTACCCTTCATTCGATCCCTGCGAAACCCTACATTTCAGCAGGATAATGCACGACCGCATATTGCACGTCCTGTACGGACCTTTCTGGATACAGAAAATGTTCGACTGCTGCCCTGGCCAGCACATTCTCCAGATCTCTCACTAATTGAAAACGTCTGGTCAATGGTGGCCGAGCAACTGGCTCGTCACAATACGCCAGTCACTCCTCTTGATGAACTGTGGTATCGTGTTGAAGCTACACGGGCAGCTGTACCTGTACAAGCCATCCAAGCTCTGTTTGACTCAATGCCAAGGCGTATCAAGGCCGTTATTACGCCAGAGGTGGTTGTTCTGGATACTGATTTCTCAGGATCTATGCACCCAAATTGCGTGAAAATGTAATCACATGTGAGTTCTAGTATAATATATTTGTCCAATGAATACCCGTTTATCATCTGCATTTATTCTTGGTGTAGCAATTTCCAAAAAATGTTCAAATGTGTGTGAAATCTTATGGGACTTAACTGCTAAGGTCATCAGTTCCTAAGCTTACACACTACTTAACCTAAATTATCTTAAGGACAAACACACACACCCATGACCGAGGGAGGACTCGAACCTCCGCCGGTATCGTAGCAATTTTAATGGCCAGTAGTGTAATTTCATAGTCCTTGCTATAAATATATCCCGCATTAGAAGATGACCGTCTGTATAATGTGGATTCGCGAATAAATGTTACTTCCGTGTCAAAATGTATACAGTAGCAGCTGTTCGGAACGAGGCGCGTACACCCACGAGTCGCCAACGCTAGAAGACAAACAATGTAACACTCCCTCTCTCACATACGCCACCCCCGCAGTATACCGCTCTGCCTCTGAGGTAAGCGGCCAGCTTTTCTCAGCTCACGACCTAATTCACAAAGATCAATTAAAATTAAGCGCATCTTAAAATATTACTGTCTGTGGGGTATTTTTATGTTTAAAAAGCTATTCCTGACCTTGGTGGAGGATTGGTCCTGTAATCTTATTACAAGTTGATTGTAAAAGCACTCGTAGGCTGCAGATTTTTAATTTATTTATTACGCGTTTCGCCCGGGTAGGGCTTCATCAGATAATCTGAACGTACACAGGGAGAACAAAGTAGTGATTATATTACATACTACCAGCACGATATAACAGCATAAAATAGAAAAGAAGATAAAGTATAAAATCTTGGATATTCGCGTTAAAATTAATGCCAGGACCATTCTTTCGATGTGACATATGCTGCTGGCATTAATTTTAACGTACCGTATGCCTCTGACATTAATTTCAGCGTAAGTCCCCAAGACTTTATACTTTAGCTCCTTTTCTAATTAATGCTGTTAGATCGTGCTGGTAGTGTGTAATATAATCTGACTTTGTCCTCCTTGCATATGTTCAGATTACCTGATGAAGTCCTACTCGGGATAAAAGCGTAATAAATAATTTACAAATCTGCAACTTACCTTTGTTTTTACACTCGACATATTTTTGTTCCTTACTGACCCAGAAAGCACCACTCTTCAAGGGGTCTTAACGGTAGTTGGCGTTGTTGGATTCGGCTGTTGGTTGCTGTATGCATATTATTACGAAATACGGCTGGGAACAGCGGGCTCAGTTTGACGAGCACTGGGTTTGATGGTGCAATGTCTCGCTGTAGGTAAAGATCGCCTACGGATTGCCAAAGATCGCCTACGGATAGCCGAAGAAGGGAGATGATGGACGCAGCAGGGGCACCATTTCATCCTACATTAATATCCCGGTCACGCAAATTCCTCTGCCACGTTCCTCCATATTGCCCACTGTCTCATGTATATACATTGCCGTCAACGCGTATTGTAATGTAACCGTTACTAATCTAATCATACCTTTCATGAATGAATGGTTTATATTCGTGATTAATGCGTTTTTCAGGGAGAAATAAGACTAAAATACTAAAGTTAAAAATTGGTCAGATTCGCCAATATTTCAGTACGTTTAACGAGTCTGCTGCATGGGACCCGAATACGTTTCTTATCCTACTAATAAAATGTTTCAGCATTTGATTTGATTCGCTTCATTTGTGAAATGACAACTGTAATACATAAACGTATTTGTGTAATTGGAATAGTGCAGTTTCAACGACTGTTGTCTACTGACTGTTCACAAAAACCCTGGGTTCAGTGGGGGCGGCGGTAGGGTGAGTGGAGTGCTGTAGCCTGTTGTGGGGTTGTGAACCACTGAGGGCTACGGCAGGGACGAAGCCTCTCTGTCGTTTCTAGGTCCTCAATTCCGTACAATACAATCCCTATGTTGATATCGCAGCAGAGTGGGTAAAGGGAAGCCATCATATCGTTTCTTTTGGGCCGCGGAGAAGTTTTCGGAGTAGCTCATGTGGATTCTCCGACACATAATACCAACAGTTCTGTTCATGAACATAACCGTCCAGATGAAAATGGGCTTCATACCTCATGGATATTGCGACATCTGCATCTTCCCTAAGAATAGCGTCCATTGTGCCACAAAATACTCTGCCCTGCATAAAATTCATTCCGCTTAGCTGCACAGTGAGTAGCACACTGGACTCGCATTTGGGAGGACGACGGTTCAAACCCGCGTCCGACCATTGTGATGTAGGTTTTCCGTTATTGTCCTAATTCACTTCAGGTAAATGCTGGGATGGTCCCTGTCAAAAGGCATGACCGACTTTCTTCCCCATCTTTCCCTAATCCGACGGAACCCCCGAATCAACCGACCACCTAGCTATTGGACATTAATTGTTATGGTATACGTGAAGTTTGAGGTATCATGTAAGATGCGATAAAGTGAACGTCGTGACATACCCAGCGATACAGCCGGTCGCCTAACGGATTGTTTCGGATTATTACCAACTGCCGTTCTCAGTCTGTCTACGTTTTCCGGAGTAGGAACTGAACGGGAAAGACCAGATGGTTTCTTTTTCGTCACGGAACCAGTACTTTAAACTCTGCAAACTATCGGAATACAGTGTTCCGATTTGGGACTGCAGGCCGACGGAAAGGACGTTGAACCATGAACACAGAATCATTGTTTCTGAATAACTGCTCGACTGCGAACCCACGATGCTGTACGGTCCAACGCTCCCTAGCGACCGAAACTGCATTGTCTGAGCCGGACGGTGTGGCCTAGCGGTTCTAGGAGCTTCAGTCTGGAACCGCGCCACAGCTACGGTCGCAGGTTCGAAACCTGCCTCGGGCATGGATGTGTGTGATGTCCTTAGGTTAGTTAGGTTTAAGTAGTTCTAAGTTCTAGGGGACTGTTAAGTCCCTTAGTGCTCGGAGCCATTGGAACCATTTTTTTACATTGTCTGAGCCGTCTGCCAACAGTCGCTCAAGGTGAATACCTCCACTCGTCACAGGATACAAGAGTTTTAAACATGCTTTTTCTCTGCTGCGTCTTCTGTCATTGTTGTCAGAAGTGCTTTGTAGTACATTTTATTACTGTGCCTCCACCAGCAATTTGCTGTTCAATCCATCGACGAGTCCAGATTCTGCGTGGGGTTTTATCCGTTCTTCTTCGACGATCGCTGACAGAGTTATGGCAGTTATTTTATGTGCGTTGAATTTCATAAACTGCATGATTTGCATTCAGATGCTGGCGATAGAATCCGCTGGAAAGCGCTGCGGTCGCAAATCGCTATGGGGAGCACGTTATGTCCCGTGAGGTGTAGCTGGTCGTTTCAGAGCGTGCAGCAACCACGACGCATACCGCTTCTGGCTTGCTTCGCAATGACAAAAACTTTCCGACGGTCTAACGCACTAAAACTGTGTAGCTTTGCGACGCTGAAAACACGAGTCGTTTGTAGATTTGGGCGTCGGCCAGGACTTTGGCGCGACAGTTCGGTACTCATCTCAGCAGCAGAAATGCTTATCAGGATGATATAGCGCAGCCAGCGCGCACCTTAAGTACACATTTCGCACGGAGCGGATAGTTTTTATCTGCGGCCGTCTCCGCGACTGCGGAAGGAGGTTAGCAATAAGAGAAGGGCGGCAGGGAAGCGAAGCGAAAGGTGGCGCGTAGGTCAGGGGGCTTTGTCGGCAGGCGACTCACGGCCGCGCGACCTTATCGCGCAGACCTCTTCATCAAGCGGCGCAGCGGAGGGAAAACTATCAACGCGGCCGCGGCGCGGCGCCACCGTCGCGCGCTCCGCCGGACAATTGCCTGCCGAGTTCTATCGCCGCCGGGCGAGTGGGGGGAGGCGGAGCCGTCTAGCCGCAGCAGGCTCGTCAGGGCGGGTGCTTTTTGCTCGCGTAGGCTCGCGCGCGGCGCGGCGCGGCTGCGGGGGTGGGGGCGACGCCGTCTGGCAGCGGTCGGCGACCCTGAGGCGCGGCCGCAGCATGCGACCCACGTGCGCCTCCGCCGCGCCTCAACGACGCCGCAATTGAGGCAGGTCGCGGAGCCGCCCGCGCCCAGACGTCGCCGGCGCACGTCACACACACACACAAGGACACAAGGCAGAGCGGTCTGTTCGGTTCCTGATTAGCGAATTATCCTCGCGCGCAACGACTCAGTTGTTATGCAGTACCCCACGCCGTACACACGAGAGTTGAAAACTTAACTGGCCGAAAGACTGAGTTTTATTTGTTGCAGACGGACAGCCTTCGACGTTAGCGATAATTACGATGATGCCTAATATTTGCCTTCCAGAGACAGACATCCAGCCAAATGATTTTTATCGCTGTCTTTGATGACAATTTTAAGTCCTTCGACGTTGACCAGTTTCAGCCTGTAATGACCATCTTCATGTCCTCGTATATCCATAATTGAAACGGACGACTTGGGACGTCAGATCGTATAATATATGTTAAAAAATGGCGATATATATACTAAGATGGTATCTGTTCTTTCGGACATGTGACCAGGCAGCTCGTTAGAATGAAATTACAAAAGGAATGAAAACTCTTGGCTGCTTACAGGCGTTGACATACGTCAACGGGCACAGATGAAAATGTGTGCCCCGACCGGGACTCGAACCCGGGATCTCATGCTTACATGGCAGACGCTCTATCCATCTTTTTTTTTCTTTGTTAGTCATAACATTCCACAGTAGTACATAATTTTCAGCTGACATTTAAAAGTAATAAAACAAACTAAAATTAATTACAGCTTCCTTGACGTTTTAGAAAAAATACAAGTCTAAACCAGATCTGAGCCACCGAGGACACGATAGTGCGACTGCAGGGACATGTCTGACACGCATCCCGCGAAAACCACATTCTCGACGTATTGTCCCGCACTACATTCGTAGTGCCCCCGCCCTTTATACTCTTTACTCGCGGCGCGTTGCCGATTCCCGTAAGAGTTCGGGCACTGTTTGTGCATCTGCACAGAAGAAGAAGATGGTCAAGTGGCCGGTGAGCCTTTACTATATATATATACTAAGATGGTATCTGTCCTTTCGGACATGTCCGAAAGAACAGATACCATCGGTGACCAGGCAGCTCTTTAGAATGAAATTACAATGAAATGAAAACCCTTAGCTGCTTACAGGCGTTGACATGCCTCGGACATGTCCGAAAGAACAGATACCATCTTAGTATATATAAGGTTCACCGGCCACTTGACCATTTTCTTCTTCTGTGCAGATGCACAAACAGTGCCCCAACTCTTACGGGAACCGGCAACGCGCCGCGAGTAATGAGTATTACAAATGTAGTGCGGGACAATACGTTGAGATTGTGGGTTTCGCGGGAGGCGTGCCAGACATAAGTCCCTGCAGCCGCACTATCCTCTGTGTCCTCGGTGGCTCAGATGGATCACCGGCACGGTAACTCAGCGTGTTCGGTCAGAGGGCTAGCTGCCCCCTGTAATAAAAAAAACTGAGTTAATCGATCGACAACGAACTTGAACGGGTGTCTTACGACGTGCGCCCCGAGCAGATGCAACGAACAAAAGCGAACAAAACGAGATTTAATGTCCGCAGCTCGTGGTCTTGCGGTAGCGTTCTCGCTTCCTGCGCACGGGGTCCCGAGTTCGATTCCCGGCGGGGTCAGGGATTTTCTCTACCTCGTGATGACTGGGTGTTGTGTGTTCATCATCATTGACTCGCAAGTCGCCGAAGTGGCGTCAACTAAAAAGGACTTGCAATACGGCGGCCGAACTTCCCCGCATGGGGCCTCCCGGCAAATAATGCCATACGATCATTTCATTTCGTTTCAGTTCTAGTATAATATATTAATGGCGGCACGGTAACTCAGCGTGTTCGGTCAGAGGGTTAGCAGACCTCTGTAGTAAAAAATCTGAGTTAATCGATCAACAACGAACTTAAACAGATGTCTTACAACGTCCGCCTCGAGCATATGCAACGAACAAAAGCGAACAAAAAGGGACTAGCCGGCACGGTAGCTCAGCGTGTTCGGTCGGAGGGTTAGCAGCCCTCTGTAATAAAAAAAACTGAGTTAATCGATCAACAAAGAACTTCCACGGATGTCTTACGACGTCCGCCTTGAGCAGATGCAACGAACGAAAGCGAAAAAAAAAAAAAAATGGCTAGAGCGTCTGCAATGTAAGCAGGAGATCCCGGGTTCGAGTCCCGGTCGGGGCACACGTTTTCATCCGTCCCCGTTGACGTATGTCAACGCCTGTAAGCAGCTAAGGGTTTTCATTTCATTGTAAAAATGACGAGATTCCTCCAACTGTACTAAGGTGTTGGTTTTATTGGCAACCGGTTTCGATGTTTGTTACAAAATCATCTTTAGGCCCATACTTGTTGACAGCAACCGTATGTGTCTAACGGACTACCAGTGCTAGACACATACTATTGCTGTCAACAAGTATGAGCCTGTAGATGATGATGTAACAACATCGAAACCAGTTGCCAATAAAACCAACACCTTAGTACAGCTGGAGGAATCTCGTTATTTTTTAATGTTCCATTCTACACCGCGTCCTAATGTTGATAAACATCCAGCACGTTCCGGAATTCTGTGAACTTCACTTTTGTTTAAATTTTGAATTGAGTATTCCAAGACAGAGCTATTAGTTCAAATTGCTCTGAGCACTATGGGACAATATCTGAGGACATCAGTCCCCTAGACTTACTTTAACCTAACTAACCTAAGGACATCACACACATCCATGCCCGAGGCAGGATTCGAACTTGCGACCGAAGCAGCAACGCGGTTCCGGACTGAAACGCCTAAAAACCGCTCGGCCACAACGGCCGGCGAGTTGTTAGTTTTATTGTACGAGGGGAAGTAAAAAAGTAAAGCGGCTTCTGGCCGGCTACGGACCAAATGTTTGCGAGAAGAAGAGATGTCCATCCTTCGCACCTTACGCTGTGCTGACAACTCTTTTCGTACCCGCCCTGCACACACTTTCCAAAAATTCAGCCTGTCCTGTAAGTTGGAGAACAATGAACCATGACCGAAGTGTAAAGTATTGGCAATTTCGTCCAATGTGATATATCTGTTTTCCATCACCGTACCCCAGACGACTTCCAAATTGTCCTCAGTTGTTGATGTAAATGGCCTACCCGATCTTTCCTCGTCACATAGAGTTCTTCCCTAGTTGAAGCACTCTATCCATTCGTAGATCTTTATTGGAGATAAAACAGCTGTCACCATACTTCTGTTCCATTCGACGTGTGATTATCTCAAGTTTTAACATCTCCTGAAAAACAAAAAGCGAATTACATCGTACAGTCACTCATCTTCGACCACGGCATTATCAGCAAATAACCACAGATTGCTCCCTATACTACCCGCCAAATCATTTGCGTATAGAAAATAATAGAGATTCTCTCACACTTCCCTGAGGCACTCCTGACGATACTCTCGTCTCTGATGAACTCTCGTCGTCGAAGATAGCATACGGGGTTCTGTAACTTAAGATGTCTTCGAGACACTCACATATCTGGAAACCTATTCCGTACTCTCATACCTTCGTTAACTGTCTGCAGTGGGATACCATGTCAAATGCTTTCCGGAAATGTAGGAATATGGAATCTGCTTGCTGTCCTTCACCCATAGATCGTATTATATCATGTGAGATAAGGACAAGCTGAATTTCACAGAAGCGATGCTCTGTAAAACCGTGCTGATTCGTGGACACAGTCTTTCCTGTCTCCAGGAAATTTGTTATATTGGAACCCACAATATGTTCTAGAATTCTGCAGAAAACCGATGTTAATCATAACGGTCTGTAATTTTGCGTATCACTTCTTTTACCCTAATTATATACAGGGGTCGCCTGCGCATTTTTCCAATCGCTAGGGACTATGCATTGGGTGAGAGAATCAGAATTAATGCAAGCTAAGAAAGGCCGTACAGTACTCTTTGTAAAATCGAGTTGGGATTCCATCCGGACGTGGCGCCTTATTTGTTTTCAACTCTTTCAGTTGTTTCTGTACGCCAGGGATGCTTACCATGTTGTCCACACGGGACGCTGTGCGACGGTCAAACGACGGTGTGCTTGTACGATTCCTCTGCGTGATCAAGTTCTTAAGTGCGGAATTTAAAACTTCGACTTTCGTTTTGCTATCTTGGGCTACACCAGACAGGTCGGTGAGTGTCTGCATGGAAGCCTTAGTTCTGCTTAGCGATGTTACATGGGACCGTGTTCTCTGCCAGACCTTATGCTAAGTTATGACGGTGATATAAGTTTTGTGATAAATGGAAAGCGCCAGTTCGCTTTTCTTCTACAATATTACTTTTATTGTGTTAACCGGTTTTAGACTTACAAGGCCATCTTCAGACATTTACTGAGTATTGCCACCAAAGAAATTACAATGTTTGCAAATAACATTGGAAGAGAAGTCTAGGCTGAAGCAGAAACATACAGTAAGTTCCTTATGTATTCTGTAGTTACACTGATAATTGTTTCTTCTTTTACTTGGTTTGTATATCACTCTCCATGTTTTATATCTCCTCATGTAGCCTTGTCAAGTACTAATTTTATTTTATTTAGGTTTTGTTTATTAATACAAAATTATAGGCATGCTGTTCCTATTTTTCGTTAAAATTCTTCCTGCCTACTCTATTTTTATTTATTTACTGTTCAATTGCCGGCGCGCTCAGTCCGGAACCGCGCGACTGCTACGGTCGCAGGTTCGAATCCTGCCTCGGGCACGGATGTGTGTGACGTCCTTAGGTTAGTTAGGTTGAAGTAGTTCTAAGTTCTAGGGGACTGATGACCACGGATGTTAAGTCCCATAGTGCTCAGAGCCATTTGAACCATTTGAACTGTTCAATTTTTTACTTCGTCATTGCATTACCACCACACTGTCGAAGATGTTACTTACTGTAAGTTTCTGCTTCAGTCTACACGTGTTACTTTTCTTCCAATGTTGTTTGCAAACATTATAACATTTTTTGTGACAATACTCAGTAAATGTCTGAAGATGATCTTGTAAGCCGAAAAACGGTTAATACAATAAAGGTAATATTGTAGAACGAAAGCAAACTGGTGCTTTTCATTTATTATAATGTTTTTCTAACAAGAACAAGACGGAAGATTTTGTTAACAAAAAGTTGTATGCTTTGTGCATAGATTTTTTCACAGACGCAGGGATCTCTCCTACCCTTTGCTTATCGTCATTTGCAGGTGCTGTTTTGAACCGAGACTGCAACAGTCATTTTTCCTAATTTAGTTTCGTAGTCGATGCCTTGCATCATTTGAAAAGAGACAAAATTGTCACTGGTCGGAGCACGCTACACGCTTCCAATCGGCTACTGTCCAATATCTGTATCTGGAGACACGCAGTTTTATGTACCGATGTTGGCAGCGCACTTTCGCGAGGGCTTGTTGTGGTCTTTAGTCCGAAGACTGGTTTGATTTAGCTCCCCTCGCATTTTTACCCTGTACGAGTCGCTGTATCTAAGACGTACGCGACTCCAAATGTCCACTGTTTGCAGTTCGCTTCTGAATGTTCACTACAAAACTGGTTGAGATGGACCTGCATTCACTGACATCCGTAATTCGTGTCGGGTTTGAAACCGACTGTCATGGACAGGGCGTAACAGTCGTCCTCGATCCCTGTTGGTTTGGATCTGTTCACGATCACTGTTCTTACGTTATATTAATGGTGCGTGTGGTACACCGTTCCTTTCAGACGTGTTGGACAGTCCGCGTATATACACAAACAAATGGGGCATCTTAATCTACGGTCTGGTCATGGAGTCGGCCTGAAAACGATAGCTCCCATTCTCTCGCCCGTCTTTTTACGCTGATGACCTACAAGTAGAGTTGTAAAACTACTGTAGACTGTCATAACCAACCATAGCCGGCCGCGGTGGCAGTGCGGTTCTAGGCTCTACAGTCCGGAACCGCGGAACTGCTACGGTCGCAGGTTCGAATCCTGCCTCGGGCATGAATGTGCGTGATGTCCTTAGGTTAGTTAGGTTTAAGTAGTTCTAAGTTCTAGCGGACTGATGACCTAAGGTGTTAAGTCCCATAGTACTCAGAGCCAACTAACCATAGACTACGGTAGTATTCCTACTAGCTTTGGTCAGTTAAGCTCGTATCCGCATTAACTGTACGTTAGGTATGTTGATCACGCATTACCTCATGACGACTGCTTTCTTTACTTATGCGATCAGTGTAGTACTAAATTCCCTAAAAACCGGAAGTGGTGAACCGTGTAGAAATTGGGTGAGGATACATAGGGGGCCAGGTAACCTACGGAACATTTTTATTCTACATTGTTCTCCTCCTGCCTGTTACTTAAAAGTAAACACTGTTTACAGCAAAAGTGAAATTTTGAATGTTGGATTCGTGTTTTATTCGAAAATTGTTGATTTGCAAAGTGAAACAAGGGGGTGTTGTAGTGAAAATAAAGTAATCAATGCAGATTTATTATACAGCGATAGACAAACAGTTTTCTCAAGAAAAAGGTAAAATGGATAGAAAAAAGCAAAACGAAAGTATATTAAACATCCCGTCAAACTTATATAAAACATGCCTCTGTTATTCATAAACAGCTGTCGCATTTATCAATAATAACAGAAAAACCTTCCCTTTCATCATGATGTAGAACTTCTGTTGAGTACAAAATAACAGTAATAATAATAATAATATCATATAGCGCTAAAAGATACCATTCCCTCAACAAAAAGGTAAAACAAATAAAAAACACAAAACAAAAATATATCAAACATCCCGTCGATCTTATATAAAACATGCCTCTGTTATTCATAAACAGCTGTCGCATTTATCAATAATAACAGGAATCCCTTCCCTTGGATCATGATGATGAACATCTGCTGAGTACAAAATAACAGTAATAATTATCTGTACATAAGTTTTTATGTTTGTGCATTTGCAGTATACTTGCAGCAAAAGTAGCTGCTTTGGCTACACACTACATCTACATAAAAGCGCAGAAACTACAGAATCAATTACTTTTTATTACTTATAAAAATGCAGTTTATGTTCTGTAACTGTGTAAAATACACAATGAACTAACAATGGATGATATGCGTCTCTAATTATGAGCAAAACAAAACAAAAAATACAAAGAGAAGTTGTTGGCTCTCTCTCTCTCTATTACACATTCATTTATGTTTATTTTCCAACCAATACTACCAGTCATTTATGTAGTGTACCACAGCTACCGAACTATAGTTCTGGTAGAGCGCAACTCTGCATATAGTACAACCGACCGGACATGCGTCATCGAGAGACCACCACATAAC
This sequence comes from Schistocerca gregaria, assembly GCF_023897955.1. NCBI lineage: Eukaryota > Metazoa > Arthropoda > Insecta > Orthoptera > Acrididae > Schistocerca > Schistocerca gregaria. The sequence goes on from NC_064920.1 coordinate 163,650,219, forward strand.
CGACTGATACCTGTTTCACAATATCGATAGCGCTCTAAGCGACCGGTGACTTATTTTAAGGTCACCTTGGCGTTAAGAAGCCGCTTCATCGCCAAGATCATTATTCACAGCTGTGGTTGTCTGTTTGCTATTTTAAGGTGGTGACTAATATTTCTTTTTTACCAGTGAGCTTTCATGAGTTGTGGCCGTCGTCTCGACGTTTGAGTTTGTATTTCCTTTTTGCAACGTGCCTACAGTCTCCAGCTGTGACAAATGCGTGTCAAGTGTAGCAGTCTGTTTACGTTGTTTAAATAAATGCAGAAACAAAGGGTGGAAGAAAAAGAAACACAAATTTTGGAACATACGGTTGAAAAGGGCTGTTCTTTCTGCCACATCGCATTCTGTAGTAGGTTAAGAATGAGATTTATTGTAGAGCATTGATGTATATCTCGACTTGCGGTAATTTTATGGTAAACTTTGAGGTTCGCCGATGACATTGTAATTCTGTCAGAGACAGCAATGGACCTGGAAGAGCAGTTGAACGGAATGGAAGGTGCCTTGAAAGGAGGCTATAAGATGAACATCAACAAAAGCAAGAGGAGTATAAGTGTTTGTAGTCGAGTTAAATCGGGTGATGCTGAGGCAATTACATTTGGAAATAAGACACTTAAAGAAGTAGATGAGTTTTGGTATTTGTGGAGCTAAATAACTGATGATGGTCGAAGTAGAGAGGATATAAAATGTAGATTGGCAATGGCAAGGAAAGCGTTTCTGAGGAAGAGAAATTTGTTAACATCGAGTATAGATTAAGTGTCAAGAAGTCGTTTCTGAAAGTATTTGTATGGAGTGTAGCCATGTACGGAAGTGAAACATGGACGATAAATAGTTTAGACAAGAAGAGAATATATGCTTTCGAAATGTGGTGCTACAGAAGAATGCTGAAGATTATATGGCTAGATCAAATAACTAATGAGGAGGTGTTGAACAGAATTGGGGAGAAGAGTAGTTTGTGGCACAATTTGAATAGAGAAGGGATCGGTTGGTAGGACATTTTCTGAGGCATCAAGGGATCACCAATTTAGTACTGGAGGGCAGCGTGGAGGGTTAAAATCGCAGAGGGAGACCAAGAGATGAATAGACTAAGCAGATTCAGAAGGATATAGGTTCTAGTAGGTACTGGGAGATGAAGAATCTTGCACAGGATAGAGTAGCATGGACAGCTGCATGAAACCAGTCTCTGGACTGAAGACCACAACAACAACAGATTTCTTCTACTAGGGCTGTCCAGAAACTAAGTTCCGATCGGTCGCCAGATGGAAACCGTAGTGAAAATACACTCCTGGAAATTGAAATAAGAACACCGTGAATTCATTGTCCCAGGAAGGGGAAACTTTATTGACACATTCATGGGGTTAGATACATCACGTGATCACACTGACAGAACCACAGGCACATAGACACAGGCAACAGAGCATGCACAATGTCGGCACTAGTACAGGGTATATCCACCTTTCGCAGCAATGCAGGCTGCTATTCTCCCATGGAGACGATCGTAGAGATGCTGGATGTAGTCCTGTGGAACGGCTTGCCATGCCATTTCCACCTGGCGCCTCAGTTGGACCAGCGTTCGTGCTGGACGTGCAGACCGCGTGAGACGACGCTTCATCATGTCCCAAACATGCTCAATGGGGGACAAATCCGGAGATCTTGCTGGCCAGGGTAGTTGACTTACACCTTCTAGAGCACGTTGGGTGGCACGGGATACATGCGGACGTGCATTGTCCTGTTGGAACAGCAAGTTCCCTTGCCGGTCTAGGAATGGTAGAACGATAGGTTCGATGACGGTTTGGATGTACCGTGCACTATTCAGTGTCACCTCGACGATCACCAGAGGTGTACGGCCAGTGTAGGAGATCGCTCCCCACACCATGATGCCAGGTGTTGGCCCTGTGTGCCTCGGTCGTATGCAGTCCTGATTGTGGCGCTCACCTGCACGGCGCCAAACACGCATACGACCATCATTGGCACCAAGGCATAATTCACGCCTGTCGCGACACTACTGGAGGCGGGCTGCACGATGTTGGGGCGTGAGCGGAAGACGGCCTAACGGTGTGCGGGACCGTAGCCCAGCTTCATGGAGACTGTTGCGAATGGTCCTCGCTTATACCCCAGGAGCAACAGTGTCCCTAATTTGCTGGGAAGTGGCGGTGCGGTCCCCTACGGCACTGCGTAGGATCCTACGGTCTTGGCATGCATCAGTGCGTCGCTGCGGTCCGGTCCCAGGTCGACGGGCACGTGCACCTTCCGCCGACCACTGGCGACAACATCGATGTACTGTGGAGACCTCACGCCCCACGTGTTGAGCAATTCGGCGGTACGTCCACCCGGCCTCCCGCATGCCCACTATACGCCCTCGCTCAAAGTCCGTCAACTGCACATACGGTTCACGTCCACGCTGTCGCGGCATGCTACCAGTGTTAAAGACTGCGATGGAGCTCCGTATGCCACGGCAAACTGGCTGACACTGACGGCGGCGGTGCACAAATGCTGCGCAGCTAGCGCCATTCGACGGCCAACACCGCGGTTCCTGGTGTGTCCGCTGTGCCGTGCGTGTGATCATTGCTTGTACAGCCCTCTCGCAGTGTCCGGAGCAAGTATGGTTGGTCTGACACACCAGTGTCAATGTGTTCTTTTTTCCATTTCCAGGAGTGTACAATGCTTTGTGCAGATGTGTTGGGCAGTGTCCCAAATATGCCCGTCGATTGCGTCACGTCGCTCGTCTCATTTCTGAGCGCACAGTGAGCACATAAAGATACCTAGAAAACAGTGTCTCCCGCCAAGTGTGTGTGCTTGCCGACAATTTCGCCTGATTTCGTGCAACCCCACATAACGCAACTGTCATGCATTTCCTTCTTATTGACAGTTCTCGGCTGGACACTGCAGGGGCAATGAAGCCGTTTCTGCAGCGTGTTTGATCACCCATCGTACAGCCCAAACGTGGCTCCCTCTGATTTTCACGTCTGCGCACAAGAACCGCTGGCTACGAACACAACAATATGCCGCAGACAACGAGCTGCAGACAAGCGCTGAAATTTGTCGGTAAGCACTGGCGGCTGCCTTTGGGTACTGGGAAGTTGGTAGAGCAACGACAAATGTCTTAACTCGCAGCGGAGACTGTGTAGAGAAGTAGCTGGAAGGTGTAGCTAGCAGCTGGAAATAAAACATTTATAATTTCACAGTGGTTTCTATTTTGAGACTGATCAGAATCTTCTTTCTGGACAACGGTCGTAGTATCGTGCTAAATTCCTAAATTTGACTCCGAGACACGAAAGGGCTGCGTTTCTCCCTATAAAATGTCAAAACGTTATGTTGGCTAGTATGAAATCTTAAAGCAGTTTTTTAGTTCATGGTGGGGACCGTTATTCAACAAGCAACAGCAATTAGCATTTCTAGTGCGTTAGGCTTTTTTTTTCGCTCGTGTTTCAGTAACATCTCGCCGAATATCTGGCATGTAAATTAATGCAAACGAAATAGACGTGACCTTTTTGCGTCCTATTAAAATGTTAGTAGCTAATAGCTTGGTTGGCCCTGCACGAAATTTAGAGCAGGCTGTAAATCGTGTACATTGACCTAATTCTCCCCATATTCGGGGTCACGCACGTGTTTCCAGTCAAAAGGCTACACGTGTATGCGTTACGGAGGTCACGGTCAAGCTGCTAGATCCTTTTTTGCACTCCGTCCTCCATCGGCACAAGATCCTCAGAAAATGTACATCACATCTTCACTAACCCATTTTTCCCCTATGATGCATCAAAGTTCAGATTGTTGTGGGGCCGTTCTCCATCTCATCTTAAAGTGTTGGTATTGTTTCAAGCACATGTGTTTAAAACACAGGAAGTCCTAGACCAGCTGTTTTACGTATCCTAATCTTTCTCTGATCGTAACGTTTGCCCTTACTTCTTAAAAAGCTCTATAACCTATTGTTGCTTGCCTTAATCAGTTCACTTCTCTGGTAATTTTTTTCTGAATCATCAATATATTGTCGCCTCTTCCGTAACTAAAATATTTTCACTACCTCAACTGATAGAGGCATGTGCGTATCCCACTTTCAGGCTGATCTGGGCTATTGTGTCAGACCTCTGCCGAAACATACAGCATTATCTGATACCACTGTGTGGGCATTCGGCCCGAAAGCAGAAGAAAAAAGAAACTTAGGGCATTAAAAGTGTGACATAATGCCAAGTAGGAGGCTGTCGACCATTCTACTGAGTATACACAGATCTGCAGTTATTTTTCACAAATAATAAAATTATTCTTTACCTGGTGTATGACTTCTCGTGCGATCTCTTCAGAATTAACTACAAATCTACGTATGCATACTTACGGTACTGTCGACTGCGGGACCACGAAAGTTAGGTTCAGCTGCCCACTTGTGAGGTTGACTTCCCTAGCGCGCGTTTACACCTTTCTACATATCGGCTTCGCAAGCCACCTGATGGGTGTATACTACCGTCACTCCCCTTCTTGCCTGTTGCAGTCGCGAATGCTACCCGGGAAGAACAACTGAGGCGTTGAGATCAAAACTCAACAGTAATATTTAGATACATTGAAAAAAACTTGAATAATATTACTCCTAAATTTTATAGGTACTCCCACATGCTCATCAGGAAGAAGACAGTCTTATATCAACATCTGTAGCAATAGAATAACGACAAATAACAGAAACATGGTAGTAGAAAAAGACTGGCATAGCCCCTTTTTGATTGAAACAACTCTCATTTTATCATAAATATCGTGTATCTAAAAAAAATCGCATGTTTTCAAGAAAAATATATATTTTAATCATTTCAATATGTTCACAGACATCCCTATTATTTGTGCCATTCGTAATTAAACAATATATACAGAGCGGTCCAAAAACTGTATTCACTGTTTAAAAGTCAATAACCGCAAACTAATTGACGGAGTTGTCTCATCTTTGGTAGTGTAAAAGTTTGTAGTTCCGGAAATCTCCGCACAAGCGTTGTATTGCGTTGTTTTGTTTTGTCAGATGACAGTCGACAGATAGACAGTGTTTTGTTCTTAGATGCACCTAGTTACTCGAGTAAACATGGCTGGCGCAAGGCTTACATTCGATGAAAGGGAGTCAGTTTTGAAGTGGTATTTTAAGTACGAAAACATTAATGAGGTTCAACGGCAATGGCGAAATGAGTATCAAACAGAGCCACCAACACATTTAACGATTCGTCGCATTCGCGAAATTTGAAGCCGAAGGCTGTGTTAAAGATGTATACAAACAACGATCTGGACGACCTGTAACAGTAACAAGTCCAGCTAACTCCCGTCATGTGTTAAAACAATTCACTCGCTCACCACAGACGTCTGTAAGACAGTGTGCCCGTGAAACTGGAGTGAGTCGCTCAAGTGTTAGACGAATTTTGAAGATAGCAAAGTGGAAGTGCTACATCCTACGATTGCTACACGCAATGAACGATGACGACTCAGATCGTAGAATGGAGTATTGCGAGTGGTTTACTAACATGGTGTGCAACGATGAAGAGTTTGCAGAGATGATTGTGTGGTCTGATGAGCCACAGGTCAAACTCAGTGGTACAGTAAATCGCCACAATTGCATCTACTGGGCCGCCGAAAATTCGAACGTCCATGTAGACAAAGCCTTGAATTTGCCAAGAGTAAACATGTGGTGTGGGTTGTCTTACCGGGGCTTGATTGGGCCATTCTTCTTTGATGGTACAGTTACCGGTGAAGTGTACCTTCAGAAGCTTCAGACATCCATTTTACTTGCCATCAGAGACTTGTATGGAGACGGAAGAGTTTACTTTCAACAAGATGGTGCCCCAACCCATTATCAAAATCGTATTAGAGCGTATTCGATGAAAATGTACCAGGAAAATGGATAGGCCGTAGAGGTGCCGTGGAGTATCCACCACGTTCCCGAGACCTAGCTCCTCTGAACTTTTACCTGTGGGGAACATTAAAGGACGTCGTTTATCGACAGAAGGCACACACATTGGATGAACTTCGAGAATCCATCATCGTACATTCATGTGCAAATATCCAACTGAACACGCTGCAGTCAGTAGTTCGGGCTGCAGTTCGGCGGCATCGTTTGTGTTTACATGGAGTGTACTGGGTCCTCTGGTCCAAGTGAACCGGCCATTGATTGGAAAGCACTGTGTTCGGCTACTTGGAGACCATTTGCAGCCATTAATGGACTTCATGTTCCCAAACAAAGATGGAATTAGTTTCACAGGAGAGCTTCTGTAAATTTTGGAAGGTATGAGTCGAGGTACTTTTAGAAGTAAAGCTGTGAGGACGGGGCGTGAGTCGTGCTTGGGTAGTTGAGATGGTAGAGCACTTGCCCGCGAAAGGCAAAGGTCCCGAGTTCGAGTCTCGGTCCAGCACACAGTTTTAATCTGCCAAGAAGTTTCAAAGATGGAATTTTGCGGTTGACAATGCGGTATGTCACCGGGCCAATTTCGCGATTGGTTTGAAGGACATTCTGAACAGTTGGAGCGAATGATATGGCTACCCATCGAACATTTATGGGACATAAACTAGAAGTCACTTCTGGCCCAAAATCTCTGCACAGGCAACATTTCTGCAATTAAGGACGGTTATTGAGGCAGCATGACCCCATGCCACGTGGAGTCGCTGCACTACTAAGGGCAAAAATAGTCCGACACAATATTAGGAGATACCGGATGAGAATTTGCCAATTCAGTGTGTAGTTACTGTTGGAGATCTTTTTTGGGTTGTGGCAGGTGTGCAGCAGCGATCTACAAATTATTATTCCTGCTTCTTGTTGTTTATGCCGTTAGGTTGGAGACTGTTATGTGAAGTAGTTTGCAAATGTGGTGTTTGTGTTTCCTATGGTGTCACCGCCAGATATCACACTTGCTAGGTGGTAGCCTTTAAATCGGCCGCGGTCCGGTAGTATACGTCGGACCCGCGTGTCGCCACTATCAGTGATTGCAGACCGAGCGCCGCCACACGGCAGGACTAGAGAGACTTCCTAGCACTCGCCCCAGTTGTACAGCCGACTTTGCTAGCGATGGTTCACTGACTAAATACGCTCTCATTTGCCGAGAAGATAGTTAGCATAACCTTCAACTACGTCATTTGCTACGACCTAGCAAGGCGCCATTATCAGTTACTATTGATACTGTGAATTATGTAGTGTCAAGAGCGACGTTCACCATTAATGGATTAAAGTTAAGTATTCCACCAGCTACGGCCGTTGTTTCTGAAGTCTAATTTCCTTGTCCTGTTCCAGACCTCACGCCAGCCTGCGTGAGCTAAAACGCGTGCCTTTCGTCCTCCTCTAGTAAAACGCTGTTGGCTCTCCTGCCAACCACAACATTTCCACTTTTCAGTGCTTTAAAAGTTGAGTTCTTATTCTGAACTATATGCTTGTCACGTTTCTGAAAAACAGAGTGTTCGTAATCTTACTTCTGAAGATCATCGTCAATCATCTCGAGTGTGTAACAGAACGTTTCTCCCCTATTCTCACATACTCGAAAAACTTGTCTGCTCTTTTTCATAACTGAGGATAGCGTGTACAGTGGTTGCCACGTAGTTTTCAAGACAGTTGTAGCACACTCAGATGCATTCGGCGTCTTTTCAGTAGATAAAGCCGCAATGCAGCACTCGCCTCCAAGCACAGAGACGTCGTGGCATCGATTCACCCTCCCCCCCCCTTCTGTTAAACCTAATTCACTTTAGAATTGATCCTATGATAAACCTAACATACTTGAACCCACCGCCCCCCCCCCCCCCCCCCCTCCCAAAAAAAATAATAAAAGACCCTGACGTATCGGATCCGACGTGGCTGTGACCAGGGTTTCGGCCGATGTTATCTGAAGAACTCTGGGACAGCGTCTGGCAACTGTTCCCAGTGCCACTGTAAAAGCTACTTTTACCGCCACACTATCCGAGCACGTCCTCTGTCGACCTAGATCCGTTCAGAATCCTCGACACACTGTGTAGCTGTAGAGGATTGGAACCAAGACTACTGGCGCGAAGTCTGGTGATCAGAAACTTTTCGTCAACACCTCTTTTTCAATTCATGGCCAAATAATGGCGATGGCTTCTTCCGGGACAATTATTATTCATAACGGCTACGTCAAACGCCACAACGTAGGCGTGCCTTACGAAGCCCTCCCGCGCAGGAGTGCACTACGTTACAATAGACCTTCCGATTCATAAACGCAACGTTTGATGAGAAAAAAAAGAAAGATATGAAATATTTAAAATGTAAAAATGAATGAGTGGATGAAAAAAATGGGGAAGAAATGGCTTTAAATATTTATGTTATTTACTCTTTCAGTACGAACTTTGTTGTAGAACCCCTTATTTACGTGTGGTAATAAAAATTCATTTAGACAGAATTAAGCACATTTAAAATTACGTGAACCTTAGCAACCCTCTCATGCTGATAAATTCAAACTAACTGATTAATAACGTTTATGACTTTGAAAATTATTTAAATTAAAATTTTTTACGTATTTCGGCCTTGGCACATATTTTCTAGATGCAGTGGGTTTGTTAAATATTTACTGAATTCTTTCCCGGCGTTAGCTATGGAACACAAGACTGTCTCTGTTAGCATAAAATGGTTAAATATTGCCAAGCCGACCTGAATGTTGGATTATCATTGACAAAACACACTTCACTGTACGTTTAAGTTATTTGCTTTAGAAATGGAAAGAACCAACAGATCAACAACTTCAGCGTTAATTATCCGCCTATGAATGCGCAAATGTAAAACCAGTAATAAATTCAGTCAGCCTCAGGATCGCTGTAAAAGAAACATATTTCGTAATTCACTGCTAATTTTACCTGCTCCCGATTTACCGGTTTGGTTAATTTTATAGCGGAACAATTTTTTAAATGTGCTGCCGCTGCAAATCGTTCGGTCGCGGCACAGCCCAGCAGCACCAGCGATAATCGCTAAAAGTGCTGAAAATTCTTTAAAGAAATATTATAGATGACATGGGCAAGCTAATTTACATTAGTAATACACAATTTTGTTAAATTATAATGTATTTAGACCATAACAATCATTGAAATTACACACCTTGATGATTTCTCCTCTAATGGCGGCTAAAGATAGATACAGACAAACGAAGTCTACTTATTCATATAATGCTACGTCACAGGTTCCTCTCTCTCTCAGCTCTCGAGGAAGACGACAAAGAATGCACATTATGTAGTACTTTTTATATTATTGTTGATTGTGAATGTCTCTTTGTGGCTATATTTTACATTTTTTCATCGCAGATATTAGCATATTAAGTAATTCCATTATGAGTATAGAAATATTACAATCGTAAATACATCGAGAATATTATTACAGAAAATGTTTCAATAATAACCAACGTCGTTTACACAAAATTAAACAACATATTTTGTTAAACAGTTACAGTACATTCGAATTGCTTCATAGCGGCGTACATACTACAATTAAATGTCATTTCATTTTATTAATATTGTGTGTGCTGCCAGGGAACGTTACAAACGATGTGCATTGGAGCTACAGTACGTCGCCTTTCTTCCCCAAAGTTTGCCCCGCGATGTGAAAAGATCGGCTGATAAGTAGCAGTCACTCATCGATCTGAGTGCATCTCGTACACTTTGCTAATTAAACAGTCCTTGACTTTGTACTGTCAATTACGAAGGCGTGCTGAAAATTAATGCCTCCGATTTTTTTTATTCTGTCCTCAGTATCGGTTGAGGTATTGCATGTCACGCATACTACTCGGTCGACTTCCCCGCTTCGCTGACGTAAATTGGAACCCTCTCCTGGTAGAGGGCTCTAACTTGTACCGTGTAACATGGCAGTGTCTAACGTAAATATGTTCGTGTGCGAAAAAAATGATTCAAATGGCTCTATGTACTATGGGACTTGACATGTGAGGTCATCAGTCTCCTAGACTTAGAACTACTTAAACCGAACTAACCTAAAGACATCACACACATCCATGCCCCAGGCAGGATTCGAACCTGCAACCGTAGCATCATCGCGTTTCGGACTGAAGCGCCTAGAACCGCTCGGCCACAGCGTGTGAGAAACAGCGTCCTATAGACGAATTTCTATCTGCAGGAAATGTGATTCCAATTGAAATCCACCGAAGAATGTGCGACTCTGGGTTGTTTGTGCTCGTAATGAAGGAAACCGTGGCGCTAACCTGAACGCGTGTGACAGAGCTCGGAGTGAGCGACCGCGTGCAGCAACCGACGAGACTCATCGAAATCGGGTCGATGAACTCATCGGACAAGATCATCCAAAAACACAGCCGCAGCTCTCTCGAAAGTGTGGCATATCACGAGTGAGCGTACAGGCCACCATGACAGAACTGCTGTGCAGAAAACTGTGTACCTCGTGGGTGCCTCGAATGTTCACTCCTTACATGAAATAAAGGAAATTGGATATATGTCAGCAATTATTTTGCGTTTTGAATGTGAGGGTAATTGATTCCTTAACAACAGTGTGAGAGGTGATGAAAGCTGGGTTCACCACAAGAGAGCATGTCTTGTTCCCCCACAAAGTATCACCGACGCCAAAGAAATTCAAGATCACGCTGTCAGCAGGCAAAGTAATGCTCACAGTGTTTTGGGATGCTCAAGGTGTGGTGCATTTGGAAATCGTACTTAAAGGCATCACCATAAACTCTGCAAGGTACCGCAAGACTCTCAGAAATCTCAAAGAACGAATTCAAAGAGTTCATCCACGCGTGGAGCATTCTCTCTTTCAACATTACAATGCCCGATATCACACGACCGCTGCGATATCTGCAACAATCCAACACCTTGGCTTCGCTGTCATCGATCGTCCTTCATACAGTCCCCACTTGCACCCATCCGATTTTCATCTGTTTCCTACGATTAAAGAACACATTTAAGGACATTACTTTGGTAGTGATGAAGCAGTGCAAGCAGAGGTGAGGTTGTGGTTCGTAACCTCCCAAAACTTGCCAGATCTGAACTTGATCGAACACATCTGTGATGTTATCGTACGTGGCGTCAGAGCTCATCGCCCCCCACCCCCCTTACCGGAATGTACGGGAATTAGGTGACTTGTGTGTGCAGATGTGGTGCCAACTACCTCCAGCTACCTACTATTGCCTCATTGCTCCCATGCCACGACGCATGGCCGCTGTTATCCGTGCCAAGGGTGGACATATTGTCAATTACATAGGTCGTCATAATGTTCTAGCTGTAAGTGTATGTTTGTCATTTTCACATTTGTGTGGAGGCTAACTCCATTGCGATGTTTATCGGAGAAGCAATTTCAGGACAGTAGTACTTCAGCCTCTATCAGTTTCATTTTCGATGATGTCTCATCAGATCGTGAGTGGATTGAACGGTGACTAATCCGTTAGTAGCAGTGCACCAAAAAGTGTATTTGCAAACGTGTGGGCGTTTGTGGCCAGGACAATGGTGTGGCACAGTACAACAGCAACAACCCCATAGCTGATAACTGTGTGGAGACACCTCCACTGAGTCAGCCTCTACTATTCAAGCCGCTACTCTCCTGGTTGGCTTTTTAACAGAGCCGCTGCTTTTTCACATAGCTCCTCAGTTCTTCGCGTGAGGCTACACTTTCTCTGGGTAAAATGCCGGCAAGTTCGATATTCGAATTGTCAACTCTCACATTTCCTCAGCGACACTAATGGAGGGAATGAAATGATGAAAACAAAATGCTGCGTGAAGCAAGCATGACGGCCGTTGTGGCCGAGCGGTTCTAGGCGCTTTAGTCTGAACCGCGCGACCGCTACGTCGCAGGTTCGAATCCTGTCTCGGGCATGGGTGTGTGTGATGTCCTTAGGTTAGTTAGGTTTAAGTAGTTGTAAGTTCTAAGGGACTGATGACCTCAGATATCTAGTCACATTGTGCTCGAGCCATTTTAACCATTTTCTGTAAACAAGCATATATATGGACGCAATAAACAAGTTAAACTTTGTAATTGGTGTGAACAAAAGTCGATGAAACTTGGGCCATACATACAAAGAGCTGCTATAACATAGTACAGTACAGTACAGAACACAAGGTAACTAAAAGAAATACGCAGTGAGACGAACAGAAATGGAACAATTACACAAGGCCACCTTGTATCCCCTCCCCCCAGACTTGCCAGTAAACTTGGGTTACTGCTGGTACGACCATAGAAATGGTTTATCCAGTTTATTCCATTGATAAAGACTTCTGGTATCTTGTTACCGCTGAGACAATTGGTTGAAGTCACCCCTTCCGCTTGCCCCCTTCCCTGGCCAGCCTACACACTTTGGAATAAGAGCACAGATTCAATGTCACTGACAGTTTCAGGTTACAGTTGATCTTGAGAGGAGGTATTAGGTTACACATGAGGTAATTAGGCTTACTAAATGGCCTTGAGCGTAGTTATCCTGTCCACACACCTCTCTCCGCCCTTTCTCTCTCTCTCTCTCTCTCTCTCTCTCTCTCTCTCTCTCTCTCTCTCTCCCTCCCTCCCTCCCCCTCATACACACACACACACACAAACACAAACACACACCTAAGGCACTGTCGGTACGAGGTACAAATGAACTTGAGAGGGGATATCAGGTTACACTGATAAGCACTTCTGGGGTACTACATTACTAGTACATGTGTGTGACATCATAGTGTATCTGTTACAACGAGTGTGTTGTTAGAAATAATGACATCATGGTAAAATCTTGGTAACGGTGTTACGTCATGCCAAAATGTGCATGGGTTGTACAGGGGTTCCCCTGGGTGACCTTTAATACCTGGCCATACTGTAATGAAGAACATCACCACAGTGCACTGTAACTGCTCGTTGACTGGCCACATGGTTTTTTTGCCGTTTCTTTAACTGCCTCATGGAGCGGGGCCAGCCCCTTGTGACCTAAAGCTTTCTGTGCGCGATTGGGAGAACTCTGGCGATGTGCTTTGTCACCTTCATCCAGTTCCACCAAATTGTTAGTTTGTTATGTTACCTTATCGATCTTATCCTTCAGTTATGCATAGCAGTGTAGTTCCCCAGTCCTCTATCACAGTAGTTGATCAGTCAGCTCTATGAGTGCCACGCGGAGGACAGTAATTCGGATAAATAATGTGCTTTCAGGTGTTCAGCTGAGTTGTCGATTCCATTTTCTGCATGATATTTGAACGACGACCAAGCCGTCTCTTTCAGAGTTGTGTTTGTTATGCGCACTCGGGATTACAACCAGGTTTGGAAGAACGAGGGCTATCCACAAAGAACATTACGTTTTGGGATTAAAAATAAATAAAGTATTGGAATTTTTTTTTAAATTATATGCAGATGAAAGCCACACTTAAATACTACTTTTCTACATAGTTGCCATTTAAATTAAGGCACTTATCGTAACGATGGACGAGCTTGGAAATTCCTTCGTCGTAAAATTCGGCCGCCTGCGCCTTCAACCACGTGGTTACCTCTTCTTGAAGCTGTGCTTCGTCATCAAAACGCTGCATAGCCAACCACTTCTTCATTGCTGGGAGGGCGTTGTCGTGAATCAGCAAGATCTTTGAGCCCAACTTTCCCCTGCGCTTGTTTTGTATTGCTCTTCTGAGGTTGTGCAGAGTTTGGCAATACCTTTGAGAGTTTATTGTAGTGCCTCTTTCCAGGAAATCCTAAAAGTCACACCTTTTTTGTCCCAAAAGAGATAACCACGTGGTTGAAGGCGCAGGCAGCCGAATTTTAAGACGAAGGAAATTCCAAGCTCGTCCATCGCTACGATAAGTGCCTTAATTTAAATGGCAACTACGTAGAAAAGTAGTATTTAAGTGTGGATATCATCTGTACGTAATGAAAAAAATTTCCAATATTATATTTATTTCTAATTCCAAAACGAAATGTACTTTGTGGATAGCCCTCATTGTATTGGAGTCGCGCCCCCATTTACAGAACTTCGAGATCTGGCTGGATTCCAGGTTGTAAATACACGTAATATCTATCACAGCTCGCAGCACATGAAAAAGGCGACTGGGAGGGTCGTCGAAAGTCAAGCAGACAGATGGAAAGAACTCTGCTAGGCACGAGAAAGTGAACATTAATTCGAACTGTTCTCTTTCACATGGCACTAAAATTGGCAGACGGCAACGCTACGATGGCGTAAGTCAGGTGGAACTATTATAAACATTAATTTTCTTTATTGTGTGTGTGTGTGTGTGTGTGTGTGTGTGTGTGTGTGTGTTCGTTCCATGCGATACTTTGTTTTGATGACGTTATTCTGTCCCACTTCCCAGACTCGGCTTCCACATAATTTCCTTCTCGAAGAACTAATGGACTACAAATGGCCATTTCTTTCATCACTGGTCTTTCCTCAGTTTCCTTGCAGACACTTTAATAGCGTTCATGTCGAGTTCTTTGTACGGGAAAAGCTTCTCAGAACTGATTTCTGTTCTAAAAATACGCGAGTCCTTCATAAAGAGGAATCGGCCACGTAAACCGAAATTTCTCCAATGAAAATAGCACTGTTCAAGGAATTCTCGGTATTTTCTGATGGCGTAAGTATCGTTGAAAGAACTTGCCCTACGCGAGAGTAGACAAAGAAAAGCATGGAAGCTGGTTCGTTTCTACAGCACCCCCTGTAGGATCTGCCACGCATTACAACGGTACTAATACTTATGGTTTCATTCCTGATTGAAAGTTCTACCTAAACTCGCCTTTATAACATTAATCATTCAGTTGCTATTTTACGCCTTGGCGGTCGAAATTCGTGTTGCTTGTTGCCATTCCTGTGGTATTCGTACCCAAACTCACCTTTACAACATTGGTCCTTCAGTTGCTGTTTTACGCATATGTGGTCGAAATTCGCGTTGCTTGTTAGTATGCCCGTGGTAGGAAAACTTTCCATTGCCGATAACAGGGGAAAGAAACGTGATTAGCTGAAATTTCTAATCACATCGTAACTCCACAATATGGAATTGTGGGCTCGCCTTGATGCAAAACTTTTGTTTCTCATTTGTTTATTCCCAAACTAGGTTATTTAATTCCCATTTACTTTACGTTGCAATTTAGTTTTTCGCAGTTGTTGCCGCTCTTTCCCGCATATTATTTGTGTTTTGTTGCCGTTTCTTCGGCGTACAGAATGTGATCTTTAAGTTTGTTGGTCGGCTTGCCGCTACTTTTAAACACAGAAAAAGTTAACTTTAGACCTTTTTCCTAATCCAAAATATTACGCCACCATGGTAACCCATTGACGTCGTACTTCGAAGTCGTGTTTTGTAGAGAAGAAGCTGTAAATATGGGAACTCCCTTTTGTAATTATTTTACCTTCACTTATAACAAGTTTTTTAAGTAATAGGAAAAAAAACCGTGATTAATATTGTTATTTCTGTTCGAACTCGAAGATTCACAAAAAAACCTTGTAAAATAGCACGAAAATGGGGTGCAAATGTGGATACTACAATACTACTACTTTGGCTTTCCTACGTATTTTACCTTCACTTATACGAGGATGAGTCAAATGAAAACCTTAAATATTTTTTTAAATATGATGTATTGTGCAGAAGTGGTGCAAAGCTGTATCACTTTCAACATAATCTCCCCCACGCTAAATGCAAGTCCTCCAGAGCTTACAAAGTGCATACAATCCTTTAGAAAAAAAATAATCTTTTGGTAGTCAGCGCAACCACTGATGCACCGCATGGCGTACCTCTTCATCAGAACGGAACTTCTTTCCTCCCATTGCATCTTTCAGTGGTCCAAACATATGGAAATCACTTGGAGCAAGGTCTGGTGAGTATGGTGGATGACGAAGACACTCAAAATGCAGGTCTGTGATTGTTGTAGCTGTTGTACAGGCAGTGTGAGGCCTCGCATTGTCATGTTGCAAAAGGACATCTGCTGACAGCAATCCACGTCGCTTTGATTTGATTGCAGGCCGCAGATGATTTTTTAGGAGATCTGTGCATGATACACTGGTGACAGGGGTCCCTATTGGCATGTAACGCTCCAAAATGACGCCTTTTTCGTCCCAAAAGAGTGTCAGCATAACCTTCCCTGCTGATGGTTCTGTTTGAAACTTCTTTGGTTTTGGTGATGAGGAATGGCGCCGCTCATTGCTCGCTCTCTTCATTTCCGGTTGGTGGACGTGAACCCAGGTTTCGTTCCCAGTAACGATTCTTGTAAGGAAGCCATCACCTTCTCGTTCAAAGTGCCGAAGAAATTCTTCACAAGCATCAACACGTCGTTCTCTCATTTCAGGAGTCAGCTGCCGTGGCACCCATCTTGCAGGCACTTTGTGAAACTGGAGCACACCATGCACAATGTGGTGTGCTGACGCATGACTAATCCGTAAACATGCTGCAGTGTCATTCACTGTCACTCCGCGGTTTTCCTTCACTATGGCTTCAACTGCTGCAATGTTCTGTGGAGTCACAACTCGTTGTTCCTGACCTGGACGAGCATCTTCCACTGAAGTCACACCATTTGCGAACTTCCTGCTCCATTCGTAGACTTGCTGCTGTGACAATCATGCATCACTGTACTGAACCTTCATTCGTCGATGAATTTCAATAGGTTTCACACCTTCACTACGCAAAAACCGAATAACAGAACGCTGTTCTTCCCTGGTGCAAATAACAAGTGGGGCGTCCATGTTTATACTGATACTGCGCCGGTATCTTTGCATCTGCACAATGCTGCCACCTACAGGCCATCCTGCACGCTGTTTGTAGCACGCTTTCCAACTTACAGGATAACGGCGCCAAATTTCGATTTGTTATTACAAATTTAAGGTTTTCATTTGGCTCATCCTCGTAACAACTTTTTTACGTAATACGAAGAAAAACAGTATTAATATTAGTTATCGCTGTTCGAACACTAGGAGTCACAAAAAAACTTGTAAAATAGAACGAAAATGGGGAGCAAATATGGATACTACCCACAACAGTCACATTTTTTTTTCAAATGTTGTAATGAAACTGGCCAAAACATTATAAAGCAGTATATTAGTCTACAGACAACAGCTTGTTTATTTAATCATTTTACATGGAAATCGAATCAAAATATATTTATACAAATCGCAAACTTAGATGGCTCTTTCAGCCCCGGCGCATTCTAAGTGTGTCTCACATATGGCGTGTGACTCATTCAACCCATCCCCAACCAACATCCCCGCACGTGTCTTGAATGAACTTTTCATCTAGAAAGGCGTAGGTTGCCTCGCAACGTTGATATCCAAGTCATTACCGCTGTCCACAAGGAGATGCTCATAGGAATCTGATGAAAAATCGAATAATTTGGTGAGTGGAACTTTCTTTTTTTTTAGAGGCCTTTGGTCTTCGTAACCCTGCCCTCAAGCCAGTGTCCAGCCCCTGAAAAGCTCAAGGGCCTCTTCTTGACAGCACTTATTTCAAGGTGCGTTGTCAACTCGCATAGCGGTTCTGGGCGCTACAGTCTGAATCCGCGCGACTGCTACGGTCGCGGGTTCGAATCCTGTCTCGGGCATGGATGTCTGTGATGTCCTTAGGTTAGTTAGGTTTAAGTAGTTCTAAGTTCTAGGGGACTGATGACCTCAGAAGTTAGGTCCCACAGTGCTCAGGGCCATTTGAACCATTTTGAACTCGCATAGCGTGGAGTGATGAGGCTGATGCTTGCAACTTTGCGCCCCCATACGGTGGTTCTGTTCTCAGTGCTCGGAACGGGAGGAATATCGAATAGGAAACTGCATTTGATGCCCTTAGGGAACATTGCAATGGTTAAATGAGGGCCCATATTTACTGTATCCCACATAAGCAAGATGGCCCCTATCACATGTAACCTAAAGACGTGAATTGTTTATGAAAGTAGGTTACGATACTGCTTCCCAGGTATTACTGTGAATTTACTTTAAACTAACTGTAAGTACGAGAAAAGTTTGACATACCGGCCAAAGGTTTGCAGTCTAGAACGGTCAGAAAATGGTGCCGTTTAGAGTCCTGGCCACCAGTGCGCAACAGCTGCCCTAGCCCTCTGGGGAACGGTGCCCTTTGTGGAAGCAAACAGATGCGGCTAATTTATTTGCTTCCAACACATGTGGTTTATGATTTTCATTAGAGCACAGTTTATTCTTAAAGTTTTTTTCGCAGAATTGTCCATTTGTATTGCATTGTATGTGAACCGTGGACCTAGAAACGACGAAGAGTCTCCGTCCCCGCCGCAGCCGCAGTGGTGCACAACCCCACGACGACTACCGCAGTCCACTTCACCCCTCCGCCGCCCCACACAGAACCCAGGGTTATTGTGCGGTTCGGCCCCCGGTGGATCCCCCCAAGGAACGTCTCACACCAGACGAGTGTAACCTCTATGTTTGCATGGTAGAGTAAAGGTGGTGTAGGCGTACCTGGAGAACTTGTTTGCGCAGCAATCGTCGACATAGTGAAACCGAGGCGGAATAAGGGGAACCATCCTGCATTCGCCGAGGCAGATGGAAAACCGCCTAAAAACCATCCGCAGACTGGCCGGTTCAGAGCCGCTCCTTCCCACCCGGAAAGCCGTGCGTTAGACCGCACGGCCAACCAGGCAGGCAGAACTGTCCTAAGTATCTCTGTTCATCAGGTGAGATAAATCACAACTCACAAATAAAAAGTTTTGTCACAATCGGCACTCAGAGATACGTTCACGCCCACATCTCGTGGTCGTGCGGTAGCGTTCTCGCTTCCCACGCCCGGGTTCCCGGGTTCGATTCCAGGCGGGGTCGGGGATTTTCTCTGCCTCGTGATGACTGGGTGTTGTGTGATGTCCTTCGGTTAGTTAGGTTTAAGTAGTTCTAAGTTCTAGGGGACTGATGACCTAAGATGTTAAGTCCCATAGTGCTCAGAGGCATTTGAACCATTTTTAGATACGTTCACACCTATAATCCTTGAAAATTCATAAACGTCTTGTGTAACTACGTAACAATTGACAAAAATTACAGTTTTCCTCTATAGTCTGTGTTGGGCTGGGGCGGGGAGAGGGGTAGGGGATGGGGGTTGACTCTTTCCTTGCTGATAGCTTTAAGACATGAAGTAGGGCGACTCTATATCGGTAACTTTCGAGAAGTGTAAATTTCTACTCCTCTCGAGTTTCAGGTTATCGTGTTCTTTAATTTCTAGTTTCGCTCACCAGAATTAAAAACGAAAGATGTACTTCATGCGCAGTCATCACAGTGGTTCATGCGTGCACGATTTGTCTAAATTCTTTTGCTCACTTTGTGGGCTTGTTGTGGTACTCCAGAAGGTACCATTCTGAACAGTAACATACAGTTTTCTTGCAACAGCGATATATTAGTCAGTGAAATATTGTGCATCCCTGATACTGGCCTGAAGCCGATAGCAGACAGCCTGATTAACTGCGTTGTTATGCATAGGAGGACGATTTCAAAGTAACAACGAAACATATTGAGAGCAATCAAACGGTGCAGTGTGTGGTAAGATACGCACTGGAACAGTTTGGTGATATGTACAGACAACAAAATCTAAAAGAATGAAAAACCGCTCTGATGATAGAGAACTTATCGCCGAAACTAGCTTTTGTACTCACAAACAGCTTTGCATGAAGGTGATCATCCAGATCTCATATTGCTTCCTCCATTCGCTACTTCTGTCTTAATTTTGCTCATTGCTACATCGGTTTGTGGGTACGAAATGTACCTCAACTTAAGAATATACGAGGGCTGTTTGGAATGCACAGATGTGTTGGGCAGTATCCCTAGCATGCCCACATACAGCGTCGAATCGCTCTTCTCAGTTCTGAGCGCACAGTGGGCGCGTAAAGATGCCTACAAAATTGTCTTCCGCCACGTACGGGTACCTGCCGAGAGATTTCGCTCGATTTCATGGAACCCCACATAACGTTAAGTGTCATGTAATTCCTTCTTTGTGATAGTTCTCGGCCGCATACTGCAGGGACAATGAGGGAAGTGTTTGATCACCCACCATACAGCCTGGATCTGGCTCCCTCTGATCTTGATCTCTGCTCACATGAACCATTGACAAGTTCTGGCACAGACTGTGAACTGCAGTCCAACGTGGAAAATTGTCGGAAAGCACAGGAGGCAGCCTTTTGTGTCGAGGGTATTGGGAAGATAGTACAACGCTACGAGAGATGTCCTAAGTCGCAACTGTAAATGTAGGCAAGCAACTGGAATGTGTAACTAACTGTTTGTTTCCATTTCGCGACCGATCGTTCCTTACTTTCCGAATAGCCCTCGTATCTTCGCTTTAACAACGCCTTACGCCGAGTGGGAAAGAATTTCTGTCTTAATCAGTAAGGAAACATATGAAACTCTCTGGTATATTAAAGCTGTGAGCCAGACCGGGACATGAATATGGAACCTTTCGTAAATAACTGAAACCTTATGTTTTTCGAACGTATGGTTACATTGACTTTTTTATGGTCCAGTTCCAGAAAGTGTCTAAGAACACGGTGTACATTTTGGACGTGTACTATTAAATTCTTACTCTGGAGATTTCTAACATTTTCTTTCGTTAAAAACTAAAAAACCGTTCCTTTCTCGGACGTATGACTGCATGGAATTTGTGTCAAAATCGGTCCCAGTAGGCATAAGGAATGAATGAGGTAGGAAGTTACTTGTCTAGCAGTGCCCTGTGCTACTTGCGAACCCGGAGCAGCTCTGTGCGCCAACGCTCGTGGCTGGCTGCCAGCTATTGGCTTTCTTGTCGCAAGATGAACGAAGGACACAGTAGACACAGTGAACTGCCACTAACGGCTATTCCGCTCCATCTGGAAGCTATCGTCGAACCTAATAGACGTCTATAAATTCTTGTGATTCCTTGACTCCCGATGCTAGCTCCCATCGCTGCCTGCCAACTACAGGTTTGTTAACAGTTTATTGATCAATAAAATGAAAGTTCGCGATCTATTGCAAACGGGCTAATTGGGGTCGTCCGATCGCCTTGTCATTAGGAAGTGGTGTCATTCGGAAGTGGTATGACGTGTAATGGGGTGGCGCGCCACTCACCCAGCAGTTGTCTGCTTTCTTCACAATGTGTGCTAGGTTCTTTTATATGTTTGTCTGTTGTCAATGTATTATGCTCGCAGTAAAAGGTGGTAACAACGTGATAAAATTGTCTCTGATAGTGCTGTTAAAAGAATTACTGTTTGTTGCGCGTATGAAGAGTCTTGGGAGAGACGGCTGGATACTTTTAGCAACTATTCATACATGAGATGGCAGGTTCGAGTGCTGTTGTCCACGTCTCTTCCCGTACACGTCACATTCAATCTGAAACAATTCTGCTATTTCAATACTTCCAAAAATACTAATAAAGGTCGTGACGCTCACCTTTGTTCTCATGAAATAATAACGGTTTATTGTGTCTCTTGTACAATTGTCCACATAACATCAAAAGAAGCAAACAGAAAACTCTAGTTACCCTTAGTTACGAGTAAACCACAAAGAGAGAAATATTCCGAGTCAACGATATACACTCCTGGAAATTGAAATAAGAACATCGTGAATTCATTGTCCCAGGAAGGGGAAACTTTATTGACACATTCATGGGGTCAGATACATCACATGATCACACTGACAGAACCACAGGCACATAGACACAGGCAACAGAGCATGCACAATGTCGGCACTAGTACAGTGTATATCCACCTTTCGCAGCAATTCAGGCCGCTATTGTCCCATGGAGACGATCGTAGAGATGCTGGATGTAGTCCTGTGGAACGGCTTGCCATGCCATTTCCACCTGGCGCCTCAGTTGGACCAGCGTTCGTGTTGGACGTGCAGACCGCGTGAGACGAAGCTTCATCCAGTCCCAAACATGCTCAATGGGGGACAGATCCGGAGATCTTGCTGGCCAGGGTAGTTGACTTACACCTTCTAGAGCACGTTGGGTGGCACGGGATACATGCGGACGTGCATTGTCCTGTTGGAACAGCAAGTTCCCTTGCCGGTCTAGGAATGGTAGAACGATGGGTTCGATGACGGTTTGGATGTACCGTGCACTATTCAATGTTCCCTCGACGATCACCAGAGGTGTACGGCCAGTGTAGGAGATCGCTCCCCACACCATGATGCCGGGTGTTGGCCCTGTGTGCCTCGGTCGTATGCAGTCCTGATTGTGGCGCTCACCTGCACGGCGCCAAACACGAATACGACCATCATTGGCACCAAGGCAGAAGCGACTCTCATCGCTGAAGACGACACGTCTCCATTCGTCCCTCCAATCACGCCTGTCGCGACACCACTGGAGGCGGGCTGCACGATGTTGGGGCGTGAGCGGAAGACGGCCTAACGGTGTGCAGGACTGTAGCCCAGCTTCATGGAGACGGTTGCGAATGGTCCTCGCCGATACCCCAGGAGCAACAGTGTCCCTAATTTGCTGGGAAATGGCGGTGCGGTCCCCTACGGCACTGCGTAGGATCCTACGGTCTTGGCGTGCATCCGTGGGTCCCTGCGGTCCGGTCCCAGGTTGACGGGCACGTGCACCTTCCGCCGACCACTGGCGACAACATCGATGTACTGTGGAGACCTCACGCCCCACGCGTTGAGCAATTCGGCGGTACGTCCACCCGGCCTCCCGCATGCCCACTATACGCCCTCGCTCAAAGTCCGTCAACTGCACATACGGTTCACATCCACGCTGTCGCGGCATGCTACCAGTGTTAAAGACTGCAATGGAGCTCCGTATGGCACGGCAAACTGGCTGACACTGACGGCGGCGGTGCACAAATGTTGTGCAGCTAGCGCCATTCGACGGTCAACACCGCGGTTCCTGGTGTGTCCGCTGTGCCGTGCGTGTGATCATTGCTTGTACAGCCCTCTCGCAGTGTCCGGAGCAAGTATGGTGGGTCTGACACACCGGTGTCAATGTGTTCTTTTTTCCATTTCCAGGAGTGTAATTATCATAGAGTCTCTCAGATAACGTCTTTGCCACTTAGCTTTCTCACAGTCGATTCAGTACATTACAAATTTATTACACTACAAGTGGAGTCGCTGTTCTCACTCAATTAGATCGTCGACTGCCATGATGAGGCTTCTCGCACCTAGCTCCAGCTATCCCACCGAGAAAAACTCCCTGGTCGTACTGGGAAACGAATCCAGGTCCTCAGAGAGTCTCTTTATGATATTAAAACTGATTCAGACGAAACGCCAAAACCTCTCACGCGCCTTCTCATTGTGGCTATTATAACAATTCCACATTCATTTATTTATGTGAGTTGTGTGGAGCGTATTAAAGCTGCGTGCCTGGGCGGAACGCGAAAGAAAGGATATTGGGGAGAAATAGCTTAACCCCTGCCCGTGGGATTGTTTCCAGAATGAATCGTTCACACTGCAACGGAGCGTGCGCTGTCATGAAACTTCCTGGCCTATTAAAACAGTGACTCGAACCCCCAACCTCGAGCAAAGTGAATCATTCTGCGAACAATCACGCCAGTGTATGCTGGAGAACTTCTGTGAAGTTTGAAAGGTAGGGGACGCGTCTAGCAGAAGTAAACCTGTGAGCCCTAGGATAGTTGAGCCGGTAAGAGCATTGCCTGCTGCACAGTTCTTATATGGCGAGGGCTGAGAGCACATAACGCACGCATGATTGTTTTGGTGGCCGAGGTTTTGCTTTTTGGAGAGGCATGATGTCGTATGGGCGTGCCGACTGTGGTGTCACCGCCAGACACCACACTTGCTAGGTGGTAGCCTTTAAATCGGCCGCTGTCCGTTAGTATACGTCGGACCCGCGTGTCGCCACCATCAGCGATTGCAGACCGAGCGCCGCCACACGGCAGCTCTAGTCTAGAGAGACTCCCTAGCACTCGCCCCAGATGTACAGCCGACTTTGCTAGCGATGGTTCACTGTCTACGTACGCTCTCATTTGCAGAGACGGCAGTTTAGCATAGCCTTCAGCTACGTCATTTGCCACGACCTAGCAAGGCGCTGTATTCAGTTACTATATTACTATCTTCAAGAATGTATTCTGAACGGATAATATTGTGAATCACGTACCGTCAAGAGCGACGTTCATCATTAATGGATTAAAGTTGAGTATCAAACTAATTACGTCCGCTTTCTGAATTCTCATTCCTTGTCATGTTCCAGACCTCACGTCAGTAAAGTTCTTCCCTCCTCACGCAGCCTGCTTGAGCTAAAAAGCGTGCATTTCGGCTCCCACTCGTAACACGGTGTTGGCTCTTCTGCTAACACAAAACCGACCACCATATCTTTGAACACGGACACTCATAGGTCAAAGTAATTGTGACACTGTACTCCTTCCTAGTTTGCGTCTTTTCATGGGTACATTCGGCCCCGATTCATTTTTATGGATGACGATGCGCAACCGCATAGAACAGCGTGGATCGAGCAGCTCTTGGAAGGAGAGTATGTTTGACGAATTGACTTAACTGGCCGCTCCCCCGACTTAAATCCGATCGAGCACGTGTGGGATTCGTTGGGGAGACGTATTGCAGAGTGTCCACGTGCACCGGCGATCCTCCAGCACTTGTCAACCATGTTCGTACACGGATGGAACGTAACACCACAAGGACTCCTCACCAACTTTGTGGCCGGGGTGGGAGCACTTTGCAGAGAATGCATCGCCGTGATCACACGTCCTTTTAAGAACCATGTGGACCCTTTTCAGCATAAATTGCGTATGAAATTACTGTAATTATTGTCTTCCAACAACACAATTAATCACCTAGAAGAAAATGACTTATTGATACATAACCAAGACGAATTCAGAAAATATCGTTCTTGTGCAACACAGCTAGCTCTTTATTCCCATGAAGTAATGAGTGCTGTCGACAAGGGATCTCAGATAGATTACATATTCCTAGATTTCCGGACGGCTTTTGATACCGTTCTTCACAAGCGACTATTAATCAAATTGCGTGCGTATGGAGTCTCGACCCAGTTATGTGACTAGATTCTTGACTTCCTGTCAGAGAGGTTACAGCTCGTAGTGGTAGACGGTAAGTCATTGAGTAGAACAGAACTGATATCTGGCGTTCCGCAAGGTAGTGTCATAGGTCCTCTACTGATCCTGATTTACATAAATGGTCTAGGTGATAATCAGAGCAGCTCCCTTAGATTGTTTGCAGATGACGCTGTAAAATCATCAGACGATCAATTCCAATTACAAAATGATCTAGAGAGAATTTCTGTATGGTGCGAAAAGTGGCAATTGGCACTAAACAAAGAAAAGTGCGAGGTCATCCACATGGGTACTAAAAGAAATCCGATAAATTTTGGGTACCGGTATACGATAAATCGCACAAATCTAACGGCTGTCAATTTGACTAAATACCTAGGAATTAAAATTACGAGCAACTGAAATTGGAAAGATCACATAGGTAATATTGTGGGGAAGGCGAAACAAAGACTGCGCTTTGTTGGCAGATCACTTAGAAGATGCGACAAACCCACTAAAGAGGCAGCCTACCTTACACTTATCCGTCCTCCGCTGGAATATTGCTGCGCGGTGTGGGATTCTTATCAGGTAGAATTGATGGAGGACATCAAAAAAGTGCAAAGAAGACTAGCAATGGCAAGAAAAGCGTTTCTGAAGCTGAGAAAGTTGTTAACATCGAGTATACATGTAAGTGTCAGGAAGTCTTTTCTAAAAGTATTTACCGAGCGAGGTGGCGCAGTGGTTAGACACTAGACTCGCATTCGGGAGGACGACGGTTCAATCCCGCGTCCAGCCATCCTGATTTAGGTTTTCCGTGATTTTCCTAAATCGCTCCAGGCAAATGCCGGGATGGTTCCTTTCAAAGGGCACGGCCGTCTTCCTTCCCCGTCCTTCCCTAATCCGATGAGACCGATGACCTCGCTGTCTGGCCTCCTTCCCCAAACCAACCAACCAATCTAAAAGTATTTGTATGGAATGTAGCCATGTACGGATGTGAAACATGGATGATAAATAGTTTGGACAAGAAGAGAATAGAAGCTTTCGAAATGTGGTGTTACAGAAGAATGCTGAAGATTAGATGGGTAGATCACGCAACTAATGAGGAGGTACTGAATAGAATCAGGGAGAAGAGGAATTTGTGGCACA